>NW_027361687.1:65274166-66690000 GCF_039654945.1 Dendrobates tinctorius
CTGGCTGGGAGGAGGAGATCCTGGTTTTGATCTCCCGGACACCAAAGTCTCTGCAAAAGTCCTTGGCTTCAAATTTGCCCAGGGGGATTACCCCAAACAAAATTGGGACAGCAGGCTAGAGATTGCCACTCAGCAGAAGAACCAATTCAAGGGTTGGTCTTTGACCCTAAGGGAAAGGGTAATCCTGATCAAAGCTTACGTGCTCCCTTTACTGATTTATCTGGGAAGTGTGTGCATCTTGCTGGAGTCTCTCTGGACTTAGGACTTGAGTTTGTTCTTCCAACTGTTATTGGGGAATAGACTGAACCTGGTCAAGAGGGAGTTTACTTACCTACAAGGAGACTAGGAGGGTTGGGTATGGTCAACCCTGTGGTATTCCTTGTGGTACCTTCATTAAGATCATTATTGCAAACCTCTGAAAAGAGAGGGCTCCTCCATGGGTATTCTCCTGTAAGAGATGGTTTCAGCCTTTCTCCCAGAAATGGGAGACAGGAGGGCACACCGCATGGACGTCTTTCGGCTTACGCTACCTTGGTTCTGATGGTAATTCGCCAGTGGGGTCTGGGAATGTGGGAGATCAGGACTCTGCCAAGGAAATTCCTTGACAGTAGGGTTCTGTTGACCCATTTCCAGAGGCCTCTGGCGCTCAGGGATTGCCCAAGTCGGGATCTTGTGGTGGGTTTGCATCTTCTGAATTTTATCAGGATCCCCTTGTGTTACGGTTCTGCAGCACAGGACTAGGGTAGAAGGGGGAAAGCTGACCCTGCACTACTACTAGGCTGATGCCTTACGATGGAGTGGGTGACCCATTCCTGTGAATAGACCCACCGATGATCCTAGGTTAGTCTCAAGCGAAGACCTATAGAAAGGGGGATCCCTGAAAGATCTAAGGGCTGGGTACAAAAATGGGACACCTCCTAATAGAAAACAAAAAGAAGGCTGCAGAAGCAAACTGAAAACAGAAACAAAGACTAGCAGAACCAGAGATCCCAGCACTGCACTAATTAAACACACAGAAGGCAAAGCAAAGTTCCAAGCCAGAACTAAAGCTGATTAACACTGTTGTCCAGCAAGGAGTGAGAGACAGGTGTAGGTTAATAAAGGGTGATACAATCACCTGACCCAAGACAAACCCAGCAACAGAGGAAAAAGACCAGCAGCCAGAACACTACAAGAAAATAGCTGATAGTCACAAACTAAACAGATTCTAACACCTCAAAGTTTTGAGACTTGGCTTGTTGCTGCTTCCATGGGAAACTGTGTGTGAGGAATAATCTGAAGTGTAGGAGTTCTGATGACAGGAACTGTCCTTGGGAGCATTGTGGTACCATGCTGGAAAGCATGGACCACTTCCTGCTTCGTTGTCCCTTCAACACAGAGGTGAACAACAGAGTGGGCGCCTCCATTGGCTGGTCTCGGCTGGCCGGTCTCTCCTATGTAGAATGGGCCTATGGTGCATTCGGAGACCTTGGTGGTGTGATGTACAATGTCTGCAAGATATGTTTTCTGTTGCAATGTGCTAACAAACCCTCCATTTTCTTTGAGAAGCTGCCTGCCAGTGTCTCAGTTACATTGCACACTACAGCAGCTTCCCTTCCCCCGAGTGCCATAAACCAATTTCCTGTCACCCCATTTGGCTTCTCATGTGCCTCGGCTGAAAGAGAAGAAAAAAAGTGCGGGAAAAACTTCTTTGTTTGAAACGAATAAAATTATGAGAGCCTATACCATAAGAACCAAATACCCTAGAGATATGAAAATCATATTTTTGTAACCTGAGCGGTCCCAGCTTCGAGACCGCGTATGTTTCGAAGTTCTACCCTGTCCAGAACATGAGATAGGATTTGCGCCCAAATGGATGGTCATATCGCATAGATGTTTGATGTTTTCTTGATGGGCTCATTACGCTGGGAAACATGATACCACTGATGAGTCCATACCAGCTTCTCCCATAAAGTTATAGCTAATCTAAGTTTTGTAGCCAAAACATAACTTGGATAAGAGAGGTGGGATCAACCCAGAATGCACCTCTCTGTGATGTCACATAGGAAAGTCTATAAGGCATTTCCTGGGCAAACCAGCTCAGAACAGCTGCAGAGTCCGTGCTGACAAGAACTCAGATGAGCGGAGAAGTGCAGCTCCGCCTCCACCCACCTTAAAGCTACATTGTCTGCCTAAGGAACAATATGGAACTGTGAGTGTAATCTCTTTGTTTTCTCCACTTTTATTTTATACCTGTACTGTACATATTTTATGTCTCAATTTTATAGCAACTTTTATCTGTAATCACTGTCCTCTTTCGGAAAATAAATCAAATTATTTAGATCTGTCTCCATGCTCTAAGAATCGAACTATACGCCTTTGTTAGATAATCGCTACTAATTCAAGGGGTTTGCCACGGACCCTCTTAATTTAACACTGTGAATTAAGTAACCGTGACTGGTGGCAGCGTGTTGTGCACGGCTATTGCGGCTTGCTGGCAGTCTAGAAGGGTCTTATATTGCTGAGTAAGGGGCTTCAGCCACAGCATTGATAATTCCCTTACTGCAGAAGCCTAATTGCCGGTTCACAACAGGCAGCCCGTCCGGCGACTAATTATCCTAGGTGCAGTTCCCTGACTGACCTGAGGGTAAGGGGGGCGCCGGAGAGCTGCGAGTTCCAAAGTGGAACTGAGAAAGTGGGATATACATAAATCCCCGCAGTACTTGGAGGATTGATAGCAGTGGTGGGGCATCCAAATTAAACTCCCCCTGCGGCAAATTGTAGAGCGAGATTAGCTTGCTGGATATTTTTGTCACATGGTGCCGGTGGTGGGATAACTAAGATAAGCCCCAACGGTGCCTGTGATAGCCGTGTGCCGGCATTGTGTCACGTCCCTCCATCCGCTGATACACCCGTGTCAGTGGTAGGATTGTGACATAGTGGTGACACAGGGTCCGCTGTCCGTCGCGTTTTGGTGGCAGCGGGACCCCCGTTAGTGTCGCCCGTAAGTAGACGAACGGCGGTGGGCTGTTCGCCACAGGTGGTCGGGACCACTGCACCTTATTTCTAGTTAGCGCAGTGGTTAGGTATCACACGTGGAACGCACGGTGCTTAGTATCAACAGAAAATCCTCCCAGTGGACGATGTGTTTAGGACCATACTCTGTGACCTGATGAAGGTGCGCTCTCTTTAGTATGAGAGACTGGGCACACGTAGGGCCACTCTCCTCTGGAGGGGCTTTTCTTTTAGTGTGGCCTAATCTTGTCATAGCCTTTCCTGGTGGTGGGCTGCTGCTGATGTGGCGCCCCTGAGGCTCAGTCGCCACAGAGGTACTCAACCTTCTCCTAAGGTGTGCCCCACTGTCTGGGTAAGTTGGGAGCTCCTTTCCACACTCCAACACTCGCACCCCACACAACAGGGTAGTTCTGCACAACCACATTGCGGCTTAGTGCTTAGAGAGTAGCAGAGCACCTCTGGTGGTTCCCTGCTTGGAACACTGGATGTGTTGGGAGGTGGGTGAAGTTTAGATCCATATAAAAGATTGGGAAGGTTTAGAATTGCAGGTTCAGTCTGACAGAAGGTCGGCGGAGTAGGAAGTCACTCAGAGAGGAGTGAGGATCCCTGGAAGAAAGGATGGAGGAAGGAGTGATGCAGCTGCCTCAGTGACCTGAGCCAGCTGGCACGGGAGAGTAAGGAAGGTGGAAAGACGTAGAACTGTAACCTAAGTTTCCATAAGAAAGAGAGTCAAGTACGGAACGAAGGAGTAGAGAACAGAGAGGAGACATGGGTTGGAAGAGGAACCCTGCCTATAGGTTCTCAGCGCAAGGCCAGGGCCCGGTCCCTGAGGTTGTGTGGACACTTATGGTTCTGCAGCAAACACCGGTGGAGTAGTTGGCTGTAAATGCATTACTCCCATCCAAGACTTGAGGCACAACAGCAGCACAGATAGAGAGCCGGGAGTGAGGCATCCCCGAAGCAGGCTATAGCTGTCTGCCGTGCAAGTAGAGTTCTAGGAACATCTCTTAGGAGGCATTCCAGGGAGGTTGGTTGAGTCTTTACCCCGGAGGACACGGCACGGAGGCATGCACCAGTGTGTACCACGAACTGTGAGTAAAGCTTTGAAACTGCAGCTCTGGTGTCCTCCATTGATTTGTGCGCTAACACCTTCAGCACCGCTACATCTGGGTACCAGCATCCATACCATCCTGCGCCTTTCCTCACGCATAGCACCTACACTGCCCTGGGACTACAGCTCCACCTGTGGGGAGTTACACCATCTTTGCTGCACCACACCATCAGTCCCAGCAGACCTGCATGCGGCGTCGCCTTATCACCTCCCTTGCCGAACACCACAGGTGGTGTCACAAACTATTCCATTAACTACATTCCACCACCCTATTACTTGGGCACCCAAGGCCACGGACCGGGTCACCACTGCCGCGAGGCATCTCCCGGACACCGGCCCAGTACCGAGTACCCCACAGCCCTGGGAGGGCGACCCACTGACACTGTAGATTTTTGCTTTGATCATTATACAGTGATGTAGGGCTGCAGGCACCGAACTTGGGCTTTGTGATTTTGTGGTTATTGCAGTTTTGTTTCTGTATATATTGTATATAGAGAAATAGATTTGGGTGTAGGTGTTAGGTTGGGTGGTGGGAAAAGGGGGGAGGTGGGTTTATCTTGAGGGACTATGGGACACTGGGGTGTTGGGGGGAAAAAGTGGCACTGCCTGATCTGGCCTATGGACGTTAGACATGGACTAAGGCATGAGACACAGAACCAGCTCTCAGTTCAGTGCGGGGGTTGGGAATGATGGGTTGAGTGTGGAGTGTTTAGATTAGTCTTGTCTATATTTGTATAGTTTGTGTGTATTTGTATGTATGTGTATATACAGTATACAGTGGGGAAAAAAGTATTTAGTCAGCCACCAATTGTGCAAGTTCTCCCACTTTAAAAGATGAAAAGAGAAGGCTGGTAGTGCAATAAGAGACGTGTTTCCTGAGCCAGTCTCAGCTCACTTCATCAGGGCCTGATGAAGTGAGCTGGGACTGGCTCAGGAAATGCGTTGGCAATAAAGATATCTTGAATTCTACTCAGCAGCGCAGTCTCTTATTGCACTACCAGCCTTCTCTTTGTACCAAGTCCTTGGACCTCGTGCAGACTGCTGCAGCTGTTTTATGCGATTATAGGTGTTGTGACTCTCACAACCCTATCAGGGGAGCCTAACGCTTGCTGTGCACTCATCTACTTTCCATACAGACCTACGCATTGGAAGCGCCCTGTCTCCCCCTTTACTTAAAAAGATGAGAGAGGCCTGTAATTCCCATCATAGGTAGACCACAACTATGAGAGTCAAAATGAGAACATAAATCCTGAAAATCACCTTTTGCAAATTATGGTGGAAAATAAGTATTTGGTCACCTAAAAAAAAGATTTCTGGCTCTCACAGACCTGTAACTTCTTCTTTAAGAGGCTCCTCTGTCCTCCACTCATTACCTGTAGTAATTGCACCTGTTTGAACTTATTATTGGTATAAAAGACACCTGTACACAACCTCAAACAGTCACACTCCACACTCCACTATGGTGAAGACCAAAGAGCTGTCGAAGGACACCAGAAATAAAATTGTAGCCCTACACCAGGCTGGGAAGACTGAATCTTCAGTAGGCAAGCAGCTTGGTGTGATGAAATCAACTGTGGGAGCAATAATAAGAAAATAGAAGACATACAAGACCACTGATAATCTCCCTTGATCTTGGGCTCCACGCAAGATCTCACCCCGTGGGGTCAAAATGATCACAAGAACGGTAAGCAAAAATTCCAGAATCGCATGGGGGACCTAGTGAATGACCTTCATAGAGCTGGGATCACCGTAACAAAGGCTACCATCAGCAACACACTACGCCGCCAGGGACTCAGATCCTGCAGTGCCAGACGTGTCTTCTTGCATAAGCCAGCCATCTGAAGTTTGCTAGAGAACATTTGAATTATCCAGAAGAGTATTGGAAGAATGACATATGGTCTGATGAAGCCAAAGTAGAACTGATTGGTAGAAACAAAACTTGTGTTTGGAGGAGACAGAATGCTGAGTTGCATCCAAAGAACACCATATCTACTGTGAAGCATGGGGGTGGCAACATCATGCTTTGGGGCTGTTTCTCTGCAAAGGGACCAGGACGACTGATCCGTGTACATGAAAGGATGAATGGGGCCATGTAACGTGAGATTTTGAGTGCAAACTTCCTTCCATTAGCAAGGGCATTGTAGATGAAACGTGGATGGCTCTTTCAGCATGATAATGATCCAAAGCACACCACCAGGGGAATGAAGGAGTGGCTTCATAAGGAGTATATGAAGGTCCTGGAGTGGCCTAGCCAGTCTCCAGCTCTCAACCCCATAGAAATCCTTTGGAGGGATTTGAAAGTCCGTGTTGCCCAGCGACAGGCCCAAAACATCACTGTTCTAGAGGACATCTGCATGGAGGAATGGGCCAACATGCCACCAACAGTGTGTGCCAACCTTGTGAAGACTTACAGAAAATATTTGGCCTCTGTCATTGTCAACAAAGGATATATAACAAAATATTGAGATGAACTTTTGTTAATGACCAAATACTTATTTTCCACCATAATTTGTAAAATAAATCTTGGTAAATCAAACAAGGTGATTTTCTGGATTTGTTTTCTCATTTTGACTCTCATAGCTGTGGTCTACCTCTGATGTCAATAACAGGCCTCGCTCATCTTTTTAAGTGGGAGAACTTGCACAATTGGTGGCTGACTTTTTTTTTCCTCACTGCATGTGTGTATATATATATACACTGCTCAAAAAATAAAGGGAACACTAAAATACCACATCCTAGATATCTCTGAATGAAATATTCCAGTTGCAAATTTTTATTCATTGCATAGTGGAATGTGTTCAGAACAATAAAACATAACAATTATCAATGTAAATCAAAATGAATTTCCCATGGAAGTCTGGATTTGGAATGATACTCAAAATCAAAGTGGAAAATCTAATTACAGGCTGATCCAACTTCAGTGGAAATGCCTCATGACAAGGAAAAGATGCTCAGTAGTGTGTGTGGCCTCCATATGCCTGTATGACCTCTCTACTGTACAACGCCTTGGCATGCTCCTGATGAGGCAGCAGATGGTCTCCTGAGGGATCTCCTCCCAGACCTGGACTAAAGCATCCGTCAACTCCTGGACAGTCTGTGGTGCAACGTGATGTTGGTGGATGGAGCGAAACATGATGTCCCAGATGTGCTCAATCGGATTCATGTCTGGGGAACGGGCGGGCCAGTCCATAGTTTCAATGCCTTCATCTTGCAGGAATTGCTGACACACTCCAGCCACATGAGGTCTGGCATTGTCCTGCTTTAGGAGGAACCCAGGGCCAACCACACCAGCATATTGTCTCACAAGGGGTCTGAGGATCTCATCTAGGTAACTAATGGCCGTCAGGCTACCTCTGGAAAGCACATGGAGGGCTGTGCGGATCTCAAAAGAAATGCCACCCCACACCATTACTGACCCACTGCCAAACTGGTTATGCTGAAGGATGTTACAGGCAGCATATCACTCTCCACGAGGTCTCCAGACTCTCACGTCTGTCACATGTGCTCAGTGTGAACCTGCTTTTATCTGTGAAGAGCACAGGGCGTCAGTGGCGAATTTGCCAATCCTGGTGTTCTGTGCAAATGCCAAGCATCCTGCATGGTGTTGGGCTGTGAGCACAACCCCTATCTGTGGACGTCGGGCACTCAGACCATCCTCATGGAGTTGGTTTCTAATCGTTTGTGCAGACACATGCATATTTGTGGCCTGCTGGAGGTCATTTTGCAGGGCTCTGGCAGTGCTCATCCTGTTCCTCCTTGCACAAAGGCTGAGGTAGCAGTCCTGCTGTTGGTTTATTGCCCTCCTATGGCCCCCTCCACATCTCCTGGTGTACTGGCCTGTCTCCTGGTAGTGCCTCCAGCCTCTGGCACTTCGCTGACAGACACTGCAAACCTTCTTGCCACAGCTCGCATTGCACTACCTGAGCCACTTGTGTGGTTAGTAGAGTCCGTCTCATGCTACCACGAGTGTGAACGCATAACCAACATTCAAAAGTGACCAAAACATCAGCCAGAAAGCATTGGTACTGAGATGTGGTCTGTGGTCCCCACCTGCAGAACCACTCCTTTATTGAGGGTGTCTTGATAATTGCCAATAATTTCCATCTGTTGTCTATTCCATTTGCACAACAGCATGTGAAATTGATTGTCAATCAGTGTTGCTTCCTAAGGCTAGTTTCACTTTAGCGTTCTCGGGCGCAGCGCAGGACTGCCACTTAGCTCCGCCCCCCGGCCGTGCCCCCTCCGGTCAGCTCCTCCTAGGATCGCATGACGCTGCATGCGATCAGCGTACCGTATATTTAGCGATGGGTATGCTGACCATGCGCTGGTCTGATTTTGCTGGCACTGCGCCCTTTTGGCGCTGCACCCAGCGCATAAAAACGCGCTGAGTTGCAGCGCACGGTCAGCATACCCATCGCTAAATATACGGTACGCTGATCGCATGCAGCGTCATGCGATCCTAGGAGGAGCTGACCGGAGGGGGCGCGGCCGGGGCGGAGCTAAGTGGCAGTCCTGCACTGCGCCCGAGAATGCTAGTGTGAAACTAGCCTCAGTGAACCGTTTTATTTCACAGAAGTTTGATTTACTTGGACTTATATTTTGCTGTTTAAGTGTTACCTTTATTTTTTTGAGCAGTGTGTGTGTGTATATATATATATATATATATATATATATATATATATATACACTCACTGGCCACTTTATTAGGTACACCTGTCCAACTGTGTGTTAAGACTTAATTTCTAATCAGCCAATCACATGGCGGCAACTCAGTGCATTTAGGCATGTAGACATGGTCAAGACAATCTCCTGCAGTTCAAACCGAGCATCAGTATGGGGAAGAAAGGTGATTTGAGTGCCTTTGAACGTGGCATGATTGTTGGTGCCAGAAGGGCTGGTCTGAGAATTTCAGAAACTGCTGATCTACTGGGATTTTCACGCACAACCATCTCTAGGGTTTACAGAGAATGGTCCGAAAAAGAAAAAAAAACCAGTGAGCGGCAGTTCTGTGGCCGGAAATGCCTTGTTGATGCCAGAGGTCAGAGGAGAATGGGCAGACTGGTTCGAGCTGATAGAAAGGCAACAGTGACTCAAATTGCCACCCGTTACAACCAAGGTAGGCAGAAGAGCATCTCTGAACGCACAGTGCGTCGAACTTTGAGGCAGATGGGCTACAGCAGCAGAAGACCACACTGGGTACCACTCCTCTCAGCTAAGAACAGGAAACTGAGGCTACAATTTGCACAAGCTCATCGAAATTGGACAGTAGAAGATTGGAAAAACGTTGCCTGGTCTGATGAGTCTCGATTTCTGCTGCGACATTCGGATGGTAGGGTCAGAATTTGGCGTAAACAACATGAAAGCATGGATCCATCCTGCCTTGTATCAACGGTTCAGGCTGGTGGTGGTGGTGTCATGGTGTGGGGAATTTTTTCTTGGCACTCTTTGGGCCCCTTGGTACCAATTGAGCATCGTTGCAACGCCACAGCCTACCTGAGTATTGTTGCTGACCATGTCCATCCCTTTATGACCACAATGTACCCAACATCTGATGGCTACTTTCAGCAGGATAATGCGCCATGTCATAAAGCTCGAATCATCTCAGATTGGTTTCTTGAACATGACAATGAGTTCACTGTACTCAAATGGCCTCCTCAGTCACCAGATCTCAATCCAATAGAGCATCTTTGGGATGAGGTGGAACGGGAGATTCGCATCAGGGATGTGCAGCCGACAAATCTGCGCCAACTGTGTGATGCCATCATGTCAATATGGTCCAAAATCTCTGAGGAATGCTTCCAGCACCTTGTTGAATCTCTGCCATGAAGAATTGAGGCAGTTCTGAAGGCAAAAGGGGGTCCAACCCCTTACTAGCATGGTGTACCTAATAAAGTGGCCAGTGAGTGTATATATATATATATATATATATATAAATTGTGAGGTAGCGCTGTCATTCAAGGTTGGGGGACACTCGTATGGCAGCGAATAATCACGTCCAGCACAGGTTTCCATAATGCAATATCACAGTCCATGAGGTTTATTCATTATTAGAGTTGAGCGAAACGGGTCGAAAAAATTCAAAAGTCGCCGACTTTTGGCAAAGTCGGGTTTCATGAAACGAAACCCGACCCTAGGATGAGGTCGGCCACGAGGTTGGCGACTTACGCGCCAAAGTCGCGTTTCAAAAGTTTGTTTTGCGCTCTTTTTCAGCCAATCAGGATCCACGGACACTGTGGGCAACGTGATGACATAGGCACGGGTCACCACCATCTTTCAGAAGGGCATGCAAGTGATTGGCTTGCTTTGGTGGGCGTCACAGGGGGTATAAAAGGGCGTGCACGCCGACCTCCATCTTACTTCTGCCGATCTTAGTATAGGGAGAGGTTGCTGCTGATTCTGTAGGGAGAGCGTTAGGCAGGGAAGAAGACAAAAAAACTGCTTCTGCTGCTAGCGATTTGGCCTGCACAACACACCAGTCACTGTGTGTGCAGTGCAAGGGGAGGCTATATAGTGGTGTATCAGTGGTGTTGGTTGTTGGGCTGCCTTTTAAGGCTTCCTGACAGGCTGGCATTGCTGTTTACCCACTGCTCCGCAAACTGCTTTTTTAAAAGCAATCCAATCTCCCTTATCCTCTAGTCACTTTTGTCACAGCTGTGCCATCGAGCCTGTCACATAGCGCTCAGATATTCATTGGGCCTCACACAATCCAAAAGTGTCCACTGTCCACAAGTGTGTGCAGAAATTCAAAATCTCCCTTATCCTCTAGTCACTTTTGTCACAGCAGTGCCATCGAGCCTGTCACATGGCGCTCAGATATCAGTGGGCCTCACACAATCCAAAAGTGTCCACTGTCCACAAGTGTGTGCAGAAATTCAAAATCTCCCTTATCCTCTAGTCACTTTTGTCACAGCTGTGCCATCGAGCCTGTCACATAGCGCTCAGATATCAGTGGGCCTCACACAATCCAAAAGTGTCCACTGTCCACAAGTGTGTGCAGATATTGAAAATCTCCCTTATCCTCTAGTCACTTTTGTCACAGCAGTGCCATCGAGCCTGTCACATAGCGCTCAGATATCAGTGGGCCTCACACAATCCAAAAGTGTCCACTGTCCACAAGTGTGTGCAGAAATTCAAAATCTCCCTTATCCTCTAGTCACTTTTGTCACAGCTGTGCCATCGAGCCTGTCACATAGCGCTCAGATATCAGTGGGCCTCACACAATCCAAAAGTGTCCACTGTCCACAAGTGTGTGCAGAAATTCAAAATCTCCCTTATCCTCTAGTCACTTTTGTCACAGCTGTGCCATCGAGCCTGTCACATAGCGCTGAGATATCAGTGGGCCTCACACAATCCAAAAGTGTCCAGTGTCCAAAAGTGTGTGCAGATATTCAAAATCTCCCTTATCCTCTAGTCACTTTTGTCACAGCTGTGCCATCGAGCCTGTCACATAGCGCTCAGATATCAGTGGGCCTCACACAATCCAAAAGTGTCCACTGTCCAAAAGTGTGTGCAGATATTCAAAATTTCCCTTATCCTCTCGTCACTTTGGTCACAGCTGTGCCATCGAGCCTGTCACATAGCGCTCAGATATCAGTGGGCCTCACACAATCCAAAAGTGTCCACTGTCCACAAGTGTGTGCAGAAATTCAAAATCTCCCTTATCCTCTAGTCACTTTTGTCACAGCAGTGCCATCGAGCCTGTCACATAGCGCTCAGATATCAGTGGGCCTCACACAATCCAAAAGTGTCCACTGTCCACAAGTGTGTGCAGAAATTCAAAATCTCCCTTATCCTCTAGTCACTTTTGTCACAGCTGTGCCATCGAGCCTGTCACATAGCGCTCAGATATCAGTGGGCCTCACACAATCCAAAAGTGTCCACTGTCCACAAGTGTGTGCAGAAATTCAAAATCTCCCTTATCCTCTAGTCACTTTTGTCACAGCAGTGCCATCGAGCCTGTCACATAGCGCTGAGATATCAGTGGGCCTCACACAATCCAAAAGTATCCAGTGTCCAAAAGTGTGTGCAGATATTCAAAATCTCCCTTATCCTCTAGTCACTTTTGTCACAGCAGTGCCATCGAGCCTGTCACATAGCGCTCAGATATCAGTGGGCCTCACACAATCCAATAGTGTCCACTGTCCACAAGTGTGTGCAGAAATTCAAAATCTCCCTTATCCTCTAGTCACTTTTGTCACAGCTGTGCCATCGAACCTGTCACATAGCGCTCAGATATCAGTGGGCCTCACACAATCCAAAAGTGTCCACTGTCCACAAGTGTGTGCAGAAATTCAAAATCTCCCTTATCCTCTAGTCACTTTTGTCACAGCAGTGCCATTGAGCCTGTCACATAGCGCTGAGATATCAGTGGGCCTCACACAATCCAAAAGTGTCCAGTGTCCAAAAGTGTGTGCAGATATTCAAAATCTCCCTTATCCTCTAGTCACTTTTGTCACAGCAGTGCCATCGAGCCTGTCACATAGCGCTCAGATATCAGTGGGCCTGGCACAATCCAAAAGTGTCCACTGTCCAAAAGTGTGTGCAGATATTCAAAATCTCCCTTATCCTCTCGTCACTTTGGTCACAGCTGTGCCATCGAGCCTGTCACATATCGCTCAGATATCAGTGGGCCTCACACAATCCAAAAGTGTCCAGTGTCCAAAAGTGTGTGCAGAAATTCAAAATCTCCCCTGTCCTATAGACACCTTGTACCTTGTTTTACATTACTATATAGTTTGTTGGATTTTGTCTACATTTCTACCAAAAATGAGGAAGGCTGGTGGAAGAGGCCGTGGAATTGGGCGGGGGTTGGCAGCTGGTAATGATGGTGTTGGTGGCGGATCTGATGGTAGTGGCAAGAGCAAAATAGGACCGAATGCAGGAGGTGCTGACCCTGCGTTATCGTGTGGGTACATAAGGCCTCGAACGCTTAGTTTTCTAGGAGTTGGCAAACCGCTTTTAAAGCCAGAGCATCAGGAAAAAGTTTTGTCTTACATTGCTGACTCAGCCTCCAGCTCTATCGCCTCCTCTTCTTCAGTTGTAAAAAGTAAAAGCACTGAGTCGTCATTGGAGGCTCATGTTCATGAACCACACCTTTCCTTGTGTCCTTCACCCCAACCAAGATTGAAGGATGACGCAGGCCATACTACTGATTACTCCATGGAGCTGTTTTCACATACCATGCCTGGATTATCAAGTCAAATGGTGAATTACCCAGGCCAAGATGAATCTGACATGGAGTGCACTGATGCACAGCCGCTGATGGATGATTCTGCTGGTACATTCACTCAGAGCACTACATTGTCCTCGCAGTGTACAGAGCCAGATTCTGACCCTGATGAGACTCAGGTGCCCCTTCCCGCACACTATACCACCATACACGGTGACACAGAGGAAGGTGCACATGACATAGAAGAGGAGGTGATGGATGACCCAGTTGTTGACCCAGATTGGCATCCATTGGGGGAAGAGGGTGCTGCTTCCAATAGCTCAGATGAGGAGCATCCACAGCAGACATCGACATCGCAACAGCTGTTATCTGGCAGGCCCGGAGCACTCCAAAGACAGGTTCCAAACATCAAAAGAGTTGCTGGACAGCTTGTCCAGAGGGTCAAAAGATCACAGCGTGCTAGGCCGCAAAATGTCTGCCAAAGTAGGAAGAGTGCAGTGTGGCACTTTTTTGAACAAAATCCTCATGATCAGGCCAAGGTTATCTGTAAGAAGTGCGCAAAGACCTTTAGCCGAGGGAAAAATCTGAAAAATTTGAATACCAGTTGCATGCTTAGACATTTAACCAGCATGCACTTGCAAGCGTGGACACAACACCAAACCTCAAGTGCCACATGTGCAACTGATCACAACGAAGGTAGTCATCAACGCTACATTGTTTCCCCCACTGTAAGCCCACCGGTTAGCACAGCAGCAAATGTTGAGGTGTCGTTGCAAGGCCACAGCAGTCAGGGAATCCCACTGTTATATCAACGAAAGACTGATTCTAGGCCATCAGAAAGAACACCAACTCCATCACCATCATCAACCCTCTCTCAGTCCGCCCTGTCCACCGCTACTTCCACCATATGCAGCTCTCAAGTCCAGCTCACCCTCCCAGACACTATGAGTAGGTCAAGAAAGTACTCAGTCTCTCATCCGCGTACACTGGGTTTGAACGCCCACATTGCCAAACTAATCTCGTTTGAGATGATGCCCTTTCGGTTGGTGGAAAGCACAGCTTTCCGCGAACTCATGGCCTATGCAGTACCACGCTATGACCTACCCAGTCGCCACTTCTTCTCTCGCAAAGCCATCCCAGCCCTCCACCATCATGTGAAAGACCGCATTGTCCATGCACTCAAGCAGTCAGTGAGCGGAAAGGTGCACCTCACAACTGATGCATGGTCCAGTCGGCATGGCCAGGGCCGTTACGTGTCCATCACTGCGCACTGGGTTAATGTGGTGGATGCAGGGTCCACAGGGGACAGCGGTGGTGGGACAGTGCTGCCTAGCCCACGGTATAGGAAACAGTTGGCTGTAGGCGTTCGACCCTCCTCCTCCTCCTCCTCCAGAAGCGAAAGCTCGTCCACAGAGCGCAGTCGTACGAGTACTCCATCTGCAGCTGCCACTGTTGCACACGATGTGTCCCCCTATCGAGCAGCTAGTGGAAAGCGTCAGCAGGCTGTGTTGCAGATGATGTGTTTGGGCGACAGACACACTGCCGAGGTGCTGGCCGAGTACTTGAAGCGACAAACTGAGTCATGGCTGGGCAGTGTACATCTTGAGGCAGGCAAGGTAGTTAGTGATAACGGCCGTAATTTTGTGGCAGCCATAGCCCTTTCAAAACTCAGCCACATACCTTGCTTGGCTCACACCTTGAACCTGGTGGTGCAGTGCTTCCTCAAAAATTATCCGGAGTTAACAGCCCTGCTCCAGAAGGTGCGAAGACTGTGCGCGCACATCCGCCGGTCGCCTGTACACTCCGTTCGTATGCAGAAGCTGCAGCGATTGCTCCACCTTCCCAACCACCGCCTCATTATCGATATTGCAACAAGGTGGAACTCCACCCTGCACATGGTGGAGCGGCTGTGCGAGCAGAGGCAGGCCATAATGCATTTGTGGGAGGATACACGGCCAGGCACTTTGAGAGCAGACATGGAGTTGACAGGTGTGCAGTGGTCGAAGCTGAAAGACCTTTGTAAAGTCCTTCAGTGTTTTGAGGAATGCACACGGCTGGTAAGCGCAGACGACGCCATCCTAAGCATGAGCACTTATGCGTCTGCTCATGCAAACTTTGACGCACCTTAAGGAGCAGGCGTCTGCAGCCAATGTTGATGAGGAGGAAGAGGAGGAGGGAATCCTTGATGACATTCAGCCATTGTCTGCTCAGGGACCTCTCCTGGACGAGGTGGAGGAAGAAGAGGAGGATGATGATGGGGATGATTACTTAGGGGAGGAGGATGCATCTCGTGGGGCAAGTGAAAATGTTGGTGTGGCAAGGTCTGGTACAGGGTTTGTGCGTGACTGGAGGGATGTGGATTTGCCAGAAAGTGCTCCTCCACCCAGCACTCGCAGTGCATCATTGACACTGGGAACATTGGCCCACATGTCAGATTATGCCTTGCGGATCCTAAAAAGGGACCCCCACATTGCCAAAATGATGAACGATGACGACTACTGGTTGGCCAGCATCCTGGATCCACGCTATAAAGGCAAATTACAAAACATCATGCCACAGGAGAACCTTGACCTAATATTGGCTAATAAACAAGCAACTCTGGTAAATCGGTTGCTTGAGGCATTCCCAGCACACAGCAGCGGTGATGGTTCTCACACGAGCCGTACGGGCCGGGGGCAGCTTGGCAGAGGTGTTCGTGGTGCACACAGCAGAAGTGGCATTGGAGACAGGGGTTTCATGACAATGTTGTGGACTGATTTTTCAAATACCGCTCACACAACTGGTAATACTGCATCGATGGAAAGTGACAGGAGACAGCAGTTGTCAACTATGGTTACAAACTACTTTTCCTCCCATATCGATGTTCTCCCACACAGGTCATTCCCCTTTGACTATTGGGCCGCTAAACTGGACACCTGGCCTGAATTGGCCCAATATGCCTTACAGGAGCTCACTTGCCCAGCTGCAAGTGTGCTATCGGAAAGAGTCTTCAGTGCAGCTGGATCAATCCTGACAGAAAAAAGGACCCGTCTGTCAACCCAAAATGTGGATGATCTAACCTTCATTAAAATGAACCACGCATGGGTTTCCAAGGATTTTGTCCCACCTTCCCCTGATGACACATAGGGTGACAGAAAAATGGCTTGCTTTGGTCCACCTCTTCCTGGTACTTCACCTATTTCGCCTTTTGCATCAGCTGAATGTCCAACATCAACATATGCCACTTTCTAAAACTCCCTAACTGTGCTGCCTCCCCCCCCATGGCCGGCGTGACCACCTACCGCACGACACCGTGCGAGTGCCGTTGCCCTGGACAGGTGGGTAGGCCGACTCTTGGGCGCGGGCACTGGCACAGGGTCCCTCATAGTGCAATCAAGTGTCTCTGACGGTGGTGGTGCACACCCGCCGTCAGACACACCGCTGTACTATGAGGGGCCCAGTGCCAGTACCGACGCCCACGAGTGGGCCCCCCTTGCTTGGGCAGGGCCCCAGCATTTGCAATCTTTACCTCTCCCTGCTCCTCCGCTGTGTAATCTGGGCCGTCAAATCCATACTGTGCCTGACACCGTCTGAGCCTGCCTCCTGAGACATATATTTTGAATGTGTACACTATCCATACATGTTATCCAGGGATACGGTACCCTTTCTAACCTTTGTGCAATCACGTGCAATCCATACTGGGCCTAACACCGTCTGAGCCTGCCTCATGCTGTATAGACATATATTTTGAATGTGTACGCTATCCATACATGTTATCCAGGGATACGGTACCCTTTCTAACCTTTGTGCAATCACGTGCAATCCATACTGGGCCTAACACCGTCTGAGCCTGCCTCATGCTGTATAGACATATATTTTGAATGTGTACGCTATCCATACATGTTATCCAGGGATACGGTACCCTTTCTAACCTTTGTGCAATCCATACTGGGCCTAACACCGTCTGAGCCTGCCTCATGCTGTATAGACATATATTTTGAATGTGTACGCTATCCATACATGTTATCCAGGGATACGGTACCCTTTCTAACCTTTGTGCAATCACGTGCAATCCATACTGGGCCTAACACCGTCTGAGCCTGCCTCATGCTGTATAGACATATATTTTGAATGTGTACGCTATCCATACATGTTATCCGGTGATACGGTACCCTTTCTAACCTTTGTGCAATCACGTGCAATCCATACTGGGCCTAACACCGTCTGAGCCTGCCTCATGCTGTATAGACATATATTTTGAATGTGTACGCTATCCATACATGTTGTCCGGGGATACGGTACCCTTTCTAACCTTTGTGCAATCACGTGCAATCCATACTGGGCCTAACACCGTCTGAGCCTGCCTCCTGAGACATATATTTTGAATGTGTACGCTATCCATACATGTTATCCAGGGATACGGTACCCTTTCTAACCTTTGTGCAATCACGTGCAATCCATACTGGGCCTAACACCGTCTGAGCCTGCCTCATGCTGTATAGACATATATTTTGAATGTGTACGCTATCCATACATGTTATCCGGTGATACGGTACCCTTTCTAACCTTTGTGCAATCACGTGCAATCCATACTGGGCCTAACACCGTCTGAGCCTGCCTCATGCTGTATAGACATATATTTTGAATGTGTACGCTATCCATACATGTTATCCGGGGATACGGTACCCTTTCTAACCTTTGTGCAATCACGTGCAATCCATACTGGGCCTAACACCGTCTGAGCCTGCCTCCTGAGACATATATTTTGAATGTGTACGCTATCCATACATGTTATCCGGTGATACGGTACCCTTTCTAACCTTTGTGCAATCACGTGCAATCCATACTGGGCCTAACACCGTCTGAGCCTGCCTCATGCTGTATAGACATATATTTTGAATGTGTACGCTATCCATACATGTTATCCGGGGATACGGTACCCTTTCTAACCTTTGTGCAATCACGTGCAATCCATACTGGGCCTAACACCGTCTGAGCCTGCCTCATGCTGTATAGACATATATTTTGAATGTGTACGCTATCCATACATGTTATCCAGGGATACGGTACCCTTTCTAACCTTTGTGCAATCCATACTGGGCCTAACACCGTCTGAGCCTGCCTCATGCTGTATAGACATATATTTTGAATGTGTACGCTATCCATACATGTTATCCAGGGATACGGTACCCTTTCTAACCTTTGTGCAATCACGTGCAATCCATACTGGGCCTAACACCGTCTGAGCCTGCCTCATGCTGTATAGACATATATTTTGAATGTGTACGCTATCCATACATGTTATCCGGTGATACGGTACCCTTTCTAACCTTTGTGCAATCACGTGCAATCCATACTGGGCCTAACACCGTCTGAGCCTGCCTCATGCTGTATAGACATATATTTTGAATGTGTACGCTATCCATACATGTTGTCCGGGGATACGGTACCCTTTCTAACCTTTGTGCAATCACGTGCAATCCATACTGGGCCTAACACCGTCTGAGCCTGCCTCCTGAGACATATATTTTGAATGTGTACGCTATCCATACATGTTATCCAGGGATACGGTACCCTTTCTAACCTTTGTGCAATCACGTGCAATCCATACTGGGCCTAACACCGTCTGAGCCTGCCTCATGCTGTATAGACATATATTTTGAATGTGTACGCTATCCATACATGTTATCCGGTGATACGGTACCCTTTCTAACCTTTGTGCAATCACGTGCAATCCATACTGGGCCTAACACCGTCTGAGCCTGCCTCATGCTGTATAGACATATATTTTGAATGTGTACGCTATCCATACATGTTATCCGGGGATACGGTACCCTTTCTAACCTTTGTGCAATCACGTGCAATCCATACTGGGCCTAACACCGTCTGAGCCTGCCTCCTGAGACATATATTTTGAATGTGTACGCTATCCATACATGTTATCCGGTGATACGGTACCCTTTCTAACCTTTGTGCAATCACGTGCAATCCATACTGGGCCTAACACCGTCTGAGCCTGCCTCATGCTGTATAGACATATATTTTGAATGTGTACGCTATCCATACATGTTATCCGGGGATACGGTACCCTTTCTAACCTTTGTGCAATCACGTGCAATCCATACTGGGCCTAACACCGTCTGAGCCTGCCTCCTGAGACATATATTTTGAATGTGTACGCTATCCATACATGTTATCCAGGGATACGGTACCCTTTCTAACCTTTGTGCAATCACGTGCAATCCATACTGGGCCTAACACCGTCTGAGCCTGCCTCCTGAGACATATATTTTGAATGTGTACGCTATCCATACATGTTATCCAGGGATACGGTACCCTTTCTAACCTTTGTGCAATCACGTGCAATCCATACTGGGCCTAACACCGTCTGAGCCTGCCTCATGCTGTATAGACATATATTTTGAATGTGTACGCTATCCATACATGCTATCCAGGGATACGGTACCCTTTCTAACCTTTGTGCAATCACGTGCAATCCATACTGGGCCTAACACCGTCTGAGCCTGCCTCATGCTGTATAGACATATATTTTGAATGTGTACGCTATCCATACATGTTATCCAGTGATACGGTACCCTTTCTAACCTTTGTGCAATCACGTGCAATCCATACTGGGCCTAACACCGTCTGAGCCTGCCTCATGCTGTATAGACATATATTTTGAATGTGTACGCTATCCATACATGTTATCCAGGGATACGGTACCCTTTCTAACCTTTGTGCAATCACGTGCAATCCATACTGGGCCTAACACCGTCTGAGCCTGCCTCATGCTGTATAGACATATATTTTGAATGTGTACGCTATCCATACATGTTATCCGGGGATACGGTACCCTTTCTAACCTTTGTGCAATCACGTGCAATCCATACTGGGCCTAACACCGTCTGAGCCTGCCTCCTGAGACATATATTTTGAATGTGTACGCTATCCATACATGTTATCTGGGGATACGGTACCCTTTCTCACCTTTGTGCAATCACGTGTAATCCATACTGGGCGTGAGAACGGCTGGCGAGCTGTTAAGCAAGTTACAGCACCTGTCCAGACAAGTACAGGGATTCCCTAGCGAGGAGACTTATTTGATTGTTTTCAATGTTGGGACAGCAATTTTTGGGGAGCACTATACTCTGGAGAATGATAGATGGGCCCCACCATACACTGGAACATTCCAAAGGTGGACATCAGACACTGGAGCAGCATTTACAGGGCCCATTATACACTAGAGCATTAGAAATGGGGCCCATTATGTTTGGAGCATTATTTGGGCCCATAAGACAGTGGAGCTTCATCCATGGGGACCAACATATACTCTAGCATTATGTGGAGCTCATCATATACTGTTTCAAACATTATATGGGACCAATGATTCTGTATGGAGAAATAGATGGGCCTCGTCATGAGATGTAAAAAGTGACGTATTTTTCATTGGACTATACCGCTATTTCTCTGCCGTATCGGAGCATGATGAGTTGTGGTATGTGTTAAAGGGGCGCTCTTTCGCCCAGGGCACATGAAAACCTGGAGCCAGCCCTCCCCCCCACAGTTTGTAGCCAAATAACCCCCATTTTTCAGTGCGTAACTTGTATTATGAAGTTAATTAAGGTTGACAAGCTTAAGAAAGAAGAATTGATGCTTTTGGCATTCAAATGGGCACTGTAGGTGTGTTTCCTGTCCTCCTCTCACTGCCGATTTTTATTCCCCATTGACTTACATTGGGTTTCGTGTTTCGGGACGACCCCGACTATTACGCGCCCCGATGCTCACCTGGGGTCCCCCTCCCCCCGGTGCATCCCTCCTTCATCCTCGCGCCGTGCCCTGTCTGGCTTTGCAGGGTCACGGCGCGTCAGAGGCACGCACATGCGCACTCGCTCGTTTCTGACCGCGGGGCATCCTGGGAGCACGTGACCCGGTGGCTCCGCCCCAACATGGCGGCGCCCACTGGGTATTTCTGTCTGGCGTCTTGAATGGTAAGATGCCTGTTTGTCTTTCTCTGTGGCGCTTAGCGTTCCTGCGCAGCGTCGCCCCGACTCTCAGGTCCCCCCTCTCTCCTAGTCTGCGCTCTGCTCTCCGCTCCATAGCCCCGTCTGGACCCCCGCTCAGTTCCCTCTGCTGCCTCCGTGCCTGACCCTCGCCTGGTCCTTCCCTGCTGCTGTCATCGGTAGCCCCTTAGCTAGGGTTCCGTCTTTACCCCTAGGTCAGTCCCCCCTAACCTTCCTTCCTTCTTTCTTCCAGCGTTCCTGCTCTGGCTCCATCCTGATCGGCCCTGGTTCCCTATGTTCTGTTCCCTCCTGCTTCGGGTCTACTCTAGTCAGTATCCTTTGGCCTTTTCCTCTGTACACTCCCTGGGTCGTCCCTTTGGTTCCGGCTGTCGTGGTCTCACCCCCCTTGGGCCTGCCCCTAACACTCCCTGTATAGGGGGTGGTCATCACCTGGGCCGCTCGCCCTCGGGGGCTCTGGAGCCACGAACCAGAGGGTCCACTCTCTGGTTCCTACTTAGAACCGTAACAGAACAAACAGGCCATGGACCCCGCTGGAGCCGCTGCGGCTCAAAAGGAGTTGCTGTTTTTGCGGGAGAATCAAACTCGTATCATGGCTTTCATGAAATCCATGGATTCTCGTCTTTCCGGGCTCCAGTCCTCTGACCCTGGGAATGCCTCCCAACTGGCTGGACTGCAGCAGGAACTGGCCCAGCAAAGAGATACCCAGACCCATATCCTCAGTTATATGGCCTCCATAGATGACCGCCTAATCTCCTTACAGTCGGCTGCTGCAGCTCCCATTCCAGCCCAGGCGCCTCACCCGCCACCCCGTTTAGCAAGCCGCCCTGCTATAACGGGGATCCCAAGCTGTGCCGAGGTTTCCTGAATCAATGCCGCCTCCATTTCGAACTCCTGCCCCTGCAATATCCCACTGAGCGGGCTAAGGTGGCTTTTATTGTCTCCCATCTTGAGGGAGACGCTTTAGCGTGGGTTAACCCCCTCTGGGAACGTGATGATCCGGTAGTCTCCCAGCTAAGTACTTTCTTCGAGACGTTTCGTCGAGTGTTCGACGAGCCGGGTCGCCTGGCCTCTACTACGGAATCTTTATTTAACCTCCACCAAGGGTCCCAAACCGTGGGTCAGTATGCCATCCGATTCCGAACCTTATCTTCTGATTTGGGATGGAAAAACGAGGCCTTGGTAGGGGCCTTTTGGCGAGGCCTCGCGGGTCGAATTAAGGATGAGTTAGCTGGGCGGGATACTCCCACTGCCTTAGAAGATCTCATTTCGCTAGCCACACGTATCGACCTTCGGTTCCAGGAACGTGCTCGCAAGAGGAGACTTCCCCGTGCTTCCCCAACCATCCGCGGTCTACCCTGTCTTCGGCCCGGAATATCCGCTTCTGCTTCCATGCCTGAACCCATGCAAGTAGACCGGCTTAAGGTATCTGGACAACGCCGGGAGGAAAGACGCACTCACGGTCTCTGCTTCTACTGTGGTAGTGACTCCCATCTGGTCCGTACCTGCCCGGAACGTCCGGAAAACTCCTCCGCCTAGGTCAGGTAAGAGAGGCCTCCCTAGGTGTGTATGATACCTCTCTACCCCTCACTCTGTCTGTCTTGTTGCACGTAGGTGGAAAACGTTTTTCTCTGGCAGCCTATGTGGATTCCGGCGCAGCGGGAAATTTTATTAGGCTCAAAGAGGTTCTTAAATTTTCGGTCCCGGTCAAGACCTTAGAAACTCCACGGATCCTTGCTTCCGTGGACGGTAAACCTCTCCAAGAGACCATTACCTTGGTCACCCATGAGGTAGAACTCCAGGTAGGGGCCCTACACAAGGAGAGGATTGCTTTTTATGTCCTAGCGAGCATCTCTCACCCTATCCTTCTAGGCCTTCCCTGGTTACGAGCCCACGGCCCTACCTTAGACTGGCATAAGGGTAATATCCTGCGCTGGGGGGAGTCCTGTAGGTCTGGGTGTCTGCTGCCGGTGCGTCCCGTGGGTGGTTCTCCTTCCCCCTCCTTACCCTCCGGGTTGCCCATTGCTTACAGCTCTTTTTCGGATGTTTTTGACAAGAGGGAGGCCGAGAACCTTCCGCCTCACCGACCCTATGATTGCCCCATCGAGCTCGTCCCTGGAGCCACCCCTCCGCAGGGTAGGATTTATCCGCTCTCGCCGGCAGAGACGCAAGCCATGTCGGAATACGTTCAATAGAACTTAGCCAAGGGTTTCATACGGAAGTCTTCCTCTCCTGCGGGCGCAGGCTTCTTTTTTGTCAAGAAGAAGGACGGGTCGCTCCGCCCGTGCATTGATTACAGAGGTCTGAACAGCATCACGATTAAGAACAAGTACCCGTTACCCCTCATCCCCAAACTCTTTGATCGCCTGAGAGGGGCGCAAATATTTACCAAACTTGATCTTCGAGGAGCCTATAACTTGGTCCGAATTCGCGCTGGGGATGAGTGGAAGACCGCATTCAACACCCGTGACGGTCACTATGAATACCTGGTGATGCCGTTTGGCCTCTGTAACGCACCAGCGGTATTCCAGGAGCTCGTTAACGATATTTTTCGGGATCTCCTTTACTCCTGTGTCGTGGTTTATCTTGACGACATTCTTGTCTTCTCTCCAGATCTCTCCACCCATCGACGAGATGTACGGCAAGTGTTGCAGCGTCTAAGGGAGAACCACCTATTTGCCAAGTTGGAGAAATGCGCCTTCGAACAACCGTCTTTGCCGTTCCTTGGGTATATCGTTTCGAAGTCTGGATTGAGGATGGATCCCGAGAAAGTGTCCACGATCCTGGCCTGGCCCCGTCCCCTTGGTCTCAAAGCCATTCAACGCTTTCTCGGCTTTGCTAACTATTATAGGCAATTCGTTCCTCATTTTTCCACCATAACCAAGCCCATCTCTGCTCTCGTGCGCAAAGGAGCCAATCCCCGCCTATGGCCTCCCGAGGCAGAAGACGCCTTTCAAACTCTGAAGGGAGAATTCGCTACAGCGCCCGTTCTCCATCGTCCTGATGCCGAGAGACCCTTCATTCTCGAGGTCGACGCATCCTCCGTGGGAGCAGGGGCGGTTCTCCTGCAAAGAACCTCCTCTGGCCGGACTGTCACCTGTGGGTTCTTTTCTAAAGCCTTTTCTCCCCCCGAACGCAATTACTCCATTAGGGACAAGGAACTACTGGCAATCAAACTGGCTTTAGAGGAATGGCGTTACCTTCTCGAAGGAGCTGTCCATCCCTTTACGATATTTACCGACCACAAGAATTTGGCCTATGTTCAGTCTGCCCAAAGGCTCAATCCTCGGCAAGCCCGATGGTCCCTATTTTTTGGACGCTTTGATTTCGAGCTCCGCTTTCGTCCGGGTAATAAGAACATCAGAGCTGATGCCCTATCAAGATCATTTCTCCCGACCGATGAAGAGGAGACCCCCGCTCACATCATCGATCCAGCAAAGATCGTCACCCTAGCCCCTCTAAGTTTGGTCAACCCACCACCAGGCAAGACCTTGGTATTGGACCATGACAGAGTAAGGGTTCTGCACTGGGGACACTCTTCTAAGGTCGCCAGGCATGTCGGAGCCAAGAGGACTCTATCCCTCATCTCCCGCCATTATTGGTGGCCTTCACTCCGCCAGGACGTCCTGGAATTTACCGCTTCTTGCTCATCCTGCGCCCGGAATAAGATTCCACGACAGCTACCCTCTGGTCTCTTACATCCTTTGCCGGTTCCATCAGTTCCCTGGAGCCACATCGCCATGGATTTCGTCACGGATCTACCTCCATCTTCCGGCTGCTCTGTCATTTTGGTGGTGGTAGACCGTTTTTCCAAAATGGCTCATTTCATCCCGCTACCTGGTCTGCCTTCTGCGCCCGAGTTGGCGAAGATCTTCGTGCATCATGTTTTCCGACTTCATGGTTTTCCCCAGCACATCGTGTCTGACCGTGGTGTTCAATTCACCTCTCGTTTCTGGAGAGCTCTCTCTAGCTCAATGGGGGTAGTCCTGGATTTCTCCTCCGCCTATCATCCACAATCCAACGGCCAAGTGGAGCGGATCAATCAGGTGTTAACCACTTATCTTCGACATTTTTCTAATGCACACCAAAGTAACTGGGTCTCACTGCTTCCCTGGGCGGAATTTGCTCACAACAATCACCCCAACGAGTCCTCTTCCAAATCTCCCTTTTTTGTAGTTTTTGGGCAGCATCCGGGCATTCCCGTTCCCGTGTCCCCCACCTCGGGCGTGCCGGCGGCGGACTCCTTGTCCTCAGAATTCTCTAAAATTTGGGAGGAGACTAAAAGGTCCCTTGAGAGAGCTAGCGATCGGATGAAAAGATACGCCGACAAGAGGCGCCTGGACACCCCTCCTTATCATCCAGGCGATAAGGTCTGGCTGTCCTCGCGCTTCCTCCGACTTAAAATCCCCTCTTATAAGTTAGGTCCACGTTACGTTGGCCCCTTTGAGGTTTTGACTCGCATCAATGATGTAACCTATAAACTAAAATTGCCTGCCTCCCTGCGGATCCCCAACACTTTCCATGTCTCGCTTCTCAAACCCACAGTGTTTAATCGCTTTCAGCCAGCCTCGTCCCACGCTCCGCAACCTAGCTCTGCTGGGGACATCTTTGATGTCAGGGACATCCTGGCAAAGAGGACCGTCCGAGGTAGAACCTTCTTTCTGGTAGATTGGGAAGGATTCGGTCCTGAGGAAAGGTCATGGGAGCCCCGGGAGAACATCAATGCTCCTCATATCATGAGAAGGTTTCTATCCCGCCTGAAGAAGGAGGGGAGTAAGAGAGGGGGTACTATTACGCGCCCCGATGCTCACCTGGGGTCCCCCTCCTCCCGGTGCATCCCTCCTTCATCCTCGCGCCGTGCCCTGTCTGGCTTTGCAGGGTCACGGCGCGTCAGTGGCACGCACATGCGCACTCGCTCGTTTCTGACCGCGGGGCATCCTGGGAGCACGTGACCCGGTGGCTCCGCCCCAACATGGCGGCGCCCACCGGGTATTTCTGTCTGGCGTCTTGAATGGTAAGACGCCTGTTTGTCTTTCTCTGTGGCGCTTAGCGTTCCTGCGCAGCGTCGCCCCGACTCTCAGGTCCCCCCTCTCTCCTAGTTTGCGCTCTGCTCTCCGCTCCATAGCCCCGTCTGGACCCCCGCTCAGTTCCCTCTGCTGCCTCCGTGCCTGACCCTCGCCTGGTCCTTCCCTGCTGCTGTCATCGGTAGCCCCTTAGCTAGGGTTCCGTCTGTACCCCTAGGTCAGTCCCCCCTAACCTTCCTTCCTTCTTTCTTCCAGCGTTCCTGCTCTGGCTCCATCCTGATCGGCCCTGGTTCCCTACGTTCTGTTCCCTCCTGCTCCGGGTCTACTCTAGTCAGTATCCTTTGGCCTTTTCCTCTGTACACTCCCTGGGTCGTCCCTTTGGTTCCGGCTGTCGTGGTCTCACCCCCCTTGGGCCTGCCCCTAACACTCCCTGTATAGGGGGTGGTCATCACCTGGGCCGCTCGCCCTCGGGGGCTCTGGAGCCACGACCCAGAGGGTCCACTCTCTGGTTCCTACTTAGAACCGTAACACCGACTTTTCCCTATAATCGGACGATCTTGCTCGACCCGACTTTTGGAAAAGTCGGGTTTCACGAAACGAAACGCGACCCTAAAAAACCAAAAGTCGCTCAACTCTATTCATTATCATAAACCAATCACGATATGCAACAGTCTTATAGCAGACAGCAGGGTATCTTCACACTGGAGCTCTGCTCCCCTTTAGCCTTCCTAGTCCCACAGGCTGTGCTTCATCTAGCCAACCGGCTATACAGCCTCTCAGTTGTAGTCCCATCTCCGGGTTACCTTGCATGCTGCTTTACACTGCTAATGTTCTTTCCCTCTCCCTGGGAACTGTCAGGCACACTTCACTATTAGTCACAGCGTCCAGACATGCTGTCAAGCAGGAAGCCACACGAGACCTTCCAAACGGACCAACCGGGTCTCTGCATTCACCCCATGTGACCAGACCTCAGGTACCTTATATGGTCCATAACCACACCCACAGGTGATCACATGGCTATGACCTCACCCAAGGTCCTATTGCACACAGCCACACACAGGCTTCCCTGACACATTGTAACGGAACGTACTACTCAGCAGTACCTCTGCTGATCATTATGATCTTTCAGTATCCTACACCTATCAGGGCAATGGAATTACTTATACGTCTGTCCTGGGACATCCACACAGCGCCCCCTAGCGGACACAGCGGTCACTGCACCACATACCTCCCCCCATGTTTAAACCTGTGGGGTTGAACACACAACATAACCCACGACTCTCGAGACTGGGCACTCACTACACCTTGCCCACCAGGTCGAGACAACCGTCTCCATTTGTCATACGGCCTCATCTCTACGTTAGGCCTCCCCCGCTCCCAGCGGTCATAATACCGGTCATTGTCTTTGACCCTCCAGTCACGGTTTGTCTGCGTCATCAGACACTCTCTAGTCTCCACCTGTCTGCAGTACACTTCGTCACCTGATCTTTCTCTCACTGACCGTCTCTCTCGGTTGGTGCGGTCATAAGTCTTAGTAGAGCCTGCTGTCTGGTCTGAGTCTGACTCAGTCAGCGTCTCACAGAAACTATGGTCTTTCAACATCATCCTGCCAGTCGAACTACCCCTTGCTGACACTCTTCTGCCATCTGCCCTGTCACTTCTTGGAGGAACCGTTGGGGTCCTTACATCTTGGGTTGGAGGCGGCCGCCACCTGGTATTCTGTATTTCTTTATTAATTCGCCGACGGTCCATCCTCCACTGCTCAATTTCTTGCAGGTACTCCACCTGATACTCCACGAGCATCCGAAAGTCTCTCAGGGTTTCCACGGAGCCAACCACCATGATGGGAATCCTATCCACTTCACTGGATACCTGGTCTTCATCATCAGGAGGGATCCTCACCCTCACCACACCGGAGATATTCACAAGGTCTTGCATTACCTTCCCGGATCTTCCAATGATTCTTCCAATCAGAGCTTTGGGTACCGGAACCACATCTTTCTGCAAACCCAGCCGATCCATAGCCTCCTTCGCTAACTCTAGGCGTCGAGCAGCCTTCATATTACTCCGCCTGACCAGCTGTTTGGCGTGGAGACATTGTAAATGCATCTCTTTCAGGACAGCTACCCAGTTTGCTGTATCTTCTCTGGCGAATATTATCATTAACTGCAGAGTCTCAGGTGCCCAGTGCACCTCACACGCCTTGACCGCCTCTCTGAAAGTCTCACGTACACCTTCCTCCGCACAGGCTTCTTGCATGTCTTCGGGTACCTCGATCATAGATTTGAAGGTCGTGGTCTTGCTCTCTTCCTGGACAGAATACTCTGGCTTTACCACGGACACTTCCCTCACTACAGTTGACCCGACCGGGTGACTGTCTTCTTCGGCTCTTTGCTCACCAACTTCAAGAGATTTTATCTCTTCGCGAGCCTTTGCCAAGATAGGTACTGGCAGTTCCATCTTGTTATCACTCGGACCCAGCCGCTGCACATCTCCGTCCAAGCTCTTCATCCGCAGAAGACCTTCTACTACTCCTCTGAGTTCCTCCATCTCTTCCTTAAGGCTCTTGTTCACACTTTGCAAGGTGGACAGGTGACCTCTGAGCTCCAAGACTTCTTTCTCGAGCCCCTCCACCTTGTGCTCGGCCAATTGTCTCAAGATTCTTTCTTGTTTGACATGTTCTTACACTGTCTCTTTTATTAGTTGTATCTCCCGATCTTGTTCTCTTTTGGCCAGCACGTGTCGCACCACTAATTGTTTAATTATATCGTCAAAGGGTACCACTGAGTCAGTACTATCAGTCGAGTGAGCCCCCCGGTTACCCTCTGACTTTGTTTCTATTCCCGTTATCTTCTCGATCAGGTTACCACCAGTCCTGTCACGAGTTTGTCAGCATAGCATTAGATTCTGTCCTGGTGGTGGCTACTGGCAACAACACGTTACAGTCACACCACATCGTACGGTGAACCCCCAAGGCACTCTCTATCCATGTGTCAGCTCCGCTCTTTTTGTTTACCACACTCTTCTCCTTCACACCGTTGTACCCTTCAGGTGACGTCAGGTCAGTAAATTCGTCTGCCGCAATTCTTTCTCCGGTCGCCCTTACGTCTGGCCTGTCCACGTTAGGAGGCGTCAACGTCTCAGTGTCTGCTAGCCCTACAGTAGAAACGTCTCTATCCTCCTGCCCAACATTTTTAAACATGACAAAGTCCCGGCGCCTCTCAAAGGTATGCACTAAGTTTGGTGGCATACTACCACCTTGGCACTCCCCCTTTGTCATCTCAATTAGGACTCTGTCCACCTTATAATTCACAATGACCCCGTGGAGGCAGCGAACTCGGTCAGAGCTAAAACGAGCGGAGTTCCTGTCAGAGTCACCTGACTCTTTGAGTCCAGCCTCCCAGGGACTCCAGCATCACGGTACACAACTGTGGCCCATCATCACTATCTGGAAAGGATATCCCACATTCTGACCAAGTCATACACACACACTGCGGTACTCCAGACATACCCACTGAGTCATCTAGTGCTGTCATTTCTTCAAACTTGGCCCTTTTCTGGACCACCACCCCACTGTGGGTTGCCGCCCCCTCCCGGGACTCCACCCCTTTTTGGGTTACCGTGCCAATTTGGGACTCCACCCCCTTTTGGGCTACTACCCCGATTTGGGTCACTTGCCCCCTTTTTGACTTCACCCCCTTTCGGGATCTCCCCATGTCTGTTATACCGGTCTTCTCAGACCACAGTTCACACCACACAGTTTGTGTCTCTTACGATACCACACAAGTCTTTGTTGGCACCACCACAGCTCCTGCTGTCACCGATCACCGGCACCACCGGCTGCTGTTCACCCACAGCTGCTGATGTCACTGCAGCTCCGGCTGCGCCGTCTTCGTGGACCCGCCGATCCACCGGAAGCCGCTTGTCCCCTTTGTAACCCCGCCGGGTTACCGGAAGCCGCTTGTCACCCTCGAAGATAAAAGAAACCACAAAAGTGCACCCATAGGGCCTTACCAGTACAGGTATAATGGGTATAAAGAAATAATACAGGGTACTCACCCTTAATAGTTGTGTAAAGCCACAACTACTGTATCCGCTTAGTCACATGCAATAAAGCTGCAGCAGGATGGTGTAGACAGACATTGTCTGCTACCAATGCTCAAAGAGGAGATCCCAAAAAGGAAAAACACCAGGTCCCTGTGCTGCGAGACCTTCGTGACCCCACTGAGCCACAACAAGCACCAGTCTCTTTCACTGAGCTGCTGTCAGTATACGGCTTTCACAACAGTCAGCCCTCCTGGCTCAGCGTTGCCAGTACTACAACATGTGCTGTTGGAACCGCAGCCCTTTGCAACAAAGTTTTTTTTTTTTTGGCAGTCCTTTTCTGTTGCCCCCAGCACAAAGGCTACTATATTGCCCACATTCTCTACCATTTGTGAGGTAGCACTGTCATTTAAGGTTGGGGGACACTCGCATGGCAGCGAATAATCACGTCCAGCACAGGTTTCCATAAAGCAATATCACAGTCCATGAGGTTTATTCATTATCATAAACCAATCACGATATGCAACAGTCTTATAGCAGACAGCAGGGTATCTTCACACTGGAGCTCTGCTCCCCTTTAGCCTTCCTAGTCACACAGGCTGTGCTTCATCTAGCCACCCGGCTATACAGCCTCACAGTTGTAGTCCCGTCTCCGGGTTACCTTGCATGCTGCTTTACACTGCTAATGTTCATTCCCTCTCCCTGGGAACTGTCAGGCACACTTCGCCATTAGTCACAGCGTCCAGACGTGCTGTCAAGCAGGAAGCCACACTAGACCTTCCAAATGGACCAACCGGGTCTCTGCATTCACCCCTTGTGACCAGACCTCAGGTACCTTATATGGTCCATAACCACACCCACAGGTGATCACATGGCTATGACCTCACCCAAGGTCCTATTGCACACAGCCACACACAGGCTTCCTTGACACATTGTAACGGAACGTACTACTCAGCAGTACCTCTGCTGATCATTATGATCTTTCAGTATCCTACACCTATCAGGGCAATGGAATTGCTTATACGGCTGTCCTGGGACACCCACACAGCGCCCCCTAGCGGACACAGCGGTCACCGCACCACAATATATATATATATATAAATAATAAAAAAAATGGTTTATGAATATAGTTTTTGTTTGCTATTATTTATATTATTTGTTTGTGGTTATTATTTTGTTTGGTAACCGGACCAGAAGGTGTAAGGAGTGATTATTCTGTATGTATAATATGTGTGTGAGGAGAGACTGAACAGCTGGACCAGTGTTCATTACAGTGATTATTTTCTGGCTGATATTCTTGTTATGTTTCTGTTATTATTATTGTTGTTTTTCATTTTTATATTATTACTAGCTGAAGAGCCCGGCGCTGCCCATCACACATCCTTCATCTCATAGTCCCATGCCCATATACCCATCATACATATCCTCCATCCCATAGTCCCATGCCCATATACCCATCATACTTATCCGCCATCCCATAGTCCTGTGCCCATATACCGGTCATACATATCCTCCATCCCATAGTCCAGTGCCCATATACCCATTACACATCCTCCATCCCATAGTCTGGTGCCCATATACCCATCATACATAGCCACCATCCCATAGTCCCATGCCCATATACCCATCATACATATCCACCATCATATAGTCCCGTGCCCATATACCCGTCATAGATATCCTCCATCCCATAGTCCAGTGCCCATATACCCATCACACATCCTCCATCCCATAGTCAACCATTATGACATCATAATGAGCGGCGGGGCTTGCAACCTATGATGACATCAGCGTCGCCATGGCAACCATTATGACATCATAATGAGGGGCGGGGCTTGATACGCACACACAGTTTACCCATTATGTAGATAGGGGCATTATGACATCATAATGAGGGGCGGGGCTTGATACGCACACACTTTTTCCCCATTATGTAGACAGGGGCAAAATTGTTTGGTGAATTGGAACGCGTGGGTTAAAATTTCACCTCACAACATAGCCTAGGGCGCTCTCGGGGTCCAGACGTGTGACTGTGCCAAATTTTGTGGCTGTAGCTGCGACGGTGCGGATGCCAATCCCGGACATACACACACACACACACACACACACACACACATACATACATACATACATACATACATACATACATACATACATACACACTTTGAGCTTTATATATTAGATTATACATTTTTATAGTGCCATTTATTCCATGGCGCTTTACATGTGAATGGTGCAAATATGGACAAGTACAACAAACATGAGCAAAACAATGCACAAACAAGTACAGAAGGAGAGAGGACCCTGCCTGCGAGGGCTCACAGTCTACAGGGGATGGGTGATGATTCACTAGGAGAGGGTAGAGTTGGTAAGTTCAGCAGACTGAGAATCGCTGCAGGTTGCAGGCTTGTCAGAGGAGGTGGGTCTTCAGGTTCCTTTTGAAGGAAGCCTGATGTGTTGGGGTAGAGAGTTCCAGAGTATAGGGGAAGCATGGGAGAATTCTTGTATGCGGTTGTGGGAGGAAGAGATGAGAGGGGAGCAGAGAAGGAGATCTTGAGAGGTCCGAAGGTTGTGTGTAGGTAGGTACCGGGAGACCATGTCACAGATGTATGGAGGAGACAGGTTGTGAATGGCTTTGTATGTCATTGTTAGGGTTTTGAACTGCAGCCTTTGGGCAATTGGAAGCCAATGAAGGGCCTGGCAGAGAGGAGAGGCTGGGAAATAATGGGGAGACAGGTGGGTTAGACGGGCAGCAGAGTTTAGGATGGATTGGAGTGGTGCCAGAGTGCTAGAGGGGAGGCCAGAGAGTAGGAGGTTGCATTAGTCGAGGCGGGAGATGATGAGGGCATGCACTAATGTTTTTGTGGTTTCATGGTCAAGGAATGCACGGATCCGGGAAATGTTTTCGAGTTGGAATCGGCAGGAGGAGGCAAGGGCTTCGATATGTGGCTAGAAAGAGAGGGCAGAGTCAAGGATCACCCCGAGGCATCGAGTGTGCGGGACTGGGGAAAGTGAGCAGCCATTGACATTGATGGATAGGTTGGGTGGAGGGGTAGAGTGAGGTGGGGAAAAGATGATGAATTCTGTTTTGTCCATGTTCAGTCTTAAAAAGCGAGCAGAAAAGAAAGATGAATTAGCAGATAGACATTGTGGGATTTTGGTCAGTAAGAAGCTGATGTCAGGTCCAGATAGGTAGATCTGCGTGTCATCAGCAAATAGATGATATTGTAAACCGTGGGATTCTATGAGCTGTCCCAGGCCGAAGGTGTATATGGAGAAGAGTAGGGGACTAGAACTGAGCCTTGGGGAACACCGACAGACAGGGGGTGAAGTGAGGCACTGAATGTTCAGTCTGTTAGATATGACGAGTGTCATGATCCAGGTTGGATATGACAGGTTTTGAATAAATAACCATTTTTTCCCTTTGAGCTGGTTGCTTGGAGTTAGTTTTGCCCCCGTGGCCATTAGGGTTATTACACAGTGGTGTCTTTTGTTCTAGTTTGCCCCCGGTGGTGGTGAGCAGTATTGTACGGGAATCTCTAACAGGTGTGAGACTCTGGCTCCTAACTATAAAGGTTTGTCAGGTGTTCTCACCCGGTGTTGGTGATATTGGTCTTTTCCAACCATCCTTGGTGAAGGAAGGAACTTGAGAAGCATCCCGGGCAGCTCAGTCAGAATCCTGGAGTGGCAGCTATGGTGTCAGCGAGGAGTTCTTGCAAAGCTTGGAGGAGTGGCAGCTATGGTGTCAGTGTGGAGTTCTTGCAAAGCTTGGTGGAGTGGCAGCTATGGTGTCAGCAAGGAGTTCTTGCAAAGCTTGGTGGAGTGGCAGCTATGGTGAAAGCTGCACTCAGATGCTGGACTCTGTTGCTGGAAGAGAGCTGCACTCAGATGTTGGACTCTGTTGCTGGAAAGCTGCACTCGGATGCTGTACTCTGTTGCTGTAAAGCTGCATTCAGATGCGGGACTCTGTTGCTGGAAAGCTGCACTCAGGTGTTGGATCCGGTTGGAGGAAAAGATGCACTCAGTTGTCGGACTCTGTTGCTGGGAGCATTAGCAGCAGAGCAAAGCTAAGTGGTGTTTCCCTGTTTGTCACTTTCCTCAATGTGTGCTTTAGTGCAGTGGTTGGATTAGTTTCTGCACTGTCCACTTCACTAGTAAGGGATTGGTTCAGGGTGAGCTAGGGATTTCAGGTATCCTGATCGGCGCCCTGTGCGGAACCAGCATAGGGATCGTTAGGAGTTTAGAGACACTGACTCAGGGGAGTGCAGTAGGTCTCCACGTCCCCGTTCCTTATCGCAGGGCCACCATTGTAATTGTTTTCCTGGTTTTCCCCTTTATTCTGAAATTTGCCCTGCTGGAGGCGGTGAATCCAGACATACGTGTACTACTGAAATTCGCCTGCTGGAGGTGGTGTATCTGGCTGCACGTTCTATTATTTAAATTCGCCCTGCAGGAGGCGGTGTATCTAGGGTCACGCGTATCATATAAATTCGCCCTGCTGGAGGCGGTGTGTCCAGTCATACGTGACCATGACAACGAGATTCAGGATAGGGCTAAGACTGTGATGCCAAGAGATGAGAGAAACTGTAACAGGAGGGAATGGTCCACAGTGTCGAAGGCAGAAGACAAGTAGGTACAGCAGGTACACGGGATGCAGTGATGAGACACGAGACGGATGTAACTTTTGGTGGTGGCTTTTATATATATGGATGCCGACGGGGCTATCCTGAGCAACCGAACAAGATAACAACAATTGTCCTCGCAGGGACCAAACACAAAGAAACACGGGTAATGAGAGCACAACTAACCCGGTGAAGGCCGGTCGCTATAGGGCCTCGGTATGGTTGACTATGGGTCCTTAGTTACTATGTGTCATTTAGCCGTCCTGACGTTCCACGGCGTGCTGTCCGATGATGCTTCAGCGTCGCAGCGGCTGGGCCCAGCTGCTGAGGATCTGGCGGAGGCTTCGGGCGTTCCCACGCCCAGGCGAGGCGGGGGCACAACAGGCACTAGGAGAGTCCTTTGGCGGGGTAACCCCCCGCGGAGGCAGCAGGATACCGCCTGTTAGCGGGAGGATGGAGGCCGCAGCCCCCGGGCAGGGACAAGCCACAGTGATGCTGAGTGGCGGCTCGTAGGCCGCTGACACAGCCTGGGGCTGTGCTGGGAGTCCCACAGATGGCGAGGGGCAGGCCCCAGCTGCGGGCTGAAGCAGGGCAGTGGCGGCTGTGGGCGGCAGCGGGCAAGCCGCAGCCGCGAGCTGGAGTGGAGCGGCAACGGCCGCAGGCGGCAGCGGACAGGCCTCAGCCGCGGACTGGAGGGAAGCGGTGTTCTTTAGTCGGTCGGCTTGGTGCCGTCTCCCTGCGGTCCACAGCGAGTCTCCCTCCCGTCTCTCCTGCCGCTGTCTTCCTCTCTGGTGGCTGCTGGAGGCTCTTGCTCTCTGGTGCGCTTGAGGTCTCTTGCTCCTCCTCTGCCGATCTGCTGACTCACTCTCCCTAGTGTCCTCCGCCCCTTTTATATTAGCTCCTCCCCCAACCGTTCTGGAGGTTTCTGCCGTCCGTCCTCTTATTCTGTCCCCTGGAAACAGACCCCCTAGAAACCTTAGTGAGGGTCCCCTTGGTTCCTGCCCGGACACACGGCGGGGGCCCTTCCTCCTACAGACAGGTCCAGGAGGAGGTTTGTTTTGTGGCAGAGAGCGTGGACTTGAAGCTGGTAAAGGACTGCTTATATGCGATAAACTGCTCAGCAGAGCGGGATCTCTTCCATCTCCGCTCAGCGTCCCTGGAAGCCCATCTCAGTTCTTTGGTCAGGCTGATCAACCAGGGCTGCCTGTTGATTGTACGAGTTTTGCTATGTGTGAGGGGAGCAGTTGAATCAAGTGTTGATGTTATTGTGGTGTTATAAAAAGTGGCAGCAGCATCTGTGTCATGGAAGGAAGCTATGTCTGTAAGTTGAGGTGAGATTTCTGTGAGGATGAGTGAGTTTGTGGAGAGGGGGTTGCGCACTGTTAGAGGAGAGGGAAGAGAATGTCAGACAGTGGGAGGGGTGAGGCTAATTTCACACTTGCTTTTTTTTGCAGCGCGTTTTTCCCGCAAAAAAACGCATTGAAAAAACGCATACAAAAGCATACAACTGCTGCGTTTTTTTCAAGCATTTTTACGAGCATGCATGAAAAAAACGCAGCGTTTTTATGCGTTTGTATGCGTTTTTAGTGCTTTTTTACCGCGTTTGCGTTTTTTCCAAACATTAGGTGGCCCCTCACACTAACCCAAACCATGACTTTACTAACCCTAACCCTAACCCTGACCCTAACCCTAACCCTGACCCTAACCCTAACCCTGACCCTAACCCTTAACCAAACCATACTTAACCCTAACCCAAACCCTAAACCCCCTTAACTAACCCTAACTCTAACCCAAACCCCTAAATTCCATGGTTAAAAAAAAAAACGCATGTGCAAAAAAACGCATACATAAGGCTACTTTCACACATCAGGTTTTCGGCGTCAGGCGCGATCCGGCGTCGTGCCGGAACGCCGGATCCGGCAAATGTTTCGTAAAACCGGATGTGACGGATCCGGTTTTCTGGCGGATCCGTCTTTTTCTGGACAGACAAAACCGGATCCGTCTCATCCGGTTCATCCGTTTTTCGACGGATTACGCCGGATCCGGTTTTTAAAATTGACCCTTGTGGCCTTCCGAACGGGTTTGGCTCCTGGAAAACTATATATAGCATGTTCCTACAGCCCTTCTTTGACAGGTTGTAGAGGAGAAAGTGCAGGTTGGAGAGAAGAGCAAGTTACTGGCGAAGATGGATGTTGTCATTGGAAATATTTTGAAGAATTTGGCGGATTTTACAGCGGAGGCAAATCGTTTGAGGGTGATTGTTCTGGAGAAGGAGAGAGCGAGACAGCAGCGCATCAGGCATCGTAGACGACGTTTGTGGATCCACCCCATCACAGCCAAGAGAATGACGCGTGGGGTCTATTCTACACTCTGCATGGACCTTCGACGAAACCCGGATAAATTTTTTGGATATGTTAGGATGAAAATGGAGAATTTTGATTACTTGGTGGAGCGCATTGCACACCTCATAAGAAAAGCGGACACCTATTGCCGCTTCTCTGTTTCACCCGCAGAGCGTCTGATGGTGACTTTAAGGTAAGCCACATTTATTGGATATGATCGCATCAGAGCACACTTTCACTGCAATCTTGTTGGTGGTAATTTGTATCTCCAAGTGTTATAGGTCAGTTTTGGTATGTAATGCTGTGATTTAAAACTAATTTATTGTTTTTTAATTCCCCACAGATTTCTTGCAACTGGAGAATCCCTTTCGTCACTGCATTTCCAGTACAGACTCGGGATTTCCACCATATCTGGAATTGTGAAGTACACATGCCGTGCACTGTGGGACTCCTTAGCTGAAGAGTTTTTACCAGAGCCCACAACAGAGAGGTGGATTGAAATTGCTGACAAGTTTCAACAGATATGTCAGTTTCCAAACTGCTTGGGCGCTGTGGACGGGAAACATATCCGCATTGTAAAGCCAGCTGGATCGGGATCGGAATATTTCAATTACAAGAAATATTTTTCAATTGTCCTCATGGCCATCGCTGACGCGGAATACAAATTTATTGCGGTTGATATTGGGGCCTATGGCCGCTCCAATGACTCTCAAGTTTTCAAACTGTCTGCCATGGGGCGTAAACTGTATGGAAACACCTTCCAGTTCCCACCACCTAGACCGCTGCCGCAAACATCTGGTCCACCTATGCCATTTGTCTGTGTAGGGGATGAAGCCTTCCAGCTGTCAGAACACCTTTTGAAACCGTACTCTAGCAGAGGATTGACAAGACCAAAACGCATTTTTAATTACCGCCTCACAAGAGCAAGAAGAATGGTTGAATGTACCTTTGGTATTCTGACAGCCAAATGGCGGGTCCTATTGACTGCGATCAACCTCAAGACAGAAACTGTGGACGAGGTGATCAAAGCGTGCGTGGTACTCCACAATTTTGTTATCTGCAAGGAACCCATTTCCATTGAGGACACCTCTGAAGAAACCACCTTGCAAGATTACCATGACATTACCACTAGAAGTTCTGTGACGGTTTCAGTAATGAGGGACAATTTTGCACTATACTTTATGTCACCTCAAGGCAGAGTACACTGGCAGGATGACAGAGTGTGAAAGATTTGTGCCCTAACCAAACTTGTGTACCTTCTGTACCAACAGTATATACCTTTGCCAACCAAAGTTGGCTATCTTGTCATGGTCTCTATTTTTAGCTTTAGGCCACAGGTGTGTACCTGGTTGTGTTTTATGCAAAGTATTTCACCTTTTAACAAAAGTTGTGTACATTGTTAGGAAATCACCAACAATAAACACAACTTTTTAGGTGAAATACTTTGCTTCAAACACAACCAGGAACACAACTGTGGCAAAAAGCTAAAATTTACCCACAGTTATATACCTAGTTTTGAATACCATTTCACCTTTTAAATACCCTGTATTTAACCTTTTTCGCCGCAGAAAGAAATGACAGACAACCAGTTTAAAATAATTTAACTTTTATTGAAAAATGTTTTTTTTAGTAAACTTTTTTAAAATTTTAATAAACATGTTTAATAAAACTTTGAAACTATAAAACTGAAACCATAAAACTGGTCATTTTTATTTAAATACACACATTATAAATCTGTGTAGTGTGTGGTGGAAATACTGCTGTAGGGGCTGCGGGACACTTCGACACTGGGAGTGTGGAGAGAGGACTGGGATCGTGGTGGGGAAGGAACAGTTAGAGGTGAAGGTATGGAAAAAACTACAGAATGGGTGGACATGTGGGAAGCAGAAGAGGTGGTGGGTGGTGGAGTGGAGGGTTGGGCAGGGACTGTAGGAGCAGATGATGTTGATGGCAAGTTGTATGGGGAAGGAGTTTGGTACGGGGCAGGTTGCTGGAAGTGGGGAGATGTCTGGTACGGGGCAGGTTGCTGGAAGTGGGGAGATGTCTGGTACGGGGCAGGTTGCTGGAAGTGGGGAGATGTCTGGTACGGGGCAGGTTGCTGGAAGTGGGGAGATGTCTGGTACTGGGGAGGTTGCTGGTACTGGGGAGGTTGCTGGTACTGGGGAGTTTGCAGGTACTGGGGAGGTTGCTGGTGCTGGGGAGGTTGCTGGTGCTGGGGAGGTTGCTGGTGCTGGGGAGGTTGCTGGTGCTGGGGAGGTTGCTGGTGCTGGGGAGGTGGCTGGTGCTGGGGAGGTGGCTGGTGCTGGGGAGGTGGCTGGTGCTGGGGAGGTGGCTGGTGCTGGGGAGGTGGATGGTGCTGGGGAGGTGGATGGTGCTGGGGAGGTGGATGGTATGTAATAGGAGGGGGAGGATGGAAAGTGGCTGGAGGTGGATGGTATGTAATAGGAGGGGGAGGATGGAAAGTGGCTGGAGGGGGTGTAGATGTAATAGGAGGGGGAGGATGGAAAGTGGCTGGAGGAACTACTGTGGTGGGAGGAGGAGGAGGTTGGGAGGTAACTTGCTGGAGAGCAGCGTGGCATGAATGCATTACATGCATCTGCTGGGCAGGAGAGAGCGTTTCCATGCGCTCCACAACAGACCTGAAAAAGGTGTGGTTTGGCGAAGATCTTGCTTCTGAATGCATGGTTTGCAGAAGTGTCTTCACCTCCAGAATGCTGGAGTTGATCTGCTGATAGCCTGCGGAGATTTGCTCTGACAAGACTTTTAGACAGTTCTGGAAAGATGCATTCAGATGCAAGAACTCTGGCGCATAAGTCTTTTCCTGACCCCTCTGCCGCTGCCGCCCAGTACCCGCAGGTGTACTAGAGGTGGCAGGGGCAGAAGGGTGGGGTAAAGGGAAAGCGATCTCCTCACCAGCAGCTTCATGTAATGTAGGCGGCCACGATGCTCCTGTGCTGGTGGATGGGACAGATGGGTCGAATGTGTGGGAAGGCTGGGAAGGTGCAGATGTACCGGGGCGGTCGAAGTGTCCCTCGGTGCCGGTCTCCTCAGGGATCGCCTCAGAAGGGTCCAATCGTGCCGGCTCCCGAGTGCTGCTCACCGTGCTGTGGAATAAAGAGAAAAAAAAACAATTAAAATACTGACATGGTATGGCCCTGGCTGAAAAAAAAATTTACATATAACATTTTTTTTCACATGTGGTGTGTAATATTTACCTTCTGGTGACCATTGTTTCCCGGAGGAACGACAGGGCTTCTGCGTACTTGTACTTGCTCCTGCGTCCTCCAGATCCACTCGGGGCCCGCATCTCTTTATTGAACTCCTTCTTGAAACGATCTCTCACAGACCGCCACCGATTCACAATTCTGTTCCCTGAAACGAGAAAGGAGTGGTTAGTATACAACATCAGTGTTTCCCAAACTCCAGTCCTCATGGTCCCCAGGGGTCATGTTTTCAGGATTTCCATAGTAAATAGAAATCCTGAACACATGATCCGTGGGGACCACGAGGACTGGAGTTCGGGAAACACTGGTTTACATCAAGCAACCGGTACTGTATATACTTACGCTCTTTAATCTGGGCCCGAGCTTCGAGGTCCTCCCAGCGGCCCACAAGGAGCGAACAGATTTCCTCCCAGAGTCGTCGGGTAACGATCAGGTCAGCGTGGCGGCGGTCAGCCATATTCCAGAGCGGCTCCCTTTCTCTGACGAGATCGATGAGGCGGTCCACATCAATCCCTCCATCCTCACCGTCAGAGTCGGGAGCACGCTGTGAAGGCTGTTAAAGAAAAAGACAAAAATAACATAATTAGCCTCCACAAAAGAAATGAAATAAAAAGTGCAAAAAAACAAAGCAAAAATATTTATACTTACACGCTGGTGACCGCCGCGTTGCTGTCGCCGACGACCCTGGGAGGCACTGCGAAGACCTCTTGGCCAAGCACCAGATTGGGAAGACTAGAGAAGAAAACAAAAAATGTTATGTCTTTGGATGTAGGCATTTGTTTGCTGTGTGTGGTCTGCAGAACATTGTTTTCTATGTGTTGTGTGTAGTGTGATGTTGTGTTTCTGCGTTTGATGCAAAAAACTTACCAATTGTGAGCCCACTCCAGGTGTCTGTCCACCCCTTCCTTCTTCTTCTGGGAGCTCCTCTTCATCTTGTGATTCCTGTTTTGAAATAAAAGGCAATGAATAGACATATATTACAGAGAAGATGGATTTTGGAAATAAAAACTTACCGTCAAACGCTGACGATGCGAGGGAGGGCTCCCAGAAGATGATGTGCTGTCTTCCTGGTGGCCACACTCCATGCCTGTGGGTGGTGTTCCAGCTGCTGCCATTGCTGCTGCTGCTGCTGCTGCATCTATTGGGCGGCTGTTGAATAAAGAGAAACAAAGGGCCAATGAATATCTTGATATTCAATAGCCCTAGTTTGGAGGAATGGGTTATTTGATAATTACCGTCTCTCATCTGCTGCTGGCCTCCCCTCCTCAGCATGTTCTATTTGCTGCTCCATTTGGGGTGGTGGTGGTGCGGATGGTGCTGCAGTGGTCTCCTGCCTTCTCCTGCTTCGCTTGGTTGCTTTCTTGGGTGGCATGTTGGGTGTGGCTGTGGGTCCCACTGTCTTGCTTTTATATATGTCTTGTGGGCAGAGCTACTGAGCATGCTCAGACCAAAAAACCGGATCCGGCGCATTGCGGCGCTCATAGGCTTTCATTGTGTGAAAAAGCCGGATGCGCCGGATCCGGCGTGTCCGGCTTTTTCGCCGGAGACAACAAACGTTACAGTCACCGTTTTTTCCAGACGCCGGATCGCGACACATTGCCGGATCCGGCGAAAACCGGATGAAACGCATGGCCATCCGGCGCGATCCGGCGCAAATGCAAGTCAATGGGGTGGAAACCTGATCCGACATTGCATTTCGCCGGATCGGGTTTCTGTCAAAAGCGCCGGATCGCACCTGACGGCGAAAACCTGATGTGTGAAAGAGGCCCAAGCATGCCAATGCGCACATATGCGCACCCATAGACTTATAATGGGTATCTTGCTGTAAAAAACGCATTGCGCGCGCATGCGTTTTTTTGAGGCAAGTCGGACGCCCAAAAAATGCAACAGGATGCATTTTGTGCGCCCGAGCGCATACCGCAAAAAAACGCATGCGCGCAAAAACGCATACAAACGCGTGTGTATGCGCACATAAGCGCATCCCATGCAAAGTATAGGGAAAAAAAAGGCATGCGGTTTTTAGCTCTAAAATCCCGCGAAAAAAAACGCAAGTGTGAAACCAGCCTGAGTTAGTGAGATTAGTAAGGGAACAGAGGCGGGTGAATATGAGGTCCAATGTGTGTCCATCTTTGTGGGTAGCTGCGGAGGACCATTGAGTGAGACCAAAGGAGGCAGTGAGCGATAAAAGTTTAGAGGCAGCTGAGGTGAAAGTGTCAATGGGGATATTGAAGTCACCCATGATGATAGTGGGGATGTCAGCAGAGAGGAAATGAAGTAGCCAGGTGGTGAAGTGGTCGAGAAAGGTGGAGATGGCTAGTTCTGGGGGGCGGTAGATGACAGCCAGCTGGAGGTTGGGGGGGGAGTAGATGTGGATGGAGTGCACCTCAAACGAGGGAAGCGTAGCCGAGGGTGGGAGTGGAATTGGGGTAAAGGAGCAGGTATCGGACAGGAGCAAGCCAATTCCTCCACCACGTTTGTTGGTGGGGCGAGGGGTGTGAGAGAGATTGAGTCCGCCATAAGAAAGTGCAGCTGGAGAGGCTACAGGATGTAAATCAGGATCAGTACAGGATAAGTAATGTAATGTATGTGTAAGCAGGTTGCGGGATGCAGTGACGCAAGGAAGCAGAGTAAGGGTTAACAATTTAATTGAACAGTAAAGATACTCTTTGCAAGAAAATGAATAGTTAAATGGAAAATGATAGGGAAAAAGACAACAACAATGTAATAGCAGTTCACTCAATAAACTTATCGCTTTGGTAGCTTCCTCAGCCACGGATGATCCAATGAGGGTTGTAGTCCCAGCAAAGGCCAGTGCAATGTCCTCAGGGGAGATTCCACAGCTCGCGGTATATCTTCTGGCGGCAAAGGGCAATCTCCGGTTTTACCCGCTGAGCTAATAGTCCATAACAAAAAAAGAAGGAAAACCAGCTCACCTGTGTTATTGCGGCATGTGATGTGTGAAAGCACGGAACCAGTGCAGTCACCCGTAAGTTGCAACAAAAGAAAAATGTGTTCCAGCTTCCAAATAGTTGAAAATAATTTATTCAATCATTGATAAAAACATTAACAGCCAAAGACAAGTTCACATGACCCTCAGGAGCTACTCATTTCGAACACAGTGCGGCATTCTTTCTCAAAGCTTTGAGGTGTGATGACCGGCAAAGAGGGCCACAATGAACAATCCTGAACACGGCCTCCAGTGCTATGCCCGTGCGTGGCACTTAACGTAGCTCACTGCCTTTCCTCTGCTTCTGATCTTAGTGGCATGCTCGTGTGAAGCTGCCTGTGGTACATTGCAGGGCTGCTGCATGCTAAGTGGAACATGCTGTACACACACCTGCTCTGTCCCCATCGGCGGGAAACTTCCCGTCATTATGCACACTTTTCTCTCTGCCACACCTCCTGCTTCTGGGTGAAAAGGTCGGTCCAGTTCCCTATTCTTTCCCCCGACAACCTGGGACGCAGCCTTGACAGTTCCGGACCCTGAACAGTACAGGTGCCTGCAGCCCGGTCTTCCTCCTTACGTTCTCCCTCTCCTTTATCTCTCCATTCCATGGGCGAGAGTTCCTGTAGTAGGCGTTGTCATTTTTCCATCTCTTGAATAATCTGTTGCCAAATAAATCGGTCTTGTTCATAATGATAAGGAGGTATTCCAGCTTTCGTTCACTCTGTGCAACGCAAGTCAGGTTGAGTGGTCGAGTCAGGTTGGGTGGTCGAGGACAGGGACACGTTCAATGGAGCAGCCATCTCTGGAGTTTCAGGTTTTCGCACTTCTCCTGAGTTGGTGGGCAGCGGACCATCCATGTCGGAGGATGAGGCAGATGGTTCTTCATCGCAATCGAAAACCGTAGGAGTGGACATTTTGGGGGATACTTAGCGCTCTCTCCTTTGTTTTGGGATCTCGTGACAGACAAGGATGTAGCATACTTCAGTGTACTCTACGAGTACGAGCCCCTTCTTCCCCTTCAGGTTGAACTTCATAGATGAAACCCTTGGATCCAATTTGGCATTTCACCCAATACAGAATCTTTTTCCATCAATGCTCTAATTTGCCTCGACGTCACTTGTTTCGGACAAATACTTGGTCTCCGACCTTGAGGGCTGTCCCTTGAAGGGGGCGTCATCTCATGGTGCTCAAGTTCCCAAAAGTTAGTCTGTACCAGCTGATGTAGAGTCTGCAAACGATTTTGATGCTCATGGACCCAGGTAGACATTCCTGTCCGCAGGTAGTCCTCCTCTGGATCCAACTCCAGTTCGGTAAGCTCTCGTCCTTTTCGCCCGAACAGCAGGGTGTATGTCGTGTATCCAGTTGTACTGTGCTCTCGATTGTTGTACACCCAGACCAACTCAACCACATACTCAGGCCAACAGACTTTCCCGTCTTCCTCCAACGTTCTCAACATCTGAATCAGCATCCGGTTAAAACGCTTACAGACTCCATTCCCCTGTGGATGATAGGTAGTGTTGAGCATTCCGATACCGCAAGTATCGGGTATCGGCCGATATTAGCTGTATCGGAATTCCGATACTTTTTTCATATCGAATACCGGAATCGGAAGTTCCCATAATGCTAGGAGCCCGCTCGATTTGATTCAGCCAATGGGGATCCTCAGAAGTGTGGGCACATCCTGTTAGGCATGTAGGCATGTTAACTACTGGCATGGCTGTGATTGGCTGCTGAAATGATGTCATGATGCACTATAAAAACCGCTGCAGCCGCCATTTCTGGTCACTCTGCTGTGAATTCAGTTAGGGACAGGCTGCTGTTGAAGACTGTGAGGGACAGTTAGAAATAGCGATCATCCAAAATATCTATTGCTCTACCCAGGCTACATAATCCACCACTGTAGCATTTTTGTAGCCCAGCAGCGCTGTTTTAATAGCTGTCTGCAAGGGCTGTGTGAGTGCAGACCCACGCTGTGTAGTGTGTCCTGCAGGCACGTCTGCTTGTAGGCCGCCCAACGTGTGTCTCTGCCTCATACACATTTTTCTTTTATTGCTGCTTTTTTTTTCTCCTGTATAGTGTGCTTCCATACGTATCCATATACGTTGGTTGCAAACACTAAAGGAGTGGACAGCGGAGCCATTCAGCAGCCTTTCAGTGCTATAGCCCATTTCTCTGCACTGTTTTTGGCTGTCTGATAGGTCTCTCAGTGTGTGAGTGCAGCTCACGTTGCAGTGTGTTCTACAGCCACCGCTAGCTGTAGTCCGCTCAGCGTGCGTCACTGCCTCATACATAGTCCTTTTTTTGCAGCTAATTTAGCCAGATTTTTGCTCCTATATTAGTGTGCTTCCAACCTCATCCATTGTCATTGGTTGGTTGCAAACACTATATAGGATTAGATAGAGGAGCCTTTTTGCTGGCTTGTGCCCTTCAGGGCCAGCCAGACTAGTATCACCCTATTTTTGGAGCCTCATCAATTGCATTGTAGGTTAGCTTCCTGCATTGTAATCGCTCCAAAAAGTTTGTGATACTATAGCTTTCAAACTTTGGTCACATCCTTTTCTTTCCCCCCCCCCCAAAAAAAGGAAATAAAGTTCACCAAACACTCCACTTTACAGTTGTCTAGGCCACATTAGATCATATTAAAGTGTAGTACACACACTCTTAGCCAAATTAGTGTTTCTTATACTGGTTAGCAGGTGTTCAGGAATAAGAACACTATGCCACCCCTTTTTTACTTTTCTGCCTATCTATCAGTCTACCAAGATGAAGAAGGCAGGGAGTAAGGCACGTGGTCGTGGCCGTGGAGTTTCAGCAGGGAGAGGACGGGGGGATTCAGCAGGGAGAGAACGTGGGGATTCGGTGTCTGCTGTGGCCACCAGTGACCCGGCATCCCCCACTTTTACCAGGCAACAGTCCTTCATGCGCAGCTTTGTAGGACCTCGCCGTACCCCACTGCTGCGTGACGAACAAATTGAAGCCGTTGTCAGATGGATGGCAGCTAACGCATCCACTTCAATGACTTCCGCATCCTCCCAAGGCCAGAGCACTGAAGAGCAACCATCTGTCTCTTCACCACCTGCCAAATTGCCCAGGCAGTCTGAGAGCCCTGGACAGGAGCCATCTCAATCTTTACTTCTGTTCTCAGAATCTGTTGGCTTGGAAAGAGGTGGCCAGCCAAGCAGCATTCTAGAGCGTGAAGAAGAGGGAGTATGCAGTGATGCGCAACTGCTTTGTCCCTCTGAATCTGAAGAGGCGGGTGGGCCAGTGCCTATTGTCAGCACACCTCAGTGCTCTTCTGATGATGATGAGACTCAGTTGCCAATTTCTGGTGCGTACGATGCTGGCGAGACAACCCAGGACCAGCCGGTGCTTGAAGAGGGGAGTGGAGATGATGAGGTCCTTGACCCATCATGGCGTCAGCCACAGGAAGGTGGTGGGAGCAGCTCTGAGGAAGAGATTCCCCGAACGGCCAAAAGAGGAGGGAGAGGTCGGGGGCAGACTTGGTTGCCTGTAGCCTCCACTTTGGCACCCGTGAGGAGCAATCCTCTTCCAAAACATAAAACGGGCGCTCCCAGGACTTGCAGTGCGTGGTCTTTTTTTGACACAGTTGCAGATGACATTTGCTTTGTCAAATGCAAGCTGTGTCATCAGAAAGTGAAACGAGGGAAAAATGTGAGCAACCTCAATACCACAAATATGTGGAAACATGTGCGTACCAAGCACGAGGTGGAGTTACACAGACACACTGAAGATGTAGGCCAACCATCAGCAGCACCTACCACCTCTTCAGCTCGTGTTGGGGCCTCTTCCTCCAGCTCACACACAGCTGGTTCGGCTTCCTCACTGGAACGCCATGGAAGAACCACTGCCACTGTTGTCCAGAGACCCAGTGAAATTCCACCCACAACCACGTTCGCAGTCATCATCACACTCCCAGGCCACTCACCAGCAATCGGTAGCACAGGCATGGGAGAAAGAGCGGCCATACTCGGCAAACCATCCCCGAGCACTGGCTCTGAATGTCGGCATTGCCAAACTACTGGCCCTTGAGATGCTGTCATTCAGGCTGGTGGAGACTGACACCTTCCGGAACTTTATGTCATTGGCAGTTCCACAATACAATGTGCCCAGCCGCTTTTATTTCAGCAGGCAAGCCGTCCCTGCCCTGCAAAAGCATGTGGAGGGAAAAATTAAAAATGCGCTACTAAACGCCGTCAGTAGCAAGGTCCACCTGACCACCGATGCGTGGACCAGTAGCCATGGACAGGGACGAAACCTTTCCCTCACTGCCCATTGGGTCAATGTTGTGGAGCCGGGTACAGATCTGGAGAGTGGCTCTGTACGTATTCTGCCAACTCCAAGGATTGCAGGAATGCAGTCTGTACATATTGAGTCCTCCTCCTACTCTAGTTCCTCGGAATCAGCACTGCCTGAGCCTGTTAGGCCAGATAAGAGCACAGGTGTGGCCAAACGTCAACAGGCCGTCCTTAAATTAATTTCTTTGGGGAATCGGAGCCACACAGCACAGGAGCTCTGGAATGCCATCAAGCAGGAGAGCGATGTGTGGTTTGTGCTAGCGAATCTCCAGCCAGGTTTGGTAGTGAGTGACAATGGCCGAAATCTAGTGGCAGCTCTGGGCCTAGGCAACCTCACTCACATACCATGTCTGGCACATGTGCTCAATTTGGTCGTGCAGAGCTTTCTGAGGGACTATCCGGATCTTGATGCACTGCTGCACAAGGTTCGCCTAGAGTGTGCTCACTTGCGGCGTTCCAGCATGGCAAGATCGCGCATTGCATCTCTGCAACGCCGATTCCACCTGCCAGAACATCGCATCATATGTGACCTCCCCACCAGGTGGAATTCAACGTTACATATGTTGGAGCGGTTGTGTGAGCAGCAGGCAGCAGTAATGGAGTACCAGCTGCATCATGCGCAAACAAGTCGCACTGTGCGCCGGACACACTTCACCACCACTGAGTGGGCCACTATGAGGGACATCTGCCAAGTTTTGCGTGCCTTCGATGACTCCACGCGGATGGCCAGTGCAGATGATGCACTAATCAGCATGACTGTCCCCCTCATCTGTCTGCTTCAAAAAAACCTTACAAGCACTAAGTGAGGAGGTTTTTGAAGAGGTCGAGGATGAGCAGTCAGAAATGCCATCTGCTTCTGGCAAGTCTGCGCAACGTGCTTCCACACAAAGGCCCAGGCAGGGGACACTTAGTGAGGAGGATGACGAGGAGTCAATGGAGGAGGAGGAACACATCTCTCCAGAGGAGGGAGGTACACAAGGCTCTAGTAGTCAGTGTGTACAGCGAGGGTGGGGTGATGCTGAGCAGGCAGAGATGCTGCCTCAAGCTGGGGACAGCGTTTCCGGTCCAGTTGGCAGTCTGCAGCACATGGTTGATTTCATGCTGCAGTGCTTGTTAAATGACCGCCGCATCGCCAACATTCTCCACACGGCTGATTATTGGGTGTACACCCTCCTAGATCCTCACTACCGGGACAACTTACAAAGCCTCATACCACAGTTGAACCGGGAGCGAAAAATGCAGGAGTACCAAGAAACACTTGTGCAGGCCATCATGTTCTCCATTCCCCCCGCAAGTGTTGCTGGTAGTGCTTTTCAAAGCAGCCATGTGGGTAGAGGCAGTGGAGGAAGCTCTGCACAAAGAGGTAGCAGAGGCAGTGCCGCAGGACAAGGCAAGGCCAGTATGGCCCAAATGTGGAAAAGTTTTGTGGGACCGCCACAAACGGCTACACCATCACAGACGGCTCCAGTCAGCAGGAGGCAACGTTTCCGTCAGATGGTGACAGACTACTTGTCTTGCCCTGTTAGTGTACTCCCAGACGGCTCTTCCCCGTTCAAGTATTGGGTCTCTAAGCTGGATACATGGCCAAAGCTTAGCCAGTATGCATTGGAGGTGCTGGCTTGCCCTGCTGCCAGTGTATTATCGGAACGTGTCTTTAGTGCTGCAGGTGGTGTGGTAACAGACCGTCGCACGCGACTATCCGCCGATAATGTTGACCGGCTTGCTTTTCAGAAAATGAACAAGGCCTGGATCTCACCTGAATTTGCCAGTCCTCTTCCAGAATAAATAATTGGCTGGCAACAGGATCCAGGTCTCCTGTTGTGTTCATGTTTCTATGATCTGAACTTTATTTCCTGGGCTACAGCAACGCCCGTTGTTGCTCAGAAGTGCTGTCCACACAGACAAAACACTCGATCATGTGTAAGTGGGGTTCGGTAACGTCAGCTGATCCCTTGCTGTGTGTACGGCAAACTCTTATGCTGCCTACAACTTCTGACTACCTCTGATTTAATATGTTCTCTGATTTGCCCTCTGTCTCCACTCTGTTTTGAGTATTTCCGCCGGCCTACAACACCGCCTGTTTCTGCTCTCAAGTGCCGTCTGCACAATCCACACTTGTTCCTGTGTTACCTGGGTCCTGTAACATCTGCTCATCTCCAGAGGTGAGCACGGCAATGTCTCCTGCTTTGTCTACATTCCCACTACTTGTAGTGGAAATGTGGACAGAGCAGGAGACATTGCCTGACTCACCTCTAGGGAGAAGCTGCTGTTACAGAACCCCAGTAACACAGGAACAAGTGTGGGTTGTGCAGACGGCATTTCAGAGCAGCAACTGGCGTGGTTGGAAGCCAGAGGAAATACTCGAAACAGAGTGAAGACAGAGGCCTAATTGGAGTACGTTGACAGTTAGTAGTAGTCTAGAAACAATCGCAAACTGCCACCAAGTAGGCCTCTGCCTACTACCTGATTTTCCCTGGGCTCCGACACCGCCAGTTGGTGCTCAGAAGTGCTGTCCGCACAGACAAAACACTCGCTCATGTGTAAGTGGGGTTCGGTAACGTCAGCTGATCCCCTGCTGTGTGTACGGCAAAGTGTCCTGCTCCCTCCACAGTCAAACAACCTCAGATTTACACCTGGCTCCAAGTAGGCCTCGGCCTACTACCTGATTTTCCCTGGGCTCCGATACCGCCAGTTGGTGCTCAGAAGTGCTGTCCGCACAGACAAAACACTCGCTCATGTGTAAGTGGGGTTCGGTAACGTCAGCTGATCCCCTGCTGTGTGTACGGCAAACTCTCATGCTGCCTACAACTTCTGACTACCTCTGATTTAATATGTTCTCTGATTTGCCCTCTGTCTCCACTCTGTTTTGAGTATTTCCTCCGGCCTACAACACCGCCTGTTTCTGCTCTCAAGTGCCGTCTGCACAATCCACACTTGTTCCTGTGTTACCTGGGTCCTGTAACATCTGCTCATCTCCAGAGGTGAGCACGGCAATGTCTCCTGCTTTGTCTACATTCCCACTACTTGTAGTGGAAATGTGGACAGAGCAGGAGACATTGCCTGACTCACCTCTAGGGAGAAGCTGCTGTTACAGAACCCCAGTAACACAGGAACAAGTGTGGGTTGTGCAGACGGCATTTCAGAGCAGCAACTGGTGTGGTGTCATGGTATGCCTAGGTTACTTTAGGCTAAAACCCCGGGAGCCCTGCGGTGTCCCTCAGACTAGGGAAAACCCTGTCTGTCCCTCAACCCAGGGTTTACACTGAAGGTGTGCCTGCCTGGGCCTCCACCCTGTCCCTGTCTCCTGTCCAGCCCTAAGCTGAACCCACCACCCTCCACCCAGTGAGGGGACCAGACACCAGACCCCACAAATACGTACGGACAGGGGTAAAAGAAACACCACACTGTTAATACACAAGGGAATACAATAATTTGCAAGGGCAACCAAATATATATATAACAGATAGGAGAAAGAACAACTGAGAGATATACTGCACCAAATATCAGACGCTCCAAAACCACCACTGCTGACCGGTAATGCTAGCACTAGGCAAAAGCTATAGTCGGCGACGCCCATAGTCAGGACGGACTATTTAAAGACCAAGGGCGTGGCCCAGCCCTCAGCCAGCATGACAACCTGGTTAACCCTATCCCGACTGGAACAGAATACCCAACAAAGTCCCTGAGCATACTGTAGTGGAATAGGGTATTACCGCTGTCTGCCGGACACCCTGGTGTGAACAGTGTCCGACATGACAATACTGTAGCGGAACAGGGTATTACCGCTGTCTGCCGGACACCCTGGTGTGAACAGTGTCCGACATGACAGTACCCCGCCTTCTACGAGGGACCTCCAGAACCTCACCATGTCGAGGACCTGGCTTGTCCGGATGGTGACGATGGAACATAGTAACCAGTCGATCAGCATGAATGTCTGAGGCCGGCACCCATGTCCTCTCCTCAGGACCATAGCCACGCCAGTGGACCAGGTACTGTAGAGTGCGACGCACAACCCTAGAGTCCACCACTTTGGACACCTCAAATTCCAACGCGCCATCCACCAAGACGGGAGGTGGTGGCCCGGGAGAACCATTCGCCAAACCCACGACCTTTTTTAGCAATGCTTTGTGAAACACATTATGAATCTTATACACAGCCGGCAACTCCAAACGAAATGCCACGGGGTTGATCACTGCGGAGATCCTAAATGGGCCAATGAACCTGGGACCCAACTTAAGTGACGGTATTTTGAGCTTGATGTTCCTTGTAGCTAACCACACCCAATCACCCACACACAGGTCCGGACCTGGCACACGTCTGCAGTCAGCCACCCGTTTGTACCTGGAACCCACCTTCAACAAGCGCTGCTTAACTCTCCTCCAAACAGACGACAATTGAGCTCCCAACTGGTCCTCCTCAGGGACGCCAACCGAGCACCCCTGACGCAAGGTACAAAATTGAGGATGTTGACCATACACACAAAAAAAAGGAGATTCCCCAGACGATTCCTGGCAATGGTTGTTTATTGCGAACTCTGCCAGAGGAAGAAACGCTGACCACTCTTCCTGATTGTCGGAAACAAAGCAGCGCAATTATTGCTCCAGGTTTTGGTTCATCCGCTCAGTCTGCCCATTCGACTGAGGGTGGAAAGCCGATGAATGAGATAATTTGATCCCAAGGCGAGATCAAAAAGCTCTCCAAAACTTTGCCACAAACTGCGTACCTCGATCAGACACAATGTCAGACGGGACACCATGAAGTCTGACCACCTCGCGAATAAATATCTGAGCAAGAGTCTTAGCATTGGGCAAAGATGGTAAAGCAACGAAATGTGACATTTTGGAGAACCTATCAACAATTACCAAAATGACCGAGTTCCCCGCCGAGGCGGGCAAGTCTGTAATAAAATCCATGGAAATCTCAGTCCATGGCTTACTGGGCACCCCGAGAGGCTGCAACCTACCAGCGGGAAGGGAACGAGGAGTCTTGGCCCGTGCGCACGTGGTACAGGCAGACACATATGAGGCCACATCCTGCCGGATTTTAGGCCACCAAAAACGACGCGATACCAGTTACAGAGTGCTCTTAACCCCTGGATGACCTGCCAGTACCATGTCGTGATGTTCGCCTAACACTCTAGAGCGTAGATGTAGTGGCACAAAAGATTTATTAGCAGGCAACCCCGGCGTTACCTCCTCCTGAGCCTCCGCAATCTCTGCCTCAATTTCTGTCGTGATGGCAGATACCACCACACCCTTTTGGAGAATAGGCACCGACTCTTCACATAACTCTCCACCAGGAAAACACCTGGATAAAGCGTCTGCCTTAATATTCTTCGAACCAGGTCAATAGGTAACAATGAAGTTGAACCGGGTGAAGAATAATGCCCAGCGAGCCTGTCTGGAGGATAGGCGCTTAGCAGATTCTAAATAAAGCAAATTCTTATGGTCGGTTATCACAGTAATCTGATGAACAGCCCCCTCCAAGAAGTGTCGCCACTCCTCAAATGCCAATTTGATGGCCAAAAATTCCCTGTTGCCAATATCATAATTACGCTCCGCAGGCGACAGCTTCTTGGAGAAGTAGGCACACGGATGCAACTTGGCCCAAGATGGGCCCTGAGACAGTACAGCCCCCACCCCAACCTCCGACGCATCCACCTCCACGACAAACGGTAAGGAGACATCGGGCTGCACCAGAATGGGCGCTGAGGCAAAACTATTCTTGAGGAATTCAAACGCCTGTACCGCAGGCTCAGACCAGTCAGAAAAGTCGGTACCCTTTTTAGTCATGTCAGTAAGTGGTTTGGCAATCATAGAGAAATTCTTAATAAATTTCCTATAGTAATTGGAGAAGCCAAGAAATCGCTGAAGCGCCTTAAGATTATCAGGCCGATCCCAATGTAGTACCGCCTGCACCTTTGCGGTGTCCATCTTAAACCCTGAGGCGGAGATTATATAACCCAAGAACGGTAGCTCCTGTACGACAAACACACATTTTTCAAGCTTGACATAGAGCCTGTTCTCTCTGAGCAACTGCAGGACCTGTCTAACATGCTCTATATGTGTATCGTGGTCGCGAGAGAAAATGAGGATGTCATCTAGATAAATTATAACAAATCTCCCCAACAAATGAGAGAAGACATCATTTATGAAATGTTGAAAGACCGCCGGTGCCATAGTCAACCAAACGGCATTACCAAACTCTCAAAGTGACCCTCAGGGGTATTGAATGCCGTCTTCCACTCATCCCCCTGACGGACTCTTATAAGATTGTACGCCCCCCTGAGGTCCAGTTTGGAGAACCACTTGGCACCAACCACTTGGTTGAACAAATCGGGTATAAGTGGCATAGGGTAAGGATCTCGAACCGTAATCTGGTTGAGTTCTCTGAAATCCAGACACGGGCGTAAACCGCCATCCTTCTTTTTAACAAAGAAGAAGCCAGCAGCCAGAGGAGAAGAGGAAGGTCTAATATGACCCTTGCTCAGACTATCCGCAATGTACTCCTTGAGAGCTAGCCTCTCGGGACCTGAGATATTAAACATTCTAGCTTTAGGTAACTTGGCCCCTGGTTTCAACCTAATAGCACAGTCATAGGGGCGATGCGGTGGTAGTTCTGAACAACCCTTCTCAGAAAATACATCCGCATAGTCCAGCAACGGCTCCGGGATACTGGGAGTCAAAGCGGAAATACATGTAGCCAGGCACCTCTCCTGACACTCCTTGCTCCACTGAATTATGTCCTGGGTCTTCCAATCAATAACAGGATTATGCATTGACAACCATGGAAAGCCCAGAACCATCTGAGCCGGTAAGTTACTAAGCACCTTACAAGTTACCCGCTCTGAGTGTAATACTCCAATGTGGAGTTGTATATCCAACACACACTCTGTGATCTCCCCTTGAGACAACGGGGAAGCATTGATGGTAACCACCCGGATGGGGTTCGGCAATTTCTCCACTGGAAATCCCGCTGTATGCGCAAACTTCTCATCAATGAGATTGACAGCTGAGCCACTATCAACAAACACTGTAATAGAGAGCATTTGCCCCCCAAGTGCTACCCTAGCAGGGAGCATACACTGGGAAACCATGACGGAGGATACACAAAGGCTCAGACTAGACTCCTCCAAACCCTCTGAGCCTATCAGTTTTCCGCCGGCGCGCCCTTCTTAGGTACCAGGGGGCAAGCGTTAATAAAATGTCCTCATTTGCCACAAAAAAAACAAACCCCCTGCCTTCTGTGCCAAGGACGTTTAGGCTTGTTACTCGGTGACTGTGCTATACCAGCGATCTGCATGGGTTCCACGGATTCACCCGAGGCAACCTCACCTACAACTCGTTTAACCAGCCAATGGATAGAATAATTAAAATATACCTTTTATTGATTTTTTAAAATTAAAGTGCAAGGTGCTCAAGTAACGTTAAACACAACAAAGAAGAACGCATAAATGAAAAAAGCTAGTATTGCCCCTCGTTACTGAGTATCCCAATTATCAAGCATATTCATTGGGTATTTTAAATCAGTCCAGAACAACCAATCTTTTCAAAAGACATAAGAGTTTCTCAAAATAGTCTCTAGACTTATAATATCATAGCGTTGGCCGTTTTTATTGGAAACCGGTGTCATGCCATCAGTATGTTCCCAAATATGGCATACCCGTTTCCCTCTCCTCATCAGGAGTACTGTATACTACAGGGTACAATACTGCTATACAACATAAAACAGAACCACATAACCTCAGTTATTACGTTCGCTGCAGGTTCTATGACACATACATAGTATATCAGATAAAAATGTATCAAGTGTCCTATAAAAGATATAATCCCGCATACCCTCCTTATATATCAGCAACAAATCTGAATCCACCAAGTATGCATCAATATCTTAGATAGACCGTCTCTTATATAATGAGACCAATATCTAGACACCAAAGTATTATATACAACACGGAACAATCTCACCCAATTAGCAGGGGCATTTTTTGATTGATTGCCATCTCCGTGACTAGTAGGTGCGACACCCCTTTCTCCCTCGCCTACTAGTCACGGAGATGGCAATCAATCAAAAAATGCCCCTGCTAATTGGGTGAGATTGTTCCGTGTTGTATATAATACTTTGGTGTCTAGATATTGGTCTCATTATATAAGAGACGGTCTATCTAAGATATTGATGCATACTTGGTGGATTCAGATTTGTTGCTGATATATAAGGAGGGTATGCGGGATTATATCTTTTATAGGACACTTGATACATTTTTATCTGATATACTATGTATGTGTCATAGAACCTGCAGCGAACGTAATAACTGAGGTTATGTGGTTCTGTTTTATGTTGCATAGCAGTATTGTACCCTGTAGTATACAGTACTCCTGATGAGGAGAGGGAAACGGGTATGCCATATTTGGGAACATACTGATGGCATGACACCGGTTTCCAATAAAAACGGCCAACGCTATGATATTATAAGTCTAGAGACTATTTTGAGAAACTCTTATGTCTTTTGAAAAGATTGGTTGTTCTGGACTGATTTAAAATACCCAATGAATATGCTTGATAATTGGGATACTCAGTAACGAGGGGCAATACTAGCTTTTTTCATTTATGCGTTCTTCTTTGTTGTGTTTAACGTTACTTGAGCACCTTGCACTTTAATTTTAAAAAATCAATAAAAGGTATATTTTAATTATTCTATCCATTGGCTGGTTAAACAATTTGGGAAGTGGATATCCCAGTGCTGTATATATACTCACCTACAACTCCCCCACCTCCCGGAGGCAACGAAACCAGCGCCCCCTGACGGAGACGGCGGTCTATGCGTACTACAAGTGCCATCGCAGCCTCCAGAGAGGCGGGAGTCTCGTACATTAGGAGAGTCTGTTTAACCCTTCCAGAAACCCCATGCAAAAATTGACTTCTAAGCGCAGGGTCATTCCACTGCGTGTCCACCGCCCAGCGCCGGAATTCCGTGCAGTAATCCTCAGCTGGTCGATCACCCTGTAGTAGTGAGCATATCTTAGACTCTGCTAAGTTTAATCTATCCGGATCGTCATAGATCAAACCCAGAGCAGAGAAAAAAAAATCTACAGACTCAAATGCCGGTGAGTCAGACGGGAGTGAAAAGGCCCAAGCCTGTGGATCACCACTCAGCAAAGAAATCACCAAGCCCACGCGTTGAGCCTCATTACCTGAGGAATGTGGACGCATACGGAAATACAATTTGCATGATTCACGAAAAACCGTGAACTTACCACGATCACCAGCAAATCGTTCAGGAAGGGGAAACTTGGGTTCAGCTGCCCTGGCTGCAGCCTCAGCAGGTACTGCAGGAGCTGACAGGCCTTGTTGCTGGACCGCCCCCCTAAGTTCAGTGACCTGTATGGATAGAGCCTCCAGCTGCTTGGTTAGGGAAAGTATAGGATCCATACTAAGTAACCCCTATATTCCCTATCTTATACTTTTTTTTTTTTTACTTTAGTATTTGGGCCGACTGTAAAGTCATGGTATGCCTAGGTTACTTTAGGCTAAAACCCCGGGAGCCCTGCGGTGTCCCTCAGACTAGGGAAAACCCTGTCTGTCCCTCAACCCAGGGTTTACACTGAAGGTGTGCCTGCCTGGGCCTCCACCCTGTCCCTGTCTCCTGTCCAGCCCTAAGCTGAACCCACCACCCTCCACCCAGTGAGGGGATCAGACACCAGACCCCACAAATACGTACGGACAGGGGTAAAAGAAACACCACACCGTTAATACACAAGGGAATACAATAATGTGCAAGGGCAACCAAATATATATATAACAGATAGGAGAAAGAACAACTGAGAGATATACTGCACCAAATATCAGACGCTCCAAAACCACCACTGCTGACCGGTATTGCTAGCACTAGGCAAAAGCTATAGTCGGCGGCGCCCATAGTCAGGACGGACTATTTAAAGACCAAGGGCGTGGCCCAGCCCTCAGCCAGCATGACAACCTGGTTAACCCTATCCCGACTGGAACAGAATACCCAACAAAGTCCCTGAGCATACTGTAGTGGAATAGGGTATTACCGCTGTCTGCCGGACACCCTGGTGTGAACAGTGTCCGACATGACAATACTGTAGTGGAACAGGGTATTACCGCTGTCTGCCGGACACCCTGGTGTGAACAGTGTCCGACATGACATGTGGTTGGAAGCCAGAGGAAATACTCGAAACAGAGTGAAGACAGAGGCCTAATTGAAGTACGTTGACAGTTAGTAGTAGTCTAGAAACAATCGCAAACTGCCACCAAGTAGGCCTCGGCCTACTACCTGATTTTCCCTGTGCTCCGACACCGCCAGTTGGTGCTCAGAAGTGCTGTCTGCACAGAAAAAACACTCGCTCATGTGAAAGTGGGGTTCGGTAACGTCAGCTGATCCCCTGCTGTGTGGAGGGCAAAGTGTCCTGCTCCCTCCAAAGTCAAAATACCTCAGCTTTACACCTGGCTCCTAGTAGGCCTCGGCCTGCACCCTGATTGTCCCTGGGCTCCAACAACGCTAGTTGGTGCTCGGAAGTGCTGTCCACACAGAAAAACACACTTGTTCATGTGAAAGTGGGGTTCGGTAATGTCAGCTGATCCCCTGCTGTGTGGAGGGCAAACTGCTGCTGCCTCCAAATTGTAACTACTTCAGATTTAAACATTCTCTGATTTGGCCTCTGTCTCCACTCTGTCTCTAGTATTTCCCCTGACCTCCAACACCGCCAGTTCCTGCTCACAGTTGCCGTCCACGCATTCCACACTTGTTCCTGTGTTCCTGGTGTTCTGTAACGTGAGCTGATCCCCCAATGTGTGTCCGGCACTGTCTCCTGCGCTGTCCACCTTCCCACTGCAAGTGGTGGGAATGTGGACAGAGCAGGAGACATTGGCAGACAAACATCAGGGGATCTGCTGACATTACAGAACACCAGTAACACAGGAACACGTGTGGATTGGGCAGACGGCTACTGTACGCATAAACTGGCGGTGTTGGTGGTCACGTGAAATCCTGGAAACAGAGTGGAGACAGATGCCTAACTGGAGCATGTTGACAGTCTGTTGTAGCCTACAAACAATCTAAAACTACCACCAAGTAGGCCTCGGCCTACACCATGATTGTCCCTGGGCTCCAACAACGCCAGTTGGTGCTCGGCAGTGTCTTTGGCACGGGTACTCCCTGTTGCCCAGCCTGGTTCCAGCACGCCTGCTGTTTCCGGGTAGTGTCAAGGTCACTATGCCACCAATCCGTTGCCGGGTTAGCCGACTCTACGGTGCCTACGGTGCCTGCAGTTTAGGTGACTCCTATGTGGGCTGCGGGAACTGGCACTGAAGGCTGGATCCGTAGTGCCAATGGGACATGGACCCCCTGTAGGACTGTGGGTTTCGGTAACTGCGGCCGGCTTGCGGCCTGGCTACTTTGCTTTGAATGGGTACCTTCTGCTACCCACCCGGGTTCCAGCACTGTCTGCTGGTTCTCGCCAGAGCCTTTGGCCTAGGTGCCTCCATCTTGGTATCCGAAGTCCAGCACCGTCAGCTGGTCCTTGGTAGTGCTTTCTAGCACAGGTACCTCCTGCCTAGTAACCGTGGTCCAGCACCGTCAGCTGTTCCTCGGTAGTGCCATTGGCTCTTGTAGCTTTTGCTACCCATCTGGGTTCCAGCACCGTCAGCTGGTTCTCGGCAGTGTCTTTGGCACGGGTACTCCCTGTTGCCCAGCCTGTTTTCAGCACACCTACTGTTTCCGGGTAGTGTCAAGGTCACTATGCCACCAATCCGTTGTCCTGTCGTCTTGCGGCCGGGTTAGCCGACTCTACGGTGCCTGCAGTTTAGATGACTCCTATGTGGGCTGCGGGAACTGGCACTGAAGGCTGGATCCGTAGTGCCAATGGGACATGGACCCCCTGTAGGACTGTGGGTTTCGGTAACTGCGGCCGGCTTGCGGCCTGGCTACTTTGCTTTGAATGGGTACCTTCTGCTACCCACCCGGGTTCCAGCACTGTCTGCTGGTTCTCGCCACAGCCTTTGGCCTAGGTGCCTCCATCTCGGTATCCGAGGTCCAGCACCGTCAGCTGGTCCTTGGTAGTGCTTTTTAGCACAGGTACCTTCTGCTTAGTAACCGTGGTCCAGCACCATCAGTTGGTCCTCGGTAGTGCCATTGACTCTTGTTCCTTCTGCTGCCACTACGGGTTCCAGTACTGTCAGCTGGTTCTCGCCAGTTTCTCAGCCTTCTTGTACCTTCTGCTACATTTCCAAGATCAAGCTTTTTGAAATTGTCTTTGGTAATCCTTATTGATCTCCATGACGACGACCCTGATGACGACGACCCTGAAGACCACACCAAAGAAGACCAGAAATATGACCCTAAATAACATGACCAAGAGGACAAAGAACATGAAGACAACCACCAAGATACAGAACAAAAGACAGAAGAACAAGAAGCAGAAGAAGCAAAAGCAGAAGAACAGAAAGCAGAAGAACATTAAGCATAAGACTAAAAATCAGCATAGAAGATATCAAAATTATAAGCAGAAGAAGACTAAGCAGTAAATGGGGGTGAGTCCGTTCCTCCTCGTGGTGCCCCTGGAAAATGCCTGCTGCTGCAGGCCAAACTGAATGCGGACAAATCCTGTTGTAAATCTTTTGTGACAGGCAGAATGTAAGGTGTAATCTTATAACTTTTATAGATAAGTACTACAGGAATGCCTGTCACCATAAGAAAATGAAGAAAAAGAAGAATCGGAAGAAGATGAAGAAATAGCATATGAAAATTAATAATAGCTGAATAAGAAGAATATGAAGAATGGAGAAAAAAAATAATGGGAAGAAGGTGAAGAAGAAGAAGATGAATAAGGTGAAGAAAAAGTTGATAAAAAAAATGCTACTGCTGCGGATCATGAAGGAGAAAGTGTGGGAGAAGTACAAAAGAAGGTGAAGAGCATGGAAGCTGTGAAACATACATATCTGACAAAATATAAAAAAGTTAACATAGTCAATATCTTTTTAACTCTGAACGTCTTGAAAAAAAAATTGGAATTAATGCTATGTCATGTGATTTGAATAAACCACTATGCCTTTAATGTCTCCTCCACCTCCCACAATACATTCTACATGATTCTTATTTGTTTTCAATTATGTAGAATTAGCCAACAAGGAAATAAAGGGCTTTTTTTAATTCCGATACCGGAAGTCCCATTGACTTGAATGGGACTTCCGGTATCGGAATCGGCGATATCCGATATTTTTTTCGTATCGGGCGATACCATCCGATACGATATTTTTGGGTATCGAACGGTATCGCTCAACACTAATGATAGGGCGTCGTACTGGACTTCTCAATCCAATACAGGCGGTGGAGCTCCTCCATCTCTCGGTGTTGGAAGCAAACGCCCTGATCGGAATGGATCCTTTTCGGACAACCATACACCCGGATGAAGTCCCGACAGATAGCATGAGCAGCTGACTCAGCAGTCTGATCCCGGGTCGGAGCCACCACAGCGAACTTGGTAAAGTGGTCATCACAAGGCAATGTTCGTATCCGAGATGACCTGGACCCACGGTCAAGTAGTCGATCATCAACAATTCTAAGGGAGCAGAAGTTACAATGGTCTGCGCAGGGGCCCTCTGTTCTGGAGGTTTAGCTAATGCACAACTTTGACATTGCCGACAGACCTCTTCCACTGCAGTCTTCAGTCGGGGATGATAGACCAACTTCTGTAACCACTGAAATGTCTTCTCAGGGCCAAAGTGGGCCCCTCTCTCATGAGCTTCCATGGCCACCTCACTGATCAATTTTTCCGGGAGTACCACTTGCCAGGTGACTCCTAACTTTCGTACCAACTGCATTTTCCGCTATAGCAAGCCGTCTTCCAATTGGAGCCTCTCCCACTTCCGAAACATCTGCAGCAGGGCGTCTCTCTCACTTCGGCTGGGTAGTCATTTTAGGGCCACTCACTGCCTCAACTGAGCGAGTTTTCTATCTTCCTGCTGAAGCTGCACCCAGTCATCACGAGGTTGTCCCAGTTTGTGTTCCCCCGACCTGTCCCTGCATTGCCACCAATGTCCTGGCGAGGTTCCAAAACCCAGGGATCTCTTCTGCTTCCAACTCTTCATCTCTGTTGCATCCAGGTCGCTCATAGGTCACTCTGGACAGGGCATCGGCATGTGAATTCTCAGCTTCTTTTTGATACGCGACCTTATATTGGTTTTTCACAATACGGGCCACCCATCTTTGCTTCAAGGCCCCCAGTTTTGCGTTTTCTAGGTTGGCCAAAGGATTGTTATTGGTGCATACCAAGATTTCGGATTCTGACAGATATTCTGTGAATTTCTCAGTCATTGCCCACACCATCACCAGTAATTCCAGCTTAATAGAAATGTATGAATCAACCTGGTAGGGCAGCTGTCAAGGCCGTCACCACACAAGAAGAGAACCATATACTATTAAAAATTCATTCTTTTATTTTGAAACATGATAAAAAAACATAAAACATGATACATACGTGTAATTACTATCAACATACCCCGAAGGGGACAAAAAACCACACGGAAGAGTGAATACACCTCCGTACACTTGTTAATTTGTTTGCTATATATGTTGTTTTTAAGTAAATTAAAGGGATCTCAAAGAAAGGGGAAGCAAATGGCAGTATATAGGGAATGATTATAATTCAAATATATTGTTGCCCATGGCATTTCTCTTATAAAGCATGTAAGCCTATTGAAATAGCCTCATATAGCACCTCAGTGCAATTTCCCATGTAAAAGTCTCAGTATAATTCACAAATAATATCCTCAAGCAAAAGAATTAGAGGTGAAAAAATGCACAATCTCACTGCAATCAATAGATAGTATATCCACAGGTTTTACTTACTAATTTCAAAGGAGTGGAAAGTGCGACCGTGATGGTTGTGAGCCCCTGTGCCCCGACGCGCATTTCGCCCACTTGCTTCTTCCGGGGGCATACCAGAGAGGGTAGAGGCAGTGTATTTAATGTGCCCAGAGCCAATTAGAATCCCGGAGAATAATTGAGTGATTGAGTGAAACTCCCGCCCAGACTCTACAGCGCACGCATCAGTCCTGCTCATCCGCGATTCAATTACACTTCCTGACATGCGCTTCAGTGAACTGTGTGTTGGTATACACACAGGTCACCATGGCAGCACTGTCGGAAGTGTGCGGAGAGCTGACTTGAATGTGCGTGCGCACCATCTTGTGGAGCTGAAGTAAACATAATAGTTGCATATCAAAATAATAAAAAGTGAAAAGAGAAAGAAATGAAAAAGAAATAAGTGACTGTGCATTTTATTATTAAATAAATTGCAATGCTAGAGGTTTGATGATCAAGGCCATAGATCAAATCAACCTAGGATCGAGGGGTGGGGATTTAGGTAGAGTACTTGCCCAATGTGAAAGCAGATGGATCTATCGGCTGGGTTCTCTAAGGCTGAGTGCAGACGTACTTTTTGGCCCTGCGGATTTTTACGCGCAGAATGGAAGAAATCCGCAGGTCAAATGACCTGCATTTTTCCTGCGGATTTCTTCCATTTTTCATGCGTTTTTTGTGCGGTTTTCCATCGCGGTTTTCCCCCTGCGGATTTGGTGACAGGGGAGATGGAAAACCGCACAAAAGAAGTAACATGCTGCGGATTTTGTACCGCGGGAAAGCCGCGCGGAAAAATCTGCAGCGCCTGCACAGCGTTTTTTTTTTTTCATTCATTTTAAGGCTACTGTACATCACAATGCAGATATGCAACGTTTCTGCGCGGTAAAATCCGCTGCGGAACCGCTGCAAATCTGCATCGTGTGCACACAGCCTAAGTCCAAATGGTTTGAATGAAACCCTAGGGTTTTCAGCTTTTCTTTAAATGTTTTTTTTACATAAGAAGTATTTTTATGGATTGGGTTGAGGTTCATAGAATCATAGAATCATAGAATCGTAGAGTTGGAAGGGACCTCCTGGGCCATCTGGTCCAACCCCCTGCTCAAAGCAGGATTCGCTAAATCATCCCAGTCAGATGTCTGTCCAGCCTCTGTTTGAAGACTTCCATTGAAGGAGAACTCACCACTTCTCGTGGCAGCCTGTTCCACTCATTGATCACTCTAACTGTCAAAAAGTTTTTTCTAATATCTAATCTGTGTCTCCTCCCATTCAGTTTCATCCCATTGCTTCTAGTCTTTCCTTGTGCAAATGAGAATAAAGTTGATCCTTCTACAATGTGACAGCCCTTTAGATATTTGTAGACAGCTATTAAGTCTCCTCTCAGTCTTCTCTTTTGCAAACTAAACATTCTCAAATCCTGCAACCTTTCCTCATAAGACAGGGTTTGCAGACCGGTCACCATTCTGGTCGCTCTTTTCTGAACTTGCTCCAGTTTGTTGATGTCTTTTTTAAAATGTGGTGCCCAAAACTGGACACAATATTCCAGATGAGGTCTGACCAAAGAGGAGTAGAGGGAAATAATGACTTCACGTGATCTAGACTGTATGCTTCTGTTAATACATCCTAGAATTGCATTTGCCTTTTTTGCTGCTGCATCACACTGTTGACTCATATTCAGTCTGTGATCTATTAGTATACCCAAGTCTTTTTCACATGTGCTGTCACTTAGCCCTATTCCTCCCATTCTGTATATGCTTTTTTCATTTTTATTGCCCAGATGTAGTACTTTGCATTTCTCCCTGTTAAAAACCATTCTGTTAGTTGCTTCCCACTTCTCCAGTTTATTTATATCTTTTTGAATCCTCTCTCTCTCTCTTCTCTAGTATTAGCTATCCCTCCTAGCTTTGTGTCATCAGCAAATTTAATCAGTTTACCCTCAATTCCTTCATCTAAATCGTTGATAAAGATGTTGAACAATACAGGGCCCAGGACAGAGCCCTGTGGTACCCCACTTGAGACATTCTTCCAACTGGATGTGCAGCCATTTACGACCACTCTTTGGATCCGATCACTAAGCCAGTTATGAATCCACCTAACAGTTGCCTTGTCCATTCCATACTTAGTCATTTTTTCAATAAGGATTGTATGAGATACTTTGTCAAATGCTTTGCTGAAGTCAAGATATACTATATCTACAGCATTTCCTTGATCCACCCAATTAGTGATTCCGTCATAGAAGGATATTAAGTTAGTCTGACATGACTTATTAGTTACAAACCCATGCTGACTCTGTTTAATCACTTCATTCTTATCCAGGTACTTACATACATGTTGTTTAATAATTTGTTCAAAGATCTTTCCTGGTATAGAAGTCAGACTCACCGGCCTGTAGTTGCCTGGGTCCACCTTCTTCCCCTTTTTGAAGATAGGAACAACATTTGCTCTTCTCCAGTCATCTGGCACTTCTCCTGTTCTCCAAGAATTTTCAAAGATTATGGAGAGGGGTTCAAAAATTTCTTCTGCTATCTCCTTCAGTACTCTGGGGTGTAATTCATCTGGTCCTGGAGACTTGAATTCATTTAGGTTAGCTAAGTGTTTCCTCACTATCTTTCTGTTTATAGATATCCTGGATTCTTCTATTCCCTTAATAAGACAGTGAAGAACAGTTGATGTTACATTTCCTTTCTGAGAGAAAACAGATGCAAAATAGGAATTTAAAAGTTCAGCCTTCTCAACATCCTGTCTTACCATTCATCATTTTCATCCTGTAAAAATCCTATAGCATCTTTGACTTTTCTTTTACTTTTGACATATCCCCAAAATCCTATATTATTGCTTTTGACATCTCTTGCAAGCCTCAATTCATTTTCAGCTTTAGATAATCTGATTTGTGCCCTGCAGGTTCTGCAGACAGCATTATATTCTTCTTTAGATATGCCTCCCTCTTTCCATTTTATAAACATTTTTTTCTTCCTTTTTAGCATGTACTTAAGTTCTGTGTTCATCCATCCTGGTTTCCTTAAATGCTTCCTATTCTTCCCTCTTTTCGGAATTGTTAACAACTGTGCTTCATTTCATTTTATTTGATATTTTCTTTATTTTTGAAATAAAGATTATAAAAATGTTTTTAGTATGTATTCTTTATTAATCATTTTTATATTCAATTGTTATAGAGATTTTGTCATCCACTGTGAATCGATGAGCCAAAAAGTTTATCCGGAGGATGATTGTGACGTTTGATACATGAGGCAAAAAGAACATCAAGATAAATATTTAAATCCATGAATAGTTGAAAGAAAGATGAACTATGGATAATTTTGCAGTTACAGGATAACAAAGAATTAATTAGATATATGAATATATAATTTGTATAGGAATATTTGGTATTTATTTATATTTGGTTATTAATTAATAATTATTTCTAATGTTATTCTAATAGTTTATCAAAATATATAAAATTAGTGTTTATTGAGTCCAATAATGCACGGGTCACTTTATAATATATATATATATATATATATATTTTTTTTTTTTAATATTTTTATTATTATTTATTTTTTGTTATTATTATTATTATTATTATTCACTTATTATTATTATTCATTATTTATTATTTATTATTATTCATTATTCATTCACTTTCCATATTTATGTATATATATCGAAAGTCTCATGTATATTCATGAGTTTGCATTGCACATTTATTTATGATTATGAATTCATATATTGCACTAGTCACTTTAAATTTGATATCCATTATATATAGTGGTAATTAGAGTTGAGTGAAACAGGTCGGTCAGATTCAAAAGTCGCCGACTTTCACCAAAGTCGGGTTTCATGAAACGAAACCCGACTACAGTGTGAAGTCGGCCATGCGGTCGGCGACCCAAGTGCCAAAGTCACGTTTCGCCGAATCCTTGCACGTGACTTTTTTCAGCCAATGAGAGAAGCGGAGTGTAGCTGGAGTGGGAGAGAGAGAGGGAGGAAGAGGGAGAGGGAGAAGAAAGAGAGAAGAGAGAGAGAGAGATTTCGCCGCCTCTAGGGTTAAAAAATTCATGCCAGGTGTGTTTACAGTCCTCCACTCACTGCCGACTTTTCTCCCCATTGACTTGCATTGGGTTTCGTGTTTCACGACTTTTCCCTATAGTCGGCCGAATTAGCTTGACTCGACTTTTGAGAAAGTCGGGTTTCGTGAAACCCGACTCGACCCTAAATAAGGCAAAGTCGCTCATCTCTAGTGGTAATATTATTAATATATTTATTGGTATACATTTGTACCTTTATATATCATAGGGAGTCATTAATGATTATTTTTTTTATATATAAATTATCATTGTATACACGCATAATAAGATGGGTATTTGATTGTATTATATTTAATCATATCACTTCATCAAATGGTCACTTTTTCCATTCTGTTCACAATTTCTTAATAATAAAATGCACAGTCACTTATTTCTTTTTAATTTCTTTCTCTTTTCTCTTTTTATTATTTTGATATGCAACTATTATGTTTACTTCAGCTCCACAAGACGGTGCGCACGCGCATTCAAGTCAGCTCTCCGCACACTTCCGACAGCGCTGCCATGGTGACCTGTGTGTATACCAACACGCAGTTCACTGAAGCACATGTCAGGAACTGTAGTTGAATCGTGGATGAGCGGGACTGACACGTGCGCCGTAGAGTCTGGGCGGGAGATTCACTCAATCACTCAATTATTCTCTGGGATTCTTATTGGCTCTGGGCACATTTAAATACACTGCCTCTATCCTCACTGGCAGGCCCCCGGAAGAAGCAAGTGGGCGAAACGCGCATCGGGGCACAGGGGCTCACAACCATCATGGTCGCACTTTCCACTCCTCTTGAAATTACTAAGTAAAACCTGTGGATATACTATCTATTGATTGCAGTGAGATTGTGCATTTTTTCACCTCTAATTCTTTTGCTTGAGGATATTATTTGTGAATTATACTGAGACTTTTACATGGGAAATTGCACTGAGGCGCTATATGGGGCTATTTCAATAGGCTTGTCATGCTCGCCATGTCTGTTATGTCCGCCATGTCTGTTTTGCCTCATGACCCCTGGAGCGGTGTGCACGCGCATCTCATGTCTGCTATCCTGCATGTTCCCTAGAGCAGTGTGCACACTCACCTCATGACTGTTGGGCTGCAAGATGCCTGCGTTCCTGCTCTGCCTTCTGTGATCATCTCTGTATTCCAAGAACCCCTGATCATGTGTCCTTCCTAGGTTCCAGCACTGTCTGGTTCTGCAATAATCTCTGCATGTCTGAATCCCCTGATCATGTGACCTTTCCTAGGTTCCAGCATTGTCTAGTTCTGCAATCATCTCTGCATGTCTGGAATCCCTGGTCATGAGACTGCTCTCTGTGATCCTGGAGGACTGAACTGGAAGTTCTCCCCTGGTCATGACCTGGAAGTGGAGGTGCTAATGCCCTATATCAGACTGCCCCTCCCTATGCTCAGGGCCTGAGTATTGTGTTGCTTCCCTGCATGGCTGCTTGGTCTGCTGGGTCGCTCCCTCTATTCTGTGCCCTTGAACTCTGCCCTGTTATGAATGAGTCACCGAAGGAGGAAAAAACAAAAATACAAGCTAAGTCCAGAAAACCGGAGAGGTTGGTAGCTATCGGATTGCAGACCCCTGATCCTATCCACAACAACTAACAGTAGCCGTGGGGGGTTCCTACGATGCCCTAGACCCCTCGATCACAGCCGGAGAACTAAATAGGCCTAAAGAAAGAAAGGGGAAATCTAAACTGCCCCAGAGCAGACCCCAAAGCAATAGGCAGCTCCCAACATATAATGACGGAGAAGCAAGATGAAAACACTAACACAGATAGAAAGATAGGATGAGCAAACGATGGGGCCCAAGCTAACTAAAAAGGACAGGATAGAAAAGCTGCTGTCTGCAATCTGTAAAAAACCCTACCAAAAAATGTCCCAACCGTCTGATAGGAAAAACAGGCCCTGAAGTCGCTAGGACTTCAAAAAGACTATATCAGCACTCAGGTAAATTCTGAAGACAGAGCAAAGAGACAAACTGATCAGAGACAAAAATGGAACTCAGCACACCCCCGACCGGGGATGGCTGAACTCCAAAAAACAAGGTAAACAAAACAAAACTAATAAGTTCAATAGCAGAGCAAAAACTTATCTTTGGGAAGCAGGAATCAGACTGGTCTCCAAGAATCCAGCAGAGAAATCACCAGCGACTCAGAAGGGCGTCGGCTGACTTATATCCAGTCAGAATTTCCTGTTACCCAGTCATCATCTACCAGATCAGGTGTTTGGTAATCAGCCTCACTACCTTCCTTCACCAGAAGAGGGAGTTCATCAGACATCGACGATGAAGGAGAAAATGAACTCACAACAGTACCCCCCCTTGAGGAGGGGTCACCGAACCCTCATCCACGCCACCAGGGCGATCAGGATGGGCCCGATGAAAGGCACGAACCAATCTTTCGGCATGAATATCGGATGCAGGGACCCAAGAATTATCATCCTGGCCATAACCCTTCCATTTAACCAAATACTGGAGTCTCCGTTTAGCCAGGCGAGAATCCAGTATCTTCTCAACCTCATATTCCACATTACCTTCAACCAATACCGGGTCAGGAGGTGCCACCACAGGAACTACTGGCTCAACAAACCTCTTTAACAGAGACTTATGAAACACGTTATGGATCTTAAATGTAACAGGAAGAGCCAATCGAAAAGAGACTGGATTAAGAATCTCCAAAATCTTGTAAGGTCCAATAAATCTAGGTTTAAACTTTGGAAAAGCCACCTTCATAGCGATATTCTTTGATGACAACCAAACCATATCACCCACCTTAAACTGGGGACCAATGGTCCTATGCCAGTTGGAAAACCGCTGGGCCTTTTCCTGGGAGAGAGACAACTTATCCACCACTTGGTCCCAGATCTGGTGCATTCTCTCCACCACAGTGTCAACACCTGGGCAGGCAGAAGGCTCCACCTGCCCTGAAGAGAATCGAGGATGAAACCCAAAGTTACAAAAAAAAGGTGACATCAAAGTGGCAGAGCTAGCTCTATTATTTAAAGCAAATTCGGCCAAGGGCAAAAATGAAATCCAATCATCCTGATCAGCAGAAATAAAACATCTCAAATACGACTCCAAAGTCTGGTTTGTTCTCTCCGTCTGCCCATTGGTCTGAGGGTGAAACGCAGAGGAGAAGGACAGCTGAATTCCCAGCTTGGAACAGAAAGTCCTCCAAAATCTACACACAAACTGAACTCCTCTGTCAGATACAATGTTCTCAGGAATCCCGTGCAAGCGAACCACCTGTTGCAAAAACACCAAATCTGAGGAAGATGGCAACTTAGGGAGTGGTACAAGATGGACCATCTTAGAGAATCTATCACAAATCACCCAAATAACAGTCATTCTCTGAGAGACAGGCATATCAGAGATAAAGTCCATTGAAATATGGGTCCATGGCCTCCTGGGCACCGGCAAAGGCATCAACAACCCACTAGAGCGAGAACAAGGTTTAGACCGAGAGCAAGTCCCACAGGACTGCACAAAATTCCTGACATCACGAGACAAGGCGGGCGACCAAAAAGACTGACTCACCAAATCTCTAGTACCAAAAATACCTGGATGACCAGCCAATGCAGAGCAATGAACTTCAGACATCACTCTCTTCCTCAACTGGTCAGGAAAATACAATTTTCCAATGGGACAACGCTCAGGTTTGTCCTCCTGAAACTCTTCCAGAGCACGTCTCAAATCGAGCGAGATGGCAGAAAGAACTACCCCCTCACCTAAGATGGTAGCAGGCTTGGTCACAACAGGAGAATCAGCAAAGAAACTCCTAGAGAGTGCGTCTGCCTTGACATTCTTAGTGCCCGGAAGAAAAGAGACCACAAAATCAAAACGTGTGAAAAACAAGGCCCACCTAGCCTGTCTAGGATTCCAGCGTTTGGCCGACTCCAGGTAAATCAAATTCTTGTGGTCAGTAAGGACCACGACTTGATGTTTAGCTCCCTGCAACCAATGTCTCCACTCCTCAAATGCCCATTTCATGGCTAACAGTTCCCGATTCCCCACATCATTGTTACGTTCGGAAGGGGAGAACTTTCGGGAAAAGAAAGCACAGGGATTCATTTTAGATGTTACAGGATCTTTTTGGGAAAAAACAGCTCCTCCACCAATCTCAGAAGCGTCCACCTCTACCTGAAACGGGAGTGAGACATCAGGTTGCCGCAAAACCGGAGCAGAAGTGAACCTTCGCTTCAGCTCCTGAAAGGAAGAAACAGCCTCCTGAGACCAGTTCAGCACATCAGCACCCTTCTTAGTCAAATCAGTCAATGGTTTGGCAATACCAGAAAAATTAGCTATATTTTTACGATAAAAATTAGCAAAACCCAAAAATTTCTGGAGGGACTTCAAAGAAGTGGGCTGAACCCAATCATAAATGGCCTGTACCTTGGCCGGGTCCATTTCAATAGTTGACGGAGACAAAATAAATCCCAAAAATGAAATCCTCTGTACACCAAAAAGGCATTTCGATCCCTTGACATACAGGGAATTCGCCCTCAAAATCCGGAATACAGTCCGAACATGTTCCACATGAGAGTCCCAATCCTTGGAAAAGATCAAAATATCATCCAGATAGATGATCAAAAATTTATCCACCAAGTCTCGGAAAATATCATTCATGAAGCACTGGAAGACAGAAGGGGCATTAGTGAGCCCAAAAGGCATCACCAGGTACTCAAAATGTCCCTCCGGAGTATTAAACGCCGTCTTCCATTCATCCCCATGCTTAATGCGAATAAGATTATATGCCCCCCTGAGGTCAAGTTTTGTAAACCAGCAAGCACCTTTAACTCTGGAGAATAGATCAGAAATCAGGGGTAACGGATACTGATATTTAACAGTAATTTTGTTGAGGGAACGATAGTCAATACAAGGCCTTAATGACCCATCTTTCTTAGCCACGAAAAAAAAACCAGCACCTAAGGGTGAAGAGGATGGTCTAATATGACCCTTCTCCAACGACTCCTTAATATAGGATCGCATAGCCTCGTGTTCGGGTACAGATAAATTGAAAAGTCGACCCTTGGGAAATTTACACCCAGGATTCAGCTCAATTGCACAGTCATAACTCCTATGAGGAGACAAAGACGCAGACTCATTCTCACTAAATACATCATAATAATCAGCCAAATAGTCAGGAACATCATGCGACTGGGGAGAGGTGGAGAAAACAGGAGCATCACTAAGAGCACACCGACAACCCCAACTCACCACAGACACAGATTTCCAATCCAAAACTGGATTATGGATTTGCAACCAGGGAAACCCCAGAACAATGGTATCATGCAAATTATGCAACACCAAAAATCTGCAATTCTCTTGATGGTCTGGGGCGACCCGCATTACCACCTGGGTCCAAAACTGATGTTTATTCTTTGCCAAAGGAGTAGCATCAATACCCCTCAAAGGGATAGGCGTCCACAGAGGTGTCATAGGAAATCCACAACATTTAGCAAAATCCAAGTCCATCAGGTTCAGAGCTGCTCCCGAATCCACAAAAGCCTTAGCGGAAAATGTGGACAGGGAGCAGATCAGAGTAATTGCCAGAAGAAACTTAGGTTGAACACCACCCACAGCAAATGTGTGTGCAAAACGTTTCTCTCGTTTAGGGCAGACAGAAATAATATGCGAGGCATCACCACAGAAGAATCACAGCTTATTACGCCTTCTGAACTCCTGACGTTGCGCCCTAGACAAAACTCTGTCACATTGCATAGGTTCAGACATTTGTTCAACAGGTGGCAACACCTCTCGTGCGGTTTTGCGTTCACGCAAACGCCGATCAACCTGAATGGCTAATGACATAGAATCGTCAAGACCAGAGGGAACAGGAAATCCCACCATAGTATCTTTTACGGTTTCTGACAAACCCTTCCGAAAGAGAGCTGCCAAGGCACCATCATTCCAGGTAGTAAGGACGGCCCGCTTTTGGAATTTTTGACAGTACAACTCTGCAGAATCCCGACCCTGGCTCAATGCCAACAGGGCCTTTTCAGCCTGATCAATAGCATTAGGTTCATCATACAACAACCCCAAGGCTTGAAAAAATGCATTCACATTAGTAAGAATAGGATCATCAGGTTTCAAAGGAAATGCCCAATCCTGGGGATCGCCGCGCAGCAAAGAGTTGACAATTTTAACCTGCTGCGCGGAGCTCACCGACGAGTTAGGCTTCAAGGCAAAAAATAATTTACAATTATTCTTAAAATTCAAAAATTTAGACCGATCCCTGTTGTGAGTTCATTTTCCCCTTCATTACTGAGGCCCGAGGAACTCCCTCTTCTGGTAAAGAAAGGTAGTGAGCCTGATTATCAAACACCTGAGGCTGATGATGATGACTGGCTGAGTGGAGTTACTGACTGGATATAAGGCTGCCGACGCCCTTCTGCCCTGCGGGTGATTTCTCTGTGGGATCCTTGGAGACCAGTCTGAATTCCTGCTCCTCTAAAGCTAAGTTTGCTGCTCGGCCTTTTGCATTTGTGCTTTGACTTTGTTTTGCTTTGTTTTTCTGGATTTCTGCCATTCCCTGCTGGGGTGTGCTGAATTCCTTTAGCTCTGTTATCTGAAAATACCTGAGTGCTGATTTAGTTTTTGAAGCCTAGCTGCTTCAGGGCCTTTTTCATATCAGCTTGTTGGCTTATGTCTTTGATAGGGTTTTGGCAGATTGCAGACAGCAGCCTTCCTGTCCTTTCCTATCTAGGTAGTTTTGGGCCCCGTCTTTGCTCAGTCTATCTTTCTGTCTGTGTTAGTGTTTTCATCTTGCTTCACCGTCATTATATGTTGGGGGCTGCCTATGGCTTTGGGGTCTGCTCTGGGGCAGTTTAGATTTCCCCTTTCTTTCTTTAGGCCTATTTAATTCTCCGGCTGTGATCGAGGGGTCTAGGGCATCGTAGGAACCCCCCACGGCTACTGCTAGTTGTGTTGATAGGTTCAGGGGTCTGCAATCTGATAGTTGCCAACTTCTCTGGTTTTCTGGACTTAGCTTGTATTTCTGTTTTTGCCTCCTACGGTGACTCATTCATAACAGATCCCCAAAAAACACATCAGGAGTAGGGATCTTTGGTTCAGCAGCATGTGAATGAGCAAGATAGGCGGAAATTCCCCGCACTTCAGCAGTGAGCTGCTCCATACGATCAGACAATTGCTTCATCTCCATTGAGAAAGAAAAAAAATTCCCCCTACGGCCTCAGAGACATAGAGGAAAAAATATACACAGAAAAAAATTCTGACAAACTCTTTTTTTTTTTTTTTACAATTCCCTCCTGCTATTGAGTACCCTAGGATCTGCGGTATGGCTGGTGATTCTGTTATGCATGAGTCACCGAAGGAGGAAAAAACAAAAATACAAGCTAAGTCCAGAAAACCGGAGAGGTTGGTAGCTGTTATGATGAGTCACCGAAGGAGGAAAAAACAAAATACCAGCTAAGTCCAGAAAAAAACAGAGAGGTTGGCAGCTATCGGATTGCAGACCCCTGAACCTATCTACAACAACTAGCAGTAGCCGTGGGGGGTTCCTACGGTGCCCTAGACCCCTCAATCACAGCCAGAGAGCTACATAGCCTAAAGACAGAAAGGGGAAAAACTAAACTGCCCCAGAGCAGACCCCAAGTAATAGGCAGCCCCCAACATATAATGACGGTGAAGCAAGATGAAAACACTAACACAGATAGAAAGATAGATTGAGCAAATGATGGGGCCCAAGCTAACTACATAGGACAGGATAGGAAAGCTGCTGTCTGCCATCCGCAAAAACCCTATCAAAATGAGCCAACCGACTGATAGGAAAAACAGGCCCTGAAGTCGCTAGGCTTCAAAAGACTATATCAGCACTCAGGTATATTCTGAAGACAGAGCAAAAGATCAACAGATCAGAGACAAAAATGGAATACAGCTCACCCCCGGCCGGGGATGGCAGAACTCCCAAAAAACAAGGCAAACAAAAACAAAACTGAAGAGTACAAAGCAGAGCAGAAAAACTTAGCTTTGAGACGCCCAAGCTAATTAAAAAGGACAGGATAGAAAAGCTGCTGTCTGCAATCCATAAAAAACCCTACCAAAAAATGTCCCAACCGTCTGATAGGAAAAACAGGCCCTGAAGTCGCTAGGACTTCAAAAAGACTATATCAGCACTCAGGTAAATTCTGAAGACAGAGCAAAGAGACAAACTGATCAGAGACAAAAATGGAACTCAGCACACCCCCGACCGGGGATGGCTGAACTCCAAAAAACAAGGTAAACAAAACAAAACTAATAAGTTCAATAGCAGAGCAAAAACTTATCTTTGGGAAGCAGGAATCAGACTGGTCTCCAAGAATCCAGCAGAGAAATCACCAGCGACTCAGAAGGGCGTCGGCTGACTTATATCCAGTCAGAATTTCCTGTTACCCAGTCATCATCTACCAGATCAGGTGTTTGGTAATCTGCCTCACTACCTTCCTTCACCAGAAGCGGGAGGTCATCAGACATCGACTGTGAAGGGGAAAATGAACTCACAACACTGCCCTGTCATGCGTCTCTGCACACGCTCCGTGCTCGTACTCTGTCTCTTGTCCCGTGCCTTGTCTAGTGTTTGTCCTTCGTGCCATGCTTTGTCTCTGCCCTGCTTTGCCTTGTAGTCCTTCCTTTCTCTGATTCCGTTCTGTGCTTCAGTCTAGCTTCCGTTCCTTGTTCCGTACCTTGCCTTGCTCTGCATTGTTCCTTCCTATGGTCTGTCTTTGTTTGCTCTGCCCCTCTCTCCTATGGTGCTCTGTAGTGCTCCCTGGTACACGCATCATTCCTCCTCTTACTTTTGGTGCTCTTTTCCATGTCTAGTCCCAAGGCTCTGCCTTGGCCCGGCTCTGGGCTTCGGCCTACGCTCCGCTGCTAGCTCTGTTCTTGCGCTGACCTGATTCCGTGTTTCTGCCTATGCTTCCTTTCCTGGTTCCGTACTCTGCCTAAGCTCTGTCTTGTTTCTCGTCTTGCCTTGCCATGTTGCTTCGTGTGCTCTTTGCATGTGCCTGGCCTTCCTATCCTCCTGTTTGTGCCTCAGCCGTGCCCGCCCTAGCTGTGCCCGCCTGCTTTTGCCTCAGCCGTGCTCGTCGGTCAGTGACAGCAGTGTCGCCTGCCATGCCTCAGCCGGGTTCGCTGGAGTCTTGCCCGTCTGTCAGTGCCGCAGTACGATCAGCTAGCCAGTGCCCCAGCCATGCTCTCTGTGCTCCCTTGCACCTCACGCTGTTTCTGCACTGCGCTCTACGTGCTCTCTAAAGCATGCGCAGGCCCTCGCCTGCTCCTTGGCATACCTCATCGTGCTTCTGTACAAGTACGTGCAGGTCTTGCCATGTACCCTGTTGTGCCCTCTTGCACGCACAGGCCTTATCCCTGTTCTCGCACCCTGACCCTGGCATGCCCTCTGCACGCGCAGGACTCTGCCTCGAACCCTGACCCTGGCGTGTCCCTCTGCACGCGCAGGACTCTGCCTTGAACCTGACCCTGGCATGCCCTCTGTGCGCGCAGGACTCTGCCTCAAACCCTGACCCTGGCCTGCCCTCTGCACGAGCAGGACTCTGCCTTGAACCTGACTCTGGCATGCCTCCCTGCACGCGCAGGACTCTGCCTTGAACCTGACCCTGGTTTGTCTCTCTGCACACGCAGGACTCTGCCTTCAACCTTGACCCTGGCGTGCCTCTCTGCATGCGCAGGACTCGCCTTGAATCTGACCCTGGCATGCCTCTCTGCATGCGCAGGACTCTACCTTGAACACTGACCTTGGCGTGTCTCTATTCGGGCACCTTATTGTACCTGTCCCTGGCGTGCCCTCTGCACGTGCAGGCCTCCGTCCTTGAATCTGACCCTGGCGTGTCTCCTAGCACGCACCCTGCCTTGTATCCTGGTTTGCCTGCCGGATTCCCGAAGCCTGCTGACAGGTGCCAGAGGTCCGGAACCAGATGACTGCGACCTGATGTCCGGAGCTGATGTCCGCAGCAAGATGCCTGGATCCTGTCGGTCGTTGCCTGTAGTCCGGAGTCCGATGTCATCGCACCCTGCCTTGGACCTTGGCGTGTCTCCTTGCACGCATTCTGCCTTGGACTCAGGCGTGTCTCCTAGCACGCACCTTGTCTTGGACTCTAGCGTGTCCTAGCACGCATCCTTCCTAGGAACTCTGGTGTGACCCCTAACACGTACCCTGCCCTGGACCCTGGTATGTTTTCTGCACGTGTTATGTCTGGAACATTTGGCGTGCCCTTGCACGCACCTTGCCGTGTTTCACCGTTTGTGCTCTGCACCTGATTCCCTGTTTATGCCTTTTCCCTGAATAAAGTCTGTAACCACGATTGCTGAAGAAACCCTGTGACTTCGCTTTATGTTTCGTATCCTGTCCGTCCTGTTGCCAGACACTCAATAGTGTCTCCCTGAGCCGGCTGTCTGGTCCAGCTGCTGTGATGGCTCACCCCCTTGGTCTTGCCCCTGACACTCCCTGTATAGGGGGTGGGTTCTCACTAGGTCAGATCGCCCTAGGTGGGTGGTTGCCACGGCCCAGAGGGTCCACTCTAAAAAGGAAAATGACTCAGCGTAAGCTGATGCTCGTCATAAGGCTTACATGCTTTATATGAGAAATGCCATGGGCAACAATATATTTGAATTATAATTATTCCCTATATACTGCCTTTTGCTTCCCCTTTCTTTGAGATCCCTTTATTTTATTTAAAAATAGAGTTGAGCGAAACAGGCCGGTCAGATTCAAAAGTCATGAAACGAAACCCGACCATAGTGTGAAGTCGGCCATGCGGTCGGCGACCCAAGCGCCAAAGTCGGGTTTCGCCGAATGCTTGCACGTGACTTTTTTCAGCCAATGAGAGAAGCGGAGTGGGAGCGTAGCTGGAGTGGGAGTGGGAGAGAGAAAGAGAAAGAGGGAGAGAGAGAGAGAGAGGGTGAGGGAGAGGGAGGAGAGAGAGAGAAGAGAGAGAGAGAGATTTCGCCGCCTCTAGGGTTAAAATTCATGCCAGGTGTGTTTACAGTCCTCCACTCACTGCCAGCTTTTCTCCCTATTGACTTTTCTCCCCTATAGTCGGCCGATTTCGTTCGACTCGACTTTTGAGAAAGTCGGGTTTCATGGAACCCGACTCGACCCTAAAAACGGCAAAGTCGCTCATCTCTACTTAAAAACAACATATATAGCAAACAAACTGGCTAGTAGGAGCAATGCCTAGTAAAAGACTGTGAAAAATGAGGATGATTGAACTCATGGAGATCAACATCCAACACTGCGGAGACACCATCACATGTTTCTCAACGCAGTGATTCTAGAGCAATGCCCCCATCCCTTATGGGAAATATGCAAAAGCATGCAAAACACAAGCCGCGGAGACACCATCACATGTTTCTCAACGCAAGCAATGACTAGCCAGGTCTTTCCCCGGGAAGGAACAACCACGGGAAGGGCAGTCTCCAATGAAGGAAACCACCTATGCCAAAACATGGTATCCATCCACAGACAGCAGTTTCGTGGTATGATGAGGGGCATCAGTGTGGAGTAGGAAACTGGCTAGTAGGAGCAATGCCTAGAAAAAGACTGTGAAAAATGAGGATGAATGAACTCATGGAGATCAACATCCAAGAGTGGTCGTGGTTTCCTTCATTGGAAATTTCTATTTGAGGGGGTGTATTGTTTCACACTCTGGTATGCTGTTTACATGGACCTAGGGTCATTTTCCCATTGTGGAGTGTTTAGCGGTAGGTGGTATGCTCTGTTATGAGCTTTGTACAATGTGTATATGCGTCATATGTTTGTCATATGTTTGACAATTTTTTGTCTGTTTTTCTGTGTTGAATAAAATTTGAATTGTTTATGCTATCTCCTGCCTAGGGTGATTCCCTGCTTTGTGGCCTATTTCTTTTTTCTTTGTTAATCCCCTGCTCTTGCTCGCGCGCGCTAGAGATGAGCGACTTTGCCTTTTTTCGGGTCGAGTCGGGTTTCATGAAACCCGACTTTCGCAAAAGTCGGGTCGAACGCAATCGGCCAATTATCGTGAAAAGTCGAAGGCCGACTGAAACACGAAACCCAATGCAAGTCAATGGGGAAGAAACGTCGGCAGGGAGTGGAGGACAGGAAACACACCTAAAGTGCCCATTTTAATGCCAAAAACATTAATTCTTATTACTTAAGCTTGTCAACCTTAATTTACTTTATAATAATAGTTAGGCATTGAAAACTGGGGGTTATTTGGCTAAAGTTGTGGGGGGGTAGGGCTGGCTCCTGATTTTTGTGGGCCCAGGGCCAAAGAGTGTCACTGGGCTCCTTTAACACGTGCCACAATTCATGATCCTCTGATATGGCAGAGAAATAGCAGTATAGTACAATGAAAAATACTTCACTTCTTGCATCACATGACTGATATCCATTTTAAATTCTCCAATAGCTCCAAAAATGGACAGTATATTACTCCATACAGTATTATGGCCACCGCATAGTGCGCTATACAGAGTAATGAGGCCCATATATTTCTCCATACAGAATCATTGGTCCCATATAATGTTCCATACAGTATATGATGAGCTCCACATAATGCTACAGTATATGTTGGTCCCCATGGATGAAGCTCCACTGTCTTATGGGCCCAAATAATGCTCCATATATAATGGGCCCCATTTCTAATGCTCCAGTGTATAATGGGCCCTGTAAATGCTGCTCCAGTGTCTAATGTCCACCTTTGGAATGCTCCAGTGTATGGTGGGCACCATATATCATTCTCCAGAGTATAGTGCTCCCCAAAAATTGCTCTCAACCTTTAAAACAATTAAATAAGTCTCCTCGCTAGGTAATCCCTGTACTCTGGACTCCTCGTCGTTCCCATCTTCCATCTCTCTGCACTTGGACTGTTTAGGCAGAGGGCATACAGACGTGATGTCATCGCGCTCTCTGACCAGAATGTCACTGTCAGGAAACATGGAAGACGTCACGGCGGTGGAGCAAGGAGAGGTAAGTATTTCAACTTTGTAAGTGCCGTGATCCTGAGCAAGCAGGGGGGGCCACTCGTTGGCGACGGCACTGGCACAGGGCCCCTCATAGTACGGCGGTGTGTCTGACAGCGGATAGGCCCTCCCACCGGCAGAGACACTTTTGCGTACTACGAGGGGCCCTGTGCCAGTGCTGTTGCCCATGAGTATGCCCCCCCACCTGCTCAAGGAACCTGCACTTTCATCTGCACCTTCCTCTTTGTCACCGTGTAAGGTGGTGTAGTATGCGGGAAGGGGAACCTGAGTTTCATCAGGGTCAGATTCTGGCTGTGTAGAGTGCGAGGGGAATGTAGTGGTCTGGGTCAATGTACCAGCAGAATCATCTAGCAGTGGCTGGGCATCAGTGCACTTGTGGCGCCCTCAGGAGTACGGTCGCCACAGTGGCATTACCTTCCTCCTAGGGAGTGTGATGTCATGCTTGGGAGCAACGAAGGATCTCTCTAGCAGTTAAACCAACACACAACACAGTTTCCACTCCCGACCAGCAGAGAGAGCTCTGAACCTGACTGAGGAGAGAAGTTAGGGCAGTCCGTGAAGGGAAGGGGAAGTGTGTGGACGTGAGAAGGGGAGCTGGAGGATGAGCAGAGTTGAGGCTCACTCCTAGCTGGAGTGCATGGTCCGGATTCCGGTCTCCGAGTTTGTAGGGACACTGACGGTCCTGCAGCAGATACCGGAGGAAGTAGCAGCTGTAAATGCTCTGTTCCCAACTAAGGCTCAGAGGCCCCAGCAGCGACGTGTGTGAGCCAGAAGGAAAAGGCTTCGGCTGCCTGCCATACGAGAAAGTTCCAAAAGAGAGTCAACAGGGGGAACTTCAGTGAACTCAGTACTGCGAGTACCTCTGATAAGCGCTAGAACGGAGGCCACACTACCAATCTGCAGATAATTTGCTTCCAGGCTGACCAATTCCTTCTCCATCTGTACTCTGGGTCCTGGACGGCACTTACCAAGCACAGGTAAAGGAACTGCACGACTGTGTCTGTCATCTTTCTCCTGCGCCTGGCGCACGGCTCTGCTACAACCTGCACTGCACACCATCTACCAACTCTTTCATCTGCCCTGCGACTACGGCCCTACCTGTGCAGGGCTTCTACATCTTAGCTGCACCACAACATCTGTCCCAGAGAAGCGACACTGCAGCGCTGGTCAATCTGATCAGAAACCACAGGTGGCGTCACGTATCATTCAACTATAAACGTTATTCAACCCTTTGCATGGACTCCCAGGGCCACGGACCGGGTCACCACCACCGTGACACATCCCTCTGAGACACCGGCCCGGTACCGATTAACCCCACTGCCCTGGCTGGTGACCCACACTCCATGTCAGATTCATCTTGGACTGGGGAATTCACGATTTGACTTGATAACCCAGGCATGGTATGTGAGAAAGAGTTACATGGACTAATGTGAAGTGTGGCCTGCTGCATCATTCACTTTTGGTGGGGGTGAAGGACACAAGGAAAGGGGTTCTTCCTGAATAGGAGCCAGCACTTGACGACTTAGTGCTTGCATTTTTTTGAAACTTCAGAAGAGGAGGGCATATTAGCTGGAGTCTGTTTCGGCAATGTAAGCCAAAACCAGTTCCTGATGCTCCGGCTTTAAAAGCGGTTAACCTACTCCCAGAAAAGGTAGCCTTCCAGGCCTTCCGGAGCCAGACCATGACGCAGGCTCAACACCTTCTGCCTTAGCTGCTATTGGGCTTTTGCCACTACTAGCAGATGCACCACTACCATCAGTACCAGCTGGCCCCCCCACGCCCACATCTGCGGCCTCTTCCACCATACTTCCAAATTTTGGAGAAAATGTACCCAAAATAACATCAGATATATGGTACTGTATCAGAAGCGTACAGCTGTATACAGTCAAAGGGTAATTGTAAATCTCCGTATATATTTCATGAGTCACACAGTAAAACGAAAAAAGTGGTTTGGTACCGAGTTAGCCAGTAGAAAAAAATATATAAAGTGCTCTCAGTGAGAGAAACAAAATAGGAATCTTGTGGGTATGATACCTTTTAATGGCTAACAAATAATAGTGAATGTTGTTACAAAGCAAGCTTTCGGGACTGCTTACGTCTCTTCATCAGGCTGATATGACAAAATATTGGAAGAAACGTTATTTATATACAGTTTAAAGCACAACATTTCAATAAACAAACAATGAGCTTGGAGAGAGAATCCTTAATTAGGTAAGATTAGATAGGTAGTGTGAAAAGTTTTGTGAGATCAGGCTCAGTATGGATTAGACAAGAATATAAAAAGTAGAAAAAGGGTACAGTATCATGAGATACCAGGTATCTATAGTATAGTTTAAACATTCTAAATCTCCGTATATATTTCAGGAGGCAGACACAGACACTCTCAGGCTCAGTATGGATTACAACACAATATAAAAAGCCATAAAACGGTAATGGATCTGAAGCATACAGCTGTATACAGTGTAGGAGTCATTGTCAATCTCAGTATTTATTTCCAGAGTCAGAAACAGACTCTCACTTGGTCAGTATGGATTAGACCAGAATATAAAAACCAGTAAATATAAATGTATCACAAGCGTAGAGCTGTATACTGTATACAGTGTTGGGGTAATTTTTAAATCTACATATAAATTGTAGGAGTAAGCCACAGACTCTCACACGCTCAGGATGGATCACACCACAATATAAAAAGAAGATCTGCAAGAAATAATCACACATGTGGGCCAATGTTCCAGATGTCAATGATACACTTAGAGTGTTGGGTGGAGGAGGACTTTCTGGCAGAAAGGGTACAGTATCACCAGATAACAGGTATATATAGCATAGCTTAAACATTAAAAATGTACGTCTATATATCAGGAGTAGTGTTGAGCCACCCCGCTAGTGTTTGAGTTTGGTTCGTCGAATAGGAGGCAAGTTCGTCGAATGTTCGTCGAACGTTCGACGAACACCGTCGAACCCCATTGAAAACAATGACAGGCAAACACATAGAAAACACATGCAAAACACCTTAAAAGGTGTCCCAAAGCAGACAAAATCCTCAGAAGACTCAAATAACATATGGAAAAGGGCAACTACATATAGAAAAGAGGTGGAGGAGTAAAAGGAGGAGGAGGAGACACAGATATAGGCATGTCATGCCCTTATAAAGTCAAGAAAGGCTGGAATAAAAATCTAAAATACAAAAAAATTCTAAAATTCTAAAATCAAAGACGATCATATACTGTCGGACTTCCCACCATAAATTATGCCAACTGCCGATCGGGCGGTGCTATTCCCACGACCCTCCGAACAGCGTCCATGAAGGCAAAGTGTTTGGTTTACAGGGGCAGTATGGTTGCAAAGCTGAACCTTAAAGGAATGTCCAGAAGGGCACCACCACAAGGATTGGAGCCTGCGGATTAATTGGACTCCACACGGGCAACCTCAACCATGCCAGCCACGGAAAGGATGGACAGATTGCAAGCTTTCTCGATTCTGTGGGTGGTGGTGCATGGCCGTTTTTAGTTGTGCTAGCGATTTGTCAGCTTAATTCCGTTAACGAACGAGACTCCGGCATGCCCCCGTGGTCCGCGTCCAGCTTACTAGAGGGGCACGCGAGATCGAGCAATAACAGGTCTGTCATGCCCTTACATGTCCGGGGCTGCACGCGCGCTACACTGAAAGGACCAGCGTATGTCGCTTACAGGTGCGGATAACCCGCTGAACTCCGTTAGTGATGGGAATCTGGAATTCCAATTCTTCCCTGCGAACGAGGATTTCCCAGTAAGTGCAGGTCAACCGGAATTCCGGAATTAGGCCTAACTACAGGTGCTGTAGCTTGCTTAACAGCTGGGCTCCTCTGCTGAGTAGCACACAATTCTTACAAAAACAGGCGGCATAGCTTGGTTCACGGGTGGGCAACTCTGCTGAGTAGCAGACAGTGCTTAAATAAACAGGCAGCATAGCTAGGTTCACAGGTGGGCTCCTCTGCTGAGCAGTAGACACAGGTACTAGGCCCAAAGTATTGACTGGGCTAAATGGAGTTAAAAAAATGGTTCTTACATAAACAGGCGGCACAGCTTGGTTCACGGGTGGGCTCCTCTGCTGAGTAGCAGACACAGTTACTAGGCCCAAAGTATTAACTGGACTAAATGCAGTCAAAAACTGGTTCTTTCATAAACAGGCGGCATAGCTAGGTTCACGGGTGGGCTCCTCTGCTGAGTAGCAGACAGTGCTACAAGGCCCAAAAGGATTTTCTGGACAAGATGCTGTAAAAAATTATTAGAAACCCACACGGTGTAGCTCCTTGACAGGTGCACTACACCGCTCGATACCAGACACCGCTACTATGCCATGAAAATGTCTATTAACATTGAAAACCATTATTAATGTGAAAATAAATTTACGCTTTTGTGAACGAACCGTTCTCAAACGGAACCTCGAACAGCCGAATTTTAAGCAAAGTGTTCAAGTTCGACGAACGGCTCGAACACCGCCCAAAACAGCTCGAATTTGAACTTGGCGAACAGTTCGACTCGAACACCGCTCATCTCTAATCAGGATGCAGACTCAGACGGTCTCAGGCTCAGTATGGATTCGACAAGATTGTAGAAAGTTGAGAAAGGGTACAGTCTCACCGGATACCAGGTATATATAGCATAGTTTACACATTAAAAATCTATGTGTATATATCAGGAGGCAGACTCAGACGGTCTCAGGCCCAGTATGAATTCGACAAGATTGTAGAAAGTTGAGAACGGGTACAGTATCACCGGATAACAGGTATATATAGCATAGTTTAAACATTTAAAATCCCTGTGTATATTTCCGGAGTCCGACAAAGACACTCACAGCCTCAGTATAGATTAGACAAGAATCTAAAAAGTAGAAAAAGGGTAATGTATTCGAAACGTACACCAGTATACACTGTTGGGGTATTTTTTAAATCTTCATATATATTTCAGTCTCAGTAAGACAGTCCAGACTCTCCGCAAGAGGAAATGAGAAGGATACAAGTACAGACAGAAAGTCGAGTGATTGCAGAAATTTTGGAATTACTAATCACGAGAAAAACTCCAGGAGAATTCTCAGAGACGATGCTGACCCTCAATTACTTTGTCTGTGGAGACAGCGAAAACAGTTCTTTGTGAAGAAAGGGTTGCTGTATCGCAGTACTGTGGATCCCATCACCGTTACTCATCTCCATCAAATTGTGATCACAGGGAGAGATGTAGACATGGTCCTCACTGCCTATCATGATCTGTCAGGTAACTTTGGAGTGCAAAACACAAAAGCCACAGGCCGTAGGCGATTCTATTGGATTGGCATGAGAGGACACATTTAAAAATGTGGGCAGGAATGTCACACGTCTGTGAGTAGGAAAACTGTGAAAGCTGATGATAAACCACCACTGCATCTGATTGTGAGTCAACGTCCATAACAAATGGATGCCATTGATCATCTGAAGATAGAGCCCAGCAGGACAGGGCATAGCTACATCTTAACCATCATCTATCAGTTCACCAAATTTGTATTGGCAGTCCCAGTGAAAGATTTAACAGCCCAGACTACACAGCGGTGGAGCAGGGAGAGGTAAGTATTGCAAGTGCTGGGGCCCTGAGCAAGCAGGGGGGCCCACTCAGTGCCGTCGCCCAAGAGTGAGCCCACCCACCTGGCCAGGGCAACGGCACTCGCACGGGTGCGTGTGCCAGGTGGTGACCCCGGCCCTGAGGGGGGGAGGCAGCCCAGTTAGGGAGGTTGAAAAAATGACATATGTTGATGTTGGACATTCAGCAGCTGCAAATGAAGGAATTGGAGAAGTTCGAGGAAGAGTAGGACAAAAGCGAGCCATTTTTCTGGCAACCTATATGTCAGCAGGGGAAAGTGGGACAAAATCCTTTGAAACCCATGCATGGTTCATTTTAATGAAGGTTAGATCATCAACATTTTGGGTCGACAGACGGGTCCTTTTTTCTGTCAGGATTGATCCAGCAGCATTGAAGACTCTTTCGAATAGCACACTAGCAGCAGGGCAAGCGAGCTCCTGTAAGGCATATTGTGCCAATTCAGGCCAGGTGTCCAGTTTACAGGCCCAATAGTCAAAGGGGAATTACCTGTTAGGGAGAACATCGATATGGGAGGAGAAGTAGTTTGTATCCATAGTTGACAACTGCTGTCTCCTGTCACTTTCAATCGATGCAGTATTACCAGTCGTGTGAGCGGTACTTGAAAAATCAGTTCACAACATGGTCATGAAACCCATGTCTCCGACGCCATTTCAGATGTGTGCACCACGAACACCTCTTCCATGTTGCCCCCTATGGCTCATGTGAGAACCATCACAGCTGCTGTGTGCTGGGAATGCCTCAAGCAAATGGTTTCCCAGAGTTGCTTGCTTGTTAGTGTTGTGCCCCTGAGGCTCGGTCACCACAGAGGTACTGCACCTTCTCCTAAGGTGTAGTGCCCCACCATCCAGGTAAGGTGGGAACTCCTGGCCACACTCCAATACCTGCATCCCACACACAGGATAGTTCAGCAGGGCCACATTGCAGCTTTAGGTTCGGGGTGTAGCAGAGCACCTTTCGTGGAACACTGCTTCGTAACACGAGATGTGCTGGGAGGCGGGTGGAGTTAATATTAAAAGAAGGGGAAAGATAGAATTACAGGTCAGTCCCTTAAGGGGACAGTCAGAGAGTCTGAAGTCAGTCCCTTAGGGGTGAGTCTGACAGAAGGTCAGTCTGAGTTGAGTCCCAGAGGTCCCTGGAAGAAGAAGGGATGGAGGAAGGAGTGCTGCAGCTGCCTCAGTGACCTGAGCCAGCTGGCATGGGAAAGGAAAGAGGAGAGACGTAGAACTGTAACCTTAATTTCCATAAGAGAGAGAAAGACAAGTACGGAATGAAGAGGAGAGAGAACAGAGAGGAGGAGTGGGTTGGATAGGAACCCTGTCTAAAAGTTCTCAGCGCAAGGCCGGGGCCCAGTCCCCGAGGTTGTACGGACACTTATGGTTCTGCAGCAGACACCGGTGGAGTAGTTGGCTGTAAATGCACTACTCCCATCAAAGACTTGTTAGGAACATCTGACAGGAGGAACTTCAGAGAACCACAGTACTGGAGCTCTTCATACTAAAAGGCGCAATAGAGGAGTCGTTCAGGAAGGCACATGTTGGCGGGGTGCTGGCGGGGAGAGTCCTATCTTGCCTGGAGGTTGGCTGGGCCTCTGCCCCGGAGAACATGGTACCGAAGCAGGCACTGTGTGCACTACGAACTGTGAGTAAAGCTTTGAAACTGCAAGCTCTGGTGTCCTCCATTCATTCCCGCATCTGCACCGCTACATTTGGGTATCAACATCAACACCATCCGGTGCCCCTACTCCTCCATCGCACCTACACTGCCCTGAGGCTACAGCTCTACCTGTGGGGGGCTATACCATCTTTGCTGCATCACACCATCAGTCCCAGTGGATCTGCACGCAGCGTTGGCTTACCATCTTACTTGCCAAACACCACGGGTGGTGTCACGAACTTTTCATATAAACTACACTACAAACATCACCGCCATTGATATTGGGGCCCAGGGCCACAGACCGGGTCACCGCTGGCATGACACATCATCCCCCTGACACCTGCCCGGTACCGAGTACCCCACAGCCCTGGGTGAAGCCAGCGAGGGCGACCCAATTTTGGCGTCACGAACAGGATGACGAGACCCAACACCATCGGGTTCTGTGTGCCTGAAATTTGTTGAACTTTGACTTTTTAAAAATGTGCAGAAGACCTGATTTGATAGACTGTAAAATGTAGAAATGGCCACTGGCACGGAGAAGGGCGTGAGGAGATAGGAGGTCCTAAGAAAAGACCGCGAAGAGTATTGGGCCTGCCCTGCCTGAATTAATATGTGACCGATACATGGCCCATCCCCCGAGGGGTTCGTATACTGGCTTGGTATGGAGGCGCTGGAAGAAGACACCACCCCCGGAAAGAGGGGCAGAAGAAGCCAGTGGCGGGAAAGGGGCCGAGGCAGGAAGAGGAACGCCAGAATGCCATCTTGGAGAGCAAGGGAAGGAGGCCTGCGGAGCGCGGGGAAGTGCGTACCCCCGGCGCCATGGCTGAAGGCTCCAACCCTGACTCGGGAATGAACCACCAACAATTGGAAGCAGAAATAGCCGAGCTAACCACCCGTCTGCAGCTGAGGCAGAAGGCCTTGGAGGAGCTGAGACGGCAGCACGCCCCAGCCGGGTCTACACTAGCGGTACCCGTTCCACCGGTACCTGCTACCGCTGCATCGAACTGTCCTCTGACAGCGCTGATATTCACCTCCACGCTGTCTGTGCAGCTGAGTGCCGCTGGCCCGAAGAAGTTATTGGAGGACTCGGGAGTTGAGGCCGTGCTCCCGCCCAGACCTGTCGCGGCCGCACAGGTCCCTACGGAAACCCATGAGGATCTGGAGCTAACATCTGCTCCACCACCGCCAGCACCAGGACCCGCCATTCTGGTGGAGGTCCCCGCAACGCCCCTCCGCCTTGGGCCTATACCGGAACTGGAGCACCGCCAGGAGGTCCCAAGTAGGACTGCAGTCCCAGTGCATGGGAAGGCCCTGGGGTGCGCGCCCGTAGTGGCGGCGGGACAGGTCGTGTTGGACCTCATCTGGGACCGGGATGCTATTCCCAATGGGGAGACATCTGAACCCCTTGCGGTGGTACCGCGGGTCTCAGTGGGTGAGAGCAGGTCCCGGGAGGAGGAAGAGAAGACCGAGACCCGTTGTCGGGCTACCCTACGGCAGCTGGCAGCTGAATATAGGGAGAGGGAGCAGAGAAAGATGTCAGTGTTTGGGCCCTGATTTAAACCAGAAAGAGCGGGCCCGTGCTGGTCGACTTGGTCCCCGGGATGCAGCTGGTTGGAGAAAGGTCCTGAATGTGAATCGGGAGAGGGGTTTTGGATTTATAGCAGACCCCAAAAGAATCAGCAACCTGTTCTTTAACCGGAGGGACGTGGAGCCTCATCTGAGGAGGGGGCATCCTGACAGGGTCCTGCAACCCACGGAGTACGTGACGTTCACCCGGCATGAAGGACTAAGGGGGTGGTACGCCCTGAATATCCGCCGTATTCCTGAAGAATTTATTGAACGGTAAAAGCCGAAGCGACCAGTTGCTGCCCCTCTACCCCCGGCTACAGTCAAAACCGTTCCTGTACCAGTTCCTGAGAAAAAAGCTGCCCCGGTACCAACACTTACCCGACAGTCTAAGTTGAAAGTTGCCGATTTGACACCATGGGAAAGAGAGTACCTGAGGATTGCCAATGAATACCTGGAGTCTGGTTGCAGTCCCGGTTCGGTTTCCAGAACCCCAGGAGGGGACCACCATTAACCCTCCGTCAGGCGCAATATAGATTCTCCTCAGTTCATGCGCAATGTGCCTGACAAGCACAGGTCAGAAAACCACCTATAGTAGCTACATATTTCAATTTCAGGACTATAGAAGTAGTCAGTGACCTTCATAGGAATGTATTAAAAGAGATTACACCAAATCAGATGCAAAAAAAACCATTTATTAACCATAAACTTATTAAAACTAAAAGTACCACTTTTCGGTAGTACCGCCAAATAGGCTCCAGTTATCTTTACTTAACTATTGCTTAAATATAAAATTATGGAAAAAAACTTAAAGGATATTGCACTTAGATGTTACTTAATTATTTTCTACTCATCTTCAGTGGTTTCAATTGCAGCAGAAGCAGCACAGGTACACTTAGAAAAGCAAGGCTGGCAGACGAAAGTTGCATGGGAAAGGCAGATTGATTCTTTACATATTTTGCAGTCATATTTAGAAAGCCTTCTGAAACCAGATACAAATGAGCAGGTAGTACAACTGCGTCTTTTAGAAGGTGGTAGAGTCGGTGTTTGTTCTGGAACGTCCTTGGGACGTCCTTTGTATTTTTATCTTTGCCCAAATAATAAGCTAGATCTGTGTCTGTTTCCTCTGTATCAGTGTCATCACCATCCTGCTCTGTTCCAGAATCAGTGTTACATTCTGCTACCTCATCTTCAGATGAAATGTCACTAGATTCCTCTAAATCCTCAGTTACTGCTGGTTCTTCCTCATCATCTTCTAACAAAAAAATCTTCATTTCTTCTAAATGAAGGGGTTTAGATGAATCATACTGTTTTCTGGCGATTGCAGCAGAAAATCTGAAGCAAGAGAGAAAGAGTATGTGTTAGGGCGCAATGTGCCTTAGAAGCCACCCTCCTTTTGTCTAAGAAAACAGTACTTATGTACACTAACTTAGCATTAATCCTTCATAACACAAGCTAAATACACAATCGTGATGAATAAAAAAGAAAATACTAACCTTTCAATTTGTGTTGAAATCAGGCGCAATGTGCCTGAGAAGCCAAAGTGTTGATATCTGCTCACTAGAAGGTCTGCTGAGTCACTGTGATATCAGGTTTCACAGAGCCTGTAGAGTCAGGAGATAACTAGGAGGGGTGGGGTTTTCTGATAAGTGGGCAAGGAGAGAGAAGTGAAACTAATTACTGTGTGCCTGTCAGATCTATTGCGCCTGACGGAGGGTTAAAAGATTTTTGCAATTTTCAATCTCATTGCCCAGGAGGGTTTGTTGCACCAGTTGTGCCTTTTGTTTATTATGTTGCCTAGTTTTGATTGGCAGCGTTATTTTTGAAATGGAACTGAGGAGATCATAGACGCTGATTGATCCAAAACTTTATTGTAAATAGTTTGCACCTCTTTAGGTGCCCTGTTGTGAGTTCATTCTCTGGTCCACCAGTAGTGAGTTCTCCTTCCAGACTCCCTCTGGTGGTAACAGGAGGTAGTGAGGCTGATTTAATCAGTAGAGATCTACCACCTGATAATGAGGATGATGATTGGACCTCAGGAATCTTAGACTGGATTTAAGACAGCCAACGCCCTAAGTCAGTGCTGGTGATTGCTTCTGGCTTCTCAGGTCTTGGTTTTCAGCTCTGTTCCAGCCTTCTCAAAGCTAAGTGTTTTTGCTAATGTTCACACTTGACTTTGTTGGTCTATTCATTTTTTTGTGTGTTCAGCCAGCCCCGGCTGGGGCTGTGCTGAATTTCCACTCTTATTTATCTGTATTTGCCAATTTGCTTTTTAGTCCCTTATTAGATTGGCCTCTTTTTTGCTCTGTCTCAGAATATTTCAGAGTGTTGATATAGTGGGAGAAGTCTAGTGACTTCAGGGTTAATTTTGTTATCAGAAGTGTTGGACATTATTTTTGTAGGGTTTTTGGCAATTTGCAGACAGTGTCTTTCCTTTCCTATCCTTTATAGTTAGTTTGGGCCCCATCGTTTGCTCAGCCTATTTTCCTGCCTGTGTTTTTGTTTTCATCTTAGTCACCGTCAATAGATATGTGGGGTCTGTCTATTCCTTTGGGGTCTGCTCTGGGGCAGTTAGTTTTCCCCTTTTCTTGCTTTAGGCTTATGTAGTCCTCCAGCGGTGACGAGGCGTCTAGATCATCATAGGAACGCGCCACTGCTACTGCTAGTTGTGTGGATAAGATCAGGGATCTGCAATCTGCATAGTTACCAACCTCTCTGGTTTTCTGGGACTTGGCTTTTTGTTGTCCTCCATTCATAACAGTGCCCTTTCTTGATTTTACATATAGAGACACTTTGCGAAGATGATGTTTTTGCATGGACACTTTTCGAAGAATGATGTCTACCTCAAATGACACTGCAAGAGATCCCAGCTGGGAGCGGTGTCCAGCACTTACAATAATCTTTACAATATTTTACTGAAAAAGTATTTGATAATGTGTTTTATGAGAATGTTGATAGTTGAGAAATAGCTTTTATATAGTGAGAATTAGGAATGTCAGATATGGAAGTGAGCGATGTGAATAAAGAATTGATAGAGACAGGTGACAGACCAGGTATTAGAGATCAGTGTCTTGCGTCTAGTAGAATGAGAGAAAGGACAGGATAACCAAAAATAGGAAACTGGTGCAAAAAATAGAAAACAATGGCACAACTGTGCAAATACCCTCCTGGGCAACGAGATTTATTAACTAATGGTTGTTGTTCCCTCCTGGGGTTCTGAAAGCTGATAACTGGGAACTGCTACCAGATGAAAGAAACCATGTGCAGTCTTCATGTACTCTTCCTCCAGTGGGGTGAAGCTTGAGGTCTTCCGTACCTTTGGTACACCTTGGCACATGTTGGCAGTAGATGGTTCCTGCTTACAGGTCTGGATGAGATCCTCCGGGACTCGCCTAATGTTCATAGCGCACCAGCCTCTCAATCCTTCATCTCTGGTGAAGGTCACATAATCTCCCGGGCTTAGGTTCCTGGCAGGGTGCCCCTTTCTCAAATGAGGTTCCACATCTCTCCGGTTGAAGAACAGGTCCGAGATTTGGCTAGGGTCATGGATGAAGCCGAACCCCCTCTCATGATTCACATTCAGAACGTGGCCCCAACCTGCCGCATCTCTGGGACCATAATGACCAGCACGGACCCGCTCCTTCTGGTCCAAATCTGGGCCTAGTACCGCTACCCGGCGCTGCTCCCTCTCCCGGTGTTCAGCTGCCAGTTGCCGGATGGTAGCTTGACAACCAGCCCAGTTCTCATCATCCTCCCGTTCCTCCCGAGACCGATCCAGGCTGGTTTGGTACCGCGGTGCCACCGTCAGGGGTTCCGATGTTTCCCCCCCGGGGACAGGCATTCCGGTCCCAGACCAGATCTAGCACGACCTGGCCAGCCGCTGCGACCGCGGTACACCCCAGGGCCTTCCCAGATGCAGGGACATCAGACATACCTGGAGCCTCCTGGCGGTGTGGGTTCTGCTCCGGTACAGGCATGGTGGCAGTGGACGCCGCTCGGTGCGTCACCTGGAACGGCGGTGGAGCTAACGGCGGCTCCGGGTCAGAGGGGGGTCTCTGTAGGGACCTGCGCAGCCACGTCAGGTCCGGACGGGGGCTTCTCTTCCTCCGCTTCAGCTCCCGGGGCCTCATACAATTCTTCCTGTGGCGGCAGCGAGGGGGCTCTGGATGCTGCCGGTGGTGTGATGGCGACGGCAGGCTCCACAGAATCTGCCTGGGGAAGCTCCGGTGCAGCAGCAGCGGTTACCGCAGGTGTAGGCCCCTCCCGGGTGTGCTGCCAGTTCAGCCTCCACAAGGCCTCCTGCCTCAGTCGCAAACATTGGGTCAGCCGGGCAATCTCCTCCTCCAGCTCCTGGCGGTTCATCTCAGATTCTGGGTTGGAGCCATCAGCCATGGCGCCAGGGAGATTCAGCATAACCTCCCTGCGCTCCGCAGGCCTTCTCCCGTCTTCTTCCAAAATGGCGCTCTGGCGTTCTCCTTACTGCCTCAGCCCCTTTCCCGCCACTGGCTTCTGCCCCTCCTTCTTGGGGCGGTGTCTTCTTCCAGCGCCTCCATACCAAGTTAGTATATGAACCACTCGGGGGGTGGGCCATGTTGCTGTCACATAGTAATTCAGGCAGGGGAGGCCCAAGACTGTTCGCGGTCTTTTCCTAGGACCTCCCATATCATCACGCCCTTCTTCTCCACGCCAGCGGCCATTTTTAATGTTCATTTTACAGTCTATTAAATTGGGTCTTCTGCACATTCTCAAAAGTTTTAAGTCCAACAGATCTTAGGCACACAGAACCCGATGGCATCGGGTCTCGTCATCCTGTTCGTGACGCCAGGTTGGGTCGCCCTCCCAGGGCTGTGGGGTACTCGGTACCGGGCCGGTATCAGTGGGATGTGTCACAGCAGCAGTGACCCGGACTGTGTCCCTGGGTGCCCAAGTAATGGGGAAATGTGAATGGTGGAATGTAGTTAGATGGAATAGTTCGTGACGCCACCTGTGGTGTTCGACAAGTGAGAAGTTAGGCCGATGCTGCTTGCAGATCCTCTGGGGCTGGTGATGGGTTGCAGCCAAGATGGTGAAGCTCCCCAGAGGTGGAGCTGTAGCCCCAGGGCAGTGTAGATGTAGGGGAAGAGGAGAGGTGCAGGCGGTGTAGAAGCTGGCACCCAGATGTAGCGGTGCTGGGTGTGTTGGCGCAAGAATCAATGGAGGACACCAGGGCTTGTAGTTCCAAAGCTTTACTTACAGTCTGTAGTACACACAGGTGCTGGCCTCTGTGCCATGTCCTCCGGGTCAGGGACTCAGCCAACCTCCAGGCAAGATGGAATGCTCCCTTCCAACGCTCCACCAACATGTGCCTTTCTGAACGTCTCCTCTTATAGCGCCTTTTAGTGTGAAGATCTCCTAGTACTGAGTTACACTGGAGTTCCTCATAACAGATGTTCCCAAGAACTCTACTTGTACGGCAGACAGCTGTAGCCTGCTTCGGGGACTCCTTACTCCTGAGTCCCGGCTCTCTATACGTGTTGCTGTTGTGCCCCCAAGTCTTAGATGGGAGTAGCACATTTACAGCCCACTACTCCACCGGTGTCTGCTGCATAACCATTAGTGTCCATACAACCTCGGGGACTGGGCCCCGGCCTTGCGCTTAGAACTTCTAGGCAGGGTTCTTCCTCTAACCCACGTCCTCTGTGTTCCCTTGTTCTCCTACGTTCCGTACTTGTCTTTCTTTCCTATGGAAGCTCAGGCTTCAGTTCAATGTCTTTCTCCTTCTTTCCTTTCCCGTACCAGCAGACCCGGGTCACTCAGGTCTGCTGCAGCACTCCTTCTTCCATCCCTCTCTCAGGGATCTTCTTTCCTCACTCCTCTCTGAGTGACTTCCTCCCTCAGACTGACCTAAATCCTAAACCTTCCCACTGTTTTACGTATTCTCAACTCCACCCACCTCCCAGCACGTTTCGTGTTCCAAGCAGGGAGCCACCAAGGGTGCTCTGCTACACTCTAAGCAAGGAGCCGCTTTTGTGGTTTTGCTGAACTACCCTGTTGTGTGGGGTGCGAGTGTTGGAGCGTGGTCAGGAGTTCCCACCTTACCTGGATGGTGGGGCACCACACCTTAGGAGAAGGTGCAGTACCTCTGTGGCGACTGAGCCTCAGGGGCGCCACAGATGGGTAGTCACAAACCATCAAACAAAGAAGAACTGCTTACATGCTTGCGCCTGAAGTAGTGTGAAAGACTGGTGGAAGCATGCCGAGACGCATGAAAGCTGTGATTTAAAAATCATGGTTATTCCACAAAATATTGATTTCTGAACACTTCCTGAGTTAAAACATTAGTATTGTTGTTTCTATATGATTATGAACTTGTTTTTTCTTTGCATTATTTGAGGTCTGAAAGCACTGGGGGTTCTTTTTTAATTTTGACCATTTCTCCTTTTCAGAAAAAACAAACAAAATGTATTGCTTGGAAATTCGGAGACATGTCAGAAGTTTGTAGACTAAAATAGCAATTTACATTTTACTCAAAATATACCTTTAAAGAGAAAAACAGACAAATTTAACATTTGAAAGTGGTCTCTTAATTTTTGCCAGAGCTGTATGTACACAGTGACTGCACTAGCAGAATAGTGAGTGCAGCTCTGGAGTATAATACAGGATGTAACTCAGGATCAGTACAGGATCAGTAATGTAATATATGCACTACTTTATAACACCAGCTTGAAAAATGATTTTAAAATCCAAAATGTTGGCCTACTGAAATGTACGGTATGTTCAGTAAATGCCCTCAATACTTGGTTGGGGCTCCTTTTGCGTCAATTACTGCATCAATGTGGCGTGGCATGGAGGCGATCAGCCTGTGGCACTACTGAGGTGTTATGGAAGCCCAGGTTGCTTTGAAAGCAGCCTTTAGCTCGTCTGCATTGTTGGGTCTGGTGTCTCTCATCTTCCTCTTCACAATACCCCATAGATTCTCTATGAAGTTAGGGTCAGGCGAATTGTCTTACCAATCAAGCACAGTGATACTGCTGTTTGTAAACTAGGAATTGGTACTTTTGGCAGTGTGGACAGGTGCCAAGTCCTGCTGGAGAATGAAATTTCCATCTACAAAAAACTTGTCAGCAGAGTGAAGCATGAAGTGGACCTACACCAGCAGATGACATGGCTCCCCAAACCATCACTGTGTCATGGTTGTGGACAGGGTTCCTTCCCTATCCTCTCAGGGTTAATTTTGTACGGCCTCCTTTTGGTCTTGGGAGGGCTATATTTGCCCGCCTTCGTCTGAGGATCCTTGTCAGTGATACATCTGTCTTGGTTGTGTGTCTGACCCTCTGGTGTGCTTGCATACTGTTTAGTCCGATTGCTTTCTTGTGTATGACCCGGTCTGTTTTCTTGTTCTGTGCATTGCCTTGCTTATTGTCTATTTCTGGCTCTGAAATTCGACTTGGTACTCTAACTTCCCACCTGTCTGCCCCATTTGAACTGCACCGCTATCTCTGGCTTCCCGACATTTTTGCTGTGTCCTGACCACTCTTAGCGTCCCACCCTTTGGCACTTTATCGACCTCCCGGCTTGACCTCGGCACGTTCAGACTACTATCCGGTGTCGCCGCTCACAGCCGTTACTCGGCGTCTGGCTCTGCCTCCGACCACTCCCCCGGTGGTCACGTGTCTCAGGTCCTGCGCTCCGGCAGGTAAGCTCACCGCAGTGCTCCTCACACACTCTCTGTCCTTCTGTAACACGTGTACAGACTCCTGCTGTAAGTCTGCAGCAGGGTTCTTGATATTGTCACTGAACCAAACATTCAAACGAGATTTTGCACCTTTTTTTCCTTTGGTCATGGATCCACTGCATGCTCTCTCTGAGCAAGTGAACAGCCTCACTCAAATGATGCAAAAACTATCTGTGGAGCAGCAAACCCTGGCTTAGTTGCATCAACAGGTTCAGAGAGAGGTTGCTGACATTGTGCAGGGTTCTTTTCCTTCTTGGGCCCAGGGTGAGGGTACCACAGATGTTTCCTTAATCTCCCCTGAACCACCTGTTAAGATTCCCGACACCTTTCCTGGGGATAAAAATTATTCAGGATGTTCAAAGAGGGGTGTAAATTGTTTTTCTCTCTGCGTCCGCGCGCTTCTGGGAATGAAAGCCAGAGGGTGGAAATTATTATTTCTTTATTAAGGGGGGCTCCACAAGCTTGGGCTTTTTCTCTCTGTGGATCTGTTTTTTGAGGCTCTTGGGCATACTTATGATGAGCCTGATAAAGTGTGTCTGGCTGAGGATATAGTGATGAGTGTGACACAGGGGAAGCACTCAGCATAGTGGTTTTGCTCCGAGTTCAGACGCTGGGCAGCTGAGATATCCTGGAATGATGCCGCCTTAAGAGGGCTGTTCCGCAGAGGCCTGTCAAACCGTTTGCAGGATGCTTTGGCCTTGCATCCTACCCCAGATTAACTGGAGGACGCCATGACCCAGGCTGTCCATATGGACCGTAGGCTCCGTTCCAGAAGGGTGATACAACAGGAAACCCCTACAGAACCCATGGAGGTGGGAGCCATCTCGGTCAAAGAGAGAGAGAGGAGACGTCGCATAGATAACCAGCTGTGCTTTTATTGTGGAGCCCCGGGACACTGGAAAAAGGACTGTCCTTCTTGTCCCTCCTCATCTAAGATGTCGGGAAACGCCTATGTCTGGATAACGATCGAGGAGGTTGCCCAGACTCCCAGGTACAATTTTCCTCATTTGCTAAAATCCTTCTCCAGGTGGAGTGGGAGGTTGTTGGTGGCCCAGTTTTGACCACTGCTTTCGTTGACTGTGGATCTACCATCAATTTAATTGACTCTTGTGTTGTGAGTCTTTATAAGATAGGGACAGTTAGGCTTGAATGCCCTGTCAAGGTGGTGGCCATTGACTCCTCTCCTCTCACCCGGGAGGGAATCTGTTTTGTGTCAGAGGTTTTCTCACTAAGAGTGGGTCCTGCTCATGTGGAAAACATAAGCTGTTTTGTCTTGAATAATTTGCCTGTGGGTCTGATGTTAGGTATGCCTTAGCTCCAACGTCATAACCCCGTTATTGATTAGGTATTTGGGGAAATTGGCCAATGTGGGTCCAATTGTATCAGTCTGTGTTGCAATTCTGTGCCATTGTCCACCCCTTTAAAATCTATATCTGTGTCGTCTGTCGGTCTGGAGGGTATTCCAGAGTACCTAAAAGACTTTGAAGATGTGTTCTCTGAAAGCGAGGCTGAGGCGCTACCACCATATAGACCTTTCGATTGTGCCATTGACTTAGTTCCTGAGGCTAAACTTCCCAAGGCTCGTTTGCTTGATCTGTCCAGGCCCGAGCACCAAGCCATGAAGGAGTATATTGCAGAGAGTCTCCACAATGGGCATATTCACCCTTCTGTCTCGCCTGTAGCCGCTGGGTTTTTTCGTTAAGAAAAACGGTGGTGGTTTACTGCCGTGCCTCGACTTTTGGGAACTCAACAAGATTACCATGAGAAACACGTATCCACTCCCCCTCATTCCAGATCTGTGTAACCAACTATCAGGGGCCAAATGGTTTTCCAAGCTTGATTTTCGGGGGGCCTATAACCTTATAAGGGTTCGTGAAGGGGATGAGTGGAGAATGGCGTTTCTCACGTCTGAAGGTTTGAGAACCTGGTCAGGCCCTTTGGTCTGACTAATGCTCCTGATGTTTTTCAAAATTTTATTAATGTCATTTTTTCTGATATGATTGGGTGCTTTGTTGTCATTTATCTTGATGACATTTTAGTGTACTCACCTGAGAGTCAATCCCACTTGCATCATCTGCGAACTGTTCTTCTGAGACTTAGAGAAAACTACTTGTATGCTAAGTTAGAGAAGTGTTCATTCTTTGTACAGGAATTGTCTTTTTTGGGTTTGATTATTTCTCGTGAGTGGTTTTGCATGGATCCAAAAAAAGTCCAGGCTACTATTGATTTGGTTCAACCTCATGATTTAAAAGGTTTGCAACACTTTCTGGGCTTTGCAAACTACTATCGAATATTCATTAAGGGTTTTTTGCAGGTGGTTAAGCCCCTGACTGATCTCACACTCAAGGGGGATGATGTGAAGAATTGGTCGACTTCTGCGAAAAATTATTTTCTGGCTTTAAAAAAGTTTTCTATTTCTGCCTCAGTGCTAGTCCAGCCAGACCCGTCTAGACCTTTTATCGTGGAGGTCGATGCTTCAGAGGTGGGAGTCCCGATAGTGTTGTCTCAGGGTCTCGCTACTCTGACCAACCTCAAACCTTGTGCCTTCTTTTCCAGAAAGGTCTCTTCTGCCGAGAGAAATTACGATGTGGGTAATAGAGAGCTTCTGGCGGTCAAGTTTGCCTTTGAAGAATGGAGGCTTTTTTGTGGAGGGGGCTGTTCATCCGATCTTCGATCTCAAAAACTTAGCTTATATCGAGTCTGCCAAAAGATTGACCCCCAGGCAGGCCCGGTGGGCGCTTTTTTTCCCAATTTCAATTTTCCATCACCTTCTGTCCAGGGTCTAAGAATGTTAAGGCAGATGCATTGTCCCGAAGCTTTGATCCGGCGTCTCCTCCTGAACCCCCATTCTCCATTCTTCAGCCTAGAGTGGTGGTGGCCGAAACCTCATCTGAATTGGAGAGAGAAATAATAAACCAGTGGGTAAATTGTTTGTACCAGAACAATTCCATCTTACACTCCTGTGGGAGTTTCATGAGTCTGTAATGAGTGCTCTTCCTGGGATTTCGGCCACCCGGGAGGCAGTTGCTAGGGTTTTCTGGTGGCCCTCTTTGGTTGCGGATGTTAAAAGGTTTGTGTCTGCATGTGGCGTTTGTGCCCGTTCCAAAAATTCTCATCGCCGGCTGGCCGGGGAATTGGTGCCTTTACTAATTCCAGATAGACCATTGACACATTTGTCCATGGATTTTATCACTAATCTCCGACCTTCCAGGGGTAACTCCATTGTGTGGGTGGTGGTGGATAGATTTTCCAAACAGGCTCATTTTGTTCCTCTGCCCGCATTACCGTCTGCTGAAACTTTGGCCAGGTTGTTTGTGCAGCATGTGGTCCGTCTGCATGGTGTGCCTTTGAATGTGGTGTCTGACAGAGGTGTGCAGTTTGTGGTCAAGTTTTGAAGGGCTATTTTGTAAGAAGTTGGGAATCACTCTGTCTTTTTCCTCTGCCTATCATCCGGAGTCTAATGGGCAAACCGAATGCACTAATCAGACCCTGGAGCAAATTCTGAAATGTTTGGCATCTGCCAGACAGGATGACTGGTGTGATGGGTTACCTGTGAGTTTGCTTTCAATGGTTGTGTGAGTCAGTCCACGGGAATGTCTCCCTTCCTGGTCAACTATGGGTTTAACCCGCATTTTGGGGTGTTTTCTCGCATTGACTCAGGTTGTCCAGGGGCAGAGGGTACGGTGCAATGCTAAAAGGCCCTGTGGGTGGAGGTTCAGCAAAACATCACCAAGGCCAAGGGAAGGTATAAATTTTTTGCGGACAAGAGAAGGGGGTCAGGTCCTGCATTCCTAGTGGGTGAGAAGGTGTGGTTATCCACCCGCAATATTAAGCTCAAGGTTCCCTCGGCCAAACTGGGTCCTTAGTGCATTGGCCCATGTAAAATTATTGAGGTTGTCAACCCGGTGGCCTACAGGTTACAGCTTCCCGCCTCCTTCAAAATATCCGTTTTTCATAGGTCCCTTTTGAAACCATTGGGAGCGGTCGAGGAAGACTCCTCGTCTGTCAGTCCTCCTGTATTGGTGGAGAGCCACCTGGAATATGAGGTGGGGTGTATCATTGATTCTCGGTGGGTGCGCTGGAATCTGCAGTATTTGGTGCACTTGAAGGGGTATGGTCCGGAGGATCGGTCATGGGTCTTGGTCGGTTCAGTGCATGCAGATCTGTTGGTTCGCGCTTTTCATGCCAGGCATCCTGAGAAGCCTTGGGGTCCAGTGGCCCTGAGTTAAGAGGGGGGGTACTGTCATGGTTGTGGCCAGGGTTCCTTCCCTGTCCTCTCAGGATTAATTTTGTATGGCCTCCTTTTGGTTTGGAGAGGGCTATATTTACCCGCCTTCGTCTGGGGATCCTTGTCAGCGATATATCAGTCTTGGCTGTGTGTCTGATCCTCTGGTGTGCTTGCATACTGTTTAGTCCGATTGCTTTCTTGTGTATGACCTGGTCTGTTTTCTGTGAATTGCCTTGAGACTCTGTGCTGTTGTCTGTTTCTGGCTCTGACCTTCGGCTTGGTACTCTAACTTCCCATCTGTCTGCCCTATTTGTACTGCACCGCTATCTCCAGCTTCCTGACCTTTTAGCTATGTCCTGACCACACTTTGGCTGTTTAGTGACCTCCCGGCTTGACCTTGGCACGTTCAGACTACTCTCCTGCGTCGCTGGTCACAGCAGCTACTCGGCATCTGGCTCCGCCTCCGGCCACTCCCTAGGTGTCATGTGTCTCAGGTCCTGCGCATCGGCAGGTAAGCTCACTGCAGTGCTCCTCACACACTCTCTGTCCTTCTGTAACACGTGCACAGACTCCTGCTGTGAGTCTGCAGCAGGGTTCTCCCAGCAGCACTTCCAGACGGGCTTAAGGCACGCACACGCTCCTGACCTCTTAAAGGGCCAGTGCATGCACTTGCTATTTCCTCTTCAGCCAGTGGTTGAGAGGCATTATGTATATATTGCTTACTCTCCACTGGGAAGGTGCCTGAACAACTTTCCTTTTTTGCAGTCTAAGTTGTGTAAGGTTGCATACCAGTCCTGCTGCACTCTGGTGCACGTCTTGCCTGCTGCACTCTGGTGTAAATCCTGCCTGCTGTACCCTGGTGCAAATCCTGCCTGCTTCACTCTGATGCAGATCCTGCCTGCTGCATTCAAATATAAACTCTGTCTGCTGCACTCTGGTGCGAACTCTGTCTGCTGCACTCCGATAAGAACTCTGTCTGAAGCACTCTGATGCAAATTCTGTCTGCCTCATTCTAATACAGACTCTGCCAGCTACTCCCTCCAGTCTGTCCTCTGGGTCCAGCTGCTGGGCTTCCATTGGTCTGTCCTGGAGTGACAACTGGAGTTCATTGGGAGCCAAATCTAACATCACCGTTCGGACCATGTACCAGGAGCTTTGCCGAAAGAAAAACCCAGAAAGAGCTGTGCATACAGTTGCAGTCCTTAACCACTAAGTTGGAGGCCTTTGACTTTGACATCCCTCCAGAGTTCCAACATGTTGAAGCAGCCTTGTCTTCTTCAGAGACTTCCCAGACAGTTTGCTTAGTTCGAGATCCAGGTCCCAGACTCGCAGCTCCACCACGTTTTGACGGCAATCCGAAGCTCTGCCGTGGGTTCATCAATCCGTGCCGACTACATTTTGAACTTCTTTTGCACCACTTCCCATTGGACCGAGCAATAGTGGCGTTCCTTATGTCACACCTTGGAGGCGAGGCCCTGGCGTGGTTGAACCCATTATGGGAGAGAGAAGATCGGATCATCTCCAATTTGCCTTCATTCTTGGAAGCTTTTCGCTAAGTGTTCGATGAACCCAGGCGAACCAGCTCTTCAGCTTCTGTTCTTCTCCATTTACATCAGCCCAGTTCTTCTGTGGGGCAATATGCGGTACGCTTTCAAACTCTGGCGTCCAAACTCAGATGGAATAACAAAGCTTTGGTGCTGACATTATGGGAGGGGCTTTCTGGAGATAGTAAGGATGAGCTAGCCGGTCGAGACCTACCAACTACCTTTGACGACCTGATCTCCCTCGCCATCCGTATAGACCTCCGCTTCCGTGAGTGTCCGAGTGAGGTGGCACATGAAAGAGGACCGTGGCACCTGGCTCCATCTTTTCAAGAACCGCCTGTTCCTTTGCCCTCCCTTGTCGAGGACTCATCTGAACCCATGCAGATCGACCACCTTGCCCTTGCAAGACAGCGACTGAGGGATCGTCACGCTAAAGGCCAGTGCCTGTGTTGTGGATTTTTGGGTCACTCCATTTGAGTCTGCCCGGTGAGACCAGAGAATTTCCGGCATCTAGGGGCGGTAGAAGAGGTCTCTCTTGACAGAAAGAACATCTCTCTACCCCTGACCCTTACTGTGTCCGTGACAACTGGTGAATCCCAGTTTGTTGAGTCGGCGTATTTGGACTCCAGGACAGCCGGAAATGTTATCCTTCAGGCTGTAGTGTATTGGTTACAAATCCCAGTTCATCACCAGAACCCCCTGGCAATATCATCTGTCGATGGGAGAACTCTTCGGGAGACAGTTCATCTGGCTACTGAGCCGCTTGAGGTCCATATTGGTATGCTTCATACGGAGAGAATGGTCTTCTATGTTCTTTCGAACATGTCTCATGCCTTTCTCTTGGGCCTACCATGGCTATGACAGCACAAACCTATGTTGGACTGGAGAACTGGAGAGGTCCTCCGTTGGGGACATTCCTGTCATGGGAGGTGTCTGGCTCCAGTACGTCTGGCTAAGGCTCCATCTAGTTCTGTATCGCTGCCCGGTTTGCCGTCTGCCTATTGGTCCTTCGCCGATGTATTTTACAAGAAGGAGGCAGATATTTTGCTGCCCCATGGGCCGTATGACAGCTCTTTCAACTTGATTTACGGATCTACACCCCCTTGAGGTCGAATTTACCTCTCTGTCCCCATCTGAGACTCAAGCTATGTCGGACTACATTCAGGAGAATTTGACCATATTCATTCAGAAATCCTCCTCTCCTGCTGGGGCCGGATTTTTCTTTGTTAAGAAGAAGGATGGATCACTCCAACACTATATTGACTATCGAAGGCTCAACCAGATCACGGTAAAAAATAAATACCCTATCCCACTGGTTCCTGAATTGTTTGACCGATTAAGAGGTGACAGGATCTTCACCAAATTAGACTTAAAAGGCGCCTACAATCTAATCCACATTCACCAGGGAGACAAATGGAAGACGGCTTTCAACACCAGGGACGGACATTATGAATACCGAGTGATGCCCTTCGATCTCAGTAATGCATCGGCAGTTTTTCAAGAATTTGTCAACGACATCTTCCGGGACCTGCTTTATTCCTGCATTGTTGTGTATCTGGCCATGTGATGCTTACGGAGCAGGACATTGCGAGGGAGTGCCGGGAAGGTAAGCATAATGGTTTGGGGTTTTTTTTATGTTTTCTGATGGAGTCATGCAAACTAGGATGGGGGTGGGGGGCCAGTCATAAAGATGGGACCATGCATACCAGGATGGGGGTGGCGGCCAATCATAAGGATGGGGCCATGCATACCAGGACCAGGGATGAGGGCCAATCATACCAAGATGCTATTAAAGAGAAATGAATATTTGTTGCCCTCCACACCCATGGGCATAGAATGCAGTGAATATTCTTTTCTTTTTAGCAGCGGGCACAAGAGTTAGCCGCAGCCGCTGGCTCCAGCCTCCTGTGACCCACTGCTCTGCCAATGCCGCTCCCCCACCCCCCCACCACAGCCAAAGCTGGTACATCCAGACTGTAAGATGCACCTCCAATTTTCCTCCACATTTTGGGGAAAAAACAACCTAGTTCAAAAAACATAGTAATTATTCTAATTTACTGAGATAATGGCTTCTGTATTTTCATGGGCTGTAAGCCATAAATCATCAGCATTAACAGAAATAAACACGTGAAATAGATCACTCTGTCTGTAATGATTCTATATAATATATGAGTTTCACTTTTTGTATTGAAAAACTTGATGATATTCTAATTTTGCCAGAATCACCTGTATATGCATTTAAAATTAGCAGGTGAGATGTTACGTTCCTTAACTCCACCATAAGTGCTTTGTCATAGGACACATGGGGGGTGGGGAGCAGAATTTAAACATGTGATGGAAAAGATAGCACAGATTCTTATGGGTGGTGCCAGAGCCTGAAAATAATCCTGTCCGGTTGCTCGGCTCTTGCATCAGATGATGCTACAAACTAATATAGAAGATATACCAGCTGCGCCTTGTGACTAATGACGAGGGGCTGCTCATTCCTTGGGATCACCAACTATTTGAGGACAGATGAAGATATCTGTCCTTATATCTGTCCTCCATGTAACTAATCCTAAAAATATAATGGTCGCTTTGTGTTGGTGTCCGTGTGTCTCCCTGATAACTAAGAATGGCATGAATGTGGACAGAAACTGGCACTGGCGCGTTCTGAGTTCCAAGGAAGCTGATTACTTGCTGTGTAGATGGGACTTGTTTGTAAATAGAGAATGGAACGGCACAATTAGGAGGCGATTCCATATCTTCCTACCCTCGGAGCGTTAGCGCTCCCCTCTGTCAGAACTGACACCATAGATTGAGTATCCAGGAGTCAGACATTAAGGGAATTTATCATCATCAAATGGCACATGGTTCAAAAGAAAATTCTCGGTTAAAAATAATTTTAGAAGCATGCCTTTTTAATTTTATATCACAATCTGCAGAAAAAAATTACAAATCTTTCTATTTTCATCAAGGCCACAATGACTGTTTTAGACTCATACTTTCTGTTCTTTACAGAAGACTTTTCAGCATTCTCATCACCAGAGGCAGGAATACAATTACTGATAGCACCTCTCTATACAGGGCTGATCACAAATGAGCAATAATTCAAAATAGGTGATATCACAGCTCATCTGCTCCTCCTGTGCAATCATTGATAACAACTCTATATACAGCAGATAACACAGAATCCACCATTCAGAATAAGTGATATCACAGCTCACCTCCTCCCCCTCCTATGTAATGACTGATAATACCGCGATATACAGTAGATACCACAGGATCCACCATTCATAATAGATGATGTTACAGGTCACCTCCTCCTCCTGTACAATGACTGATAACACCTCTATAAACAGCAGATACCACAGGATCCACCATTCATAATAGATGATGTCACAGCTCACCTCCTCCCACTCCTTTACAATAACTGAATATTGAATCTGGCATGGCACAGACATAACCCTATGGCTGACATTGTACAGAGACATTGTGGTTGGCATTGCGGAAGTTATGGTTTTGTTTTGTATGGTTTTGAGGGCAATGTGACTGGTGTGGTATGGATGTAGTTCTGTGACTGTTACGGCATGGATGTAGTTCTGTGGCTGGCGTGGTATGGATGTAACTCTGTGCCTGGCGTGGTATGGATGTAGTTCTGTGGCTTGCGTGGTATGGATGTAGTTATGTGGCTGGCGTTGTATGGATGTAGTTCTGTGGCTGGCGTGGTATGGATGTAGTTCTGTGGCTGGCGTGGTATGGATGTAATTCTGTAGCTGGCATGGTATGGATGTAAATCTGTGCCTGGCGTGGTATGGATGTAACTCTGTGGCTTGCGTGGTATGGATGTAGTTCTGTGGCTGGTGTGGTATGGATGTAGCTCTGTGGCTGGCGTGGTATGGATGTAGTTCTGTGGCTGGTGTGGTATGGATGTAGCTCTGTGGCTGTCGTGGTATGGATATAGTTCTGTGGCTGGTGTGGCATGGATGTAGTTCTGTGGCTGACGTGGTATGGATGTAGTTCTGTGGCTGGCGTGGTATGGATGTAACTCTGTTGCTGGGGTGGTATGGATATAGTTCTGTGGTTGGAGTGGTATGGATGTAGTTCTGTGGCTGGTGTGGTATGGATGTAGTTCTGTCGCTGGCGTGGTATGGATGTAGTTCTGTGGCTGGCGTGGTATGGATGTAGTTCTGTGGCTGGCGTGGTATGGATGTAACTCTGTTGCTGGGGTGGTATGGATATAGTTCTGTGGTTGGAGTGGTATGGATGTAGTTCTGTGGCTGGTGTGGTATGGATGTAGTTCTGTCGCTGGCGTGGTATGGATGTAGTTCTGTGGCTGGCGTGGTATGGATGTAGTTCTGTGGCTGTCATGGTATGGATGTAGTTCTGTGGCTGGTGTGGTATGGATGTAGTTCTGTGGCTGGCATGGTATGGATGTAGTTCTGTAGTTGGCGTGGTATGGATGTAGTTCTGTGGCTGACGTGGTATGGATGTAGTTCTGTGGCTGGTGTGGTATGGATGTAGTTCTGTGGCTAGCGTGGTATGGATGTAGTTCTGTGGCTGGCGTGGTATAGATGTAGGTCTGTGGCTGGCGTGGTATGGATGTAACTCTGTGGCTGGTGTGGTATGGATGTAGCTCTGTGGCTGGTGTGGTATGGATGTAGTTCTGTGGCTGGCGTGGTATGGATGCAGTTCTGTGGCTGACATGGTATGGATGTAGTTCTGATGTAGTTCTGTGGCTGGCGTGGTATGGATGTAGTTCTGTGGCTGGTGTGGTATGGATGTAGTTCTGTGGCTGATGTGGTATGGATGTAGTTCTGTGGCTGATGTGGTATGGATGTAGTTCTGTGGCTGGTGTAGTATGCATGTAGTTCTGTGGCTGGTGTGGTATGGATGTAGTTCTGTGGCTGATGTGGTATGGATGTAGTTCTGTGGCTGGCGTGGTATGGATGTAGTTCTGTTGCTGGTGTGGTATGGATGTAGCTCTGTGGCTGGCATAGTATGGATGTAGTTCTGTGGCTGGTGTGGTATGGATGTAGTTCTGTGGCTGGCATGGTATGGATGTAGTTCTGTGGCTGGTGTGGTATGGATGTAGTTCTGTGACTGTTACGGCATGGATGTAGTTCTGTGGCTGGCGTGGTATGGATGTAACTCTGTGCCTGGCGTGGTATGGATGTAGTTCTGTGGCTTGCGTGGTATGGATGTAGTTATGTGGCTGGCGTTGTATGGATGTAGTTCTGTGGCTGGCGTGGTATGGATGTAGTTCTGTGGCTGGCGTGGTATGGATGTAATTCTGTAGCTGGCATGGTATGGATGTAAATCTGTGCCTGGCGTGGTATGGATGTAACTCTGTGGCTTGCGTGGTATGGATGTAGCTCTGTGGCTGGCGTGGTATGGATGTAGTTCTGTGGCTGGTGTGGTATGGATGTAGCTCTGTGGCTGTCGTGGTATGGATATAGTTCTGTGGCTGGTGTGGCATGGATGTAGTTCTGTGGCTGACGTGGTATGGATGTAGTTCTGTGGCTGGCGTGGTATGGATGTAACTCTGTTGCTGGGGTGGTATGGATATAGTTCTGTGGTTGGAGTGGTATGGATGTAGTTCTGTGGCTGGTGTGGTATGGATGTAGTTCTGTCGCTGGCGTGGTATGGATGTAGTTCTGTGGCTGGCGTGGTATGGATGTAGTTCTGTGGCTGGCGTGGTATGGATGTAACTCTGTTGCTGGGGTGGTATGGATATAGTTCTGTGGTTGGAGTGGTATGGATGTAGTTCTGTGGCTGGTGTGGTATGGATGTAGCTCTGTGGCTGGCGTGGTATGGATGTAGTTCTGTGGCTGGTGTGGTATGGATGTAGCTCTGTGGCTGTCGTGGTATGGATATAGTTCTGTGGCTGGTGTGGCATGGATGTAGTTCTGTGGCTGACGTGGTATGGATGTAGTTCTGTGGCTGGCGTGGTATGGATGTAACTCTGTTGCTGGGGTGGTATGGATATAGTTCTGTGGTTTGAGTGGTATGGATGTAGTTCTGTGGCTGGTGTGGTATGGATGTAGTTCTGTCGCTGGCGTGGTATGGATGTAGTTCTGTGGCTGGCGTGGTATGGATGTAGTTCTGTGGCTGGCGTGGTATGGATGTAACTCTGTTGCTGGGGTGGTATGGATATAGTTCTGTGGTTGGAGTGGTATGGATGTAGTTCTGTGGCTGGTGTGGTATGGATGTAGTTCTGTCGCTGGCGTAGTATGGATGTAGTTCTGTGGCTGGCGTGGTATGGATGTAGTTCTGTGGCTGTCATGGTATGGATGTAGTTCTGTGGCTGGTGTGGTATGGATGTAGTTCTGTGGCTGGCATGGTATGGATGTAGTTCTGTAGTTGGCGTGGTATGGATGTAGTTCTGTGGCTGACGTGGTATGGATGTAGTTCTGTGGCTGGTGTGGTATGGATGTAGTTCTGTGGCTAGCGTGGTATGGATGTAGTTCTGTGGCTGGCGTGGTATAGATGTAGGTCTGTGGCTGGCGTGGTATGGATGTAACTCTGTGGCTGGTGTGGTATGGATGTAGCTCTGTGGCTGGTGTGGTATGGATGTAGTTCTGTGGCTGGCGTGGTATGGATGCAGTTCTGTGGCTGACATGGTATGGATGTAGTTCTGATGTAGTTCTGTGGCTGGCGTGGTATGGATGTAGTTCTGTGGCTGGTGTGGTATGGATGTAGTTCTGTGGCTGATGTGGTATGGATGTAGTTCTGTGGCTGATGTGGTATGGATGTAGTTCTGTGGCTGGTGTAGTATGCATGTAGTTCTGTGGCTGGTGTGGTATGGATGTAGTTCTGTGGCTGATGTGGTATGGATGTAGTTCTGTGGCTGGCGTGGTATGGATGTAGTTCTGTTGCTGGTGTGGTATGGATGTAGTTCTGTGGCTGGCATGGTATGGATGTAGTTCTGTGGCTGGTGTGGTATGGATGTAGTTCTGTGGCTGGCATGGTATGGATGTAGTTCTGTGGCTGGTGTGGTATGGATGTAGTTCTGTGGCTGGCATGGTATGGATGTAGTTCTGTGGCTGGTGTGGTATGGATGTAGTTCTGTGGCTGGTGTGGTATGGATGTAGTTCTGTCGCTGGCGTGGTATGGATGTAGTTCTGTGGCTGGCGTGGTATGGATGTAGTTCTGTGGCTGTCATGGTATGGATGTAGTTCTGTGGCTGGTGTGGTATGGATGTAGTTCTGTGGCTGGCATGGTATTGATGTAGTTCTGTAGTTGGCGTGGTATGGATGTAGTTCTGTGGCTGACGTGGTATGGATGTAGTTCTGTGGCTGGTGTGGTATGGATGTAGTTCTGTGGCTAGCGTGGTATGGATGTAGTTCTGTGGCTGGTGTGGTATGGATGTAGTTCTGTGGCTGGCGTGGTATGGATGTAGTTCTGTGGCTGGCATGGTATGGATGTAGTTCTGTGGCTGGTGTGGTATGGATGTAGTTCTGTGGCTGGCATGGTATGGATGTAGTTCTGTGACAGGTGTGGTATGGATGTAGTTCTGTGGCTGGCATGGTATGGATGTAGTCCTGTGGCTGGCGTGGTATGGATGTAACTCTGTGGCTGGTGTGGTATTGATGTAGTTCTGTGGCTGGTGTGGTATGGATGTAGTTCTGTGGCTGGCATGGTGTGGATGTAGTTCTGTGGCTGGCATGGTATGGATGTAGTTCTGTGGCTGGTGTGGTATGGATGTAGTTCTGTGACTGGTGTAGTATGGATGTAGTTCTGTGGCTGGCATGGTATGGATGTAGTTCTGTGGCTGTTGTGGCATGGATGTAGTTCTGTGGCTGGTGTGGTATGGATATAGTTCTGTGGCTGGTGTGGTATGGATGTAGTTCTGTGGCTGATGTGGTATGGATGTAGTTCTGTGGCTGGTGTGGTATGGTTGTAGTTCTGTGGCTGATGTGGTATGGATGTAGTTCTGTGGCTGGTGTGGTATGGATGTAGTTCTGTGGCTGATGTGGTATGGATGTAGTTCTGTGGCTGGCGTGGTATGGATGTAGTTCTGTGGCTGGTGTGGTATGGATGTAGTTCTGTGGCTGATGTGGTATGGATATAGTTCTGTGGCTGATGTGGTATGGATGTAGTTCTGTGGCTGGTGTAGTATGCATGTAGTTCTGTGGCTGGTGTGGTATGGATGTAGTTCTGTGGCTGATGTGGTATGGATGTAGTTCTGTGGCTGGCGTGGTATGGATCTAACTCTGTGGCTGGTGTGGTATTGATGTAGTTCTGTGGCTGGTGTGGTATGGATGTAGTTCTGTGGCTGGCGTGGTATGGATGTAGTTCTGTGGCTGGCTTGGTATGGATGTAGTTCTGTGGCTGGTGTGGTATGGATGTAGTTCTGTGGCTGGCATGGTGTGGATGTAGTTCTGTGGCTGGCATGATATGGATGTAGTTCTGTGGCTGGTGTGGTATGGATGTAGTTCTGTGGCTGATGTAGTATGGATGTAGTTCTGTGGCTGGCGTGGTATGGATGTAGTTCTGTGGCTGTTGTGGCATGGATGTAGTTCTGTGGCTGGTGTGGTATGGATATAGTTCTGTGGCTGGTGTGGTATGGATGTAGTTCTGTGGCTGATGTGGTATGGATGTAGTTCTGTGGCTGGTGTGGTATGGTTGTAGTTCTGTGGCTGATGTGGTATGGATGTAGTTTTGTGGCTGGTGTGGTATGGATGTAGTTCTGTGACTGATGTGGTATGGATGTAGTTCTGTGGCTGGCGTGGTATGGATGTAGTTCTGTGGCTGGTGTGGTATGGATGTAGTTCTGTGGCTGATGTGGTATGGATGTAGTTCTGTGGCTGATGTGGTATGGATGTAGTTCTGTGGCTGGTGTAGTATGCATGTAGTTCTGTGGCTGGTGTGGTATGGATGTAGTTCTGTGGCTGATGTGGTATGGATGTAGTTCTGTGGCTGGCGTGGTATGGATATAGTTCTGTGGCTGGTGTGGTATGGATGTAGTTCTGTGGCTGACGTGGTATGGATGTATTTCTGTGGCTGGTATGGTATGGATGTACTACTGTGGCTGGCATACTACTGCAAAATAGTGGCTGGTATATAGCTGTCTCTGTTGTGTATAATTTTAACAGGTTTTTTGCATAGCATAGTGCAGATGTAGCTGTGCGGCTCACTTTGTACAGAGCCATGATGACAGGCAACAAAGACGCTTTGGATAGTGTTGTGGATTTAGCTTTCTGGCTGGCACTGATGGAGCTCTGTGGCATTGTATTTTGTGAGGATAAATGGCTGATTTGTGGCTGCCCCTACGCTGTGAGGGGCATTTTGACGGTATAATATGGGGTGTTCGTGGCTCTGTTGGGGTATATTATACCACAGTTGTTCCATATGATTTTGGGGGCATCGTGACTAATATGGTATGGATGTAATACTAAGGCTGGCATAGTACGAGGGCATTGTTGCTGTTTTTTCAATCAGTGATTGAAATCACTCTCCAATTGATCTTTGAAAAGATGTTCTGCAGCAGCTGTGACATGTTTTATCAGGAAAATGACAGAACATTAGAAGTCACTGGGCTCTTCATACACCATGTTTCTAGGGAAGCTCGGCTCCACGCTGTGTGATCTGATCACTCGGTGATGCCGCACGTCCCAGGGTGGCACACACATGACAGGAGGAATGTACAGCTGCTGAAGGCCGCGCGCCTAATGCACAGAAAATGTCACAGCGCTGCCCCATGACCTCTGCGTATAGCAGCAATGACACTTTAGTACAAATTACACACAGGGCCAGCAGCACGGGCTGCAGGGTCGGTGCCATGGCTGTCATTGTACCCGACATCCTGTAGTCATACCACAGCAGGCACTGCCCCTGGGCTTTGTATGAATTGGGCATAGGTCTGTGTTAGGCTAGGTTCACATTAACGTTTGTGTGCGCAGCATTTCGTCTGCATGCGCAAACGCATGTCAAAATGCACACAGATGCATATTTACTCCACGTTTTTTCCACATCAGCTTACGCATGATGGGAAAAAAATGCTGCGCTTGCACTTTTTCAGCGCATGCGTTCAGAGAATTTCCTTGACACAAGCCACACCCAATGTGCGTGTCTCATTTTCTGCACAGGATTATGTGAAAAACGCGCATGCGTATGCATGTCCTTGCGTACGCACGTGTTCCCATAGACAGTAATGCGTTTATTTGACACACTCATCCACATGCGCATGAATGCGCATATTTGACAGATTTTTGCCGCTTCCAAAAATCCAACATGATGCGTTTGCCAGACCCTGCCGCACACCGAAAAACAATGCATGAGTACGCTAACGCATGCAAACTCATGCAAACGCATGCCCCTGCGTACACCATGTTAAAGATAGGGAAACATGACACATATGGATTGCTGTGGATGAAACACTATGCAAACACACGCAAATGTGAAACCAGCCTTACACAGTCGACATCTTCCTGTAACAGCCGCTGTTAACACCTTAATTGCTGCTGTCAGATTCGGACAAGAGGCGTTACACTGGCCCACCCACAATCGAGGGCCCCTTGGCCATCCTAGTTAATAACTTTATTTTATCCATTATGATTTTTTGGTGTAAGGCTATGTGCACACGTAGTTTTTTGGGTGTGCGGATTTTGGAGAGATAACCGCAGGTAAATCCACAGGACAAAAGTCCTGCGGTTTATCTGCGGTTTTGCCTGCGGGTTTACACCTCATAATGGATGAGGTGTAAAACTGCAGCGTTTCTTCATCAAACAATTGACATGCTGCGGATTGTAAACCGCAGCAAAACCGCGCGGAAAAATCCACAGCATGTGCACTGCGTTTTTTTTTCCATTAAAAATAAAGGTACTGTACAACGCAGCAGAATCTGCTGCGTTTCTGCAAAGCCAAAACCGCTGCAGAAAAGCAGCAGATTTCACTACGTGTGCACATACCCTAATTTTCACTTTATTTGACTTTTTTTTTCTTGTGCATATACTGTACTTTGACAGAGTCACTGGTAATGTAATAGAGGGGAGATATGTTTCACTACACCTAATGGCGTCAGTGATATAAAATCCAGAGTGTTATTTCCTCCAGCACAGTAAGTGTTGCGAGGGTTAAGTTATGTTATAAGCTGGTTTTTAAGGGGACATTCATAGAACGGGTGGGAGAGTGTCCCCCCCATATCTCCCCCTACAGAGCTAGCACCACTGTGTGCTGACAGGACCTTGATGAGGTCAGAGTCACGTGTGTGTTCTGTCAGCCGTGAGTGGGAGGAACCCCGGTCACAGAAGAACTGTTTGTTCTGACACCATTTTGTCTTGTTTTTCTGTTTTGCCCAGTGGGCTGTATTTTCTTTACTACCCCTTGGTTTATGCTGCCTATAATAAACCAAAGGAAGTTTTTAAAGCCACAGTGTAACTGTGTCTACCTCCGTGTGCAGTCGAGTGAGCCGCTCTACCACAGGTGGTGTTGGAAGTGCGGGCAGCATTTCCAGTGAACACGTGGGATGGCCACAAAGCCAGCGTATGATGTCAGGCAAGACGGAGGACCTGTTAAAACATCTACTACAAGCACAACATCAACAGCAATTGCAGCACCAACAACAATTACAGCAGGAGCACATGACGCAGCAAGAGACAAGCAAGCTGCTTATAAAGCAGATGCAGCAGCAGCACGAGCAGCACCAGAAGCAGATTGACTTGCTTACAGAGGCGGTTCACGGAAGGCCGGCAGCCCCTACACCAAGTCCAGGTGACGACATGTACGTCCGGAAGACAGTAAGATGAGCAATGCAGAAAATGACCCTGGGTGATGATGTGGAGGCATTTTTGTCTGTGTTCAAGTGGGTGGTGGAGCGTGAGAAGCTACCACCAGAGCAGTGGGCAGAGGTGCTGGCCCCCTATTTGACTAGTGAGCCCCAGTGTCATGACCCGGGTTGGATCTGACAGATTAAATGCGCAAAGCAACTTTTTTCCCTTTGGCTGTGTGCAAAAGTATGGGTTTGCCCCCGGTGGCCATTAGGATTATTGCACTGTGGTGTCGTTTGTTCTAAGTTTGCCCCGGTGGTGGTGAGCAGCATTGCACTTTAGTCTTCAGTTAAGTTCACATGTTTATAATGCAGGTGTGATTGCTGGCTCTGCTATAAAAGAGTCACAGGTGAGTCAATCACTGTTGGTGAAAGGTCTTCATTTGCAAGCAAGTCTGGGTGAAGGAAGGAGCTAAAGGAGAGTCACGGGCAGCTCAGTGAGATTCCTGGAGTAGCAGCTATGGTGTCTGCAAGGAGGGCTGGCATGGCATGGTGGAGTCGCAGCTATGGTGTCAGCAAGGAGTTCGTGCATGGATTGGTGGAGTGGCAGCTATGGTGTAGAGCTGCACTCAAAATGCTGGACGTTGCTGCTGAGAGCTGGACTCAAGCGTGCTGGACATTTGGCAGAAAAGCTGGACTCATTTGCGGGACCTGCACGCAGGTGTGGACTGTGTTTGCTCCAAGGCTGCACAATGGTGCTGAGAAGAGTCCAGGACAACTCAGTCAGAGTCCTGGAGTGGCAGCTATGGTGTCAGCAAGGAGTTCGTGGAAAGCATGGTGGAGTGGCAGCTATGGTGTCAGTGAAGAATTCTTGCAAGCTTGGTGGAGTGGCAGCTATGGTGTAGAGCTGCACTCAGTTGCTGGACTCTTTGGATGAAGCTGCACTCAGGTGCTGAACCCCGTTGCTGGACAGCTGTGTTATGAATGAGTCACCGTAGGAGGCAAAAACAGAAATGCTAGCTAAGTCCAGAAAACCAGAGAAGTTGGCAGCTATCGGATTGCAGACCCCTGAACCTATCAACAACAAATAGCAGTAGCCGTGGGGTGTTCCTACGATGCCCTAGACCCCTCAATCACAGCCAGAGAACTGCCTAGCCTAAAGACAGAAAGGGAAATCTAAACTGCCTAAGAGCAGACCCCAAAGCAATAGGCAGCCCCCAACATATAATGACGGTGAAGCAAGAAGAAAAAACACTAACACAGATAGAAAGATAGACTGAGCAAATGATGGGGCCCAAGCTAACTAGATAGGACAGGATAGGAAGGCTGCTGTCTGCAATCCGCGAAAAACCCTATCAAAATAAGAGCCAACAGACTGACAGGGAAAAAGGCCCTGAAGACGCAAGGCTTCAAAAAGACTATGTCAGTACTCAGGTATTTTCTGAAGACAGAGCAAACCGACAAAAAGGAATTCAGCTCACCCCAGCAGGGAATGGCAGAATCCAGAAAACCTAGGCAAACTAAAACCAAAACACAAATTCAAAAAGGCAAAGCAGAAAACTTAGCTTTTGAGGAGCAGGAATCAGACTGGTCTCCTAGAATTCCACAGAGAAATCACCAGCGAGGCAGAAGGGCGTCGGCTGCCTTATATCCAGTCAGAGATCCCCGTCGCCCAGTCATCCTATCCCAGCTCAGGTGCTTGGTAATCAGCCTCACTACCTTCACCAGAAGAGGGAGTTCATCAGACCTCAATGGTGAAGGGGAAAATGAACTCATAACACAGCTGCACTCAGGTCCTGGACTCCGTTGCTGGACAGTGCACCCAGATGTTGGACATGGTGGAGGAAAAGATGCATGCAGGTGGTGGGCTCTGTTGCTGGGAGCGTAAGCAACAGAGCAAAGCTAAGTGGTGTTCCCCTGTTTTGTCATTTTTTCCTTGTGTGTGTTTAGCGCATTGGTGGGATTAGTTTCCGCACCGACCAGTTCCCTAGTGAGGGTTTAGGTGCAGGGCGAGCGAGGGGACTTAGGTATCCTGATCAGTGCCCGGTGCGGAACCGGCTTAGGGAACGGTAGGAGTGTAGAGACACTGACTCAGGGGAGTGCAGGAGGTCTCCACTTCCCCGTTTCCCTATCGCAGGGCCACCATTGTTATTGTTACCCAAGTTTTCCCTATTCCCTTTGTCTTACTGTATTAGTTACCAGCCTGCGGGCCTTGTCACATAGGTCAATTACACGTGCCGCGTCCTGTTGTATCAGTTACCGGCCTGCTGGCCGTGTCACTCAGGACGGGGCACGTGACACCCAGAAGACCTATTATGATCTGGCTTTATAGGACGCGCAAGTGTATGCCAAGTTAAAAATGGAAATTTTGGCACACGTGGGAGTGACTATGTCAGTAAGAGCACAAATGGTTCACCATTGGGCATATTATGGGGATAAACCGCCTAGGTCCCATATCTTTGACTGCCTGCATCTGGTGAAAAATGGCTGCTGAGAGAATCCTCCAATCCAGCCCAGATGGTCGAGCGGGTGGTCATGGACAGATGCATGCACTCCCTTCCTAAGCGGGTGGAGACCTAGGTTGCCCGGAGAGATCCCCGAAATGCAGACAAACTAATGGGCCTAGTGGAACGGTTTCAGATGGTCAAGGGGTCCATAAGGAAACCAGTGGGTGGTGCATCCCCATACTGGGGTATCCAGAGGGTACCTGAGCTTCAAAAGAGGGGTAGTAGAGCCACCACTGGGGGGAGTCATAGATCCCAAGGGGTCGCTGAGGGGTTGTCAAACGCCACGGGGAGAGACTTGCATTGCTGGAGATGTCACAGTCCAGGACATATAGCCGCCCATTGTCCCTTAGGGAGGCGCTGCTGCTACTATGCATAGCCCTAGAGGAGAAATAGTCCATATTTTTTCTCGGCCGGGCCTGCCGATAGAGATCCTGAGGGACCAAGTCACACCATTTATGTCCAAAGTGATGAAGGAGTTTTGTAAGGCTCTTCAGGGTACACAACTCCACATATCGGTGTAGCATCCGCAGACGAACGGCCTGGTGGAGAGATTCAATAAGACCTTGAAGTCCATGCTTAAGAAGGTCATGGAGAGGGATAGCCGAGACTGGGATTGCCTACTGCCTTACCTGTTGTTCTCTGTTAGGGAAGTATCTCAGTCCACTACGGGATTCTCACCATTCGTGCTGATGTATGGACGACACCCCCGTGGACTTCTGGATGTTGCAAAGGAGACCTGGGAGGCAGAAGTTACACCCCACCGGAGCGTTATTGAACATGTGGCCCAAATGCAGGATCGGATCGCAAGGGTGATGCCAATTGTGAAGGAGAGCCTCCTTCAAAGCACAAGAAGCCCAGGCAAGGGTCTACAATCGAGCTGCGAGGCTGAAACAGTTTAGCCCTGGAGACCGGGTGTTGGTGTTGATTCCCACTGTGGAAAGTAAATTCCTGGCCAAGTGGCAAGGGCCATACGAGGTGGCTGAGAAGTTGAGTGACGTCAACTACAAGGTCCACCAATCAGGGAGAAGGACGCCATATCAAGTGTACTACATTAACCTGCTGAAACCATGGCTAGCCAGGGATCTGGTAGAAGCACCATGCCTAGAGGTCAGTCCTAAAGCCAAAGTCGAGGATATCACAGTGGCAGAGACACTGTCACCAGCCTAGAAACAGTACCGTGAGCTGCTTCAACAGAACCAGGGTCTATTTACGGAGCTACCAGGTTGTACTCAGGTTGTGGAGTATGAAATCCTGACTGAACCACATGTGAGGGTGAATCAGAAGCCATATCAGATTCCTGAAACCTGTCACGAGGTGATCTCCAAGGACGAGAGGAGAATGTTGAGCCTGGGCGTTATCGAGGAGTAAAAGAGTGGTTGGTCCAGCCCTATTGTCCTTGTGCCGAAGTCTGATGGAGAATGGCAATTCTGTAATGATTACAGGAAGCTGACTGAGGTGTCTAAGTTTGACACATATCCAATGTCCCAGGTGGATGAGCTCATTGAGAGGCTAGGGTCAGCCAGATACATCACCACCCTGGATCTAACGAAGGGGTACTGGCTGGTTCTCCTGTCCCAAAAAGCCAAGGAGAAGATGGCTTTCTTTACACCTGACTGAAGGATGCTTCTATTAAACCAGAATGCCGTTCGGTCTACAAGGTGCCCCAGCTACCTTCCAGAGGGCTATGGACCGGATCCTAGCCCCTTACAAGAAGTACGCTGCCGATTATTTGGACAACATCTTGATTTTCAGCCCAAAGTGGGGAAGTCATATGCAGAAGGTCCAGGCGATGCTGGAAGCACTGAAGAAGGCAGGGTTTACCATAAACCCAAAGAAGTGAGACAATCGCACAATTCTTGGGCTACATTGTCGAAAGGGGCAAAATAAAGCCACAAATAGACAAAGTGGAGGCAATCCAAAAGGGGCCACAGCCGGTCTCCAAAAAGCAGGTCAGAGCATTCCTGGGCAATGTGGGATATTACCGCCGGTTTGTCTCGAACTTCGCCACGGTAGCCGCCTCTCTGATGGACTTCCTTAAAGGGACAAAATCGATGATGGTCAAATGGTCCTCTGAAGCTGAGATGTCCTACCAGGAGTTGAAGCTGGTCCTGTGCAATCAGCCAGACTTGGTCGCACCAGATTTCACTGAGGAGTTTGTGCTCCAAACGGACGCCTCTGAAGTCGGTTTAGGAGCTGTACTGTGCCAGTAGAGAGATGGCGACAAACACCCAGTCCTATACCTGAGTAGGAAACTCTCCTCCTGTGAAAAGAATTAAGCCATCGTGGAGAAAGAGTGCTTGGCCATCAAATGGGTGCTTGATAGCCTGAGATACGACCTGCTAGGCCATAAGTTCAGGCTAATATCAGATCATGCACCCCTGAGATGGATGAGAGAAAGGAAGGGGAAGAGTGCTCGAGTGACTAGATGGTTTATAGCACTGCAGCATTTAATTTTCATGTCAAGCACAGGCTATGGAAGCTGCATGGGAACGCAGATGCCCTGTCCAGACTCCCCTGCTTACCCAGTGAAGGTACCAAAACCTCCGGCTTTGGGCAGAGGGGGGAATATATGACAGAGTCACTGGTGAAGTGATGGAGAGGAGATACGTGAATAGAGTCCCCCCATATCTCCCCCTACAAAGCTAGCACCACTTTGTGCTGACAGGACCTTGGTAGGTCACAGTCATGTGGTTGAGTCCAGGAGGTCTGGGCTCAAATGGCTGAAGGAAAGAAGTTTCAGTATGTTGGCCTGGAGAAGGACCACTGCAGGAGAGTGCTGCATGAACTAGAGAAAATGAACTGTGTGTGTTCTGTCAGCAGTGGAGGATTATAATTAGGTCAATCTGGGCAGTAGCCCAGGGCTCAGTGGTGTGGGGGGGCCCGCAAGCCCAGGGTAAATTGCCCCTTTATAATCCGCCACCATAGCGCCACGCCCCCCCATGCACTGACCCCATCCTTGTCCTCCCAGACAGACCCATTGGCGACCGTAGCCCCTCACTGATAAATCCCTGCTCTGTGTGCACAGGACCTGTGATGAGGTCACAGGAGGGGAGGAGTCAGGAGTCACATGATCAGGGGCCTCGCTCCGAGGCATCTGATCATGTGACCCCTGACTCCTCCCTTCCTGTGACCTCATCACAGGTCCTGTGCACACAGCCCTCGATGTATGCAGGACTCTGCTGTGCTGGTTGTCATCGTGCTGGATGAGGGAAGTATGTGTGTGGTGAGGAGGGGTTTACAGGGTGGATATAGCTGTGTGTGTACGAGGTGTACGGAGTGGAGCCGCGCATGTACGATGTGTACGGAGCAGAGCCGCGTGTGTGTCAGGTGTATGGAGCGGAGCCGCGCGTGTGCGAGGTGTACGGAGAGGAGCCGCGTGTGTGCGAGGTGTACGGAGCGGAGCCATGTGTGTTGTGAGTTCATTTCCCCTTCACCGTCGATGTCTGATGAACTCCCTCTTCTGGTGAAGGAAGGTAGTGAGGCTGATTACCAAACACCTGATCTGGTAGATGATGACTGGGTAACAGGAAATTCTGACTGGATATAAGGCAGCCGACACCCTTCTGAGTCACTGGTGATTTCTCTGCTGGATTCTTGGAGACCAGTCTGATTCCTGCTTCCCAAAGATAAGTTTTTGCTCTGCTATTGAATTTATTAGTTTTGTTTTGTTTACCTTGTTTTTTGGAGTTCAGCCATCCCCGGTCGGGGGTGTGCTGAGTTTCATTTTTGTCTCTGATTAGTTTGTCTCTTTGCTCTGTCTTCAGAATTTACCTGAGTGCTGATATAGTCTTTTTGAAGTCCTAGCGACTTCAGGGCCTGTTTTTCCTATCAGACGGTTGGGACATTTTTTGGTAGGGTTTTTTACGGATTGCAGACAGCATCTTTTCTGTCCTGTCCTTTTTAGTTAGCTTGGGCCCCATCGTTTTCGCAACCTATCTTTCTATCTGTGTTAGTGTTTTCATCTTGCTTCACCGTCATTATATGTTGGGGGCTGCCTATTGCTTTGGGGTCTGCTCTGGGGCAGTTTAGATTTCCCCTTTCTTTCTTTAGGCCTATTTAGTTCACCGGCTGTGATCGAGGGGTCTAGGGCATCGTAGGAACCCCCCACGGCTACTGTTAGTTCTTGTGGATAGGATCAGGGGTCTGCAATCCGATAGCTAACAACCTCTCCGGTTTTCTGGACTTAGCTTGTATTTTTGTTTTTTCCTCCTTCGGTGACTCATTCATAACAGAATCACCAGCCATACCGCAGATCCTAGGGTACTCAATAGCATGAAAGAATTGTAAAACAAAAAAAAAAAGAGTTTGTCAGAATTTTTTTTTTTTTTGTGTTTATTTTTTCCTCTATGTCTCTGAGGCCGTAGGGGGAATTTTTTTTCTTTCTCAATGGAGATGAAGCAATTGTCTGATCGTGTGGAGCAGCTCACTGCTGAAGTGCGGGGAATTTCTGCCTATCTTGCTCATTCACATGCTGCTGAACCAAAGATCCCTACTCCTGATGTGTTTTTTGGGGATCGGTCTAAATTTTTGCATTTTAAGAATAATTGTAAATTATTTTTTGCCTTGAAGCCTAACTCGTCGGGGAGCTCCGTGCAGCAGGTTAAAATTGTCATCTCTTTGCTGCGCGACGATCCCCAGGATTGGGCGTTTTCTTTGAAACCTGATGATCCTATTCTTACTAATGTGAACGCATTTTTTCAAGCCTTGGGGCTGTTGTATGATGAACCTAATGCTATTGATCAGGCTGAAAAGGCCCTCTTGGCATTGAGCCAGGGTCGGGATTCTGCAGAGTTGTACTGTCAAAAATTCCGAAAGTGGGCTGTCCTTACTACCTGGAATGATGGTGCCTTAGCAGCTCTCTTTCGGAAGGGTTTGTCAGAAACCGTAAAAGATACTATGGTGGGATTTCCTGTTCCCTCTGGTCTTGACGATTCTATGTCATTAGCCATTCAGGTTGATCGGCGTTTGCGTGAACGCAAAACCGCACGAGAGGTGTTGCCACCTGTTGAACAAATGTCTGAACCTATGCGATGTGATAGAGTTTTGTCTAGGGCGCAACGTCAGGAGATCAGAAAGCAAAATAAGCTGTGTTTCTTCTGTGGTGATGCCTCGCATATTATTTCTGACTGCCCTAAACGAGAGAAACGTTTTGCACACACATTTGCTGTGGGTGGTGTTCAACCTAAGTTTCTTCTGGCAATTACTCTGATCTGCTCCCTGTCCACATTTTCCGCTAAGGCTTTTGTGGATTCGGGAGCAGCTCTGAACCTGATGGACTTGGATTTTGCTAAATGTTGTGGATTTCCTATGACACCTCTGCGTACGCCTATCCCTTTGAGGGGTATTGATGCTACTCCTTTGGCGAAGAATAAACCTCAGTTTTGGACCCAGGTGGTAATGCGGGTCGCCCCAGACCATCAAGAGAATTGCAGATTTTTGGTGTTGCATAATTTGCATGATACCATTGTTCTGGGGTTTCCCTGGTTGCAAATCCATAATCCAGTTTTGGATTGGAAATCTGTGTCTGTGGTGAGTTGGGGTTGTCGGTGTGCCCTTAGTGATGCTCCCGTTTTCTCCACCTCTCCCCAGTCGCATGATGTTCCTGACTATTTGGCTGATTATTATGATGTATTTAGTGAGAATGAGTCTGCGTCTTTGCCTCCTCATAGGAGTTATGACTGTGCAATTGAGCTGAGCCCTGGGTGTAAATTTCCCAAGGGTCGACTTTTCAATTTATCTGTACCCGAGCACGAGGCTATGCGATCCTATATTAAGGAGTCGTTGGAGAAGGGTCATATTAGACCATCCTCTTCACCCTTAGGTGCTGGGTTTTTTTTTCGTGGCTAAGAAAGATGGGTCATTAAGGCCTTGTATTGACTATCGTTCCCTCAACAAAATTATTGTTAAATATCAGTATCCGTTACCCCTGATTTCTGATCTATTCTCCAGAGTTAAAGGTGCTTGCTGGTTTACAAAGCTTGACCTCAGGGGGCGTATAATCTTATTCGCTTTAAGCATGGGGATGAATGGAAGACGGCGTTTAATACTCCGGAGGGACATTTTGAGTACCTGGTGATGCCTTTTGGGCTCTCTAATGCCCCTTCTGTCTTCCAGTGCTTCATGAATGATATTTTCCGAGACTTTGTGGATATATTTTTGATCATCTATCTGGATGATATTTTGATCTTTTCCAAGGATTGGGACTCTCATGTGGAACATGTTCGGACTGTGTTCCGGATTTTGAGGGAGAATTCCCTGTATGTCAAGGGATCGAAATGCCTTTTTGGTGTACAGATGATTTAATTTTTGGGATTTATTTTGTCTCCGTCAACTATTGAAATGGATCCGGCCAAGGTACAGGCCATTTATGATTGGGTTCAGCCCACTTCTTTGAAGGCCCTCCAGAAATTTTTGGGTTTTGCTAATTTTTATCGTAAATTTATAGCTAATTTTTCTGGTATTGCCAAACCATTGACTGATTTGACTAAGAAGGGTGCTGATGTGCTGAATTGGTCTCTGTAGGCTGTTTCTTCCTTTCAGGAGCTGAAGCGAAGGTTCACTTCTGCTCCGGTTTTGCGGCAAACTGATGTCTCACTCCCATTTCAGGTAGAGGTGGACTCTTCTGAGATTGGTGCAGGAGCTGTTTTGTCTCAAAAAGATCCTGTAACATCTAAAACGAATCCCTGTGCTTTCTTTTCCCGAAAGTTCTCCCCATCCGAACGTAACTATGATGTGGGGAATCGGGAACTGTTAGCCATGAAATGGGCATTTGAGGAGTGGAGACATTGGTTGGAGGGAGCTAAACATCAAGTCGTGGTCCTTACTGACCACAAGAATTTGATTTACCTGGAGTCGGCTAAACGCTTGAATCCTAGACAGGCTAGGTGGGCCTTGTTTTTCACACATTTTGATTTTGTGGCCTCTTTTCTTCCTGGCACTAAGAATGTCAAGGCAGACGCCCTCTCTAGGAGTTTCTTTGCTGATTCTCCTGTTGTGACCAAGCCTACTACCATCTTAGGTGAGGGGGTAGTTCTTTCTGCCATCTCGCCCGATTTGAGACGTGCTCTGAAAGAGTTTCAGGAGGACAAACCTGAGCGTTGTCCCATTGGAAAATTGTATTTTCCTGACCAGTTGAGGAAGAGAGTGATGTCTGAAGTTCATTGCTCTGCATTGGCTGGTCATCCAGGTATTTTTGGTACTAGAGATTTGGTGAGTCGGTCTTTTTGGTGGCCCGCCTTGTCTCGTGATGTCAGGAATTTTGTGCAGTCCTGTGGGACTTGCTCTCGGTTTAAACCTTGCTCTCGCTCTAGTGGGTTGTTGATGCCTTTGCCGGTGCCCAGGAGGCCATGGACCCATATTTCAATGGATTTTATCTCTGATATGCCTGTCTCTCAGAGAATGACTGTTATTTGGGTGATTTGTGATAGATTCTCTAAGATGGTCCATCTTGTACCACTCCCTAAGTTGCCATCTTCCTCAGAGTTGGTGCCCTTGTTTTTGCAACAGGTGGTTCGCTTGCACGGGATTCCTGAGAACATTGTATCTAACAGAGGAGTTCAGTTTGTGTCTAGATTTTGGAGGACTTTCTGTTCCAAGCTGGGAATTCAGTTGTCCTTCTCCTCTGCGTTTCACCCTCAGACCAATGGGCAGACGGAGAGAACAAACCAGCCTTTGGAGTCGTATTTGAGATGTTTTATTTCTGCTGATCAGGATGATTGGGTTTCATTTTTGCCCTTGGCCAAATTTGCTTTAAATAATAGAGCTAGTTCTGCCACTTTGATGTCACCTTTTTTTTGTAACTTTGGGTTTCATCCTCGATTCTCTTCAGGGCAGGTGGAGCCTTCTGCCTGCCCAGGTGTTGACACTGTGGTAGAGAGAATGCACCAGATCTGGGACCAAGTGGTGGATAATTTGTCTCTCTCCCAGGAAAAGGCCCAGCGGTTTTCCAACCGGCATAGGACCATTGGTCCCCAGTTTAAGGTGGGTGATATGGTTTGGTTTTCATCAAAGAATATCGCTATGAAGGTGGCTTCTCCAAAGTTTAAACCTAGATTTATTGGACCTTACAAGATTTTGGAGATTCTTAATCCAATCTCTTTTTGATTGGCTCTTCCTGTTACATTTAAGATCCATAACGTGTTTCATAAGTCTCTGTTAAAGAGGTTTGTTGAGCCAGTAGTTCCTGTGGTGGCACCTCCTGACTCGGTATTGGTTGAAGGTAATGTGGAATATGAGGTTGAGAAGATACTGGATTCTCACCTGGCTAGACGGAGACTCCAGTATTTGGTTAAATGGAAGGGTTATGGCCAGGAGGATAATTCTTGGGTCCCTGCATCCGATATTCATGCCGAAAGATTGGTTCGTGCCTTTCATCGGGCCCATCCTGATCGCCCTGGTGGCGTGGATGAGGGTTCGGTGACCCCTTCTCAAGGGGGAGGTACTGTTGTGAGTTCATTTTCGCCTTCACCATCGATGTCTGATAAACTCCCTCTTCTAGTGAAGGAACGTAGTGAGGCTGATTACCAAGCACCTGATCTGGTAGATGATGACTGGGTAACAGGAAATTCTGACTGGATATAAGGCAGCCGACGCCCTGCTGAGTTGCTGGTGATTTCTCTGCTGGATTCTTGGAGACCAGTCTGATTCCTGCTTCCCAAAGATAAGTTTTTGCTCTGCTATTGAATTTATTAGCTTTGTTTTGTTTACCTTGTTTTTTGGAGTTCAACCATCCCTGGTCGGGGGTGTGCTGAGTTCCTTTTTTGTCTCTGATCAGTTTGTCTCTTTGCTCTGTCTTCAGAATTTACCTGAGTGCTGATATAGTCTTTTTGAAGTCCTAGCGACTTCAGGGCCTGTTTTTCCTATCAGACGGTTGGGACATTTTTTGGTAGGGTTTTTTACGGATTGCAGACAGCATCTTTTCTGTCCTGTCCTTTTTAGTTAGCTTGGGCCCCATCGTTTTCGCAACCTATCTTTCTATCTGTGTTAGTGTTTTCATCTTGCTTCACCGTCATTATATGTTGGGGGCTGCCTATTGCTTTGGGGTCTGCTCTGGGGCAGTTTAGATTTCCCCTTTCTTTCTTTAGGCCTATTTAGATCTCCGGCTGTGATCGAGGGGTCTAGGGCATCGTAGGAACCCCCCACGGCTACTGTTAGTTGTTGTGGATAGGATCAGGGGCCTGCAATCCGATAGCTACCAACCTCTCCGGTTTTCTGGACTTAGCTTATATTTTTGTTTTTTCCTCCTTTGGTGACTCATTCATAACACATGTGTGTGCGGAGTGGAGATGTGTACGGAACGGAGCCGCCTGTGTATGAGGTGTACAGAGCGGAGCCGCGCATGTGTGAGGTGTGCGGAGCCGCGTGTGTACAAGGTGTACGGAGAGGAGCCGTGCGTGTACGAGGTGTACGGAGGGTAGCCGCTTGTGTATGGAGCGGAGATGTGTACGGAGCGGAGCCGCGTGTGTACGAGGTGTATGGAGCGGAGCCTCGTGTGTACGAGGTGCATGGAGCAAAGCCACATGTGTAAAAGGTTTACGGAGCAGAGCCATGTGTGTGCAAGGTGTACAGAGCGTGGCCGCGTGTGTACAAGGTGTACGGAGCAGAGCCGCATGTGTACGAGGTTTACGGAGTGGAGCCATGTGTGTACTGAGTGGAGCCGTGTGTTTGTGAGGTGTACGAAGTGGAGCCATGTGTGTACGGGGCATACAAAGCGGAACCGTGTGTGTATGAGGTGTGCGGAGCCATGCGTGTACAAGGTGTATGATGGGGAGCATTCATACCTCCCAACCATCCCAGATTTTGAGAGTCTGTCCCACTGCCCAAACTGGGAGCTTACTTTTCCCACGGACACAGGAGTACACAGCGGAGCCCTGAGGAGCACTTGAAAACTCGCACGTGACGTTCCATCGGAAATGACGTGCTAGAAGCTGACCGGAAATGAGGTAATTTCGGGAGGAGATTGTGACGGAACCATGGAGGCACTTCAGGGAATGCATCAGATCATCACCATGTCCTCCTCCGACAGCAGGGACAGCGGGATCACCTTGGACTCGGGGATGTCGGCCATGTGAATGGATCATGATATGCCCTACACCAGGATGCTCATGTGGGCACTACCATGGGAGCCGGAATGGTATAGTATCTTTATAGAATCTTTCTTTCTCTCTCTGTTTCTTTCTCTCTATCTGTTCTTTCTTTCCTCTCTTTCTTTCTCTCTTTCTTTCTTTCTCTCTCTCTGTTCTTTCTTTCGCTCTCTGTTCTTTCTTTCCCCTCTTTCTTTCTCTCTCCCTCTCTGTTCTCTTTCCTTTTTTTTCTTTCTTTCCCCTTTCTTTCTTTCTTTCTTTCTTTCTCTCTCTGTTCTTTCTTTCCCCTCTTTCTTTCTCTCTCTGTTCTTTCTTTCCCCTCTTTCTTTCTCTCTCCCTCTCTGTTCTTTCTTTCTTTCCTCTTTCTTTTTTCTCTCTCTCTTTTCTTTTTTTCTGTCCCCTCTTTCTTTCTCTCTGTTGTTTCTTTCTTTCTCTCTGTTTTTTCTTTCTCTCTCTCTCTCCTTTCTTTCTCTTTCCTATCTTTCTCTCTCTCTGTTTTCTTTTTTGTCTCTCTCTGTTCTTTCTTTCTTTTCCTCAGTACCAGTCAGTGTGCCCACAGTACCAGCCACTGTGCCCATAATGCCAGCCACTGTGCCCTCAGTACCAGTCAGTGTGATCAGCAGTGCTAAATGGGTGTGGTTGGGGCGTGGAGATGGGTGTGACTAGTTGTGAAATGGATGTGGTCGGGTGGCCGGTAACCAATCATCATAGTGGATGTCATATGTTTCCATCAACTTTGTGATATGTGGGCAGTGGGCACCTCTAGTAAGGTGGGCACGAGATGGCGGGTCTTGTCACCTCTGCCTCACACATAAGTTACCATGAGGTGTACTTTATATTCCTGCCACATTTCTTTCTTGGTCTACTGAGAGAAATGTTTTGACCAGTTGAAAGTTATACACCTGAGGATTGTGCATGTGTGCGCTGCCCGCATGTAGTAATACGTGTGTGTCTATATATATATATATATAAATATATATATATATTTACTTACTCCGACCCCTATATAAACCCTGCCCCTCCGACTGCCGTCCACTTTCCCATGCTCCTGTTCCAATCCTGGGGTCTTTTTTGCCCCCCCCTTGGTCCTCCACATGCTGAACATCTGTGACATGACTAACATTGCGTAATGTGCGCTTGTTCATTGCCAGATGCAGCGTCATGTCCAGTGTGTGAGGAGACAGCGACTTGTCTGTGGCGTTAACACCGCTGCTGCCATGTTGGGCACAGCCTGTGACGAGGAGCGTCTCTTCCTGTGTATCCGGCCACAGGCTGCACATCGGCGGCTGCTTCTTCTATCTGGGGAAGTTCATGAAGCAGAAGCCTCTGTGTGACTCATATGAAGTAACTTGTCTGACAGGTCATGGGTCCAGGTCAGCAGGTGATTGCAGACTATTAGCTGGTTTCGATGTTAGGTACAGGTGAGTCAGGACTAGATGTTGGGTGGAAGCCTTCCAGTAATTATAAGGCCTCGTGCACATGCTGAGTATTTGTGAGTTTTTACCTCAGTATTTATAAGGCCTCGTGCACACACTGAGTATTTGGTGAGATTTTACCTCAGTATTTATAAGGCCTCCTGCACACGCTGAGTATTTGGTGAGTTTTACCTTAGTATTTATAAGGCCTCGTGCACATGCTGAGTATTTGGTGAGTTTTTCGCTCATTATTTGTAAGGCCTCATGGACACGCTGAGTATTTGGTGTTTTTTACCTCAGTATTTGTGAGGCCTCGTGCACACATGGTGTATTTGCTGTTTTTTACCTCAGTATTCAACCCCTTCCTACCCCTTGACGCACCATATGCGTCATGAAAACTAGTGACTTCCTGACCCCGTCACATGACCCCGTCACATGACCGGGGGGCCCACTGAGTCTGAACAGCCTGGGGCTCTGGCTACCCTTAATCCACCCCTGTCTGTCAGCCATGAGTGGGAGGAACCCCAGTCACAAAAGGACTGTGTTTGAAGTGCCACCATTTTGTTTTGTTTTCCTGTTTTGACCAGTGAGCTGTATTTTTTTTTACTACCCCTTGGTTTATTCTAAAAAAAACACACAAAAATTTAGCTTAGTTAAAGTTGGTATACATGCAGCATATAAACGCATGTTCAGATTTGCCATAAAACTTTGAAAAACCTACAAGAAGCAAAATAAACAAAAACCCTGCTATAACTAAATAAGTAAAAAGCAGGTGCATTTAAATAACACAGGGTTCTTAGTAATACGATTTTTGATCAAAAAAAGAATGAAAGCCATCTCACCATCGCCAAGGTGACAGTCCTACACTGTCTAATATTAAAACCTTACCATGTGTCAAAGTCGACCTCCGTGTGTGAATAAGGGCAGACAAAAGGTCCAGATCCCGACCTAAGGACACCAGACCTGGGAAGCTTTTAAATGTGATTTACAGCTCAAGAGGGTGATGCCACACCTCAACTTGCACAGAATGCAAAAATACAAAGAAAAAACACGCAAAAATTGAGCTTAGTTAAAGTTGGTACACATGCAGCATATAAACGCATGTTCACTTTAGCCATAAAACATTGGTTTATTCTGCCTACAATAAACCAAAGGAAGTTCTTAATGCTGCAGTGTCCTGTGTCTATATTTTTTCGTTTATTTATATTTGCTTTCTTTCTTTTAGTTTTCCAGTTTGTTTATTTTTTTTCCTTTTTGTACAGACTTTATTTTTTATGAGTATTTTTATATTCTTCACCTTAATGAAATGAGCGGTATTTTTGTTCCTTTCCGCTCCTGTGGGCTGTACGATCCATCGACTCTGTTGAAATGAGTTTCTTTTTTCTCTTTGCTGATTAATCTTTGATAATGGAGTAAGAAGTTGCAGCTTTGTGTCGGGAGATGTTCAGCCCCCGTCCCTCCTCTGTGAGACGCGCTCATTCCTTCATATTCTTGTGGGTTACCATAGGAGTGAAGCCTGCCAAGTGTGTGCTGCCCCACAGCCAGACCTGACGTCATCCCTTACATCCATTCTTGTCCACTCCGGCCCTGATCCTAAAGATTTACATTAAAAAGGGAACGAGGGCTCCTGAATTCTGAGTAATCTGCTTAATATGAACTGGTTCACTCATGCAAGGTATATCCAGCATGGAAGTGTTTTGAGATCTAAAGATGGCCAATATGTAAGGTCACCCCCAACGAGAGAACTAGACCAAGTGCAGGCAATAAGCAGGCAGCAATAGATGTACGTGTACAGCCATTACACAAAATAACCTTAGGGATACAATTATATATGTACTGCTGGTATAACCTGGGTACCTTCTGTACATCATTAAATATGTGCAGCAGGTTTAGTCTGAGCCCTGACAGCCTGAGACCCCTGCGCAAGAAATGTGTCTGGGCCTCTCTCCACTTATGGCAAAAAAGCTATAGATATATATCTCTTATCTATTTGTATATATATATATATATATAAATATATATATATATATATATATATATATATATACTGCTCAAAAAAATAACAGGAACACTTACAGAATATAACTCCAAGTGAGTCAAACTTCTGTGAAATCAAACTGTCCACTTAGGAAGCAACACTGATTGACAATCAATTTCACATGCTGCTGTGTAAATGGAATAGACAACAGATGGAAATTATTGGCAATTATCAAGACACCCTCAATAAAGGAGTGGTTCTGCAGGTGGGGACCACAGACCACATCTCAGTATCAATGCTTTCTGGCAGATGTTTTGGTCACTTTTGAATGTTGGTTGTGCTTTTACACTCGTGGTAGCATGAGACGGACTCTACAACCCTCACAAGTGGCTCAGTGTTATGAATGGGTCACCGAGGAGGATGGCAGGAACAGGCTAAGCCACCAGAAAACCAGAGGTTGGTAACTAAGCGGATTGCAGACCCCTGATTCTATCCACACAACTAGCAGTAGCCGTGGAGCATAGCTACGAAGCCCTAGACGCCTCGGCACAGCCGGAGAGCTAACTAAGCCTAAAGCAAGAAAGGTGAAATCTAAACTGCCCCGAAGCAGACCCCAAAAGGAATAGATAGCCCCCAAAAATATATTGTCGGTGAGACAAGATGAAACACAAACGCAGGCACAAAAATAGACTGAGCAAACGATGGGGCCCAAACTGACTAGACAGGACAGGAAAGAAAAGACTCTGTCTTCAATCACGCAAAAACCCTGAATAATCCAACACGTCTGATGTACAGAAAAACACTGAAGTCACATGATTTCGCCCCCACTATATTAGCACTCCGGTATGAACTGGGAGCAAAGCAAAAGAGACCAATATTGCAGGGGACTGAACAAACTGGCACAGGCTGCAACATATGGAGTGGTGGTCCAGCACAGCCCGCAGAGGAGCAAGCTGAACCCGTACAAAAAGCAGAGAGAGACAAAACCAGATCAGATGCAAAGGATTAGCAAATGAACCACTTAGCTGAACAATACATGATCAGGGCAGGAGACATCAGACCTCTGAATGCACAGGAAAGCAATCACCAGCAGCAATCACCAATCAGTAACCCTAGACTTCCAATCGTCATCATCATCATCAGGTGGCATATCTCTGTCAATCTGGCCAGCTCCACTACCTCCAGTAACCACCAGAGGGAGCAGGGGGAGCTTCGGCTCAGAAGTCTGAGCCAGGGAATTCACAACAGCTCAGGTAGTGCAGCTCATCCAGGATAGCACATCAATGCGAGCTGTGGCAAGAAGGTTTGCTGTGTCTGTCAGTGTAGTGTCCAGAGGCTGGAGGTGCTACCAGGAGACAGGCCAGAACACCAGGAGATGTGGAGGGGGCAACAACCCAGCAGGACCGCTACCTCAGCCTTTGTGCAAGGAGGAACAGGAGGAGCACTGCCAGAGCCCTGCAAAGCGACCTTCAGCAGGTCACAAATGTGCATTTGTCTGCACAAACAGTTAGAAACCGAATCCAAGAGGATGGTCTGAGTGCCCGACGTCCACAGATGGGGGTTGTGCTCACAGCCCAACACCATGCAGGAAGCTTGGCATTTGCCACAGAACACCAGGATTGGCAAATTCACCACTGGCGCCCTGTGCTCTTCACAGATGAAAGCAGGTTCACACTGAGCACATGTGACAGATGTGACAGAGTCTGGAGACGCCGTGGGGAGCAATCTGCTGCCTGCAACATCCATCAGCTTGACCGGTTTGGCAGTGGGTCAGTAATGGTGTGGGGTGGCATTTCTTTGGAGGGCTACACAGCCCTCCATGTGATTGCCAGAGGTAGCCTGACTGCCATTAGGTACAGAGATGAGATCCTCAGAACCCTTGTGAGACCATATGCTGGTGCGGTTGGCCCTGGGTTCCTCCTAATGCAGGACAATGCAAGACCTCATGTTGCTGGAGTGTGTCAACAGTTCCTGCAAGATGAAGGCATTGAAGTTATCGACTGGCCCGCCCATTCCCCAGACCTGAATCCGATTGAACACATCTGGGACATCATGTCTCACTCCATGCACAAACGTCACATTGCACCACAGACTGTTCAGGAGTTGGCGGATGCTTTTGTTGAGGTCTAGGAGGAGATCCCTCATGACAACATCCGCCGACTCATCAGGAGCATGCCCAGGTGTTGTAGGGAGGTCAAACAGGCATGTGGAGACCACACACACTACTGAGCATCATTTCCTTCTCTTGAGGCATTTCCACTGAAGTTGGATCAGCCTGTAATTTAATTTTCCACTTTGATTTTGAGTATCCTTCCAAATCCAGACCTCCATGGGATATTAATTTTGATTTACATTGATCATTTTTATGTTTTCTTGTTCTCAACGCAAGCCACTATGTAATGAAAAAAGATTTGCAGCTGCGATATTTCATTCAGTAATATCTACAATGTGGTATCTTAGGCTACTTTCACACATCAGGTTTTCGGCGTCAGGCGCGTTCCGGCGTCGTGCCGGAGCGCCGGATCCGGCAAATGTTTTGTAAAACCGGATGTGACGGATCCGGTTTTCTGCCGGATCCATCTTGCGCTTGACAGCCAAAACCGGATCCGTCTCATCCGGTTCATCCGGTTTTCGATCCGTTTTTCGACGGATTACGCCGGATCCGGTTTTTAAAATCGCCCCTTGTGGCCTTCCGAACGGGATTGGCTACTGAAAAACTATATATAGCGTGTTCCTACAGCCCTTCTTTGACAGGTTGTAGAGGAGAAAGTGCAGGTTGGAGAGAAGAGCAAGTTACTGGCGAAGATGGATGTTGTGATTGGAAATATTTTGAAGAATTTGGCGGATTTTACAGCGGAGGCGAATCGTTTGAGGGTGATTGTTCTGGAGAAGGAGAGAGCGAGACAGCAACGCATCAGGCATCGTAGACGACGTTTGTGGATCCACCCCATCACAGCCAAGAGAATGACGCGTGGGGTCTATTCTACACTCTGCATGGACCTTAGACGAAACCCGGATAAATTTTTTGGATATGTTCGGATGAAAATGGAGAATTTTGATTACTTGGTGGAGCGCATTGCACACCTCATAAGAAAATCGGACACGTATTGCCGCTTCTCTGTTTCACCCGCAGAGCGTCTGATGGTGACTTTAAGGTGCCACATTTACTGGATATGCTCACATCAGAGCACACTTTCACTGCAATCTTGTTGGTGGTAGTTTGCATCTCCAAGTGTTATAGCTGAGTTTTGGTATGTAATGCTGTGATTTTAAACTAATTGATTGTTTTTTAATTCCCCACAGATTTCTTGCAACTGGAGAATCCCTTTCGTCACTGCATTTCCAGTACAGACTCGGGATTTCCACCATATCTGGAATAGTGAAGTACACATGCCGTGCACTGTGGGACTCCTTAGCTGAAGAGTTTTTACCAGAGCCCACAACAGAGAGGTGGATTGAAATTTCAGAAAAGCTTCAACAGATATGTCAGTTTCCGAACTGCTTGGGCGCTGTGGACGGGAAACATATCCGCATTGTAAAGCCAGCCGGATCGGGATCGGAATATTTCAATTACAAGAAATATTTTTCAATTGTCCTCATGGCCATCGCTGACGCGGAATACAAATTTATTGCTGTTGATATTGGGGCCTATGGCCGCTCCAATGACTCTCAAGTTTTCAAACTGTCTGCCATGGGGCGTAAACTGTATGGAAACACCTTCCAGTTCCCATCCCCTAGACCGCTGCCGCAAACATCTGGTCCACCTATGCCATTTGTCTGTGTAGGGGATGAAGCCTTCCAGCTATCAGAACACCGTTTGAAACCGTACGGTAGCAGAGGATTGTCAAGAACAAAACGCATTTTTAATTACCGCCTCACAAGAGCAAGAAGAATGGTTGAATGTACCTTTGGTATTCTGACAGCCAAATGGCGGGTCCTATTGACTGCGATCAACCTCAAGACAGAAACTGTGGACGAGGTGATCAAAGCTTGCATGGTACTCCACAATTTTGTTATCTGCAAGGAACCCATTTCCATTGAGGACACCTCTGAAGAAACCACCTTGCAAGATTACCATGACATTACCACTAGACGTTCTGTGACGGTTTCGGTAATGAGGGACAATTTTGCACTATACTTTATGTCACCTCAAGGCAGAGTACACTGGCAGGATGACAGAGTGTGAAAGATTTGTGCCCTAACCAAACTTGTGTACCTTCTGTACCAACAGTATATACCTTTGCCAACCAAAGTTGGCTATCTTGTCATGGTCTTACTATTTTTACCTTTAGGCCACAGGTGTGTACCTGGTTGTGTTTTATGCAAAGTATTTCACCTTTTAACAAAAGTTGTGTACATTGTTAGGAAATCACCAACAATAAACACAGCTTTTTTGGTGAAATACTTTGCTTCAAACACAACCAGGAACACAACTGTGGCAAAAAGGTCAAATTTACCCACAGTTATATACCTGGTTTTGAATACCTTTTTACCTTTTAAATACCCTGTATTTAACCTTTTTTTTAACATATTTTGCTGCAGAAAGAAATGACAGACAACCATTGTAAAACGATAATTTAACTTTTATTTAAAAAATTTTTTTTTGGTAAAATGTTTTTAAAGTGAAAAAAACTTTTTTAATAAAGGTTTGAAACCAAATGGTCATTTTTATTAAAATACACACATTGTAAATTTGTGTAGTGTGGGGTGGAAATACTGCTGGAGGGGCTGCGGGACACTTCGACACTGGGAGTGTGGAGAGAGGACTGGGATCGTGGTGGGGAAGGAACAGTTAGAGGTGAAGGTGTGGAAAAAGCTACAGAATGGGTGGATATGTGGGAGGCAGAAGAGGTGGTGGGCGGTGGAGTGGAGGGTTGGGCAGGGACTGTAAGAGCAGATGATGTTGATGGAAAGTTGTATGGGGAAGGAGTGTGGTATGGGGAAGGAGTTTGGTACGGGCCAGGTTGCTGGAAGTGGGGAGATGTCTGGTACTGGGGAGGTTGCTGGTACTGGGGAGGTTGCTGGTACTGGGGAGGTGGCTGGTATGTAATAGGAGGGGGAGGATGGAAAGTGGCTGGAGGGGGTGCAGGTGGAGGAACTACTGGGGTGGGAGGAGGAGGTTGGGAGGTAACGTGCTGGAGAGCACCGTGCACGAATGCATTACATGCATCTGCTGGCTAGGAGAGAGCGTTTCCATGCGCTCCACAACAGACCTGAAAAAGGTGTGGTTTGGCGAAGATCTTGCTTCTGAATGCATGGTTTGCAGAAGTGTCTTCACCTCCAGAATGCTGGAGTTGATCTGCTGAAAGCCTGCGGAGATTTGCTCTGACAAGACTTTTAGACAGTTCTGGAAAGATGCATTCAGATGCAAGAACTCTGGCGCATAAGTTTTTTCCTGACCCCTCTGCTGCTGCCGCCCAGTACCCGCAGGTGTACTAGAGGTGGCAGGGGCAGAAGGGTGGGGTAAAGGGAAAGCGATCTCCTCACCAGCAGCTTCATGTAATGTAGGCGGCCACAATGCTCCTGTGCTGGTGGATGGGACAGATGGGTCGAATGTGTGGGAAGGTGCAGATGTACCAGGGCGGTCGAAGTGTCCCTCGGTGCCGGTCTCCTCAGGGGTCGTCTCAGAAGGGTCCAATCGTGCAGGCTCCCGAGTGCTGCTCACCGTGCTGTGGAATAAAGAGAAAAAAAAACAATTAAAATAGTGACATGGCATGGCCCTGGCTGAAAAAAAATTGTTACATCTAAACATTTTTTTTTGACATGTGGTGTGTAATATTTACCTTCTGGTGACCATTGTATCCCGGAGGAACGACAGGGCTCGTGCGTACTTGTACTTGCTCCTGCGTCCTCCAGATCCACTCGGGGCCCGCATCTCTTTATTGAACTCCTTCTTGAAATGATCCCTCACAGACCGCCACCACTTCACAATTCTGTCCCCTGAAACGAGAAAGGACAAAGTGGTTAGTATACAACATCAGTGTTTCCCAAACTCCAGTCCTCATGGTCCCCAGGGGTCATGTTTTCAGGATTTCCATAGTAAATAGAAATCCTGAACACATGATCCGTGGGGACCACAAGGACTGGAGTTCAGGAAACACTGGTTTACATCAAGCAACCGGTACTGTATATACTTACGCTCTTTAATCTGGGCCCGAGCATCGAGGTCCTCCCAGCGGCCCACAAGGAGCGAACAGATTTCCTCCCAGAGTCGTCGGGTAACAATCCGGTCAGCATGGCGGCGGTCAGCTATATTCCATAGCGGCTCCGTTTCTCTGACGAGATCGATGAGGTGGTCCACATCAATTCCTCCATCCTCACCGTCTGAGTCGGGAGCACGCTGTGAAGGCTGTTAAAGTAAAATAGAAAAATAGCAAAATTAGTCACCACACTTAAGACATGAAATAAAAAGTGTACCAAAATTTAACTTAAATATTATACTTACACGCTGGTGACAGCCGCGTTGCTGTCGCCGACGACCCTGGGAGGCACTGCGAGGACCTCTTGGCCGAGCACCAGATTGGGAAGACTAGAGAAGAAAAGAAAAAAAATTATGTGTTTGGATGTTGGCATTTGTTTGCTGTGTGAGGTCTGCGGTACATTGTTTTCTATGTGTTGTGTGTAGTGTGATGTTGTGTTTCTGCGCTTGATGCAAAAAACTTACCAATTGTGAGCCCACTCCAGGTGTCTGTCCACCCCTTTCTTCTTCTTCTGAGAGCTCCTCTTCAGCTTGTGATTCCTGTTTTGAAATAAAAGCCAATGAATAGACATATATTACAGAGATGATGGATTTTGGAAATAAAAACTTACCGTCAAACGCTGACGATGCGAGGGAGGGCTCCCAGAAGGAGATGTGCTGTCATGTTGCTGGCCAGACTCCATGGCTGTGGGTGGTGCTGCTGCTGTTGCTGCTGCCAGTGCTGCCAGTGCCTCTGCTGCTGCTGCTGCTGCATCTCTTGGGCAGCTGTTGAATAAAGAGAAACAAAGGGCCAATGAATATCTTGATATTCCATGGCCCTAGTTTTGAGGAATGGGGAATTTGATAATTACCGTCTCTCATCTGCTGCTGGACTCCCCTCGCGTTGTTCTGCATGTTCCCTTTCCTGCTCCATTTGGGGTGGTGGTGGTGCTGATGGTGCTGCAGTGGTCTCCTGCCTTCTCCTGCGCCTGGTTGCTGTCTTTGGTGGCATGTTGGGTGTGGCTGAAGGTCCCACTGTCATGCTTTTATATATGTGTGCTGTGGGCAGAGCTACTGAGCATGCTCAGACCCAAAAAACCGGATGCGGCGCATTGCGGCGCTCATAGGCTTTCATTGTGTGAAAAAGCCGGACACGCCGGATCGGGCGTGTCCGGCTTTTTCGCCGGAGACAAAAAACGTTACAGTAGCCGTTTTTTCCAGACGCCGGATTGCGACACATTGCCGGATCCGGCGAAAACCGGATGAAACGCTTGTAATGGCCATCTGGCGCGATCCGGCGCAAATGCAAGTCAATGGGGGGGAAACCGGATCCGGCATTGCATTTCGCCGGATCCGGTTTTTGTCAAAAGTGCCGGATCGCGCCTGACGGCGAAAACCTGATGTGTGAAAGAGGCCTTAGTGTTCCCTTTATTTTTTTGAGCAGTGTATATAATATCAAGAGCCCTGCTGCAGACTTACAGGAGGAGCCTGTGCACGTGTTACGGAAGGACAGACAGTGTGTGAGGAGCGCTGCGGTGAGCTTACCTGCTGGAGCGCAGGACCTAAGACACGTGACCACCGGGGGAGTGGCTGGAGGCGGAGCCAGATGCCGAGTAGCGGCAGTGACCGGCGAAGCCGGGGAGTAGTCTGAACGTGCTGAAGTCAAGCCGGGAGGTCGATAAAGTGCGAAAGGGTGAGACACTAAGAGTGGTCAGGATGTAGCAAAAAGGTCAGGAAGCTGGAGATAGCGGTGCAGTACAAACGGGGAAGACAGGTGGGAAGTTAAAGTACCAAGCCGAAGTTCAGAGCCAGAAACAGACAAGTAAGCACAGAGTCTCAAGGCAATGCACAGAACAAGAAAACAGACCGGGTCATACACAAGAAAGCAATCAGACTAAACAGTATGCAAACACACCAGAGGGTCAGACACACAGCCAAGACAGATGTATCGCTGACAAGGATCCCCAGACGAAGGCGGGTAAATATAGCCCTCCCCAAACCAAAAGGAGGCCATACAAAATTAACCCTGAGAGGACAGGGAAGGTACCCTGTCCGCAACCATGATATATATTGTAGCCATTCGCTCTGGTAGGTAGTGGCAGGGCTGCAGTAACGAGGCAACACATAGGCTTAAAGTCCAAAGTCAGCAGTTTAACAGAAAATAAGGAAAAACATAGCTATACTCCTGCTTGGAGAACCACTGGTCCCAGACTCACCCTTTGCACGAGACGGGCTTAAATAAGCGGCTGCCAGGTCCGCGGCATCCGCCAGGTGCCATTCCCAGGGTTGTTGAGAGTCTTGCTGCTATAGTCCTGCAGCACGGGGATCCTGTATACAAGCTCAGGCTAAGTCCAGCCAAGTTCCTGTAACTTCCAGACACACTCACCCTGTGCCAAACACCAACCTCCATTACATAGCCCATAACCCCTCACTCAAGTGAGGTAGACATCACAAGGGCTGATCACGTGACCATGACATCATCGCAGGTCGTGTCTTTAGGGAAAAACCCGGCCAAATATTATTCTGCTGGGAGAAATGTATCTCCCATCCAGTAAAACCCCCTTTACTGTACCACAATATATATATACACTCACTGGCCACTTTATTAGGTACACCATGCTAGTAAGGGGTTGGACCCCCTTTTGCCTTCAGAACTGCCTCAATTCTTCGTGGCAGAGATTCAACAAGGTGCTGGAAGCATTCCTCAGAGATTTTGGACCATATTGACATGATGGCATCACACAGTTGGCGCAGATTTGTCGGCTGCACATCCCTGATGCGAATCTCCCGTTCCACCTCATCCCAAAGATGCTCTATTGGATTGAGATCTGGTGACTGAGGAGGCCATTTGAGTACAGTGAACTCATTGTCATGTTCAAGAAACCAATCTGAGATGATTCGAGCTTTATGACATGGCGCATTATCCTGCTGAAAGTAGCCATCAGATGTTGGGTACATTGTGGTCATAAAGGGATGGACATGGTCAGCAACAATACTCAGGTAGGCTGTGGCGTTGCAACGATGCTCAATTGGTACCAAGGGGCCCAAAGAGTGCCAAGAAAAAATTCCCCACACCATGACACCACCACCACCAGCCTGAACCGTTGATACAAGGCAGGATGGATCCATGCTTTCATGTTGTTTACGCCAAATTCGGACCCAACCATCCGAATGTCGCAGCAGAAATCGAGACTCATCAGACCAGGCAACGTTTTTCCAATCTTCTACTGTTCAATTTCGATGAGCTTGTGCAAATTGTAGCCTCAGTTTCCTGTTCTTAGCTGAGAGGAGTGGTACCCAGTGTGGTCTTCTGCTGCTGTAGCCCATCTGCCTCAAAGTTCGACGCACTGTGCGTTCAGAGATGCTCTTCTGCCTACCTTGGTTGTAACGGGTGGCAATTTGAGTCACTGTTGCCTTTCTATCAGCTCGAACCAGTCTGCCCATTCTCCTCTGACCTCTGGCATCAACAAGGCATTTCCGGCCACAGAACTGCCGCTCACTGGATTTTTTTTCTTTTTCGGACCATTCTCTGTAAACCCTAGAGATGGTTGTGCGTGAAAATCCCAGTAGATCAGCAGTTTCTGAAATTCTCAGACCAGCCCTTCTGGCACCAACAATCATGCCACGTTCAAAGGCACTCAAATCACCTTTCTTCCCCATACTGATGCTCGGTTTGAACTGCAGGAGATTGTCTTGACCATGTCTACATGCCTAAATGCACTGAGTTGCCGCCATGTGATTGGCTGATTAGAAATTAAGTCTTAACACACAGTTGGACAGGTGTACCTAATAAAGTGGCCAGTGAGTGTATATATATATATATACACACAGCGGTTACAGAAAGTATTCAGACTCCTTTAAATTTTTCAATCATTGTTTCATTGCAGCCATCTGGTAAATTCAAACAAGTTCATTTTTTTCTCATTAATGTACACTCTGCACCCCATCTTGACTGAAAAAAAAACAGAAATGTAGAAATTTTTGCAAACGTATTAAAAGAAAAACTGAAATATCACATGGTCATAAGCATTCAGACCCTTTGCTCAGTATTGAGTAGAAGCACCTTTTTGAGCTAGTACAGCCATGAGTCTTCTTGACAATGATGCAACAAGTTTTTCACACCTGGATTTGGGGATCCTCTGCTATTCTTCCTTGGAGATCCTCTCCAGGTCCATCAGGTTTTATGGTGAACATTGGTGGACAGCTATTTTCCGGTCTCTCCAGAGGTGCTCAATTTGGTTTAGGTCAGGGCTCTGACTGGGTCAGTCAAGAATGGTCACAGAGTTGTTTTGAAGCCACTCCTTTGTTATTTTAGCTGTGTGCTTAGGGTCATTGTCTTGTTGGAAGGTGAACCTTGCAACCACAGTCTTTTTTTATATACACTCTGGCAATGGGGTAGTACGTGGCATCGCCGCGGATATAGCAGACGCCCACATGTTTTCCTGGGATTAACTGGTGGGGAAGTGTGGCCCTTATCAAGGTCACCAAACTCCCTGAGTCCAATAGTCCTGACACCAGCATCCCATTTATGGTTATGGGACATGACTGAGGCCCATCTCTGGGCTGGTGGTCCACACTGCAAGTAGGATAAGCAAAATGCAAGCAGTGCCTGCCTAGGCTGTAATCCATCTGCTCAGAAGACAAAAGACAACGGGCAGCGATGTGTCCAGGACCGTGACACTGCCAACAGATCAGGTCTTTACCAGCAGTCTTTTGCAACCCCTCAACGACTCCTTGGGACCTCGGACTTCCCCCTGTGATGGCCCTGCTACCCTTCTTTTGGAACTCAGTATTCTGCTGGGTACCCCAGTATGGAGATGCATCCCCCCTCCGGCTTCCTTAGGGACCTCTCGACCACCTCGTACCTTTCTACTAGGCAGGCCACGTCATCCGCATTCCAGGGATACCCCTTGGGCAACCCATGTCTGTACTGGCCTTGGAAGGGAATGGATAAACCTTTCCATTACAACCCACTCCACCATCTGGGCTGGGGTGGAGCACTCCGGCTGCAACCATTTCTGCACCAGATGCAGCAAGTCAAACATTTGGGAGCGAGGAGGTTTATCACCGCAATACGCCCAGTGATACGCCCTTTGTGCTCGGACAGACATAGTCACCCATTTTTCTTCAAGTGCCTCCTTATTGTGCATCTTGAAACAGCCCCACCGCTAGTTTTCAGGGTCCAGTATTTCAGCTGATGTTATTTGTGGGTTTTTCTTTTACATCCCAAATAATTTTCCTGGCATTTGTCACAGGTCATACGTGAGTATTTTACCTTTAGTAGCCATTCAAACCCATTTGTGTCAACTTCTGTGCATGTTATCAGGCCAAAATCACCAGGGTATGTTAACTTTTGATCAGGGTCATATGGATGTTTTGGGCTGTCATTATAATGTAAAAAGAGAAAAAACAGTAGTTTGACAATAAATGGCTTCACCCAACCACTAACCATGAGTGGAGAAAATGTTTGGTGTTATCTTTCATATTCTCTGAAAAAAGACCAAGAAAGCAAAAATTCTGCCGGGGTATGTAAACTTTTGAGCACAACTGCATAACAAGAAAGTACACTATTTGCTAAAGGACCTGCTATATATATAACAAGAGAGTACACTATATACTAAGTGATAGCACTATGTATGAGGCTATGTGCCCACGTTAGCGTTTTTAAATGCTCAGGAAACGCGCGTTTTATTTCCGTGCGTTTTTTGCAGAAAAGACATGCGTTTTTTACGCGTTTTTTTCCGTGTGTTTCCTGGGAACATTGGAAAAGGCTACAAACGCTCAGCAATGCGGAAATTAATGAGCATGCTGCGTTTAGCCGCTAGCGATTCCTGAGCGTTTAAAAACGCATGCATTGGCACAAAAAGCCAAAAACGCATGCAATTTAATTTGAAGCTTCTTTTAAGCGTTTCTGCAGCATCTGAGCCGGCACAAACGCTGCGGAAACGCTTAAAAAAAATGCAACGTGGGCACACAGCCTAAAAACAAAATGCTCTATATACTAAGAGTCTGTGCTATTTATAACAAGAAAGTACACTAAATACTAAGACTATGTGCACATGCTGCGGATTGGTCTGCGGATTTGTATCTGCGGAACTGCAGGTAAAACCGCAGGTAAAATGACCTGCGGTTTAACTGCGGATTGCCCTGTGGTTTATCACCTTTACAATTGAGGAGATGGTAAACCGCTGCGGAATCCGCAGAAAAGAAGTGACATGTCATTTCTTTCTGCGGATTCAAAACCGCAGCTTTTCCGTAGTTAAAAATCCACAGTATGTGCACAGCATATTGTAAATCTCATAGACTTACATGCTACTGTACACTGTCTGCAGAACTGCTGCAGATCCGCAGCGGCCAAAACCTCAGCGGATCCGCAGCAAAAACCGCAGCGTGTGCACATAGCCTAAGGGACTGTGCTATACATAATAAAGCTGTATCCGTGTGAGGTGTCTCTGTGCTGCCTCATTTTTTTCACAGACAGCACCCAGACCCATTTTGTATGTCCTATTCTGACCCTCAAAATCTTGACAAGTGGGTATTTGTGATCCCAGCGTTTTCACTCCTCACCCATCTTGTACCACAATTGCCCGGCCTCTGATCGGCCTCACCAACCCGACACCGTACCACGTAAATTACTCACCAGACATTGCATTGGATAAAATGGCCACAGCAGCCTTTATTGATATAAAGTATAACAATTTTAACAACAAATACCAAAAATAGGGGGAGGGGCGATCCTCGAGGCCCCAAACTGTATCAGCCACTGATCCATATCCTACACCATCTTGCCACCCCCGGCCGAATCTTGTCTCCAGCCGTTAAGCACCAGCTCAGAGACCTTAAGAGACTCGCCCAGCCAAAGTCTGCCGTAACTGGCCACGGCTCCCATATTAACTTGTCGGTATCACCATACCGTTCCATTCCATGTGATCCACCGAAGGGGGAGTCCAGGACCTTTGCGATCCCCCCCCTCCAATCCACCATTTCTGGCACCACCAACCTCGAGGACCTCCCCCCCACGCCACAGACACAAATGCTCTGACCCCCTCAGACATTTATGTCCCGCCAAACTCTTATGCTTTTTCAGTGGCTTCTTGAATTGCCAAACACCATAAATCAAGGCCCACTGCGTTCAGTTGAACACCGTCCTTCCTCCAGAATTCACCCTCTCCCGACTCCAAATCTGTATGACGTACGACAATTGCTCCATTTCGAACCATCAATCGGGACACTGCTCTATTCAACTTAACGCTATTGACGCCTTGCACTGATCTAACCCTGTACCACACCTTCTTTGGAATGATATCCGACCACACTACTAGTAAACTAGGAAACATGGACCAAAGCCTCAACATATCAAATTTAAAATCCCTAAGTAACTCCCTACAAGTGCGCTTAGCCAAATCGTTTCCCCCCAAATGAATCACTAGCACCTCCGGTGCCCGGTCCAACCGAACGAACCTGTGAAACTCAGGTACCAATTGCTTCCATACCATCCCTCTTTTTCTGATCCATCTTAGCAACGCCAGTGTTCTTGGCACGCCCAGCTGCCTCCCATTCGTGCGAACGTCTGCTCTCAGGGCTGCCCAAAACACAAAAGAGTGGCCCATAATCCAGGTAAGTAACGGACCCGTACCTACAAAACATAAAATTCAAATGATACAACCATAGACTATAACACCACCAACATATGCCATTTTTTACACCATTGATGGGCGCACATAAGAATGGAATCTCGCTGACTCCCAGCACCCAATTCTCTTTACTGTTTCTTCACCCAGACCCCTTCTTGCTACCTCCATAGCTGCACCGATCCGAAAGGAGTGTCCGCTATAATATTTTGACGAAATGCCCACTTTTTCTAGACAACGTCTGAATACCGACACAAACTGGAAACATGATAGAAAAGAGCCATTATCGTGAACTAATAACGGGTCGCTTTCATTTCCTACCGCTTAAAAAATTCCTTAAACGTCCCACCGGACATAGCGGGGAACCTCTCACCTCAAAAAGTACCACCCTGCAACCTCTGCCATCTGTGTCCGTCTTTGATGAACGCAGAAATATTGACACTCTGTCACCCTGCATTTCAACGTCACCCTTAAGTAACCCTCCCTTGCGCGATTTAGATGGACTGACCAGCTCCCCAAATGGAAAGCCCCAAAGAACGCCAACGAGAAAGCTACTTTAAACAGTGCTACTTCCCTCTGTGACGTACAAACCTCACTTAAACTCTCGCCCAAACGTAATAACACATCATAAGACACCGGACGTCTACTGTCTGACACCTTCCAGCCTTTCCTACACCTCCTTACCACCTGACGCACCATAAACGCCTTTGTTACATCACGCAAGCCCCTGAACTTAAAACCAAACGCCAAACCTGCTAAAAAATTATTAATTTTTGGAACTGACCAACCCGACTCCCAAATGTGGCCTATGAACAAAACTAATTTGTACTCATCTTCTAGTTCCTCGCCTACTCTCTCCTTCCATTCTAGCCAACTGTCCCATGCTTTTTTATAATGAGACCAGGTTCCAACCGACAGGGACCTAGATAACAAAACCTTCACTGCCCCAAGGGAAGATACCACAGTTCTTCCGGACATTCCATCCTCTTGCAATCCGCTTGAAATCCCGACTCCCGAGCATGTTCCCACTGTGAACAAGAAAAAGCTTCAAAACCAATGTCATCTTCCTCAAGCCTCTCTTCCGCAACAACCCATAGGTTAAAACTCAACCCTACCCAAACCAAATGCTGAAGAACCTTCATCACAGCTTGATCTGATGAAGATAGCGAATTGATCGCCCTCAGTGCCCCCACTGACTTGCAGCTGAATCCAATTTTTTTGTTCTGTACCTCCTTCCCCCACAATGATAATGCTACAACTATGGGAAACACTTCGCATAGTACCTGATTGGCCGAAAGGCCCTTCTCGATCCAACCACACGGCCACCTTTCCACCACCAACTCTCCCTGAAAAAAACAAACTGAAACCTTGCTCCTCTGCTGATCTTATCAAAAACCCCAGAGACTCCGCCAGCACCTTCTGTGCCATCCAGATGGATCTCGCATTGTAGGAATCCAGAAAAAGCGCCCAAACCTTCAAATCATCCTTCATTTCTTTTTTCAACCTGATGAAATGTGATGGCGCCTTAATCCCTGCCGTCGCCAAAGACAATCTCCGACAAAATGCCCTGCCCACCGGCATGATCCGACACGCGAAGTTCAACTTTCCTAGTAATGACTGAACCTCTCATAACGTAACCTTCTTCAAGCCTCCAACCCGCTTCACCTCAGATCTCATGTCCAATATTTTGTCGTCCAGGATTCTACACTCCATTGCCACCGTATCAATCTCGATACCTAGGAAACTCAATTATGTCACTGGGCCTACCGTTTTTTCTGCCGCCAAAGGGACCACGAATTTTTTAGCCACATCCTCCATTGTGTGCAATAACACCGAGCAATCAGGAGACTGTGCCGTGCTAATGAACAAAAAGTCGACCAGGTAATGAATACATGACCTGAGCCCCGATACCTCCTTTACCGTCCACTCCAAAAAAGTGCTGAATGCTTCAAAATAAGCACATGACAGCGAACACCCCATCGGTAAACAACGATCGACGATGAAACCCCCCTCTCAAAAACAGCCTAACAAGTGCATGCTATTAGGATGCACCGGCAACATACGAAAAGTCGCCTCAATGTCCACCTTAGCCAAACGAGCCCCCTGGCCACACTTTCTAACCAACTTCACGGCCGCATCAAAGGACGTGTACAAAACCGAACACAGCTGCGGATCTATGCCGTCATTAACCGATAACCCCTTTGGAAATGAGAGGTGGTGTATCAACCTGAACTTATTCGGCTCCTTTTTCGGCACTACCCCCAAAGGAGATACCGTCAAATTATCAATGGGAGCAGAGTCAAAAGGGCCAGACATTCTACCTAAGGCCACTTCTTTGCGTAATTTGTCCATGACCACCTCTGGGAACTGATAAGCAGATTCCAAATTTTTGGTTGACAGCTTCACCTCAACATCCACAAATGGGATTTTAAAACCATCCCTGAAACCTTCGCATAAAAGCGTTGCCGACTCCGTATCCGCGTAACTACTTAGAAAACGTTCCATCTCTGCTAACCAGACTGGGGTCTACCCTTTTTTCAGTTCCCTCTGACCCTTTTTGTTTTCCTGTCCTGAACCATTTTGACCCACCATGACTGCCTCCACATGACGAACATTTGTGCTTAAATTTACACTTTGCCCCGAACCTACATGCTCCCTTGTTGAAAGAGAAGCACAGTCCTTTTTGTACTGCCACCGAGTGTCCTGACTGTCCCAAACCCCCGGTGCCCCCAAGAAAAGGCTGATAGCTCTGCGCTGGCCTGGCTGGCGCTGTCACTCTCATACATAAAGAAATATCTTTATTGTCCCATCAAATACTAGGCCTCACTGCTTTTCGTTGATGAAATTGTTCGTCATATCTCACCCATCTCTGACCCCCATAAACTCTATACGCTTCGCCAATTATATCCATATAACAGAACAGAGGGGAACAATTCTCTGGCGATTTTTCCCCTATCACGCTGGCTAGTATTGCAAAGGCTTGTAGCCAGTTGCTGAATGTGCGGGGAAAAAGTCTAAACCTCCTTTTCTCTTCATCCTCCTTTTTTGAGTCATCTCTTCTAGCCCTATCTAAATTAAAACGCTCCAGCGGGAGTAAGGAAAAAATCTCAACGTACTCCCCTTTCCAAATCCGTTCCCTAACCTCTTGCTTCAAATGTGCCCCAAGTGGTCCCTCAAAGCAGACGTACACTTCACCTTTGGCTGAATCATCCAGCCGTACTGACTCTTCCTTATCCTTCTCACCATTATCTCCTGACCGTGTCTGATTCCCCGATTCTCTCTGCGACCCCAGACCCCCTGTCGATACTGAAGCCTCAGCCCTGGCTCCCTGTACCGTACTGGCCAAACCTGCGGCTCTATCACCGCTACCGCCTAACCAAGCTGCTACCGGAGATGTTTCACTTTGCCCACTTCCCGATTCCCAGATTCTAACTCCTTTAAACCTTGCAAGACTACCCCTATCCCGGCATTAGCACCCCCCCGGCCACTTCCCCCGGCACATGAGGAGCTAATGACGTTTGCAAAATTGACAATGGTTCTGTCTCACCTGGCTGCCTGGGTGCTGTGTTCCCAGCAGCCGCCAGCTCTGGATCCAGACGTATGCGCTCCATGACTTGTCCTCCTCTGCTTGCTTGATGTGGTGATGCTGTGGTCCCTTGCAGCCGGCCTGGGCTGACCGCTACGTATTCCCTCGGATGGGGCTGCCGAAATTCTGCCACGGGGCCTGCTGGTAACCTCCGCGTTCCTCTGCAGCCAGCCAGGACTGGCCGCTGCGTACTCCCTAAGATGGAGCTGCTGCCTTGCCACAATGAGGCCTGCATGTAAGCCTGGGCGTGCAGGCTGCTGCTGTAAATCTATGGTCCCTGGCAGCCAGCCTGGACTGGCCGCTGCGTACTCCACACGATGATGCTGCTGGCGTACCGCATAAAGCCCCCCTTCCCCCCTCCCTCCCCTGCCATCATGTCCATAATCCCGTATTTCCCTCCCCCCATCCCCTGTCCCGCTAGGCCCAGCATACTGCCGGCCGTCCACTGAGCTCTCATCAGCATTAACCCGTGAGTGGGCGGGACTCCCGCGCCCGCACTCACCGGTCGATCGGCGGTCTCCTGGTCCTGCTGCGCATCCCCACCGCCGTGCCGCTCCTCCTCTCTGTGATGTGACACGGGCTCCCGAAGATGTTCCCGAAACGGCGCCTGCCGTGACGTCATTCTGGCTGGCCGTTGAGCGGGTGGGTCCACCCGACCGCGCGCCCGGTGGAGGTGCCTGAGAAGCAGGCCACCGTGCTCGATCGCTCCTGCGCTGAGCCGGGCCAGATGGAATCACCTGCGCCACCGCCACTTCCTGTCCTGGCCCCCTCTCCTGCCGTGCCGACAGTGTTGAAGGGGAGGCCGACACCTCCCCCCGCTGCGGACCCCACCTCGCAATCGGATTCCTCCCAGCTCTTGGCTCCCGAGCACCCGGCCTGCAGCACGCGTTAGGAGCTGGAGGGTCCCCGGAGGGGCTCCTGACACGGCGCCGGGTCCTGGCGGTTACCTCCGGGCTGAGGCGCTCCAGAGGACTAGTCCATCGCCCGGCTTCCTGAGCCTGAGGATCACCGGCTCCCCCTTGTAGCAGGCCCTGGATCGAAGCCTGCAGCCACCCCGGGCCCCTGGAGCTGGCAGCATCCCTCAATTGCTGCAACATGAGGTCGACCTCCATTCTACAGGTACGGAGCTTGGTATCTCTTCTATGGGGCACCTAAAATGGTTGTCCCAACCCATGTGACCGTCCTCTTTATATTGCTCCCCCTCCCATCTCCCTTCCCTAAACCCTCCTACAATTCCCTAGCCCTATCCCTTTTCACGCAGCACGTACCCAAACAAATTAACCCTAGCCGACCCAGTTTTATACCCCTGCCCTCTCATTAACTGGTCCCCTCAACCTCGTCATGTCAGCCTCCCTTTTAAAAGGCCTGTGGCCCCAGTATGGCCTCACTGATCAGAAACTATGAGTCTGTGTGCTGTCTGATAAAAAATCTGGCAGCACATGGATATTTCACACAGATCACTGCAAGTCATTCAGTGCAGGTACAGAATAAATATTTCCACCCAGTGACCGCTGACATTTCATTTGCTTTGTTTTCTGTTGTTTCTTCTCCATCTGGTCAGACCTTCATGATGATATTTCCCAGCCACGACTCGTCTTGTCACAATGATCACCACAACCTTGAAAATTACAAGGTCACATACATTGCATTCATACATTTGTCTCCTGATTAAAAAATTTCAAGCACTGCATCCTTGACTACAAATATGTACCCATCATTAATATACTACTAGCTTATCAAAATATAAAGTGATAAACCATTACTGTGCCCCCCTACTCCCCACCACCAATGCATTGTAAGGCTACGTGGACACATTGCATAATTGTTGCAATATTCCGCACTTATTTATAGCGGAATATTTGCAGTGTTTTTCAGTACCAGCAAAGTGAATGAGATTTCTGAAATTTCATGGACACGTTCCTTATTTTTGCAGCATATTTAACCCATATTAATGAGTGGAGAAATATACGCAAAAGCGCATGTAAAAACATGGCAAACACATTTTATGCAGCGTTTTTCCCTGCCAACACATCAGTATTTGCAGCAGAATTTTCTGCTGCAAATCCTAAATGTGCGAACGCAGCCTTAGTCCCTGTCTTGTTTCCTCCATGCCCACACATTCAATACAAGTCCCTGATAGCATCATATTATGAATTAAGGGGTGGGAGACAATATTATCATGGTCTTATAATGAATTGGGGGATGGGGACAATGCTACCAAGTACATAGCAAAATTTGGACCTGGGTCCCACCTGCATTTTGGTCAGATGTATGGGCCCTTGTAATGTTCTAGATCCTAAAAAGACAAGTGTTTGACCCCCATATAATTATATTCCTCATCCCGGCCCATTCTTGTAATAATATCCAACATCCTGGCCCCTTCCTGTAATAATGTCCCCCATCTTGGCCCCCTTCCCTGTACAATGTCCCAAATCCCAGCCCCCTTCCTGGTATAATTTCCTCTATCCCGGACCCCTTCAAGTAATAATGATCTCTATCCTCGCTTCTCCTTGGTATTCTCCTGGACTACTTTTTTGTACAATGTCCCTCATGCTGGGCCCTTTCTAATAATGAAGATGTCTCCCATCCTGGGCCCCTTCCTGGTATAATGTCCCCCAACCTGGGCCATTTCCTTGTATAACGTTCCCTGTTTTTCTGCTCTTCTCCAACAAATTTTTTTTTTTAAACTTTATTCTTACCTTCTTCTGCTCACACACCGCTCAGCGTCCTCTTCTATTGCTGGTGCAGGATTCAGCAGCTGACTTCGGTTTGTTGCCATGGTGCATGATGTCACTGACATGCGCAGCCCGTTATGGGCATGCCAATGTTAGCTGCAGGCCTCTGATTGGCAAGAGGAGTGTATTGCAACACAGGAACCCGTCAGGACTCAGTGCCACAATACATTTCAAATGACAGTAAGTCCTTGGTCGCACATCCAGCTGATATAAGTGCTCATATTTGTGGGCCTCCCTTCACATCTAGGCCCCAGCGCAGTTATACCAGTGGTATGTCTCCCCCTGACCTGGGTATCTTTTGTATATAATACATGTACAAGTGGTATAATCTGGGTATCTTCTGTATATAATTATATACAGCTCTGGAAAAAATTAAGAAACCACTTTCAAATGTTCAGTTTGTCTGATTTTTCTCTTTATAGGTGTATTTTTGAGTAAAATGTACATTTCTCTTTTAGTCTATAAACTTCTGACATGTCTCCAAATTTCCAAGCAATAAATTTTGTATTTTTTTTCTGACAAAGAAAAATTGACAAAATTAAAAAAAAACAAAGAGTGCTTTTAGACCTCAAATAATGCTAAGAAAACAAGCTCATAATCATTTAGAAACAACAGTACTAATGAAGGAGGACCTGTTGAAGCGCAAATGCAGGAAACGGCTGTTGTCCACTCTCTGTACATTCCTCCCGAGCCAATGCCTTTTAACCAATAAAGAATTTCTACGATAGAACGGTGAGTGCCATCCTTTCTCTCTTTTGCTACCTAATTTGATTTCATGTTTTTCACTGGATTGAGCACCCGTTCTGTTGGTATTATGGCGTTCGGTCCAGGTGTGTGATTTGGACTGCAGTCACGGAACTGCTTTGGGGTTTATGAGCAGTGCCGAATCCTCCCTTTCACTTGGTACCCTATATTTAGCGTTGGGTACGCTGGTCGTGCACTGGCACACTTTTGCCGCTGCATCCGCCCTTTTGGCGCTGCGCCAAGCACACAAAAATGCAACACAATGCGTTTGGTGCACGTCGGCGCAGCGCCAAACGGGCGGATTTGCCAGCAAAAGTGTGCCAGCGCATGACCAGCGTACCCAACGTTAAATATAGGGTACACTGATCGCATGCAGCGTCATGCGATCAGAGGAGCTGACCGGAGGGGGTGTGGCTGGGGGGCAGAGCTTAGCGGCAGCCGTGCTCTGCGCCCTGTAATGGTAGTGTGAAACTAGAGTTAGTTATGCGTATTCTTGTATATAGTGATATGGACCATGCTGGTATAACCTGGGCCTCTTCTTCTGTATAAAATTATAAATGTACAGCTGGTATAAGTTTTGCATCCTATTGTATTTGGTGATATGAATCATGCTGGTAAAACCTGGAATAAACCAAGATTTTAAAATGTATATTTACCAAAAATTGTGCATTGGGCAGTATAGACATTTTCAGTGCTGACCTTTATAAGATCCATGAAACATGAGAAAAGAATATAAAATATTGAGTGATTTATTAAATCATTATAATAAAGGCACATTGTCGCTATCTTGCATTTCCTCCAATGTTCGTCCTTGGTGGATACAGCACATTCATTTGCTCAGTGGGTGTGGTATCCATAACGCTATTCCAGATACCACTAGGCACATTAGCGGTGTATACATTTTTGTCATATAAAATATAGTAACATTATATGTGCTGGCTCATATTATGAAAAATTCATACAAAAAGACATTAAATGATATATAGGCTCAATGCTGAAACAAGGCACAATGCATGAGTTGCAAGCATCGATCTATGGATATGAATAATACCAAGCATGGGATAATTTCCAGTTTTGCGCGCAGCCTTATAATTACTACCAATGACAACTAGGTATTATTGGCAACAATCCCCACATAGGAAATGTAAAATAGCAAGGGTAATACACATCTGCCATGGTCATAACTATTAGCTGGGTTGTCATTTGACCCCATTGCCATCCTTTTCAAATGCAACTTTTTGTACTGTGAAAATAAAGCTTTTATATATACTATGATAGAGCCATGGCATATTTATAACATGATTTGCCATTTCACTCCTTACTTATTAAGCCATGGTTCTTCTGGCTCTGGTTTGACAATTGGTACCGAGAGGGCTACCACCTCATATACAAGAGAAATCCACTTTGCTCCACAGTTTCTACTTACAATACACTGCAAAGATCAGGAAAATGGTGTAATCACTTTGTGTACACTAAAAATGTTATTCCTAGAGATACACATTTTGAGAAACACCTAGAATATAGGAATTTATGTATTAACTATATTTATATTGGTGGATGGATTATTTCTTCAAGCAGAGGTAAGTCAGCTGCTTTTTATAGATGATGTTGAACCACAATCACTTATTTCTAAAAAGATTCTGAGTAGACACTCGTGTAATTTAGGTCAAGATTATATATTAGCCAGTGTGAAAAGAAATCTACAGAGAGCATCATTCCTTGTAGAGGATTTAACGCATCTATGTTTTACATAGACAGCCCACTTATTTAATTAAGAACAGTGTAATACTTCAATTCCCCAGTGATAGTGCTGTGTGGAAATTGAGGACTTTGTACCAGGTTAAATCAAAGATAAAAGCTGATTCCAGCATCAAGACACCCTGTGATCAGCTTTTTTTTTGTAATACTTCTAAAAAAATGAAATTATCCAAAGTGAAGAACCCCTTTAAGACATTCATATCTTTAGGCACTGAAGCTAAAATATAATGAATTTATAACTACATTTACATCATAAATATAGACCACAATACTGAGGCGAAGTGGAAGCTGTCATTTTGAAGCTGCCATTAATCTGAGATTTATGGTGTTCAGGATGGCCTATAGGGTCTTCAGTGACCACAATTTCACAGAATAACTTGTAGCTAGTGGTTATTATGAGGGTAGTGAGGTCCTTTCTTCTTAAACCGAAATCTTGTTTTTCTTGGAATTCAAAATGGCCGCCTCCACTTAATTAATGGATATATAAGTCATGCTTTAACAAATAAAAAATCACTGCATTGCTCTACTTTATGGCATTACTCAATATACTAACTGACCTTACAATATAAAGTATTTATGATAGGTGGATCGATTCGCACTCTCCGATCCATCTGCCAGGTCAGTAGTATCTGGCCACTGGACAGAAACTCTGCCACTCTTTTGAGTAAGCTCTGCTTTTGATTAGCTGGGCACACCACAGTGATAATGTTGCAACAGCCCGGCTAGTCAAAAGCCTTGTTGGGGATGTCAGAGACTTACAGGGCACCCGTCCGGTGGCCAGAAACTGCTGACTCAATCCTTCCATCTCCATAAAGTATGTAATCATGACATGGTGACCATTGATGTAAATGTAAATACGCTAATGCACACAAGGAATATGTTAAGCAACTCATGTTTGCATATATAAGGTACCATGCAGAACATAAATAAATAGTAGGGGGAAACACTCAGAAAATCATTGGCAGAAGAGTCAAAGATATATATCTCAAGTAGAAATAAAAGATTCTTCATATAAAGGACTGAAAGGCTCTGGACCATGCACGGGATAATTCTTCCCATGGCTGTTATTTTATCTTTGATTGATCTCATTAACTAAATGGCTACAGGATTTTTTTTTGTGGTGGCTCTTCAATTTTTGATCCAGTTTCTACAGTAAGGTGGGCCCTTAAAATATTCCAGCTCTTCTTTCATATGTAACTTGGACACATTCTGCCAAATTGGACCTTTCTTCCATTTGTCAGTAAAATGGACAAATGTCCACTTTGACATAAATATAGTTTCTGTTGTTTTGTAATCAGCATTGTTTAGTCTAGTTACTCATCTGATGACCATGAATCTTCTTGTTGGCTAATTCTTAAACCTTGGTTTGCCTCACTGACTTCTTGCTTTGTGTTTACGAAACATTCATCCATCATTGATGACTTTATTTCTGTTGGGTCATCTAAATCCCTTTCACTAATATATGGGTTTATTAGTTTATTGGTACGCTGACTTTGTTCAGCGGAGTCTGTTTGATTCTTAATTGGGGAGGCTTCATCTAAATAACTTTCCTTATGCTCGGATGTTTCAAATAAAGATTGAAAAAGGCCCTCACTCTTCCTTTCCGATGTTGTAAATTCAATAATAGTGTCTTGATTTTTATCTTGAGATTGTGAATTTACTAAACCACCATCCAACTTTACAAAAGTCTTTGCTTCAGAAATTATGATTTCATGGTTTTCTTTGGTAGAATGTCCATAAAACATATGATCGTCTAAATCGAGAGTGGCCTGTACAGTGGTGTGCCCAAATATTCCATTCATTGTTTTTCCATCCTCACTATACTCTCTTATAAATTTGGATATGTTTTCATGTTCTTTGTTGGAATCAAAAGAAGAATCAATTCTTTCACTTACTATGTCTTTCTCTTCATCTGATGGTGTTTGAAGCTCTCTCTGTTCCATAAAACTACCTTCTGGAACTGGTTCTAGAGTCAATAATGGGTCATTTTGTTCAGCTTGCTTTGAGATCTTGGAATCAGTGTCACTACTGTCTTGCTGCTCATGAGCATAGCTGATCGTTGACACATTTGGGGAACTTTCATCTGAAGTTACTGATTCATCATTTTCAGAACTTTCTCCTGGTGGTTTAACATCAACCTTGATGTCTTCTTGATTAGTCCCCAGTGTCATTCCAACTTGTACTTCAGATTCTATCTTAGGAATATCAGGTACATTTGAAGCGACTATACTGTCTTCATTGTAGTCATCCAGTGACTTGGTAGAAGGTTCTTTTGTACTACCCTCTATGAGATCTACATCACATTGCATATATTCTTCTTTATAGACATCTCTTTCGTGGTCTTCATTATCGATGCTTTCTGTCTGCTCTAGTTCGAAATCTTGTTTGACTATGCTAGAATGTTCCATTTTAGTATAGTCTTCATTTTCTATTTTATCTTCATGACTTAATGCAAGAAATAACTCTGTCTGACCATGTTCTGATGAAAGAACAAACCCAGTTTCTATTAACACAATGTCTGTATTTGTATCTTCATCAAGAGTTAAACTCTTTTCTTTGAGTTCTTCTTCCTGCTCTTCATCAATACTTTCACTGACCATCTTCTCTGAAGATAGCTGTACTTGGTTTTCAGGAGGGGATATCTGAGTCTGATTTTGCTCCAAATGGGAATCTTTGCTTGTTTCAAATTCTTCATGTTTGAGTGATACTATAGCATCTTCTACCTGAGAAGTTGTGCTTTCTTCAGAGTTAGACTTTTCACCATCCATTTTGCTTTCTACTGAATGTTCTGACAGTTCAGCAGCAAGTTCTGCAGCATCCAGTGTTGAAGAAGAATCCTTATTTTCTAGCTTTGGCTCTACAAATTGTTCTGGATTCTCACTCTCAAGCATATCTTTAGGACCTTCACCTTGTTGTTCATTATAGCCTAAGACTATGTCTTCATCTTTAAATAAAGTTGACTGCTCATTTACTTCAGGGAGTATTTCTGATGATTGTGACGCCAAACTACTGTCCGTTACTTCCCCAGTTTCACCATCATCAGGACTTTGTGATTTGGTAATCTCTGCTGACTGTTCTGATGCTAATATTATTTCATCATCTTTTAAATTCTCTGTTTCATCATCAAGGTTGGGCAGTGGGGTTGCATCCTTCTTAAAGAATTCTTTTTCACAGTCTTCAGTCTTTGCGCTTTCTTTTTTCTCCAGTACGAAATCCTGTGTGATTAAGTCAAAATGTTCCTTCATTATATGCTCTTCTTCCTCTTTTGTATCTTCATGACCTGGAGCAGGAACAAATTCTGGTTCACTGTGTTCTGATGAAGGAACAGAGTAAAGAATTTCAGCTAAATCAATCTCTGTATTTGTATCTTCATTTATTGCTAGCCTTCTTTCTTCAAGTTTTTCATTATGGTCTTCACCAACATTTTCACTGACCAGCTGCTCAGAAGATTGCTGTACTTGACATTTCAAAGCTGTTGTTTCAAACTGGGTTTTCTCCAAAGTGGAATCTTTCCATTCATCAAACTCAACAACTTTTGATAAAAAAACTGCAATTTGTTCCTGAGAAGTTGTGGGTTCTTCAGATTTAAACTTTTCATCAACTATCAAGCTGTCTTCTTGATTTTCAGAGAGTTGAGCAGCAGGTTCTTCAGCTTCAAGCCTTGGTGAAGAATGTTCGGTTTCCAGCTTTGGCTCTACAAATTGTTCTGGATTCTCATTCTCAAGCAGATCTTTAGGACTTTCACTTTGCTGTTCTTTATAGTCTGAGGCTGTGTCATCATCTTTGAATAAAATAGACTGCTCACTTACAATAGGAAATATTTGTGATGAATGTGACTTCAAACTACTGTCCAATACCTCCTCAGCTTCACAATCATCTGCAGAACTTTGTAATTTGGATACCTCTGCTGACTGTTGTGGTGATATTATTATTATTTTATCATCTTCCAAATTTTTATTATCATGGATCGACAATGGCTTTGTCTCTTCAGTACAAAAGTTTCCTTCACCATCAATGCTTTCAGTCTGCTTCAGTCCAAAATCTTCTGCTACTAGTTCAGAATATTTAAAATCTTCATGGCATGGAACAGAAACTAATTCTGTCTCACTTTGTTCTGATGAAGGAACAAAGTCAAGAGTTTTGGTTAATACATTCTCTGTATTTGTAATTTCACTTAACATTAGAATTCTTTCTTCAGGTTCTTTTTTATGGTCTTTGTCAACACTTTGACTAACCAACTGCTCTGAAAATAGCTGTACTTGGTTTTCTGAAGATGACTCAAACTGGGTTCGCTCCAGCAGGGAATCTTTGTTTCCTTCAAACTCATCAACTTTTGGGGAAAAAACTGCAACTTGTTCCTGAGAAGTTGTGGGTTTTTCAGACTTTTCATCATCTACCTTACTACCAACTGGATATTCACACGGTTCAGCTGAAGTTTTTTCAGTATCCAATATTGCAGAAGAATTTTCTGTGTCCAGTTTTGCCTCTACAAAATACTCAGGATTATCATTCTTAAGTAAATCTTTAGGAATATCACCTTGTTTATAATCTGAGTCTTTGTCCTCATCTTTGAATGAAATCGAATGCTCACTTGCTTCAGGAAATATCTGAGATGATTGTGACTCCAAACTACTGTCTAGCACCTCATCAGCTTCACCACTTTCGTATGGATTTTGTAATTGGGTAACCTCTGTTGACCATTCTGATGCTAATATTTCATCAGTTTCCAAAATCTCAAACTCTTCCTCAAGGTTAGGCAATGAAGTTGTATCCTCTTTACAAAAATCTACTTCATGATCTTTGGTATTAACGTTTTCTGTCTGATTAGGTTTGAAATCCTGTGTGACAAAGTCAGAATGTTCCTTCATTATATGCTCTTCACTTTCTTTTGTGTCTTCCAGACAGGGAGCCGGAATTAACTCCATCTCACTATGTTCTGATGAAATTTTAGCTATTCCTTCCACTTTATTTGTATCCCCACCAGCTATTAGCCCTATTACTCCAGATTCTTCATTATGGTCTTCATCAACACTTTGATTGTCAAGCTGCTCTAAAGATAACTGTACTTGGTCCTCTGAAGATATCTGAAACTGAGTTTTCTCCAACTGTGAATCTTTTCTGCCTTCAAACTCATCATCTTTTGGTGAAAAATCTACAACTTCTTCTGGAGAATTTGTGGGTTCTTCAGACTCATACCTTTCTTTTTCCATCTTGCTGTTTACTGAATTTTCAGACAGATCAGCAGAAGGTTTTTCAGTATCTAGTGTTACAGAAGCATCTCCTGTGTCCAACTTTGTCTCTACAACATCTTCAGGATTCTCACTTTCAAGCACATCTTTAGGACAATCAACTTGTTCTTCATTATAGTTTGGGTCTATGTCATTATCTTTAAATAAAATTAAATGTTCACTTGCTTCAGGAAGTACTTGTGATGATTGTGACTCCAAACTGCTGTCTAAGTCCTCATCAGCATCACCACTATCATCAGAACTTTGTAATTTGATAACCTCTGTTGACTGTTCTGATGCTAATATTTCATTACTTTCCAAATTCTTAAATTCATCATGAGGCAATAGGGTAGTATTCTTTTTGCAAAAGTCTCTTTCATGATGTTTGATATTCATGCTTTCTGTCTGCTTAGGTATGAAATCTTGTTTGATAAAATCAGAATGTTCCTTCATTATATGTTCTTCCTTCTCTTCCAGACAGGGATCAGAAACTAACTCCATCTCACTATGTTCTGGTGAAGGAATAAAGTCATAGGTTTCAGTTAATTCTTCCTTTCTATTTGTATCTTCACATAGCATAAGCACTCTTTCTTCATTATGATCCTCATCAACACTTTCACTGACCAAATGCTCTGAAGATTGCTGTACTTTGTCTTTTGAGGATGTTGTCTCAAATTGAGTCTTCTCCAACTGTGAATTGTTTCTTTCTTCAAACTCATCATCTTTTGGTGAAAAAACTGCAACTTCTTCCCTAGAAGTTGTGGGTTCTTCGGACTCAGACTTTTCCTTATCCATTTTGTTGTCTAATGAATCTTCGGACAGTTCAGTAGGAGGGTTTTTAGTATTCGGTGTTATAGAAGAATCTTCTGCATCCAGCTTTGTCTCTACAACATGTTCAGGATTCTCACTTTCAAGCAGATCTTTAGGATTATCATCTTCTTGTTCATTATAGCATGAGTCTATGTCATCATCTTTGAATAAAATTGACTGTTCACTTACTTCAGGGAGTACTTGTGATGATTGTGAATCCATACTGCTGTCTAACGCCTCTTCAACTTCACTTTCTTTGTCAGTACTCTGTGTTTTTGTTGATGCTACTGACTGTTCTGATACTAATATGTCATTAGTTTCCAAATTCTCAAATTCATTCTCAGGGTTGGGCAAAGTGGTGGTATCCGTTTTACAAAACTCTCCATGTTCTTCAGTATCCACACTTTCTGCCTGATTAAATTTGAAATCCTGTGTGAGGAAGTCAGAATATTCCTTCATTATATGTTCTTTCTCCTCTTTTTTATTACCTAGATATGGATCAGGAACTAACTCTGACTCACTATGTTCTGATGAAGGCACAAAGTCAAGGGTTTTTGTTGACATATTCTTTGCATCTTCACTGAATGTTATCCTCCTTGCATCATGTTCTTCATTATTGTCTTCATCAACAATTTCACTGACCAGCTTCTCTGTCAACAACTTTCCTTGGTCCTCTGAAGCTATTGTCTCAAACTGTATGTTCCACAAATTGGAATCTTTGGCTTCTTCAAACTCATCAACTGTCAATGAAAAAATATCTACTTTTTCCTGAAAAGTTGTGGATTCTTCAAAGTTTTCATCATCCAGCTTGCTTTCTAGACTTCCAGACAGAACAATAGCAGATTCTTCAGTATCTAGTGTTTCAGAACAAGTTTCCGCCTCCAGTTTGGGCTCTTCAAATTGATCTGGATTTTTATTTTCAGGCAGTTCTTTAGGACTTTCACCTTTTTCGTTATAGTCTTTGTCTTTAAATAAATTTGACTTTTCACTTACTTCAGGGATGTTTTGTGATAATTGCGACCCATAATTTCTCTCTAACACCTGCATTGCTTCACCTTCATTTGCAGGACTTTCTGTTGCTAATATTAATTCATCTTCCAAATTCTTAGAGTCATCAATAAAGTTTCGCAACAGGGTTATATCCTCCTTAGGAATATCTCTTGTTTGGTCATCAGAATCAATGTTTTTTGCTTGCTCCAGTCCAAAATCTTCTGTGACTAGATCAGAACGTTCTTTTGTTTTATACTCTTTATTCTCTTTTGTATCATCATGACTTGATGTATAAATTAAGTCTACCTCACTATGTTTTGATGAAGGAGCTGAGTCAAGGGTTATGGTAATCACGTTTTCAAATATATCATCTTCAGTTAAAGTTATTATCCTTTCTTTGGGTTCTTCTTTATAATCTTCTTCAACAATTTTATTGGCCAGCTGTTCTGAAGATACTGTTACTTGGTCCTGTGACAATGATGTTACGAATTGGGTTTCGCCCAACTGAGGATCTTTGCTTGTTTCAAAATCATGCACTTTAAGTGAACCAACTTCAACTTCCTGAGAAGTTGTGAATTTTTCAATCTCAAATGTTTCCTCATTTATCTTGTTGTCTACTTTATCTTCAGATGATAGTTTAGAACAAAGTTTTTCTGTATCCCGTGTTCCAAAATAATTTTCTGTGTTCAACTTTGGCTGTACAAAATTTCCAGGATTCACACTTTCAAGCAAATCTTGAGGACTTTCATCTTCTTGGTCATGATAGTCATAGTCATTGCCATTATTTTCCATTAAATTCAACTGCTCACTTACTTCAGGAAATATTTGTGATGATTTTGACTCCAAACTACTGTCTAACACCTCATCAGCTTCACCACCATCAACAGGAATTTGTAATTTAGTGAACTCTGTTGCCTGTTCTGTTGCTAATATTATTTTGAATTTTTCCAAATTCTCAGATTCATCATCAAAGTTTGGCAATGAGATTGTATCCTTTTTACAAAAGTCTCCTTCGTGGTGTTCAATATCAATGGTTCGTTTCTGCTCCAGTCCAAAATCATTTGTGATTAAGTCAGAATGTTCCTTACTTATATGTTCTTCGTTCTCTTTTGTATCTTCATGACTTGGATCAGGAACTAACTCTGTCTGACTATGTTTTGATGAAAGAACAAAGACAAAGGTTTCAGGTAATACATTCTCTGCATTTGTATCTTCACTTTGAGTTTGCCTTCTTTCTTCACGTTCCTCACTATGGACTCCGTTAACACTTTCATGGGACAGCTGCTTTGAAGATAACTCTACTTGATCCTCTGAAAACGTTGTCTCAAACTGGGTTTTCTCCAATAAATGATCTTTGTTTGCTTCAACTTCTTCTGGAGTAGTCTTGAGCTCTTCAATCTTAGATTTTGCATCATATATTTTGCTGTCTACTAAATCTTCACACAGTTCAGCAGAAGTGTTTACAGTATCCGGTGTTGCAGAGGAGTTTTCTGTGTCTAGCATTGGCTTTGCAACATGTTCAGGATTCTCACTCTCACAGAGATCTTTAGGATTTTCATCTTGTTTTTCTGTATCGTCTGAGTCTTTGAATAAAATTGACTGTTCACTTACTTTTGAAAGTATTTGTGATGATTGTGACTCCAAGCTACTGTCTACAGTGTCCTCAGCTTCACCATCATCAGGACTTTGTGGCTTGTTAACCTCTGCTGAAGCCCCTAATGCTGTTATTGTTTCATCTTCTGCCAAATCCTCAAATTCATCAAGATTGGGTAATGGAGTTGTATCAGGAAGGGTCTGTTCTAACTGATATTCCTTACTTATTTCACATTCTTCACTCTTTTGTGAACATATTGAAATATCTTGTGAGTCCATAGAATACTCAGATTTAGAATGATCATAATCCAGATAACCAGCAGCATACATTGCATCTAAGTCTGTTAGGTGTTTTTCAATTGATCCATCAAAATCATATTTTTCAGTAAGATTTTTAGCTAAGCACGTATGTGATTTACTATCTTCTATGACATTTTCACACTGATGTTCTAACAAAAATGTTGATTTTTGACAGATTATTTCTGTATCAAAAATGTCTTGCTCCTTTTCTTTTTCTTCCAAAATGATTCCATCACTTTTCTGTTTGAAATTATCACATTCTACTTCAAGATCATTTTTCTCATCTTTTTGTGTTTTGATTTCTTTATCAGCAAACTTGCTGTTATGCTCATGCTGTTCAGCTTGAGCTTCTGCATCATTTTCACTTGAGAATCGAAGGTTGTTTGGGATGATGTTTAATGAAAATCCGACAAATTGCTCCTCACTAGAAACTTTTGTAAATGAATAGTCACTTTTATTATCCTCCTCAGATGCAACTGGTTCAATAATTGTGGAAACAACCTCGCAGCCAATTTGGTCTTCAACTTCTTGGTGATCACCCTTTTGTTTATCTTCTTCATGATGATAACTCTCTTGTTCTTCTTTTACTTCTTCATGATAAAGTTCTGGTATTTCTTTTACTTCTTGGTGATAATGCTCTTGTTCTTCTTTTACTTTTTGGAGATTATCCTCTTGCCCTTCTTCTACTTTTAGGTGATAACCCTCTTGTCCTAATTTTGTTTCTTGGTCATAACTCTCTTTTCCTTCTGCTTCTCCTTGGGGAAAATTCTTTTGACTTTCTTCTTCATCCTGGTGAAAGCTCCTTTTTTCTTCCAATACTTCTCCTGCCACTTCATCCAGTATCACATTTGTCTCGGATTTCAATAATTGACATTCCTGCGTTATAATTTTTTGAGCTTCTTCCACAATGTTATATTCTTCTTGAACACACACTTCAGTTTTAATTGCTTTGGTGAATCCTACTGCTGTGCAAACCACATAATTCTCTTCAATTACATCCTTATCATCTTCTTTCCCATCATTTAACTCAGAATTCTTCAATTCACCCAAACATGTATGTATGTTTCCCTCTTCTATTGGATTGTTTTCCAATGGCTGACTATTTCTATCCAACCCTTCACTTTCCGATGACAGTATCTCATGTTCAGGTGTTGACTGTACATTTAGAGGTTGTACATTGCTTTGCTCAATTTGATGAATTTCTTTACCTTTATTAGAAATCAAAGTCTCTTCATGGACAATTTCATATAAATCTTCCTGCTTTGAGTTTGACCGGATTTCTAGCAAACTTTCACCTTCTTCTTCATCCATGGTTTGGACACCATTTTTATTTTCAAGTTGACGCTCTTGTTCTGTGTCACTCACTGTCTTGAAATCCGCAAGCCCTGGCTGCAGATTGTTTTCAGATAACTGATTTCTTACTTTCTGAACATTATCCTTCTGATCCTCTGATTCTTTTTGGTTTATATAAGTGATATTTTGAGTAATTTCCTCTGTAGCTTCTACAGTTTCAGTTTTCTGATGATTATCATAACCCTGAAGAATTTGTTTTAAATCACTGAATTCAAAATTTTTTTTTTCTTCTTCGCTTACAAGTAGTGTTTGTTCGAGGTCATCCATAACCTGCTCGCTGGACTGATAAACTTCCTTGACAACAAGAATCCTGGTTTGTTTAACATTAGCGGAGTCATGGATGATTTCTTCTGCACTTATAGTTTCCTCACACTTACTATCCTCCTCGAAGTCCTCCATTTCTTGTTTCTTTTCCTCTTCTCTACTGTCATCACCTTTTGAAAGGTGGCTACTTGACTCAGAAACATCACGGACCTCAAACTTATCTTTTCTTTCCAAATCAAACTGTTTGTTTTCCTGTTTCCCATCACTACCTGAGTCAACTTCAAGAATTTCATCAACTTGGTTATAGGATTGTTGGTCAATCTTATTATCATACTCTTGGATTTTTGTACTTTGAGTAACTTGTTCTGTATCTTTTTTAGGATGCACATGATACTGTTCTAGATCACTTTTCTGTTCATCATAAATATTCTTCGTGAAGTTTTGTCCATCATCAGGCAAAGAGGTAATGTCTTCCATTGAAGAACTTAGCACTCTGAGGTTTTGAACCACACCCACTTCTTGATCTTTAAGAGTTGCTTCAGCACAACTCAAAGATTCTTCTAACTGGAAATCCTTATTAAGTTGCGAGCTTTCCTTTTGTTCATGAACCACATGATTTGTAACCTCTTTGTCAACATCTGCATTATTCAATGAGACTTGATTGTCAAACTCCAACTCTTGGCTGTGAGAATATTCAATTCCCTGGTCAGTAGTACCATCTGATGTAGGTTCATTTGTTTCATTCATATCTTTTGTATTTGTCTTAGAAAAATCTAGAACTTTTCTAAATTTCTCATTGTTCACTTTGATTGGTGTCTCAATATTTTGATGCACTAATGGCTCTACTAACTCCTGTTTTTCAACATAAAGTCTCTGACAAGTCACAGTTTGTCCAAAAATCTCTTGCTTTTCCATGATGTGTTCTTTGTTACTATTTCCAAAGCCTTCATTAATACTTAGTGGAGCCTCAAAGTCAATCTTTTGTTTGCTGGGTTTCTCAACAATGAGTGTATCATTGTCTTTGTTTTGATCTTCCACAACATTATTTTGCTTCTCAAACCCAAATTTCGAATTGACTTCAATATGTTTTCCTTCGTTTTTCAAGGAAGACTGCACTTGGGTACTTACAATTTCCTTTTCAATAAATGGTAGAAATTCAACCATATGCTCTATCTCCTTTAATTCTTTATTATTTATACTGGATGCGTTTCCATTTACAACAAGCTGAATAATTGTGTCCTTTGCCAAGGTCTCCTTAGTGACTGATTTGGAAGAGCAGGTAATGGTCTCCTCTTGATTTTTCTTAATAATGTCTCCTTTCTGAGGATGCCTTCTAAAATTGCTTGCTACTGAAGACGATGTTATAGCTGTTTTAGCAGAAGATGCTTTGGTATATTTAATGCCTTGAGATTGAAGCACAGAGCTTACTTTCTGAAATTCTTTGGTTACAGGACTTGCCCTGTTTGAAGTTGACGTACTTTTTACATTCAGGTAGCGTTTTGTACTTGGTGTCTCTGCACTTTGCTTTCTGCTTGAGTTTATTCTGTTGTCCTTGGAAATCAGCTGTTTAGTGTTTCCATGATGACTTTTTCTGAAGGCATTTTGTTCCAGTTGTAAATCTGTGAGATAAACGGAGAGATGCCTTTTAATACCTATGATCTACAAAGAGTAAATCTAACTAATAATGGTGCAATAGTCTATACAAACGAGTGAGTGAAAACACATCATCTAGTCTACATCTGCCTGATGTTATAGACTCTGTTGATATCTTTGTACAGAAAATTGTCATTTTGTTCACATCTAGACTAAAAGTTTACAGCATTTTACAGTACCAGCAAAGTGGATGGATTATAAATTAATTTTATATAATCTAATTGTTTTTGGTCAAGAATCTGTGCAGATATTGGCTCTGGTTAAGTTATTTAACTTGGCAGTCTCAATTTCTGTGGCATAAATGCACTTTTTGTTGTGGTGTTTACCCATTCCTTTCAATGGGGACCCTGAAATCAACAGATTAAACCCACTGGTCTGACATTATTTTGTTGTGTTTCTACATAAAAAAAACTCATAAAAAACAGATGAATAATCATGGATTTCAGTTTAGTAAAATCTTCACCAAATCCTTAAAGCCGTGTTCACACAAGGCATGTCCGATGCATTTTTTTTTGCCTTAACTGTTTTTCAGAAATTCGGTATAAATACTGCATTTTCAGAAAATTGTGGTAAAGAAAAAGCATTGCGAATGCATTATGTGCACATAGCCTAAGACTTTGCAATTAGAAAGGGTAAAATCTGCACCAAATCTCTAACAAAATCTGCAGCAAATCTGTAACAAGATCTGCAGCAAAATCTGCATGTGACATGTCCAGATTCTGTTGTAATATGTCCTCTGAGTATGATTTTGGGATAGGTGGCGCTACATACCACTGCTTGTTACTTAGTGGACTGTGAAAAATATCTGTCTGAGGTGGGGATGATATGCCGTATATATATGGAATAACATTACATGCCCAATAATTAAAGTTTCAAGGAAACCGTTTGACCATTTCGTGTGTGAACTTTATTCTTAAGGACCAGAACAATTATTTTAGAGATATTGAAATACATAGACTGCCATGAATTAAAACTTTTGCTATGACTGTAAATTTTTATTTATTGTAAACCCAAATGTGAGAAACTTACCACTGATGGATGAAGACATTTTGTAATCCATACCGGGAGAATATAATCTTGTACTTTCTGCTTCTAGAAGGGATCTGCAAGGAAATAGGAAAAAATGACTGGAAGGTTTTGACAAGGATTTAATATATTTAACAGTAATGATCAAATAATGTTTCTCTGCACAGTTGAGTTGAGGAATGACCTAAACCAATGGGACAAAAATCCATGAAACACGAGAGTCAGGTCACTAAAAAACACTACATCCCAGAAACTGGTAACAAAAATGCAATGGACACCAGGGAGAAATGAGAAAACAACTAAAAACAGCAAAAAATATTAATTGTTCATTAAGAACTACGTTTCGAAAACTACCGAACGACGTGGATTGGAGTCAACACAACTATTATAGGGTTGATCCCTTTGGGACCTTTATGTTATATCCATAGTCATGCACTGACATTTAAAAGTATCTTTTACTAGAATTTTTAAAATTTAAACTGAGAACATCCAGCTATTGCCCCTGCTCCACTGATTCTGGAACAGTTTTTCTTTTTATTCTATGACTTTCCGTTCCAAAGTTATGACCCCTTGTAATAAAGATACAAATATTCCCTTCAACCAACTGGGCATATACCACAAAACTTCTGTGTGTATTTGCATTTTCTAATCTGATGCTGACCAATGAAAACACAACCACACCCATGGACAAGTTTTGTGGTATACGCTCAATTGGTTTAAGGCAATAGTAACATTTTTATTACAAGGAGAAGCTACTTTGGAACAGAAAGTCATAGAGTGAAGCAAATTTTTGGGGAAAAAAAGAAACAGAATTGCAAAACTACTTAATATCATAGTTTGCTGCTGAAGGCACAGAACACCTGCGACTAAGATAAAAAAAAGTAAGGACTGAAGTCAGAATTATTAATTGTCAAATACACTAACCATTAGGGAATAAGATCAAAACCACTAAACATCAGCGACTGCATAATAATGCCACTGAATGCCAAGTGGACATTAAACTACTTGACACAGTGACTATGGCTCTACAACTACACAGCGGGAGATGACGGGATACAGTATAAGCCATGTGCTGGTCATAAAGAGCTTCATAGGCAACTGATTTACGCTGACCACACACATACAAATGCTGACAGCCAAGCTCTTATTTAGCCATAAATTCTTTCTCTCGACTCCCCCATACACATGAATGTTCAGCTCAGTTAAGTATGAACGAATTTTCTGAGTTAAAGAGTGATCATACTTTCAAGTAACATTTCAGTATAAGCTGTCGTGTGTACTTGAGAAACAACATGTGTGGGGTCACACGCATTCAGCAAAGCATCGCATTAGCAAAGCATAAGCAAAAGCAGTTATTCCATGGCAGAATCTAACACCCATCTCGATTCTCTTCATACAGGTAATCATTTCATTCAACTCCTGCACTGACGATCCATCTTGCATGTGTTCACTCTGTTCTATGTCAGCAAGCATTTTGTATTGGTAATCATTTTATTCAACTCCTGCACTGACAATCCATCTTGCATGTGTTCACTCTATTCTATGTCAGCAAGCATTTTGTACTGGTAATCATTTCATTCAACTCCTTTGCTATAATTCATCTGTTAAATTTTTCTCAGTACTTACTGTTGTATATCCATGGGGGGGATCCCTGTAGATGATATCATGGGAGAGGTGCTCTAGCATAGAGATGGAATCAGGACTAGCATCTTTGATCATCTATTCCACACCAGGGTGTGTTGAGCAGCTGTTGGTAATTTATAGCAAACAGCTCCCACAATCCGTCTCTCTTGTCCCTGTATTGGGGCCTATAAATTTAGAAATCTTCTAAGGGGTACACGCATGTGTGGGGTCGCACGCATTCAGCAAAGCATCGCATTAGCTAAGCATCAAGCAAAAGCAGCTATTCCATTGCAGTTAGTCAGGGCAGGAGTCAGGTCAATCACACTTTGTACTCCCTATTATCCATGTGCTTTATTTCTTTCCTCCTGTGTTCCCTTGCCATCCACATTCACCGCCCCATCCCCCCTCCATCACGACTCATACACATCAGCCCCTCTATACTTCCCTCTCCCATGTACAACTCCCATGCACTTCTCATCTTCCTGAAAAATCTCAGCCCATCTTGCCCATACACATCGCAGAAAAAACTTCTTACAATTCCAATAACTACTTGATCTTTATCTTCCTACTCCTACTGATTTCGGGGGATGTCTCCCCCAACCCTGGTCCACCATCCCCCAACCTCAACCTCTACCCTACCTCATATCGAAACCATACTAATCTTACTAATATTACTTGCACTCCCTCATCTCCCTCTTTCAATGGTGCCCTCTGGAATCCACGATTTGCATGTAACAAGCTTCCTTTCCTGCACAGTTACTTTCTGAACAACTCTCTGAATCTGTTGGCCCTCACTGAAACCTGGATCCAGGATTCTGACACTGTCTCCCCTGCTGCCATTTCCCATGGTGACTTAGAATTCTCCCATTCCCCGAGACCCACAAACAGACATGGTGGTGGAGTCAGCATACTCCTCTCCCCACAATGCACTTCTCAGGTCATCCCTCCAGTTCCATCACTCTCATTCCCTTCTTTTGAGGTCCACACCATCAGGCTATTCTGTCCCTTCTCCCTCAGAGCAGCGGTCATATACCAGCCCCCAGGCTCACCCACCCACTTCCTTGACCATTTCTCAGCCTGGCTGCCGCACTTTATGTCCTCAAAGCTTCCAACCCTTATCCTGGGAGACTTCAACATCCCCATTAACAGCCCCACTTCCACAGCTGCATCCCAGCTTCTATCACTAACCACTTCTCTCGGCCTCTCACAGTTCTCAACCTCTGAGACACAAAAAGACGGTAACACCCTTAACCTGGTCTTTGTCTAGCTCTGTTTATTCTCCTACCTAAATTACTCACCGCTTCCCCTCTCTGACCACAACATTCTCTCCTTCACGCTCACAAATCCTTGCACACCCCAACACACTCCTTTCCCCTGGCTCACTCTCCACATTTGATCCCATCACAGAAGAAGTCTCCAGACTCCTCTGTTCTTCTTGTCCAACTACATGAACTACCGACCTCATTCCCTCACATCTCCTCCAGTCTCTCACTATAGTCGTCACAACTCACCTAACGACAATCTTTAATCTCTCCCTCTCTTTGGGCATTTTCCCATACTCCTTCAAACACTCTATCGTTACACCACTACTAAAGAAACCCACTCTCGACCTATCCTGCACAAACAACTACAGACCAGTTTCCAATCTCCCCTTCATCTCTAAACTCTTGGAGCGCCTAGTCTACTCCCACCTTTCACATTTTCTCTCCACTCACTCCCTCCTAGACCCGTCACAGTCCGGCTTCCACCTCCTACATTCCACTGAAACTGCACTCATCAAAGTTACCAATGACATTCTGACAGCAAAATGTAACAGTGAACACTCGCTGCTCATTCTTCTCGACCTTTCTGCAGCTTTTGACACTGTTGACCACCATCTCCTACTCTCTAGGCTCCAGTCATTGGGCATTAAGGACACTGCTCTCACCTTGTTCTCTTCCTATCTTTCTGACCGCTGTTCAGTCTTTTGTTTGCTGGCTCCACTTCATCACCTCTTCCTCTTGCTATCGGCGTACCTCAGGGCTCAGTTCTTTGCCCCCTTCTCTTCTCTCTCTACACGGCCCCAATTGGACAGAACATCAGCAGGTTTGGCTCTCAGTACTATCTTTATGCTGATGACACACAACTATACACATCATCCCCTGACCTTACCCCCACTGTACTACAGAACGATAGAGACTGTCTGTCCGCAGTCTCCAACATCATGTCCGCCCTCTATCTGAAACGCAACCTCTCCAAAACTGAACTTCTGCTCCGTCGTCTACAAACCTCCTTAAATCTGATATTTCCCTCTCCATGGGTGGCACCATAAAAACACCTCGGCAGCAGGCACGCTGTCTGGGTATTATGTTTGACATCAATCTCTCCTTCACATCCCATATACAATCTCTTGACCGCTCTTGCCGCTTACACCTAAAGAACATCTCTAGAATCCTCCCTTTTCTCACCATGGAAACAACAAAAACCCTCACTGTCACATTGATCCACTCCCGCCTGGACTATTGCAAAGCTCTATTAATTGGCCTCCCCATTACTCGACTTTCCCCTCTCCAGTCCATACTTAATGCAGCAGCCAGCGTCATCCATCTGGCTAAGCGGTACTCGGACGCGTCCGCTCTTCGCCAGTTGTTACATTGGCTGATTGGCTGCCTATTCATTATAGGATCCAACTCAAAGTACTTGTTCTCACCCACAAAGCTCTCCACAGCGTGGCACCCCCCTATATCTCCTCCCTCATTTCTGTCTATCAGCCTAACCGACCGCTGCGCTTTGCAAACGACTTTCGACTAACCTCTGCACTAATCCGTACCTCACACTTCCGACTCCAAGACTTCTCCCGCGCTGCACCAATCCTCTGGAATGGTCTACCCAAAGAAATTAGGACTATCCACAATTTGCATAGACGCTCCCTCAAAACACATTTATTCAGAGTGGCCTATCACGTTCACTAATCAAAGTAATTTTATGTGGAAGTGTGCATGTGTAGCCCATTCACTATCCCCATCTATCCCCCACTCCCTTAAGATGGCTGGACCATCATTGTACATACACACTTGTACTTTGTATCTCCACCACCTCATTGTAGATTGTAAGCTCTCACGAGCAGGGTTGTATAATTTTGCTTTAATTATTGTATTGTTAATGTTGTTACTTGTGACTCGTGTTTTGAAACTGTTAAACTGTAAAGCGCTGCAGAATATGTTGGCACTATATAAATAAAGATTATTATAAATATTATTATTAACATTATTTTTCTCCATTATGTGATTTCAATCCTGTATTTTCACAAATTTTGTCCTCTGCAGGATCTCTCTCTAATTTGCAATTGACTCTGAGCTGGCAGGTGGAGACTAGCTGCTATGATGTCTGCCATGCACACCTCAGCACACAAAGGTATTCCTGCTATTCATTGTTTAGTTATCACGCAGAAAGGAGAAGCAACAGCAGCATGAAGGACATTATGTAGCAGTACTGAGCAGTGTAATTGTGAATCTAGCACTATGGTCACATAAAAGAATTGTAAGAAAGCTCAGTATAATCTTTCTGTTTCTACTTCTGCATGTTTTCTCACTGTGCTCCTCCTTCCTACTCCATTGAGTATAATAGGAGATGTAACCTGATACCTCACTGTGCTAGCAGTCTGTTTTGAATGGATGATGAGTTTAGGAGCCAACGAGGAGTGTGAGTAGTGACTTATAAGTGAAGGAGATTTCTTCAATAAGATATATTAGAAAGTCTCTTCTATATATTTGTGTGTACTATTCATGTATGCAAAGTTAGACTTAAATAAGTTGACAACTATTTTAACATTGATGGCCTATTCGTAGGCTAGGTCATTAATGTCTGATTTGTGAGGGTGCAACATCCAGCATCCCCGCCGAACAGCTGCTTTTGGTGGCGGCGGACAGAAGTGCTCAATGACGGATCTGCTTTGCCTACTGATAGTGGCGAGTACTGCACATCCCTCCCTATTGATTTGAATATAATACTGGAGTCTACTTATGTATCTCAAAAGGTACCTTCAAGGAGCAGAATCCCAGATGTTACCTCTGCAACTTGTGACGCTAGTCACTTCTTACGGCCAAGCCGTGAGTCAGAGTGGTCAAGGAGTTCAAGGTCAGAAGCCAGGAGGCTACGCCATACACAGACGGAAGAGACAAAAGCAAAGTAAGGCAAAGTTCTGAGGTCAGAGTACCGGAATGATAACGGATCAGAGCTGAAGGGGTTAAACAGGCGGCTAGTCAGAAGAAAGTCCAAGGTCGGGCAACAGATCAAGCATATAGAACTCAAGGCACAGGGAGCACAAAGCACAAACATCACAAGATGAATGTACGTCAGGCAGTGGTCTGGGAGAAGCTGCTCAGTTAAGTAAGCACGGCATTTACCCGGGATAGTGAACACCTGGAGACTGCGACGCCTCCCAGTCACCAATTGGCTAGTCGAGCCCTCAATAAACACACTGGCAGCTGAGCGCGTCCCTGAACAAGATTGGATGGCCTTGCTGTCAATCAAAGTACTGACAGCTTCAGCAAGCCACTGTATCGGATTGGACGGCTGAGCTGTCCATCAGAGTAACGTCAGCTTCAGCATGCTCCTGTACTGGATTGGACAGCCGAGCTGTCAGTAACTGCATCCCAGACACCCTGAGGGGTGGAACCATGACACAACTCCAATATGGTTCTTAGGGTCTACAAATCCTATACTCCCAAGGAACATCTCGGAGGCTCCCAAAAAAAGGGGAGACCCTCCAGGTTCCTGGATTGGTTGACTAATCACTTGAGTGTGCACAAATTGCCACCAAACCTCATGGGAAGCAGGGTTTAGTACCAGTGGGTGGCATTCAGGAGGTGTGAAAGAGGTGTGGAGCCCCTTGATTAGAAAAAGGACACGTCTTCATGGAAAAATATTTTCATGTTGAGTTTGTTGACCTTTAAAAGGTGACAAGTATGACAAAACAGTTTGTGAACTTCAATACTTAAATTTAGGGAATTCAGCACCATATTTAAAAGTTATTGTAAAGTATTCATATCATACCCTCATTTTTATTTACTATATATATATATATATATACAGTATATATATAATATTTTGAATTTACACATAAAGGTAAGTCAAATTGGACTATAATATTTTTATGTAATTCCAAACTATTTTAATAATTTACAAAAAGAGGAGAAAAAAAAGATTTTGAGCCTGCCTGAGATCACACACGCTGGCTCTTGAGAACCTCCTTATCCCTTTCTCTCTTACTTTATAGCTAATTCATATTGTGTTACACAAGTAGCCCAATGACATAATAGAATGTCTCGGAGTGATTTTTTTTTTTAGCTTCAGTCCCTGTGGTCAGCATTATGATGCTAATGAGCGACTCCCTTTTCTTTAATACCGTCTGTAAGAGCGAGAAAAGAGGAAAAATATAAGTGTGGGGGAAACTTTGAGTAGAAGTTCATTGTTGAGACCAAATTCCCAGGGAAAAAATGGAAAGATGAAGAAAAAGGAGCAACCTATACATTCAGTAAAATCTTGAAGATATAGTACATGAAAAGGGATATTTGGGGGAATTTTTTGACAGGGTTTCAGACTGGCTTGTGAGTGTTTTACATATGCAAATTATATGTGCCTTGAACTAGAGAAAGACTTTTTTATTATGTTGTCTCTTATTTGCAATTGACTTTTAACTGGTGAAAGGAGACTGCAGTGGTCTCTTACATACACCACACACAAAGATGGATTCTTACAGTTCATTCCTTAATTAGTGCACAAAGTGAAGCAGAGGCAACGTGGAGGAAATTATTTAGCAATAATGAGCAGTGATGAGCAGTGTAGTTGTGAATCCAGCTCTAATGGCGTAAAAGACTTGTTAGAAAGCTCAGTACAATCTTTCTGTGTCTCCCTTTGCGTTTTCTCTCAAACTGTTCCTCAATCTAATTCCTCTTCCTTCCATAGAGTATGATGGATGTAACCTGACACCTCACTCTACTGGAATTCACTCTTATCTCGAGTAAGATGGAGCTCAGCTGTTTTTTTAGATTGGATGTGAGTTCAGGAGCCATTTCAGAACCTATTCTGATAAATTTCACAGAAAGGGGAGCAACATCATTACAGTGTGTTTCACTCTATTTGATGGATTTCTTCATCCAGTTTTACGGGGATACCACGACAGAGAGCAGCCAGAACACCATAGCATCTGGTTTCATGTACTCTTGCACCGGTTACAAGTACACTACCGTTCAAAAGTTTAGGGTCACCAAGACAATTTTGTGTTTTCCATGAAAACTCATACTTTTATTAATCAAGTGAGTTGCCAAATGAATATAAAATCTAGTCCAGACATTGACAAGGTTCGAAAAAAAGATTTTAATTTGAAATAATAATTTTCTCCTTCAAACTTTGCTTTCGTCAAAGAATGCTCCCTTTGCAGCAATTACAGCATTGAAGACCTTTGGCATCCTAGCAGTTAATTTGCTTAGGTAATCTGTAGAAATTTCATCCCATGCTTCCAGAAGCCCCTCCCACAAGTTGGTTTGGCTTGATGGGCACTTTTTGCGTACCATACGGTCAAGCTGCTCCAACAACAGCTCAATGGGGTTGAGATCTGGTGACTGCGCTGGCCACTCCATTACAGATAGAATAACGTTTGCCTGCTTCTTCCCTAAATAGTTCTTGCATAATTTGGAGATGTGTTTTGCCAATATTAATCTTTTCCTTTTATTAGCCAGTCTCAGATATGGATTTTTCTTTGCCACTCTGCCCTGAAGGAAAGCATCCTGGAGTTGCCTCTTCACTGTAGACATTGACACTGGCATTTTGCATGTACTATTTAATGAAGCTGCCAGTTAAGGACCTGTGAGGCATTGAGTTCTCAAACTACAGACTCTAATGTACTTGTCTTGTTGTTTAGTTGTGCAGCAGGGCCTCCCACTTCTCTTTCTACTCTGGTTAGAGCCTGTTTGTGCTCTCCTCTGAAGGGACTAGTACACACCGTTGTAGGAAATCTTCAGTTTCTTGGAAATTTCTCACATGGAATAGCCTTCATTTCTAGGTACAAGAATAGACTGTCGAGTTTCACATGAAAGTTCTTTTTTTTCTGGCCATTTTCAGAGTTTAATGGAACCAACAAATGTAATGCTCCAGATTCTCAACTAGCTCAATGGAAGGTCACGTTTATAGCTTCTCTAATCAGCCAAACTGTTTTCAGCTGTGCTAACATACTTGCACCAGGGTTTTCAAGGGTATTCTAACCATCCATTAGCCTTCTTACACAGTTAGCAAACACAAAGTACCATAAGAACACTGAAGTGATGGTTGTTGGAAATGGGCCTCTATACACCTATGAAGATATTGCATTACAAACCAGACGTTTGCAGCTAGAATAGTCATTTACCACATTAACAATGTATAGAGTGTATTTCTGAATCATTTAATGTTAGCTTCATTGCAAAAAACTGTGCTTTTCTTTCAAAAATAAGGAAATTTCTAAGTGACCCTAAACTTTTGAAAGGTAGTGTACTTTATCATTGTATAAAACTGTGCAGATTTTTTCCTTGCCAGCAGTGCAGGAGTTAATCTGTTCAGTTGAAGCTCCTGGAGCTTTCCTACTTGGATTGTCTCAGCTGTTTAGTGTTTGCCACTCCCCTCTTCTATATTTGCTTGCCTCTGACACTTAAGGATTGCCAGTGTTAGTTTTTACTGCCTGGTTCTGGAATTGGAGCTGTTGTTTGTGGTTGAAGTTGGCGTTTGGATATTGTTCTTCAGATTGTTCCATGGAGTTTTGCCTGTGTGCACATTCTCATCCTCTCCTATTTGATTTCTCCTTCCCTAAACTTCCATGTGTCTCAATCTGGTGTTTGGTGTGTGTATTTTGTATGGTTGGTATTTTCATTTATCCCTGTCCATCTTCCCTTGTTTTGTCTGGTTAGTGTTTTCCTACACACTTCAGATTCCCACTACCATGCATGGGAGAGGGGACAGATAGGGGTTAATAAAGGAGCATAGCAAAACACAAGAACCTGACATCTCCACCTCCAGGAGTAATCCGGAGTACAGGGTTTGACTACTGCACCCCTAGTTTTCACGACCTGGTTAGAGCCCATAGTTCCAACGTCAAACATGATATCCAGACTTTGAGTTGAGGATTTAGTTTAGGATTTATGATTGTTGGGGGTCCAACTACTTGGCCCACATTTATCATGACAACAAGAGTCCCAATGTCCTCCGTGTGAATGGAGGGGTATTGTGCAACTACTGCTTCATTGACTGCCAACTGGAGTGGTAATTGCACGTACTCTCTATTGCTCCATACAGGCAGATGATCTTGGGTTCTCTGTTTTTGTGGGGTTATATCAGCGATCATAAATGTAATTTTATTCTATGGATAGGTGAGATATGATTTTATATAGGACTTTTTTTAAAATAGAGATGAATTAATGGATTTGCAGGACTGTGCTTTTGTTCCGGAAGGGAGCCCCGCAAACCACCACCTACCTGCTGGAGTCGCCAGGATAATTTATGATTTGAAAACCTGATGCAATATCATATCATGTCATGGAAATCAGGAGAGGTTGTGGGGATGCCACTGCCAGCAGTTAGGAGTAAGTTCACAGGGCTCCTGTCTGGCCACTACAGACTACCGAAATGACATTAATCATTCTTGTCTTATAAGATATTGTTTAACTGTTTAACATCTAAATGCGGCAGCAAAGAGTTAATTACCTGTATGTGGCTACCTCCAGACTGAGAGACATTTTAAGGTGCATTAGCTGTTGTCTGTCTTCCAGCACTTGAGCAATCTGAATTCTCAGGTCTTGTTTCTCCTTCTCCAGAGTTTCGATTTCAAGCTGAAACATAATAATATTATTAATGAATCCTGAATGTTATAGACAGAATGACTGCTTCCATATGTTGCCTTAAAGGGGATCTGTCACTTGCCATAATAATGTCATTTTTAACCTGGTCTAAATGCCGCTGTTCTCCTAAATTCGGCAATATTTTTCTTTTGTTCCTGCACCTCTCCATTCCTGAGATATGGCCTCTTCTTCTCTGTATATACAGTAAATCTAATCTTATAAGTTAAGGAGGCAAGGTCTAAAACACTTCTCTGTGGACTTCTTCTTGATGATCACACCCAGTTGGCTAAAAAGACTAAATTTATATGCAGGGAAGTGGGGCCATATCTCAGGAACAGAGAGGCGCAGGCAGGAAAAAAAAACATCACTGGAATCAGAAGAACAGCAGCATTTACATAAAATAAAAGTGACATATTTATGATAATGTGAGAAATCCTCTTTAACTGGGTAAGTTGGTAACTGTCTAAGGCAGGAATACTTAAAATAACTTAATTTTAAGTTATGGGTGGCAATACTCCTTCAAATCAAGATGAATATCAATTTAAATGAAGCCAATACAGTATATTGTTGACCTCAAGTTTAATAATTACCTTAAATATGTATTACAATTACACATCTTAAAGGGATTGTCCATTTCAGACAAACCTGTTCCACTTTGCTAGTGCCCCTTTTGGAAGCTGGTAGTGGTGGAAAAATAAATATCTTCCCAATTAGCATTGGAAATAGCTCTCCGATCTAGTTTCTATAATATGTACTGTAGTACAATGTAGGTGCCCAACTTTGGCTAAGGAAGGGAAAGGTCAGGTGTAGAAGATTAGGAATTAGGAAGATCCACCAGTATTGGGCACTATATTTCAGTAGTCACCAAGTAACTCAGGTCTTAAAGGTCTTTTTCCATAAGTAGGAGACACATAACTTACTAGAATTAGGAATAGTCAAAATTTCACACATCTGATATTATTGCTACATTAATATATTAATATGTTTTTAATGTTTATAGGAAATGTCCCTTTAAGAGCCCCTCGATCATTTGATCATGCATTTAACTCGTCTCAGCTAAATAGAGAATTGGGTAGGCTGAGGGTTGCCTTGCAGATGGACATACTGATTTCTCTTAGGACATTTATGTGATAGATACCATCAAGGATCCATCTAATCACAGGGTTCTTTATCAGAGGGCTCAGTATTCATCCTCTGGCACTTAGGGATCAGGCAGATCTCCCAACATGACCATGAAATAAGGTTAAGAGGCCTAAATTAACTTAAGAGCCCTAAAAGGACGAGCCATATGCCATATATACAGTATATAAAACGCAGCACAATGAGACATCTGCTTCCTTTCAATACCGGATGACATTTAGTACATAACAGCGGACTGGTAATAAATAGACATGAGTCATGTTATGTGTACTGTCGCTTGATTGCAAGTTCATAGGGTGAGGTGTTCTGTTGGTATAAGAATTTTTGTTGAATGATGCGCCAATTTATCTTTATCCATCCATTCTTCCATCCATTCACCCACCCATCTATTTTATTTAACCCATATCTACCAGCCTGTAAGTTTATTTATCAGCCCTCATATTAGACTGTGTTGAAATCTCATTTTTGACTATGCAGGGCTCATGACACATCCATAGGCCCCATGCACAAATTGAATGTCAAAAAATGCTTAAAGTTGGTTCTACTGCACTTCCTTATGCAGAAGAACAGAAAAAAAAGTATAAGTATTTTTTTATTTAAGAATAGTGGTTGAAATATTCCTTGGTATACTTCCAATGTAACCCTATCTGTAAAGTATATCTCTATAGGCCAGGACAGTAGCAGACAATCTCTTGGGAGAATTCAAAGATTCCGCATATACATATCCACTAAAGAGATGGAGATGGATCCATGTAATTTTCTGAGCAAATGACTCAGCTCCCTGGACAATTCCGACTTCCTTTCCCAGACACATCTGCTCTCAGTGTAGCATATGGAAGATGTTGGAGTCATCGCAGTGCTGCATGATACATGGGCAAGGCAGTAGCAGTATTACTGCGTAGAAACAGTGCACAAAAAACAATTTTCCCTCTAAAATTAGAAGATAATCAGTTTTGGAGTGGTATCCATAATGATAGTCACCACATTAGTTAGGACAATACTTGCCAAATCTGCTGGATCGTCCAAGTAGCTCGCATAAAAAGAGGAGACCTCCTGTACTCCAAGGGTTTTTGAAAAATCTCAAAAGTGCCAGTAAAGACTTCCAAAACCTCCAGGAAGGCAGAGATTTCCAAAACTCTAAAATCCAATCAAGTTCTAGTAGCTATCACGTATGCATGGTACCTACCACATTAGTTAGCACCATACTTGCCAACTTTGCTGGAAAGTCACAGAGGCTCACAGAAAAAGAGGAGAGCTCCCAAATTTCCAGAGGAGTTTGAAAATCTCCCACATCCCAGCAAAGATTTACATAACCTATAGGAAGGCAAAGCTTTCAGATGTTTTCTGTGGTTTGATGCTGGGGTGCTTTATCATCCATTTGATTAGTACGGGCATGGTCTTAAAAAGGAAGTTGGCCACATGGAAAGCATTTTCAGTGACATGATCCCACAAGGACATCCCTAAAAATTGGCAAGTAGGGTTGTCACCTAAGTTTCTCCAAAGCAGGCAGTTTGTAAAATTATGATCAAAGTTCTTAAACCATATGATATTTTGGTCCGAACTTTAATCCTCATTATGGACCATGATACTGTTGGCAAAAGTCCAAACTCCTAGCCATGTTATTCAACCTCTGAGCTCTACAGGTGTTGCTATATCAAGGCTGAACTAGTGGGCACTGGCACAATATTATCATAATGGCCAACATTCCTGGAATGTCTAGGAGGGCCTAGAAAAATATGAGACCTCTTTGACTCTCAGAGGAGTTGGAAAATCTCCTAGGTGCTATCAAAGACACCCAAAACTTTGAGGAAAGCAAAGCACTGGAATGTTTCTTGTGCCTGATACTGGGCCATTCCATCATCAGATGGGGATATAGAGTCAAAATGCACATTCAGCCGTTGTGAAAGAGGTTTAGTGGGGGAAAGGGAACTTGGCCATGTGAACACATTTACAGTGGCATATTTTAAAGCGGTTGTCCAGGTTTGGCATGAAAGTGAATGCAGACTTTCATCCCAAACCTGGACAACCCCTGTAATCTACTCTGATAAGGGCATCCCTAAAAGCTAGCAGGTAGGGTTGTCACCCTAGTTTCCCAGAAGAGAGTATTTTGTAAAAGTATTAGAAAATATCTTACAACACTTGATGTTTGGGTCCTGATTTTAGTCCTAATTTTTGACCATGATGGTGAAGGGCCAAACTCTTCGCCCAGATATTCTCAATATGGAACCTTGGTATGCCTCAAATCAAAGCTGAACCAGCAGACCAAACATTAGCCGTAAATATCATGCCAGCTCTATTGGAACATCTAGAAAAATTGAAGACTTTCTGAACTAGAGATACCAAATCTTACTTGGTGTCAAAGCTTCATGAAACCATTTGGAATAAAGAGCTTCTGGAAAGATTCTTGCATTTTGCACATGATTCTGGAATGCTCTGTAATTTGAATTTAGGCTTGTGATGTAATTACAACTTCAGGCGTCACAAAATAGGGCTTAGTGGGCATGAGAAAAGGGTGCAAATGTACCTTTTAAATGACCAAAGGTAAAAGTCGGCAACTATGTCAACCAACCTAAATAGACAATGGAGTTACAGAAGAATGGAGTCGAAGGAGTCACAGAGGGAAGGAGCCCAATGAGTTAGACAGGGAATGAGCCCAAGGAGCTACTGAGGGAAGGAGCCCAAGGAGTTACAGCGGGAAGGAGCCCAAGAAGTTACAGAAGGAAGGAGCCCAAGGAGTTACAGAGGGAATGAGCCCAAGGAGTTACAGAGTGAATGAGCCCAAGCAGTTACAGAGGAAAGGAGCCCAAAGAGTTACAGAGAGAAGGAGCCCAAGAGGTTACTGAAGGAATGAGCGGACATAGTTACAGAGAGAATTAACAGAAAGAGTTAGAGAGGGAATGAGCCCAAGCAGTTACAGAGGGAAGGAATACAAGCAGTTACAGAGGGAAGGAGCCCTAGGAGTTATAGGGAGAAGGAAACCAAGGAATTAAATAGAGAATGAGCCAAAGGAGTTACAGAGGGAATGGACCCAAGCTGTTACAGAGGGAAGGAGCAAAAGGAGTTAGCGAGAATGAGCCCAAGGAGTTACAGAGCGAATCAGCCAAAGGAGTTACAGAAGGAAGGAGACCAAGCAGCTACAGAGTTACACATGGAAGGAGCCCAAGGAGTTACAGAAGGAATGAGCATATTAGGCAACAAATTCTACTCATAGACACTTTATCAGTGTGGCATAAACAATTGGGTCCTTCAGTAGCGATCTATATGGGAATCTTTATGATTTGATATTCTGATCCTCATAATATCCGTTCATCAAGGAGTGGAATTTGAACTACACTTTGTTTTATAGCATTTTTTCCTAGAAAGCATGTGGAAAGCATGGGTTCTTTTATACATAACTGAGCTAAGTGCCGCCATGTGTTCCGTGACTTTGCAGTATCGAATGTCACAGCTGTAGAAGATTGTGTTTGAACAGTAAGCTGTAACCAAAGCTGTTATAATCCTTGATTGATGTAAATAATAAAAAAAAACAATTTTAAGGAATTTACCAAAAGTGTGTAAATAAAGTTGATATCAAGGTAAAACGTATGTGCACGTTTCTTATCTGTGCTGGCAATCGTGGTCTAACAGTTGAGTTGGCATCATAACTCAAATACTGGAGGACATTTTTCATACTGTATGTTGCCAATCGCAACCCATCATCATATAGCTTTATTTTTCCACAAATTAAAGCTGAGCTGTGATTGGTTGATATGGGCAATAAAGACTCTTTATCTCACTCAGACAGCTTCATAAATCTGCCCCACTCTGTGTTAAAAATGGCAGGCACATACTGAACTGTCTTAAATAAGTTTTATTTATACAGCTCTAGAAAACACACTTAAAAACGTCCATTTCCTATAATTTAAAAAAAAAAATCAAGAACTTTGTTTTGAAATTTTTGCTCCTCTAAGGGTGTGTGCACACGCTGCGTATTCTGCTGCGGATCTGCAACGGATTTGGCCCTGCAGATCCGCAGCAGAATTAGCTGCGGTGTACAGTACCATTATTCCCTATGGGAATTAAAAGCCGCTGTGCAGATGCTGTGGAATTTTCCGCACGGATTTTGCTGCAGTTTCAAATCCGCAGAAAGAATTGCATGTCAATTCTTTCTGCGGATTCCGCAGCGGTTTACCATCTCCTCCATTATGGAGATGATAAACCGCAGGGCAAAACCGCAGGCTAATCCGCAGATAAACCGCAGGTCTGTTGACCTGCGGATTTATCTGCGGATTTTGCAAAATCTGTGCGGATAAATCCGCAGCAGATTCCGCAGTGTGTGCGCACACCCTAAGAAGAGACGTTGCTAAAGCCAAAGATCTGGGGAAATACACATGCTCCAAACTTCTGGCCAGGTGCCCTAGATCTCTGGCGAACTGTATTGGTATCAACATGATGCCGATACATTAGAATCCGGTGGTAGAGCAGAGAGCTCCATCTGTAGGCCTAGAAAACCTCAGTGTACCAGGAAATAGGGCCCAACATAAGTCTTATCCTGGATTCTAGCCATCTAACACCAGGACCACCTTATTTTAAAGATTTCTTTAATAGGGTCACTAAACAGAGTCCCTTAGGTAAACTCTGGACCACTAGTTTGTTAAATAGGTTCAAAATTTTAACAGATAAAAAGCAGATTTGGGGCTTTTGGAATGACATAATCAAATGGTGAAAGTTGAGCATAGAGATATTTGAAGAGAAACCTGCATATTGCCACATTCTTTATAATGTGTGCCAACTAGAGCTGAGCGACTTTTGGTTTTTTAGGGTCGAGTTTCGTTTCGTGAAACCCGACTTTTCCAAAAGTCGGGTCGAGCAAGATCGTCCGATTATAGGGAAAAGTCGGGGTCGTCCCGAAACACGAAACCCAATGTAAGTCAATGGGGAATAAAAGTCGGCAGTGAGAGGAGGACAGGAAACACACCTACAGTGCCCATTTGAATGCCAAAAGCATCAATTCTTCTTACTTAAGCTTGTCAACCTTAATTAACTTCATAATACAAGTTACGCACTGAAAAATGGGGGTTATTTGGCTACAGACTGTGGGGGGGGGAGGGCTGGCTCCAGGTTTTCATGTGCCCTGGGCGAAAGAGCGCTCCTTTAACACATACCACAACTCATCATGCTCCGATACGGCAGAGAAATAGCGGTATAGTACAATGAAAAATACTTCACTTTTTACATCTCATGACGAGGCCCATCTATTTCTCCATACAGAATCATTGGTCCCATATAATGTTTGAAACAGTATATGATGAGCTCCACATAATGCTACAGTATATGTTGGTCCCCATGGATGAAGCTCCACTGTCTTATGGGCCCAAATAATGCTCCAAACATAATGGGCCCCATTTCTAATGCTCTAGTGTATAATGGGCCCTGTAAATGCTGCTCCAGTGTCTGATGTCCACCTTTGGAATGTTCCAGTGTATGGTGGGCCCCATCTATCATTCTCCAGAGTATAGTGCTCCCCAAAAATTGCTGTCCCAACATTGAAAACAATCAAATAAGTCTCCTCGCTAGGGAATCCATGTACTTGTCTGGACTCCTCGTTGTCCCCATCTTCCATCTCACTGCACAGTATTTCAACTTTGCAAGTGCTGTGATCCTGAGCAAGCAGGGGGGGCCCACTCGTTGGCGACGGCACTGGCACAGGGCCCCTAATAGTACGGTGGTGTGTCTGATGGCGGGTGGGCCGAACCTGCACTTTCATCTGCAGCTTCCTCTTTGTCACCGTGTATGATGGAACTGTATATGGGAAGGGTAACCTGAGTTTCATCAGGGTCAGATTCAGGCCGTGTAGCGTGCGAGGGGAATGTAGTGGTCTGGGTCAATGTACCAGCAGATTCATCGAGCAGTGGCTGGGCATCAGTGCACTTGTGTCGCCCCCAGGAGTACGGTCGCCACAGTGGCATTACCTTCTTCCTAGGGAGTGTGATGTCATGCTTGGGAGCAACGAACGATCTCTCTAGCAGGTTAACTGATTGGGCGGCGTTATTCCCACGAGTCATGACCCTCCAAACAGCGTTCATGAAGGAAAAGTGTTTGTTTTACGTGGGCAGTATGGTTGCAAAGCTGAACCTTAAAGGAATGTCCAGAAGGGCACCACCAGGAGTGGAGCCTACGGTTAAATTCGACTCCACCTGGGAAACCTCAACCATGCCAGCTACAGAACAGATGCACACATTGCAAGCTTAATTCCGTTAACGAACGAGACTACGTCATGCCCCGCGGTCCGAGTCCGGCTTACTAGAGGGACACGTGAGGCTCTGGCACATGAGATTGGCCAATAACTGGTGTGTCATGCCCTTATATGTCCGTGGCTGCATGTGCGCTACATTGAAAAGGCCAGCGTTTGTCGCTTACAGGTGCAGATAACCCGCTGAACAACGTTAGTGATGGGGATCACTGATTACAATTATTACCCGCAAACAATGATTTCCCAGTAAGTGCAGGTCAACCGCAGTTCCGGAATAAGGCCTAACCGTCATTCCTGAAAAATGAAAAACTTACGTGTGCAAACCACAGGTGCTGTAGCTTGCTTAACAGCTCGCCAGCCGTTCTCACGCCCAGTATGGATTACACGATGATTGCACAAAGGTGAGAAAGGGTACCGTATCCCCAGATAACATGTATGGATAGCATACACATTCAAAATATATGTCTATACATCAGGAGGCAGGCTCAGACGGTGTTAGGCCCAGTATGGATTGCACGTGATTGCACAAAGGTGAGAAAGGGTACCGTATCCCCAGATAACATGTATGGATAGCGTACACATTCAAAATATATGTCTATACATCAGGAGGCAGGCTCAGACGGTGTTAGGCCCAGTATGGATTGCACGTGATTGCACAAAGGTTAGAAAGTGTACCGTATCCCCAGATAACATGTATGGATAGCGTACACATTCAAAATATATGTCTATACATCAGGAGGCAGGCTCAGACGGTGTTAGGCCCAGTATGGATTGCACGTGATTGCACAAAGGTTAGAAAGGGAACCGTATCCCCAGATAACATGTATGGATAGCGTACACATTCAAAATATATGTCTATACATCAGGAGGCAGGCTCAAACGGTGTCAGGCACAGTATGGATTTGACGGCCCAGACTACACAGCGGAGGAGCAGGGAGAGGTAAAGATTGCAAATGCTGGGGCCCTGCCCAAGCAAGGGGGGCCCACTCTTGGGCGTCGGTACTGGCACTGGGCCCCTCATAGTACGGCGGTGAGTCTGACGGTGGGTGTGCACCACCACCGTCAGAGACACTTGATTGCACTATGAGGGACCCTGTGCCAGTGCCCGCTCCCAAGAGTCGGCCTACCCACCTGTCCAGGGCAACGGCACTCGCACGGTGTCGTGCGCTAGGTGGTGACCCCGGCCATGGGGGGGGAGGCAGCACAGTTAGGGAGTTTTAGAAAGTGGCATATGTTGATGTTGGACATTCAGCTGATGCAAAAGGTGAAATAGGTCAAGTCCCAGGAAGAGGTGGACCAAAGCAAGCCATTTTTCTGTCACCCTATGTGTCATCAGGGGAAGGTGGGACAAAATCCTTGGAAACCCATGCGTGGTTCATTTTAATGAAGGTTAGATCATCCACATTTTGGGTTGACAGACGGGTCCTTTTTTCTGTCAGGATTGATCCAGCTGCACTGAAGACTCTTTCCGATAGCACACTTGCAGCTGGGCAAGCGAGCTCCTGTAAGGCATATTGTGCCAATTCAGGCCAGGTGTCCAGTTTAGCGGCCCAATAGTCAAAGGGGAATGACCTGTGTGGGAGAACATCGATATGGGAGGAAAAGTAGTTTGTAACCATAGTTGACAACTGCTGTCTCCTGTCACTTTCCATCGATGCAGTATTACCAGTTGTGTGAGCGGTACTTGAAAAATCAGTCCACAACATTGTCATGAAACCCCTGTCTCCAACGCCACTTCTGCTGTGTGCACCACGAACACCTCTGCCAAGCTGCCCCCGGCCCGTACGGCTCGTGTGAGAACCATCACCGCTGCTGTGTGCTGGGAATGCCTCAAGCAACCGATTTACCAGAGTTGCTTGTTTATTAGCCAATATTAGGTCAAGGTTCTCCTGTGGCATGATGTTTTGTAATTTGCCTTTATAGCGTGGATCCAGGATGCTGGCCAACCAGTAGTCGTCATCGTTCATCATTTTGGCAATGCGGGGGTCCCTTTTTAGGATCTGCAAGGCATAATCTGACATGTGGGCCAATGTTCCCGGTGTCAATGATGCACTGCGAGTGCTGGTTGGAGGAGCACTTTCTGGCAAATCCACATCCCTCCAGTCACGCACAAACCCTGTACCAGACCTTGCCACACCAACATTTTCACTTGCCCCACGAGATGCATCCTCCTCCCCTAAGTAATCATCCCCATCATCCTCCTCCTCCTCTTCCTCCACCTCGTCCAGGTGAGGTCCCTGAGCAGACAATGGCTGAATGTCAACAAGGATTCCCTCCTCCTCTTCCTCCTCATCAACATTGGCTGCAGAAGCCTGCTCCTTAAGGTGCGTCAAAGTTTGCATGAGCAGACGCATAAGTGGGATGCTCATGCTTAGGATGGCGTCGTCTGCGCTTACCAGCCGTGTGCATTCCTCAAAACACTGAAGGACTTTACAGAGGTCTTTCAGCTTCGACCACTGCACACCTGTCAACTCCTTGTCTGCTCTCAAAGTGCCTGGCCGTGTATCCTCCCACAAATGCATTATGGCCTGCCTCTGCTCGCACAGCCGCTCCACCATGTGCAGGGTGGAGTTCCACCTTGTTGCAATGTCGATAATGAGGCGGTGGTTGGGAAGGTGGAGCAATCGCTGCAGCTTCTGCATACGAACGGAGTGTACAGGCGACCGGCGGATGTGCGCGCACAGTCTTCGCACCTTCTGGAGCAGGGCTGTTAACTCCGGATAATTTTTGAGGAAGCACTGCACCACCAGGTTCAAGGTGTGAGCCAAGCAAGGTATGTGGCTGAGTTCTGAAAGGGCTATGGCTGCCACAAAATTACGGCCGTTATCACTAACTACCTTGCCTGCCTCAAGATGTACACTGCCCAGCCATGACTCAGTTTGTCGCTTCAAGTACTCGGCCAGCACCTCGGCGGTGTGTCTGTCGCCCAAACACATCATCTGCAACACAGCCTGCTGACGCTTTCCACTAGCTGCTCGATAGGGGGACACCTCGTGTGCAACAGTGGCAGCTGCAGATGGAGTGCTCATACGACTGCGCTCTGTGGACGAGCTTTCGCTTCTGGAGGAGGAGGAGGAGGAGGGTCGAACGCCTACAGCCAACTATTTCCTATACCGTGGGCTAGGCAGCACTGTCCCACCACTGCTGTCCCCTGTGGACCCTGCATCCACCACATTAACCCAGTGCGCAGTGATGGACACGTAACGGCCCTGGCCATGCCGACTGGACCATGCATCAGTTGTGAGGTGCACCTTTCCGCTCACTGACTGCTTGAGTGCATGGACAATGCGGTCTTTCACATGATGGTGGAGGGCTGGGATGGCTTTGCGAGAGAAGAAGTGGCGACTGGGTAGGTCATAGCGTGGTACTGCATAGGCCATGAGTTCGCGGAAAGCTGTGCTTTCCACCAACCGAAAGGGCATCATCTCAAACGAGATTAGTTTGGCAATGTGGGCGTTCAAACCCAGTGTACGCGGATGAGAGACTGAGTACTTTTTTGACCTACTCATAGTGTCTGGGAGGGTGAGCTGGACTTGAGAGCTGCATATGGTGGAAGTAGCGGTGGACAGGGCGGACTGAGAGAGGGTTGATGATGGTGATGGAGTTGTTGTTCTTTCTGATGGCCTAGAATCAGTCTTTCATTGATATAACAGTGGGATTCCCTGACTGCTGTGGCCTTGCAACGACACCTCAACATTTGCTGCTGTGCTAACCGGTGGGCTTACAGTGGGGGAAACAATGTAGCGTTGCTGACTACCTTCATTGTGATCAGTTGCACATGTGGCACTTGAGGTTTGGTGTTGTGTCCACGCTTGCAAATGCATGCTGGTTAAATGTCTAAGCATGCAACTGGTATTCAAATTTTTCAGATTTTTCCCTCGGCTAAAGGTCTTTGCGCACTTCTTACAGATAACCTTGGCCTGATCATGAGGATTTTGTTCAAAAAAGTGCCACACTGCACTCTTCCTACTTTGGCAGACATTTTGCGGCCTAGCACACTGTGATCTTTTGACCCTCTGGACAAGCTGTCCAGCAACTCTTTTGATGTTTGGAACCTGTCTTTGTAGTGCTCCGGGCCTGCCAGATAACAGCTGTTGCGATGTCGATGTCTGCTGTGGATGCTCCTCATCTGAGCTATTGGAAGCAGCACCCTCTTCCCCCAATGGATGCCAATCTGGGTCAACAACTGGGTCATCCATCACCTCCTCTTCTATGTCATGTGCACCTTCCTCTGTGTCACCGTGTATGGTGGTATAGTGTGCGGGAAGGGGCACCTGAGTCTCATCAGGGTCAGAATCTGGCTCTGTACACTGCGAGGACAATGTAGTGCTCTGAGTGAATGTACCAGCAGAATCATCCATCAGCGGCTGTGCATCAGTGCACTCCATGTCAGATTCATCTTGGCCTGGGTAATTCACCATTTCACTTGATAATCCAGGCATGGTATGTGAAAACAGCTCCATGGAGTAATCAGTAGTATGGCCTGCGTCATCCTTCAATCTTGGTTGGGGTGAAGGACACAAGGAAAGGTGTGGTTCATGAACATGAGCCTCCAATGACGACTCAGTGCTTTTACTTTTTACAACTGAAGAAGAGGAGGCGATAGAGCTGGAGGCTGAGTCAGCAATGTAAGACAAAACTTTTTCCTGATGCTCTGGCTTTAAAAGCGGTTTGCCAACTCCTAGAAAACTAAGCGTTCGAGGCCTTATGTAGCCAGACGATGATGCAGGCTCAACACCTCCTGCATTCGGTCCTATTTTGCTCTTGCCACTACCATCAGATCCACCACCAACACCATCATTACCAGCTGCCAACCCCCGCCCAATTCCACGGCCTCTTCCACCAGCCTTCCTCATTTTTGGTAGAAATGTAGACAAAATCCAACAAACTATATAGTAATGTAAAACAAGGTACAAGGTGTCTATAGGACAGGGGAGATTTTGAATTTCTGCAGACACTTGTGGACACTGGACACTTTTGGATTGTGTGAGGCCCACTGAATATCTGAGCGCTCTGTCACAGGCTCGATGGCACAGCTGTGACCAAAATGACTAGAGGATAAGGGAGATTTTGAATTTCTGCACACACTTGTGGACACTGGACACTTTTGGATTGTGTGAGGCCCACTGAATATCTGAGCGCTCTGTCACAGGCTCGATGGCACAGCTGTGACCAAAGTGACTAGAGGATAAGGGAGATTTTGAATTTCTGCACATACTTGTGGACACTGGACACTTATGGATTGTGTGGGGCCCACTGAATATCTGAGCGCTCTGTCACAGGCTCGATGGCACAGCTGTGACCAAAGTGACTAGAGGATAAGGGAGATTTTGAATTTCTGCACACACTTGTGGACACTGGACACTTTTGGATTGTGTGAGGCCCACTGAATATCTGAGCGCTCTGTCACAGGCTCGATGGCACAGCTGTGACCAAAGTGACTAGAGGATAAGGGAGATTTTGAATTTCTGCACACACTTGTGGACACTGGACACTTATGGATTGTGTGAGGCCCACTGAATATCTGAGCGCTCTGTCACAGGCTCAATGGCACAGCTGTGACCAAAGTGACTAGAGGATAAGGGAGATTTTGAATTTCTGCACACACTTGTGGACACTGGACACTTTTGGATTGTGTGAGGCCCACTGAATATCTGAGCGCTCTGTCACAGGCTCGATGGCACAGCTGTGACCAAAATGACTAGAGGATAAGGGAGATTTTGAATTTCTGCACACACTTGTGGACACTGGACACTTTTGGATTGTGTGAGGCCCACTGAATATCTGAGCGCTCTGTCACAGGCTCGATGGCACAGCTGTGACCAAAGTGACTAGAGGATAAGGGAGATTTTGAATTTCTGCACACACTTGTGGACACTGGACACTTTTGGATTGTGTGAGGCCCACTGAATATCTGAGCGCTCTGTCACAGGCTCGATGGCACATCTGTGACCAAAGTGACTAGAGGATAAGGGAGATTTTGAATTTCTGCACACACTTGTGGACACTGGACACTTATGGATTGTGTGAGGCCCACTGAATATCTGAGCGCTCTGTCACAGGCTCGATGGCACAGCTGTGACCAAAGTGACTAGAGGATAAGGGAGATTTTGAATTTCTGCACACACTTGTGGACACTGGACACTTTTGGATTGTGTGAGGCCCACTGAATATCTGAGCGCTCTGTCACAGGCTCGATGGCACAGCTGTGACCAAAATGACTAGAGGATAAGGGAGATTTTGAATTTCTGCACACACTTGTGGACACTGGACACTTTTGGATTGTGTGAGGCCCACTGAATATCTGAGCGCTCTGTCACAGGCTCGATGGCACAGCTGTGACCAAAGTGACTAGAGGATAAGGGAGATTTTGAATTTCTGCACACACTTGTGGACACTGGACACTTTTGGATTGTGTGAGGCCCACTGAATATCTGAGCGCTCTGTCACAGGCTCGATGGCACAGCTGTGACCAAAGTGACTAGAGGATAAGGGAGATTTTGAATTTCTGCACACACTTGTGGACACTTATGGATTGTGTGAGGCCCACTGAATATCTGAGCGCTCTGTCACAGGCTCGATGGCACAGCTGTGACCAAAGTGACTAGAGGATAAGGGAGATTTTGAATTTCTGCACACACTTGTGGACACTGGACACTTTTGGATTGTGTGAGGCCCACTGAATATCTGAGCGCTCTGTCACAGGCTCGATGGCACAGCTGTAACCAAAGTGACTAGAGGATAAGGGAGATTTTGAATTTCTGCACACACTTGTGGACACTGGACACTTATGGATTGTGTGAGGCCCACTGAATATCACAGCGCTATGTCACAGGCAGAAATTGGCTAGTGTATCACAAACTACAAGGTGTATGTAGAATTGGGCAGAATAGGAATCTCCCTAGAGTGCAGGTCTGTAAGAACGGAACATGTCCTCGTTTTATTCTCACAGAGTGACACACTGATAGCTTCACTGTGGCTGTGATAACAGCCATTACACGGTACTGTGTGAGGAGCGTACACCGCTGTATGGTGTGAAAAAATGCATGCTCAGTACCTCAGCAGGACAAAAAAAAAAAATTGGGATTGCTTTTAAAAAAGCAGTTTGCGGAGCAGTGGGTAAACAGCAATGCAGGAATGTCAGGAAGCCTTAGAAGGCAGCCCAACAACCAACACCACTGATACACCACTATATAGCCTCCCCTTGCACTGCACACGCAGTGACTGGTGTGTTGTACAGGCAAAATCGCTAGCAGCAGAAGCAGTTTTTTTTTCTTCTCAGCAGGACAAAAAAAAAAATTGGGATTGCTTTTAAAAAAGCAGTTTGCGGAGCAGTGGGTAAACAGCAATGCAGGAATGTCAGGAAGCCTTAGAAGGCAGCCCAACAACCAACCACACTGATACACCACTATATAGCCGCCCCTTGCACTGCACACACAGTGACTGGTGTGTTGTACAGGCAAAATCGCTAGCAGCAGAAGCAGTTTTTTTTTCTTCTCAGCAGGACAAAAAAAAAAAATTGGGATTGCTTTTAAAAAAGCAGTTTGCGGAGCAGTGGGTAGACAGCATTGCTGGAATGTCAGGAAGCCTTAGAAGGCAGCCCAACAACCAACACCACTGATACACCACTATAGAGCCTCCCCTTGCACTGCACACACAGTGACTGATGTGTTGTACAGGCAAAATCGCTATCAGCAGAAGCAGTTTTTTTTTCTTCTCAGCAGGACAAAAAAAAAAATTGGGATTGCTTTTAAAAAAGCAGTTTGCGGAGCAGTGGGTAAACAGCAATGCAGGAATGTCAGGAAGCCTTAGAAGGCAGCCCAACAACCAACACCACTGATAAACCACTATATAGCCTCCCCTTGCACTGCACACAAAGTGACTGATGTGTTGTACAGGCAAAATCGCTAGCAGCAGAAGCAGTTTTTTTTTCTTCTCAGCAGGACAAAAAAAAAAATTGGGATTGCTTTTAAAAAAGCAGTTTGCGGAGCAGTGGGTAAACAGCAATGCAGGAATGTCAGGAAGCCTTAGAAGGCAGCCCAACAACCAACACCACTGATACACCACTATATAGCCTCCCTTTGCACTGCACACACAGTGACTGGTGTGTTGTACAGGCAAAATCGCTAGCAGCAGAAGCAGTTTTTGGTGTCTTCTTCCCTGCCTAACGCTCTCCCTACAAAATCAGCTGCAGCAGCAGCTCTCTCTATTCTGAGATCAGCATGAGTAACATGGCGGTCGGCGTGCACGCCCTTTTATACCCCCTGTGACGCCCCCCAAAGCAAGCCAATCACTTGCATGCCCTTCTGAAAGATGGTGGTGACCCGTGCCTATGTCATCACGTTGCCCACAGTGTCCGTGGATCCTGATAGGCTGAAAAAGAGCGCAAAACAAACTTTTGAAACGCCTCGTGGCCGACCTCATCCTAGGGTCGGGTTTCGTTTCATGAAACCTGACTTTGCCAAAAGTCGGCGACTTTTGAAATTTTTCGACCCGTTTCGCTCAACTCTAGTGCCAACCACATATTCATTGGTGCACCATACACAATAACAACATCCAATCAGGTTAACACTAAGAGACAGTACAGAAACCATTGAGCCTAAAGTGCCAGCAAACGTTGTTGTTTTCTTCAAAAAAACACCTGTAGGTTGTGGGTTGTATTGCAGCATAGTTGCTAATAGTCCCAAATTTGCCAGGACTGTTAAATTAAGGCATGTCCTAGGCCAAATAGGGGTGTGATGTATTTAAGCTCAGCCCAATTCATTTCACTGGAGCCAAGTTGCAATACCAGGCATAATCTATGGATCTGCGTGATTTTGGAAAACAGCAGTCGTGTTTTTTAAATGGTATTCCCATCTTGAACAATTATGGCATTTCAATTTAGTTTAGATAAATGGATGGATGAAGGTGCTCTATCTCAATTACATGGCTCCATCTTGGTAGGACCTTCTGAATTTTTCTTCAGAAGTCTTGATAATTGCTGAGGACACAGCAATTTTTCAGGACTCCTATAGAAGTAAATGTAGAGAGACGCAGAGCAGCAGGAGACAGGCTCCTGTCCGGACATGTGTGACCAAGTTGAGGATACCCCAACAGAATAACGTTACCTTATGTAACCTTACCTTATGTCCAATCCACTTTGAGTAAGTGGCTAGGTAACTAAGCAGTACTCATGATTCCTGTGGCACACATCCATCGTATGATGCCTGCCTGGTGGTGAACTCCTGCCTGAAGCTTTTACCTCCATTGACTACTTTAGCTCTGCCCTTTGGTTGATGTCATAACCCAGGGCATTATTGGTTATATATATATATATATATATATATATATATATATATATATAAAATTGATTTGGCTCCAGATCTGTAGAACTATTTGTAGGGAGAAGGTTGTGCTTACTCCCTGCTGTGTGTGAAATGCACATCTATGAGTTCACTGTATGAGGGATGTTTACTAAGCATTCAGGAAGTATAAGCCAATATTTTTCTTCATGTAAAGTGGGACTGAAATATTTAACATAGCTTGGATTCATAGATAGATCTATATATAGATCGTCATTAAGGTCCTGCCAGAGATTACTCGAGAGTTGTCAGCCCAGTCCAATACCAGACACAGCCAAGCAATTTATCAACTTCCTGACCAAATTGGCTTCTTATCACTCTTCTAATGACCCTCGTAAGAGCCTTTTACATGTGGTGATGACTGCCAAAACAAGAGGTCATATGAGTGTTTTTCCTGAACATGAACTGTGTAAAAGGCCCAGTGATGAATTACGGTGGAACTACTTGGCCACTGGATGGTGGTATTACTTGGACTTTGTATGGAGAAGGATGGTATTCATCATCTCAGACCTGAAGAATTGATGCCTTGAAGCCAATGAAGCCTACCTCTCCATGAATGTCAAAAGTAGGATACGTGGGGGGTTTACCTTTTATTAGGCTACTTTCACAATTGCGTTAAGAGGCGCAGCGCATGGCAGCCGTGAAGCTTCGCCCCCCTGCTGCGCCACCTCCAGTCAGCTCCTCCTATGGGCGCTTGACGCTGCATGCGACCTGCGTACCCTATCGTTAGCATTGGGTACGCAGGCCGTGCGCTGGTATGCTTTTGCCGGCGCATTCACCCTTTTGACGGTGCACCGAGCGCACCAAAATGCAACACGGTGCATTTGGCACACGTCGGCGCACCATCAAAAGGGCGCATGCACCGGTAAAAGCATACCAGCGCACGGCCTGAGTACCTAATGCTAACGATAGGGTACGCAGGTCGCATGCAGCATCATTCACCCATAGGAGGAGCTGACCGGAGGGGGCGCAGCAGGGGAGCTGCACGGCGGCCATGAGCTGCGCCTCCTAACGCAAGTGTGAAAGTAGCCTTAGATCCACCAAATTACAGTTTCAGAATCATCCCCGAAATTAGCCCAATAATTGTCAATAGCCAACCTACGTGAACTAAAGCCATCAAAGTGACCAATTATAAACAATGATCCCTGAACCTAAGATTGCTACTTTCTGTCACATATTTCAACTCTGAGAACCTTCAAAGACATTTAATACTTATTTTTGGCTTATTTTTTAATTTGATTGTAAATTGGGGTAAGTGACTAATTACATGTACATGGTGAGGGATTGGATACACACCTGTAGTCTACCTTCTTCGTCTTGTTGTTCCAGCCACTGCTTGGTCAGAAGTCCTTCCAGCATCTCCTTCTGGTTCTTAAGACTCTCCAAATCTCTGTCTAGATTCTGCAATAGCAGTTGACTCTGTTTGTTCTCATCCACCACCTTCTTCAAGTTTTCTTTGGCCTGGGACAAATTTGCCTCCAGAGTTGACACCTTATTCTGGTACTCGTCAACAGCTCCCTGCCATATCTGTGACAACTGATTTGCATAGTCTTCCACATTGACTGGTTTGAAGTTTATGGGAGCAAATTTGAAGTTCTCCAGTCTTTGAGAGTAACTGGAAATCTCCTTTTCCATCAGAGCCTTCTCTTCTTCATGAGCATTGAAGATGTCTTCTAACTCTTGCTCCAGTTGAAAAAGTCTTTCTTTCAACCATATTTGGGCTCTTTTCTCCTCTTCCAGCAGTCTCTTGCTCTCAGACAGTTCTCTCTTTACATCTTCTTGGGCTTGCTTCTCTTGGAGGCACTGTTCCTTCACATATTCTATCTCTTGATAGATGGAGTCTCTGTCTGTTTCTACCTGGACCATCTCCCGGTATCCATCATCTAAGGCGTCCCTCAATGTCATAATTTCATCATGGTACTTTCTTATAAAGGTTTTATCAGACCTGTTGTTCTTGAGATGATGGATCTCCGCCCTGAGGAGATTGTTCTCTTCTTCTAGGGCTTTGACACGGGAGAGATAAGCTTCCAGACGTTTGTTGAGGTTCCACATTTGTGCAGACTCTTCGCCATCGGATATAGACATCGGATAGGTTTCCATTCTGCTCATTGTTATGCTCCAAGTCTTCTTCAAGGATACTTTACTACCAGTCTGTGGGAGTGTGATGCTGAATACTCAGGGAGTGAGAGAATGGCTCTGGAGGATCAGACCCAAAGCTATTCATACATTGCATCTGGCTGGGGAGGGGAGTGTCCCATTATAAGGCTGTGATTAACCCTTCAGAGGAAGTCCTGCTCCATCCCATGACAATGTCACATACATAAACACTTCCGACTATAACATATACAGTACATTCTCCCAGATACCTTAGAAAGCTATTTCCTTCCATGTGAACAAAAGTCGTCAATTTTTAATTCATGATGTTTCCTATCCTAATTACCTACTTCACATTTTCTCTTGAGATCTTCAGCATTTTGCAAAACTTAAAGCCAAATTTCTACTAAAATCAAAAGTGGTTCCTTCATTTATCATCTTCCATCAAGTTCTAAAATATTCTTACTTCTCAAAACACTTGATGACAACTAATATGGATTGGTCATCATTGTAGCTACATGAGGTATGTCACCCAGCTTTCTTCGAGTCCTGAACAGCTAACTTCCACTGAGAAGAGAGCAGAAAACCGATAAGTAGTAAAATCAGGAGTCTGGGTAGGATGGATGACAAAAAAGGAAAAGCTAAGTTTTTAACTAATTGGGTATTTTTAGGGAAATATCATTTTAAATTATTTCATGATCAATTTATTATGAAAGGCGATTATTTTTTTTAGGATATGATAAAGTAAAATTCTTGCTGAATTATACCCAAAGACAATCACAAAGACAAACAATTTAATGAATTAAATCTCTTCTATGCAGTCGAATAGTCTCTCCGAAGTCTGCTAAATCAAGTACACGTAGTCTGCCATCTAGTGGCCTATTGATTTGACTGCATGCAATATTTATACACTAGTATTTTCAATTTTTGCTGTTATTTTTTCATCATGACCCATTCATTATCAACCTTGGATTAGTATACCACCACCTGTAGGCGCTGATTAAGCTCTTCACAGGTTCACACTACTAATGGGGACGAGGGAGAGGCCAACCTAAGCTAGAACCACGCCATTCCACATAGGCACTTTATCTACCTTGGGAATGGTATACAAACCCTTTCCATTAGGCATTAATTTTTGGCTATAGTACTGTTAAAAGGGTTCTACATTGGTAAAACAATGTGCAGAATATTGACACATCTAAGGCCTCGATGTTATGCTGAGCTCTGAAAAATCACAAACACGAGGCTAGTACAATGGACATGCATTCCACCGCCTCCTGAATCTAGGTCTCTCATATATGATCAGAAAGGAACAGTGGCTTGCGAAAGTATTTGCCCCGTTTGGCGTTTTACCTTTTTTGTTACATTACAACTTGAATTTAAATATTTGTGTGATCTGATTTGTGTATGATGCATCAGCACTAGATAGTCAAAGTTGGTGAAGTGAGAAAAATATAGTCACAAATTAAATTTTAAGGGATCAAGGCATTGTATCTAAAGATTGGTTATTACGTTCCTTTACACTGGAGAATTTGCACCAGCAAAGTAACAAGTCTCATCAACACCTTACAGTATGTACGCAAGTTGAGTGAAATTTCTGCAAGGTTTCTGCACCTCTTGGCAGCAAAAATGCTGCGCATAAAGGTGGCAAAGAATTTACAGATTGTAGAGGATAGATCTTTTCCTTTTACACTTGAGAACTTGTACCAATGCAGTAATGAGTATCTTTGAAACTATAAGTTTGAGGTCATTCATTAGAACATAGCCAAGGACCTGTCAGTCTGGAGATTCATCTGTCTCATCCATGGTCTCTTCAGCTTAGCTCTTACTAAGTTAAGGGGTCCTCCATCACAATTTATCCTTAGCAATGTTTTGCAATGTAATTTCATTCCTCTGAAACTATTTACAACTTTCTGATGCAACAACCTGGTTACACTCCTCCAAATTTTTCAGATCTTCTAGCTAATTTCATACATGAGGTTGTGTAATGTCACATTACATGAAGGTGGGGGTCCTGGCTGGGCGTTGGGGCTTGTGCTGTGGTAGCGCTAAGCCCTTGCAGGCCACAAGTAACCTTTGACATTGGTTGGCCAGGAACAGATGTCTGACAGTTCAATGAGGGAGATCACCAGTCAAAAAGAAACTTTTTACTCAAAGATAACTTGGGGGAAAATTACGCACAGTAGATAGCGTGCACACAACTTGATGAACAGTTCCTTTACAATACGGAGCATTTTTCCACACACAGTTTCAATTCATTCTTATTTACTCCTTTATTCGTTATCACTTTTTCTACTTCACCACAGCACAGCTCAGTACTACGGTCAAGTTAGCAAAAGTAACGTTCTCAACCCACAGTTCCACATCTTCTTTCCCCTAAAGAGAGCTACGTTGCCAATGTAGGGAGATGGTCCAGGCTGGGACAGCTTCTTGTGTCTGGGCTGGAACCATCAGGGCTGTCACCATTGTTGCGGGGGAAGTACTTTCTGACTGGAGCAGACCCTTGCACCTGACTGCAGGGGGTGGGTTGAGGATAAAAGTGGCTGTGTCGACACCGTGGAATCGTGTATCCCTGACCGGCCGGAAGCTACAGACATGATAAGTGTGATCCATTCCTTTACCGATCGTTGTTAGCGTTAGTTCCACACTGTTCATTTTTCCAGTATTTTTATTATCGTGCTTTTTCCACTCTCCCTGCATGGAGTACTGACTGCCAATTAATCGCTGCATAAAATACCCGTTAACTCTTGTTCTGCCTCCTGCTCATCCTGCTTTCACCCTTACATTTGGCGTAGTCGGCAGGATGCTGTCTAACTGTTAGGCGTCGGATTCCTGCAGCTACACAACAGGAATCCAGAGCCTCACATGTTGCTCTGCAGCAAGCCATTCCTGAGGCTAAGTTCCTCTGCCGTTCCACTGAGCATGCTCACGAGACGATCTCCCATTGGAGGTCGGGAGTCACGTGCTCAGGTCCTTCTCCAGATCTGATTGATCCATCTCATAGATCTGGAAGGTCCCGGCAGCGCACAGCTATAAAAGGCCCGCATGGCCGTTCGGCCATGCGCTAGTATAGACTTTACTTGCTAGATGTGTGAATGGTGACGGATGTATGATTCTGGTGACTGACTCATTAATATTCCCCTCCCTCTGATATTACGCATGTGGATAGGGTATTAGAGTAGCAGTCAGCGCCAGTCAGTGGCAAGCCTTAGGCCACTGTGCACATCGCACCTCTACACTAGCGTCAGATTGAGCTGCGCCTCACAGCACTATCATCTAGCGGCAGTGTCCCTTGCCGCGCTGCAGTTGCAGCTCTCTTTGGCGTCCGCAGTTGCGACGCTGCACGCATTTACCTGAGACCTGTGATGCTAACAGGCTCAGCCTTTTTTGTTTACCTCTGCTGGCATCTCTGTGAGTAAACAGTGATTGCTTTGCGCACCTGGGTGACGTTTAACCCGCATGCGCATTTCCGCGATATTGCTCGTCTGTCACTACTTAGCAGCAGTGTTCACACCTACTGCACTGTGGACCCCAAGCGGCGAACGCACTTTATTATTTATTTTATTTAGTGCGTTCCTAACACTAACAGCACAGAGGTGGCAGAACAAACATTCGGGGGGTGGCCCGAGGTCCAGTAATTTGCGGGGGGCAATGTTGAATAATTTTCCAAAATTGAATGGTAACAACACCTTGACATGGAGCTGGACTGAGCGAATACAGAGCATGATGAGGATGCACCCCATGACTCCTGCCTTAGAGGCCGAGGTGGCAATTATGGCCCTAGGCGGAGAAGCTAGAGACTCAGTGATGTTACGGGCCCCCAGGGAATGAGACACCTTTAGTAAGGTGTTGCACATTTTGGAAGAGACTCATGGAGACCCTACTAATGTAGGGGAACTGAGGACACGTCTTTTCAGATGCATGCAGAGAGAAGGGGAGACTGTGACGCAGTATACGAAAGTATTGCAGGAGCTACATACTGCGATAGTCAGGAAAGACGGCATAGGCGTAGGGCCTATGGACATAATGTTGCGGGACCTTTTAGTGATGGGCTTGCGAGACACTCTGATGAAGCAGACCCTGCGGGAGCACGTGTGGGTGAACCCTCGCTTGACGTTCTCCGAAATAGAAAGCGAAGCGCGCACCCGAGAACAAGTGCAGGGGGTGATAGTCCCGGTGGAGAAGGTTCGGGGTGCAGAAGTGTCCGTGAATACCAATGCTGGACCTCACTGAGTGGAGGAACTATGGAAAGAATTTCTGAATTTGAAAGGAGAGTTGTTGCGGATGCTTCAGGGGCCAGTGGAGGTCTGGAGTCTCAGCGGGACCCCAAAGGGTTCCGCCAACAAATGTCTCTCATATGCTTTAACTGTGGCGGACATGGGCATATGGCACGGGAGTGCACGTGTCGGGGAAGAGTTCAGCTCCAACATCTGTTAAACTAGAGGGCTTCGAGTCAGGGGGACACCGGCCGGAGCCAGGTCAGATGGGGAGGAGTAGTGGAAGTCCCGCGAATTTAGTGTCTACATGCCCTCTGGTCTGAGGCGAGTTTGACGGTCATGCCGTACGCTGCCTAGTGGATACAGGCTCCCAAGTGACAACGATGCCAGAGGCTTATTATGGACAACATTTTTCCAAAATCGGTCAGCCCGAGTGGGGCCCGGTGATAAAGTTGATGGCTGCCAATCAACTGCCCATCCCGGTCGCAAGGGTGGCTTAGATGCAGATCTCCATGTGTGGCAAAGACCTGGAACGTAGGGGTGTGGTGCTGACCCGCAGAAAAGTAAACAACAGACACACCGTTACACTGGGGATGAACGTCTTAAAAGAATTTGGAAATCACCTAAACAAATTAATCCTCCAATGAGACCATGAAGCAGTGGAGTTCCCACACACCTCAGCGAAGAATATTTCAGCAGTTGGTCCGTGTAGTTCAAGTACAGGAGTCATACTAGGAGGGAGAAGCATTAGGAAAAGTGATTGTACCCTCTGCTGATAAACTTTTGTTGCCCCTAGGACAAATGGTAATATCTCTGTCTGTTCAAGCTCGTAATCCGCTGGAGGGAGTGGAGATTCAGATTGAGTCTTCTTGGCTGGAAAAACTGCCTTCGGGAATTTTGGTAGCCCGTACGTTGGCCACTGTACGTGATGGAGCAGTGCCCATACGATGTGTTAATCTAGAGGACCAGGACATCACAGTTTGCCCCAGAAGTGAAGTGGCCCGAGTTGTGGGCATGCTTGAGGAAACAATACCATCTCAACCCGTGCAGTTGAAAGTACATCATGAAGATCCCTGGACAGTAACAGTAAATGCTTTGGTGTCATCAGAGTCTCAGCATATTCAAGAGGGCCGAATTATCCTGGACCAAATGCGAACAAAATCGGCTGAACTCACCCAGAAACAGCTGCAGCAGGTGTAAGCTTGGGAAGATATAAGAATGTGTTTTCTCGTCATGAAGATGACTTTGGCTGTACCACGGCCATCACTCACGAGATACCCACGGAAAATACCGCACCTATTAGAGAGCGATATTGACAGATTCCACCGCAATTACATCAGGAGGTGAAAGGTATGCTGGACAGATGTTGCAAAAAGGAGTCATCAGAAAAAGCCAGAGCACCTGGGCTGCCCTAATAGTTTTGGTGCAAAAGAAAGATGGGACTGCGTTTTTGTGTGGATTATTGGAAACTCAATGCCTGTACCGTGAAGGATTCCTATCCAACACCCAGGACTGAAGAGTCCCTGTCCGCGCTTGGGAGGCCCCCTTCTTTTCAACATTATACCTCGCCAGCGGCAATTGGCAGGTACCGATGTCCGAACAGGATCGAGCAAAGACCGCCTTCATTCTGCCCATCGGCTTATCTGAATTCAACCGAATGCCTTTCGGGCTGGCTAATGCCCCTGGAACTTTTCAACGCCTCATGGATAGATGTCTGGGTGATCTGAACTTTGAAGCTACGCTAATCTATTTATACAATATCATAGTTTACGCTGCTTCATTTGAGGAACACTTACAACGTCTAGAACAAGTGTTGAGTCGCTTGCAGAAATACAGGCTGAAAGTGAAACCCCAAAAATGTCATCTGTTCTGCGATCAGATTGAGTACCTGGGTCATGTTGTCTCAGCTATAGGAGTAAATCCATCTCGGGAGAAGATTGTGGCGATACAAGATTGGCCCACTCCGGAGACAGTAAAGGATGTTCGAGCATTCTTAGGCTGGCTTGATACTATTGCCATTTTGTGAAAAATGTTGTTCGCCGAGCTATACCGCTACAAGAACTGTTGAAAGGAGTGCCCTCTGGCGCAAAGAACTGGAAGATTTGTTGGAAAGAACAACAAGAAGAAGCTTTCCAAGACTTGAAGAAAGCCTTGACTGAAGCGCCTGTGCTGGCTTATGCGGACTTTTCTCAACTATTTATTCTCCACACTGACGGGAGTTTGCATGGACTTGGGGCTGCATTGTCGCAGATGCAGGGCGGAAGAGAGAGGGTGATCGCTTATGCGAGTCGGTCCCTTCACGATTCTGAACGTAATCCGGACAACTACAGTTCTTTCAAGCTGCAGCTGCTTGCGTTGGTGTGGGCTATGATGAAGAGGTTCACGGAATATCTGTCCGGGTCTAAAGTTCTAGTGTGCACCGATAATAACCCTCTGGCTCATCTGGAGAATGCGAAGCTAGGGGCCCTGGAACAACGTTGTGTGTCCAGAATGGCGACGTTCCGGTATAGAATCACGTACAAGAGAGGGGCAGAGAACATCCATGCTGACGCTCTATCCAGTATAAAATCGGGACCAGGAAGACAAGATGGATAAAATAACAAAGTAAAAACTGCTGCTAATAAAGAGGATCTTCATCTTTGCACTCTTCAGAAAGGTTCCTTGACAATAAGCTGATCAGAAAGTGCCCCCCAGTCGTCACCCACAGTAATAAGCTGTAAACTGTAGGGAAATCTTACTGCAGGTATCCAATTTCCTTGCAAGATAACCATAGAAAAATCTAAAAACTACTCAGTGCCTATTGGTAATGTAGAAGGGAAAAACACCGTGAGCACAACTTAAGTAATGGTGCTAAAGGTTAGGTTCCCAAACCAAGTAGTTTGGGAAACATTTTTTACGTACTACAATAAATATTCTTCTGAATATCCTAAAGTTGAGTGCTAGGTTTATAACTTATAACTATTGGTGATGTAGGACATGTCAGGTCCTCCAAACTGAGAAACGCCCTTTATAACCACCATCCACTCTGGCAAAGTGATGAAAATCCTGTACAGGAGACCCCCTCTTAAACATTCATAATAGGGATTACCAATTTCATCACATAGGATGGGCAGCTGCCCTTTCCCTAATCGGAAATCTATATTTAGAGAAGGTGAAGTTAAGCCCTCAAATGCTATGGAGAAGTGGCAGCTGGGCAACAGATGTCTGTTTTGACTATCCGTACCTATGGGAGTTTCAGAAGATGCCAACCTGGGCCCCCGGTGCTGAAAGGTACACAAAAATCCTATTTGCCAGGTAAGTTATCTATCAGGGATATAGCATTGAAGCATTAAACTACACCTGATGTCTGGGAAAAGCATTCTTTTTCTCCCACAATTAGTCTATTTATCTTTTTGCATTATTAACAAACTTTGACATTTCCAAAATATTGAAAACAGAGAAAAAAAAATTGCTGCGATGGCCGGGAATCGAACCCGGGTCAACTGCTTGGAAGGCAGCTATGCTCACCACTATACCACCATCGCTTTCATGAAAGCTGTGTTTTCACTGTGCACCTCAAGGAATCCCACCCATATGTCCTCCCCCGTTTAACCCGATATGGAGATAACAAGCTGGACGTATCAAGCATATTAACATTCTCCCTCGAGTCTGAAAAATGGAACATGTGGCATCAGGAAAAACAGACCCCGGAGGACCATTTCTATGTCAGCTCTGTCTGTATATCATAACCAGAATGCAGCTACATGAGCAAGCAGATCCTTCCTTCCTTCCAACCTTGTTCCATGCCTTGCTTCACTCTGACATTCGGGATATTGTTTCGCATCCAAAAATTTCAGATTAATGTCATTCTGCCATGACTGCAGTGATTAGAGGTGATTTCCACTTCTACTATCTTCTCACTCCCATGGAATAGCTAAAACAGCTCTACAGTCTGATAGTCTCGTCAAACAGCTCCTCATATCTCAGCTTCCTGTGCCTAAAGGTTGCGCCAGAGGCGTAGCTAGAGTTTTGGTTCGGGGGCGCGAAACTTCTAGAGTGGGCCCCTAACCAGGTAACCTTGATTATAACTGGGTGACGCATCCTAAGGGTATGTGCACACGTTGAGGATTGCTGCGCGGAATCTGAATCCGCAGGTCAAAATCCGCGTGTTTTTTATGCAGATTTCCTGCAGATTTATTGCGGATTTAGCATGCGTTTTTACATCTGCGGATTCCTATAATGGAATGGGTATAAAAACGCTGTGGAATCCGCACAAAGAATTGACATGCTGCGGGAAAAAAAACGCTGCGTTTCCGCAGCATTTGCACAGAAATTTTTTTTTCTCCATAGAATAACACTGTACTGTAAATTACTTGCGGATCTGCAGCGAATCTGCAACGTGTGCACATACCCTAATAATGAGGAGAACCTCAGCAGATGACTGCGCTGATACTGAAAATATTCTCTATATAAAGACCAACATTGATATTACCGCCATATGGTCAGTGGTAGATACCAGTCCTACCGAACATATAAGAGATCACAGCAGAGTTACAGATAATGACTTACCACTGACGATCTTTCTGTCGGAGTCATCCACTTTTCACGCATTTCCATCTGGCCCAGACCGACATGACGACTCCTCCAGTCAGGACTCGGCTACAGAGATTTCAACAAAGACACTTTTTACACCTCACATTTTCAGCACTTTCCAAAACAGGACTATTCCCAACCTGCACAAACCCCTCATCCTGCTGATACCCTAATGCTGAGCAATTGCTGTCATATGTGTCCCTATTACTGCACTTGCTGTGTGGTTCTCTGTGCCCTCTAATTTCTAAAGCATCCCCCTAGAAAATAGTGCCCACATTTTGTCCCCTAAAAAGTAATAATGCCCTGTGTGTGCCTCTTTGATATTTACAGTAACCTGAGTTCCCCTATAACAATAAGTGCCAACTTTACATTTAATAATGTCCCAAGTCTCCCCCTGTACAGCTCCTCTATACACAGTATGATGCTCTCTTATACACAGTATAATGCCCCCTCACTGTATATATACAGACCCTTTAATATCCCCCAAACGGTTTAATGGCCCCAACGCTGTATGATGGCCAGGGCACTGTAATCTCCACGCTGTATGATGGCCCCCTACAAAGCCTTCATATAGCATAATACACCAGATAGTCCTCCATATAGTATAATGCACTCCCCATAGGCCTCCATATAGTATAATGCATGCTGCATAGGCCTCCATATAGTATAAGTCACTCCCCATAGATCTCCATATAGTATAATGCACTCCCCATAGGTAGACTCTCTATTGTATAATGCACTCTCAATTGGCAGACTCTATAGCATAATGAACTCCCCATAGGCAGACTCTATAGCGTAATTCACCCCTACAGACAGCCTCTGTAGTGTAATGCAGCCGCATAGGCAGCCTCTATATCATAATGCACCCCCATAGGCAGCAGCCTCTGTAGCTTAATGCACCCCCATAGGCATCCTCTATAATGTAATGCATCCCCATAGGCAGCCTCTGTAGTGTAATGCACCTCCATAGGCATCCTCTATAATGTAATGCACCCCCATAGGCACCCTCTGTAGTGTAATGCACCCCCATAGGCATCCTCTATAATGTGCAATGCTCACGCCCTGACTGAATGGCGCAAGCGTGGGGGTATGGCCCCACTGTGCCACAAACCAGACTACCCTGGAAAGGGCGTGACTAAGCAGCTACCTTGGTGTTTACTGGAGCTTCTGATGGTGAGGTCAGGCTTGTGCGGCAGGTAGCTGCCAGGTACCACTCCAGGGTGGTGTCTGGCTGTGGCTGATCCCACTGGGGAACAAAATACTATGTGTAGTGCGGACAAATACAGACAGGCACAACTGATACAATGGCAGGCACGGCTGGTACTCTTGGCAGACAGGCGGGCACGGCTGAGACACTGACAGGCAGGCACAGCTGGCACTCTTGGCAGGACAGGCGGGCACGGCTGACACTCTGGCGGGCACGGCTGACACTCTGGCAGGACAGGCGGGCACGGCTGACACGCTGGCAGGACAGGCGGGCACGGCTAGCGGGACTGGAACCCATACGGGTAGGACAGGAACATAGACAGTTATGAGTGGGATACAGGAATGAGAGGTTATTGGGAACAGGTAGGAACCTGTTCAGACTGGAGAAGCAGGGACGGACTCGAGAAGGACAGAAACACGGACAGGGGAGCTCCCCCCCGTTCCTCTCTATGGTAGGGAGGATCCTGGCCCGGAAGCTCCTCTCCACTCTCCCTTATCTGGTCGTCGCTCCCTAGTGACGCTGCCTGATCATCACTTGTACTTCCTTGTGATTCTGGCCCCACACTTGCTGGCATTCGCCGCTGCTTCCCCCCCTCCCGCTGCTTTACTTGTACTCCCATCCGTGTTACCTGTTCTCTCCTGTGTTTCCAGTGTTCCTGCCTTGCCATCCCGTGACTCCAGCCTCCTGTGTTCCTGCCGTTCTACCCCAGTCCAGTCTCCTGTGTTCCTGCCGTTCTACCCCGGTCCAGTCTCCAGTGTTCCTGCCGTGCTATCCAGTGTCTTCTTCCAGCCTGTACCCGTGAGTGCCAGCCGTACCACCTGGTGTCTCCGTCCTGCTCAAGTTCCCGGGTTCCCTCCATGCCTGCTTGTATCTCCGCATTTCCTGATCCTGCTCTCACCGCTCTTCCGGCTTCCTTGTCTACCACCTGTCTGGTCTCCCCCGTCTGCCTTGGGTACTAGCTGCCATGGTAATAGTTTCCCCTGGGCCTGTCCCTAACACTCCCTGTATAGGGGGTGGTCCACCTGGTCCGCTCGCCCAGGGGAGGTTCGTTGCCGTGGTCCAGTGGGTTCACTCTTGGGGATCCTAACAGTACGATCAGGCCATGAACCCCGCTGGTACCTCAGCAACCACCCAGAAGGAACTCGCAACTCTACGGGACAACCAGGCCCGGATCATGGCCTTCTTGAAGACCATGGAATCTCGGCTATCAGCACTACAGCCCACTGATCCCGGGAGTGCATCCCAACTGGCCAGTCTCCAGCAGGAGCTCGCCCAGCAACGCAATACTCAGGGCCATATTTTAAACTACATGGCCTCGGTAGATAACCGTCTCCTCTCTCTCCAGTCTGCCGCAGCTGCGCCTGTACATGCACCTATACCACAGCCACCGCCCAGTTTAGCTAAGCCCCCGCGATATGGTGGAGACCCCAGATTGTGCCAGGGGTTCTTAATCAATGCCGATTGCACTTTGAATTGCTGCCTCTGCAATATCCTACTGATCGCGCCAAGGAGGCCTTTATGGTTTCCCACTTGGAGGGCGAAGCATTGGCTTGGGTAATACCACTCAGGGAGCGTGACAATCCGGTGGACTCCGAGCTCTCCACGTTCCTAGAGACCTTTTGCAAGGTCTTTGAAGAACCAGGACGCCTGGCCTCTACCACGGAGTCCCTTTTTAATCTCCGCCAGGGTACTCTTTCTGTAGGCCAATATGCCATTCAGTTTCGCACCCTGTCCTCTGAGCTTGGGTGGAACAAAGAGGCCTTGGTGGGAGCATTTTGGCGGGGTTTGTCTCCTCGTATCAAGGACGAGCTGGCGGGTCGGGATACATCAACGTCCCTGGAGGATCTCATTTCCCTGGCGACTCGCATTGACTTGCGCTTCCAGGAGTGCTCCCGCGAGTCTGCCAGGGAGAGAAGACTTCCCCGTCTTCCTCTAGCAACACGCAGTCCCTCCAGTCCGCGATTTGGCTCTACCTCCTCTGCCCCGGTGCCTGAACCTATGCAGGTAGATCGCCTTAAACCGGCAGAGCAGCGCCTCCAGGAGAGGTTCGACAAGGGTCTCTATCTTTACTGCGGCAGTGCCTCCCATCTTCTGCGTTCATGTCCGGTGAGACCGGGAAACGCCTCCGCCTAGGACAGGTAAGAGAGGCCTCCCTAGGTGTTAGAGATACCTCTCTACCCTTGACCCTTTCTGTCCTATTGAATCTTGGTTCCTCCCGCGTCTCTGAGCTTGCCTATATTGATTCTGGGGCTGCCGGGAACTTCATTCAGCTTGAGGCGGATACCTGTCAGATCCTTGGAGTCTCCTCAGCAGTTAGCTTCAGTCGATGGTGCTCCCCTGCGGGAGGTTGTTACCTTGGTCACTGAAGAGGTGGAATTACAAGTCGGAGCTCTACATCGGGAGAATATTGCCTTCTTTGTACTGCCCTCGCTGTCCCACACGCTTCTCTTAGGCCTTCCGTGGTTAAGGACTCACGAGCCCGTTCTCGATTGGCGATCTGGGGACATTCTTCGATGGGGTCAGTCGTGCCATTCTACATGTCTACTTCCCATTCAGCCAATCAAGTGTCCTAGGTCTCCTGTGGCACCCGCGGCTTTGCCTTCAGCCTATCGGTCCTTCGCGGACGTTTTTAACAAGAAAGAGGCAGAGAGCCTGCCCCCTCATCGTCCATATGACTGCCCTATCGATCTCATTCCAGGGGCTACTCCACCCCGGGGCCGAATTTATCCTTTGAATCCTCTCGAATCCCAAGCCATGTCCGAGTACATCCAGGAAAATCTGGCTAGAGGCTTCATCCGGAAGTCTTCCTCTCCCGCAGGCGCAGGCTTCTTTTTTGTGAAGAAAAAAGATGGGGCTCTTCATCCTTGCATCGACTACCGGGGCCTCAATAACATCACGATCAAGAACAAGTACCCGTTCCCTCTCATTCCTGAGCTATTTGATCGGTTGCGGGGGCATGAATTTTTACCAAACTGGATCTACGTGGGGCCTACAATCTCATCCGTATTCGCCCTGGTGATGAATGGAAGACCGCTTTCAACACCAGGGATGGCCACTATGAATATTTGGTCATGCCCTTCGGCTTGTGCAATGCTCCCGCAGTATTCCAGGAATTCGTGAATGACATCTTCCGAGACCTCTTGTATTCTTGCGTGGTGGTGTATCTGGACGATATCCTGGTCTTTTCCCCAGATTTGTCTGCCCATAGAAGGAGTGTCCGTCTAGTCCTGTCGCGCCTGAGGGAGAATCGCCTGTATGCGAAACTGGAGAATTGCTCCTTTGATCAAACCTCTCTTCCATTCCTGGGGTACATCGTTTCTGATTCTGGCTTAAGCATGCATCCTGAGAAAGTGTCAGCCGTACTCAACTGGCCGCAACCTCATGGAGTCAAGGCAATTCAACTGTTCTTGGGTTTCGCCAATTACTATCGGCAGTTCATCCCTCATTTTTCTTCCTTGACCGCTCCTATCTCCGCTCTGATTCGCAAGGGGGCCAACCCTCACGTTTGGTCCTCAGAGGCCGAAGGATCCTTTCTCGCTCTGAAGCAAGCCTTCGCTTCCGCTCCCGTCCTTCACCGCCCAGAGACTAACAAACCTTTTATTTTGGAGGTGGATGCCTCTGCTATCGGGGCCGGCGCCGTACTCTCTCAGAGATCTCCTTCTGGGCGACTGGTCACCTGCGGCTTCTTCTCAAAGACGTTTTCCACTCCGGAACGGAATTATTCCATTGGTGACAGGGAGCTTTTGGCCATGAAGATGGAGTTGGAGGAGTGGCGGTACCTTTTGGAGGGAGTTGTGCATCCTTTTAAGATCTACACGGATCATAAGAATTTGGCATATATCCGATCGGCACAGAGACTAAATCCACGACAGGCGAGATGGTCTTTGCTTTTCGCCCGTTTCGATTTCGAATTGCACTTTTGCCCGGGTAGGAAGAACCTCAAGGCTGATGCGTTGTCCAGATCCTTTCTCGCTGTCGACACAGAAGAGGACCCTATGCACATCCTGGACCCCTCCAAGATCATCATGGTGGCACCCCTCAGTTTGTCTACCATCCACCGGGTAAGACCTTTGTCCCTGAGACTAACAGGAGGCGAGACTTGCATTGGGGTCATGCCTCCAAAATTGCGGGCCATGTTGGGTTTAAAAAGATCCTTCGTCTTGTGTCTCGTTACTATTGGTGGCCTACTCTTCCTCAAGATGTTCGAGGTTTTTTAGCCTCATGTCCATCCTGTGCCAAAAACAAAGTCCCCCGGCAATTACCCTCTGGACTCTTCCTCTGGACTCTTGCACCCGCTTCCGGTTCCTTCAGCTCCCTGGCAGCACATTGCTATGGACTTTGTCACTGACTTGCCTCGTTCTGCTGGATGCACTGTCATCTTTGTCGTTGTGGATAGATTATCCAAGATGGCTCATTTCATTCCTCTGCCTGGATTGCCCTCGGCCCCTGAAGATTTTTAGCCACCATATTTTTCGTGCCCATGGCTTCCCTCAACGTATTGTCTCTGAGTCCAGTTCACCTCCCAATTTTGGAGAGCGCTCTGCAAGTTTATGAACATCACGCTGGATTTTTCATGCGCCTATCACCCTCAGACTAACGGTCAAGCAGAGCGTACTAATCAAGTTTTGGTTAATTACCTCCGACATTTCTCCAACGCTCACCAGAACGACTGGACTGACTTGCTCCCATGGGCCGAGTTTGCGTATAACAATCACGCCAACGAATCTTCTGCCAAGTCTCCCTTCTTCATCGTCTACGGGTTACATCCAGGCGTGCTTCTACCGGTTCCTCCTGTCTTGGGTGTGCCGGCCGCTGATCTTCTGTCTGGGGAGTTCTCCAGGATCTGGCAGGAGACCAAAACCGCTCTCGAACAAGCGCGAGTTAAGATGAAGAAACACGCAGACAAAAGGCGCTTGGACCCACCTCTCTACCACCCTGGCGACAGAGTGTGGCTGTCTTCCAAGTTCATCCGCCTTAGGATCCCTTCGCACAAATTAGGTCCCCGGTATATCGGACCCTTCGAGGTCTTGACTCGCATCAACGATGTCTCTTACAAGTTGAAGCTTCCTGCCTCGCTTTGCATCCCCAATTCATTTCATGTTTCTCTTCTGAAACCAGTGGTCCTCAACCAATTCCATGCCACTACTAACCGCACTCCTCAGCCTGTTTCTGCCGATGATGTCTTTGAAGTTAAAGACATTCTCGCTATGAAAAAGCTAATGGGAAAGACCTTCTTTCTGGTGGATTGGAAGGGCTTTGGCCCTGAGGAGAGATCTTGGGAGCCTCGGGAGAACATACAAGCTCCCCGGATCTTGGCAAGATTTCTTTCCAGCCTTGGGAGGGGGGCACGTAAAGAGGGGGGTACTGTCATGCCGCCGCTCTCTCCTGTCGCACAGTCCCGTCTGTTCTCCTGTCTGGATTATGGCGCTCGCTTCCTCCCGGGCGCGCGCTCCCCGCAGGTCTCGCCGCGCACGCGCACATCCTCCCTTGTGAGCCGGCCGCTCCCCCCTGTTCCTCTCTATGGTCGGGAGGATCCTGGCCCGGAAGCTCCTCTCCACTCTCCCTTATCTGGTCGTCGCTCCCTAGTGACGCTGCCTGATCGTCACTTGTACTTCCTTGTGATTCTGGCCCCACACTTGCTGACGTTCGCTGCTGCTTCCCCCGCTCCCCGCTGCTTTACTTGTGCTCCCATCCGTGTTACCTGTTCTCTCCTGTGTTTCCAGTGTTCTTGCCTTGCCATCCCGTGTCTCCAGCCTCCTGCGTTCCTGCCGTTCTACCCCGGTCCAGTCTCCTGTGTTCCTGCTGTTCTACCCCGGACCAGTCTCCAGTGTTCCTCTATCCAGTGTCTTCGTCCAGCCTGTACCCCAGTGTTCCAGCCTTACCACCCGGTGTCTCCGTCCTGCTCAAGTTCCTGGGTTCCCTCCGTGCCTGCTCGTATCTCTGCATTTCCTGATCTTGCTCTCACCGCTCTTCCGGCTTCCTTGCCTACCACCTGTCTGGTCTCCCCCGTCTGCCTTGGGTTCCAGCTGCCGCGGTAATAGTTTCCCTGGGCCTGTCCCTAACACTCCCTGTATAGGGGGTGGTCCACCTGGTCCGCTCGCCCAGGGGAGGTTCGTTGCCGTGGTCCAGTGGGTTCACCCTCGGGGATCCTAACAGTGGGAATAGGTAGGGAACTGTTCAGACTGGAGGAGCGGCGAGCAGAACAGAGTCGCTGGCTGCAGTGCAGCGAGCTGAACCGCAAGGAGCAAAAGGCGGAGCCGCAGGAGCAAAAGGCGGAGCCGCAGGAGTGCAGAGCAAAAGACGGAGCCGCAGGTATGCGGAGCAGGACGGACCCGCAGGTATGCGGAGCAAGTTCAGAGCAGAGAACCGCAGGTAGGCAGAGCAGGTGCAGACAGAGAGGGCACAAGGATAGAAACAGCAGGGAACAGAGCCACAGACAAGGAGACCAACAGACAGAGGTAAGGACTGAGTGCAGACAAGGTCAGGTATAGAAACAGGATAAGATGCAGGAATAGAACACAATACATACAGGGATGGATACGGAAACAAATACAGGATAAGGCCTGAGTAAGCAGCCCTCAGGAAGGCGGAAACATAGACACAAAGTGCACGGAAACAGATCTGCGTATGCAGCCCCCAGAGAAGGCAGAAACAGGACAGGACCTGGCACCTCAGCAGCAAGACACCGACTGAGAGAAATCGTTGCTCAGGCAGATTCCACCAGGTGGAGCTGCCTTAAATAGCAGAGGCCTCTTGGTAAATGGCTGGGGACACCATAGGCAGGTGCACCCTGATTCTATAAGAACCAAAGAGTGCCGCACTACCCCCTTATGCATACAGCCAGGAAGTATGCAGACAGCAGGCAGGAGGCAAGAGGCATAAATCATGAAGCCAGCAGCAGACAGAACTCACAGCATGGCCCGGAGTTGTGAGTAAGGCTGGTGGGTGATGGGAGGCCATGCAGTGATGCCGGCAGGGTTGTTACATACTGTAATGTAATGCACCCCTATAGCCAACCTCTGCAGTGTAATGCACCCCAATAGGCAGATACTATTGTATAATGCATTCCCCATAGGTAGACTCTATATAAAGTATAATGCACTCCCCATAAGGCTCCATATAGTATAATGCACTCCCCATAGGTAGACTCTATATTGTATAATGCACTCCCAATTGGCAGACTCTATAGTATAATGAACTCCATAAAGGCAGACTCTATAGTGCAATGCACCCTATAGGCAGTCTCTGTAGTGTAATGCAGCTCCATAGGCAGCCTCTATATCACAATGCATCCCCGTAGGCAGCCTCTGCGGAGTAATGCACCCCCATAGGCATCCTCTATAATGTACTGCACCCCCATAGCCACCCTCTGTAGTGTAATGCACCCCCTTAGGCACCCTCTGTAGTGTAATGCACCCCCATAGGCATCCTCTATAATGTAATGCACCCCCATAGGCAGCCTCTTTAGTGTAATACACCCCCATAGGCAGCCTCTTTAGGGTAATGCACCCCCATAGCCACCCTCTGTAGTGTAATGCACCCTCATAGGCAGCCTGTGTAGTGTAATGCACCCCCATAGGCACCCTCTGTAGTGTAATGCACCCCCATAGGCATCATCTATAATGTAATGCACGCCCATAGGCACCCTCTGTAGTGTAATGCACCCCATAGGCATCCTCTATAATGTAACGCACCCCCATTGGCATCCTCTATAATGTAATGCACCCCCATAGGCAGAGCTGCCATCAGGGCATTACTGCCCTGACTGGCATATGGGGCACGGTGGGCAGAGGGCCCCTACCGGCAGCTAAACCGGGCCCTCGGCGCTGCGGCAGTTAAACGCTATTGACATAGTTAACAGCCATGGCAGCCGCCAGCCAATCGGAGGCTGGCAGCTGACTTTAGCCGCAGCGCGCACCTCGCCGGCGTCTGACGTCAGTGTCAGTTGCCGGCAGAGCGCGCTGCAGCGTGGAGGGAGCGCGAGCGTCGCCCGTCACTGGAGCGTGGCCAGGTAATTATTAGAACTTGTTTTTTTGTTTGTTTTTTTGACAGCGACGACCCGGGGGGCCCGGGGGCAGAATGCTAGACATGAGGGAGAATGCTGGACTGGGGCAGAATGCTGGACATGGGGCAGAATGCTGGAGACTGGGGCAGAATGTTGGACTGGGGCAGAATGCTGGACATGGGGCAGAATGCTGAACATGGGGCAGAATGCTGGACTGGGGCAGAATGCTGGAGACTGGGGCAGAATGCTGGACATGGGGGCAGAATGCTGGACATGATGGGGCAGAATGGGGAAGAATGCTGGACATAATGGGGGCAGAATGCTGGACATAATGGGGGCAGAATGCTGGACATGATGGGCCAGATTGCTGGACATGATGGGGCAGATTGCTGGACATGATGGGGCAGAATGCTGGACATGGGGGCAGGATGCTGGACATGATGGGGCAGAATGCTGGACATGATGGGGCAGATTGCGGGACATGATGGGGGCAGATTGCTGGACATGATGTGGCAGAATGCGGGACATGATGGGGGCAGATTGCTGGACATGATGGGGCAGAATGCTGGACATGATGGGGCAGAATGCTGGACATGATGGGGGCAGAATGCTGGACATGATGGGGGCAGATTGCAGACATGATGAGGGCAGATTGCAGACATAATGGGGGCAGAATGCTGGACATGATGGCAGAATGCTGGAGATGATGGGGCAGATTGCTGGACATGATGGGGCAGAATGCTGGACATAATGGGGGAAGAATGCTGGACATGATGGGGCAGATTGCTGGACATGATGGGGCAGATTGCTGGACATGATGGGGGCAGAATGCTGGACATGATGGGGTCAGAATGCAAGACATGATGGGGGCAGAATGTGACAGTGAGACACAGGAGGGGGCAGAATGGACACGGGGCAGAATGTGATAGTGAGACACAGGAGGTGGCAGAATGTGAGGCCCTGGGGCAGAATGTGGCAGTAAGACACAGGAGGGGGCAGAATGTGGCAGTAAGACACAGGAAGGGTGCAGGATCATGTGGCAGGATGGATACGATGTAGACAGATGGGGAAATCATATGGGGCACAATGGATACTCATGAGGGCGAGATGGGAGGAACATATGGCTGAAGCCAGGAATGAGACACATGGGAGCCAGGATTGGGAATATTATTACCATAGGGGTTAATTAAGGGATATTATTACTGCAGTGATGTCTTTATTTTATTTTTTGAGTATACTGTTTTAAATGGGGGAAGGTCCTGTTACTGTGTAGAGTGATACTATGTCACCTTTTTTTCTTCATGTGATGTAATGCAGAACTTGGCAAAAATAATGTGTTCTGCAAGCAGAGCTCTAGATAACTGTGTTATTTCCTGCAGAGACGAGTCCTGGCTGGAAGACGTGATGGCGATCTGTGCTGGATGAAAGATGAAAAGCCAAGATGAAGGACTTCACCTAGATACATAACTGGTGAGTTAGTGTGTTACCTATACACTGACACTATATACTGTATACTATATACAGAGGTCCTGTGTATAATGTCACCAGTGATCACTGTATTACCTGTACATTATATACAGAGCTCCTGTGTATAATGTCACTGATCACTGTATTACCTGTACACAGACACTGCATACTAAGTACAGATCTCCTGTGTATAATGGCACTTTTGGTGATGGTATTGTGTTTTTTTTATTACTGATCAGCATTGTAGTATTCAGTCACTACGTGGTCTTAATATGTGGTCTGGACATGGTGTTGTGGTATTTGTCCCTTGTATGTGCTATTATTTGGTCACTTTGTGGTGGTAATATGTGGTCTGGTCATGGTGCGGTGGTATTTGTTCCTTGTATGTGATATTATTCGGTCACTATGGTAGTAATATGTGGTCTGGTTATGGTGTGGCGATATTTGTTCCTTGTATGTGGTATTATAGGTCACTATGTGGTGGTAATATGTGGTCTGGTCATGGTGCGATGGTATTTGTCCCTTGTATGTGATATTACTGGTCATTTTAAAAATTGAAAAATAAATAAAAATATACTGTACCTAAATTGTATTGCATATTTTAACAAATATTTAATAGGCTACAGTAGAGTAGAGCTCGGCTAAAAGAGTCTACAGTGTTGTGATGGCGGCTTAAAAAATCTTTTGGCCAAAACAAGAGCTGCTGGCTATATTTGTGATCCGGTGATGGGAGCTGTTAATGTGTGATTGGTGAGAAGTGGAGTTTTTCCAAGAGAGTGGTGGGACTGTGAACAGTTTGTGGAGTGGAGGCGGGGCTGGGGTGGAGCCAGGGCGGAGTCTAAAGGGGGCCCCAAAATTTTGCCAGTATGGGGCCCCGAAATTCCTAGTGGCAGCCCTGTCCATAGGCACCCTCTGTAGTGTAATGCACCCCCATAGGCACCCTCTGTAGTGTAATGCACCCCCCAAAGGCATTCTCTAAAATGTAATGCACCCCCATAGGCATCCTCTATAATGTAATGCACCCCCATAGGCACCCTCTGTAGTGTTGTGCACCCCCATAGGCAGCCTCTATACTGTAATGCACCCCCATAGGCATCCTCTATAATGTAATGCACCCCCATAGGCACCCTCTGTAGTGTAATGCACCCCCATAGGCATCCTCTATAATGTGATGCACCCCCATAGGCACCCCCTTAGTGTAATGCACCCCCATAAGCACCCTTTGTAGTGTAATGCACCCCCATAGGCACCCTCTGTAGTGTAATACACCCCCATATACAGCCTCTATAATGTAATGCACCCCCATAGGCACCCTCTGAAGTGTAATGCACCCCCATATGCAGCCTCTATAATGTAATGCACCCCATAGCCACCCTCTGTAGTGTAATGCACCCCCATAGGCAGCCTCTGTGGTGTAATGCAGCCCCCGAGAGCATCCTCTATAATGTAATGCACCCCCATAGCCACCCTCTGTAGTGTAATGTAGCTCCATAAACAAAATACTCACCCCTTTTCCTCCTGGTTCCTGCGCTGCTCCTGCTTATCTTTGACTGCAGGCGCTGAGTACTGATGTCATCGCACCCGCTGTCAGTGTCAGCGATGTCAGACGCTGACAGGGGGATGATGGGAGAGGGAGCATAAAGCTCCCGCTCTCATCACTGCGGTCAGCTGTATCAGCATCCAGCCAATACAGCTGAACCTGCGATGACATGGGGGGCCCTCCCGACTGCTCAGGGGTCCATAGCGGCCGCATGGCAGAGCAGGGGGATCGCTTCTCCCTGCTCTGCCGCAGAATGTAACTGTATAGGTGCGCTGTGCATGCTGATACAGTTATAGTAGCGTTGCTCCGGGTGGGTCCCCTCAGAGCGCGGGGCCCTGGCCCCTCTCTGCCCCGAATTGTGCCTAATTATGCAAGGATGGATCAACTGCTCAAATATTGTTGGACTAGTAAAGTCGGGGGAGAACACCTAACCCCTTAAGATTAGAAAAAAAAGTCACCGTTTTCACGGCGTTCATTGTTCGGTTAAAATGATCTAATAACATGATTCTCCAGATCAGTACGATTGCAGCAATGCCAAATATATTTTTATTTTAATGGTTAAAAAACTCAGAACTTTGTAATTACATTTTTTTTCAGTTTGTGTCGCCATTTTCTGAGCTATGGAACTTTTTTATTTTTACGTTGATAAATTTACATTAATTCTACTTTGGGATACGTTGATTGAAGGAAATGAGGTGACTGAAAACAGCAAAATAAAAATTTAAATAGTATGTAAAAAAAAAAAAACCTAATCACTACCCTCGCCCCCTCTTTACAACACTAAAATAAAGGAATGAAAAAATACACATATTTGAGAAAATGTAACCTGTATAAAAACGCCATGTTAAAAAAAAAAAAATTTGAACTGCAAAAATGATTTTTTTTGGTTGCCGTGCGTGGTTTGCCCCAAAATATGGCAGAAAAAATATTGAATATAGACAAGTGTCAGGTCGGTGTGCCATCGACTAAAAAATAAGCTCAGAAAATGCTGACACGAACCGCAACGTTTTTTCAGAAAAGTTCAATTTCTTTTACCATAAAAATACAATAAAAATGTGGCAATGACCTAAAGAAGGACGTTTCCAGGTCATTTTCACCTCACGATAAATGCCATAAAAACAAAACTAAAGCAATGGTAAAAACTTTTTTTTTCCTCACTTCGATTATTTTCCAGTACATGATGTGGTAACATCATATGCATGGTGTTGTCGAAAACTACAACTTGTCCCGCAAGAAATGAGACTCATGGCTATGTAGGCAGAAGAATAAAAAAGTTGAAGACTCTGCGCGCCTCTGCCTCTCTCCAGCCTCCACCTCAGCTGTGTGAAGAACGGAGTGTGAGGAAATTTTATAACTGCACAAAAGATGTGCGCGTTTTATAGAGTGGGCGTGGTCACTACTTTGTGTGAGGGTTGGGGAGGGTGATTCCAGAGGGTTCCATAGGAAAGGCGGGAGATTAGAAAGACGATGACGTAGCAGGATATGGGCGTGGTTTCAACCCTGTCTTCCTGTGACTGGCCGCTAGGCATGGACCAAAGACATAGGAATGTGAAACCCGGTGGGGCGTGGTTTATACTGGGGGCGCGGCTTATTTGCACCTATAATTCTTGGAGGCTGCATGGGAGGCGTAGTTTAGAGCATAGATAATTCAGCTCAAAGGCGTGACGGTGGGCGGGATAGCGCCGTAAAGGGGGCGTGGCCGTGCTTCCAGAGAGTTCGGAGAGAAATTAAAGGTACAGGCGCAGGGTGTTGGTGAGCTGTGACGTGCGTAACTGGATTGGGCTGGGGGTCGGGTTACAGGTAAGAAGGAACCCCCCAAAAGCTGATATAGTAGTATGGTCTGTCTGTATGATCACAGGGAGTGATCCCAAGAGCTAGCACTCTGTCGTCATGTGATCCGTTGGTCTGTGGCTGTAGATTATGGCTGTCTGCCTCTTTCTAGGTCATGTGGAGACAGTATAGAATCTATAAGGGCATCATAGGTGCAGGCTGTCATGTGGACACTAGAATCTTTAGGGGTATCAGGTGCAGGCTGTCAATGTGGACACAGTATAGAATCTATAGGGGCATCATAGGTAAGATACTAAGTCTCAGATGCTGACACCATATTATCAGGGCCGGTTTTAGGGAAAGTGGAGTCCTAGGCAAAGTGTAAAATGGGGCCCCAAATGCTAACATATTGCACATCACACAGAAGCATTTCGGTTGTAGTTACATGCGCTGAGTTCAGGACGCTAAATGAGTGTGATCGACAACATTCAAGTCGTTCAACACTTATTTCCCGGCCTCTTTCCACTGTCTGAGAAAGAATGATGGGGACAGAACGATCACTATTAGAACAATCTGTCCCCATACAGTATCATGTTATCAGCAGCATATCTACAGTTTACACCCCATAGTCCTCCATATTGTATAATACACCCCATCGTCCTCCATGTAATATAATCTGCCCCATAGTCCGAGTCTATATAGTATAATACACTTCTCATAGCCCTCCATATATCAAAATACACTCAGTCCTCCATATAGTATAATACACTCCTCATAGTGCTCCATATAGTATAATGAACCGCCATAGTCATCCATGTAGTACAATTCACTTCCCATAGTATATTGTGCCCCATAGTTCTTCATATAGTATAATGTATTCCCCCCATAGTTCTCGATACAGTATAATTCAGCCCCCCCATATAGTATAATGCAGCCCCTCCATAGAATATATGGCAGCCCCTTATATAGTATAATGTAGCTCCTCCATAGAATACAGTGTAGCCCAACTCGTATAGTATAATGTAGCCCCCTCATAAAGTATAATGAAGCCCCCATACAATATAATCTGCCCCCCCCATAGAATACAATTTAGCCTCCTCATATAGTATAATGTAGCCCCCTCAGAGTATGATGTGATCACCCCTCATAGAACATAATAAATATAATACAGCCCACCTCCCCATAGAATATAATGTAGCACCCCATATTATATAATAGCCTCCCCCATAGAATATAATGTACCCCTCCATGGTATATAACACAGCCACATAGTATACAGCACAGCCCCACATGGTATACAGCACAGCACCATGGTATATAGCAGAGCCTGCATCTCTTCCCCTGCCCCCAGAGAATAGCCCCACAGTCCAGTACTCACTGTTAACATTAAAAAAAACACTCCTCCCCTCTCCTCATGCCCGTGCTGCTCCTGGCTCCTGTCTCAGCCCGCTATGCCTGGTACACAGTGAGTGCGCGATGATATGACGTCATCGTGCACCCGCAGAGTCAGAGGCAGAGCGGGGAATGATGGGAGAGGGAGCATCAGCTGACGCTCTCTCCTCCAACATTGCTTTGAACTGTACTGGCGTCTGTGACGACGGTATAGTTCGATGTGGCGGCGGGGGGAGTCGATGCTGGTGGCGGGCCCCATAGCGTCTGCGTGATGTGCCACTAGCTGGGGGAGCGGGGGGCCCTAGGAAGCTGCCTGACCCTAACGCCAGCCCTGCATATTATACAAAATTGTCCTAAGCTTGTCAGCCAGGACTTATGTGGGCTGTGCCCTATGGAGTTCCCAGATAACATTAAGACACAAGAACACAGAGTATCAACCACCTACAGACACGTAATAGTTAAAAAGGTGTAATTTTAATAAAATGAATTAAGACAGACAATCCGTAACATACATCACAGGACAATTTTGTCAAGACAGAGCTATTTGAATCCGGTGAGAGATGCACCAGTAATGGTGTCACCTCACAGACATACGATATGGGGAAAGAAAATCCCAGAACCAAGCCCCCTTATAACAGTATATATGGATAAAGTGACAGTGCAACAATTTGTATTAAGTGGTGGCACACTCACTACCCCTACATAGGTATAAAGGTGTTAGGGTATGAGCACATGTTGCGGATTCTGCTGCGGATTTTTCTGCACGGATTTTGCTAAATCCGCAGGTATAAACACCTGCGTTTTACCTGCGGATTTAGTGCAGATTTACTGTGGATTTTCTGCAGATTTTGTGCGTTTTTACACCTGCGGATTTCTATAATGGAGCAGGTGCAAAACGCTGCGGAATCCGCACAAAGAATTAACATGCTGCAGATTCAAAACCGCAGCAAATCTGCGCGGAAAAAAACGCAGCATGTGCACAGTGTTTTTCATTTTAGATTGACCTTAATGGTACTGTACACCGCAGGAGAATCTGCTGCGGATCCGCAGGGCCAAATCCACTGCGGATCCGCAACGTGTGCACATAGCCTTATAGTGTCATTAATTTCCTCAGTTCAGTGACCATTCAGTTAAAAGACCTAAGCAGCGGGTCGAGCTAACAGTCCCATTATTGGCTCTTACCCATAATAATGTCTGTGAGTGTAGACATGTGCCCCTACGTACGTTTCGCGTCGGCTTCCTCAGGGGCCAAGATGGTGTTAGTGTCCCCGGCGTTCTTATATAACTTTCTAGTAATCACTACAGCTGCGCATGTGGCTGAACTAACAAGTGCCACTTGCTGCATCATCCCCAGCGGTGCGGGTAACGGGGAAGTCCCCGATGACGTCAATGACCCACACACATCACTAACAGGCGCAGGAAGTGATGCCGCGGCTGGAGCTCGCGTCGGAGATTTGCGCAGTAGTGATACACTCAGTCTGCTGCGCTGCCGAGCGCACTCTCTGTATAATCGCCATGTTATTTGTTGGCATCGGTGCCAGCAGTGTCGGATGATGTGGGATATTGTGGGTAGTAGTCCGGTGGCTCTGGCTGACGGGATGATGTGGGATATTAGAGGTAGTAGTCCGGTGGCTCTGGCTGACGGGATGATGTGGGCTATTGGGTAGTAGTCAGGTGGCTCTGGCTGACGGGATGATGTGAGATATTAGTGGTAGTAGTCCGGTGGCTCTGGCTGATGGGATGATGTGGGATATTAGGGGGAGTAGTCCGGTGGCTCTGGCTGACGGGATGATGTGGGCTATTAGGGGTAGTAGTCAGTTGGCTCTGGCTGACGGGATGATGTGGGCTATTAGGGGTAGTAGTCAGTTGGCTCTGGCTGACGGGATGATGTGAGATATTAGTGGTAGTAGTCCGGTAGCTCTGGCTGACGGGATGATGTGGGCTATTGGGTAGTAGTCAGGTGGCTCTGGCTGACGGGATGATGTGAGATATTAGTGGTAGTAGTCCGGTGGCTCTGGCTGATGGGATGATGTGGGATATTAGGGGGAGTAGTCCGGTGGCTCTGGCTGACGGGATGATGTGGGCTATTAAGGGTAGTAGTCCGGTGGCTCTGGCTGATGGGATGATGTGGGATATTAAGGGTAGTAGTCCGGTGGCTCTGGCTGATGGGATGATGTGGGATATTAGGGGTAGTCGGTAGATCTGGCTGACGGGATGATGTGAGATATTAGGGGTAGTAGTCCGGTGGCTCTGGCTGACGGGACAATGTGGGATATTAGGGGTAGTAGTCCGGTGTCTCTGGCTGATGGGATGATGTGGGATATTAAGGGTAGTAGTCCGGTGGCTCTGGCTGATGGGATGATGTGGGATATTAAGGGTAGTAGTCCGGTGTCTCTGGCTGATGGGATGATGTGGGATATTAAGGGTAGTAGTCCGGTGGCTCTGGCTGATGGGATGATGTGGGATATTAGGGGTAGTCGGTAGATCTGGCTGACGGGATGATGTGAGATATTAGGGGTAGTCGGTAGATCTGGCTGACGGGATGATGTGGGATATTAGGGGTAGTAGTCCGGTGTCTCTGGCTGACGGGACAATGTGGGATATTAGGGGTAGTAGTCCGGTGTCTCTGGCTGATGGGATGATGTGGGATATTAAGGGTAGTAGTCCGGTGGCTCTGGCTGATGGGATGATGTGGGATATTATGGGTAGTTGTCCGGTGCCTCTGGCTGACGGGATGATGTGAGATATTAGGGGTAGTCGGTAGATCTGGCTGACGGGATGATGTGGGATATTAGGAGTGGTAGTCAGGTGGCTCTGGCTGATGGGACGATGTGGGATATTAGTGGTAGTTGTCCGGTGGCTCTGGCTGACGGGATGATGTGAGATATTATGGGTAGTAGTCTGGTGGCTCTGGGTGATGGGATGATGTGGATAGTATATTGAATATGGCTATGCGGAGTGGGCGGGGCTATACACTCATTTTTTTTATTTAGATATAATCATAATTTGTTATAACTAACCGTAGTTACTATGCCCGAGCAGCGCCGGGCTCTTCAGCTAGTAATAAACATAAAAATTATAAAAGGTAGTTATAAAGACTATATATATATATATATATATATATATATATATATATATATATATATATATATATATATATATATATATATATATATTTATTGTATATACGTATATCATCATTATACAATATAAAGACATACAATTAAATATTGTGATTTAAGACATATGCTACATCATAAAATATATAAATCTTGCTCCAAGGCGCCAATATCACGGAGATACGCCAATTTGGAATTGAAGTCCAGATCAGGTGTAGTCAGACAGTTTTCAAAAGATGTTAATAACTCAAAAAAAGAGAGGGTTTTAAGTACCATATAAAAATCAGTATTAATCTCTATTTAATATTCAAATAAAAACAAATTCTGTGGACAACACAAGTATCATGCCAGAGGCTGCAATTCCATATGATAGTCTAAGGAGTACTAAATACAAATTTTGCCCTCATATCCTATGATCTGTCCATTTAATCAGGATGAAAAAAGCCTTTTATAATGTAAAATGCTGCTACATTGTGTGCATTTATGGTGGAATACAATTCACATTTATATGACTTACGCAGGAGGACAAAGTATGGAGAGCGTGCTCCTGCTGCCCCAACGCACGTTTTGTGAACGTCACTTCCAGCGCCTGTTAGTGACGTGTGTGGGTCATTGTCGTCATCGGGGACATTCCCGTGACCCGCATCACCGTGATGGCGCCGGGATGATGCGGCAAGTGGCGCTCGTTAGTTTGGCCACATGCGCAGCTGTAAGTGATTACTAGAGGGGTATATAAGAAGAACACCGGGGACACTAACACCATCTTGGCCCCTGAGGAAGCCGAAACGCACGTAGGGGCACATGTCTACACTCACGGACATTATTATGGGTAAGAGCCAATAATGGGACTGTTAGCTCCCCCCGCTGCTTAGGTCTTTTAATTGAATGGTCACTGACCTGAGGAAATTAATGAAACTATAACCACTTTACTTAGGTAGGGGTAGTGAGTGTGCCACCCCTTAATACAAATTGTTGCACTGTCATTTTATACATATATAATGTTATAAGGGGGTTTGGTTCTGAGATTTTCTTTCCCCATATCGTATGTCTGTGAGGTGACACCATACTTACTGGTGCATCTCTCACCGGATTCAAATAGCTCTGTCTTGACAAAATTGTCCTGTGATATGTTATTGGTTGTCGGTCTTGATTCATTTTGTTATTAAAATTATGCCTTTTTAATCATTATGTATCTGTTGGTGGTTGATATACTCCGTGTTCTTGTATCTTAGGGGCATCATAGGTGTGGGCTGTCATGTGGACACTATAGAATATATAGGGGCATCATAGGTGTGCAGGCTGTCATGTGGACACACTATAGAATATATAGGGGCAAAATAGGTATAGGCTCTCATGTAGACACACTATAGAATATATAGGGGCACATAGGTGTAGGCTCTCATGTAGACACACTATAGAATATATAGGGGCACATAGGTGTAGGCTCTCATGTAGACACACTATAGAATATATAGGGGCACATAGGTGTGCAGGCTGTCATGTGGACACAGTATAGTGTATATATAGCAGTATCTTAGGGGTGGGCTGCCATGTGAATACTCTGGGATCTATAGGGGTATTTATGGTGTGGGCTGTGATTTGGACGCTCATACATGTTAATAGTCAGCTCATAGATGGGAACAACTTTTAGGAACTGCCTCCTCCTTATTATTGGGTGGGGAGGGGTGACACTCATGGGAACTACCTTTCTGCTCTGGGCTAGAACCGGTTCTGCGGTTTCCGCCTTTGTTTCCTGTTTTCTTTTCATATTATAGACATAATAGGAAAGTTCTGCAACTTTCTACTTTCCAATATCTCTCTTTGCTGTCAGTGAACAGAATGCAATTGTATCATATTCTCAACCGTGAGAAGCTGGGGCAAAGGCTATATTATTCATGATCTGGTAATCAGAAGCGACAGCGCCTTTCTGAGCGTTGTAGTCATGAATGGTGCTGCAGCTCCCTCCCATACAAGTGAATGAGGTGGAGCTGCAGTACCGTTCTCTGCCACAATATAATGTATGGCGCTGTGCCAGTCGCTAGCTCAATCTGTTAGGTGGATTCATAATTGGCTTAGTGATCGGACCCAAAGAGTGGTCGTAAATGGCTGCACATCCAGTTGGAAGAATGTCTCAAGTGGGGTACCACAGGGCTCTGTCCTGGGCCCTGTATTGTTCAACATCTTTATCAACGATTTAGATGAAGGAACTGAGGGTAAACTGATAAAATTTGCTGATGACACAAAGCCAGGAGGGATAGCTAATACTATAGAAGAGAGAGAGAGGATTCAAAAAGATATAAATAAACTGGAGCAGTGGGCAGCAACTAACAGAATGGTTTTTAACAGGGAAAAATGCAAAGTACTACATCTGGGCAATAAAAATGAAGAAAGGCATATACAGAAGGGGAGGAATAGGGCTAAGCAACAGCACATGTGAAAGACTTGGGTATACTAATAGATCACAGACTGAATATGAGTCAAGTGTGATGCAGCAGCAAAAAAGGCAAATGCAATTCTAGGATGTATTAACAGAAGCATACAGTCTAGATCACGTGAAGTCATTATTGCCCTCTACTCCTCTTTGGTCAGACCTCATCTGGAATATTGTGTCCAGTTTTGGGCTCCACATTTTAAAAAAGACATCAACAAAGCAAGTTCAGAAAAGAGCGACCAGGATGGTGACCGGTCTGCAAACCCTGTCTTATGAGGAAAGGTTGCAGGATTTGGTAATGTTTAGCTTGCAGAAGAGAAGACTGAGAGGAGACTTAATAGCTGTCTACAAATATCTCAAGGGCTGTCACATTGTAGAAGGATCATCTTTATTCTCATTTGCACAAGGAAAGACTAGAAGCAATGGGATGAAACTGAATGGAGGAGACTCAGATTAGATATTAGAAAAAACTTTTTAACAGAGTGATCAATGAGTGGAACAGGCTACCACAAGAAGTGGTGAGTTCTCCTTCAATGGAAGTCTTCAAACAGAGGCTGGACAGACATCTGACAGGGATGATTTAGGCTAGTTTCACACTAGCGCTTTTGAGCGCAGCGACGGCCTGCACACGGCCGTCGCTAAGCCCCGGCCCCTGCCGCGCCTCCGCCGGTAGCTCCGCCTACCGGCGCATGACGCTGCCTGCGTCCCCTATCTTTATCACTGGGGGCACAGGACGTGCGCAGTATGCATTTGGCGGCGCATGCGCCTTTTTGACGGTGCACCGAGCGCAACCAAACTGCAGCAGGTTGCGTTTGGCGCAGGTCGGCGCACCGTCAAAAGGACGCATGCGCCGCCAAACGCATACTGCGCACGTCCTGCGCCCCCAGTGATAAAGATAGGGGACGCATGCAGCGTCATGCGCCGGTAGGCGGAGCTACCGGCGGAGGTGCGGCAGGGGGCGGGGCTGCGCTCAAAAGCGCTAATGTGAAACTAGCCTTAGCGAATCCTGCTTTGAGCAGGGTGTTGGACCAGATGGCCCAGGAGGTCCCTTTCAACGCTACGATTCTATGATCTCCCACCATGATTTATATAATCCTATTCCTTTCTTTAGCAGCCAGACAGACCCATCTGGTTTTGTCTGTTTTAGGCCATCAGAGGGGGACTAGGAATGTAAAGTCCTTTTAAATTGTTTGCAGTAGATCGGGTGGTCTAATAGTCCAGTGGGTAATTCATACTCAGTGTCTTCTGGTCTGTTAGTGTGTATTACTACTATATACAGCGCACCTATTAATGGTCACTGCTGTGTATATTAGCTCCTGATAAAGCTTCTGTTTCACCTTGATCACCCACTTTTGGGCAGGATTTATATAAACCCATTCCATTCTGACACATGTACCGGGATATCTGGGGCTGTTGGGAATTGTGTATTAGAGATGATAAACATCTTTTAATCCAGAATCCCTGCCACAATGTGCTGCTGAGTTGTAGTCTTCACAGGTTTTGTACTGTAGTTGGACCTTAAAAACTCCATCTCCCATAATGCAATATATCACTTGTATGTGGCGATTACAACTGACCGGATCGGAGATTGCATAATTAAACCCCTTCGATGCCGCACTCAATAGCGAGCATAGCATCTGTGCAGTTAGATGAATGCAACAATGGCTGGGTGATAATACACAGCTGGGGATTTAAAGTGGCTGTCCAGGACTGAGATATTAATGACCTGTCCTTTCCAGATCAGTGGGGGGGACCAACACCTGACACCCGCTATGATCTGTTGATTGAGGGAGCTTCAGTCAACAGAAATACAAAGTGTATGGAGGACATGTGCCAGGTGCGGGACCCCCATTGATCTGACATTGAGGACCCATTCTGAGGTTGTAAACCCCCTACTTCTCTCACAGTGCAATGTATTTCTGCAGGATGGTGAAGGAAACTGCCTATTACGACATTCTGGGGGTCCCTCCAGCCGCCTCCTTCGAGCAGATAAAGAGGGCATTCAGGCGCCTGGCGTTAAAGTATCACCCGGATAAGAACCCCAATGCTGGAGAAAAGGTAAGACCATGACGTAACTTCGATATATCGGGCCATTATTATACTTTGCAGCTTTGGATGTGACTGGAGGATGAAACTTTATTTTTTTTTTTTTAAAGGGCCAACGCAAGAAAGTCACTTTTTTTTTTTTTTTTTTTTTTTTGTTTATAGTTCAGCCAGATCTCCAAAGCCTACGAGGTGCTGTCCGATTCCCACAAGAGAGACCTTTACGACCACGGCGGCGAGTCGGGGTTGATAGACGGTCGAAGGAGCCATCATGGCTCGCCTATGGACATATTCAGCGTCTTCTTCTGTGGCGGCTCCAGAAGTCAATCTCAAGGTGACAGGAAAGGTAAAAATGAGGTGTTGATCAGTCCCATTCACTGACAGCAAGCAGAGATCTGGGAAACAATTTATTAAGGATTGTGCTTCTATCATCTGTTCTCAGGTAAAACTGTCACCCATCACCTGGTGGTCTCCTTGGAGGATCTGTACAATGGCGCCACCCGGAGACTCTCCCTCCAGAAGAACATCATCTGCCCCAAGTGTAAAGGTGAAGTATTGTAGGATATGGAAGCAACGGGATGACAAAGATGGCAGTGAAAATGGTGTACACCCTTGCAGGCTAACTGGTTAGATGCCAGGGTCACTGCATCTGCCTCTCCCTTTCACACATCCACAGGGTGTCAATGGCTTCATATGGCAGCTGGGGGGTGCTAACAATGGCTGCCATCATATTGCAGCTATTAGGCCCTTCCAGGGGAAGGTCCTAACAGGAGATACCTGTGTGACACTGCAGCCTAATACTCTGCAATACAGAAGTATTGTACGAGAGGGCAAGTCAATACAGGTTCCCTTGTGGAACCTTAACCAATATAAAAAACAATAATCTTTACTCTTTAAAACTCTTTAATATGTAAAAAAAAAAAAAAAAAAAAAAAAAAATCTTAAAATGTATCTCAGTAATTTTTTTTTTTTTATTTGCTTGTGCACTAACCCATTAATTGCCAATTATGTAGGGTCCGGGGCCCGACAAGGAGCAGGGGTCCAGTGTCCCAAGTGTCGTGGAAGTGGAATGGAAACACACCTCTTAGGGCAAATGCCAGGATTGATGCACACCCTGCAGACCAGGTGTTCCGATTGCCGTGGAGAGGGCAAGTGTATCAGGTCACGAGATCGATGCCGTGACTGCAGTGGCCAGAAAGTGATTAGGGAGAAGAAGATATTGACCGTGCACATAGACAAAGGTCAGTGCTCACCTGCTAAGGACTGGGGCGGAAACAGTTAATTGTCGGTGACTTTTTACAATCGTCCTCTTTAGATCTGCTTGCTGTCTGGGAATGGAAACATTTACGATATGCCCAATGAGGGAAGGGGGTTAAGAACATCACTTATTTTAAACATTCAGCATTTATTGGGGTCTGAGCAAATAGGCTCTCTAAGGGTATGTTTCCACGTGCGTATTTGCTGCGGATTGGACGCTGTGTGCAGCCACAGCGGCCAGATGTTACAGCATAGTGGAGGGGATTTTATGAAATCCCATGTCCACTATGCATACAAAGACGCAGGTGGAACACCCGCGTAACCAGACATGCGGGGCACGTCTTTATAGACCGTAGCATGTCTATTTATCTTGCGGACACACTCAGTCTCCGCGAGATAAATATCACCATCTTATGTATAGGATGCGGATGTTCAATGAACACATGCGGAATCACTGTGTACACAAAAGGGGGCAGTGCTTTGGGCGGAGCAGGTATCTGCTGCGTTCAAAGCGCTGCCAATCCGTAACGTGGACACCTCCTAATGGAGTGAATACAAATGTATTTTCTTCCTCAACCCCTTCTCCCACAAGCCTGTTTTCACCTTCCTGATTGGGCCAATTTTTACAATTCTGGCCACTGTCACTTTGAGGTCATAACTCTGGAACACTTTAGTGGATCCCGGTGATTCTGAGATTCTTTTCTCGTGACAGATTGTACTTCTTGATGGTGGTAAAAATTCTTCAATATGACTTGCGTTTATTTGTAAAAAAAAAAATAAACGTAAATTGGGCAAAAAATTTTGGAATTTTCAAACTTTTACATTTTATGCCCTTAAATCAAAGAGTCATATCGCACAAAATGGTTAATAAATAACATTTCCCACATGTCTATTTTACATCAGCACAATTTAGGAAACGTAACTTTTTTTTTTTGGGGGGGGGGGGGGGGTTAGAACGTTATAAGGGTTAAATGGAATCTGTCACCTCAATTTGGCGCGGCGTGTAAAGGAGTTGTGTCCGGTTCGATGGGCGGTGTTGTGGTTCCCTCCCTCCACCCCTCCCTTGCCGCTGTATGCCATCTTTCTTGGAATTTCTGTAATTGGAGTCCAGATTACGCGTGTTGCCATTGCAATATCCAATCGCTCGTACGCAATATGTGTTGCCCAGCTGCGGGCAAAGCTGAAAAGCATTGGTGCACATGCACCAGTGAACTATGTCCCAAAACACATTAATGTCAGCGAAATACTTCCTGGACATAGTTCACTAGCGCATGCGCACTATTGTTTTTCGGCTTTGCCGCAGCTGGGCAAAAGCATACTGTGCACGCGCGTAGTCTGGACGCCAACTCCGTAAATTCCAAGAAAGATTGCGTACAGCGGCTAAGAAAAAACTAGCTGAAGAGCCCGGCATTTCCCAGGAATAATAACTAACTGTGGTTAATTATAACAATTTTTATAATGATTATATTGCACATAAAAGCATTTCACATCATATATTCAACACTACAGATTTGCAACACAAATTAGCTAAACGATTACCTAAGTATTGATAGTATTTTATTTTCAACTCATTCAAGAGCCTTTTGATAAACATTTTTGGGTTTTCCTTTTGGTGCAAAGATGAACAGATTTTTGGCAGTTCCACCTCTTGAACAGGCCACGTAAAGTTGACCATGAAAAAAGCATGGAGATTGCAAATCTATCCCTACTACTTTCAAGGACTGTCCCTGAGCCTTGTTGATGGACACTGCAAATGCCAGTCGAAGTGGAAACTGGAGGCGTTTAAAATCAAAAGGCAAATCAGATGGAATGAGTGGAATTCTTGGAATGAAAATGTCCTCTCCTTTGGAACATTGTGTTGCTGAGCCGTGTATCTAATCCTATCCTGTGTGAAAGATGCTTAGTGATTGGTTGCTATGTGACTGTTGCTCATAGCAACCAACCACAGCTCAGCTTTTATCTTTTAAACAGCTCTGGTGAAATGAAAGATGGTTAGTGATTGGTTGCTATGGGCAACACAGGCAGTGTAAATGTTGTGGTCAAGAAGATGGTACCTATGGGATGGAGGATGGGTATTTGGGCACGGGAGGGGGGATTCATTTCTGTCATGTGCTCTGCTCTGGGGGGTAGACAATGGCTGGGAGCTTATGTTCCCGGGGATGCTAGATTCTCCCACCCGGTCAGTGTCTGCTGAGGTGTTGTGGAGTGGGAAAACTGTTGCTCGTAGCAACCAATCACAGCTCAGTTTCTTTTAAACAGCTCTGATGAAATGAAAGATGCTTAGTGATTGGGTGGGGCTATGTGGAGTGGGCGTGGCTGATACACAAATGCATATACACCTATATTCAATTTTATATATATATATAATATATATAAAAAAAAATTATTTTTGCATAGCTTTATTTTGAGAGCTATAACTTTTTTTTTTTTTTTTTTTTTTTTTTTTTTTTTTTTTTTGCCTCCGTGTTTTTTTTCTTTTTATGATGTTCACTAAAGGACTTAAATAGTGGGACAGTTTTATAGAGCGGGTCATTACAGACATGGCAATACTAAATATGTGTACTTTTTTTTTATTTGTATTTATTGGAAAATTTCTTCTTTAGGGACTTTAAAAAAAAAAAAAAAAAAATCTTTTTACACTTTTTATTTATTTTTTTTTTTTTTTAAACTTTTTTACATTGTCCTAGGATGAGACATCACTGATCTGACAGGCAGGGAAGGTGGCGTCTCATGTCCTGCTCCCAGCAGGCTCTCAAGTCACCGGGGGTTTCCATGGAGATGATCAGGTCAACATGATTGCATTGCGCTGTCCTAATGGAAGCGCACAGGGAACTAATTCCATGCGCGGTGATCATCTATGCCGCTGTCACTACTGACAGCGGCAACAGAGGAGTTGAATGCCCGCGATTGTTGCTAGCACAAAGCTGACACCCAAAACGCAATCGCCACGGTGCTCCGCGTGAGGCCACACAATACATATACTGCTATTTGCTGGAACACAGCTTTCGCAAAGCAATAAATGTACGGCACATGTTGGGAAGGGGTTAAAGAGGGCCAGTCGCCAAGTGAAATGGCCAGTTATTCTTGTTGTTCCTGCCGATCCCCAGAGTATCCTGTTTATTTAGTTAAAATACACCATACTCTTCCAGAGATATTGGCATTTTTATATGCCCATTGATCCTCTGGGGCGTGTCTTTCGGCTCTGAGTACCACCCCCTTGGTAAAAGCCATAAAAATTTGTACTAAATAAAGCCCATATCTCTGGAAGGGTGTTGCAGATTTTGAAAAAAAAAAAAAAAAACTGATAACTCGAGGGAGCATTGGGAATGAAACAAGAGCAAATACTATCCACTTTTGACTTGGTAACAGATCCCCTTTAAATGTGCAGTACACCTTTTTTAAGGCAAATTTTGCAATAAATGTTGACTTTGAATCTCCTCAGGGATGAAGAGCAGACAAAAGCTAATCTTTCATGAGGAGGGAGACCAGTCACCAGGCCTACACCCTGGGGATATCATCATCATCTTAGAGCAGAAGAAACACCCTGTTTTTCAGAGAAAGGACAATGATCTGGTCATGAGCATGGAAATCGGGCTGGCAGATGCCCTTTGTGCCTGCAGACAGAAGGTCGAGACACTGGATGGAAGAACGATCCTCGTCACTTCACGACGTGGTATAGTAAATAATAGGGAGGTGGGCAATTGATTTCTCTCAAAGGAGAACTACACTTAAGGGTTTTTTTTTCTCCTCTTCAAAAATGGATATTGTCAATTAGCGCTTGCAAATACAAGCACTTTTGAAATTCACTGCCTGTTACAAATTTTGTACATTTTTGATATAACACTTTTGTTTTTAGCTGGTTGTCTTGGAGACCTGACCACCTCTGTTAGGAATCTTTCACACATCTGTGTTTCCCGTACTTGTGGTGATGGGTTTTACACGTACTGGAGATACTTGCGCACGTAGAGCCATTCAACTGAATGGGTCTGTGCACACGTCAGTGTTTTTCCATGGACCGTGTGTCCTTGGACAAAACACGCTGACATTGTCCGTTTTTTAACAGCAGCATGGTCCGGAAAATGTCCCGCACACTGACACGCCCTGGGAATCAGCCATAGTATTCGCGCTGTGCCGGGTGCTGAACACATATATCTCATCATTCTCTCCTGCTTGCCTGCGATCAGTGCTAGCTGGGAGAATGTTGAACGTTGTATTCAACTGATAACAGCGAGAGCAAGCGGTGGCTGATGCTTGGGTTCCCCTGTATTTTTGATAACCAACCTTGCTGACAGCTGAGATTTGCAGCCTGTATCTGTCAGTTTTGCTTGGCTGGTTATGAAATACATGGGAACCCAGTGTCCCTTTTTTTTATTTATAACTCAGACTGCCTGCTCTCGCTGTTAACCACTGAATACTACTTTCAACATTGTCCCATGCTAGAGCTGATCGCAGCGCGTTGCAGGGGAGAATGAGAGCAGTCCTCAGCACCTTGTGCTGGGATTAGCGCTAACAGTACCACTGATTCCCTGGTGCCGGTACGTGTCACACTGATGCAGCACATGGACAGCACACAGATGCTGCAAGTATGACACCCACGGACACTGATAACTCCAGTACTATTTTTTTCTGGTACGGGAAATATCCGTATGTGTGAAAGAGCCCTTAGTCAGTAGAACATGTGCAGGGCTTTAAGAACCTCCCCTTTTTTTTTTTTTTTTTATTGAGCTTGTAAGCACTGTTTTGAAGTTGGCAAGAACCTTTTGATCATGTTGTCTCCTAATCCTGACCAACTTCAGTGCAGAACTTACAAGCTAGACCGCAGCGGTGGTCTGTGTCCAAGATAATAAGTTGTGTAAAACAGAAAATTGTTAAAATTTGCAGGCATTCCTGAGGTTTTAACAAACAGTAAATTGGAAAAATGCTTAGATTTACAAAGTATCCGGCAATATCCATACATTAAGATGGGAAGAAAACCCTTTAAAGTCTACACTTCAGAAAATTAACTGACAATGTTACTTGCAAGTGTATGTCCCTTTAAATAATGTCCTGCTTTTGACTTAGGTAAAGTGATCCGTCCTGGGGATATCAAGTGCATCCCAAATGAAGGAATGCCTGTATATCGAGATCCATTCGTGAAAGGGAATCTCATCATTAATTTCCAGGTATATGAGCCGCTATAACATAAGCTTTAGAAATGCTACACAGTAGCAGGGAGTTGCTTAAACTTTTGAAGTTTTGATATCTATCGTTTTCCGTTGTTGGTTTCAGGTAAAATTTCCCGATCCTGGTTGGCTTCCAACAGAAAACCTGAAACAGCTACAAGATTTATTCCCATCCCGACCCAAACCAAACCTTCCTGGAGTTATTGAGGAGGTCACCTTGTCCTATTACGACCCTTGTGAAGACCACATTGGTGGAGGCAGAAGAGAAGCTTATGAGGAAGACAGGGTCGATGAGTCTTATCACCATCCGATGCAGTGTCAAACTTCCTAGTCCACTGCCAGGGGTCTTTTTGGTAGTTCAAGAACTCTTCGCGAAGATGGTCTTAAGGTGACGGTGGCAGGGCATCTGTTCTTCGTTTTCTCACTGACCTCATGGACTGTCTTCAAGAGACCAAAGGCTTCTCAACTGTACAAAGAGACGAATGTTCTGATGGTGCTATGTCCTCAAGGTCCATATCAAGAAGTGGTGAGAAGACGTCTTAAGATCTGTTCACCAGTCGCCAGTTTAGTCTTCGTGTTGGACTGGTTAACCCTTCATAGCACATTAGTAAGATTTTGAAGAGCAATTGGTAACCAGGTGCCCTCTTTCCTACTGTTTTTGTCGTCCTTCTGATCCACTAGCTCGACCTCGTTATTTATCTGTAGATGATGCATTCCACTGGACGAGAGCGTCTCCTGGACTTCAGCCATAGAGCCCGAGAAGAAGAATAGAAACTATAGACCAGTGGCCTCTTCCGATGAGAATGGCCACTGGCAGGAGACCACCGCCATAGACCTTTTTAGGTGAATAGAACAAGTCATGTGGTCCATACGGTGCCACGGTTTACTGCCCACAAGTGCAATACTGCTAGTTCAGCAGCGACCAAGGAAGCTCCAGGTCCGGAGGCGTTTACTGATCTGATGCAATCATGTCTTACTGGGGAACGCCGTGTTCTCACAATGTGAATAAATTTGAGTTTTATTAATTCATCTGTGCTGGTTTCTTCGTCCAGGTTGATCAACTGTGTGACTGCACCAGCAGAATAGTGAGTGCAGCTCTGGGGTATAATACAGGATGTAACTCAGGATCAGTAATGTATGTACACAGTGACTGCACCAGCAGAACAGTGAGTGCAGCTGTGGAGTATAATACAGGATGGAACTCAGGATCAGTATAGGATCAGTAATGTACAGTTAGGTCCATATATATTTGGACAGAGAAAACATGTTTCTAATTTTGGTTCTAGACATTACCACAATGAATTTTAAACAAAACAATTCACATGCAGTTGAAGGTCAGACTTTCAGCTTTCATTTGAGGGTATCCACATTAAAATTGGATGAAGGGTTTAGGAGTTTCAGCTCCTTAACATGTGCCACCCTGTTTTTAAAGGGACCAAAAGTAATTGGACAATTGACTCCTGGGCTATTTCATGCACAGGTGTGGGCAATCCCTTCGTTATGTCATTCTCAATTAAGCAGATAAAAGGCCTGGAGTTGATTTGAGGTGTGGTGCTTGCATTTGGAAGGTTTTGCTGTGAAGGAAACGTGGTCAAAGGAGCTCTCCATGCAGGTGAAACAAGCCATCCTTAAGCTGCAAAAACAGGAAAAAACCCATCCGAGAAATTGCTACAACATTAGGAGTGGCAAAATCTACAGTTTGGTACATCCTGAGAAAGAAAGAAAGCACTGGTGAACTCATCAATGCAAAAAGACCTGGGTGCCCACGGAAGACAACAGTGGTGGATGATCGCAGAATAATTTCCATGGTGAAGAGAAACCCCTTCACAACAGCCAACCAAGGGAACAACACTCTCCAGGAGGTAGGCGTATCAATATCCAAATCTACCATAAAGAGAAGACTGCATGAAGGTAAATACAGAGGGTTCACTGCACGGTGCAAGCCACTCATAAGCATCAAGAATAAAAAGGCTAGACTGGACTTTGCTAAAAAACATCTAAAAAGCCAGCACAGTTCTGAAAGAACATTCTATGGACAGATGAAACCAAGATCAACCTCTACCAGAATGATGGAAAGAGAAAAGTATGGCGAAGGCGTGGGACAGCTCATGATCCAAAGCATACCACATCATCTGTAAAACACGGCGGAGGCAGTGTGATGGCTTGGGCATGCATGGCTGCCAGTGGCACTGGGTCACTAGTGTTTATTGATGATGTGACACAGGACAGAAGCAGCCGAATGAATTCTGAGGTATTCAGAGCCATACTGTGTGCTCAGATCCAGCCAAATGCAGCCAAACTGATTGGTCGTCGTTTCATACTACAGATGGACAATGACCCAAAACATAAAGCCAAAGCAACCCAGGAGTTTATTAAAGCAAAGCAGTGGAATATTCTTGAATTGCCAAGTCAACCCAATTGAGCATCCATTTCACTTGTTAAAGACTAAACTTCAGACAGAAAGGCCCACAAACAAACAGCACCTGAAAACCACCGCAGTGAAGGCCTGGCAGAGCATCAAAAAGGAGGAAACACAGCGTCTGGTGATGTCCATGAGTTCAAGACTTCAGGCAGTCATTGCCAACAAAGGGTTTTCAACCAAGTACTAGAAATGAACATTTTATTTACAATTATTTAATCTGTCCAATTACTTTTGGTCCCTTTAAAAACAGGGTGGCACATGTTAAGGAGCTGAAACTCCTAAACCCTTCATCCAATTTTAATGTGGATATCCTCAAATGAAAGCTGAAAGTCTGAACTTCAACTGCATCTGAATTGTTTTGTTTAAAATTCATTGTGGTAATGTCTAGAACCAAAATTAGAAAAATGTTGTCTCTGTCCAAATATATATGGACCTAACTGTATGTACACAGTGACTGCAGAAGATGTAAGCACTTAGTTATTATTCTGTATATATGTATAATATGTGTGAGAGGAGAGAATGAGCTGCTGGACCAGTGTTCATTATACTGATTCTTTTTCTGGCAGATGTTTTTGTTTCTGTTATTATGTTTTTCATTTTTATAATAAAAGATCTACAGGATGTAACTCAGGATCAGTACAGGATCAGTAATGTAATGTATGTACACAGGGACTGCACCAGCAGAACAGTGAGTGCAGCTCTGGGGTATAATACAGGATGTAACTCAGGTTTAGTACAGGATTAGTAATGCAATGTATGTACACAGTGACAGCACCAGCAGAATAATGAGTGCAGCTCTGGAGTATAATACAAGATGTAACTCAGGATCAGTAATGTAATGTATGTACACAGTGACTGCACCAGCAGAATAGTGAGTGCAGCTCTGGGGTATAATACAGGATGTAACTCAGGTTTAGTACAGGATTAGTAATGCAATGTATGTACACAGTGACAGCACCAGCAGAATAATGAGTGCAGCTCTGGAGTGTAATACAGGATGTAACTCAGGATCAGTACAGGATCAGTAATGTAATGTATGTACACAGTGACTGCACCAGCAGAATAGTGAGTGCAGCTCTGGAGTATAATACAGGATGTAACTCAGGATCAGTACAGGATCAGTAATGTATGTACACAGTGAGTGCACCAGCAGAATAGTGAGTGCAGCTCTGGAGTATAAAACAGGATGTAACTCAGGATCAGTACAGGATCAGTAATTTAATGTATGTACAGCTCTGGAGTGTAATACAGTTGACATTCTATGTCCACATAATGTGTAATTTAAAATGTGTGCTTATAAGCAGTTCTGAAATTGATCACCAGGTGGCAGTATGTGGCAACTTAGCATGCATATTACATAAATGCAGAGCTATAAATATCATAGTGGAATCTCCTAGTAGTGTGTGCTTCCTCATAAGCTGAAGACTAGGCATCCTGGGGCTTATAGTGTGTACATATTATTTTATTGCTGTACTGTAATAACTGCTTGGACTTTGTGGTGGGTGACTGATCTGCTCAGGAGATCTTAGCCTAGCCAGGAATGTGTAAGCAGTCTCCTGAGGTCAGTGGAGCAGAGGCGTCAATCTGTCATCTCCTACTGTCACTGGAGAATTCAAGCTATTTCTCTGTCCTCCCCCTGCAGTCACACGACCTCCAGGATTCCTGGAGAAATCTGATATGTGCACTCACCTGGATACAGACCTCCAGCTCATTCATAGGGAAAAGTTCTCTAAAATGGCACCAATTACTTCAAGGTCTTTATTGAAATTGTTTCTGATGGTTTCCACCTTGAAAGTTGGCTGTTAATACAGTGGGTATGGAAAGTATTCCGACCCCTTTACATTTTTCGCTTTCATTGCAGTCATTTGGTTAATTCAAAAAAAGTTAATTTTTTTTTCTCATTAATGTACACTCTGTACCCCATCTTGACTGGGGAAAAAAAGAAATGTAGAAATTATTGCAAATTTATTAAAGAAAAACTGACATATCACATAAGTATTCCGACCCTTTGCTCAGTATTGATTATAAGCACCCTTTGAGCTAGTACAGCCATGAGTCTTCTTGGGAATCATGCAGCAAGTTTTTCACACCTGGATTTGGGGATCCTCTGCCATTTTTCCTTGCAGATCCTCTCCAGTTCCGTCAGGTTGGAATTGAGAATCATTCTAAGGGGAACACGCAAGTGAGGGGTCGCAGGCATTAAGCAAAGCATCGCATTAGCTAAGCATCCAGCAAAAGACAGTTACTCCATGACAGTTAGTCAGGGCAGGAGTCAGGTAAATCACACTTTGCTTTCCTTTTTAACCATGTCCTTTATTTCTATTCTCCTGTGTTCCCTTGCCATCCAATTTACCGCCCCATCCCTCCTCCTTCACCACTCATGCACATCAGCCCCTCTATACTTCCCTCTCCCATGTACAGCTCCCATGCACTCCTCACCTTCCTGAAAAACCTCAGCTCATCTTGCCCAAACACGTTGCACAAAAAAACTTCTAACATTTCAAAGAACTACTTGCTCTTTATGTTCCTACTCCTACTGATTTCAGGGGACATCAACCCCCTATCCTACACCATATCAAAACCATAATAATCTTATTAATATTACTTGCATTCCTTCATCTTTCAATTGTGCCTTCAGGAATCCATGGTCTGTATGTAACAAACTTCCTTTCCTGCACAACTAATTTCTGAACATCTCTCTGAATCTGTTGGCCCTCACTGAAACCTGGATCCAGGACTCTGACACTGTCTCCCCTGCTGCCATTTCCCATGGTTGCTTACAATTCACCCATTCCCCGAGACCCACAAGCAGACCTCTTACAGACAACTTTATCTTCCAAAAGGTAGGGGAGAAAACAAGAACTGCTACCTTGGATCTAATCCTTATAAAAAGGGAGGAAATGGTTGAGGAGGTAAAAGTGGCTGGGACCCTAGGAGGTAGAGACCATGCTATTTTAGAATTTTGGATAACTAGAGGAGGAAGACCTGTGAAGACTAAGACGTCAAGGTTAGATTTCAGAAAGGCAGATTTTAAGGGATTCGGAAAGAGAATTGGAGGGATCCAATGGCTGGATATCCTTAAGGACAAAAATATCCAGGAAGGATTTGAAATCTTGAAAAATGAAATTCTCAAAGCACAATTGTTAACAATTCCAAAAAGCGGGAAGAATAGGAAGCATTTAAGGAAATCAGGATGGATGAACACAGAATTTAAGCACATGCTAAAAAGTAAGAAAAATGTTTATAAAATGGAAAGAGGGAGGCATATCTAAAGAAGAATATAATGCTGTCTGCAGAACTTGCAGGGCACAAATCAGATTACTAAAGCTGACAATGAATTGAGGCTTACAAGAGACGTCAAAATCAATAATAAAGGATTTTGGGGAATTGTCAAAAGTCAAAGATGCTATAGGATTTTTACAGGATGAAAATGATGAAATGGTAAGACAGGATGTTGAGAAGGCCGAACTTTTAAATTCCTATTTTACATCTGTTTTCTCTCAGAAAGGAAATGTAACATCAACTGTTCTTCACTGTCCTATTAAGGGAATAAAATAATCCAGGATATCTATAAACAGAAAGATAGTGAGGAAACACTTAGCTAACCTAAATGAATTCAAGTCTCCAGGTCCAGATTAATTACACCCCAGAGTACTGAAGGAGATAGCAGAAGAAATTTTTGAACCCCTCTCCATAATCTTTGAAAATTCTTGGAGAACAGGAGAAGTGCCAGAAGACTGGAGAAGAGCAAATGTTGTTCCTATCTTCAAAAAGGGGAAGAAGGTGGACCCAGGCAACTACAGGCCGGTGAGTCTGACTTCTATACCAGGAAAGATCTTTGAACAAATTATTAAACAACATGTATGTCAATACCTGGATAAGAATGAAGTGATTAAACAGAGTCAGCATGGGTTTGTAACTAATAAGTCATGTCAGACTAACTTAATTTCCTTCTATGACAGAATCACTGATTGGGTGGATCAGGGAAATGTTGTAGATATAGTATATCTTGACTTCAGAAAAGCATTTGACAAAGTATCTCACACAATCCTTATTGAAAAAATGACCAAGTATGGAATGGACAAGGCAACTGTTAGGTGGATTCATAACTGGCTAAGTGATCGGACCCAAAGTGTGGTCGTAAATAGCTGCACATACAGTTGGAAGAATGTCTCAAGTGGGGTACCACAGGGCTCTGTCCTGGGCCCTGTATTGTTCAACATCTTTATCAACGATTTAGATGAAGGAACTGAGGGTAAACTGATAAAATTTGCTGATGACACAAAGCCAGGAGGGATGGCTAATACTATAGAAGATAGAGAGAGAGAAGATTCAAAATTATATAAATAAACTGGAGCAGTGGGCAGCAACTAACAGAATGGTTTTTAACAGGGAGAAATGCAAAGTACTACATCTGGGCAATAAAAATGAAAAAGCATATACAGAATGGAATGAATAGGGCTAAGCAACAGCACATGTGAAAAAGACTTGGGTATACTAATAGATCACAGACTGAATGAGTCAACAGTGTGATGCAGCAGCAAAAAAGGCAAATGCAATTCTAGGATGTATTAACAGAAGCATACAGTCTAGATCACGTGAAGTCATTATTGCCCTCTACTCCTCTTTGGTTAGACCTCATCTGGAATAGTGTGTCCAGTTTTGGTCGCCACATTTTAAAAAAGACATCAACAAACTGGAGCAAGTTCAGAAAAGAGCGACCAGAATGGTGACCGGTCTGCAAACCCTGTCTTATGAGGAAAGGTTGCAGGATTTGGGAATGTTTAGCTTGCAGAAGAGAAGACTGAGAGGAGACTTAATAGCTGTCTACAAATATCTCAAGGGTTGTCACATTGTAGAAGGATCATCTTTATTCTCATTTGCACAAGGAAAGACTAGAAGCAATGGGATGAAACTGGGAGGAGACACAGATTAGATATTAGAAAAAACTTTTTGACAGAGTGATCAATGAGTGGAACAGGCTGCCACGAGAGGTGGTGAGTTCTCCTTCAATAGAAGAATTCAAACAGAGGCTGGACAGACATCTGTCTGGGATGACTTGGTGAATCCTGCTTTTAGCAGGGGGTTGGACCAGATGGCCCAGGAGGTCCTTCCAACTCTATGATTCTATGATTCTACTCTTGTCGCCACAATGCACTTTCCAGGTCATCCCTCCCCCCCAATTCCATCGCTCTCATTCCCTTCTTTGGAGGTCCACACCATCAGGCTTTTCTATCCCCTGCCCCTCAGAGTAGCGGTCATATACCAACCACCAAGCTCACCCACCCACTTCCTTGACCACTTCTCAGCCTGGCTGCGGCACTTCATGTCCTCAGAACTACCAACCCTTATTCTGGGGGACTTCAACATCCCCATTAACAGCCCCACTTCCACAGCTGCATCCCAGCTTCTATCACTAACCACTTCTCTTGGCCTCTCGCAGCTCTCAACCTCTGAGACACACAGACTGTAACAGCCTTGACCTGGTCTTTGTCCAGCTCTGCTCAATCTCCTACCTAAATAACTCACCGCTTCCCCTCTCGAACCACAACATTCTCTCCTTCACGCTCACAAATCCTCGTCCACCCCAGCACACTCCTACCTATCACACATTCAGAAATCTACAAGCTATTAACCCTCAGACACTTTCAGACGCCCTACAATCTTTCATGTCCCCAATCTCTTTCCTGTCCCGATCTGGCTGTTTATCACTACAACGACACTCTTAGCAGCATCCTTGACCAGGTAGTGCCCCTCACCCTCAGAACCTCCAAACAGTAAAACAGCCCTGGCTCACATCACAAACTTGACTTCTCCAGCGATGCTCTAGGAGTGCTGAACGCTGATGGAGAAAAACCCGCACACCAGCAGACTCCATCCACTTCAAATTTAAGAACCTATAACTCTGCCCTTCACCTCTTGAAACAGACCTACTTCACCACCCTGATCTCCTCACTAGCCAACAACCCCAAGAAACTTTTCGACACCTTTCACTCCCTCAGCCAAAAGCACAAGCCCCTATCACAGACATTTGTGTGGATGACCTGGCCTCCCACTTTATAGTGAAAATAGATAATATCCATCAGGAAATCCGCTTCCAACCACCAAGTACTGTGACGCCCATCCCTCCCTGCATTTCCCCTGGCGCACTCTCCACATTTGATCCCATCACAGAAGTCTCCAGACTCCTCTCTTCTCGTCCGACTACATGCATTACCGACCCCATTCCCTCACATCTCCAGTTGTCACAGCTCACCTAACTACAATCTTTAATCTCTCCGTCTCCTCGGGCATTTTCCCAACCTCCTTCAAACACTCTATCGTTACTCCATTACTAAAGAAATCCGCTCTCGACCCATCCTGCACAAACAACTACACACCAGTCTCCAATCTCCCCGTCATCTCTAAACTTTTGGAGCGCCTAGTCTACTTTCACCTTACCCGTTACCTCTCCATTCACTCCCTCCTAGACCCTTTACAGTCCGGCTTCCGCCCCCTACATTCGACTGAAACTGCACTCCTCAAAGTTACCAATGACCTTTTGACAGCAAAATGTAACGGTGACCACTCTGCTCATTCTTCTCGACCTTTCTGCAGTCTTCAACACTGTTGACCACTGTCTCCTACTCTCTAGGCTCCAGTCACTAGGCATTAAGGACACCGCTCTATCCTGGTTCTCTTCCTATCTTTCTGAGCGGTCCTTCAGTGTTTTGTTCGCTGGCTCCACGTCATCTCATTTTACTCTCGCAGTCGGGGTACCTCAGGTCTCAGTCCCTGGCCCCCTTCTCTCTCTACACGGCCTCAATTGGACAGACCATCAGCAGATTTGGCTTTCAATACCATATTTACCATCTGATGACACACAACTATACACGTCATCACCCGACCTTACCCCCGCGGTACTACTGAACGCCAGTGACAGTCTGTCCGCAGTCTCCAACATCATGTCCGCTCTCTATCTGAAACTCAACCTCTCAAAAACTGAACTTCTTCTGCTCTCGCCGTCTACTATACTCCCTAAATCTGACATTTCCCTCTCCGTGGGTGGCACCTTAATAACACCCCGGCAGCAGGCACGCTGTCTGGGTTTTATGTTTGACACCAACCTCTCCTTCACATCCCATATACAATCTCTTGCCCGCTCTTTCTGCTTACACCTAAAGAAAATCTCCAGAATCCGCCATTTTCTCACCATGGAAACAACAAAAACCCTCGCTGTCGCATTGATCCACTCCCGCCTGGACTACTGCAAAGCTCTGTTAATTGACCTCCCTGTTACTCGACTTTCCCCTCTAGAGTCCATATTTAATGCAGCAGCCAGGGTCATCCATCTGGCTAATCGTTACACTGGCTGCCCATTCATTATAGGATCCAATTCAAAGTACTTGTTCTCACCCTTAAAGCTCTCCACAGAGCGGCACCCCCTACATCTCCTCCCTCATTTCTGTCTATCGGCCTAACCGACCGCTGCGCTCTGCAAACGACTTTCAACTAATCTCTGCACTAATCCACACCTCCCAATCCCGACTCCAAGACTTCTCCCGTGCTGCACCAATCCTCTGGAATGCTCTACCCCAAGAAATTAGGACTATTCACAATTTGCACAGTTTTATGCGCTCCCTCAAAACGCATCTGTTCAGTGTGGCCTATCACGTTCATTAATCAGTCATTTTATGTGTAAGTGTGCGTCTCTAGCCCATTCACTATCTCCCTCACTTCCTGAAGATGGCTGGACCATCATTGTAAATACATCATTGTAAATACACACCATTACTTTGTATCTCCCCCCACCTCATTGTAGATTGTAAGCTCTCACGAGCAGGGTCGTCTTATTTTGCTTTAATTATTACATTGTTAACATTGTTATTTGTTATTTTAGCTGTGTGCTTGGGGTCTTTGTCTTGTTTGAAGGTGAACCTTCGGCCGAGTCTGAGGTCCAGAGTACTCTGGAAGAGGTTTTCATCCAAGATATTTCTGTACTTGGCCGCATTCATGTTTCCTTCAATGGCAACCAATCATCCTGTCCCTGCAGCTGAAAAATACCCCCATAGCATAATGCTGCCACCACCATGTTTCAATGTTGGGTTTGTATTGTGAAGGTGATAAGCAGTGCCTGGTTTTCTCCACACATACCGCTTAGAATTATCACCAAAAAGTTCTATATTCGTCTCATCAGGCCAGAGAATCTTTTTTCTCTTAGTCTGGGAGTCCTTCATGTTTTTTTTAGCAAACTCTATGCGGGCTTTCATATGTCTTGCACTGAGGAGAGGCTTCCATCTGGACACTCTACCATAAAGGTCCAACTGGTGGAGGGCTGCGGTGATAGTTGAATTTATGGAATTTTCTCCCATCTTTCTATGGCATCTGTGGAGCTCCGCCACCGTGATCTTGGGGTTCTTCTTTACCTCTCTCACCAAGTTTCTTCTCCCACGATTGCTCAGTTTGGCTTGACTACCAAGTCCCAAACTTCTTCCATTTAAGGCCACTGTGCTCTTAGGAACCTTGAGTACTGCAGAAATTCTTTTGTAACCTTGGCCAGATCTGTGTCTTGCCACAATTCTGTCTCTGAGCTCTTTGGCCAGTTCCTTTTGACCTCATGATTCTCATTTGGTCTGACATGCACAGAGAGCTTTGAGGTCTTATATAGACAGGTGTTTGCTTTTACAAATCAAGTCCTATCATTTAATCAAACACAGCTGGACTCCAATGAAGGAGGAGAACCATCTCAAGGAGGATCACAAGGAAATGGACAGCATGTGACTTAAATAAAAGTGTCTGAGCAAAGGGTCTGAATATGTATGGCCATGTGATATTTCACTTTTTCTTTTTTAATAAATTTGCCAAAATTTCTACATTTGTTGTTTTCCATCAAGATTGGGTGCAGAGTAGGGATGAGCGAGTGGTGAAGTATTCGGACTCGCTATACTCGTACTGAGTATACCATACTACTCGGCTATTCGGTACGAGTAGCGAGTCCAATGATAGTCAATGGAAAATGCGAGTAATTGTTTGCTGGACCCTACAAAGTGGTCTGGGGGCTGAGGAAAAGGCTAAAAAATGTGTAAATGTTAAAAAAAAAGAAATGTATGCTGTAAACAAATATATATAACATGGGGGCACCTGGTCAGGGGCTGCACGAGTGGTTTTACACCACTGCTTCGCTAGAATGTACAAACACTATTTGAAGTCCTGTGGTTTTTTTGCCGGCAGAGCGGGACTCGCACGCCACTTACACAGTGCCAGGGATATATCAGATGTGCAATAAGAGCGAGTGATGATGGAGGCAATCTTCTGACAGCTAAGTGTGTAAGTGGTGTAAGAAGAGCAATCTGCCCTAGGGGCTGTGCTATGGTTAGCGCAGGAAGAAGCCACCCATCATCATCTTCATCACAAGGGATTCACAATTATAAAGATTGGACTACTGTCCTTGTTGTGCCACAGGCCAATGTGTAGGCATAGACATAGTGTCTTCAAAACATTAGCTCTAGGGGCTGTATCATGGTTGATGAAGGAAGCAAGACAGGTCTGAAGAGCCGAACAATTATGATGTAGCTAGGACTACTAGCAGAGAGGTTGCAGTGCCCAGTGTCCAGGCATAGCCAGTGTCTCCAAAAATTAGCCCAAGGGGCTGTATCATAGTTGATGAAGGAAGCAAGACAGGTCTGAAGGGCCAAACAATTATGATGAAGCTAGGACTACTAGCATAGAGGTTGCAGTGTCCAGGCATAGCCATAGTGTGTCCAAAAATTAGCGCAAGGGGCTGTATCATAGTTGATGAATGAAGCAAGACAGGTCTGAAGAGGCAAACCATTATGATGAAGCTAGGACTACTAGCATAGAGGTGGCCGTGCCCAGTGTCCAGGCATAGCCATAGTGTCTCCAAAAAATTAGCCCAAGAGCCATGATACCATGGTTGATGAAGGAAGAAGTGTCTCTGTTGTGAATTTTCTCTCTGGCTTCCCTCTGGTGATTATTGAAGGTAAAGTGTCTCTGTTGTGAATTCTCTCTCTGGCTTCCCTCTGGTGATTACTGAAGGTAGTGGAGCTGGTCAGATTGACAGAGGGGTTGTGAGCTCTCTTTCTGGGCTCCCTCTGGTGGTTACTGGAGGTAGTGGAGCTGATCTGATTGACAGAGGCTTGCCACCAGATAATGAGGAAGACGATTGGAGATCTGGGGTTTCTGATTGGGATTTAAGACAGCTGACTCCCTCTATCCCTGCTGGTGATTTTCTTCCTGTGCCTTCTGAGGTCTCCTGCTCTTTCCCTGCATGTTCAGCTAAGTGGTTCATTTGCTATTCTGTGTGCATTTGATCTGGTTTTGTCTGTCTCTGCTTTGTGCGGGTCAGCCAGCTCCGGCTGGGGCTGTGCTGAATCACCACCCATATGTTATTGCTTGTGCCAGTTTGTTTTGTCCCCTGTTATATTGGTCTCTTTATGCTTTGCTTTCAGAATATACCAGAGTGCTGATATAGTGGGGGTGAAGTCGTGCGACTTCAGTGTTTTTTGTGCATCAGACGTGTTGGACTTTTTGCAGGGTTTTTTGCGTGATTGCAGACAGTGTCTTTCCTTTCCTGTCTAGTCAGTGTGGGCCCCATCGTTTGCTCAGTCTATTTTTCTGCCTGCGTTTGTGTTTTCATCTTGTCTCACCAACAATCTATGTTTGGGGGGCTATCTGGGGTCTGCTGCGGGACAGTTTAGATTTCCCCTTTCTTGCTTTAGGCTTAGTTAGCTCTCCGGCTGTGCCGAAGTGTCTAGGATCATCGTAGGTATGCTCCACGGCTACTGCTAGTTGTGTGGACAGGATCAGGGGTCTGTAATCTGCTTAGTTACCAACCTCTCTGGTTTTCTGTGGCTTAGCCTGGGCCTGCTATCCTCCTCGGTGAACCATTCATAACAGGTCTCACTCTCATCACAAGTGGCTCTGATGGGAAATATTAATTAACGTAACATTGTTTTTAGCTTATTGATCATGAGGTACATGTGTCATTACACGTTTTCAAAACCTGCTTCTAAGAAAATGGGCTTGTATGGGAAGGGATGGACGTGATCACCAACTTTAAAAAAATTAACATTTTGGGTGACTTTAAGTTGGGATACTGTCATCTGGAGGGCTTAAATACTGTTGCGAAATCCAGTCCCTGTTAAATTTTATCAGTCGGCCTGTCTGCATTCTCTGTAGTCAACCCTGTGCTTATTGCCCCAGCGGCACTGAAAACACGCTCTGACATCACACTAGCAGCAGGGCAGGTCAGCACCTCCAAGGCATAGAGGAGAGGTCGGGCCAACTATGCAGCTTGGATACCCAGTAATTAAATGGTACAGAAGCGTCAGGAAGGATGCAGGTTTGGTCACTTCGATAGTCGTTGACCATCTTGTTCAACTTCTCCCTCCTTGACATTGCTACTGTTCCAGCTAGTCCTTGGTGATGAGCCAGTTGATTGAAGATAGCCCAGTTTGTGGACATTTTACCACCACCTCTTTTGGACCCGCTTGGTATATCTCTCCCCATTAATGCATGCTGTTTCACAGAGCTGGTATCTCTGCTAGCAGTGGTGTCTGAGGGTGCTGTTGCCATCAAATGATCGATAAAGGCCTTCTTGAAGGATTCCATTGTGAAACCCCTTGGTGACTGCAACAGTAGCGAAGGAAATTTGTCCTTGTACCGTGGGTCTAGAAAGGTGGCCAACTAGTATAGGTTGCTATTGAAAATGTGGATTACGCGAGAGTCTTGGCACAGACAGTCATATATGAAGTGTGTCATGTGTGCCAAGCTGCAAAGAGGCAAATGTTCTGTGACCCCTGAAGGAGGAACAATACCCTTCCTCTCCTCACACTGACTCTCCTCCTCTCCAGCCCACCCATGCTGGACAGACAAGAAGCTGGGGTTGGGATTCCCCTCTAGCATGAGGTGTCCCCTCGGTACCACTGAAAGTCCACTCCCTCCTCATTTTCATCATCATCTTCATCCCCCAATGTTACCTGATAAATATTGGCTGGGCTGGGTAGGATGACCCATTGTGAAATCTTGCTCCATACCCAGCTGCTGGGCACGCAAAAACTCAATTTTTTGATTCTGCAGCTTTTTTTTTTTTTTATTTTCCCGCAGATAGCATAGGGATGGTTACGCTGATAATAGCCTGATCACCGCTCACAAGCTTGGTGCAGTACTCAAAGTTATCAAGCACCTCACAAATATCAGCGATCCACACCCACTCGACAGTTATGTGTCTTGGCTGAGTCTCAGTGTGACGGGCATGTTTAAGCTGGTATTCTAGAAAGTGCCCTCTGCTGCTCACTTTCCCTTGCCAACATATTATATGTTGAGTTCCACCGTGTTAGCAGGTCGCAAATGAGTCTGTGGTTTGGCAAATTAAATTGCTTTTCAAGGGCTGCAAGACCGGCAACAGCGGTTAAGGAGTGGCAGAAATGGGTGCAAATATGGCGCACCTTCTCAAGTAGGTACTGCAAGTCAGGGTATGTTTTTAGAAATTTCTGCACCACTAGGTTCAGCACGTGAGCCATGCATGGCACGTGTACCAGCTTCCCGAGCTTTAAAGCCGCCACCAGGTTACGCCCAATGTCGCAGACAACCAGACCAGGTTGGAGTTGCAGTGGGGAGGGCCACTGATCGGTCTGTTTTATTCCTTGCCACAGCTCTGCTGCAGTGTGTGGTGTTTCACCTAAGCAGATCAGCTTCAGCAGAGCATTTTGCCGCTTTGCTGATGCGCTGCTGCACAGCTCCCAACTTGGGAGTGATGTGGAGGGTAATTCAGCATAGGATGACGAGGAGGAGGAAGAGGGAAGACTGGACGTATATGATGAGGCAGAAACCCTGATTGAGGTTGGGCCTGCTATTCGTGGCGTGGGTAGGATATGTGTTGATGGTCCAGTTTGAGACTTTGTCCCACCCTCCACCAGGTTGAGCCAGTGTGCTGTGACAGAGATGTATCATCCCTGGCCACAAGTACTTGTCCACGTGTCTGTTGTAAGATGGATCTTTTCAGATACAGCGTTGGTGAGAGCACGCTTTAGTTTGTTTGTTTGTTTGTCTAAGACGTGCTGGTGTAACGCGGGGATGGCACACCGGGAAAAATAGTGTCGGCTGGGAACCAAGTTCCGTGTTGATAGTGGCGACTGGCCAGATGGCAACTGTGTGTCATCACCATCAGCCTCCACCTCTTCACCTGGTATATCACGTGGATGAAAGTGGCTTTCTTCTGGCCATGGGGTTTCAAATATTTGGCCATCATCAACAGATGATACCCCCTCACGTTCCTCTTCAATGTCGTGCGGTGAAAGGCCACAGGCAATGCAAGGAAATGGTTCAAACAGATCCTCGGAGTGACCAAGGTTGGGGTCAAATGTTACCTGTGACTCCTGACTGTGTGATGAACTAGGAACAGGTTGAGAATAGGATGACCGAGCATTATCTGTATGGACTGTAGACTGTTTTGTCATGGACGATTGGGTGCTGCTAGAACATTTCGTTGAGGCCTTATCTGCCATCCAAGACAGTATCTGCTCTTGTTCTTCTTGCTTCCAGACCCGTTTATGTTCCAGACCGGGAAATTTCGCCAGGAACCTAGATGCATCAACCTTGTTCGGTCTCCCAGACTCTGTGCCTTGTTGGGCACCAACGACCCCACGTTCACGTCCCTGTCCCTTCACAGCAGCCTTTTTAGGAATTTTGGATTTTTCTGCCATAGTTGCAGATGTTCAGATGCAGATATTTTGGAACAAGGAGCAGTTAGTGCTTTGTCGAAGGTAGCACTACAGCCTAGTACTGCTTTGTGTTTTACAAACAGCACCGCAGCAGCACAAAAAAATTGCCCTGTGGTTTAAGGTGAGATTACGCACCCCAGTCGCCACACAAGACAGCGGTGTTCGCTGCGTGTCAGTTGTGCAGTACCGTGCGTGCGTCCTATTCGCTGTGAAAACCAGGGCTGTGGAGTCGGTAAGCCACAGTTGCGACTCCGACTCCTGGATTTTATCAGGCTCCGACTCCGACTCCTTCATAAATGGCCAATTCATAACAACAAATTTACTGTTGTAAAATATTAAACATCGTGCTTATTCAGTTTCTCACCATCATATAAGTAATCAGACCACTTAGAGCAAAAACTACATTTATTAGAATACAATTAGAATATAGCAAATAACTTTTATAAACTTTTCTAAACTGTAAGTAAATATGCAATAAACACTTTTATGCAGTTAATAAGAAGAAATCTATAAATTTGTCCTCAGAAAAAGTATTGCCTCTGTCAGATCCTCCTTCATGGATGCCCTCAAATCTGATCTAATTATTTTGAGAGCAGAGAACAACCTCTCTACACTAACTTGTGTTGGTGGCAAAGCAGTAACCACTCGGGCAACATCTCTGACAATGTCAGGATACAGAGGAATCGCTTGTTGCACTGTTATTTTTGATGAACGGTCAAATTTCTCAATTTCTTTTAGTGCACATGAAAAATTCTGCTGAAATGTACTGGCTGTGTTCCTTGATGAGGATGACTCTTCTATGCGGGAACGCTTTGCACGGTCCTTGTGATCCAAATATTTTTCGAAATTAAATTCTTCATCAGTTGATGATGAGGGTGAAGATGTGGCAGGACGACCAAATTCTTCTTGTTCCTCCTGACTGTTCTGCAACCCTTTCATCCTTACTGCTATTTCAAACAGAGCTTCTTTTCCTTTACTTAGCTGTTGATCATCTAGAAGAATCCGATGCATTGGGTCTACATAAACAGCTGCCAAAAGAATGTTATTTTGTAATAGTAGCTCCTCTCTCCGTTTCATTGATGTAGCAATGCCACTTGCAATTAACCCTCCTCTTTGGGACAGGCGAAAAATCAGGTTCTTCCACTCCTTTAAGAAAATACCTGGAGTTAAGTCCTCTGCTTGTAATTTTTTAGTCACTGTAAATGGGTGCTCTAGCAATTTTTCCAGCTCAGTCACCTGATTCCACTGACTTTCATTTAGCGTCAGTTGAGGGTTAGCCATGTCTACAAGAAAGGTTTTCAGTTCAACCAAGCGCTGAATCATTAAGTACGAACTGCCCCATCGTGTGGCTTGATCAATAATTGCCCCTTTTCCAGCACGTCTCTTCAAAATTGAGTCAACTTTAGGGGTTCTGGCAACAGTAGCCAATTTTCTCACCTTGCCAATCAGTGCAGCAGCATGTCCTTCTTGCAGACTGTCTCTTATAGCCAGCTGTAGCGTATGCACAACACAGCGCATGTGATGAATGAAAGAACATATTGACACAGTTTCAACAAGATCATCTAAACTATCATGTTGCTGTTCATCTGAAACAACTTCAGTTTGCTCCTCAGTTACAATACTGTGTTCCTCTATTTCAAACATTTCTGTGTCTGTGGACCCAGAATGTTCTTCTAGCTGCTGGTCACCATCATTACTCTCATTCATTAGCTTAATAGTACTGCATATTTGAAGCATTGTCAGTTACGACAGAAAGAACTTGCCCTTTTTTAAGTTCATAGTCTTGCAGAACCTTTTCCACCAAGACCTGGAGAAACTCACTGGTGTGATGAGCTTTGGTGTCTTTTACTGCCAATGTCTTGGTAACTATTTCATTTTTGTCACAAACAAATCGGACATTGATGGCAAAATAGTTCACTCTGTGACGTGTGCAGGCATCCATTTTAAGAAACAGAAAGCGCCCCTTGAGAGTTTTTTTAAGTTCTTCCTTTTGTTTAAAAGCTTCTTCGATTACTAATTTTCTAATACTCTCTCTCTCCAGAGAAACACCAAGCTTGCGGGCCATTTCCCCATTCAGACACACAAAAGCTGGTCGTGAAAATAATGAAATGGGCACACTATCCTTTACAACAAGCTCTATGATCTGTTTTTTAAATGTATCTACTGTCATTGTCACAGTAACTTTGTCACTGACAAAATATCTTGCAACTGATGGCTGCAAAGTTCTCTGCTCCTTTGTTTGGCTGGAAGAGCTGGGCACTGGTTCTTTGGTTTGGATGCAGTCTTTCTCATCCACTGCTTTCAGTACTTCTGGATGAAAGCGCTGTAAATGTCTCTTTAGATTAGAAGCTCTGGTAGGAGCATTTTTATCTTTGCCTGAATATGCACTCATCTTGGCTTCACAGCATTTGTTTTCGTCTGGATCATTTGTCATACACTGACAGACATAATGTTTTCTATCTTGAGTGATGGTGAAATGTTCAAATACAGCTGATTTAATGTGATGCTTCTTTGACATTCTCAGGTTTTTAATTCTGCATTCACAATCCAAATGACAATTGTTTTTCCTAAAAACAATTGTACAAAATTATTGCCAGGTCGTACAACTGATATTGTGGTCAGTAATACTGTTGTTATTCCACATGTACTCACAGTTAACTGATGCAAAGTTTGTTGAAAGGATAATACTTCTTACAGTCTTCCTCTTCTGAGTAGCAGGCAGCTGTGAGATGCTTGGAAGACGCACACCTAGTATGATCTAGTCTAGAGGAGGAGCTTTACTACTAAGAATTTGCAACACATTTTCACTTTCAGTTTCATACATTGTAAGTAGGGGGGTTGGGGCAGCATGAGGTTAACCAAGTATAAGATTAGATAAGGGCAGTGGAGAACAGTGACACACAAGAAGTAAGAAATGTCTCTATCTCCAGCAGAACTGCTTATCACTGTTCATAGTTTGATAGAACATATATATTTGAGTAACATTTATAAAATTCATATGAAAGTTCAATTATGAAATATTAATACATTTTTTTTAAAGCTGGAGTCGGTACATTTCTACCGACTCCAACCAAAACTAACTCCGACTCCACAGCCCTGGTGAAAACAGCATCGCAACAGCACAAAAAAATTGCCCTGAGGTTTAAGGTGAGATTACGCACCCCAGACACCACACAAGACAGCGGTGCTGCCACTAAAAAATTGCCCTGAGGTTTAAGGCGAGATTATGCACCCCAGTCACTACACAAGACAGCGGTGTCAGTTGTGCAGTACCGTGCGTGCGTCCTATTCGCTGTGAAACAGCTGCAGCACCGCAACATAAAAAAAAACTGCCCTGCAGGGGTAAATGAGACCCCAAAAATACCTGGGAAAACTCACTACTCAGTCCCTGACCTTATACTTTCAGCTCTGAAAAGAGCTTTTGGGTTTTACAGAGGATTTCTGGATGATTTGCACAAAGAAACACAACTCTCCCTACACTTGCTGTGTTCTGAATGCAATGTGCAGAAAATGGCGGTGGCAGGGCTTACAGCCAGGCTATGATGACTCATAGCCTATGATGACGCTGGGCAGCCAGGCAATCATAGTAATGCCGCCCACAACCAAGAAGGCTGCGGCATTACTGTGATTGGCAACTGCTGGGCGGGAGATCCGAGTAGTGCGAGGCAAGTAGTGAAATGCTCGCTATGTTCCGAGTACCGCATTACTCGCCGAGTACCGAATACCCACAATTCTGCTCCCTCATCCCTAGTGCAGAGTGTACATTAACCCCTTTACCCCCAAGGGTGGTTTACATTTTAATGACCAGGCCAATTTTTACAATTCTGACCACTGTCCCTTTATGAGGTAATAGCTCTCGAACGCTTCCATGGATCCTGGTGATTCTGACATTGTTTTCTCGTGACATATTGTATTTCGTGTTCATGGTAACATTTCTAAAATTTTCATGCCCTTAAATCACAGAGATACAGTACAGACCAAATGTTTGGACACACCTTCTCATTCAAAGAGTTTTCTGTGACCTCTGTGTAATGGTCATGTGTTAATATTCACTTACATTGTGCATACACATTAACTTATTTTCTCAGTTCAGACTCCAGTTTTTTATTCATTTCATTGTGCATTCTGTGCATATATGGGTGTGACCGCCCTCTTTCTGAGCTGGGAAATCCATCCTGTATGGCCTATGGTTTTACTAGTGGTTGTGATTCCCTGACTGCTTTGGCCTTGCAACGACACCTCAACATTTGCTGCTGCTGCTGTGCTCACCGGTGGGCTTACAGTGGGGGAAGCGATGTAGCGTTGCTGACTACCTTCATTGGGAGCAGTTGCACATGTGGTACGTGAGGTTTGGTAGTCCGTCCACGCTTGCAAGTGCATGGTGGTTAAATGTCTAAGCATGCAACTGGTATTCAAATTTCTCAGATTTTTCCCTCGGCTAAAGGTCTTTGTGCACTTCTTTGCGCAGTATGCGTTTGGCGGTGCATGCATCCTTTTGACGGTGCGCCGACCAGCGCCAAACGCAACGTGTTGCAATTTGGTTGCGCTCGGCGCACCGTCAAAAGTACGCATGCGCCGCCAAACGCATACTGTGCACGGCCTGCGTCCCCAGTGATAAAGCTAGGGGACGCAGGACGCATGCAGCGTCATGCGCCGATAGGCGGAGTTACCGGCGGAGGCGGGGCTTAGCAGCGGCCGTGCCCAGGCCGTCGCTGCGCCCTGAAACGCAAATGTGAAACCAGCCTTACCCAGGCATGGTATGTGAAAAGAGCTCCATGGAGTAATCTGTAGTGTGGCCTGCCGCATCCTTTACTTTTGGTAGGGGTGAAGGACACAAGGAAAGGTATGGTTCCTGACCATGAGCCTCCAATGACGACTCAGTGCTTTTATTTTTTGAAACTTCAGAAGAGGAAGCGATAGAGCTGGAGGCTGTGTCAGCAATGTAAGCCAAAACTTGTTCCTGAAGCTCCGGCTTTAAAAGCGGTTTACCTACTCCCAGAAAAGGGAGCCTTCGAGGCCTTGTGGAGCCAGACGATGACGCACGCTCAACACCTCCTGCATTAGGTGCTATTGTGCTTTTGCCACTACCAGCAGATCCACCACCACTATCATTACCAGCTGGCAATCCCCACCCACTTCCACAGCCTCTTCCAACACACTTCCTCATTTTTGGGAAAATGTACCCAAAATACCACCAGCAATATGGTACTGTAAAACAAGGTACAAGGTGTATATAGTATTGGGGAGAATTTGAATCTACCTACAGACTTGAGGACACTGAACTATTATCTCAGGCCCAGTGTAGATTACACCTCAATATAACAGGCTGAAATTGGATGGTGTATAAAATGTCTATATAGGACTGGGGAGAATTTGAATCTCCCTAGAGATTTTAGCAAGCTGACAATGATGCTCTCAGTCCCAAGTATGGCAGCAGGCAGCCTAATAAGCAGGACTGCTGCACACAAAAGTGTGAAAAAATGAACGCTTGGTAACTGGGCAAAAAAGAGGATGAAAAGTATTTTTGCTTTTAAAAAAAGCAGTTTGCACAGCAGTGTGAAAACAGCAATGCCGCTAACAGGGAGCCTTATAAGGCAGCCTAATAACCAACAGAGCTGATGCACCAAAATATAGCCTCCCCTTGCACTGCACACTAACTGGTGTGTTGTACAGGCAAAATCGCTAGCAGCAGAAACAGTTTTTTGTATCTTCTTCCCTGCCTAACGCTCTCCCTACAGAATCAGTAGCAGCAGCAGCTCTCCCTATTCTGAGATCAGCAGAAGTAAGATGGCGGTCTGCGTACACGCCCTTTTATAGCCCCTGTGACGCCACACAAAGCAAGCCAATCACTTGCATGCCCTTCTCAAAGATGGTGGTGACCGCTGCCTATGTCATCGCGTTGCCCATAGTGTGCGTCCTCCATCATTGGCTGAAAAAGGGCACTGAAGCATCATTTGAAACGCGACTTTGGCGCCATGGTTGCCGATCTCGTGGCCGACCTCACGCTATGGTCGGGTTTCGTTTCATGAAACCTGACTTTTGCAAAAGTCGGCGACTTTTGAAATTGACCGACCCGTTTCGCTCAACTCTAGTCTCCAGTCATGCCTACATGTCTCCAATCATGCCCCGTATCTCATTCTGCTCCCTCCTGTGTCTCACTGTCACATTATGCCCCCATCGTGTCCAGCATCCTTCCCCATCGTGTCCAGCATTCTGCCCCTTCGTGTCCAGCATTCTGCCCCATCTTCACCAGCATTCTGCCCCCATCGTGTCCAGCATTCTGCCCCATCGTGTCCAGCATTCTGCCCCCATCGTGTTCAACATTCTGCCCCCGTTGTGTCCAGCATTCAGCCCCCATCGTCACCAGCATTCTGCCACATCATGTCCAGCATTCTGCCCCATCGTCACCAGCATTCTGCCCCTATTGTGTCCAGCTTTCTGCCCCATTGTTACCAGCATTCTGCCCCCATCATGTCCAGCATTCTGCCCCCATTGTGTCCAGCATTTTGCCCCATCATGTCCAGCCTTCTGCCCCATTGTCACTGTGGCGCCCCCAGGAGTATGGTCGCCACAGTGGCATTATCTTCCTCCTAGGGAGTGTGATGTCATGCTTGGAAGCAATAAAGGGTCTCTGTCATGTAAATACAACACACAGCACAGTTCCCACTCCAGGCCAGAAGAGGGAGCTCTGAACCAAAACTGGGGGGAGGAGCTGCTCTCTGGGGGCCAGGAAGTGGAAGTTAGTTAGTTCGTATGAGGAGGGCAAAGTGTGTGGATGAGAGAAGAAGAGCTGGGGGATTTAGCAGAGTTCAGGCTCACTTCTAGCGTAGCGCATGGTCCGGAGTCCGGTCTCCGAGGTTGTATGGATACTGATGTTCCTGCAGCAGAAACCGGAGGAATAGGAAGCTGTAAATGCTCTGTTCCCTCATAAGACTCAGAGGCACAACAGCAACGTGTGAGCCAGAAGAAGGAGGCTACAGCTGTCTGCCATACGAGGGGGTTCTAAAAGAAAGCAAGCAAGAGGAACTTCAATGTAACTCAGTACTGCATGTACCTCAGATAAGCGCTAGAAAGGAGACTACACAACCCATCTGCATAGAGAGATTCCTGAGTTGCTTCCAGGCTGGCCAACTCCTGTTCCATCTGTAATCTGGATCCTGGACTGCACTTGCAAAGTAAAGGTAAAGGAAACTGCACCCTGTTGTCATTGCCTTCTTCCTGCAACCCCTTCAGCACTGCTACATCCCTGTGCCTAACACTGCACCCTCTTCCTGAACACCTATTACTACTGCCCTGGGACTACAGCTCTACCTGTGGGGAGCACTTACATCGTGCTGCCTTATACCATCTGTCCCAGAGGATCTGTCTGCAGCTTCTGCTTAACCCCTTCATTGCTGAGCACCACAGTTGGTGTCACGTATCATCCACTTATAAACTTTAATCAGCCACACTTAACCCCTTTTACATGGACGGCCAGGGCCACGGACCGGGTCACCACTACTGTGACACTTCCCTCTGAGATACCGGCCGGTATTGAGTACCCCACTGCCCTGGCAGGCGATCCATCACCAGCATTCAAATCAAATCAATCAATCAAATCAAATTTATTATCGCCAAGTACATATTACATATATACAAGGAATTCTTTGTGGCAAAGAGGCAACATAATATATAACAACAGATACAACAAGTAACATCTAACAAGACAGATACAGTATATAGTCTACACATGACGATTTAATTGTTGAACAGAGAGTGGATAGAAGCTGTTCATATGGCGGTTGGTGCTGCATTTGGGGACTCTGAAGCGACGTCCTGAAGGGAGTAGTTGGAATGAGGAGTGTCCTGGGTGAGAGGGATCGGATGAAATTTTCAATGCGTGGGATCGAATACTCTTATCATAAAGATCCTGGATTTTAGGCAGGGGGGAACCTATAATTCTCTCTGCTATTCTGAAAGTCCTTTGTAAGCGGAGTTTGTCATGCGCAGTGGCTCCCCCATACCAGACTATCAGAGAGGAACAAATCACAGATCTGATGACAGCATTAAAGAATAAGATCAGCAGATTCTTAGACAAACCATATCTTTTCAGCTGACACAGGAAGAACATCCTCTGTTGTGCTTTTCTTATAACAGCATCCACATTTTTCCCCCATTTAAGATCATGAGAGATGATAACACCAAGGAATTTGGTCTCTGTGACCCTAAGAACCACTTTGTCATGGATGTAGATTGGAAGTATCTCTTGTTGATCTTTCCTAAAATCCACAACCATCTCAGCAGTTTTTTTAGTGTTGAGTACAAGATTATTGGCTTTACACCAGTCACATTCTTTTCACCTCGCTCCGATACAAGTCTTCAGCATTTCCCCTTATGAGACCAATCAGTGTCATATCATCGGCAAATTTCAAGATTTTTACTGAGTCTGCTGAAGAGATGCAATCATTCGTATAGAGAGAAAACAGTAACGTGGACAAAACACACCCCTGAGGTGCCCCAATGTTTGTGACCAAGGTGTCCGAAGTGAATGGTCCAACTTTTACACTCTGTATCCTGGCTGTCAGGAAGTTATAAATCCACAAGCATAAGTTGAGAGGGACTCCAAGACTTACCATTTTCTTATGAAGTAAATTCAGATCAATGGTATTGAACGCTGAGCTAAAGTCCATGAAAAGAATCCGGACATATGAGTGCAGTTCATCTGTATGATCCAAAATGTACTTCAGTGCCAGATTGACAGTGTCGTTTGCTGAACGATTCTCCTTATAGGCAAACTGAAGCGGGTCCCATAGCTTCTGCGTGAATTTTATCAGGTGGGACATCATAATTCTTTCGAAGACTTTCATAGCTACAGATGTGAGTGCTACTGGTCTATAGTCGTTCAACTCAGAGGATCCCACTTTCTTGAGGACAGGGATAATTGTGGAACTTTTCCAACACTGAGGTACAACGCACTCTTTCAGTGACACATTGTATATATTTGTCAGTATAGGGGCAAGCTGGGTAGCACATACTTTCAGACACATTGGAGATACACCATCAGGGCCAGGTGCCTTTTTGACCTTAAGTCCCTTCAGGATGCGTATCACCTCTGCCTCGGAGATCACTACTTGGGTGTTGCACAATGAATGATCTTTATATGAACAGACTGAGGAGCTTAGAGATGAATAGCCACTGTGTGTAGAGCTTGCCTCAAATCTGCAGTAGAACTCTGCCCCATCATGTCCAGAATTCTGCCCCATTGTCACCAGCATTCTGCCCCCATCGTGACCAGCAATCGGGCCTGCATGTCAATAGCGATCAACTGCCGCAGTGCCGAGGGCCCGGTTTAGCGTGCTGGTAGGGCCCGGTAAACAGAGGAGACCAGGGCCGATGCGGGCCACATCTGCCCTCTGGGCCCCATACGCCAGTCAGGGCAGTAATCCCATGATGGCGGCCCTGGCCACAAGGGTTGCCGTGACGTGGCGGGATGGCTTGTACATTATTTTGATCAAAATTATGTTTACTAAATACCCTTATTATTATTACCTTTAGGCTATGTGCACACGGTGCGGATTCTGCTGCGGATCCGCAGCGGATTTGGTCCTGCGGATCCGCAGCAGAACTGCAGGTGATGTACAGTACCATTATAGCCTATGTAAAAAACAAATGCTGTGCACATGCTGCGGATTTCGTGCAGAATAAAAGAGGCAGCATGTCATTTCTTTTGTGCAGTTTTGCTGCAGTTTTCCACCTGCTCCATCCTACAAATCCGCAGGTAGAAAACCGCAGAGGAAAACCGCACAAAAACCACAGTAAAACCGTACAAAAAATGCACTAAATCCGCAGGAAAAATGCAGGTCATTTGACCTGCGGATTTAGTAAAATCCGCACGGAAAAATCCGTGGGAGAATCCGCACTGTGTGCACATAGCCTTATGCATTATTTGCAGTTTATTTTTGATTTTTTTTATTTTAGGATATTTGTGTTTTTTTAAATACTTAATAAGTAACATTTCCCACATGTCTACTTTACATCAGCACAATCTTGGTGCAAAATTTTTTTGGTTAGGAAGTTTTATAAGGGTTAAAGTTGACCAGTGATTTCTCATTTTTACAACAAAATTTACAAAACCATTTTTTTTAGGGACCACATCACATTTGAAGTCACTTAGAGGGGTCTATATGATAGAAAATACCCAAAAGTGACACCATTCTAAAAACTGCACCCCACAAGGTGCTCAAAACCACATTCAAGAAGTTTATTAACCCTTCAGGTGCTTCACATGAATTTTTGGAATGTTTAAAAAAAATGAACATTTAACTTTTTTTCACAAAAATTTTTACTTCAGATTCAATTTGTTATACTTTACCAAGGGTAACAGGAGAAATTGGACCCCAAAAGTTGTATGATTTGTCCTGAATACGCTGATACCAGGGCCGGCGTCAGCACCTGGCGCACTCAGGCAAGTGCCGGGGCCCTGGCGAGACGAGGGGGGCCACTCACGCTGTCTGGGATACCATACATAGCTCCCAAACCCATCCTCGCCCTCCCCGAGGGACCCACGCAGTCCCTCACAGCCAGCAATGAGTCATCGCTATGGCTGTTCTCTTGTGTGCGACACGGGACCTGTGATGAGGTCACAGGAGGGGAGGAGTCAGGGGTCACATGATCAGGGGCCTCTGTGGAAGTAGGACTCTGCTGTGCTGGTTGTCATGGTGCTGGATGAGGTAAAGTTTATGTGTGGGTTCAGGAGCGGTTTACAGGGTGGATGTGTGTACGAGGTGTACCGGAGTGTAGCCGTATGTGTACAAGGTTTACAGAGCGGAGCTGTGTGAATGAAATGGAGCCGTGTGTGTACGAGGTGTACAGAGCGGAGCCGTGGGTGTACGAGTTGTGCAGAGCGGAGCCCGGAGCTGTGTGTGTACGAGGAGTACGGAGCAGAGCCGTTTGTGTACAAGGTGTACGGAGCAGAGCCGTTTGTGTACAAGGTGTACGGAGCAGAGCCCCGTGTGTACGAGGTGTACGGAGCGGAGCAGTGTGTGTGTACGAGGTGTACGGAGCGGAGCCGCATGTGTACAAGGTGTACAGAGTGGAGCCGCGTGTGTACAAGCTGTACGGAGCGGAGCCGTGTGTGTACGAGGTGTGCGTAGCGGAGCCGTGTGTGTACGAGGTGTACGGTGTGGAGCCCGGAACTGTGTGTGTACGAGGTGTGCGTAGCGGAGTCGCATGTGTACGATGTGTACGGAGCGGAACCGGATGTGTTTATGAGGTGTATGGAACAGAGCCCTGTGTGTACGGAGCTGAGCCATGTGTTTATGCAGCGGAACAGAGCTGGGTGTGTACGGGGTGTACGGAGTGAAGCCGTGTGTGTACAAGGTGTACAGAGTGGAGCCGTGTGTGTATGAAGCATACAAATTGGAGCTGTGCGTGTACAAGGTGTATGGTGGGGAGCATTCATACCTCCCAACCGTCCCGGATCCAGCGAGACAGTCCTGATTTTGAGAGAGAGACTGCCCCAGCCGGGAGCTTACTTTTCCCGCGGACACAGGAGTACATGGCGGAGCCCCAAGGAGCACTCTAAAACTCGCACGTGACATTCTACCGGAAGTGACGTGCTGGAAGCTGACCAGAAATTAGGTAATTTCGGGAGGAGATTGTGACGGAACCATGGAGGCACTTCAGGGAATGCTTCAGATCCATCACCGTGTCCTCCTCTGACATCGCGGACAGCGGGATTGCCTTGGAATCAGGTATGCCTGCCATGTGTGTGGATCATGATATGTCCTGCACCAGGATGCTCAGTTGGGCACTACAATGGGAGCCGGGCTGCTATGGTATCTTTATACAATCTTTATTTCTCTCTCTGTTTCTTTCTTTCTCTCTCTCTGTTCTTTCTTTCTCTCTGTTCTTTCTCTCTGTTCTTTCTTTCTCTGTCTCTCTGTTCTCTTTCTTCCTCTGTCTCTCTGTTCTCTTTCTTCCCTCTCTTTCTCTCTGTTCTTTCTCTCTCTGTTCTTTCTTTCCTCTTTCTTTCTCTGTTCTTTCTTTCTCTTTCTTTCTCTCGCTGTTCTTTCTTTCTTTCCCCTCTTTCTTTCTTTCTTTCTTTCTTTCTCTCTGTTCTTTCCCCTCTTTCTTTTTCTCTCTACCACTCTGTTTTTTCTTTCTTTCCCCTCCTTCTTTTTCTCTCTCTCTCTCTCACTGTTATTTTTTTCTGTTCACTCTTTCTTTTTCTCTCTGTTCTTTTTTCCCCTTTCTTTCTCTGTCTGATCTTTTTTTCCACTCTTTCTTTCTCTGTTATTTTTCAATCTCTCTGTTCTTTCTTTCTTCCCCCTCTTTCTTTCTCTTTCTCTCTGTTCTTTTCTTTCTCTTTCTCTCTTTAATCTTTCTTTCTCTCTCTGTTCTTTCTCTTTCTGTTTGTCATGATCCATGCTGGATCATGACAGATATAAAGCACAGGTAACCTTTTTTTTTTTCCTAAGCTGTGCTTAATGTGGTTTATGCCCCCAGTGGCCATTAGGATTATTGCACTGTTGTGTCGTTTGTGCTAAGTTTCCCCCCAGTGGTGGTGAGTGTCATTGCACTTATTTCTTTAGTTTTAGTGCACATGATTAGAATGCAGGTGTGATTGCTGGCTCTGCTATAAAAGTCACAGGGTTTGCAATCAGTGTTGGTGATAGTGTTCATTTCAACCATCCTTGGTGGAGGAAGGAGCTGGAGAGCAGCTCTAACAGAGCCTGGTGTGAAAGGAGTCATAGGGGATTTCCTTAGCTCTGACAGAGCTTGGTGGCAGCGATTCAGGAGGAGAGCTGCATGCTGGTGGTGGACTCTGTTGCCAGGAGCAAATGCAACAGAGTAAAGCTAAGTGGTGTTTCCCTGTTTGTGTTTTTTCCTTAGTGTGTATTAGTGCAGCGGTGGGGCCAGTGCCTGCGCCACCCAGCTCCCTAGCAAGGAATAGGTGTAGGGTGTGCTAGGGCGACAGGTTCGTGATCGGCGCCCGGTGCGGAACCAGCATAGGGAACGTTAGGAGCATTAGGGGCACTGACTCGGGGGAGTGCAGGAGGTCTCTACGTCCCCTGTCCCTATCGCAGGGCCCACCATTGTAACTGTTTCCCTACCCCCTTGTCTTGTTGTTTTAGTTAAGGAAACCAGGATGGATGAACACAGAACTTAAGCACATGCTAAAAAGGAAGAAAAAAATGTTTATAAAATGGAAAGAGGTAGGCATATCTAAAGAAGAATATAATGCTGTCTGTAGAACCTGCAGGGCACAAATCAGATTACTAAAGCTGAAAATGAATTGAGGCTTGCAAGAGATGTCAAAAGCAATAATAAAGGATTTTGGGGATATGTCAAAAGTAAAAGAAAAGTCAAAGATGCTATAGGATTTTTACAGGATGAAAATGATGAAATGGTAAGACAGGATGTCGAGAAGGCTGAACTTTTAAATTCCTATTTTGCATCTGTTTTCTCTCAGAAAGGTAATGTAACATCAACTGTTATTCACTGTCCTATTAAGGGAATAGAAGAATCCAGGGTATCTATAAACAGAAAGATAGTGAGGAAACACTTAGCTAACCTAAATGAATTCAAGTCTCCAGGTCCAGATGAATTACACCCCAGAGTACTGAAGGAGATAGCAGAAGAAATTTTTGAACCCCTCTCCATAATCTTTGAAAATTCTTGGAGAACAGGAGAAGTGCCAGAAGACTGGAGAAGAGCAAATGTTGTTCCTATCTTCAAAAAGGGGAAGAAGGTGGACCCAGGCAACTATAGGCCGGTGAGTCTGACTTCTATACCAGGAAAGATCTTTGAACAAATTATTAAACAACATGTATGTCAATACCTGGATAAGAATGAAGTGATTAAACAGAGTCAGCATGGGTTTGTAACTAATAAGTCATGTCAGACTAACTTAATTTCCTTCTATGACGGTATCACTGATTGAGTGGATCAAGGAAATGCTGTAGATATAGTATATCTTGACTTCAGCAAAGCATTTGACAAAGTCTCTCATACAATCCTTATTGAAAAAATGACTAAGTATGGAATGGACAAGGCAACTGTTAGGTGGATTCATAACTGGCTTAGTGATCGGACCCAAAGAGTGGTCGTAAATGGCTGCACATCCAGTTGGAGGAATGTCTCAAGTGGGGTACCACAGGGCTCTGTCCTGGGCCCTGTATTGTTCAAAATCTTTATCAATGATTTAGATGAAGGAATTGAGGGTAAACTGATTAAATTTGCTGATGACACAAAGCTAGGAGGGATAGCTAATACTAGAGAAGAGAGAGAGAGGATTCAAAATGATATAAACAAAACTGGAGCAGTGGGCAGCAACTAACAGAATGGTTTTTAACAGGGAGAAATGCAAAGTACTACATCTGGGCAATAAAAATGAAAAAAGCATATATAGAATGGGAGGAATAGGGCTAAGTGACAGCACATGTGAAAAAGACTTGGGTATACTAATAGATCACAGACTGAATATGAGTCAACAGTGTGATACAGCATCAAAAAAGGCAAATGCAATTCTAGGATGTATTAACAGAAGCATACAGTCTAGATCACGTGAAGTCATTATTTCCCTCTATTCCTCTTTGGTCAGACCTCATCTGGAATATTGTGTCCAGTTTTGAGCACCACATTTTAAAAAAGACATCAACAAACTGGAGCAAGTTCAGAAAAGAGCGACCAGAATGGTGACCGGTCTGCAAACCCTGTCTTATGAGGAAAGGTTGCAGGATTTGGGAATGTTTAGTTTGCAAAAGAGAAGACTGAGAGGAGACTTAATAGCTGTCTACAAATATCTAAAGGGCTGTCACATTGTAGAAGGATCAACTTTATTCTCATTTGCCCAAGGAAAGACTAGAAGCAATGGGATGAAACTGAATGGGAGGAGACACAGATTAGATATTAGAAAAAACTTTTTGACAGTTAGAGTGATCAATGAGTGGAACAAGCTGCCAAGAGAAGTGGTGAGTTCTCCTTCAATGGAAGTCTTCAAACAGAGGCTGGACAGACATCTGACTGGGATGATTTAGCGAATCCTGCTTTGAGCAGGGGGCTGGACCAAATGGCCCAGGAGGTCCCTTCCAACTCTACGATTCTATGATTCTAGTTAACGGCCTGCGAGCCGTGTCACGCAGGACAATATCACGTGCCGCGTCCTGTTGTTTTAGTTACCGGCCTGCTGGTCGCATCACACAGGACTGGTCCACGTGACATTTATCACCAACCACAACTTTTTTTTCTGCTGAGCCATGGACCCAGTTCAGACCTTTGCCCAAATGCTGTAGACCTTTACTGATGAGATTAGGGGGCTGCGCGGTGAATTGGTGCAGCAACTGCAGCTGTTGGTGGGCTTTGGAGGTTTGGTTCAGGCTCAGGCTCAGCCAGTACCCAAGATATCCCTCCCTGACAGGTTTTCTGGAGGGAGAGATCAATTCTTGGTATTTCAGCAAGCCTGCAAATTGTATTTCAGGCTGCGCCCTTGTTCATCAGGGAGTGAAGAGCAACGGGTGGGAATCATTATGTCCCTTCTTAAAGGGGATCCCCAATCCTGGGCTGTCTCCCTACCGGACGATTCTCCATCTTTAGAGTCCATGGACGAGTTCTTTGCGGCTTTGGCGCTTGTGTATGGGGATCCTGATGGCGTCGCCCTGGCGGAATCTCGAATCCGTAGGTGTAAACAGGGAGCCCGGGTCGCTGAGGAGTACTGCTCAGAGCTTAGGAGATTGGCCACTAATACTCAGTGGAATGACCCTGCACTTTGGAGACAAACCCTGCACAAATTGACTCCTAAGTTGCAGGATACTCTGGTGCAGTACGCCGCCCCCAGGTCGCTGGAGGCCGCCATGTCCCTTGCCATCCGGGTGGATAGACGCCTTAGGGAAAGACAAATAAAAAAAGTGCCCCCTGAGGTCCTCGCTAGGGATGAGGACCCACCAGTGCAGACGGAGGAACTCAGGCAGCCCGGTGTTGTTGATACAAAAAAGGGGGTGTCAGCGGCTCGTCGTGGGGGGGTATGCTTTTCCTGTGGGAAGCCTGGCCATTTTATGAGAGCCTGCCCTGTTCATGCCAAGTCTCCTGACGAACCTATGCAAGTAGGAGTAGCTAGGATGTATTCGGAGCTGCCTACGGTTCGGGGAGTGGTGTCGGCATGTTTGTACTGTGTACAGACTGGTCATGTCCTGAAGGCTTGCCCATTGCGCGCCAAATTATCTGTGCCATCTGAGAAGCCGCATTCCCCTGGTTGCTTGGAGGGAGGCGACCAGGGAGTATACATTTCCTCCATTTTGCCCTCCCAATGTACCATGTCAGCAGAGGTCTTGGCTGGCGGGGTACCGGAGGTGATACCGGTGTTTGTGGACAGCGGAGCAGGAGTCAGTCTGGTGGATGCTTGCTTTGTCCAGACTCATGGTCTGAGGTGTAGGACACTAGCCCAGCCTATAAGCGTGCAGGCCATAAACTCTCTTCCACTGAGCCAGGGGAGCTTGACCAAGGTCATAGAGAATATCCATCTGCGTATAAGACATCATGAGGAGTCCTTGTCATGCTACGTCTTGGAGGGAATGCCAGTACCTATTGTTTTAGGCCTCCCTTGGCTGAAGAGAGACAACCCGGTAATAGATTGGCGGGCGAGGGAAGTGGTCAGCTGGGGGCACTCGTGTGAGGGCTGCTGCCTAGGAACTACTGTCTCTGCCGTCTCTCTTCAACGGACCCCTTCCTCTCCGGTGAGGGCAGCAGATGTGCTGCAGGAGAGTAGGGGCAAGTCTCAACCCTCGCCATTGACCAACCCTGGGAGGCGCAGACCTAGTGGCGGAAGGGGTTGGAGGGTGGTGCACCCCTTGGTGAGGTGCGGGGGTGTGAGTTTGGTGACACAGGGGGACGCCTCTGTTGTCAATCCCAGAAAGAGTTCTCCAAGTGGTGACAAACGAACGAGTGGCAATAAACGTTCAGGTCCGGACCTGTGTGTGAACGAGCGTGTATGAGTGGCCACCAAAAAACATCCAGTGGAAGTGTGTTGTGGAGTGTTACCAGCTCATACCAAACATACACATACACGACCTGTTCCCCAGGTCAGCGCTTCGGAGATGTGTGGTGCCTCCAGAACATACGTTGCCAATACCAACGGGCTCATTTCTCATCAACCTGACATGCAGGTAGTTGCTGGGGTGAACTCTGGGTCTGGGCGTCCCTGCTGTAGGTGGTTCCCTGATGGGGAGCGGTCTTGAGGTTCCAGAGGCCCCTCATTAAGGGGATGGTATTGTCATGATCCATGCTGGATCATGACAGATATAAAGCACAGGTAACCTTTTTTTTTTTCTAAGCTGTGCTTAAGGGGGGTTTTTGCCCCCGGTGGCCATTAGGATTATTGCACTGTTGTGTCGTTTGTTCTAAGTTTCCCCCCGGTGGTGGTGAGCGTCATTGCACTTGTTTCTTTAGTTTTAGTGCACATGATTAGAATGCATGTGTGATTGCTGGCTCTGCTATAAAAGAGTCACAGGGTTTACAATCAGTGTTGGTGATAGTGTTCATTTCAACCATCCTCGGTGGAGGAAGGAGCTGTAGAGCAGCTCTAACAGAGCCTGGTTTGAAAGGAGTCATAGGGGATTTCCTTAGCTCTGAAAGAGCTTGGTGGCAGCGATTCAGGAGGAGAGCTGCATGCTGGTGGTGGACTCTGTTGCCAGGAGCAAGTGCAACAGAGTAAAGCTAAGTGGTGTTTCCCTGTTTGTGTTTTTCCTTAGTGTGTATTAGTGCAGCGGTGGGGCCAGTGCCTGTGCCACCCAGCTCCCTAGCAAGGGATAGGTGTAGGGTGTGCTAGAGCGACAGGTTCGTGATCGGCGCCCGGTGCGGAACCGGCATAGGGAACGTTAGGAGCATTAGGGGCACTGACTCAGGGGAGTGCAGGACGTCTCCATATCCCCTGTCCTATCGCAGGGCCCACCGTTGTAACTGTTTCCCTACCCTCTTGTCTTGTTGTTTTAGTTACCGGCCTGCGAGCCATGTCACACAGGACAATATCACCTGCCGCGTCCTGTTGTTTTAATTACCGGCCTGCTGGTCGCGTCACACAGGATGGGTCCACGTGACACTGTTCTTTCTTTCTCTCTCTCTTCTTTCTTTCTGTTCTTTCTTTCTCTCTCTTTGTTCTTTCTTTCATACGTACACTACTAATCAATAGCCTCCTTCACATGAATGTGTTTTGCCACAGAGCGAGTGTCCGTGTGGATCACATGCGTGTCCGTGTGATCCACAGGGAGACAAGTCCGTTTTTGGCTGGCACCAAGGATGTCATGTGCAAAAAATAAAGGTAACTAGCTCACCTGCTTTCTTGGCTAGTAGTGGTGCGTGGAAGCTCGGATATTTCGTGAAGCCACACGTGGAGTAAATCAATAATGAAAAAGTTTCCAGCTTCCAAATATACAAAAATTTATTCAAGGCAAAAGAACAAGGATAAACGGACATGCTCCATCATTGCGGACAGACACAGCAATGCGTATCGAACAATATGTTCTTTTTCAAGCTTGAAAAAGAACATATTGTTCGATACGTGTTGCTGTGTCTTTCCGCTATGATGGAGCATGTCCATTTATCCTTGTTCTTATGCCTTGAATAAATTTTTGTATATTTGGAAGATGGAAACTTTTTCATTATTGATTTACACCAAGGATGTCACATGTCATAAATCGTGGTATGTGTTAAAGGGGGGGCCATTGAGACTCTTTCGCCCGGGGCCCTCAAAAACCTAGAGCCGACCCTGGCTGATACCCCATTTATGCAGGTAACCCACTGTTTGGGCGCATGGCTGCGCTCAGAAGGGAAGGAGCGCCGTTTGACTTTTCAATGCAAAATTGGCTGGAATTGAGATCTGACTCCATGTCGCTTTTGGAGATCCCCTGATGTGCCAAAACAGTGGAAACCCCCCAATTCTAACTCCAACCCTAACCCCAACACACCCCTAACTCAAGCCCTAACCACAAACCTAAGCCTAAAGTTAAGTGCCCATGTTGCAGAAAAGCTGCGGAAATGTCCGCAGCATTTCGGCAACTCCCCGCCGTGGGTAAAACGCATGCAGAATTCGCATGCGTTTTCCCACAAAACACAAGTGTTTTGCAAGCGTTTATAGCTTGCAGAATGCTTGCGCTTTTCCAAGCGATTTGAAGCATCGCTTGGAAAAGTGATTGACAGGTTGGTCACACTTGTCAAGCATAGTGCCTATGCAGCATCAATAGTAAAAGATAAAATGTTAAAAATAATTAAAAAAATAAAAAATAGGGATAGGGTAAGTCCCTCTGTCGGCCCCCCGGAGTTCTCCCGCCTCTCAGCAACGCTGCCAGCATCTTCCGTTCCCAGGGATGCCTTGCGACAGTGACCTCTGATGACGTAGCATCACGCGAGACCACTACGTCATCAGAGGTCATTCGCTCAATGCATCCATGGAAACGGAAGATGTTGGCAGCGTGGCTGAGAGGCGGGAGGACTCCGGGGGCTGACAGAGGGTAAGTATATCCCTATTTTATATTGTAATTCTATTTTTTACAGGATTATGGTACCCAGGGCATGGAGGAGAGTCTCCTCTCCTCCAGACCATGGGTACCATCCGCACATGAAGCACTCACTTTACGCATGGTAGGCAATGCATAGCCACATGCGTAAAGTGAGCGTTTCAATGCAATTCTATGCCGGCGGAATCGCCACGTTTCCGCAGAAATAATGGACATTCTGCGGATTTTACCGCTATGCGATTCTGCAGCGGTAAAATCCGCAGCATGGGCACACAACCTAACACACCTCTAACCCTAATCCCAACCCTAACTTTAGCCCCCACCCTAACTATAGCCTCAATTCTAACCCCAACCCTAACCCTAATGAGAAAATGGAAATTCCTTTTTTTTAATTTTATTATTTTTCCCTAACTAAGGGGGTGGTAAAGGGGGGTTTGATATACTATTTTTAGAAGGTTTTTATGTTTGGCAGTTGTCACATGCTTTTATTGCAAAAAAGTTTTTGCATCACCACATTTTGAGAGCTATAATTTTTCCATATTTTGACCCACAGAGTCATGTGAGGTCTTGTTTTTAGCAAGACTAGTTGACGTTTTTATTGGTACCATTTTCAGGCACATGACATTTTTTGATCACTTTTTATTCCGATTTTTGGGAGGCAGAATGAACAAAAACCAGCAATTCATGAATTTCTTTTGGGGGGTGCGTTTACACCGTTCCGCGTGTGGTAAAATTGATAAGGCGGTTTTATTCTTCGGGTCAGTACGGTTACAGCGATACCTCATTTCTAGAGATGAGCGAGTTTGCCTTTTTTCAGGGTCGAGTCGGGTTTCATGAAACCCAACGTTCGCAAAAGTCGGGTCGAACGAAATCGGCCGACTATAGGGAAAAGTCGTAGGCCGACTGAAACACGAAACCCAATGCAAGTCAATGGGGAAGCAAAGTCGGCAGTGAGTGGAAGACAGTAAAGACACCTACAGTGCCCATTTCAATGCCAAAAACATCAATTCTTATAACTGAAGCTTGTCAACCTTAATTTACTTCCTAATAATAGTTACGCATTGAAAACTGGGGGCTACTTGGCTAAAGTTGTGGGGGGTTGGGCTGACTCCAGGTTTTCGTGTGCCTTGGGCCAAAGAGTGTCAGTGCGCCCCTTTAACACATACCACAACTCAAGATGCTCCGATACACCACAGAAATATAGGTATAGTACAATGACACATACTTCACTGCTTACATGACATGACTGATCTATTTTAAATTGTACAATAGCTCAAAAGCAGGACAGTATATTACTCTATACAGTGTTATGGCCACCACATTGTGCGCCATACAGAATAATGAGCCCCATATATTTCTCCATACCAAATAATTAGTCACATATAATGTTCAATACAGTATCTGATGAGCTCCACATAATGCTCCATATATAATGGGCCCCATTTGTAATGCTCCAGTGTATAATGGGCCCCTTAGATGCTGCTCCAGTGTCTGATCTGCCCCATTTACAATGCTCCAGTACATGATGGGTCTCATGGATGATGCTCCAGTGTATGATGGGCTCCAATAATGCTCCATATATAATGGGCCCCATTTGTAATGCTCCAGTGTATAATGGGCCCCTTAGATGCTGCTCCAGTGTCTGATCTGCCCCATTTACAATGCTCCAGTACATGATGGGTCTCATGGATGATGCTCCAGTGTATGATGGGCTCCAATAATGCTCCATATATAATGGGCCCCATTTGTAATGCTCCAGTGTATAATGGGCCCCTTAGATGCTGCTCCAGTGTCTGATCTGCCCCATTTACATTGCTCCAGTACATGATGGGCCCTATTTTTAATTAACCCAGGCATGGTATGTGAAAAGAGCTCCATGGAGTAATCTGAGGTGTGTGCTTCCACATCCTTCACTTTTGGTGTGGGTGAAGGACACAAGGAAAGGGGTTGTTCCTGACCAGAAGCCTGCAGTTACGACTCAGTGCTTGCATTTTTTACAACTTCAGAAGAGGAGGCGATAGAGCTGGAGGCTGTTTCAGCAATGTAAGCCACAAACAGTTCCTGATACTCCGGCTTTAAAAGCAGTCTACCTACTCCCAGAAAAGGGAGCCTTACAGGCCTTCCAGAGCTACGCCATGATGCTGGCTCAACACCTCCTGCCTTAGCTGCTATTGTGTTTTTGGCACTACCAGCAGATGCACCACCACCACCATCAGTACCAGGTGGCCCTCCACGCCCACATCAACGTCCTCTTCCACCATACTTCCTCATGTTTTTGAAAATGGACCCAAAATACCAGCAGATATATGGTACTGTATCAGAAGCGTACAGCTCTTTACAGTCTATGGATAACAGTAAATCTCCGTATATATTTCATGAGGCATACACAGACGCTCACAGGCTCAGTATGGACTACCCAATAAAATAACAAGTTGAAAAAGGGTACAGTATCACCAGATACAAGGTATATATAGTATAATGTAAACATTCTGATTCTCCGTAAACATTTCAGGAGGCAGACACAAACGCTCTCAGGCCCAGTATGGATTACACAAGAATATGAAAAGCTGTAAATGGGTTATGTAACACAAGCGTACAGCTGTATACAGTGTTGGGGTAATCTTAAAGTTCCAAATATATTGCGGGAGTAACAGACAGACGTTTACAGGCTCATTATGGATTACACCAGAATCTAAATAGCTAAAAAGGTTACTATATCAGAAGCGTTCTGCTGTATACAGTGTTGGCCAAATTGAAAATATCGGTATATATTTCCGTAGTCACCCTCAGACGCTCACTCAGTTTGGTTTTGACCATAATAAAAAATGTTGTAAAAAAGGTCCTGGATAACAGGATAGCAAGTATATATTTTTTTTTACGGTACAATTGAAATCTCCATATAAATAGTCCCGTAGTCACTCTCAGACGCTTACACAGTATGGATTTGACCGTAATGCTAAATGTCGAACAAAGGTACTGTATAACAAGATACAAGCTATATCGAGTATAGTGTAAAAATGTGTTTCTCCGATTCACCATATATATAGAAGGCGTAACCCACACACGCTCACTCACTATGGATGATGTAGGGAAGGTGGACTGACAGACAAACCAGCCTGTAGTGAGAAGCAGAGGTGTAGCGCAGTGTAGGTGTGAAACCACTAAGATAAAGAGAAAGGGTGCAGTGTTTTAGCTTGCCCATTGGAGGGCAGTGGAGAATGTAGGAGTGGGACTGAATAACTGCCATTGGTCAGAGAAACTGTTAGGTGATGGTGGGCGGAGTTACCAGAACTGGAAGTATAAAAGGCTGAGGGAAGGTTCTGAAAGAGTCAGTCAGCGAAGGGAGCACAGTAAAGAGGAAGTTCTGCTGAGGAAATAGAAACAGTGGAAAGGCACCAGAGAGGACTGACAGTTGAGGCAGTCATGGGGGGGTGGCCCAGAGGACGGTAGCCGCAGACGAAGACGGCCTGGGGCTATCATACGGACAGTGTGCTCTGACTGGTGCAGCGCTGTGGTGGTTGGACCTAGGCCAGCCACAGTGGAAGAGCCACAGAGGACGCCACGATTATAGTTACAAAGGAAGTGAAGGTACTGGGGCCTGTGTACAGAGAAATGTGAAACGGCTGTGGTGAATTGCTGTTGTCGACAGAAGGATGGGCACTAAAAACGGACCTGTTCAATACAAACTCTGTCTCAGTCTCGTGTTTGTCTGCGGCAAGAAGACTGTCCCCCTCCCCACAGTTGGTTATCCTACAGATGATACCTTAATACAAATTTTTGAAACAAGGTACTGTATCAGCACATACCAGGTGTGTCCAGTCTAGGGTTAAATTTCCGTCTCTACTTCCGGAGTCAGACACAGACACTCACAGGCTCACTACGTATTACACCAGAATTACAAAAGTAGAAAAAGGGAAAGGTATTCATAGCGTACACCAGTTTACAGTGTTGTGGTACTTTTAAATCTTCATATATATTTCAATCTCAGTAAGCCAGTCAAGAATCTCCGCTACTGGAAACTACATGGATACAAGTATAGATGCAAAGTCGAGTGTTAGCAGAAATTTTGGAATTACTTATTGCGGGAAAACCGCCCGGTAGATGTTGCAGAGGCGATGCAGACCCTCAATTACTGTGTCTGTGGAGAAAGCGAAAAAGGTTCTTTGTGAAGAAAGGATTGCTTTATCGCAGTAGCGTGGATCACATCACCGTTACTCGTCTCCATCAAATTGTGATCACAGGGAGAGATGTACCCATGGTCCTCACTGCCTATCATGATGTGTCTGGTCACTTTGGAGTGCAAAAGACAGAAGCCACAGGCCGTAGGCGATTCTATTGGATTGGCATGAGAGGAGACATTGAAAAATGGTGGCAGGAATGTCACACGTCTGTGACTATCACAACTGTGAAAGGTGATCATAAACCACAATTGCATCCGCTTGTAAGTTGACGTCCATTTCAGATGGTAGCCATTGATCATCTGAAGGTAGAGGCCAGCAGGACAGGCCATAGCTACATCTTAACCATCATTGATCAATACACCAAATTTCTAGTGGCCGTCCCTGTGAAGGATTTAACTGCACAGACTACACAGCGGTGGAGCAGGGAGAGGTAAGTATTGCAACTTGCAAGTGCTGTGGCCATGACCAAGCGGGGGGGCACAATCGTGGTCGACGGTACTGGCACAGGGCCCCTCATAGTACGCCGGTGTGTCTGACGGCGAGTGGGCCCTCCCACCGTCTGAGACACTGTATTGTACTATGAGGGGCCCTGTGCCATTGCCGTCGACCATCAGTGGGCCCATCCACCTGTTCAGAGCAACGGCACTTGCCTGGGTGCGCCAGGTCTTGACCCCAGCCGGGGAGGGGTGAGCAGTCCAGTTAGGGAGGTTTAAAAATTGGCATATGTATATGTGTTGGCTGGACATTCAGCTGCTGCAAAGGGCGTAATTGGGCAAGTCCGAGGAAGAGGAGGAAAAAACCGAGGCACTTTTCTGGTAACCTATGTGTCATCAGGGGAAGGTGGGACAAAATCCTTTGAAACCCAGCATGGTTCATTTTAATGAAGGTTAGATCATCAACATTTTGGGTCGACAGACGGGTCCATTTTTCTGTCAGGATTGATCCAGCAGCACTGAAGACTCTTTCAGATAACACACTAGCAGCAGGGCAAGCGAGCTCCTGTAAGGCATATTGTGCAATTCAGGCCAGGCGTCCAGTTTAGAGGGCCAATAGTCAAAAGGGGAATGACCTGTGAGGGAGAACATCGATATGGGAGGAAAAGTAGTTTGTAACCATAGTTAACAACTGCTGCCTCCTGTCACTTTTAATCGATGCAGTATTAGCAGTCGTGTGAGCGGTACTTGAGAAATCATTCCACAAGATGGTCATTAAACCCCTGTCTCCAACACCACTTCTGCTGTGTGCACCACAAACACCTCTTCCATTGTGCCCACTACAGCTCGTGGGAGAACCAGCACCGCTGCTGTGTGCTGGGAAAGCCTCAAATAAACGGTTTACCAGAGTTGCTTGTTTGTTAGCCAATATTATCTCTAGGTTCTCCTGTGGCATGATGTTGGGTAATTTGCCTTTGTAGTGTGGATCGAGGATGCTGGCCAGCCAGTAGTTGTCATCCCTCATCATTTTGGCAATGCGGGGGTCCCTTTTTTGGATCTGCAAGGCATAATCGCACATGTGGGCCAATGTTCCAGGTGTCAATGATGCACTGCCCTTGGTGGGTGGAGGAGCAGTTTCTGCCAAATCCACATCCCTACAGTCACGCACAAACACTGTCCCTGACCTTGGAATGCCAAGAGATGGTACTGTATGAGGAGTGTCCAGCTGTGTAAGGTGTTTTAAACAAATTAAATCAACGTATATATTGTTAGGCGTCGGATTCCTGAGACTGCACGACAGGAATCCAGAGCCATACATCCAGCGGTCTCCCATTCCTCTCCGACCGCTCTGGGACCTGCACAGCAATGTCGGCGATCTAGCCACTCTGCTCGGACTCGCTCTCTGGCTCTGGATGTTGCTGCCACCTCTGGGCCAGCAATGGTAGCACAACCTGCTTTGCAGGAGATCGCTCCAGAGTCTAAGTCCTCTCACCGTGCTACTGGGCATGCCTGCAGGACGACCTCTCAGTGGAAATCGGGGGTCACGTGCTCAGGTCCTGTGTTGGATCTGATTGGTCCTTCTCAGAGGACTGGAAGGTCCCGGAAGCGCATGGCTATAAAAAGCCCGCATGGCAGCTCGGCCATGCGCTAGTGTAGACTTATCTGCTATGCATGTATGGTGACGGATGCATATGTCTGGTGACTGACTCATTGGAAACCCCTACCCTCTGATTATACGAATGGTGACAGAGTGTTGTTTCAGTCAGTGCCAGGTTGTGGCAAGCTATGCGCCACTGTGCTCTCCGCACCTTATGCTAGCGTCCGACAGTGTCCGGCTCTCCGGTGCTGTCGTTTAGCGGCCGTAGTTTCCGCCGAGCTGCTGTCTGCAGCACCTATTAGCGTTTGCGGCCGCGATGCCATATGTCGGCATGTCCTGTGCAGTTAACAGGTTTGGCGTCTACGCCTTATTTACTCTAGGGCGCCTCTGTGTACTTAACAGAGTCTGCCCTAAGCACCTCAGGTGACGATAACCTGAGCGCAGTACTTCGCCATCTACCTAGTCTGCCGTTATCCAGCAGCGGTCCTTACAGCTACCGCACGGTTGACTTCAGGCGGCGAACGCACCTGCTATCATTTATATTTGGTGCGTTCCGCCATCCCTAACATATATTATGTTAGTCACAGACGCTCTCACAGTATGTATTGGACCGTAATCCAACAAGCAGATATCCGGAACTGTATCAGAAGTGTACAGCTGTATACGATTTTTGTGCAACTAGCAATCTCCGTATATGTATTTACGGAGTGTCACACACACGCTGACTAGGTATAAAAGTGACTGTAATGCGAACGGCAGATATACAATACTGTTGGAGAAGCGGACAGCTCTATACGATGTGTGTAAGGAAAATTGTCAAGCTACGTGTATTTGTATACGGACTGACACACGCTGTCTCTGTCTAGTTTAGACCGTCATCAAACAGCAGATATACGAAACTGTTTGAAAAATGGACATGACTCTAAGGTGTTTGTCTGGAAAAACTCCTCGGCTTTTTTTTCCAGAGTCCCACACAGGTAGCTTCTATTTGTCCGGGCTAGAAGGCGGTACACGGTAGTGTGTGAGGAGCGTACACCGCTGTACGGTGTGTGTATTTAAAATTGTCAAGCTCCGTGTATTTGTATACGGACTGACACACGCTGTTTTTGTCTAGTTTAGACCGTAATCAAACAGCAGATATACGAAACTGTTTGAAAAATGGACACGACTCTAAGGTGTAGGTCTGGAAAAACTGCTCGGCTTTTTTTTCCAGAGTCACACACAGGTAGCTACTATTTGTCCGTGCTAGAAGGCGGTACACGGTGGTGTGTGCATGTAAAATTGTCAAGCTCCGTGTATTTGTATACGGACAGACACACGCTGTCTCTGTCTAGTTTAGACCGTAATCAAACAACAGATATACGAAACTGTTTGAAAAACGGACACAACTCTAAGGTGTAGGTCTGGAAAAACGGACAAACTCCTCAGCTTTTTCTTCCAGAATCACTCCCAGATAGTTTCTATTTGTCCGTGATACCAGCCGATACACGGTAGTGTGTGAGGAGCGTACACCGCTAGACGCTGTGAAAAAATGAACGCTCAGTAACTCACCAGGACAAAATAATAAAATTTGGAGTGCTTTGAAAAAAGCAGTTTGAACAGCAGTATGCACACAGCAATGCAGCTAGCAGGTAGCCTTAAAAGGCAGCCTAATCACCACCAACGCTGCTGCACACAACAAAAATCCTCCCCTTTCACTGCACACTACATGTAAAGGCCTCTTTCACACTTCAGTTTTTTGCATCAGTTATAATCCGCCAAAAAGGCGGACAAGCGGATCCGTTCTCAACTGATGTGAACGGATGGCACAGGATCCGTTTTCAGACGGATCCTGAAAATGAAGAAATTTAAAGGAATCGCTGGGAGAGAGAGAGAGAGAGAGAGAGAGAGAGATTTTTTTTTTTTTGTCCGGCACCCAGAAAGAAATTCGGGTTAAATCAGTGTTTACAGGATCCGCCAGAGAAAAAAACGTTACAAGCTCCGTTTTGAAATTTTTGAGGATGGTGACGGACAGCAACTTTTGGCGGATCCTCACAAAAAACGGATGCAACGGACAGCAATCCGTCACAATCCGCCATTAATGCAAGTCAATGGGAAAAAAACGGATCCTCAAAAAAAATTTGAGGATCCGTTTTTTTTCAAAACCTGGCGGATTGTGACTGATTGTAAAAAATGGAAGTGTGAAAGAGGCCTAACTGTACAATGAAAAGCGCTATCAGCAGAAGCAGTTTTTTTTATTCTTCCCTGCCTAACGCTCTCCCTGTTCAGAATCAGCAGCAGCAACTCTCCCTATTGTAAGATCGGCAGAAGTAAGATGGCGGTCAGCGTTCACAGCCTTTTATACCCCCTGTGACGCCACACAAAGCCAGCCAATCACTTCAATGCCCTTCCCTAAGATGGTGCTGGCCGCTGCGCATGTCATCGCGTTGCCCACAGTGTGCGTCCTCCATCATTGGCTGAGAAAAGGCGCTGAAGGCATCATTTGAAACGCGACTTTGGCACGCTGATCGGCGACCTCATGGCCGACCTCACGCTAGGGTCGGGTTTCGATCATCGAAACTCGACTTTTTTTAATCTGACCGACCTGTTTCGCTCAACTCTACTCATTTATGTCTTCTTTATGTTTTGGCGCTTTTATACAATAAAAACTCTTTTATATAAAAAATAATAATTTTTGTATCGCTTTATTCTGCGAGCTATAACTTTTTTATTTGTTCACTGATGATGCTGTATTGCAGCTCGTTTTTTGCGGGACAAGATGACGTTTTCAGCAGTACCATGTTTATTTATATCCGTCTTTTTGATTATGTGTTATTCCACTTTTTGTTTGGCGGTATGATGATAAAGCATTGTTTTTTGCCTCGTTTTTTTATTTTTTTACGGTGTTCACTGAAGGGGTTAACTAGTGAGACAGTTTTATAGGTCAGGTCGTTATGGACGTGGTGTTGCTAAGTGTGTACTTTTATTGTTTTTTTATTTACATAAAGAAATTTATTTATTGGAACAATATTTATTTATTTCTCTTTTATTTAGGAATTTAAAAAAATATATTTTTACACAGTACAATATATATATATTTTTTTTTACTTTTTTACATTGTCCCAGGGTGGGACATCACTGTATAAAGTCAGATCGCTGATCTGACACTTTGCACAGCACTGTGTCAGATCAGCGATCTGACAGGCAGTACAGTAGGCTTAAGGAGTTAATGAGAAAAAATGAACTTTTTTGAATTTACCAAATGGCTGCAATGAAGGAGAGTGAAAAATTTAAAGGGGTCTGAATACTTTCTGTAAACACTGTATATCTGATATTATTATTATTATTATAGCTCCATTTAATCCATGGTGCTTTACAAGTGAGGAGGGGTCTACTTAGCAAAATATAAGGACAATGATCTTAACAATGAAAGTCATGATGGGTACAGGAGGAGAGAGGACCCTGCCTGCGAGGGCTCACCATCTACAAGGGCTGGGTGAGGATACAATAGGTGAGGGCAGAGCTGGTCGTGCAGCGGTTTGGTGGATCGGTGGGTACTGCAGGTTGTAGGCTTGTTGGAAGAGGTAGGTCTTCAGGTTCCTTTTGAAGGTTTCCCCGGTAGACGAGAGTCTGATAAGTTGTGGTAGAGAGTTTGCGTATGAGGGATATGCGGCAGAAAGCTTGTATGCTATTGTGGGAAGAGGAGATAAGAGGGGAGTAGAGAAGATCTTGTGAGGATCGGAGGTTGCATGCAGGTAAGTACCAGGAGACGAGGTCACAGATGTATGGAGGAGCCGGGTTGTGGATGGCTTTGTATTTCATGGTTGGGGTTTTGAACTGGAGTCTTTGGGTAATGGGGAACCAGTGAAGGGTATGACAGAGGGGAGATGCCGGGAAATAGCTGGGGGACAGGTGGATTAGTCGGGCAGCAGAGTTTAGGAAAGACTGGAGGGGTGATAGAGTGTTGGAGGGGAGGCCAGATAGTAGGAGGTTGGAGTAATCAAGGCAGGAGATGATGAGGGCATCCACTAAGGTTTTTGTAGATTTTTGGGTGAGGAATGTACGATCTGGGAAATATTTTTGCTTTGGAGTGGTCAGGAAGTGGAAAGGGCTTGGCTATGTGGTTTGAAGGAGAGATCAGAAACAAGGGTTACCCAGAGGCAGTGGAATTTAGTGGATAGGTCTGTTGGGGGTTGCATGACATGGTGGAAAGATGATGAATTCGGTTTTGTCCAATGTAAGTTTTAGAAATCTAGCAGAGAAGAAGGATGAAATAGCAGACAGACATTGTGGGATTCTGGTTAGTAGGGAAGTGATATCAGGTCCAGAGAGGTTTATCTGTGTGTCATCAGCATAGAGGTGGTACTGAAAGCCAGAGGCGTATCTAGGCTTTCTGGCACCCGGGGCAAGAATTTGGTTCGGCGCCCCCCCCCCCCCCAAGTACATATGCGACTTGCACACTTAGCCATGTAGCCACGAGCCGCTCTCCCTAATCCTCTCAATGTTCAGTAAAAAACTGAAAGCAGGATGAGAAGCTCATTGTCACAGGACCATAACTATGAAAATCGCATATGAGTGAAGTGTCCATGTGATGACACTGGAACCTGCAGAGCTGAGTCCTGACATTGCAGCTTCTAAATTCTCACAATGAATGCACCTGCACACTTTTAGGATTCTCCCTTGCCAATATACAGTCATGTCAGCACAAGCATGTGATTTATATACTTCTGGCCACATTCCGACTAGACGTATCCGGCCTCACTCAGTTCATTTTCATTGAGTGAGGCCACACATGTCTAGTCAGCATGTGACCGCATGTATGTAAATCACCGGCATGAGAGAATCCTGACAGCGTTCAGTGAGCACTGTGAGAATTCAGAAGTCTGCAGTCACATAGAATGTCTGCAGACTCAGCACAAACCTGGACATCCCCTTTAATGTTCCTAACGAATAAAAACATGAGAATTAGTCAGTATCACTAATAATATTTACATCCAAGTACCTTATAGATGACGTCGTCTCTGGAGTCATTCTCCTTTTCTTCTTCTTGTACAGACCCCATGATGAGTTTTCTCATCCACAGCCGTCTCTGCAGACTTCCATCTTCTCCGGTCTTCTGCAGCAAATCTCCACATGATGCCCTTAAAGATAGAAGTGTCATTATAATGCTCCTAAATAAAAATGTCTGCAATATACTGTCGCCTCACACTATTCCCCTCCCTCCTCATACTGTCTCCTCTATCATCCTCCTGTTCACCATACTGTCGCCTCATATATTTACCCCCTCACTCTCTATACTGTCTGCTCACACATACCCCTGACTCCCCATACTATGTCTGCACACATGCCATCACCCTCACTCCCCATACTGTGCCCACATACATTCACCCGTTCGCACCCCTTACTGTCTGCACCCATCCCCCATACTGTTTCCTCATATATGCCCTCATACATACTCTTCATTTTGTGTCCTCAAATCTCCCCACACACGTTAAATACCATCCCCACTCCAAATCCCCCCATCCCAAATCCACCACACACATTAAGTACCCCCCATCCCCACTCCAAATCCCCCCACACATTAAGTATCCCCCATCCCCACTCAATAATCCCTCGTCCCTACTCCCAAATCCTCCACACATTAAGCATCCCCCATCCCCACTCAATAATCCCTCGTCCCTACTCCCAAATCCCCCACACATTATGTACCCCCACTCATTAACCCCCATCCCCACTCATTAACCCCTCCACTCATTAACCCCCATCCCCACTCATTAACCCCCATTCCCACTAATTAACCCCATCTCCACTCATTAACCCCCCACTTATTAACCCCCATCTCCACTCATTAACTCCCACACTCATTAACCCCCATCTTCACTCATTAACCCTCCCACTCATTAACCCCCATCCCCACATTAACCCCAACACTTTAACCCCCACACATTAACCTCCCCACTCATTAACCCCATCCCCACATTAACCCCCATCTCCACATTAACCCCCACACTTTAACCCCCATCCCCACATTAACCCCCATCTCCACTCAATAACCCCCCCATTCATTAACACCCATCCCCACATTAAACCCCATCTTCACTCATTAACCCCCCACTCAACCCCCACACTTTAACCCCTACTCATTAACCCCCCGACTCATTAACCCCCATCCCCACATTAACCCCCACACTTTAACCCCCATCTCCACTCAATAACCCCCCCACTCATTAACACCCACCCCATCTCCCATCTTCGGTGGTTCTTCAGCTCCACAGAGGAGCACACTTACCACCAGCGTTTGCTCTGGGCGCCGGGGAGTGACGTCAGCAGCGTGATCACATGACACGATCACGCTGCTGATGTCGCTCTGACCCGGCGGTCAGAGCTTCAATTGTACAGGCGTCTGTACAGACGCCAGTACAATTGCTGCCTTGGAGCCAGCACGGCCTCCTTCTCTGCGCCAGCTGTCAGCTTGACAGCCGTCACAGAGAACAGCCGACTCACAGGATGGGGAGCGGCAGACCGCAGCCGCCGGGGGGAGACACTGTGGACCGCTGCATTAGGCGGCCCGACTGCGCCCCCCTGCTGGCTGTGCCCGGGGCAACTGCCCCGGCTGCTCCCCCCTGGATACGCCTCTGCTGAAAGCTGTGAGACTCCACAGCATGGAGAAGAGCAGGGGCCCTAAGACTGAACTTTGGGGGGCACTGACAGATTGGGGGCGTGGTGAGGGAGGTGGTGTGTGAGTGGGAAACATGGAATGTCCTGTCAGGTATAAAAAAAATCCAAGATATGGCCAAGTCTGTGATGCCAAGAGATGAGAGAATCTATAGTAAAAGGGAATGGTCCACTATGTCAAAGGCAGATGACAGGTTCTCCAGGAGGCGGACAAACTAATGTCGCTTGTATTTGGCTTTTAGTACGTCGTTGGTGACTTTAATCAGCAGTTTCAGTGGAATGGTGCGGTCTGAAGCCAGACTGTAAGTGGTCAAAGAGGGAGGAGAGGTGGGAGGACAGTTCAAAATGGACGTGTTCCAGTACTGTAGATTGGAGGCATAGGGGAGAAGTGACATGGGGCTAGATACAGAGGATGAGTCAAGAGAGGGCTTTTTGAGGATGGGTGTGATCGAGGTGTGTTTGAAGCATGAGTGCAAGTCATCAGCTGTTAGCTATAGGTTGAAAATGTGGGTTGTGATGAAGACTGGTGAGGTGGTATGGGATCAAGTCAAGTACACGGGGTGAGGTGCGATTTGGAGAGTAAGGCCAGAGTCACACTTGCAAGAAACTCGCACGAGTCTCGCACGTCAATACTCGGCACTGACACCTGCACTCGGGACCAGAGTTTTGCGGCTGCATGTATTTCTATGCAGCTGAGTGCTCCAGTCCGAGTGCCGGTGGCAGTGCCGGGTATTGAGATGCGAGACTCGTCCGAGTTTCTCACAAATGTGTGGGTCGCCCTCGCACACCCAGGGCAGCAGGGTACTCGGTACCGGGCCGGTGTCGAGGCGGGAATGTGTCACAGCAGCGGTGACCCGGTTCGTGGCCCTGGGCACCCAATATCAATGGCGGTGATGTTAATGGTGTTAGAGGTTATATGAATAGTTTGTGACGCCACTCGTGGTGTTTGGCAAGTAAGATGGTAAGCCAACGCTGCATAAAGATCCACTGGGACTGATGGTGTGGTGCAGCAGAGATGGTATAGCTCCCCACAGGTGGAGCTGTAGTCCCAGGGCAGTGTAGGTGCAATGGATGAGGAGAGGAGCAGAATGGTATGGAGGCTGGTACCCAGGTGTAGTGGTGCTGGAATAACTGGAGGACACCAGAGTGTGCGGTTCCAAAGCTTTACTCACTGTTTGCAGTTCACTCAACTGCCTGCCTCCGTACTGTGTTCTCCAGGTCAGGGCTCCAGTCAACCTCCAGGCAGGATAGGATTCTCCCTTCCACACTCCGCCAACATGTACCTTACTGAACGACTCCTCCAATGCGCCTTTAGGTGCGAAGCACTCCAGTACTTAGTTACCCTGGAATGCCTCTTTCTAGGTGTTCCTAGTCTCTACTTGTATGACAGACAGCTGTAGCCTGCTCGGGGACTCCTCACTGCGTCCCGGCTCTCTATTCAGTTGCTGTTGTGTCCCAAGTCTATGATGGGAGCAAGGCGTTAGCGGCTCACTACTCCTCCGGTGTCTGTTGCCAGACATAAAGATCCAATCAACCTCGGGGACCGGGCCCCGGCCTTTGCGTTATCTGGACTGGAAGGGTTCTCTCTCTTTCTCAACCTGCTTCCCACTGTCCTTCTATTCTCCTTCGTTCCGTTCTGTTCTATCTCTCTCTTATGGAATCTGTGGTATTCAGTCTACGTCTCTTTCTCCTTCTCTTCCTTCCCTGAGGAGCTCGTTCCACTAAGACCAGTCCTCAGCCTCTCCTGACTGACTGCTTCCTCTGCCTTGAGCTCCTCTCAGGCTGACCTGATGTCAGCCTGCTCTCTCTCAGGGACTCACCCCAGACTGACCTTCTGTCAGACTGACCTCAAATCCTACACCTTCCCTCTCTTTTATATCTAACTCCACCCGCCTCCCCAGCACCTCTCGTGTTATGAAGCCAGGGGCCACAAAAGGCACCCTATGACCTTTCCAGCATAAAGCATGGATGGGTCCCTGCTGAACTATCCTGTGTGTGGGGTGCAGGTGTTGGAATGCAGAAAGGAGTTCCCAACCTACCTGGATGGTGGGGCACTACGCCTTAGGAGAAGGTGCAGTACCTCTGTGACGACTGAAGCCTCAGGGGCGCCACATGTGACCCCGTCCTAAAGCAGAAAGTTGATCTTCTGTAATGGTGGAGAAGCTGGTTTTGGAGGTAAAGGCCGAGTAGTTATGATTTACTGACTTAGGTTATCCTGGGTAAACATGCAAGCCATAGTGAGAATTAAAAATAAAGCAGCCACCAGTGAGCCTGCTTGCTGATGGTTTCCAGATACAGAAAGATACAGAATGCATGGGAATTGTAATGATTATTATTTCATGACTATACAAGCAACATGGCCCTCACTTCACTGTACATAAATCTACTCCTTTTATACAAATGGGTGTGGTCTTTATTCTTAGGATGTCCTCTTCAGAGTATTGCCCATTTGGCGAACAAGAATAGATATATCTACATGGAAGAGGAAGCCATATCTCAGGAACAGGGAGGCACAGGAAGAAAAAGAAAAACATAGCCGGATTTAGGAGAACTGCGGCAGTTACACAATATGCCATATTTATGGCGAGTAGAGTTGAGCGAAATCTTCGGTTCCCTGCTTATTCAGCAAGCTATAGCGCTTGCCGAATAAGCTACAGCGGGAACCCAACTTCCTGGATCGCGCCGGCTGAACAGCTGATTGCTGCCACAGCTGCATGTGTCGTGGCTGTGTCACAGCACATGCACGGAGAGCCTGTGCTTTGTGACTGTCACAAAGCCGCAACACGTGCAGCTGCGGCGGCCATCAGCGGTTCAGCCGGCGCGATCCAGGAAGCCAGGTTCCCTCTGCAGTTTATTCGGCAAGCGCTATAGCCAAATAAGCTGGGAACTGATGATATTCGCTCAATTCTAAGGGCGAGTCCTCTACACTGCGGCTGATAGACTCCTTTTAATTGCATATCTGAGTATTGCCAGCAGTGTTGTGGCCACTAGGAGGCGCTGTTTCATTGGACTCGGTGATAGCTGCATCCTCATATATCCCTATGGCAGATACATGGCTGCTGACCATCCTAATGATACACGTAATCATTGAATGGTACGTCAGAAGATAATGGGTTAATTACTAGCCAGTCATTTCTATTATGGAACAAACTCTGCACAGCCTCTCCATTTTTGTCATAAATTATTTAAATGCCATACATACAGCTGAAATCGAAATTATTCCTCCGCGTATTGTAAATTTGGTCAGTTAGTAAAATTTACAAACTTTCTGAACTTTTGTTTGCAGTAAAACAATGTAAATATCCCAACACAGGTAATATAACAAGTAGTTTTTCCAAATTCACCGGAAGCTGGTGCATGGCAGCCAGAGGGGCAGCAGGTCATAACAGCCGGAGGGGCGGAAGGTCATAACAGCCGGAGGGGCGGAAGGTCATAACAGTCAGAGGGGCAGCAGATAATCACAGCCAGAGAGGTTCTAAGTACTAAAGACTCTTGTCATGAAAGGAAAAGAAAATGGATAAATAAGTTACAAATTCTCCCATAAAGCTGTCAGTAACAGCACACTGATGACTTCTCAGTTAACTCATACAATGCAGATAATATAAAAAGTAAACATTGCCTAATTGTTAATAAAATCCAATTGCAAAATTGATTTCTATGCCTAAAATGCATGCATTTAGGTAAAAAAAAGTGTCTAATATCACAACCTGCACTGATACATTGTAACAAGCAGGACAGAACAGATTAGTGTTGCTGTGGGTTTGAAGTAAACAACATTGTTCTAAATTATTCGCATCAAGCAAAAATAATAAACGTGGTTAGAAATTGTAGCACCGACTCCTTCAGTCGTGACCCTTGGTCAGTCATTGCCCTCTTGGGTGGACATTAGAGGTAAGTGGAGAGACGGTCAGGTTGATTCACATCGGTCATGTGGGGTAGCCGGAATGTGTCCAGTCCCTAAAATGAGTCAATGTCGAGAAAAACAAAACCCTTGACATGGCGATGAGCGCCCCACGGCTTCCGGGTCATAGTGTGTAATTACATGAGTCACGCTGCAGAGTCCCCGCTCTGTTATATTAATAGCCTCCTTCTTTGTAATTACTGATTCTCCAGAGCAAATGGGCAAACTAAATAAAGGGTAACTCCACCTAAAGTGTGGAAATTCAGGGATGAGTGCTGCTAACCCCAGCTTTCCACTCAGGTTTGTGGAGATGTTTGATGACAGGTTTCCGATCTCGGGCTGTAGACATGACTGTTTCTATTCACTGACAGCAAGCAGAGGACTTGGTACCAGTGAGACACAAAGCCAATTATAATTAAAGATTTGAAACTATGGTAAATCTTTACAGAAATCCATTTTAATGGCTAAAGGTAGATTTATGAAAGTTAGATCTGACAACAGCAACATGTTGGTGGCTTCCAGGCTGGGTGCTTCTATTTACTGATCTTGTAACTGGAGAATCATTGAAACAGAAAGTTAATTATAAAGTTGCAGAGCTTTAAAAGGTTTCATAGGAAAAAAAATTTTAAGGACTGGAGAATGAGAAATAGATCTGAGAAAAGCAACATGTTGATGGTTTCCATGCAGGTCAAGGGTGTAAAAGAAAAGAGTTGCAAGAAAGCCTTAGAAAGTTGTACAATGATAAAGCTCTTTATGAAACCACTATACTTGATTGAGGAGTAGCGTGTGAAAGTTAGATCTGACAACAGCAGCATGTTGATGGTTTCCAGATAAAATAAAACACTAGGTGGTGAACTAGAAAGTTTATACACTGATAACGTTTTACAGAAAACCAATTTATTAACTGACGATAGACGTGTAAAAGTTATATCTGCCAACAGCAACATATTGATGTTTTCCAGGTAAAAAAAAAAAGTAACAGCAAGACAGTGAAATGTAAATTGTTAAAGCTTATGCAATGATAAATCTTTACAGAAAACCCTTCTATTAACTGAAGGGTGACCCGTGTGAATGATAGATCCAACAACAGTGACATGTTGATAGTTTCCAGGTAAAAAAAAAAAAAGATGCCAAAACAGTGAAATAAGAAAGTTTATACAATGATAAAACTTTGCAGAAAACCACAATTATTATTGAAAGTGATGTGGGAAAGTTAGATCTGGCAACAGCAACATATTGATGGTTTCCAGGCAGCTTACGCTTTATAATGCATTGTGGGATTGAACACCCACAAAGGGCATTTCATATATGTTACAGGTACAATAGTGATGACAGGTGGAGTGCCACTTTAAGGCAGGCTGGTTCCTGTAGTTCATTGGACGTGCTCCTCCAGCAGCTTCCTATGTTCCTGAAAGTCCGGCGTGATTGAAAGTGAGCTCTATAATCCCTATCAATCCTTGTGTTATGGGGAATTAGATCTGCATTGTTCCATTTTCAACCTCTCAGCAGAAATTTCGGAGAGGAAAACGCAGCCAAACCAAAAAAGTAATTTGTTTCAACTACCCTGGTAAAGCTCGAAAAAAACCCACAAAAACCTGTCCCCATATAGAATGATAGTGATGTGGTCTATGTGCGGAAACATCAAACATTCCAGGTGCCGCCTGGGTTACACCATACTCATAAAACTGCGCAAAACAAGTAAAATGTGGAGAAAAATACCGCCATTCTGCCATTTTATTTTAGATTTTATTTTTACTGCATTCATTGTGCAGTAAAAATGACCAGTGCGATTACAGCCATACCCAACTTGTAAAGTTGTTTTTTTATTAGTTTTTAGTAGTCAAAACTTTTTTAACGTTTCTATGAAAAAAAAAAATATTGTCACCTTTTTAAGACACAATACTTATTTACTTTTCTGTCTGATATTAAATATGTTTACTATTTTTAACTGGGAGAAATTTGTAAAACTTTTATATTCATTATATTTTGTCAAACAAAATAGGAAATCTGATGTCTTCGCTTTCTAGGAGGACCAATATGGCAGCCTTTTTTATTTTGAAAGTCCGAGATCAGGTCAGGTTCTTTACCAAGTGCAACAAAAAATGATCTAGGATGCTTTCTACCGCAACCCACTCCCAAAGGAAAAGGACCTCCAATAAACATTTCCCTGCGTTCTGGAGCAGAAGGTCACAGTGAGGTTTATGGATCGGTGTTCTACTTTCGCCAAATCTCAGGGTCATGCTCTGAGAATCCACCTAGGCTGCTAATCCAGGGGAAGTAGAAGCTCAATCTACAACTACTATCATCCCAAGGGAGAAGAGCCTGGGATCTGCGAAACCTGATGGCCACATAGTCCATCCCCCTAGACCGGTCAGGATGGAATCCAAAATGGAACCGCATCCTTGAAAAGTCCATCATGACAGCTATGGGTTCCTTCAACAGACCATCAGCTGTCATGGTGAGCCAATGAGACTATTGGGTGTTGGCCACAACCCAGCCATGTTAAAGGCAGATGCCAGCTGTGTAATACAGCAGCCATGTGACTTAAATTTATGTTATATGGTCACAAACGGTCTAAGGCTACTGTTTCTTCCTTTGGAGCCAACTTTAGAGCTTTAGTGAGAACTATGTCTTGGAAAGCATCACTGGGAAAAATATGCAAATTAGGTTTCTTTCAGGAAGATGCGCTTTAGTGCCATCAATTGGAGGTAGCTGCGACCCTCTAACAAGCCTTCCCAAATGACTAAGCATATTTAGGGCAAATCAGAATTTCATCCAAAAGGAAAAGACAGCTATTGGAATAAAACTGTTTTGGAGTTCTTGACCCTTGTCAGAGTAGAGCAGGGTATTAGTTGGCTGGTGAGATGACCTTTATGAAGTCATGTTGACTCAAGACACCAAAACTTAACCCTTGGATATATGGACTTATAGGATAAGGTCATACAACTTAATGCCATTTATTCAGAGAGAACTTTGGGGCTGGTGGATTGGGAAAGGCATTTTTTGGGTGCAATTGCACCTTCTTGATCAGCTTCACTAGAGACTCTTAGAGGAAATTTGTCCTGGTGGTATATAATGGAACACCATGAAAACTGCGTTTTTCCTTCAAAAAGAAAATAAGGAAGGACTGATAAAATCTTTGTAGAAAGTTAAAAAGTCCCTGTCCTGTTTTCTCTTTTGGGTCGGCACCTTCAATAGACATCACACACAAGCAATGTGGCTTCATGCCCTGGAGGCCCAACACTCAACTGCAGTTGACCTTCGACTGACAGCTGAAACTAAGCAGATCCTGATGTGATGTGGAGGGTAAGCCCCCCTCCCCCGGGAGAACTGGAGAGAGAAGGAGGGCAATAAGAGGCCAAAAGGGGACTCATACATTTGCTCCCACTCATTTTTTTTTTCCATGGGAGGCCCCCTGGTCATGACATTTTCTTTATATTGTTCTCTTGTATAATACAAAACAGTTCTGAGCTGAGGTCAACATTGGGTCAACCTTGGGAGACCCTTCGGCAGAATTATTGAGAATTGGTTTATGGCCTACTAGTGTCATCATTGAGAAAATAGAGCAATGGACTTGAGAAAATGACCTCCCTGACCTCTGGCATAAGGGTATCAAAAGGGGAAGAATGGGAACAAAAGTCAATCACCTTGGCTTTGAAGTGGAACTGGAGGAAAGTTCAGGTTTATGAGCTGGAAGTCTGTGTCTTCCGAAGGGTGAAATTTGTGATTTACAACTCTCTACGATCCTGGATGCCACATGCATCCAGTTCTGCCATAAAGACCATTGTCTGAAAATAACCGTAAAATCTTGGCTGTTTAAGAACCATTTCCCGTGACCCTCAAGAAGTCAGGTGGAGGTCAGAGCTTCCGTTCACCTTGACAACCCTACAAGTAGCTATGGAAAATCAAAGTTCATTGGGTTTGAAGCGCTGATCGAACAATACGGTTCTTTTCTAAGACACATCATGGTCTGATTAGTCTTCACTTGTAAGATGGACATCATCGAGGATGTTATCCAAATCTATTTAGGTACTTTCTGTAGTATGGAGATAACCAAGAGAATGAGGTACTGTAGGGACAGATTGATTTTTGAGGCTTAGTAAGTGTTTATGAACTTGACCAAAAGGAGATCAACTGGTGGTTGTCTCAAGTGTGTAGTCAGTGCCTAATGTTGGTCAAGAGAAAGTGGTGGCATTGGTAGAAAATGCACCTGTTTGCTAAATCTGTCAACCACTACCCAGGCCAGTTTTGCCATTGAAAGGAGGGAGATACAATGGGGAAAAAAAAGAGGGGGAGAAGCCAGCGCTGCTTGTGGTCAGAACGTAATACAAGAAGTGTGAAAACACACATAGGTTTCAATCTGTATTCAAAAATGAGACATTTAGCAAAAAATTGATCAATTGTTTGAGCTACCCCGCCACGTCAAGGCAGTCTCGTATGGGGAGTCCTACTCTACGTTTTTTATATTCGCTGTGCCATTACGGCCTCCTAAATGTATAAAAGCAAGACCTCATTACATGCACACTGTACCTCAAGCATTTCAGAATCGCTCCTATGGCACCAGAGAGGACAAGCGCAGATAAAGATTAGCCAGGTCCATGCAGACATTTCAGGTCCAACCTCCACACTGCCTGTCCAGCACCACATGATAAAGGACGATCCAGGCCCAGATACAGGTGCGTAATCAAATAAAGCCTAGGGCAGGGCAGGGCTGCCGTTTAATGTGAACAGCAGCCTAGATCAATCACTGAGAAAACAGAAAGAATGGCGTACATGACCCAGCGCGCACGGCTACAGTGGTGGTCAGCCACAAAACCAATATCAAGAAAAAAGAGGGGGAGAAGCCAGCGCTGCTTGTGGTCAGAACGTAATACAAGAAGTGTGAAAACACACATAGGTTTCAATCTGTATTCAAAAATGAGACATTTAGCAAAAAATTGATCAATTGTTTGAGCTACCCCGCCACGTCAAGGCAGTCTCGTATGGGGAGTCCTACTCTACGTTTTTTATATTCGCTGTGCCATTACGGCCTCCTAAATGTATAAAAGCAAGACCTCATTACATGCACACTGTACCTCAAGCATTTCAGAATCGCTCCTATGGCACCAGAGAGGACAAGCGCAGATAAAGATTAGCCAGGTCCATGCAGACATTTCAGGTCCAACCTCCACACTGCCTGTCCAGCACCACATGATAAAGGACGATCCAGGCCCAGATACAGGTGCGTAATCAAATAAAGCCTAGGGCAGGGCAGGGCTGCCGTTTAATGTGAACAGCAGCCTAGATCAATCACTGAGAAAACAGAAAGAATGGCGTACATGACCCAGCGCGCACGGCTACAGTGGTGGTCAGCCACAAAACCAATATCAAGAAAAAAGAGGGGGAGAAGCCAGCGCTGCTGTTTTCTTAGTGATTGATCTAGGCTGCTGTTCACATTAACAGCGGCCCTGCCCTGCCCTAGGCTTTATTTGATTACGCACCTGTATCTGGGCCTGGATCGTCCTTTATCTGTGGTGCTGGTCAGGCAGTGTGGAGGTTGGACCTGAAATGTCTGCATGGACCTGGCTAACCTTTATCTGCGCTTGTCCTCTGGTGCCATAGGAACGATTTTGAAATGCTTGAGGTACAGTGTGCATGTAATGAGGTCTTGCTTTTATACATTTAGGAGGCCGCAATGGCACAGCGAACATAAAAAACGTAGAGTAGGACTCCCCATACGAGACTGCCTTGACGTGGCGGGGTAGCTCAAACAATTGATCAATTTTTTGCTAAATGTCTCATTTTTGAATACAGATAGAAACCAATGTGTGTTTTCACACTTTATGTATTACGTTCTGACCACAAGCAGCGCTGGCTTCTCCCCCTCTTTTTTCTTGATATTGGTTTTGTGGCTGACCACCACTGTAGCCGTGCGCGCTGGGTCATGTACGCTATTCTTTCTGTTTTCTTAGTGATTGATCTAGGCTGCTGTTCACATTAACAGCGGCCCTGCCCTGCCCTAGGCTTTATTTGATTACGCACCTGTATCTGGGCCTGGATCGTCCTTTATCTGTGGTGCTGGTCAGGCAGTGTGGAGGTTGGACCTGAAATGTCTGCATGGACCTGGCTAACCTTTATCTGCGCTTGTCCTCTGGTGCCATAGGAACGATTTTGAAATGCTTGAGGTACAGTGTGCATGTAATGAGGTCTTGCTTTTATACATTTAGGAGGCCGCAATGGCACAGCGAACATAAAAAACGTAGAGTAGGACTCCCCATACGAGACTGCCTTGACGTGGCGGGGTAGCTCAAACAATTGATCAATTTTTTGCTAAATGTCTCATTTTTGAATACAGATAGAAACCAATGTGTGTTTTCACACTTTATGTATTACGTTCTGACCACAAGCAGCGCTGGCTTCTCCCCCTCTTTTTTCTTGATAATGGGGAAAAAAAGTATTTAGTCAGTCAGCAATAGTGCAAGTTCCACCACTTAAAAAGATGAGAGGCGTCTGTAATTTACATCATAGGTAGACCTCAACTATGGGAGACAAACTGAGAAAAAAAAATCCAGAAAATCACATTGTCTGTTTTTTTTTTCATTTTATTTGCATATTATGGTGGAAAATAAGTATTTGGTCAGAAACAAGCAATCAAGATTTCTGGCTCTCACAGACCTGTAACTTCTTCTTTAAGAGTCTCCTCTTTCCTCCACTCATTACCTGTAGTAATGGCACCTGTTTAAACTTGTTATCAGTATAAAAAGACACCTGTGCACACCCTCAAACAGTCTGACTCCAAACTCCACTATGGTGAAGACCAAAGAGCTGTCAAAGGACACCAGAAACAAAATTGTAGCCCAGCACCAGGCTGGGAAGACTGAATCTGCAATAGCCAACCAGCTTGGAGTGAAGAAATCAACTGTGGGAGCAATAATTAGAAAATGGAAGACATACAAGACCACTGATAATCTCCCTCGATCTGGTGCTCCATGCAAAATCCCACCCTGTGGGGTCAGAATGATCACAAGAACGGTGAGCAAAAATCCCAGAACCACGCGGGGGGACCTAGTGAATGAACTGCAGAGAGCTGGGACCAATGTAACAAGGCCTACCATAAGTAACACACTACGCCACCATGGACTCAGATCCTGCAGTGCCAGACGTGTCCCACTGCTTAAGCCTGTACATGTCCGGGCCCGTCTGAAGTTTGCTAGAGAGCATTTGGATGATCCAGAGGAGTTTTGGGAGAATGTCCTATGGTCTGATGAAACCAAACTGGAACTGTTTGGTAGAAACACAACTTGTCGTGTTTGGAGGAAAAAGAATACTGAGTTGCATCCATCAAACACCATACCTACTGTAAAGCATGGTGGTGGAAACATCATGCTTTGGGGTTGTTTCTCTGCAAAGGGGCCAGGACGACTGATCCGGGTACATGAAAGAATGAATGGGGCCATGTACCGTGAGATTTTGAGTGCAAACCTCCTTCCATCAGCAAGGGCATTGAAGATGAAACGTGGCTGGGTCTTTCAACATGACAATGATCCAAAGCACACCGCCAGGGCAACGAAGGAGTGGCTTCGTAAGAAGCATTTCAAGGTCCTGGAGTGGCCTAGCCAGTCTCCAGATCTCAACCCTATAGAAAACCTTTGGAGGGAGTTGAAAGTCCGTGTTGCCAAGCGAAAAGCCAAAAACATCACTGCTCTAGAGGAGATCTGCATGGAGGAATGGGCCAACATACCAACAACAGTGTGTGGCAACCTTGTGAAGACTTACAGAAAACGTTTGACCTCTGTCATTGCCAACAAAGGATATATCACAAAGTATTGAGATGAAATTTTGTTTCTGACCAAATACTTATTTTCCACCATAATATGCAAATAAAATAAAAAAAACCAGACAATGTGATTTTCTGGATTTTTTTTTTCTCAGTTTGTCTCCCATAGTTGAGGTCTACCTATGATGTAAATTACAGATGCCTCTCATCTTTTTAAGTGGTGGAACTTGCACTATTGCTGACTGACTAAATACTTTTTTGCCCCACTGTAAGTGATAAAATCTATGGACAAATGAGTCCAAGGTCTATCCGGATTTGTCAATGGCACCAATTCCCCGGCTGGCCGGTTATGGGAGTTTTAGCACAGACACACGTATCACAAGCAAACATAAACACGGCGATGTCATAAGACATGGAGGACCACCTAAACCGTCTAGTAATAGCTCTCCAGGTGGCTGAGATTCCAGGGTGCCCACTGAGAGCAGAATCGTGGAACTCCCAGAGCACCCTCAACCGATACTGAACAGGGACGAAGAGCTTGTTTTCAGGCAAAGACGGAGGAGCAAGAGACTGAGCCTCATGAATTTCCCGCTCCAATTCGGAGGACACCATCGCAATGACCACCCCTTGCTGAAGGATGGAGGAAGGAGGTTCAGGAGGTGATATCGGATCCAAGCTGCGAGATAAGGCATCGGCCTTAACATTCTTGGAACCAGGTCGAAAGGTTCTTGTGGTCCGTAATCACCAAGATCCGATGAACAGCCCGCTCCAAAAAGTGCCTCTATTCTTCAAAAGCCAGTTTTATGGCTAATAATTCCAGACATCGTAGTTTTTCTCAGCAGGAGAAAATTTATTGGAGCAAAAGGCACAAGGTCTTAAGTTAGTCAAAGTGGCAGGTCCCTGAGACCGCACCACCCCCACTCCCACCTCTGATGCGTCCACCTCAACAATGAATGGTTCAGACAGATCAGGCTGGACCAATACAGGAGCAGGTGTGTTCCAGGCTGGACAGATTGTACAAAAGGGCCTTGGGCAATTTAGCACCCGGAATAAGATCAATAGTACAATCATAGGGGTGATAGGGTGGCAATAACTCAAGCCTATTTTTCAGAAAATACGTCCTCAAAATCTTTCAGGTACTCCGGAGTAGCCTCCAGATTAATGGACACCATAAGCACAGCCGAAAGACAACCATTTGAACAATTAGGACCCCATTTCACAATATCCCGAGATTCCCGGTCAATAACAGGATTATGCAATTGTAACCAGGGGAATCCCAACACCAGTCCCGCAGTCCAGAACATAACATGAAATTCGTTCCTAATGCAAGGACCCCACCTTGAGGAGAAACTCTTCAGAGACAAATTTAACAACATTTTTTGCCAGCGGTGTCTCATCAATGGCAATGATATGGATTGGGGTCTCAAGCTTAACTGTTCCTATCTTACTCCTAGATACCAGACTTGAGTCAATGAAGTTCATGGACGACCCACAGTCCACAAAAGGTGAAGTGGGTGTGAAGTGGGTCGCCCTCCCAGGGCTGTGGGGTACTCGGTACCGGGCCGGTATCACCGGGATGTGTCACTGCAGCAGGGACCCGGTCTGTGGCCCTGGGCGCCCAAGTAATGGGGGAATGTAATGGTTTGAATGAATAGCTCGTGACGCCACCTGTGGTGTTCGGCAAGTGAGATGTTAGGCCGACGCTGCATGCAGATCCTCTGGGGCTGGTGGTGTGTTGCAGCCAAGATGGTGAAGCTCCCCAAAGGTGGAGCTGTAGCCCCAGGGCAGTGTAGATGTGGGGGAAGAGGAGAGGCACAAGCGGTGTAGAAGCTGGTACCCAGATGTAGCGGGGCTGGATTCGTTGGCGCAAGAATGAATGGAGGACACCAGGGCTTGCAGTTCCCAAAGCTTTACTCACAGTCTGTTGTACACACAGGTGCCTGCCTCCATGCCGTGTCCTCCGGGTCAGGGACTCAGTCAACCTCCAGGCAAGATGGAATGCTCCCTTCCAATGCTCCGCCAACATGTGCCTTTCTGAACGTCTCCTCTATAGCGCCTTTAAGTGTGAAGTATTCCCAGTACTGAGTTACACTGGAGTGCCTCCTGACAGATGTTCCCAAGAACTCTACTTGTACAGCAGACAGCTGTAGCCTGCTTCGGGGACTCCCTACTCCTGAGTCCCGGGCTCACTATCTAAGTTGCTGTTGTGCCCCCAAGTCTTAGATGGGAGTAGTGCATTTACAGCCCACTACTCCTCCGATGTCTGCTGCAGAACCATTAGTGTCCATACAACCTCGGGGACCGGGCCCGAGCCTTGCGCTTAGAACTTCTAGGCAGGGTTCTTCCTCTAACCCACGTCCTCTCTGTTCCCTTTTACTCCTTTGTTCCGCTCTAATCTCTCTCTCTTATGGAAGATCAGGTTTCAGTTCAATGTCTTTTTCCTGTTCCTTTCCCGTGCCAGCAGACCCAGGTCACTCAGGTCTGCTGCAGCACCTCCTTCCTCCATCCCTCTCTCAGGGATCTTCTTTCCTCACTCCTCTCTGAGTGGCTTCCTCTCCCAGACAGACCTGTAATTCTAAACCTTCCCGCTCTTTTATGTACTCTCAACTCCACCCGCCTCCCAGCACGTTTCGTGTTCCAAACAGGGAGCAAACCAAAGGTGCTCTGCTACACTCCAAGCAGGGAGCCGCAATGTGGCTTTGCTGAACTACTCTGTTGTGTGGGGTGCGAGTGTTGGAGCGTGGTCAGGAGCCTCCAACTTACCTGGATGGTGGGGCACCACACCTCAGGAGGAGGTGCAGTACCTCTGTGGCGACTGAGCCTCAAGGGTGCCACAGAAGCAATCCCCACAACAAAGTTTCCATCCTCTAACAAATTATTTTGTAATGAAAAAAAAGGTACCTGAGAGTCTGGGTCACCTCCTCGACAATGACCCAGACTCGGCATCTTGTTAGTCGGTGGACAAGAGAAGCAGTCCTTTTTCCAATGTCCCGGATCTCCACCTTAAAAACATAACTTCCCTTCACGTCATCGCCTCCTCTCCTTCTCCTTGAGGTGAGTGGCCCCAACCTCCATAGGTTCCGTATAGGGCATCACTTCGAATTTAGCAAGATATGCAGGATCCTCTCACTGGGTTACTCCTCTCTCCCACAACCTTCGATCCATACGAATGGCCTGAGTCACGGCCTTCTCCAAGGAACTGGGTGGCGGATGGAGAGCCAGAGCGCCCTTAAGACGATCTGACAGTCCTCTCCTGAACTGACATCTTAACGCAGAGTCATCCCAAGACACTTCGGTGGACCAACATCTAAACTCCGAACAATACCATTCTGCAGTGAGTTTACCCTGGGAGAGACCCATGATCGTGTCCTCTACCACCCTGACCCTGTCTGGTTCATTGTAAATCAGTCTTAAAGGGAATCTGTCACCCTTTTTTTCAAATATAAGCTGCCGGCACCAACATCAGGGGCTTATCTACAGCATTCTGTAATGCTGTAGATCAGGGTTCCCCAACTCCAGTCCTCAAGGCCCACCAACAGATCATGTTTTCAGGATTTCCTTAGTATTGCTCAGGTGATAATTGCTTCACCTGTGCAATACAAAGGAAATCCTGAAAACATGATCTGTTGGTGGGCCTTGAGGACTGAAGTTGGGGAACGCTGCTGTAGATAAGCCCCCGATGTAACCTGAAAGAGAAGAAAAAGGAGTTAGATTATACTCACCGGGGGGCGGTCCGGTCTTGGTCCGATGGGTGTTGCGGTCCGGCGCCTCCCTTCTAACGGTGACGTCTTCTTCTTTACTGCCTGTTGTGGCTCCTGCGCAGGCATACTGCTCTGCCCTGGTGAGGGCAGAGCAGAATACTGCAGGGCGCAGGTGCCGGGCCTCTCCCGGTGCCTGCGCACTGCAGGACTCTGCTCTGCCCTCAACAGGGCAGAGCAGTGCGCCTGCGCAGGATCCACGACAGGAAGGAGAGAAGAGAACGGCATCATTTGAAGATGGGAGGCGCCGGTGAGTATAATCTAACTCTTTTTTCTTATCTCTCAGGTTACATCGGGGGCTTATCTACAGCATTACAGAATTCTGTAGATAGGGCCGCCATCAGGGCATGACAGCCCTTACAAGGGTATGGGGCCTGAACGATTAGGGGGGCCCGCGGGCCCCCCGAGGCCTGACATTTTGTTCAGGCTTCTCTGCACTTTGTAAGCTGTACCAGCGCCTGCTTGCCGGGCCCTCCCCCTTCCCCCCCCTGCATCATGGTCCAGCCAAGCCAGCGCCGCCCTCATGTGATGTCACACGCTGCTCTTCCTCATTCTGGAGCAGAGGGAGCAGCGTGTGTGCGATGTGCGTGCCACGTGGGCCATGGCTGGGAGCGGTGGACGGGCGGCAGACACCGGATAGCAGGAGAGAAGAGGCGGCGTGCGCAGGCAGTGGACCAGACGTGGAGGCGGCAGGCGAGCGAGCAGGTGAGTAGTCTCAGGGCAGGGGGGGCCCAGTGCAGAGCCAGCCGCACCCACCACAGCCCCGGGGGGCCCAGGGCAGAGTCAGCTGATCCCACCACAGGATCGGGGGGGCCCAGGGCAGAGTCAGCTGATCCCACCACAGCACCAGGGCAGGCAGGAGCCAGGGAGGGCCCAGGGCAGAGCCAGCTGCACCTGCCACAGCCCCAGGGCAGGCAGGGGCCAGGGGGGCCCAGCGCAGAGCCAGCTGCATCCACCACAGCCCCAGGGCAGGCAGGGGCCAGAGGGGCCAAGCGCAGAGCCAGCTGCACCCACCACAGCCCCAGGGCAGGCAGGAGCCAGGGGGGCCCAGGGCAGAGCCAGCTGCACCCACCACAGCCCCAGGGCAGGCAGGGGCAAGGGGGGTCCAGCGCAGAGCCAGCTGCACCCACCACAGCCCCAGGGCAGGCAGGAGCCAGGGAGGGCCCAGGGCAGAGCCAGTTGCACCCACCACAGCCCCAGGGCATGCAGGGGCCAGAGGGGCTCAGCGCAGAGCCAGCTGCACCCACCACAGCCCCAGGGCAGGCAGGAGCCAGAGGGGGCCCAGGGCAGAGCCAGCTGCACCCACCACAGCCCCAGGGCAGGCAGGGGCCAGGGGGGGGCCCAGCGTAGAGCCAGCCGCACTGCAGCAGCATTCCCACGGTGGGGGCAGAATGTGAGACACGGGGGTCCGGGGGCTGAATGTGAGACAAGGGGGGGCTGAATGTGAGACACGGGGGGCTGAATGTGACAGTGAGACTCAGGAGGGGCAGAATGGATACGGGGGCAGAATGTGACAGTGAGATATGGGAGGGGGCAGAATGGATATAGGGGCAGAATATGAGACATGGTTCAGATTGTGACAGTGAGACACAGGAGGGGCAGAATGTGACTGAGACACGGGGCAGAATGTGAGGCACAGGAGAGGGCAGGATGCGAGATACAGGGGGCAGCATAGGAGACACATGGGGCAGGATGGATACGATGTAGACAGATGGAGCAGGATCGGGAGATCATATGGGGCAGAACGGATACTCATGAGGGCAGGATGAGAGAAAATATGGCTGGAGTCAGGAATGAGACACATGGGGGCTAGGATGGGGGATATTATCATAGGGGCTAATTAAGGGATATTATTACTGCAGTGATGTATTTATTTTATTTTTTGAGGATACGGTTTTAAATGGGGTGGAGGTCCTGTTACTGTGCAGAACGACACTATGTCGCCTTGTTTTCCTCATCTGGTGTAGTGTAGAAGTTGGGAAAAAAATAAGTAATGTGTTCTGCAAGTGGAGCTCTAGATAACTGTGTTATTTCCTGCAGAGGCGAGCCCTGGCTGGAAGACGTGATGGCGTTCTGTGCTGGATGAAAGATGAAAAGCAAAGATAAAGGACTTCACCTAGACACGTCACTGGTGAGTCAGTGTGTTACCTGTACACTGACACTATACGCTATATACAGAGTGCCTTTGTACAATGTCACCAGTGATCACTGTATTACCTGTACACTGACACTGTATACTGTATACAGAGTTCCTGTGTACAATGTCACCAGTGATCACTGTATTACCTGTACACTGGCACTATATGCAGAGGTCCTGTGTATAATGTCACCAGTGATCACTGTATTGCCTATACACAGACACTGCATACTAAGTACAGATCTCCTGTGTATTGTAGTATTCTGTCACTGTGGTGGTAATATGTGGTCTGGGCATAGTGCAGTGGTATTTGTTCCTTGTATGTGTCATTATAGGTCACTATGTGGTGGTAATATGTGGTCTGGTCATGGTGCGGTGGTATTTGTCACTTTGGATGTGATATTATTGGTCATTTTAAAAATTGAAAAATAAAAATATACCTAAATTGTATTGGATATTTTAACAAATGTTTAATAGGTTAGAGTAGAGTAGGGCCCGGCCAAAAGTCTACCTTGTTGTGGCAGATTTAAAAAATCTTTTGGCCAAAACAAGAGCTGCTGGCTGTGTGTGATCTGGAGATAGGAACTGTTAATGTGTGACTGGTGAGAAGTGGAGTTTTTCCAAGAGAGAGTGGTGGGACTGGGGACAGTTTGAGGGGTTGAGTGCGGGGCTGTGGTGGAGCCTGGGCAGAGTCTAAAGGGGGCCCAGAAAATTTTGCCAGTATGGGGTCCCGAAATTCCTAGTGGCAGCCCTGGCTGTAGATAAGCCCCTGATGTCGGTGCTGGCAGTTCATATTTGAAAAAAGGGATGACAGATTCCTTTTAAAGCCTCAAAGAACTTATCCACAGACACACGTTCAGGGGCAGTCATAGGTAAACAAAAAGCCCAAGTTTGAGGACCCTCCCGGAGTAAAGAAATGATTATCCCCACCTGTTGACTCTCATCTCCTGAAGATCTGGGTCTAAGGGAAAAAAGCAACTTACAGTGGGGCAAAAAAGTATTTAGTCAGTCAGCAATAGTGCAAGTTCCACCACTTAAAAAGATGAGAGGCGTCTGTAACTTACATCATAGGTAGACCTCAACTATGGGAGACAAACTGAGAAAAAAAAATCCAGAAAATCACATTGTCTGTTTTTGTTTCATTTTATTTGCATATTATGGTGGAAAATAAGTATTTGGTCAGAAACAAGCAATCAAGATTTCTGGCTCTCACAGACCTGTAACTTCTTCTTTAAGAGTCTCCTCTTTCCTCCACTCATTACCTGTACTAATGGCACCTGTTTAAACTTGTTATCAGTATAAAAAGACACCTGTGCACACCCTCAAACAGTCTGACTCCAAACTCCACTATGGTGAAGACCAAAGAGCTGTCAAAGGACACCAGAAACAAAATTGTAGCCCTGCACCAGGCTGGGAAGACTGAATCTGCAATAGCCAACCAGCTTGGAGTGAAGAAATCAACTGTGGGAGCAATAATTAGAAAATGGAAGACATACAAGACCACTGATAATCTCCCTCGATTTGGTGCTCCACGCAAAATCCCACCCCGTGGGGTCAGAATGATCACAAGAACGGTGAGCAAAAATCCCAGAACCACGCGGGGGGACCTAGTGAATGAACTGCAGAGAGCTGGGACCAATGTAACAAGGCCTACCATAAGTAACACACTACGCCACCATGGACTCAGATCCTGCAGTGCCAGACGTGTCCCACTGCTTAAGCCTGCACATGTCCGGGCCCGTCTGAAGTTTGCTAGAGAGCATTTGGATGATCCAGAGGAGTTTTGGGAGAATGTCCTATGGTCTGATGAAACCAAACTGGAACTGTTTGGTAGAAACACAACTTGTCGTGTTTGGAGGAAAAAGAATACTGAGTTGCATCCATCAAACACTATACCTACTGTAAAGCATGGTGGTGGAAACATCATGCTTTGGGGCTGTTTCTCTGCAAAGGGGCCAGGACGACTGATCCGGGTACATGAAAGAATGAATGGGGCCATGTATCGTGAGATTTTGAGTGCAAACCTCCTTCCATCAGCAAGGGCATTGAAGATGAAACGTGGCTGGGTCTTTCAACATGACAATGATCCAAACCACACCGCCAGGGCAACGAAGGAGTGGCTTCGTAAGAAGCATTTCAAGGTCCTGGAGTGGCCTAGCCAGTCTCCAGATCTCAACCCTATAGAAAACCTTTGGAGGGAGTTGAGAGTCCGTGTTGCCAAGCGAAAAGCCAAAAACATCACTGCTCTAGAGGAGATCTGCATGGAGGAATGGGCCAACATACCAACAACAGTGTGTGGCAACCTTGTGAAGACTTACAGAAAACGTTTGACCTCTGTCATTGCCAACAAAGGATATATCACAAAGTATTGAGATGAAATTTTGTTTCTGACCAAATACTTATTTTCCACCATAATATGCAAATAAAATGAAACAAAAACAGACAATGTGATTTTCTGGATTTTTTTTTCTCAGTTTGTCTCCCGTAGTTGAGGTCTACCTATGATGTAAATTACAGACGCCTCTCATCTTTTTAAGTGGTGGAACTTGCACTATTGCTGACTGACTAAATACTTTTTTGCCCCACTGTACAACTCTCTCTGAATGTACAGAACTTCACTTTTTCCCTGGAGAAATTATCAGGGAGCTTGACATCTATGAAGTCCGAGTGCTTACAGGTAGAGTTGAGCGACTTTTGCTTTTTTAGGGTCGCGTTTCGTTTCGTGAAACCCGACTTTTCCAAAAGTCGGGTCGAGCAAGATCGTCCGATTATAGGGAAAAGTCGGGGTCGTCCCGAAACACGAAACCCAATGTAAGTCAATGGGGAATAAAGGTCGGCAGTGAGAGGAGGACAGGAAACACACCTACAGTGCCCATTTGAATGCCAAAAGCATCAATTCTTCTTACTTAAGCTTGTCAACCTTAATTAACTTCATAATACAAGTTATGCACTGAAAAATGGGGATTATTTGGCTAAATTTGTGGGGGGGGAGGGCTGGCTGCAGGTTTTCATGTGCCCTGGGCGAAAGAGCGCCCCTTTAACACATACCACAACTCATCATGCTCCGATACGGCAGAGAAATAGCGGTATAGTACAATGAAAAATACCTCACTTTTTACATCTCATGACGAGGCCCATCTATTTCTCCATACAAAATCATTGGTCCCATATAATGTTTGAAACAGTATATGATGAGCTCCACATAATGCTACAGTATATGTTGGTCCCCATGGATGAAGCTCCACTGTCTTATGGGCCCAAATAATGCTCCAAACATAATGGGCCCTATTTCTACTGCTCTAGTGTATAATGGGCCCTGTAAATGCTGCTCCAGTGTCTGATGTCCACCTTTGGAATGTTCCAGTGTATGGTGGGCCCCATCTATCATTCTCCAGAGTATAGTGCTCCCCAAAAATTGCTGTCCCAACATTGAAAACAATCAAATAAGTCTCCTCGCTAGGGAATCCCTGTACTTGTCTGGACAGGTGCTGTAGCTTGCTTAACAGCTCGCCAGCCGTTCTCACGCCCAGTATGGATTGCACGTGATTGCACAAAGGTTAGAAAGGGTACCGTATCCCTGGATAACATGTATGGATAGCGTACACATTCAAAATATATGTCTATACAGCATGAGGCAGGCTCAGACGGTGTTAGGCCCAGTATGGATTGCACGTCATTGCACAAAGGTTAGAAGGGGTACCGTATCCCCGGATAACATGTATGGATAGTGTACACATTCAAAATATATGTCTATACAGCATCAGGCAGGCTCAGACGGTGTTAGGCCCAGTATGTATTGCACGTCATTGCACAAAGGTTAGAAAGGGTACCGTATCCCTGGATAACATGTATGGATAGCGTACACATTCAAAATATATGTCTATACAGCATGAGGCAGGCTCAGACGGTGTTAGGCCCAGTATGGATTGCACGTCATTGCACAAACGTTAGAAGGGGTACCGTATCCCCGGATAACATGTATGGATAGCGTACACATTCAAAATATATGTCTATACAGCATGAGGCAGGCTCAGATGGTGTTAGGCCCAGTATGGATTGCACGTCATTGCACAAAGGTTAGAAGGGGTACCGTATCCCCGGATAACATGTATGGATAGCGTACACATTCAAAATATATGTCTATACAGCATGAGGCAGGCTCAGACGGTGTTAGGCCCAGTATGGATTGCACGTCATTGCACAAAGGTTAGAAGGGGTACCGTATCCCCGGATAACATGTATGGATAGCGTACACATTCAAAATATATGTCTATACAGCATGAGGCAGGCTCAGACGGTGTTAGGCCCAGTATGGATTGCACGTCATTGCACAAAGGTTAGAAGGGGTACCGTATCCCCGGATAACATGTATGGATAGCGTACACATTCAAAATATATGTCTATACAGCATGAGGCAGGCTCAGACGGTGTTAGGCCCAGTATGGATTGCACGTCATTGCACAAAGGTTAGAAAGGGTACCGTATCCCCGGATAACATGTATGGATAGCGTACACATTCAAAATATATGTCTATACAGCATGAGGCAGGCTCAGACAGTGTTAGGCCCAGTATGGATTGCACGTCATTGCACAAAGGTTAGAAAGGGTACCGTATCCCCGGATAACATGTATGGATAGCGTACACATTCAAAATATATGTCTATACAGCATGAGGCAGGCTCAGACGGTGTTAGGCCCAGTATGGATTGCACGTCATTGCACAAAGGTTAGAAAGGGTACCGTATCCCCGGATAACATGTATGGATAGCGTACACATTCAAAATATATGTCTATACAGCATGAGGCAGGCTCAGACGGTGTTAGGCCCAGTATGGATTGCACGTCATTGCACAAAGGTTAGAAAGGGTACCGTATCCCCGGATAACATGTATGGATAGCGTACACATTCAAAATATATGTCTATACAGCATGAGGCAGGCTCAGACGGTGTTAGGCCCAGTATGGATTGCACGTCATTGCACAAAGGTTAGAAGGGGTACCGTATCCCCAGATAACATGTATGGATAGCGTACACATTCAAAATATATGTCTCAGGAGGCAGGCTCAGACGGTGTCAGGCACAGTATGGATTTGACGGCCCAGATTACACAGCGGAGGAGCAGGGAGAGGTAAAGATTGCAAATGCTGGGGCCCTGGCCAAGCAAGGGGGGCCCACTCGTGGGCGTCGGTACTGGCACTGGGCCCCTCATAGTACAGCGGTGTGTCTGACGGCGGGTGTGCACCACCGCCGTCAGAGACACTTGATTGCACTATGAGGGACCCTGTGCCAGTGCCCGCGCCCAAGAGTCGGCCTACCCACCTGTCCAGGGCAACGGCACTCGCACGGTGTCGTGCGCTAGGTGGTGACCCCAGCCATGGGGGGGGAGGCAGCACAGTTAGGGAGTTTTAGAAAGTGGCATATGTTGATGTTGGACATTCAACTGATGCAAAAGGCGAAATAGGTGAAGTACCAGGAAGAGGTGGACCAAAGCAAGCCATTTTTCTGTCACCCTATGTGTCATCAGGGGAAGGTGGGACAAAATCCTTGGAAACCCATGCGTGGTTCATTTTAATGAAGGTTAGATAATCCACATTTTGGGTTGACAGACGGGTCCTTTTTTTCTGTCAGGATTGATCCAGCTGCACTGAAGACTCTTTCCGATAGCACACTTGCAGCTGGGCAAGCGAGCTCCTGTAAGGCATATTGGGCCAATTCAGGCCAGGTGTCCAGTTTAGCGGCCCAATAGTCAAAGGGGAATGACCTGTGTGGGAGAACATCGATATGGGAGGAAAAGTAGTTTGTAACCATAGTTGACAACTGCTGTCTCCTGTCACTTTCCATCGATGCAGTATTACCAGTTGTGTGAGCGGTATTTGAAAAATCAGTCCACAACATTGTCATGAAACCCCTGTCTCCAACGCCACTTCTGCTGTGTGCACCACGAACACCTCTGCCAAGCTGCCCCCGGCCCGTGCGGCTCGTGTGAGAACCATCACCGCTGCTGTGTGCTGGGAATGCCTCAAGCAACCGATTTACCAGAGTTGCTTGTTTATTAGCCAATATTAGGTCAAGGTTCTCCTGTGGCATGATGTTTTGTAATTTGCCTTTATAGCGTGGATCCAGGATGCTGGCCAACCAGTAGTCGTCATCGTTCATCATTTTGGCAATGCGGGGGTCCCTTTTTAGGATCCGCAAGGCATAATCTGACATGTGGGCCAATGTTCCCGGTGTCAATGATACACTGCGAGTGCTGGTTGGAGGAGCACTTTCTGGCAAATCCACATCCCTCCAGTCACGCACAAACCCTGTACCAGACCTTGCCACGCCAACATTTTCACTTGCCCCACGAGATGCATCCTCCTCCCCTAAGTAATCATCCCCATCATCCTCCTCCTCCTCCTCCTCTTCTTCCTCCACCTCGTCCAGGAGAGGTCCCTGAGCAGACAATGGCTGAATGTCATCAAGGATTCCCTCCTCCTCTTCCTCCTCATCAACATTGGCTGCAGACGCCTGCTCCTTAAGGTGCGTCAAAGTTTGCATGAGCAGACGCATAAGTGGGATGCTCATGCTTAGGATGGCGTCGTCTGCGCTTACCAGCCGTGTGCATTCCTCAAAACACTGAAGGACTTTACAAAGGTCTTTCAGCTTCGACCACTGCACGCCTGTCAACTCCATGTCTGCTCTCAAAGTGCCTGGCCGTGTATTCTCCCACAAATGCATTATGGCCTGCCTCTGCTCGCACAGCCGCTCCACCATGTGCAGGGTGGAGTTCCACCTTGTTGCAATGTCGATAATGAGGCGGTGGTTGGGAAGGTGGAGCAATCGCTGCAGCTTCTGCATACGAACGGAGTGTACAGGCGACCGGCGGATGTGCGCGCACAGTCTTCGCACCTTCTGGAGCAGGGCTGTTAACTCCGGATAATTTTTGAGGAAGCACTGCACCACCAGGTTCAAGGTGTGAGCCAAGCAAGGTATGTGGCTGAGTTTTGAAAGGGCTATGGCTGCCACAAAATTACGGCCGTTATCACTAACTACCTTGCCTGCCTCAAGATGTACACTGCCCAGCCATGACTCAGTTTGTCGCTTCAAGTACTCGGCCAGCACCTCGGCGGTGTGTCTGTCGCCCAAACACATCATCTGCAACACAGCCTGCTGACGCTTTCCACTAGCTGCTCGATAGGGGGACACATCGTGTGCAACAGTGGCAGCTGCAGATGGAGTGCTCGTACGACTGCGCTCTGTGGACGAGCTGTCGCTTCTGGAGGAGGAGGAGGAGGAGGGTCGAACGCCTACAGCCAACTGTTTCCTATACCGTGGGCTAGGCAGCACTGTCCCACCACCGCTGTCCCCTGTGGACCCTGCATCCACCACATTAACCCAGTGCGCAGTGATGGACACGTAACGGCCCTGGCCATGCCGACTGGACCATGCATCAGTTGTGAGGTGCACCTTTCCGCTCACTGACTGCTTGAGTGCATGGACAATGCGGTCTTTCACATGATGGTGGAGGGCTGGGATGGCTTTGCGAGAGAAGAAGTGGCGACTGGGTAGGTCATAGCGTGGTACTGCATAGGCCATGAGTTCGCGGAAAGCTGTGCTTTCCACCAACCGAAAGGGCATCATCTCAAACGAGATTAGTTTGGCAATGTGGGCGTTCAAACCCAGTGTACGCGGATGAGAGACTGAGTACTTTCTTGACCTACTCATAGTGTCTGGGAGGGTGAGCTGGACTTGAGAGCTGCATATGGTGGAAGTAGCGGTGGACAGGGCGGACTGAGAGAGGGTTGATGATGGTGATGGAGTTGGTGTTCTTTCTGATGGCCTAGAATCAGTCTTTCGTTGATATAACAGTGGGATTCCCTGACTGCTGTGGCCTTGCAACGACACCTCAACATTTGCTGCTGTGCTAACCGGTGGGCTTACAGTGGGGGAAACAATGTAGCGTTGCTGACTACCTTCGTTGTGATCAGTTGCACATGTGGCACTTGAGGTTTGGTGTTGTGTCCACGCTTGCAAGTGCATGCTGGTTAAATGTCTAAGCATGCAACTGGTATTCAAATTTTTCAGATTTTTCCCTCGGCTAAAGGTCTTTGCGCACTTCTTACAGATAACCTTGGCCTGATCATGAGGATTTTGTTCAAAAAAGTGCCACACTGCACTCTTCCTACTTTGGCAGACATTTTGCGGCCTAGCACGCTGTGATCTTTTGACCCTCTGGACAAGCTGTCCAGCAACTCTTTTGATGTTTGGAACCTGTCTTTGGAGTGCTCCGGGCCTGCCAGATAACAGCTGTTGCGATGTCGATGTCTGCTGTGGATGCTCCTCATGTGAGCTATTGGAAGCAGCACCCTCTTCCCCCAATGGATGCCAATCTGGGTCAACAACTGGGTCATCCATCACCTCCTCTTCTATGTCATGTGCACCTTTCTCTGTGTCACCGTGTATGGTGGTATAGTGTGCGGGAAGGGGCACCTGAGTCTCATCAGGGTCAAAATCTGGCTCTGTACACTGCGAGGACAATGTAGTGCTCTGAGTGAATGTACCAGCAGAATCATCCATCAGCGGCTGTGCATCAGTGCACTCCATGTCAGATTCATCTTGGCCTGGGTAATTCACCATTTGACTTGATAATCCAGGCATGGTATGTGAAAACAGCTCCATGGAGTAATCAGTAGTATGGCCTGCGTCATCCTTCAATCTTGGTTGGGGTGAAGGACACAAGGAAAGGTGTGGTTCATGAACATGAGCCTCCAATGACGACTCAGTGCTTTTACTTTTTACAACTGAAGAAGAGGAGGCGATAGAGCTGGAGGCTGAGTCAGCTATGTAAGACAAAACTTTTTCCTGATGCTCTGCCTTTAAAAGCGGTTTGCCAACTCCTAGAAAACTAAGCGTTCGAGGCCTTATGTAGCCAGACGATGACGCAGGGTCAGCACCTCCTGCATTCGGTCCTATTTTGCTCTTGCCACTACCATCAGATCCACCACCAACACCATCATTACCAGCTGCCAACCCCCGCCCATTTCCACGGCCTCTTCCACCAGCCTTCCTCATTTTTGGTAGAAATGTAGACAAAATCCAACAAACCATATAGTAATGTAAAACAAGGTACAAGGTGTCTATAGGACAGGGGAGTTTTAGAATTTCTGCACACACTTGTGGACAGTGGACACTTGTGGATTGTGTGCGGCCCACTGATATCTGAGCGCTATGTGACACGCTCGATGGCACAGCTGCCTGTGACCAAAGTGACGAGAGGATAATGGAGATTTTGAATCTCTGCGTACACTTTTGGACACTGGACACTTGTGGATTGTGTGCGGCCCACTGATATCTGAGCGCTATGTGACACGCTCGATGGCACAGCTGCCTGTGACCAAAGTGACGAGAGGATAATGGAGATTTTGAATCTCTGCGTACACTTTTGGACACTGGACACTTGTGGATTGTGTGCGGCCCACTGATATCTGAGCGCTATGTGACACGCTCGATGGCACAGCTGCCTGTGACCAAAGTGACGAGAGGATAATGGAGATTTTGAATCTCTGCGTACACTTTTGGACAGTGGACACTTGTGGATTGTGTGCGGCCCACTGATATCTGAGCGCTATGTGACACGCTCGATGGCACAGCTGCCTGTGACCAAAGTGACGAGAGGATAATGGAGATTTTGAATCTCTTCGTACACTTGTGGACAGTGGACACTTGTGGATTGTGTGCGGCCCACTGATATCTGAGCGCTATGTGACACGCTCGATGGCACAGCTGCCTGTGACCAAAGTGACGAGAGGATAATGGAGATTTTGAATCTCTGCGTACACTTTTGGACACTGGACACTTGTGGATTGTGTGAGGCCCACTGATATCTGAGCACTATGTGACACGCTCGATGGCACAGCTGCCTGTGACCAAAGTGACGAGAGGATAATGGAGATTTTGAATTTCTGCGTACACTTTTGGACACTGGACACTTGTGGATTGTGTGCGGCCCACTGATATCTGAGCGCTATGTGACACGCTCGATGGCACAGCTGCCTGTGACCAAAGTGACGAGAGGATAATGGAGATTTTGAATCTCTGCGTACACTTTTGGACACTGGACACTTGTGGATTGTGTGCGGCCCACTGATATCTGAGCGCTATGTGACACGCTCGATGGCACAGCTGCCTGTGACCAAAGTGACGAGAGGATAATGGAGATTTTGAATCTCTGCGTACACTTGTGGACAGTGGACACTTGTGGATTGTGTGCGGCCCACTGATATCTGAGCGCTATGTGACACGCTCGATGGCACAGCTGCCTGTGACCAAAGTGACGAGAGGATAATGGAGATTTTGAATCTCTGCGTACACTTTTGGACACTGGACACTTGTGGATTGTGTGCGGCCCACTGATATCTGAGCGCTATGTGACACGCTCGATGGCACAGCTGCCTGTGACCAAAGTGACGAGAGGATAATGGAGATTTTGAATCTCTGCGTACACTTTTGGACACTGGACACTTGTGGATTGTGTGCGGCCCACTGATATCTGAGCGCTATGTGACACGCTCGATGGCACAGCTGCCTGTGACCAAAGTGACGAGAGGATAATGGAGATTTTGAATCTCTGCGTACACTTGTGGACAGTGGACACTTGTGGATTGTGTGCGGCCCACTGATATCTGAGCGCTATGTGACACGCTCGATGGCACAGCTGCCTGTGACCAAAGTGACGAGAGGATAATGGAGATTTTGAATCTCTGCGTACACTTTTGGACACTGGACACTTGTGGATTGTGTGCGGCCCACTGATATCTGAGCGCTATGTGACACGCTCGATGGCACAGCTGCCTGTGACCAAAGTGACGAGAGGATAATGGAGATTTTGAATCTCTGCGTACACTTTTGGACAGTGGACACTTGTGGATTGTGTGCGGCCCACTGATATCTGAGCGCTATGTGACACGCTCGATGGCACAGCTGCCTGTGACCAAAGTGATGAGAGGATAATGGAGATTTTGAATCTCTGCGTACACTTGTGGACAGTGGACACTTGTGGATTGTGTGCGGCCCACTGATATCTGAGCGCTATGTGACACGCTCGATGGCACAGCTGCCTGTGACCAAAGTGACGAGAGGATAATGGAGATTTTGAATCTCTGCGTACACTTTTGGACACTGGACACTTGTGGATTGTGTGCGGCCCACTGATATCTGAGCGCTATGTGACACGCTCGATGGCACAGCTGCCTGTGACCAAAGTGACGAGAGGATAATGGAGATTTTGAATCTCTGCGTACACTTTTGGACACTGGACACTTGTGGATTGTGTGCGGCCCACTGATATCTGAGCGCTATGTGACACGCTCGATGGCACAGCTGCCTGTGACCAAAGTGACGAGAGGATAATGGAGATTTTGAATCTCTGCGTACACTTTTGGACACTGGACACTTGTGGATTGTGTGCGGCCCACTGATATCTGAGCGCTATGTGACACGCTCGATGGCACAGCTGCCTGTGACCAAAGTGACGAGAGGATAATGGAGATTTTGAATCTCTGCGTACACTTTTGGACGCTGGACACTTGTGGATTGTGTGCGGCCCACTGATATCTGAGCGCTATGTGACACGCTCGATGGCACAGCTGCCTGTGACCAAAGTGACGAGAGGATAATGGAGATTTTGAATCTCTGCGTACACTTGTGGACAGTGGACACTTGTGGATTGTGTGCGGCCCACTGATATCTGAGCGCTATGTGACACGCTCGATGGCACAGCTGCCTGTGACCAAAGTGACGAGAGGATAATGGAGATTTTGAATCTCTGCGTACACTTTTGGACAGTGGACACTTGTGGATTGTGTGCGGCCCACTGATATCTGAGCGCTATGTGACACGCTCGATGGCACAGCTGCCTGTGACCAAAGTGACGAGAGGATAATGGAGATTTTGAATCTCTGCGTACACTTGTGGACAGTGGACACTTGTGGATTGTGTGCGGCCCACTGATATCTGAGCGCTATGTGACACGCTCGATGGCACAGCTGCCTGTGACCAAAGTGACGAGAGTATAATGGAGATTTTGAATCTCTGCGTACACTTGTGGACAGTGGACACTTGTGGATTGTGTGCGGCCCACTGATATCTGAGCGCTATGTGACACGCTCGATGGCACAGCTGCCTGTGACCAAAGTGACGAGAGGATAATGGAGATTTTGAATCTCTGCGTACACTTTTGGACACTGGACACTTGTGGATTGTGTGCGGCCCACTGATATCTGAGCGCTATGTGACACGCTCGATGGCACAGCTGCCTGTGACCAAAGTGACGAGAGGATAATGGAGATTTTAAATCTCTGCGTACACTTTTGGACACTGGACACTTGTGGATTGTGTGCGGCCCACTGATATCTGAGCGCTATGTGACACGCTCGATGGCACAGCTGCCTGTGACCAAAGTGACAAGAGGATAATGGAGATTTTGAATCTCTGCGTACACTTTTGGACACTGGACACTTGTGGATTGTGTGCGGCCCACTGATATCTGAGCGCTATGTGACACGCTCGATGGCACAGCTGCCTGTGACCAAAGTGACGAGAGGATAATGGAGATTTTGAATCTCTGCGTACACTTGTGGACAGTGGACACTTGTGGATTGTGTGCGGCCCACTGATATCTGAGCGCTATGTGACACGCTCGATGGCACAGCTGCCTGTGACCAAAGTGACGAGAGGATAAGGGAGATTGGATTGCTTTTAAAAAAGCAGTTTGCGGAGCAGTGGGTAAACAGCAATGCCAGCGTGTCAGGAAGCCTTAAAAGGCAGCCCAACAACCAACACCACTGATACACCACAATATAGCCTCCCCTTGCACTGCACACACAGTGACTTGTGTGTTGTGCAGGCCAAATCGCTAGCAGCAGAAGCAGTTTTTTTGTCTTCTTCCCTGCCTAACGCTCTCCCTACAGAATCAGCAGCAACCTCTCCCTATACTAAGATCGGCAGAAGTAAGATGGCGGTCGGCGTGCACGCCCTTTTATACCCCCTGTGACGCCCACCAAAGCAAGCCAATCACTTGCATGCCCTTCTGAAAGATGGTGGTGACCCGTGCCTATGTCATCACGTTGCCCACAGTGTCCGTGGATCGTGATTGGCTGAAAAAGAGCGCAAAACAAACTTTTGAAACGCGACTTTGGCGCGTAAGTCGCCGACCTCGTGGCCGACCTCATCCTAGGGTCGGGTTTCGTTTCATGAAACCCGACTTTGCCAAAAGTCGGCGACTTTTGAATTTTTTCGACCCGTTTCGCTCAACTCTACTTACAGGCTAATTGTGTCATAGAACCCTGAACCGACTTAACCGTCTCGGTAAGTTTCCTCTGGAGTTGATTATGGGAAGTAGCCAGAGTTCTATGTTCCACTGACAAGTCCTGCATCATTAGAGTCAAATTTGACATTTTGACATTTGATCCGCAAGGGTGGCAAGTGGATCCATAGCACAAAAGCAAAAAAAAAAACTGTCTATGGTCAGTTATAATGTCACATTGCAGCACTGCAGGTAGCTGCAGTGTAGTGTAAACTCTACTGGATGGCAGCAGAGTGGAGAATGAACAGAAGTACTGCTCAGAGCAGAACAACAGAACTGCAGCGAGGCTACCACCAGGTGGCAGTAGACTAGTCAGCAAACCGGGTCGATACCAGAGAGTAGCAAAGTACAAAGGGGAATGACAAACGCAGAGTCAGAGGAGCACAAATAGATCAGTGCCGGTCAGTAAAAGAGGTATCAGATGGAAGACACAGAAACAGGACAGGGCCAAAAGCCGAGTCGAGTACAGGGGATTTCAAACACAAGGAAACACAGAGACGGGAAGGGTAGGGACGAGAACACAGACACAAGCAAAATCAGCTAAACACAGAAGGAAAAAACAGGGGTTCTCCAGGGCCAGCTACACACGCTGTAGGCTGGAAATATAACTGACACTGCCTGCATGATGCATTGCAGAGAAATAGCAAACCTGAAACCAGAATGAGGCAGAGAAAAGTTAACCCCTGACATGACCAGACCTCAAGGAAAAGGAGAGACAGGAAAAAAACAGGTCTGGATCATGACACTGTATTTGGCATGAGACATTGGAGGAGAAAAAAAGGTGGCATGCGTGGAGAAGATATAGAGGCAGGTTAGAAACAAGAGGCAGCTGTATAAAATTAGAATCAATAGAGGGCCTTCTTCCTGGTCCACCATGAAGAAGGGAATCTCCGTATTACCCAGAAGATACAGTGGGTGCGGAAAGTATTCAGACCCCTTTAAATGTTTCACTCTTTGTTTCGTTGCAGCCATTTGGTAAATGCAAAAAAGTTCATTGTTTTCTCATTAATGTACACTCTGCACCCCATCTTGACTGAAAAAAGAACAGAAATGTAGAAATTTTTGCAAATTTATTAAAAAAGAAAAACTTAAATATCACATGGCCATAAGTAGTCACACCCTTTGCTCAGTATTGAGTAGACGCACCCTTTTGAGCTAGTACAGCCATGAGTCTTCTTGGGAATGATGCAACAAGTTTTTCACACCTGGAAAACTCTTCCTTGCAGATTGTCATGATCCCTGTGCAGGTTTTGACCTGCACGTCAGGGGTTAATGTCTTGTGCCCAGTGCAGGCTTTCACCTGCACGCCTGGGGTTAATTATTGTGGCCTCTCTTTGGTTCAGGGAGAGCTTTTTATAGCCCTGGGAAACTCCAATCCCTGTCAGTTATACTTTTGCCTTTGTCCGAATGTGTTGACCCCTGTGTGCCTGTGCCTGTTTGTTGTCTTCTAGCTTGCTTATATGGTTCTGACCCAGTTCTGTTCCCCGTTGTGATTTTGCCTGTTGATTCTGTACTGTATATCTGTTTCTCTGGTTTCTGACTTCTTGGCTACATCCTGACTATCCGTTCTGTCTAATCCTTTGGTATTGTTGTGCTATCTCGTGCTTTGACCCAGCCTGATTTGTTTACGTTCCTGTCTATGCCCTTTGGTAACTTTGTCCCATAGTTACCCTGCTAGGAGTTTTCCTTCAGCTCCTAGCTCTCTGTAGTTTAGGTCACGCCCCCAGCAGTCAGGTGCTTCAGGTCCTGCTGGTCTGAAGCACGCATCTTCACCACTGCTGCCCCGCTCCCCAGGTATCTTAGAGCACAGTTTGTCTTACTCAGGACATGTGCACTGGCTCAGTGAGCCAGTGCAGTGTGGTGTTCCTGACACAGATCCTCTCCAGTTCCGTGATGTTGGATGGTGAATGTTTGTGGACAGCCATTTTCAGGTCTCTCCAGAGATGCTCAATTGGGTTTAGGTCAGGGCTCTGGCTGGACCAGTCAAGAATGGTCACAGAGTTGTTCTGAAGCCACTCCTTTGTTATTTTAGCTGTGTGCTTGTAAGAAGATGAGCCAGAACAGAGTCCGCAGTTCTCTATGCACTTTGGGGCCGGAACTATCGGGACTGTCACCACTGTTGACGGGGAATAATTTATCTCAGTGGGGAGGACTTTTGCACTGGACAATTGGGGGCGTGGGGGAGATAAAAAGGACGGAGTGCGGGAACAGGGGAGATTTGGTGGGAAGGCGACACGAGTACAAGGAGAAGGTTGACTCCCTCCCCACTGCTCCAAATGCGAAAGCCGCATACGCTATTCCCCTGCAGACTGACTTACCATCGGAGTCTGTCCTGACTGAGCTGCCCCTGAACGTTCCCGATCTGGTCCAGGCCTAATCGCTCGCAGTGAAAGATAATTTTACACGCTCTGTTCATAGTGAGCCCGTTAGATGTTCACACACTGCCATGGCCTGCGAGCTTGTATGCTGCTCGTGTTATGCGACATCCCAGAGGAACCAGCAAAAGAGACTGTTTCGACCTTCCAATGCACCCAAGTCAAGCAAGTCCAGATACATCGGCACGATCGGTAGATATTCCAGCCTCACCCCAACAAGAACTTCAAGTGATAAGTTACCTCTTTCTTAAATTCCCTCTTCCCCCAAATATTGTGTTTTTGTGCAAATTCTGTTGTTGCGCTTAGTGTTCCTGTGCCATTTCGTTGTTGATTTCATCTCTCTGTGCGGATTATCCCTTTTACCTTAATAACCTGTTTGAAGTAAACTTTGTTAACCCCTTCTCTGCCTCCTGCTCTTCACTGCATCCAACGAACTTCACTTCTGGTACCTTTACATGCTTAGGTTCATTATCTTGTTGGAAGGTGAACCTTCAGCCAAGTCTGAGGTCCCGAGCACTCTCGAAGATGTTTTCATCCAGTATATCTCTGTACTTGGCCACATTCATGTTTCCTTCAATTGCAACCAGTCGTCCTGTCCCTTCAGCTGAAAAACACCCCATAGGATGATGCTGCCACCACCATATTTCACTGTTGGGATTGTATTGGGTAGGTGATGAGCAGTGCCTGGTTTCCTCCACCCATACCGCTTAGAATTATCACCAAAAAGTTCTATCTTTGTCTCATCAGATATGAGTGTCTGAAAAGGTCTGAATACTTATGACCATGTGATATTTCAGTTTTCCTTTTTTAATAAATTTGCAAACATTTCTACATTTCTGCTTTTTTCAGTCAAGATGAGGTACAGAGTGTACATTAATGAGAAAAAAATGAACTTTTTCGAATTTACCAAATGGCTGTAATGAAGCAAAGACAAGTAAGTAGAGGGGCTTCTTATTAGTATGGAGATAGGCTTTTTTTTTATGCTGCTAGTGATATCTCACAAACGGAATCAGTAGATGGAATTGAATAAAAGCATTTTTTATTTCATGGTTTAAAAACCGCCTACCTCCATACCTTCTGGTCCGTGACTCGTGGTTTGCAACAGCTGGTTCACGCTTTGAAATTATTGCAATTGCAACAATATAAGGGGAATAAGCACCCCCCTAATTTTATACCTTATATCACAGATAAAACCCTATGTTGTGCTATTTGCTCCCTAGTTTCAATCTCGTAGAGGGACTTCTTAGTGCACCATCACCACAACTAATAGCTAGCTACTACACTTCCCATAAAATAGGAGAGCCCAATTTTTCAGCCTCACTCTCCTCTTATCTTTTTAATTCCTTGTAAAGTCCTGATATATATCAGAGAAAAGCCATTGAAATCCATTGATTTCAGCAAAACGCACCAAGTATTCTTTGTGTATGAGAACTCTGACTCTCTCTTGACAGATGAAGTTGGGAGACAGAAGAATGGGTTGAAGGTGTTTTAGCACCTAAGAGACATGATAGTCAAGAGCCCAAGGGGCCTGTAAGAAAAGAGCCATAGATTCCAGCTTCCTTTGGGTGAGTCTACCAGAGTTGTGGCCCCTCTGCAACCTTGTTTTGTGTACTCAGGTTTTCAGAAGAATCTTGTAATGCCGTGTACTCTAATTGCAGAACGTCTTGGATCTCAAAGTAATTGTTGAATCCAACCATCTGTTTGTGCCTGGATAATCAGAAGAAAGAGAATTTCTTTCCAGCAAAACACTTTTCCCTTACTGAAAATAAACATACAATCCTCACAACCAAACTATGCCCCCCCACCCCTATACACACACACATGCACACGCAAGACTCTGGCCAAACATCCCAGCCTCATGCTTATACAATGGGCCAATGTGGTATTTATAAACACAGTAAGGACCTTGTAGTTAATTTCTCACATTTAAGCGAACCTGTCAGCACTTTTGGATGATATACTGTAAGATGCGGTCACTGCCTTTCAGAGCTTATCTCTAGCATTCTATAATGATCCGGCCTGCAAGAGAAGAAAAATATGTTTTATTATACTCATCCGGGGAGGGGCGTCACAGGTCTGGGTCCCATCTATTTGCGATGTCGCCCTCCTGTTTGCTTCACAGGCTTCTCAGCACTGCGCTCCTGCGCAGGTGTACTTATCTGCAAGTTCCTGCAGTGCACAGGCACTGGGCCTCTCTGACCTTTCCCGGCAAGTGCGCACTGCAGTATTTTGCTCTGTCCTCAACAGGGCAGATAAGTACGCCTGCGCGATGCTGGGGAGCCATGAAGCAAGCAAGAGGGCCGTGTCGCAAGAAGATGGGAGGCGTCGGACCTGCGACACCCATCGGACCGGACCGCCACCCCGGGTGAGTATAATAAAACTTATTTTTCTTATCTTGCAGGTCAGATCGGGGGATTATATACAGAATGCTGTAGATCACCCTAAAAGGCAGTGGCCGCATCTTATAGCGGCCAAACCTGGTGACAGGTTTACTTTAAAAGGTCCCTGCAGTTTGCATGTAAAAACTTGTGTCATTCGCAGACTTGCAGGCATCAGCCATAAGGGGAGCTCGGGCAATGATAGACACTGACAGTGGCATAACTAGAGTCCGATGGATTCTGGGGAAAATTTTGGACCTGACCCTCCCCACAGCATGCTGGTCAGATGTGTGGGCCCTAGTAGCATTCTAAATCATATAAGGACATATGTGTTCCCCCCCCATTATATAGTAATGTGGCACCCCGAGGGTTCAGTCGCCACAGATGTACTGCACCTCCTCCTGAGGTGTAGTATCCCACTACCCAGGTAAGATGGAGACACCTGAACAGACTCCAGCACCTGCACCCAACACAGAAACCTTAGAACCACAGGGCACCCCCTATGACCCCTGCTTGGTTGATGAAGGGTGCTGGGAGGTGGGTGGAGTTTAGTTTGGCACTAGAAAGCGAGAGAACTGCTAGGAAGTCAGGGTCAGTTCCCCAGAGGGGAAGCAGAGAGAGGACATTTATGCAGCAGTCTCCTGTGAGCTGGAGCTGCTGGGAAGGGGAGGAACAGAAGGATCAGTTCTTCAGAAGGATAGAAAGGAAAGGACGTGACATGTGGAGGAGAACTGGGGACTGGGGCTAGAGCAAAGCCCTTCCCTGAGTTTAAGCGCCAAAGGCCGGGCACCGGTATCTGAGGTTGTGTGGATGCTAATGATCCTACAGCAGAAACGGAGGAATAGAAGTTGTAACCGTTTTATTCCCAACTAAGACTCAACGACACAGTAGCAATGTGTGTGAGCCAGGACATGATTGTAAGGAGTCCCTGAAGTAGGCTACAGCTACCTGTCATGCGAGTGGAGTTCTAACGAACAGCTAGGAAGAGGAACTTGAGTGTAATTTATAACTGCAAGTACTTCAGATTAGCGCTAATAAGGAGACGTCCAGAAAAGGCACATACGGAAGGTAGTGCTGGAAGGGTGTACTTCATCTGCCTGGGAGTTGACTGAGCCCCTCACCTGGAGGACACAGCACTGAAGCGGGCACCTGTTTGTGCCAGAAACATGAGTAAAGCTTTGGAACTACATTCAGCTGTGTCTCTGCTGTCTTCCTGCGTCAACCTTTCAGCACTGCTACATCCCTTGCCTGAACACAACACCATCTACCTCAACATCTACTACAACTGCCCTGGGACTACAGCTCTGCCTGGGGAGAGCTATTATGTGGCGCCCTGTGTCTTTACTGCCACAAAATGGTTAAATATGTACTGTTTTGCATGTGTTTTGTAAGCAATGGGAGTTATGCTTTCTCTGCTAGAGACCACAACACACACACACAATTTACCTCACTCCCTTACTTGTCTGAAGCTTAGAGCTTTGCAGACATACCCTAACTGGGAGGGGGAGGAATCTAGTTGTTGTTTTCAGAGAAGAAGGAGGAAGAACGCTCCTGGAAGCCATGATGACGTGCTCCCTCAGGAGTAAAGCTAAGAAGCATCAGGGAATCAGCCCATAGGCCATCCATGCTTTCAGAGCAGGGTGGTAAGCTGAGAGACCGTGTGAGTTTATACAGCCAACAGCAAAGTGTTTTCCCCGGGAAGACTGCCGCAAACTAGGATCAGTGAAGGATTGTGCAGGAAGGATCTCGAGCTTCAGACAGGATCCAAGCTGCAAGTTGCCAGCGGAGGAAAACACAGTGAATAGTGGCTATACTGGAAAGTTCTAAACTCTGGGAAACCTTGGTCCCAGAAGGGATTAGAATAACAAGAAGCTTATACCGAGGCAAAGCAGAGTGAAGGATAACTCCCATTCTGCAGAGCAGACTGTAACCTGGTGAGAGTTGTAATATCTTCTCTGAACTGCACCAGAACTACAGTAAATGATAAAGTGACTTTCCTTGTCTCCTGCCTTATTACTCCTTGCCTTCTACTTCCATCACCATCTCTGGGGGTCAGCCCTGGTTGGAGAGGGTTAAACATCTGCACTGTCATCACCATCTACTCCCCCAGAGATCATCTGCAGTGTCGGCTATACTACAGTCGAACACTCCAACTGGTGTCACGAATCACTACATAAACTTTATCCCTTATCAATACTCCCCTTTAGCATGACCGCCTGGGGCCACGGACCGGGTCACTGCCACTGTGACACATCCCTTTAAGAAGACCGGCCCGGTACCGAGTATCCCATGGCCTCTGGGGCATGTCAATTACACCTCTGCTGCATCACACCATCTGTCCCAGCAGATCTGCACTGCAGCACTGGTCCCCTTCTGACCAAATACCAAAGGTGGCGTCACGAACTTATCTACTCAAACTTTATTCCTCTGATTCTACATGGACACCCAGGGCCACAGACCGGGTCACTGCCACCATTACACATCCCTTTAAGACATCAGCTCGGTACCGAGTAAACCCCACTGCCCTGGGTGTGATCCATTTTGGCGTCACGAACAGGATTACGAAGCCCGGTGCCACCGGGTCCTGTGTGCCGAAGATTTGATTGATTTGAGAAATGACAAACCCAAAATGTGCAAAGGAACAAGTTTATTGAATTGTGAATTGGACTGTGATTTTGACTGTAAAGATGGCGGCTATGGTGGTCCCACGAGGCATGCAGTGAGGTGTGCCATCGTGGGCGGCACCCAAGAAAGAGCGCAAAACAACATGAACCTCCCTTGCCTGTACTTCTAGGCAACGGTGTCATGGCCAACACAGAGAGGGGTGCGGATTCTAGCCTGGTATGACGGCAAAAGAAAAAGACACCACCCCCAGGGAGTGAAGAGAAGCTCTGTGGCAGGAAAGGGAGCAAGGAAGAAGACACAGCACCAGGAGGCCATCATGGAGAGGAGCAGGAGGCCTGTGGAGCGCGGTGGAGAGATGTCAACTTCTTCCGGCTCCATGGAATCAGGCTCCAGCCCCTCAGCAGACATCGAAATGATGCAGCTGGAGAGAGACCTGGAAGAGCTGCACAGGCGTTTACGGCAGAAACAGGTTCTGCTTGTGCGGAAAAGACAGGAGGCCCAGGAGGGGTCCGCTATCTTGGTACCCTCACCACCGGCACCCACAGTCCATCCCCAGGTATCCTCACCACCGGTACCCACATGCTGTTCCCTAGTACCATCGTCACCGGTACCCACTGCTGCAACAGTCTTCCCGTCACCGGAGGCTGAGGAGGATCGTCACGGCTCTAGAGGAACAAGTATGGTCGCCACCCCTGGGACATGGGATGCCCTTCTAGGCCCCATCAGATTACCACCGACCCCAAAATCCGGCCAGGTTGTCATGGACGTCGCCTGGGACCGGAAAATCGCGCCCGGGGGGGTATCCTGGAACCTGCTCCTGTACCAAAGTCACCTTCCACCGCGTGCAGCAGGCCAGCATTTCCACAGAGGAGTTCTGCCGCAGGCAGGTACTCCAATTTGAACAGGAGGAGAGGGAGCGCTGAAGGCAGAAGCAGGCCCTGGCGGAATGGGACCTCAGACACAAGAGGCAGGTCCGGAGTGAACAACTAGATGACTGCAACCCCATGGGATGGGGCAGAGTCCTCCGCTTTGACACCAACAGGGGTTCGGTTTTATTCAGGACTCCAAGAAAGCCCCTGATTTATTTGTTAACCGGCGAGATGTAGAAGCTCATTTAATCCACTGGCATCAGGAGCACAACATGTTTCCGGGGGAGTACGTCTCTTTCATCCGCCATCTTGGAGACAAGGGATGGTACGCGCTTCATATCCGCAGGATTCCCGCTGAAATAGTAGCCCCGCAAGAACACCAGGAGGTGCCAAAACCAAAAGTTCCATCTGACCACCAGGGGGCAATAGTAAGCACCACAGCCCCAACAGTTACAGCAATTGCTAAACCAGTGGCGGGTAAAGCACTTGAGCCACCTTCAGCAGCAATGTCACCGGCTGCTAGCAAGCCACAATTGCACCACGGGCAGCTCTTACTCCAGAGCAATTAAGGGAAGCATTGCAACACATGCTAAGTGAAAATGCGTGCCTTGTGTACCCTAGCAAAAAGAGTACAGAGTACTTAGGAAGTGAAACCAATCAGGAAAGATTGACCAGAACTTTCAGCAAGTTTTGTAAATAGTTTAAGCCAGGAGGGTATTTGGCAAAATGTTCACTGTTTTCTAATTAAGTACCAGTAAGGAATAGTCTATGAGTTCATGGACACTGAATGATCCAGACATTGTACTGTATATAGTTCAGCACCTATTAAGGTGCTCCTTCTTGGTTTTACTTGTGCCTTTTAGTACAAAACCCGTTGGATGCGGCCGAAGACAGGGTCTAAGGGGAGATCAGGGATGTCCTGCAGCCCAGCCAGGACCACCATTGGAGGTTTTGAGCGGGTCCTCCACACATCAAGGACACTTGAAGATACCCCGGCTGGGATAGTATCTGTCATTTACCATTGATAATCAAAGTTGTTTTAATTAATAAAAATGTTATGATTGTAAAAATATTCCAAGTATAGGTTGTTTTATAATAGAAAGTGTGTATTGACAGTATATAGGATTATTGTGAGACTCTAGTAATATATAGGTATTAGTAGCAGGTACCATTTGATGTGTAACATGACATGACAGTGAGAATTTGAAAGCACTTTTTATAGGAGTCATAATTAGAGTTGAGCGACTTTGGTCAGATCGGGTTTCATGAAACAAAATTTGTTTCAGATGAAACTGGTCCGACTAGGGCAAAAAAGTCTGAGTTTCGGCCGAAACCCAACCCCAATGCAAGTCAATGGGAAATAAAAGTCGGCATTGAGCGGATGACATTCATCCACTCAGTGCCGACTTTTATTCCCCATTGACTTGCATTGGGGTCGTGTTTCAGATAAAACGCCGACTTTTTTTTGCCCTAGTCGAACCAGTTTCATCTGAAACAAATTTTGTTTCATGAAACCCGATCCGACCAAAGTAGCTCAACTCTAGTCATAATTTTTAAATAAAAGTATTGTTTGAAGAATGTTAGAGGCAGGTGGCGAACCAGAAACTGCGGTTGTCACCAAAGGGGTAAAATGAGTGTAAAATGTGAAGATAATAGCAGTTTGAGCTGGTAGTGAACCTTAGTAACGGTTACTATCTAAAGCACTTTGTTAGGATAGTGTGTGATAGGAATAAATAGTTATCAGGAATAGTATTAGTATAATATAGATAATGTTACTATGCAACGTTCAAGTCATAAGTACCTCCCATAATGGGAAGTTGTATTTAATATGGTTTACCTGTTGTGATGCATCATCAAAATCTTGTATGTTCCAGTAACATCTTGTTTTCTTGTTTCAGCCCGTGGCTGTGCTGTGTTTAATGTGGGGGTTATGTGGTGCCCCTGAAGATTCAGTCGCCACAGAGGAACTGCACCTCCTTCTGAGGTGTAGTATCCCACTACCCAGGTAAGATGGAGACACCTGACCAGACTCCAGCACCTGCACCCAGCACAGAAACCTTAGAACAGCAGGGCACCCTCTATGACCCCTGCTTGGTTCATGAAGGGTGCTGGGAGGTGGGTGGAGTTTAGTTTGGCTCTAGAGAGCGGGAGAACTGCTAGGAACTCAGAGTCAGTTCCTCAGAGGGGGAAGCAGAGAGAGGACGTTTATGCAGCAGTCTCCTGTGAGCTGGAGCTACTGGGAAGGAGAGAAACAGAAGGATCAGTTCTTCAGAAGGATAGAAAGGAAAGGACGGGATGTGTGGAGGAGAACTGGGGACTGGGGCTAGAGCAGAGCCCTTCCCTGAGTTTACGCGCCAAAGGCCGGGCGCCGGTATCTGAGGTTGTTTGGATGCTAATGATCCTACAGTAGAAACCAGAGGAATAGAAGTTGTAACCACTTTATTCCCATCTAAGACTCGACGAAACAGTAGCAACGTGTGTGAGCTGGGACATTGTAAGTAGTCCCTGAATTAGGCTACAGCTACCTATCATGCGAATGGAGTTCTAAGTAACAGCAAGGAAGAGGAACTTGAGTGTAATTCATAACTGCAAGTACTTTAGATTAGCGCTAGTAAGGAGACGTCCAGAAAAGGCACATACGGAAGGGAGTGCTGGAAGGGTGTACTTCATCAGGGGCAGCAGGGTGGCTCAGTCGATAGCACTGCAGCCTTGCAGCGCTGGAGTCCTAGGTTCGAATCCAACCAAGGAGTTTGTATGTTCTCCCCGTGTTTGCGTGGGTTTCCTCTGGTTACTCCAGTTTCCTCCCACATTCCAAAGACATACTGATAGAGAATTTAGATTGTGAGCCCCATCGTGGACAGTGATGATAATGTGTACAAACTGCAGCGCTGGTTTCTTCTCACCAGATACCCCAGGTGGCGTCACAAACTTAGCTACACATAAACTTTATTCCTCTGATTCTACATGGACACCCAGGGCAGGGCCACGGACCGGGCCACTGCGACACATCCCTTTAAGACACCGGCCCAGTACCGAGTAAATCCCATGGCCCTGGGGGTGATCCAGTAATGTCCCCCATCCTGGGTCCTTTCCTGGTATATATGTCCCCCATACTGGTACATGTGTCCCACATTATGGGCCCCTTCCAGGTACATATGTCCTCCATCCTGGGCCCGTTCCTGGTATCTATGTCCTCCATCCTGGGCCTCTTTCAGGTATATAAGCCCCTCATCTTGGGCTCATTCTTGGTATATATGCCCCCTCAGCCTGGTGTCCTTCCTTTGATCTATGTCCCCCATTCTGGTATATATGCCTCCGATCCCATCCTGTGTTCCTCTCTTTATACATGTCCTCCATCTTGTTATATATGAGCCTCATCCTGAGCCCGTTTCTTCTATATATGTGTCTAATCCTGGTATATATGTCCCCTCATCCTGGGCCTCTTCCCGATATTTATACCCCCATCCTGAATTCATTCCTTTTATATATGTCCTCCATCCTGGTATATACTGTATGTGCCTCTAGTGTATAACAAAATGTACTCACCTTCCTTCGCTCCCATGACGTGTATGTATGTCCACGATCGTTACACCCCTGGACATACATGGATGGATGGATAAGGGATGCACAGATCATTAATCAGAGCCACTAAGCTATTTCTACCTGTAATATAACAGTGTTGTCTAGTGAGACCAGTACACATAATACCATATATACATTCCTGCAGTTGGCGGCAGATACGAGTTTCCTTTAATTTTCTAAAAGTTGATAACTTTATAGTGGGTTGACCTGCGCTGATGGTCACATAGGAATGAAGGAACATTTCATGAATCATTTCCATAGTGGCAGTGGTTTCTGTGCCTGTTGTTGCTGTGTCAGGTATTCCATATTGTCTAGACAGTTCTCATCCTGCATCCTGGACTTTGATCTGGAGGCTATAAAAAAAGAAATTCTGAAATATTGTATATGTAAAATATTATCTCCAGGTGTGAGATAAAGTGCTGAGAAAAATGAGGACACCTTGGACTGGCGACAGTCCATCATTTAGAGATCATTATTTGGCTTTTTGGTGGTAAGTCAAAACTTCACCTTTCCTCCTCACCTTTGCTTCATTTATTTGGAATTTAGAAAGAAACTAAACGTTTTTCTTAATTATTGCTCAGCATTTTCAAAGACATAAATCTTTGTAATATACTCCATTACATTATTTTGCTTTCTTCAATCTCCTACACATTGCTGAAAGTCCTGATTTATCTGTCTAGTCTGTGCTTTTATACCAACTGCTTTGAGCAGGAATCTGTATTTAGACACTATTTACAAACACTCTCTTCTGAGTAGGGAGGATTGGAGCAGAGAAGCCAGCACAGAGAGTGTGTAACTACTGTTTGACTACGGATTCTCTCTTACCGCAGCAGTTCAAAGCAACTTGTAAAAGAGCATGGACTATCTAGCAGCATCCTTTCCTGGCTGACTGACAGCTCTGGTACATGACCAGTGATCTGTCAATCAGCCAGAGGGGGGTGCTGCTTGGTAGAAGCTAGAAGTGCATCGTCATGTGCCAATGTACTCCCAGGTACAACTTAAAAACGTGCTTTCTCCCTGTCGGAACACTGGTTTAGGTTATAAAAGGATCAGCTTGCCTATCTCTGAAAGGACTATACACTCATGTTGTCACGATTCCTTCGCTCAGTGAGTGATTGCTATGCTGTTCTATGGAAACTGTTTTACTGAGTTGTCTGTGTCTTCATTGTCAGCTTGACTGTCCAATCCTGTGATGGGCTTGCTGGGCTGTCAGTGTTTTGATTGACAGCTTAGCAGTCCAATCTGTGACTAGGAGGTGCAGGACTTTCTCCAGGTGTTCAGTGTTCTGATGATTGCCCAGCTACTTAACTGAGCTGTCTGCCCCTGATCCCTGCAGACATAGTTTGTGCTTCTTGGTGAGAATTATCCTGATTCTATTGCTCTGGGTTCTGATCTTCTGCTGTCTAACCTTGTGGACCGTGATCTGACTATCCCTTTGTCTTGTCCTTTGGCTTTTGTCCCGCTGTTTCTTGTTATTGACCCTGGACTGTGACCTGAATTATGCCTTCGTATTTCCCTTAGCTATCTACGTATTCTTTTGGTATTGACCCTGGATCATCTGAATCTTCTGCCTCCCGTTCTTTTCGTGAGTAGTGACTAGTGTGACACATTAAGTATGGTGTAAATCCCTGGAACCCAAAGTAGGTGTCATTAGGTAAGAGGTAATTAGATGACAGAACTGGAAACTGGTCTCCTACTAGTATCTCCCTATGATGACCCTTCTTGACCATGGGGGTTGGCACCCCTAGATATAGTACGACAATGGCGTCTATCCCTGAAAATCCTTTCAAGTCTCTGGAACCAAAAGAAGGGGGCAGCAGGTAAGGGGTAATAAGATCACAGAACCCTTAATAAAGGACAATGGCAGTGGCACCCCCACTCATAAATCGTCTATCCCTTACAGTCCCAATAAGTCCCTGGAACTAGTAGTAAGCAATGGATAATGACTGATTTAAGAGATGACAAATATCATACAATGTCAGTGATATTTCGGGCACTAGTCTCCTCCTATAAGCAAAACATGTATGAGGAATTTATTCTAGCCAATGGAGCTTGCTGTTACGATCACGGACGCAGCGTGGCTTACAGCCAACGCTCCCGTGTCATCGAGCTATAACGACGACGGGGTATGCGTCCCAGGCGGTCGTGGAATGTGGACCCACTGGACCACAGGGGGCACCCGGACCTACCCGGACTAGGGAAGGGTAGCGACCGGGGTCTGTGGCAGCTGAGCTTGTGGACAAGATGGCCATAAGCAGGACTAAAAGACACCGCACAACTTCAGGTATGAAGAAAAAATAAAGTTTACTGAAATAAGGCAAAAACATGGAAACACCAGATTCCAGAATATGCACATCATGAAGGAAACCATCTCAGGTTCACAGGCGAAGCAGGAGGTCATTATGGGTTGACGCGGTCCAGGGTTGTCTGGCACGGGCTTACCAGGGGGGACCGCACGTGCGGGTAGTCATGCAGCACAGCGGATCCACGCACGCATGTACGGCAACGGGCGTGGCACAGGCACAGCAGGAGAACGTCAGACGCCGACCACAGGCGGACTTCAGATGATGGCAGAGGTCATCACGGGTAAGACCCCAGGGAACCGGCAGGACAACAGAACAGGACTCGGATAGCGCAGGTCCAGGAGTGGTGGCACTACAGCACCGGGCATAGGCTGGTCAGATCCAGGACTCGCAGGTGGGACCGTCACCAGGGAGCAGAGCTGGAAACTCCCGGAAACCATGGAGGAGGATTCCGTCCAGGAAGGAGAACGGGACCGGCTTAAGAGCACAACTTGGACCACCAGAACCATGGACTGGATATCTGGACGCAGGCTGGACATCAGAACTCAGAGAGACATCCGGACTCAGGTCAGACATCAGGATCACAAAGTGGACATCAGGGCACCGGGTCGGACATCAGGACACCGGGTCGGACATCAGGACACCGGGTCGGACATCAAGACATCTGGAAGGGGTCGCCAGACACCGGACATCAGGCCGTGGACGACAGGCTCCGGATGAGAGACCATGGTCATCAGGCTCCGGACATCTGGAAGCGACCTAGAAAGGAACCCAAGCGGTCTGGTGGAAACCCTGCTGGGTTGGACAGGAGCCAGCAGGGAATTGCACCGAATCCCCAGCTGAGTACTGAGTAGCAGAAACTCAGCGGACACACTGGACTCCTACTTCCTAGATGAACCCAGGTTAGATCACGGAAAGTCAGGTAACAAAGAGTCTCAGTCACTGGGCACAGGGTTCAAGGCAAGGAAGGACCTCCAGAACATCACACAGTGAGCACAGTTCAGACAGGGTCAGGTAAAGGAGCGATCTGGGTATTATTGCCCTCAGAGCAGGCGGAGAAACAAGACACAATTCAGACAGGCCTGGATATGCAGCCTCCAGGAAAGGCGATCTGGGAATTATGCCACCAGAGCAAGCCAAGATACAAGACACAGTTCACAGAGGGATAAAGAGCAACAGCTCCGCCCAGAACTGAACAGAATCAGAGCAGGAGCCGAACACAGACTCACATGGCAAGGTTCAGGAACTCAATGTGAAGCTCTGGCAACGCCCCAAAGGGAGAGGGACCTTTATATAGGAGCTGCCACACAGCCATAGGCTGGAGCAGCAATTGTAGCACACACCCTTTCCTGATAAAAGGAAGAGAGGTGTGGCCGCGCGTGCCCTAAGTAAGACATAACATACTCAGCAATGCAAAGGACACCTGGCAGAAGCTAAATCCTGAACACACATGGTAAGACACGCAATGTGTAGTAGACCTATTAACCCATGGGTGGCTGCCAGGGACCGCACACACAGGTGGTCATGCAGTGCAGAGGAACCATGCACGCATGTACGGCTATGCGGCGGTGCCGGTCACTGGGCAGCATCCACACAGATAACTGACAACAGCATTCCAGCACATTAGAGGGAAAAAGTGGAGGGTTAAAGCAGAGATGCAGAGTAACGCCGTGAATCAAGGTCCAAACACAGCGGCGTTACACTTGCTTACTGGTGGAAATTCATCTTCTAATTGGTTATTTAACCCCTTTCTGATATGCGATGTACTATCCCGTCCATGGTACCTGGGCCTGTATGACAATGGACGGGATAGTACGTCGAGCCCTTTAATGTGATACCTGTCATGTTGGACACTGTTCACACCAGGGTGTCCGGCAGACAGCGGTAATACCCTATTCCACTACAGTATTGTCATGTCGGACACTGTTCACACCAGGGTGTCCGGCAGACAGCGGTAATACCCTATTCCACTACAGTATGCTCAGGGACTTTGTTGGGTATTCTGTTCCAGTCGGGATAGGGTTAACCAGGTTGTCATGCTGGCTGAGGGCTGGGCCACGCCCTTGGTCTTTAAATAGTCCGTCCTGACTATGGGCGTCGCCGACTATAGCTTTTGCCTAGTGCTAGCAATACCGGTCAGCAGTGGTGGTTTTGGAGCGTCTGATATCTGGTGCAGTATATCGCTCAGTTGTTCTTTCTCCTATCTGTTATATATATATATATTTGATTGCCCTTGCACATTATTGTATTCCCTTGTGTATTAACGGTGTGGTGTTTCTTTTTCCCCTGTCCATACTGTGATAAAACACTCCGGGATCGCCTTTGCTGGGGTCAAAGGTCACGTGCATTCAGCATGAAACTCAGGCGCAGAGCGGGGATTCGTGTATAACTGACCCTGGGTCAGGTTTATTAACGGTGAAAGCAATGCAAAAGGAAATAAAACATAAAACAAATCCTTGCCTGTCCGGCACTAACTAAACAATGGACAACCTAACTACCAACTGGCGGGCTTCTCCCGTCCAGCCAAACCACAGTTGCAGTGGGCACTGCTTCCACTCACGTGTGTGTCTCTCACACAGACAGGCTCTCTGTGTTCCCAGGCTGAGACACTCACACAACCACCTTGCATCCTTATATATCCACCTCCCATTATCCATTAGTAAGCAGGTGCGATACTGACCAGACTAGGCCACATAGGAGAGGAATCTGGGCGAGATATACCTGCCCTCATCCACTATTCCCACATGATTCTCACATATCCCCCCCTTCTGCTCAGACCACTCTGGTCGAGCAATGACACCCGCCAAACAGTGCACTCGGGACAGGGCATCTGCATTCCCCATCTGTACCCCTGGGCGGTGCTCCACCGTAAAAGTGTAGGCCTGCAGGGCCAGGAACCACCGGGTCACCCGGCTATTCCGTTCCTTGTTCAAGTGCATCCACTTGAGAGGGGCATGGTCAGTGATCAGCCTCAACTTTCGGCCCACCAGGTAATATTTGAGGGCTTCTAGAGCCCACTTAATGGCTAGGCACTCTTTTTCCACGACTGCATACCTTTGCTCGTGTTTATTCAGCTTCCTGCTGAGATAGAGGACTGGGTGTTCCACTCCGTCCCTCACTTGTGAGAGTACGGCCCCGATACCGGTATCAGAGGCATCCGTTTGTACCACAAACTCGCTGCGGAAGTCTGGAGTCACCAGTACGGGCTGAGAGCAAAGTGCCCGTTTTAGGCTATGGAAGGCTTCTTCAGCCGCTAAACTCCATTTAATCATGACGGAGTCTTTCCCTTTTGTAAGATCCGTCAGGGGGGTAGCGATGGCTGCAAAATTGGGTATGAACCGGCGATAATAACCGGCGATCCCCAGGAAGGCTTGCACCTGCTTCTTGTTGACAGGTTGTGGCCAGTCCTGAACCGCCTGAATCTTATCAACCTGGGGTTTAACAACACCCCTCCCAATTACATACCCCAAATACCGGGCTTCTTCTAGCCCGATGTGACATTTCTTGGGGTTCGCGGTTAGACCTGCCTCCCACAGGTCGTCAATCACAGCTTGTACTTTCTGGAGATGAGTCTCCCAGTCCAAGCTGTAAATGACAATGTCGTCCAAATAGGCCGAAGCGTACCGCCTATGTGGCCTCAGGACTCGATCCATCAGTCTCTGGAAGGTCGCTGGTGCTCCGTGCAGTCCAAACGGCATATACACATACTGAAATAGACCTTCTGGGGTAGCAAATGCCGTCTTTTCTCTGGCAGCCTCCGCCAGAGGGATCTGCCAATACCCCTTTGTTAGGTATAGGGTCGTAATATACCGGGCTTTTCCTAACCGATCTATTAACTCATCGACCCGGGGCATAGGGTAGGCATCAAATTTTGAGACCGCATTCAGTTTCCTGAAGTCATTGCAGAACCGGATGGTGCCGTCCGGTTTAGGAATTAGCACAATCGGGCTGGACCACGCACTGTGCGATTCCTCAATGACTCCTAACTCTAACATTGCCTTCACTTCTCAGGAAACGGCTTCACGGCGCGCTTCCGGGATTCGGTAGGGCTTTACGTGAACTGTGACACCAGGTTCCGTTACGATGTCATGTTTCATTAGCATAGTCTGCCCGGGTTTTTCTGAGAAAAACTTTTGGTTGTGAAGTAGAAACTGCCTGACTTCCGTCTTTTGCCGCTCCGAGAGAGTCTCTGCAACCCGTACCTCCGGTACGGTATGCGAGCAGACAGGACGGGCCAGCTCCGCTGACAAGGCAGACCGATCCTTCCAGGGCTTTATCAGATTTACATGATAAACCTGTTCAGGTTTCCATTTACCTGCCTGGTATACTTTGTAGTTTACTTCACCAACTCTTTCCTTGATCTCAAAGGGGCCCTGCCACTTTGCCAGGAACTTACTGTCCACCGTGGGGACCAGGATCAACACCCTATCTCCGGGTGCAAACGTACGGATCTTGGCGCCCCTATCATAGATTCTTTTTTGGGCTCCTTGAGCCTGTATCATGTGTTCTTTGACGATAGGCATAACAGCCGCAATACGGTCCTGCATTTGTGTGACGTGATCTATCACTGTTTTAAATGGAGTGACCTGACCCTCCCAGGTTTCTTTTGCAACGTCTAACAGTCCGCGAGGACGTCGGGCATACAATAACTCGAAAGGCGAGAATCCCGTGGAAGACTGGGGTACTTCCCTGATGGCAAAAAGCAAATACAGAAGTAAATAGTCCCAGTTCTTCCCATCCTTGTCTATCACCTTTCTCAGCATCTGCTTCAGAGTTTTATTGAACCGTTCGACCAACCCGTCTGTTTGAGGGTGATACACGGATGTGCGTAACGGTTCGATTTGTAACAATCGGCAGAGCTCCTTCATTATCCTGGACATAAAGGGGGTCCCCTGGTCGGTGAGTATCTGTTTTGGTATACCGACCCGACTAAACACATGCACCAGCTCCTTGGCAATCGTCTTGGTGGCCGTGTTACGCAAAGGGATGGCCTCCGGGTAACGAGAGGCATAATCCAAGATGACCAGGATATGTTGGTGTCCACGTGCAGACCGTGGAAGGGGCCCAACTAAATCCATCTCAATCCTCTCAAACGGGACTTCAATAATAGGTAGGGGTACCAAAGGGCTACAGAACCGGGGCTTAGGTGCAGAGGCTTGGCAGTCAGGACAAGACTCGCAATATACACGAATATCTTGATGCATGCCTGGCCAAACAAAACAGTGTAATATCCTTTCGGTGGTTTTCTGGACTCCCAGGTGACCTCCCATCACATGTCCCGCCGGTAGGGTTTTGGCACGACTAATAGTTGCACCGTATCTTCCCCCTTTTTCTCTATCTGATAGAGTAAATCATTCTCCAGAACCATGTAAGGATATGCCAGCCTAGAGCCAGGTTCTACAGGCACCCCATTTATCACTTTCACATTTGTCCTAGCCTGAGAAAGGGTAGGATCCTTTATTTGCTCGCTTTGGAAGTCATCTTTCTGAACTTCTAAATCCAGCAAACGGGGAGGTGGACGGCTGTCAGCCTCCTCCTCTTCCCCGGTCTCCTCATTATCACCCGCCATGACTGAAAACGGGAACTGCAGGTCATTTCCCGCAGACTCTTCCCCCGAGTCTTCCAGGGAGACCTCTTCCAGGGGTTCGGGACCCACACGCGCCCTGGGAGAAGAATCATGTACACTATTACCCGAGGGCATCAACTGATTCTCCCACAATTGCCAGAAGTGGGGAAAATCCCGGCCCAGGATAACATCATGCAATAACGCCGGGACGAGTCCCACTTTATGTTGCACAGACCCATAGGAAGTTGTAATGCATATGACTGTGGTGAGGTACGAACAGGTGTCTCCATGCACACACGTTACAGAGAATTTGTCTGATGGCCCAGTCGGGGCTGGCACCAGACTGGCCTTCACCAGAGTCACCACACTTCCCGAGTCTAACAATGCCACCACATTTTTGCCATCAACAGTTAAATCACACAAGTGTTTTTCCACATCCTTTTGACCGGCATTCACACTCACTACCCGTGCAACCATAGACATGCGGTTTTTAGAGTCTGTGACGTCGCACTGCATGGGTTCAGTAGTGACCGGACAGTTCGCAGCAATATGTCCCATCTCTTGGCAGCGGAAACACCTAACGGGCCCCTTGCTTAGACCATAGTTCGTTACTCTCGGCCTCGCAGTGCGGGCAGTCCCGTTTTCCTCCCCCACTGTCTTAGGGATTTTTCCATCTCCCCTACTCCTTGGAACAGTCTTACCGGTTCCACGTGGAGACGATGAAGAACGAGGTGGGGTAGCGTCGTCTCGGAGTCCTTCCGCCACGGAGTAACGTTCAACCAGATCCACCAGTTGTTCTGCCGTCGTAGGATTTCCATGGCTTACCCACTTCCTCAGGGCTGGCGGTAGAGCTCTCAGGTACTTGTCCAGGACGACTCTCTGGATTATCTCTGGCGCTGTCAACACCTCGGGTTGTAGCCACTTCTTCGTCACGTGGATCAGGTCGAACATCTGGGACCGCGGTGGTTTATCCGGCTGATAAGTCCATTGATGCACTCTCTGTGCCCGGACAGCGGTCGTCACTCCCAGCCGGGCCAAGATCTCGGCTTTCAATTTGTCAAAGTCCTGCGCAGCTTCAGGTTCCAGGTCATAATACACCTTTTGGGCCTCACCGGAAAGAAACGGGGCAATCAGGCCGGCCCATCGTGCCTTCGGCCATTTTTCTCGCACCGCCGTCCGTTCAAACGTGGTCAGGTATGCCTCGACGTCATCATCAGGCGTCATTTTCTGCCAGTACCGACTCACGTGAATCACTCTCGACTCGGCTTCCAGGTTAAGCTCAGGTAAGCTTGCCAAGCGCTGCGCCACCTGCTGGAGAAGCGAACGATCGGTAGCTGTCATGTCCACCAACTCCTTCAGCTGGGCCATCATCACCCGATTTGCTTCTTGCTGGACGGCGGTGGACTGTACCAGCGCTTTCACCACGTCCTCCATGCTCATGCTTGCAACGTGATGCCCGCTGGGGTCAAAGGTCACATGCATTCAGCATGAAACTCAGGCGCAGAGCGGGGATTCGTGTATAACTGACCCTGGGTCAGGTTTATTAACGGTGAAAGCAATGCAAAAGGAAATAAAACATAAAACAAATCCTTGCCTGTCCGGCACTAACTAAACAATGGACAACCTAACTACCAACTGGCGGGCTTCTCCCGTCCAGCCAAACCACAGTTGCAGTGGGCACTGCTTCCACTCACGTGTGTGTCTCTCACACAGACAGGCTCTCTGTGTTCCCAGGCTGAGACACTCACACAACCACCTTGCATCCTTATATATCCACCTCCCATTATCCATTAATAAGCAGGTGCGATACTGACCAGACTAGGCCACATAGGAGAGGAATCTGGGCGAGATATACCTGCCCTCATCCACTATTCCCACATGATTCTCACAATACGTATTTGTGGGGTCTGGTGTCTGGTCCCCTCACTGGGTGGAGGGTGGTGGGTTCAGCTTAGGGCTGGACAGGAGACAGGGACAGGGTGGAGGCCCAGGCAGGCACACCTTCAGTGTAAACCCTGGGTTGAGGGACAGACAGGGTTTTCCCTAGTCTGAGGGACACTGCAGGGGTCCTGGGGTTTTAGCCTAAAGTAACCTAGGCATACCATGACATTATAGTCGGCCCAAATACTAAAGTAAAAAAAAAAAAAAAGTATAGATAGGGAATATAGGGGTTACTTACTATGGATCCTATACTTTCCCTAACCAAGCAGCTGGAGGCTCTATCCATACAGGTCACTGAACTTAGGGGGGCGGTCCAGCAACAAGGCCTGTCAGCTCCTGCGGTACCTGCTGAGGCTGCAGCCAGGGCAGCTGAACCCAAGTTTCCCCTTCCTGAACGATTTGCTGGTGATCGTGGTAAGTTCACGGTTTTTCGTGAATCATGCAAATTGTATTTCCGTATGCGTCCACATTCCTCAGGTAATGAGGCTCAACGCGTGGGCTTGGTGATTTCTTTGCTGAGTGGTGATCCACAGGCTTGGGCCTTTTCACTCCCTTCTGACTCACTTGCATTTGAGTCTGTAGATTTTTTTTTCTCTGCTCTGGGTTTGATCTATGACGATCCGGATAGATTAAACTTAGCAGAGTCTAAGATACGCTCACTACTACAGGGTGAGCGACCAGCTGAGGATTACTGCACGGAATTCCGGCGCTGGGCGGTGGACACGCAGTGGAATGACCCTGCGCTTAGAAGTCAATTTTTGCATGGGGTTTCTGGAAGGGTTAAACAGACTCTCCTAATGTACGAGACTCCCGCCTCTCTGGAGGCTGCGATGGCACTTGTAGTACGCATAGACCGCCGTCTCCGTCAGGGGGCGCTGGTTTCGTTGCCTCCGGGAGGTGGGGGAGTTGTAGGTGAGGTTGCCTCGGGTGAATCCGTGGAACCCATGCAGATCGCTGGTATAGCACAGTCACCGAGTAACAAGCCTAAACGTCCTTGGCACAGAAGGCAGGGGGTTTGTTTTTTTTGTGGCAAAGGTGGACATTTTATTAACGCTTGCCCCCTGGTACCTAAGAAGGGCGCGCCAGCGGAAAACTGATAGGCTCAGAGGGTTTGGAGGAGTCTAGTCTGAGCCTTTGTGTATCCTCCGTCATGGTTTCCCAGTGTATGCTCCCTGCTAGGGTAGCTCTTGGGGGGCAAATGCTCTCTATTACAGTGTTTGTTGATAGTGGCTCAGCTGCCAATCTCATTGATGAGAAGTTCGCGCATACAGCGGGACTTCCGGTGGAGAAATTGCCGAACCCCATCTGGGTGGTTACCATCAATGCTTCCCCGTTGTCTCAAGGGGAGATCACAGAGTGTGTGTTGGATATACAACTCCACATTGGAGTATTACACTCAGAGCGGGTAACTTGTAAGGTGCTTAGTAACTTACCGGCTCAGATGGTTCTGGGCTTTCCATGGTTGTCAATGCATAATCCTGTTATTGATTGGAAGACCCAGGACATAATTCAGTGGAGCAGGGAGTGTCAGGAGAGGTGCCTGGCTACATGTATGTCTGCTTTGACTCCCAGTATCCCGGAGCCGTTACTGGACTATGCGGATGTATTTTCTGAGAAAGGTTGTTCAGAACTACCACAGCATCGCCCCTATGACTGTGCTATTAGGTTGAAACCAGGGGCCAAGTTACCTAAAGCTAGAATGTTTAATATCTCAGGTCCCGAGAGGCTAGCTCTCAAGGAGTACATTGCGGATAGCCTGAGCAAGGGTCATATTAGACCTTCCTCTTCTCCTCTGGCTGCTGGCTTCTTCTTTGTTAAAAAGAAGGATGGTGGTTTACGCCCGTGTCTGGATTTCAGAGAACTCAACCAGATTACGGTTCGTGATCCTTACCCTATGCCACTTATACCCGATTTGTTCAACCAAGTGGTTGGTGCCAAGTGGTTCTCCAAACTGGACCTCAGGGGGGCGTACAATCTTATAAGAGTCCGTCAGGGGGATGAGTGGAAGACGGCATTCAATACGCCTGAGGGTCATTTTGAGAGTTTGGTAATGTCGTTTGGGTTGACTATGGCACCGGCGGTCTTTCAACATTTCATAAATGATGTCTTCTCTCATTTGTTGGGGAGATTTGTTATAATTTATCTAGACGACATCCTCATTTTTTCTCGTGACCATGATACACATATAGAGCATGTTAGACAGGTCCTGCAGTTGCTCAGAGAGAACAGGCTCTATGTCAAGCTTGAAAAATGTGTGTTTGTCATACAGGAGCTACCGTTCTTGGGTTATATAATCTCCGCCTCAGGGTTTAAGATGGACACCGCAAAGGTGCAGGCGGTACTACATTGGGATCGGCCTGATAATCTTAAGGCGCTTCAGCGATTTCTTGGCTTCTCCAATTACTATAGGAAATTTATTAAGAATTTCTCTATGATTGTCAAACCACTTACTGACATGACTAAGAAGTGTACCGACTTTTCTGACTGGTCTGAGCCTGCGGTACAGGCGTTTGAATTCCTCAAGAATAGTTTTGCCTCAGCGCCCATTCTGGTGCAGCCCAATGTCTCCTTACCGTTTGTCGTGGAGGTGGATGCGTCGGAGGTTGGAGTGGGGGCTGTACTGTCTCAGGGCCCATCTTGGGCCAAGTTGCATCCGTGTGCCTACTTCTCCAAGAAGCTGTCGCCTGCGGAGCGTAATTATGATATTGGCAACAGGGAATTGTTGGCCATCAAATTGGCATTTGAGGAGTGGCGACACTTCTTGGAGGGGGCTGTTCATCAGATTACTGTGATAACCGACCATAAGAATTTGCTTTATTTAGAATCTGCTAAGCGCCTGTCCTCCAGACAGGCTCGCTGGGCATTATTCTTCACCCGGTTCAACTTCATTGTTACCTATCGACCTGGTTCGAAGAATATTAAGGCAGACGCTTTATCCAGGTGTTTTCCTGGTGGAGAGTTATGTGAAGAGCCGGTGCCTATTCTCCAAAAGGGTGTGGTGGTATCTGCCATCACGACAGAAATTGAGGCAGAGATTGCGGAGGCTCAGGAGGAGGTACCGCCGGGGTTGCCTGCTAATAAATCTTTTGTGCCACTACATCAACGCTCTAGAGTGTTAGGCGAACATCACGACACGGTACTGGCAAGTCATCCAGGGGTTAAGCGCACTCTGGAACTGGTATCGCGTCGTTTTTGGTGGCCTAAAATCCGGCAGGATGTGGCCTCATATGTGTCTGCCTGTACCACGTGCGCACGGGCCAAGACTCCTCATTCCCGTCCCGCTGGTAGGTTGCAGCCTCTCGGGGTGCCCAGTAAACCATGGACTGAGATTTCCATGGATTTCATTACAGACTTGCCCGCCTCGGCGGGGAACTCAGTCATTTTGGTAATTGTTGATAGGTTCTCCAAAATGTCACATTTCGTTGCTTTACCATCTTTGCCCAATGCTAAGACTCTTGCTCAGATATTTATTCGCGAGGTGGTCAGACTTCATGGTGTCCCGTCTGACATTGTGTCTGATCGAGGTACGCAGTTTGTGGCAAAGTTTTGGAGAGCTTTTTGTTCTCGCCTTGGGATCAAATTATCTCATTCATCGGCTTTCCACCCTCAGTCGAATGGGCAGACTGAGCGGATGAACCAAAACCTGGAGCAATACTTGCGCTGCTTTGTTTCCGACAATCAGGAAGAGTGGTCAGCGTTTCTTCCTCTGGCAGAATTCGCAATAAACAACCATTGCCAGGAATCGTCTGGGGAATCTCCTTTTTTTTGTGTGTATGGTCAACATCCTCAGTTTTGTACCTTGCGTCAGGGGTGCTCGGTTGGCGTCCCTGAGGAGGACCAGTTGGGAGCTCAATTGTCATCTGTTTGGAGGAGAGTCAAGCACCGCTTGTTGAAGGTGGGTTCCAGGTACAAACGGGTGGCTGACTGCAGACGTGTGCCAGGTCCGGACCTGTGTGTGGGTGATTGGGTGTGGTTATCTACAAGGAACATCAAGCTCAAGATACCGTCACTTAAGTTGGGTCCCAGGTTCATTGGCCCATTTTGGATCTCCGCAGTGATCAACCCCGTGGCATTTCGTTTGGAGTTGCCGGCTGTGTATAAGATTCATAATGTGTTTCACAAAGCATTGCTAAAAAAGGTCGTGGGTTTGGTGGATGGTTCTCCCGGGCCACCACCTCCCGTCTTGGTGGATGGCGCGTTGGAATTTGAGGTGTCCAAAGTGGTGGACTCTAAGGTTGTGCGTCGCACTCTACAGTACCTGGTCCACTGGCGTGGCTATGGTCCTGAGGAGAGGACATGGGTGCCGGCCTCGGACATTCATGCTGATCGACTGGTTACTATGTTCCATCGTCGCCATCCGGACAAGCCAGGTCCTCGACATGGTGAGGTTCCGGAGGTCCCTCGTAGAAGGCGGGGTACTGTCATGTCGGACACTGTTCACACCAGGGTGTCCGGCAGACAGCGGTAATACCCTATTCCACTACAGTATTGTCATGTCGGACACTGTTCACACCAGGGTGTCCGGCAGACAGCGGTAATACCCTATTCCACTACAGTATGCTCAGGGACTTTGTTGGGTATTCTGTTCCAGTCGGGATAGGGTTAACCAGGTTGTCATGCTGGCTGAGGGCTGGGCCACGCCCTTGGTCTTTAAATAGTCCGTCCTGACTATGGGCGTCGCTGACTATAGCTTTTGCCTAGTGCTAGCAATACCGGTCAGCAGTGGTGGTTTTGGAGCGTCTGATATCTGGTGCAGTATATCTCTCAGTTGTTCTTTCTCCTATCTGTTATATATATATATATATATATATATATTTGGTTGCCCTTGCACATTGTTGTATTCCCTTGTGTATTAACGGTGTGGTGTTTCTTTTACCCCTGTCCATACATATTTGTGGGGTCTGGTGTCTGGTCCCCTCACTGGGTGGAGGGTGGTGGGTTCAGCTTAGGGCTGGACTGGAGACAGGGATAGGGTGGAGGCCCAGGCAGGCACACCTTCAGTGTAAACCCTGGGTTGAGGGACAGACAGGGTTTTCCCTAGTCTGAGGGACACTGCAGGGGTCCCGGGGTTTTAGCCTAAAGTAACCTAGGCATACCATGACAATACCGCAACTTAAGTCGCGGTGATCGCATTAAAATTCTGATGCCATCTTACCTTAGGGAAGATGGTGTCAGACTCCCGGGCTCTGATCCCGCCCCCCGGCCTCCAGAGCGCTATGATTGGCTGTTCAATTCTAAATAGCCAACCACAGGTCCCAGGCTAGGATTGGAGTACTGATGTACTCGATTCTAGGCTTTTAGCCCCCGGATTGGCGCGATCGCTGATAACATAGGTCTCACCAATCGCAGGGCACAGCGGCAGTATACCGCCGCTGTTCCCTGCCAGTACAGGCCCGGATCGGTGCTGTATTAGCACTGATCCTAGGCCGGAGCCTGGTACAGGCCCAGCAGGGCCTGCAGGAGCTGGTTGGCGCGATCGATGTCATCGTCGATCGCGCCAACCACAGGGCACAGCTGCGGTCACGCTGTGACCGCTTTGTGCCCTGCTGGTGACCTGGCCATGACCTGCCTAGGAATTAGAGCTGTGAGCTCTGATCCTAGGCAGTTGCCATGGTCACCAGGGCCTGCAGGGATTGGTGGGATCGATGTAATCATTCGATCCCACCAATGACAGGTCACAGCAGCGGAGTGACCGCTCTGTGTCCTGTCTCTGACCTGCAGGTGACCTGTATGACTGCTCTGCAGGGGTCCTCACACTAACTGAGGATTCCCTACAGAGCAGTCATACTGCTGGATCTCCTGCTGTGCTGGGTATTGTGGTGCCACAGCAGCCTGTAGCACCACAATCCCTGCGGAAGAAAGAAGAGAGAAGAAAGAAAAAAACACCAACTGTAAGTGTTACCTGATCCCCGATCACTGCCCAATCTAGCTTCATCCCCCCTCTTTTTACCCCCTCCACCACTCTTTGCACACATTTTCCATTTTTTTCACTCCCCCTTTGTGCCACCTAAACTACAACACTAACTGATCCCTGCCAGATCTCTTTTCATCCACCCCAATCCCCCATCCCCCCTTCCCCCTCTTTTTACGCCCCTCCACCCCCGCTTTGCGCAGCCGCCGAGCGTTGATTGGTGACGTAGTTCACCGATCAATGCTCGTGCTCGCTTTTTTTTCTCAGCCCCCTTTGCGACAACTCCGCACACACATCCCGCAGCTGCAAAACTTTGATAAGTGACTCAGTTCACTTTTCAGAGCTTGTGCCTGCTGTTATTCCATTTTTTTCACCCCCCCTTTGTGCCACCTAAACTACAACCCTAACTGATCCCTGCCCGATCTCTTTTCATCCATCCCAATACCCCCTACCCCCTCTTTTTACCCCCCTCCACTTCCCTTTGCGCAGCCGCCAAGCGTTGATTGGTGATGCAGTTCACCGATCAACACTCGTGCTTTTTTTTCTCAGCCCCCTTAGCGCCAACTTCGCACACCCAGCTCCCAGTGATTCAGTTCACTTATCAATGTTTGTGCCTGCCATTTTCCTTTTTTTTCCCACCCCCCTTACGCCACCCCCGTGTGCACATACAGCTGCTGCTGAACTTTGATAAGTGAAAGAGTTCACTTATCAGAGCTAGTGCCGGCTGTTTTAGACACTTTTATTTTCACCACCCCCCGTGCGCACATCCAGCAGCTGAATTTTGATAAGTGACAGGCAGTTCACTTATCAGAGCTATGGCCTGCTGTTTTAGACTTTTTTTTTCCACAGGCATTTTTTTCTCCCAGCTTTTTCTTTTCAGAATAGTTTACACCAATCACTATCCCCCCCCCACACATGCACATACAGTTATCAATAAAGTACACACAAAGCACCATATTCACACAAAAAATGTCCTCATCAAATTCGTCCCAACAGCGCTATTCAATGGAGGAGGCATATTCTTTCCTTGCCTCTGACACTGATAGCGAGGGAGAAGTTCCCACATTTCTGTACTTTTCAGATTCTTCAACCTCATCCTCTTCCCCCTCCTTATGTTCTTCCTCAGGTCTTGTGGGAGTGCCACGCAGACGCTCCAGGACAGAAGATGAGGCAGCGTCCACCATGCCCACAGCTGAACCAGTGCTCCCCGTATGGACCTCGCCCCCCGAAAATTATGAGCCACTGATTTCTGATTTTGTGGCAGAATCAGGAGTCACCTTTGACACCATTGGCCTCATAGAAATTGACTTTTTCAAAGTCTTTTTCCCTGAGGATTTTATTAACCTCATGGTGGAGGAAACTAATTTGTACGCTCGTCAATTTTTGGAACAAAAACCGCGTTCAACATTTTCTAACTGGTCTCCTGTAGATGCAGTTGAAATCACAGTTTTTGGGCCTGGTCCTCCATATGGGGATCCTAAAGAAGCCCGAACTTCTGCAATATTGGAGTGTTGATATTTTATATAACACTCTAGTGTTCCGAATGGTCATGGCCTGGACACGTTTTGAGGCCATCCACAAATTCCTGCATTATACTGATAATGCACAGTGTCCCGCACGAGATGACCCCAACTGTTCAAAGTTCGGCCGGTCATCGAATACTTCAACAAAAAGTTGCGTGGATGAGTCCTTGGCTCATTTCAAGGGAAGGCTGCAATTCCGTCAATACCTGACCAGTAAGAGGGCCAGTTATGGAATCAAACAGGTTTAGAGTTTACGAAGAGAAGGACACCAGGATTGAACTCCTTGAGTGTCCTCCTTTCCTGGGAGTGAGTGGGAAAATTGTGTGGGATTTGGTGCACCCACTGCTGGATAAAGGTTATCACCTCTACACTGATAACTTTTATACCAGCATACCACTCTACAAATCCCTCTCTGTGCGAGCTACCGCAGCCTGCAGTACTGTCCGCAAAAATCAGAGAGGTCGCCCGAAGACACTACTTGGGCAGATGCACAGAAAAGGTGAGCGCAGAGCCCAATGTAGCGACCACCTGCTGGTGGTCAGGTACAAGGACAAGAGGGATGCACGGTGATGGCAGTCAGTGCTCTCTGCACTGTACTGGGTACCTCTACACAGGTCAGCGAACCTGACTGTGTACTTGGGTACAATAAAAACATGGGGGGCGTTGATCTCTCTGATCAACTCCTCCAACCGTAAAATGCTTTGAGGAAGGCCAAGGTGTGGTATAAAAATCTGGTCATACACATCGTCCAAATGGCAATGCTCAACGCATTCCTGCTGTCACGATGTGCATGCCACACCGATACGTCATACCTTCAGTTCCAGGAGGTAGTGGTTAAGGTCCTGATGTTTGGCACTCAGGAAGGATGGGGCCCCAGTACTTCTGGAACCGAAGGTGCTTGTATTGTACCAGGTCCGCATTTTCCTGGGGTGGTCCCGCCAACCCAAAGAAAAGGTAAGCTGCAAAAAAGGTGGCGAGTGTGTTACAAAAAGGAATACGTAGGGAAACCATTTATCAATGCGACAGCTGCCCCGAAAAACCTGGCCTGTGTTTGAAGGATTGCTTCAAATTGTACCACACTTCCATGCACTACTAATTTATTTTACCGGAAACAAATAAGTTGGGGCACATCTAGATTTGTTCTTTGGGGGTCTAGTATCCAAAATGATGTCACATGTGTTTTTTTTTCCTGTTTAGGCACACCAGGGGCTCTGCAAACGGAACATGACGTCCTCAGACCATCAAAGTCTGCATTCGAAAACGTCACTACTTCCCTTTCGAGTCCCGACGTGTGTCTAAACAGTTTTTTCCCACATGTGGGGTACCAGCATACTCAGGACAAATTGGGCAACAATTTTTGGGGTCCAATTTCTTCTGTTACCCTTGGGAAAATTAAAAATTGGGGACTAAAAGATCATTTTTGTGAGGAAAAAATAGGATTTTATATTTTCACGCCTGGGCATTATAATCTTTAGTGAAACACTTGGGGATTCAAAGTTCTCACAGACATCTAGATAAGTTCCTTAGGGGGTCTAGTTTCCAAAATGAAGTCACTTGTGGGGGGTTTCTACTGTTTAGGCACATCAGGAGCTCTGCAAACGGAACATGGCCCAAACAGTAGTTTTCTCCCACATGTGGGGTATCAACGTACTCAGGACAAATTGGAAAACAACTTTTGGAGTCCAATTTCTCCTGTTACACTTGGGAAAATTAAAAATTGGGGACTAAGAAATCATTTTTGTGGAAAAAAAAATATTTTTTTTCACGCCCGGGCATTATAAACTTTTGTGAAGCCCTTGGGGGTTCAAAGTGCTCAACACACATCTAGATAAGTTCCTTAGGGGGTCTAGTTTCTAAAATGGGGTCACTTGTTAGGGGTTTCCACTTTTTAGGCACATCAGGGACTCATCAAATGCGACATGGCGTCCGATCTCAATTCCAGCAAATTTTAGGTTGAAAAAGTCAAACGGCGCTCCTTCCCTTCTGAGCCCTGCCATGTACCCAGATAGTGGTTCCCCCCACACATACTGGGTATCAGCGTACTCACGACAAATTGGACAGCAACTGTTGGGGTCCAATTTCTCCTGTTACCCATGGGAAAATAAAATGTTGCTAAAAGATCATTTTTGTGACTAAAAAGTTAAATGTTCATTTTTTCCTTCCATGTTGCTTCTGCGAAGCACCTGAAGGGTTAATAATCTTGAATGCTTTGAGTAGCTTGAGGGGTGCAGTTTTTAGAATGGTGTCACTTTAGGGTATTTTCTGCCATATAGACCACTCAAAGTGACTTCAAATGTGAGGTGGTCCCTAAAAAAATGGTTTTGTAAATTTTGTTGTTACAATGAGAAATCGCTGGTCAACTTTTAACCCTTATAACTTCCTAACAAAACAAAATTTTGTTTCCAAAATCGTGCTGATGTAAAGTAGACATGTGGGAAATGTTATTTAGTAACTATTTTGTGTGACCTATTTTTCTGTTTTAGGCTGTGTGCACACGATGCGATTTTTAAGCGTTTTTGCCGTGATTTTCGGCGCGAAAACGCTTAAAAATCGTGTACAGAATGCCTCCCATGCATTCCTATGGTATTCCGCACATGCTGTGCTAATGCTGCGCTTTTTTCCTCGGCGGAATCGCATCGTGGAAAAAATCGCTGCATGCTCATTCTTTTGTGCGGAATCGCAAAGAATTGCCGCGATTCCGCACCCATAGGAATGCATGAGAACCGCTTACTTCCCGCATGTGGCTATGCCCACCATGCGGGAAGTTAAGCGTCTCATGTGCGGTTGGTACCCACGGTGTGGAGGAGAGGAGACTGTCCTCCAGGCCCTGGGTACCATACCCCTGTAAAAAAAAGAATAAAAAATAAAAAATCGGGGTATATTTACCTTCCGGTGTCCCGCGCTGCATTCCCGGCCTAGCGTTCCCAGTAATGCCTTGCGGCAAGGTCCTGTGATGACGTAGTCTCGCGTGACTCTAGCGGTCTCGCGAGATCGCTATAGCAACGCGAGACTACGTCATCACAGGTCTCGCAAGGCATCGCTGGGAACGGGAGCGTCGCTGAGACTGCGCGGGACGTCGGAAGGTAAATATACCCCGATTTTTTTATTTTTTTTTTAGCATTTTAACATCCTATCTTTTACTATTGATGCCGCATAGGCGGCCTCAATAGTAAAAACCTGGTCACACTTGTCAAACACTATGTTTGACGAGTGTGACCAACCTGTCAATCACTTTCCAAGCGATGCTTCAAATCGCTTGGAAAGTGCTTGAATAACGCACGCGAAAATCGCGGCAAAATCGCGGTAAAATCGCGGTGAAATCGCGCAGAAAAAAATGCGTGATTTCTGGGAAGGAGTCCGGTTTTTAGTGAGCGTTTTAAAACGCTATGTGTGCACGGGCATAAAAATTCAAAGTTTGAAAATTGCAAAATTTTCAAAAATTTTTCCATATTGCCATTTTTTTTTAAATAAATAAACGCAAGTTATATCGAAGAAATTTTACCACTCAAGTGAAGCACAATATGTCACGAGAAAACAGTCTCAGAATCGCCAAGATCCGTTGAAGCTTTCCAGAGTTATTACCTTTATAAAGGGACAGTGGTCAGAATTGTAAAATTTGGCCCGGTCCTTAACATGCAAACCACCCTTGGGGGTAAAGGGGTTAAAATGTGCAGTAATTTCCTGCTATGAGAGGGTAAGAAAGAGCAGCTGCATTCATAGAAAGAACTCAGAGCTGAAATACAGTATGTACAAGTGACCAGATAGAAAAAAAACACCAGATCCTTAAATCTAGGTGCCAGCCTGCTTTTCTTAAAGGGATAGAAATTAAGTAACACTTATTTTCTGTTGCCCACTGAACATATTTTACGTCTCTTACTTGTGTTTTGATATCTGAGTTAATTGCTGTTGAGTGGAAGCAGTTTAATCTTTGGCAAACCTCAACCTAAAATAGTCAATATATCATTTTAAAGACTAGGGCTGACACTCACAGTTAAAACAATAAATAAAAATCATGATGATTTGGCCATTAGGGGGCACTGCTAAAGTTTTTGGATAAAGTACATATTATCGTTGTAAACTATATTAGGTTCGTATATAAAATATGAAATTGTGTCCACATGTTTCACTGCAATGCTATAAAACAGTAACGTAAAAATAAAAAAACAGTATGTTTCCCCTTTAAATGCGTTTATAAGCCTATTGTAGGTGGCCTTTCCATATTATGCTCAACATCTGGAGCTGAACAAGAGGCTGAAAAGCCAAGAACTCTTTCACGAAGGCAAAGCTTCCTAGGGGGATTTAAACAACCTACACACTATGGGGATAACACCTCAACTCCGGCAACGTTATTGAACCTGGGCCAAGATCCTATAATGCACAGACCCCGAGATCTATTCCTTCTCAAAATAACGAATTCTCGCCATAGTGTCAGAATAACGGCTTCACTATACAAACAAACTGGTTTATTAAAATCTGCTAATACTATTCCTCAGATGTCACCCTTGCCCCTTCAAACATCCTTCCGGCCTGCTCAGGAGAGGATGTTATTATATCTGAGTATTGGTTAGGAAAATAAGCCATCTGGTCAACCTGAGTTGACCAGACGACCGGCACCGGAAATGCTGCTGGAAGCCGGCACCAAGATGCTTCGAGGACGTCGGAACCCACTGGAAGCGGGGCATGTTGGAGGGTGAGTATGATGTCTTCTGTGGCTGCAGCTGTCACTGTGCACGCTATAAGAGAAATTAATATTCATTTCTCTTTTGCAGCGGCACAGGTTGTAGCCACTGCCGCCAACTCCTGCCTCTGTGACCCGCTGCTCCGCCCCTTCCCTGCTGGCTTTCTGGGACAATTGACTCGAGTATAAGCAGAGGGGGGCGTTTTCAGCACAAAAAATGTGCTGAAAACTCAGCTTACATACGAGTATATATGGTAGCTACTATAATACTGCCCCCTATGTACAAGAATATAACTACTAATATAATACTGCTCCTATGTACAAGAATATAACTACTATAATACTGCCCCTATGTACAAGAATATAACTACTATAATACTGCCCCTATGTACAAGAATATAACTACTAATATAATACTGCCCCTATGTACAAGAATATAACTACTATAATACTGCCTCTATGTACAATATAACTACTATAATACTTCCCCTTATGTACAGTAATGTAGCTACTATAATACTGCACCTATGTACAAGAATATAACTACTATAATATTGCCCCTATGTACAATATAACTACTATAATAGTGCTCCTATGTACAAGAATATAACTACTATAATACTGCCCCTATGTACAATATAACTACTATATTACTGCTCCTATGTACAAGAATATAAATCTATAATACTGCACCTATGTACAAGAATATAACTGCTATAATACTGCCCCTTATATACAAGAATATAGTACAAGAATATAACTACTATAATACTGCCCCTATGTACAAGAATATAACTACCATAATGTTGCCCTCTATGTACAAGATTATAACTACTATAATACTGCCCCTATGTACAATATAACTACTATAATACTGCTCCTTTGTACAAGAATATAACTACTAGAATACTGCTCCTATGTACAAGAATATAACTACTATAATACGGTCCCCTATGTACAAGAATATAACTACTATAATACTGTCCCTAGGTACAAGAATATAACTACTATAATACTGCCCCTATGTACAATATAACTACTATAATACTGCTATGTACAAGAATATAGCTACTATAATAGTGCCCCTAGGTACAAGAATATAACTACTATAATACTGCTCCTATGTACAAGAATATAACTACTATAATACTGCCCCTATGTACAAGAATATAACTACTATAATACTGCTCCCTATGTACAAGAATATAACTATTATAATACTGCTCCTATGTACGAGAATATAACTACTATAATACTGCCTCCTAGCTGTGAGGTTGTGTTGTGTGGATCTCCTGATGTCTGGAGCAAGCCCAGGGAGGGGCCACCCTGGGCGGGGAAGCTCCCCAGGCAAGGCCCAGGCTTCCCGGCCTACACTGGGACTAGCCTCCCAGGTTTCTACCAATGGGAATGTTAATCCCAAAGCCACTGTGAGACCAGTGAATGCAGTGAGTCAAAGCTGCAGCAGTTTGGTGAAGGAGAAAAAAGCTGTGAGTAAAGTTTTGGGAGAAAAACCTTCTCCAGTTCCAGCAAAGAAGCAAGAAGGGAAAGTCTCAGTGAGAGATGGAAACCAGCAGAATGTGAAGTCTTGTAGCTCCCCAGTCGGTAAGCAGCTCCTGCCTGGTGCACAGGTGAGATCAGCCCCAGCTGTACAGATCACCTCTCCTGCTCCCAGGCAGATAAGGACGTCTTTGGAAAGACAGACAATGCAGGAAAACCTACAGCAACATGGCAGTATGGCGTGGTCAGGACGCACACGGTCGCAATCAGGTGGCAGCGATAAACCTGCTGCGGAGCCTGCATCCAGCCAAGGGGCCACAAAACCATCTATGGTGGACCCGCACAAGACTGTGTTCAAACCCCTGTACCTGTCGTTAAAACTAAACCTGTGGAGCCGGTGCGTACACCCGAGCTGCAGCTAGCAGATGAGATACCGGGACTTGTCCGAAAACTGGGTGAGTTACAGCAGCAAAAAAAAGCGCTGCAAATGGAGGTAGACTTTATCTACAGTCTAAAGACTACTAATCCTGCCAGTAATGATGCGTATACAAATTATAATGACATGTCACTCCTCAAATTTTGGTGGTGCCCAGATAAGGGTAACCAATCCTTAATCAATATAAAAAATAATAATCCGGCACTCAAAAGATCAAATGCTGATAATGAATATTTTTATTTTATTTCAGAGGGCATAATCCAAAAAAAAACGTGACGTTTCGGTCTATTCATTGACCTTCATCAGACATGAGTAGATCATAGAAGACAATCTGGTGCAGAAACGCTGTGCAGTAACGGGTGGGAGCCGATGAGAAATGCGCTCTACAGGTATACCGGCCAGACATTCAAACGCATTAATGTGGTGCGGTTTAAATACATAGGTGCCAAGGAGGATCTGCCACAACGTAGGTATGTGGTGAGAGAGCTGCTCTGCGGCTAGATGGGGTTTGTGGCAAATGAGATACTGGCAGTGTCTAATCTTCAGGACAGGCAGGGCTACGAGGTCAGCTTCAAGCTCTTGTCTGACCTGGATAGACTCTGGCCAATTACCCCAAGTTCAGAGATGTTGAGGGCTGGAATAAGTTTGTGTTAGTTCCTATCTCCAGGCCAGACACTGTCACAGTGAATATCACCTTCTGGAATGAGGCCGTTCCTCCACAGGACATCGAGGTGTGGCTCCGGAGAAACTGTGACCTCGTCTCTGGACTCACCAAGGTCAGAGATGAGGATGGTATCTGGACAATGGGGTGGCGGGTCTTGGTGAAACTGCGGCAATGTGAGAACATCACTGCCCACTTACTCAACTCCTTCATTGGGAAGAAGGGAAGGTGTTATTATCCCGGGCAACCCAGAAAGTGCTTTAAATGTGGTGGTAAAGGTCATCTGGCTAACGCCTGTACTGTCGTGAAGTGCAGTCTGTGTGGGGCAATCGGTCCTGTCGCTGCAGACTGCCGGGACTTCAGGTGCACCCTCTGTGGTAAGATGGGCCACCCTCACAGGGACTGTCCAGACGCCTGGCACAACATCTGCAGTCTTCCCTGATGAATTTGTGATGGCAGGGGCAGAGGCACAGGAGGATGAGGATCTGGTGGCAGGGACACATGGGGAGGAGGAGTTAATGTCAGGAAAGATGCTGACCAGCTCAGATGCCCACCAGGAGTCCACTCATGTAGCGCCAGAGAAGCAGGGTGCAGAGGGGAACATGGAGGTCGTCCATCAGGTCCAGCAGCCTCAGATAGTGCCCCCTCCAGCATCGCTGTCTGTATCTGATGACTGGAGCATTAATCAAAACAAAAGGAAGAAAAAGAACACATTCTCCCATAAACCTGAGGCAGAATATGACACTGGTCAGAGTGCTAGTAAGAAGGTTCAGAATTCAGCAGGAGTGATGGTCGTGTCCAACAAGTATGGAGTTTTATCTGAGTCTAATGATGATGATTATGAGAAAGAGTTGAGGAAAGTTGATGCTGAGTGTGACCGGGACATAGAGGACCATCCCCCGCCAAAGCGGAAGCCCTTATCTGTAGACCCTCAGGTAGAGTCTGACATGGACACCAGTGGTGGACGGAACATCTCTGACTCATGATGATGGCTATTACTCTGCTCCTTCTATATTGTGTTGTGATGGCGGGGTTCTCATTGACAGTGACCTCGAGTAATGTGAATAGCATTAAGCTGAGGAGAACTAGACATGCGGTGTATGAGCATCTCAAATATCTGGACACAGATGTCATTTTCCTGCAGGAGACACGACTGACATCTCTGGGGCTTATGAGAGAGACTGAGAGGGAATGGCGTTCCGGTCCTTCTTTCTGGTCACTGGCTGTGGAGCCTTACGCCGGGGTCGCTGTCCTGTTTAACACTAATGATGTGACTGTGCATAGGATGACGGAGGTGGCCATGGGAAGATGTCTGGTCCTAGAAGTCACTATCCATGGGAGGCGACTCTGGCTTATTAACATCTATGGGCCACAGACGGTGACTGATAGGATCCAGCCGTTTAATGACGTCAAGCCTTACCTCTTCACTTCTCTTCCAGTGGTGATGGCGGGGGACTTTAATGCCATACTGACATCAGGTGACAGCTCCTCAGGCAGGACAGTGACCAGGGACGGTAAGGTCCTACATAACGTCATAATGCACGCAGGACTGACTGACGTTTTCACACAGGGTGGGCGACAGCCAAAATTCACATATTCATGTTCCAACAGGAGCAGTAGGATAGATTTTGCTTTTGTCAGTCCTACTGAGGCTGTCGGCGCCCTGGGTGAGAAGGTCGTCCCTTACTCTGATCACCTCACCTTGTGCTTCTCTCTGGGGACCTCTAACCATCCAGACATTGGTAGAGGGTTGTGGAAGCTCAATTCCAGTCTCCTGGATGATGCCTATGTTCAGAGCCGTGTTCACTCCCTTATCCAGCTTCATCTAGACAGGGTTGACTTCTATGACAACATGACTGACTGGTGGGAGGACGTCAAGGAGGATATCAGATCCCTCTTAAAGAGACTGTCAGTTAATAAAGGGAGGAATAAGTATAGCCAGTACCTAAAGCTGCGCAAAGAATTGGAGTCACTGTATTCGGCGGGCGGGGATGACAAAGTGAAGATCGACCAGCTGAAATCTGAGATAAGGCAGTATCAGTACAGCAGGTATTCCTCCCTGGTTCTTGAACGGGATTATGGGTCCTTAGGGGCCCCTGATCCCTTTGAGAATTGCAGGGAGAGGGTGGCCAAAAAAATGGTCACAGGTCTCATTGACTCCCAGGGTGTATTGCAGGATTCACGGGAGGGTATCCTGGAGGTGGTGAGATCTTACTATGCTGACTTGTTTCAGAGGAAAGTATTGGATGAAAATAAGATGGCTCAATTCTTTGAGGCAACTACAGTGCCTGATACTAATGATCTGGACTTCTCTCCTTTGACAGCAGAATTAACGGTGGAGGAAGTTAAGGAGGCTATTGATAAATCATATCTGAAGAAGGCACCAGGTCCAGATGGTATAATGGCAGAATTTTATAAGAGATTCAGAGACCTCCTGGCTCCAATTCTCGTGGATGTGTATAGAAAATGTCTAGAAAATCACCTGATGCCTCCATCCATGAGAGTGTCCTCGTTAATTCTGCTGTCTAAAGGTAAAGAGCCGAGCGACATCAAGAACTGGAGGCCGATTGCCCTCTTGAATGTGAACAGGAAGATTCTGGCAAAGATCCTATTTTCTAGATTAGTTTTTTTTTTCCCCGGCACTGTTGGCAGGCTCTCAGTTTGGCACAGTAAAAGGGCGGAGCATCTCTGGAGCAGTCATCTCGATATGGGAGATGTTTGAGAGATGTAAAGCTTTGCGGTGTGGGAGATATGTTGTTAGTCTGGACCAGGCTAAAGCCTTTGACAGGGTTGATCATGACTATCTGTGGGCCACTTTGTCAAAGTACGGTATTCCGGGACAATTTGTGGATTGGTTGAAGACATTGTACAGAGAGGCGGTGAGCTTTCCTCTGATTAACGGTTGGCAGGGTGACACTTTTGGAGTTGGGGCGGGGGTGAGGCAGGGCTGCCCACTGAGTCCGCTCCTGTATGTTTTTGCCCTAGACCTGTTTCTGAGGTCACTGCAGGAGTGCGATTTTCAGGGGGTGCCGGTCCCCCCACTGCCCGCCTCTGATTGTTGTTGCCTATGCGGATGATGTGATGTTGGTGATCTCCAATCCTCAAGAGGTGCAGATGTTATCTGCGTCCATCAGAAGCTACTCAGAGGCCTCCGGGTCTCTGGTCAACCTTGAAAAGAGTCAAGCTCTGTGGACATTAGATACTGAGCCCAGCTTTGATCTGCTGGTTTTCCAAAGCCTCCATCCATATTAAGATCCTAGGGGTTAAATTTGGGAGGGATGATAATGCTACGCTAAATTGGGAGGAGAAATTGGAAACCGGAAATGCAAAGGTTCAGCGATGGAAGAACTGGAGGCTGACCTACAGAGAAAGGGTCACAATGTTGAAGACTTACCTGGTCCCTGTTTTCTTGAATGTCTCTGTCATTTTCCCTTTGCCAGAATCTTTCTCAGCGAGGCTCTTCAGCCTGTTCTTCCAGCTCTTGTGGGGGAATAGGTTGAACCTAATAAAGAGGGGAATAACGTACCTACGGCGGAGAGAGGGTGGGCTGGATATGTTGAATCCAAGGGTTTTCTTTGACTCCTTGTTTCTAAAGGTGAATTTTGGGAACATGGACTCAAACAGTAGCTCCTTGTGGGTAAATAGTATCAGGTACTGGATATTGCCTTTTGCAGAATCTTGGGTGCGAGGCGGCAGTCTTAAGAGGAGGAGATGGACAGGTGACCACCTCCCGCAGTATCTGGACTACGGTCTGAAGTGTGTTAGGAGGTGGGGACTGGAGAAGTCTTACATTGAGAGCAGTACCAGAAGAGACCTGTATTCTCGTGTATGTAGGACTTTCTTCTACTCTCCACTGGCCCTGAGAGATTGTGTCACCACTACCCTGCAGGAAAGCCTTAGGTTCCTAAACGGGAAAAGACTTCCTCCTAAACTGTTTGATGTCACTTGGCTTTCACTCCATAGTCAGCTCTTTGTCAGGGGGAACCTGAAAAATCTGTGTGTCTCTGATCGGAATTGTCCCCTTGGTTGTCAGCAGGAGGAGGCTATGGAGCACTTTATATGTGATTGCTGGGGAGGGAGGAAGATCTGGGAGGAAGTGTCAGATAATCTAAAAATTCCCAGACTGCGGACCCTAAAGTACCCTGACATAATCTATGGTGTCCCTTCCACTGTTAGTGACATCAACAGAGAGACGATGTACATTATAATCAGTGTCATCAAATATTATCACTGGCACATGAGAACCCGGGTGTCACTGCACAATGAGCTGTTCGATCACACCGCTGCCGCCAATCAAGTTATGTAAGAACTCTGGTGGATAAAATCACTGGAAGTTGGAAGGAGTCCGAGAAACATAACGTTATGGAGAAACGTAAAATTCAGTTAGGAAATGTGCTTTTTTTTTTTTTTTTTTTTTTTACTCTATAACTTTCTTTTTCCATCCCCAGGTGTGGACACTTCATTTATGAATATGATTTGATTATTTAGTGCTTGTGTATATATTACCTAAGTGATTTGTGTTTTGTAATGCTGGATGATTTTTGTTTTATTATAATTGTACTTATGTTTGGTTTTATAATAAAAATTGCCCCTATGTACAAGAATATAACTACTATAATGCTGCCCCTATGTACAAGATTATAACTACTATAATACTGCTCCTATGTACAAGAATATAACTACTATAATACTGCCCCCTATGTACAAGAACATAACTACTATAATACTGCTCCTATGTACAAGAATATAACTACTATAATGCTGCCCCTATGTACAAGATAACTACTATAATACTGCCCCTATGTACAAGAATATAACTACTATAATACTGCCCCCTATGTACAAGAATACAACTACTATAATACTGCCCCTATGTACAAGATTATAACTACTATAATATTGCCCCTATGTACAAGAATATAACTACTATAATACTGCTCCTATGTACAAGAATATAACTACTATAATACTGCCCCCTATGTACAAGAATGTAAATACTATACCACTGCCCCCTTTATACAAGAATATAATACTATAGTACTTCTTAAAGTGTAATGACGATAATACTTCCCTTCTATAGATAAAGATAAGGATTTTTATATGCAATGGAATATACATACTGTACATAACTTGAATAGCAGTTTCAATTCAGCATAATATTATCCAGAACTTTCCTGAGCACATTGGAAGGGAAGGTTTTTCTTTGTTATTTCCCTTGGCTATCCTCTTTTTAATCTTCTGCAATATTGTTTTCCACTGCACCGTCACCTTTCCTATAGTCGCAGGTTTGGCTCTGGCAGGAACCAATTTCCTGGAGGGCTCCATATGTGAATCATTTTGAAAGGCTTAGTGCATCGTTTCATGTTTGTGTGGGAAAATTCCCCCACTGTGAACTCAAACATGTTTTAGGTTAAAAAGGATGTTGGGAAGACCAAAATTAATTCAACATACATTTTACTATTCTAAAGGTATATAAGACCCCACAGAGATTTTTTTTTTCAGTGGAGAACATACAGATTTTGATTTTTTTTTTCCTAATAAGAAAGAGGCAGTATTATAGTAGTTATATTCTTGTACATAGGGGCAGTATTATAGTAGTTAGATTATTGTACATAGGAGCAGTATTATAGTAGTTATATTCTTGTACATAGGAGCAGTATTATAGTAGTTATATTCTTGTACATAGGGAACAGTTTTATAGAAGTTATATTTTTGTACATGGGGGCAGTGTTATAGTAGTTATATTCTTGTACATAGTGACAGTATTACAGTAGTTATATTCTTGTACATAGGGAGCAGTATTATAGTAGTTATATTCTTGTATATAGGGGCAGTATTATAGTAGTTATATTCTTGTACCTAGAAGCAGTATTATAGTAGTTATATTCTTGTACATAGGAGCAGTATTATAGTAATTATATTCTTGTACATAGGGGCAGTATTATAGTAGTTATATTCTTGTACATAGAAGCAGTATTATAATAGTTATATTCTTGTACATAGGAGCAGTATTATAGTAGTTATATTCCTGTACATAGGGGCAGTATTATAGTAGTTATATTCTTGTACATAGGGAGAAGTATAATAGTAGTTATATTACTGTACATAGGGGCAGTATTATAGTTGTTATATTCTAGTACATCTGAGCAATATTATAATAGTTTTAGTCTTGTACATAGGGTGCAGTATTATAGTAGTTATACAGTCATGGCCAAAAGTATTGACACCCCTGCAATTCTGTCAGATAATATTCAGTTTCTTCCTGAAAATGATTGCAAACACAAATTCTTTGGTATTATTATCTTCATTTAATTTGTCTTAAATGTAAAAACACAAAAGAGAATGAAGCAAAAAGCAAAACATTGATCATTTCACACAAAACTCCAAAAATGGGCCGGACAAAAGTATTGGCACCCTCAGCCTAATACTTGGTTGCACAACCTTTAGCCAAAATAACTGCGACCAACCGCTTCCGGTAACCATCAATGAGTTTCTTACAATGCTCTGCTGGAATTTTAGACCATTCTTCTTTGGCAAACTACTCCAGGTCCCTGATATTTGAAGGGTGCCTTCTCCAAACTGCCATTTTTAGATCTCTCCACAGGTGTTCTATGGGATTCAGGTCTGGACTCATTGCTGGCCACCTTAGAAGTCTCCAGTGCTTTCTCTCAAACCATTTTCTAGTGCTTTTTGAAGTGTGTTTTGGGTTATTGTCCTGCTGGAAGACCCATGACCTCTGAGGTAGACCCAGCTTTCTCACACTGGGCCCTAAATTATGCTGCAGAATTTGTTGGTAGTCTTCTGACTTCATAATGCCATGCACATGGTCAAGCAGTCCAGTGCCAGAGGCAGCAAAGCAACCCCAAAACATCAGGGAACCTCCGCCATGTTTGACTGTAGGGACCGTGTACTTTTCTTTGAATGCCTCTTTTTTCTCCTGTAAACTCTATGTTGATGCTTTTGCCCTAAAAGCTCTACTTTTGTCTCATCTGACCAGAGAACATTCTTCCAAAATGTTTTAGGCTTTTTCAGGTAAGTTTTAGCAAACTCCAGCCTGGCTTTTTTATGTCTCGGGGTAAGAAGTGGAGTCTTCCTGGGTCTCCTACCATACAGTCCCTTTTCATTCAGATGCCGACGGATACTACGGGTTGACACCGTTGTACCCTCGGACTGCAGGGCAGCTTGAACTTGTTTGGATGTTAGTGGAGGTTCTTTATCCAACATCCGCACAATCTTGCGTTGAAATCTCTTGTCAATTTTTCTTTTCCGTCCACATCTAGGGAGGTTAGTCACAGTGCCATGGGCTTTAAACTTCTTGATGACACTGCGCACGGTAGACACAGGAACATTCAGGTCTTTGGAGATGGACTTGTAGCCTTGAGATTGGTCATGCTTCCTCACAATTTGGTTTCTCAAGTCCTCAGACAGTTCTTTGGTCTTCTTTCTTTTCTCCATGCTCAATGTGGTACACACAAGGACACAGGACAGAGGTTGAGTCAACTTTAATCCATGTCAACTGGCTGCAAGTGTGATTTAGTTATTGCCAACACCTGTTAGGTGCCAAAGGTAAGTTACAGGTGCTGTTAATTACACAAATTAGAGAAGCATCACATGATTTTTCGCACAGTGCCAATACTTTTGTCCACCCTCTTTTTTTATGTTTGGTGTGGAATTATATCCAATTTGGCTTTAGGACAATTTTTTTTGTGTTTTTTCATTTAAGACAAATTAAATGAAGATAATAATACCAAAGAATTTGTGTTTGCAATCATTTTCAGGAAGAAACTGAGTATTATCTGACAGAATTGCAGGGGTGTCAATACTTTTGGCCATGACTGTATTCTTGTACATAGGGGCAGTATTATAGTAGCTATATTCTTGTACATCGGGGCAGTATTATAGTAGTTATATTCCTGTACATAGGAGCAGTATTATAGTAGTTATATTCTTGTACATAGGGGCAGTATTATAGTAGTTATATTCTTGTACATAGAAGCAGTATTATAATAGTTATATTCTTGTACATAGGGAGAAGTATTATAGTAGTTATATTCCTGTACATAGGGGCAGTATTATAGTAGTTATATTCTTTTACATAGGGAGAAGCATTATAGTAGTTATATTACTGTACATAGGGGCAGTATTATAGTTGTTATATTCTAGTACATCTGAGCAATATTATAGTAGTTTTAGTCTTGTACATAGGGTGCAGTATTATAGTAGTTATATTCTTGTACATAGGGGCAGTATTATAGTAGCTATATTCTTGTACATCGGGGCAGTATTATAGTAGTTATATTCTTGTACATATTGGCAGCATTATAGTACTATTCTTGTACATAGGGCAGTATTATAGTAGTAATATTCTTGCACATAGGGGGCAGTATTATAGTAGTTATATTCTTGTACATAGGGGGCAGTATTATAGTAGTTATATTCTTGTACATAGGAGCAGTATTATAGCAGTTATATTCTTGTACATAGGGGCAGTATTATAGTACTTATATTCTTGAACATAGGGGCAGTATTATAGTTGTTATATTCTTGCACATAGGGGCAGTATTATAGTAGTTTTAGTCTTGTACATATGGTGCAGTATTATAGTAGTTATGTTCTTGTATATAGGGGCAGTATTATAGTGGCTATATTCTTGTACATAGGAGCAGTATTATTGTAGTCATATTCTTGTACCTAGGGGCAGTATTATAGTAGTTGTATTCTTGTACATGGGGGTAGTATTATAGTAGTTATATTCTTGTACATGGGGGTAGTATTATAGTAGTTATTTTCTTGTACATAGGAGCAGTATTATAGTACTTATATTCTTGTACATAGGGAGAGTATTATAGTACATATATTCTTTTACATAGGGGGCAGTATTATAGTAGTTATATTCTTGCACACAAGGGCAGTATTAAAGTACCTACATTTTTGTACATAGGGGGCAGTATTATAGTAGCTATTATCTTGTACATAGGGGGCAGTATTATAGTAGTTATATTCTTGTATATAGGGTAGTATTATAGTGGTTATATTTTTGTACATAGAGGCAGTATTATAGTAGTTATATTCTTGTACATAGGGGCAGTAATATAGTAGTTATATTTTTGTACATAGGGGACAGTATTATAGTAGTTATATGCTTGTACATATTGGTAGTATTGTAGTAGTTATATTCTTGTACATACGGGCAGTATTATAGTAGTTCTATTCCTGTACATAGTGAGCATTATTATAGTAGTTATAGTCTTGTACATAGGGAGCAGTATTATAGTAGTTATATTCTTGTACACGGAGGAAGTATTATAGTAGTTATATACTTGTACATAGGAGCAGTATTATAGTAGTTATATTCTTGTATACAGGGGCAGTATTATAGTAGTTATAGTCTTGTACATAGGAGCAGTGTTATAGTAGTTATATTCTTGCACATAGGGCAGTATTATAGTACTTATATTCTTGTACATAGGGGGCAGTATTATAGTAGTTATCTTGTACATAGGGGGCAGTATTATAGTAGTTATATTCTTGTACTGTACATAGGAGCAGTATTATAGTAGTTATATTCTTGTATACAGGGGCAGTATTATAGTAGTTATAGTCTTGTACATAGGAGCAGTGTTATAGTAGTTATATTCTTGCACATAGGGCAGTATTATAGTACTTATATTCTTGTACATAGGGGGCAGTATTATAGTAGTTATCTTGTACATAGGGGGCAGTATTAGAGCAGTTATATTCTTGTACATAGGGACGATGTTATAGTAGTTATAATTGTTTTAAGACTAGAGTGAAACAATGTCTCATATCTTGTGATTTCAGTCTGATGGTTCCTGCCAACTCATTTCACGCCGTTGTTTGTGATAACTTTCCTAGTCTGTCTTGACTCATAGCTCACCCCATTACCTCTACAGTGCCAACAAACCGACAAGTGGGTTTATGAACCAGGACGGAGGATTCATGGGAGAAGGCGAGATGATGAAGATGATGACTTCAGCATGATCATTTCTACAGCTCAGTACAGAGGTTGAATCTTCTGCTTCTTTCACGACAGACTGCCATTTTTGGTAGGGACAACATTTGGTAATTTATGGCATAATAACTTTGACTGATGGTGCGGTTTGAAGTCTCCATTTTCTTTATTAGATGTTCCAGATGCTAACTGATCTTGTGAAGTTTTTGAAGATGTCCTCAAATCCCACAGCTATTATCTCAGATATTCTGACTTGTAAATATATTGAGGCATATTTAGGGAACTAAAATCATAAAAATCTCTAGTTACCGGAAAACAATGGACCTCACTTATTAAAACAGATAATAATACTGTCTTCTTACCCCTAAAAACCAATCAGAGCCCAGATTTGATTTTTTAAACAGCTCTGGAAAAATAAAAGCTGTGCTCTTATTGGTTGCTATGGGCAGTTTTCTTGGTTGTTATATCTCTATATACTGTCATGGCCAAAAGTATTGACACCCCTGCAATTCTGTCAAATAATATTCAGTTTCTTCCTGAAAATGATTGCAAACACAAATTCTTCGGTATTATTATCTTCATTTAATTTGTCTTAAATGTAAAAACACAAACGAGAATGAAGCAAAAAGCAAAACATTGATCATTTCACACAAAACTCCAAAAATGGGCCGGACAAAAGTATTGGCACCCTCAGCCTAATACTTGGTTGCACAACCTTTAGCCAAAATAACTGCGACCAACCGCTTCCGGTAACCATCAATGAGTTTCTTACAATGCTCTGCTGGAATTTTAGACCATTCTTCTTTGGCAAACTACTCCAGGTCCCTGATATTTGAAGGGTGCCTTCTCCAAACTGCCATTTTTAGATCTCTCCACAGGTGTTCTATGGGATTCAGGTCTGGACTCATTGCTGGCCACCTTAGAAGTCTCCAGTGCTTTCTCTCAAACCATTTTCTAGTGCTTTTTGAAGTGTGTTTTGGGTTATTGTCCTGCTGGAAGACCCATGACCTCTGAGGTAGACCCAGCTTTCTCACACTGGGCCCTATATTATGCTGCAAAATTTGTTGGTAGTCTTCTGACTTCATAATGCCAAGCACACGGTCAAGCAGTCCAGTGCCAGAGGCAGCAAAGCAACCCCAAAACATCAGGGAACCTCCGCCATGTTTGACTGTAGGGACCGTGTACTTTTCTTTGAATGCCTCTTTTTTCTCCTGTAAACTCTATGTTGATGCTTTTGCCCTAAAAGCTCTACTTTTGTCTCATCTGACCAGAGAACATTCTTCCAAAATGTTTTAGGCTTTTTCAGGTAAGTTTTGGCAAACTCCAGCTTGGCTTTTTTATGTCTCGGGGTAAGAAGTGGAGTCTTCCTGGGTCTCCTACCATACAGTCCCTTTTCATTCAGATGCCGACGGATAGTACGGGTTGACACCGTTGTACCCTCGGACTGCAGGGCAGCTTGAACTTGTTTGGATGTTAGTGGAGGTTCTTTATCCAACATCCGCACAATCTTGCATTGAAATCTCTTGTCAATTTTTCTTTTCCAGCCACATCTAGAGAGGTTAGCCACAGTGCCATGGGCTTTAAACTTCTTGATGACACTGCGCACGGTAGACACAGGAACATTCTGGTCTTTGGAGATGGACTTGTAGCCTTGATATTGCTCATGCTTCCTCACAATTTGGTTTCTCAAAACCTCAGACAGTTCTTTGGTCTTCTTTCTTTTCTCCATGCTCAATGTGGTACACACAAGGACACAGGACAGAGGTTGAGTCAACTTTAATCCATGTCAACTGGCTGCAAGTGTGATTTAGTTATTGCCAACACCTGTTAGGTGCCACAGGTAAGTTATAGGTGCTGTTAATTACACAAATTAGAGAAGCATCACATGATTTTTCGAACAGTGCCAATACTTTTGTCCACCCTCTTTGTTATGTTTGGTGTGGAATTATATCCAATTTGGCTTTAGGACAATTCTTTTTGTGTTTTTTCATTTAAGACAAATTAAATGAAGATAATAATACCAAAGAATTTGTGTTTGCAATCATTTTCAGGAAGAAACTGAGTATTATCTGACAGAATTGCAGGGGTGTCAATACTTTTGGCCATGACTGTATCTCTCTATATAAAAATGAATGTGTGTGTATCACCAACCAATCACGAAGCATCTTTCATTTCACCAGAGCTGTTCAAAAGAAGCTGAGCTGTGATTGGTTGCTATGAGCAACAGTTTTCCTTGCAAACACTAACTAAGCATCTCTCATTTCACCAGAGCTGGTTAAAAGTAGCTGAGCTGTGATTGGTTGCTATGAGCAACAGTTTTCCCACTTGACAACACCTCAACAAACACTGACATGGGGGGAGAAATCTAGCATCCCTGGGAACATAAGCTCCCAGCCATTGTCTGCCCCCCTGAAAGGAGCAGAGAGCACATGACAGAAATGAATCCCCCCTCCCGTGCCCATATACCCATCACACTCACACATCCTCCATCCCGTAGGCACATCTTCCCTCTTAAAGGGATCACTGGTATGGAAGTCAGAGCAAATCCATCTAGCTCTTTGGTTTTGACCCCAGGCCTCTCTTAAAGGGATCCCCGGTAGTTCCATTCAGCTCTGTGGTTCTGACCCCAGGGTCTCTTAAAGGGATCTCCGGTATGGAAGTCAGGGCAAATCCATCCAGTGCTTTAATTCTGACCCCAGGCCTCTCTTAAAGGGATCCCCGGTATGGAAGTCAGGGCAATTGCCTTCAAATGCTCTGGTACTGACCCCAGGCTCTCTTAAAGGGATCTCCTGTGTGGAAGTTAGGGCAAATCCCTCGGCACTCTGATTCTGACCACAGGGTTCTATTAAAGGGATTATTGGTATACAAGTCAGGGCAAATCCACTCAGCGCTCTGGTTCTGACCCAAGTCCCCTCTTGAAGGGATCCTCGGTACGGAAGTGAGGGAAAATCCACTCTGCGCTTTGGTACTGACCCCAGGCCTCTCTTAAAGGGATCTCCGTTATGGAAGTTAGGGTAAAATCCCTCAGCGCTCTGATTCTCACCCCAGGCTTCTATTAAAGAGATCATTGGTATGGAAGTCAGGGCAAATCCACTCAGCGCTGATTCTCACCCCAGGCTTCTCTTAAAGGGATCCCCAGTATGGAAGTTAGGACCGTTCCAGTCAGCGCTCTGGTTCTGACACCAGGCTGACGGGATGATGTGGGATATTAGGGGTAGTAGTCCGGTGGCTCTGGCTGATGGGATGATGTGGGATATTAGGGGTAGTAGTCCGGTGGCTCTGGCTGATGGGATGATGTGGGATTTTAGTGGTAGTTGTCCGGTGGCTCTGGCTGATGGGATGATGTGGAATATTATAGTGAATGTGGCTACGCAGAATGGGCGGGGCTCTACACTCAGCTTTATTTATATGGATATGATCATTATAATTTATTATAACTAACCGTAGTTAGTTACTATACCCGGGCAGCGCCGGGCTCTTCAGCTAGTCATTTCATAAAAACAGCTAAGTATTAACTAATGAAGTCATTATTACCACTTACACCAGGGTTGCCACCCAACTTTTCTAGACCCCCAAAGTGCCCAGTTCCACACTTATACAGGAAGACAACTGTAATAGCAAGCAGATTGTCCTTCAGGTTTCTTAGAAGCCCAGGTGACCATCAACAGGGCTGTGATTATGGCCCCTTCATGCCCACTATGTATATGTAACAGACATCCAGCAGCCATCACTCTCATTTCTTCTGTTAACCTCTTAAATGCCACTGTCAATTACTGATGTCTCCCTGCGGGGACTGATGAGGCAGTTGATGGCTTACTTAGAGGGGTTATTACCGTTTTTATAAATGGGTATTGTTGGATACAGCGCGTTAATATAAACAGTTTTGCAATTTACTGCTTTATTAAAATTTTCATGCGTCCTTGAGATATTAACACTTTTCATTTGTTTACAGCTTGTTGTCTTGGAAATCGACCACCCCTGCTAGACAGCAGAACGTGCCTCATACTTAAAATTCTCTCTAAAAATTCTTACTGTTGTGAAGCTAGCCAGGATCAATGGAGCATGCCATTACTTCCTAATCCCGGCCAGCTTCAGTGCAGAGCTTACAAGCAAGACAGCATTGGTGGTCGATCTCCTAGCAACAAGGTGTAATTAAAAGGAAAGTGTTAATGTCTCAATAACAGCTACAAATTTTAATAAACAATAAATTGCAAAAATATCCATCTATGAATATGGGAGAATCCGGTTTAGACATTGTCACTGCCATCTTGGTGGTTCTGGAAGCCTAGGTGGTTTGATACCGCCACAATCCTACTGAACTTGAAAATCATGTTGCCATGTCATTTGTAAAACCGAAATCCAAAAAAGAATGGCAGATTTGTGTTTTTTTTCACCATTTTACCTACTTTGGAGATTTTTTCCCATTTTTTTTCTCCCCAAGCTTCCCTACGTCTTGTTTGGCGAGCAGAAATTGGGAGACTTTTGTGAACATCATCTGTAACTGGTTTGCTACGCTCTTCTATTGTTTGAAAAAAAAAGGAAAAATAATTCAGAAATCTCCGGCAGAATCTTATCTCATTAAGGACTTGGCAAATCAGAAGAAGAAGCAAATAAGAACCAGCTTCACAAGATGAAATTTAATAATGGCGAGAAGAGGGATTGTATAAACATTTTAGCAGTTCTGCAATGGAATTTTTTTTTAGGTCTTTTTTTTCCATGTAACCTTTTAGACACTGAGAAAAGCCATAAGGGTTATAGTCAGGCGGTGAAACTGATTTACAGTGTCCAGGACACCTACTGGTGGTGAAGTCGGCCATGTTGTCATAGAAATGACAATGGTAACTGCAAGTCTGAGACACTGGCTGTAATACATGTAAGTTGTAAAGCTGGGTGATAACTAATATCTCATGACATTATACACAGGAGCTCTGTATATACTGTATAGTGTACAGGTAATACATCGATCACCAGTGACATTATACACAGGAGCTCTGTATATAGTGTATAGTGTACAGGTAATACAGCGATCACCAGTAACATTATACACAGGAGCTCTGTATATAGTGTCAGTGTACAGGTAATACAGTGATCACCAGTGACATTATACACAGGAGATCTGTATACAGTGTAAATGTACAGGTAATACAGTGATCACCAGTGACATTATACACAGGAGCTCTGTACATGGTGTCAGTGTACAGGAAATACAGTGATCACCAGTGCTATTATACACAGGAGCTCTGTATATAGTGTATAGTGTACAGGTAATACAGCAATCACCAGTGACATTATACACAGGAGCTCTGTATATAGTGTAAAGTGTACAGGTAATACAGCAATCATCAGTAACATACACAGGAGATCTGTATATATTGTCAGTGTACAGGAAATACAGTGATCACCAGTCACATTATACACAGGATATCTGTATATAGTGTAAGTGTACAGGTAATACAGTGACCACCGGTGACATTATACACAGGGGCTCTGTACATGGTGTCAGTGTACATGTAATATACAGTGATCACCAGTGATGTTATACATAAGAGGTCTGTATATTGTGTCACTGTACAGGAAATACAGTGACCACCAGTGACATTATACACAGGAGCTTCATGCCGAAGTCCTGCTCTGACAGGCAGGGTCTACGGCGTGTCTCTTCACTCACCCATGCTGCAGTCAGTTCTTCCCTTCCCCATGCTCTGCATGCTTCCAGACGGTCTTCTGGCCATGTCCTTAGGGTACGCGCACCCTCTTAAAGGGTCAGTGCGTGCACTTGCTATTTCCTCCCCAGCCAATAGCTGTGGGACATTATGTATATATTGCTTCCTCAGTGTACAGGTAATACAGGGATCACCAGTGCCATTATACAAAGGACCTCTGTATATAGTGTATAGTGTACAGGTAATACAGTGATCACAAGTGACATTATGCACAGGAGCTCTGTATTGTGAGGATTCCGGACTTTTCTTTGTGCCTGTTTTGCCTTGATCCAAGATGGAGTGTTGTATCTCGCCCTGTCATGGAACTTCTTGTCTGTCCTGATTATTTAAGTCTGGGTTGTGTGCTCCTCTTTGCCTGAGTATTTTGTTGCTGTTGGCGCCTGAGCTCCTGCCTGTCTGCTGGTGGACTCCCTGCTGCTGCTGCTCATTTGTCAGTGCTCTGCCTCTCCAATTTCTGCTGCCTACAGTCCTCTGTGCATCTCCCTTATGCTGTCTGTGCTTAACTACTGTCTGTACTGCTAGTTGGAGTTATTCGCCCCTGGAACTGCTGTGGCCAGTAAGGAATCCTGACATCATCATCTCCTGTAGGTCTCTGTTTGTCTGGGCTGCGGTGCTGGACTTGTGCGGGACTTTCAACCCAAAAGGTACATATAGTTAATTTCTCTGGGTAATGCCACTTCTTCACAATGCTGGACTTCTACGTTTAAGTGCCGTGTGCATTTCGACCCTTATGATTGCTGGACTTCTACACTTTAGTGCTGTGAGCGTGCTCATTCCTAAATATCGCTAGACTGCCTCTTTAAATGTGGTGTGCTTACTTACATACTTTCTGCTGGACTTCTATGTTTAGTGCCTTATACACACCTGCATTATATTACTATTGGACTGGTTATATTAACAGTCGCGCTCCGCTGTTCAGTTACTCTGGACATCTCTATATTGAGCTGTGCATTCATTACTATTGTAGGAAGTGCTCTGTTAGTTTTACTTTACTTGCATAATTCCATATTGTGCTGTGCTTGTGTTGCAATTGCAGGAAGTGCTCTGTTAGTTTTGTCACACTTGTTAAATAAACTTATTTGCATCAACTTTGGCCTCAGTTTCATATTATGCCATGTAATCAGATTCCGTAGTACCCATATAACTGTTACATGTATAATGGTCAGTGTACAGGTAATACAGCGATCACCAGTGACATTATACACAGAAGCCCTGTATATAGTGTATAGTGTACAGGTAATACAGTGATCACTAGTGACATTGTACACAGTAGCTCTGTATATGGTGTCAGTATACAGGTAATACAGTGATCACCAGTGACATTTTACACCAGAGCTCTCTACAGGGGCGGACATACCGCCGGCTCAACCGGTGCAGTTGCACCAGGGTCCAGAGGTGGAGGGGGCCCCCTGAAGGATGGCTAATAATGAGGTAAATCTGGCCTGAGGGGCCCCTGACCAGATTGCCCTCATGTGCACCAGGCAGGGAGTTGCAGGGATCCGTCCTACTTCCTGCCCGCACTTCCTATCTCACACAGCAGGGGTTGAATGACATCATAATTCAGCGCCATGGCTGTGCGAGACAGGAAGGAAGCTGCCGGCGATGCCGCGGCTGCAGGATACTGTGCACAGAGGTGAGATGTGTGTTGTGTGTACATATGCAGAGAGATGAATGGTGCTGTATGTGTAGGTGGAAGAGAGGGCATGTGTGTGTGGAAGCAGAGGTGAATGGTGCTCTGTGTGTGTAGGTGGAGGAGAGGGCAATGATGGTGGTGATGGGACAGAAGGCTATGTTGGTGTGATGGGGCAGAAGGCAATGATTGGGTTGATGGAGAGGGCAACGATGGGGGTGATGGGGCAGAAGGCATTGATTGGGTTGATGAAGAGGGCAATGACGGGTGGTGGGGGAGAAAGCAATAATGGGGGTGGTGGGGGAGAAGGAAATGATGGAGGTGGTGGAATGGGCAATTTATGGGGGTGGTGGGGAAGGAGGAAATTATGGAGGTGGTGGAATGGGCAATAATGTGGGTGTTGGGGAGGAAATGATGGAGGCGGGGTAATGGGCAATGATGGGGCTGGTGTGGAAAAAGACCATGATGGTGGGTGAGGAGGAAATGATGGAGGTCGTAGAATGGGTAGTGATGGGGGAGAAGGCAATGATCATGGCAGTGGAAAGGACAATGATGGGGGTGGTGGGGAGGAGGCGATGATGGAGGTGGTGGAATGGGAAATAATGGGATGGTGGGGAGAAAGCAAAGATGGAGGTGGTGATGAGGGCATTCATGGGGTGGTGGAGAGGACAATAATAGGATGTGGGGAGAGGATGACAATGAGGAGTATGGGGGATTAGGATGGGAGGAAGGTGGATTTATAAAGGATTTAGGAACAGGGGAGGTGGAGGTAGACGTTATTACTGCTTATTATATCTAACACTGTCCCTTAGTATAAAATGTACTCACTTATTATGTATAACACCATCCCTCAGTATATAGTGCAGTCACTTTTTATGTATAGCACAGTCCCTTAGTATATAGTGTACTCACTTATTTATAGCATAGTCCCTTAGTATATAGTGTACTCACTTACTATGTATATCACCATCCTTAGTTGCATAGTTTCCTCTTTTGTTATGTGTAACACCATCCCTTATTACGTACCATCCTCTCTAGTTATATATGATGCCGTCTGTCACGGGGTCCTTCTCCAGTATCACACAATCAACAGAGCGAGGGAAGTGTGAACAATCCCAAGACCTTTATTATAGGCAAAATTAGAAGGTCCATAAACAATCCACCACCCTGAGGATACAATAGTCCAGAACACGAATGAAGTTCAGTAACAGGATAAAATGTCCAGGGAGATGTGAGTCCAATAACCAGCAGCCAGAGGATAAAAAGTCCATACGCTTCCCTTTCTCTCTGACGTGCTGTGTGATGAGATGGGATGTAGTCTCTCCATCTCGGGGTCTTTTATACCCTAGAAAGGTAAGCTATTTTTAGAATTACCCAGTGTCCTTCAGTACACCTTCACATTCTGTTCCCTCTTTAGAAGTCAACAAACTGGTTTCATAATACAATGCACAATTAACATATCAGTAACATCAATAGACAAAGATAAACACACACTATGTAGAGTCAGACTGCAGACAGTAAAGGCCTCATTACACACAGCGATGTCACTGGCGAGATCGCTGATTTTGTGACACATCAGCGATCTCTCCAGCGACATCGCTGTGTGTGACATCCAGCAGCGACCGGCCCCCTGATCGTGCTGGATCATCCTAGGCCGTTTTTTCATCGCAGGTCTCCCGCTGGCCAGCGCGCATCGCTGCGTGTGGCAGCGGGTGCCAGCGATCCGCAACGCTGCACACTGGTATCCAATGTAAACAGCGGGTTTCTAAGAGCCGCGCGGCTCGTACAAACCCGCTGTTTTCGTTGGATACCAGCGTGATGCAGGTTTCCAAGGTAAACATCGGGTTTCTAGGAGCCGCGCGGCTCTTAGAAACCCGCTGTTTACGTTGGATACCAGCTTGCTCGCTGGTCCTGAACACTGGAGGGGCTGTCTATGTGACAGCTCACCAGCGATCAGCCTAACATGTCCCAGCGATCCCATCCATGTCGGAACGTTGGTGGGATCCCTGGGACATCGTTATGTGTAACGGGGGCTTAAGTGAGCTAATTGAATTATCAGCCTTTTGGAAGGTAATTGAGACTCCAGACAATATGGGGAATACACGAAACAAGAAAACATGATGAAAATCAGTGAAATAGAAATATACACAAAATGATATCCTCATAGCCTATCACACCATCACACCAGCCCTTATTTTATAGCTTCATCTGCTGATATATATAGTGCTGTCTCTTACATAGTGTATTCTTGTTATTTTTGTTATTCACAGTGCCCTCTTTTATTATATAGTCTTCTCTCTTGTTAGATATAAAATGACTGCTGATGGAGCTGCCGGTGACTAGACAACCAGTCCATCGGCTCCTCCATTAGAAAAGGAGCTTTCCCATGCTCCATCAGCCATCATTGCTTTAAACAGCTAAGGCTAGTTTCACATTTGAGCTAGGAGGTGCAGCGCACGGCCGCCATGCAGTTCTGCCCCCTGCCGCGCCCCCTCCGATCAGCTCCTCGTATGGGCGCATGACGCTGCATGCAACCCGCGTACCCTATCGTTAGCATTGGGTACGCAAGCTGTGCGCTGGTACTCTTTTGCCAGCGCATGCGCCCTTTTGACGGTGCGCCAAGCGCAACAAAATGCAACACTGTGCTTTTGGCGCACCGTCATAAGGGCACATGCTGATCGGAGGTGGCGTGGCAGGGGGCGGAGATGCACGGCGGCTGTGGGCTGCACCTCCTAATGCAAGTGTGAAACTAGCCTAACAAGACAGGACGGTATGTAATAAAAACCAAGGCTCTATATAATCCAATATGTAAGTGACAGTGCTGTACATAACAAGAGAGGGCACTGTATAATAAGGGGTGGCAATATACATAATAAAGGAGACTATGTAATATACATGTGTATGTGGCTATATATATATATATATATATATACATATACACACACAGCACCGTCACTTACATGTTGGCTTATATAGAGCCCTGTTTTTTATTACATACCGTCCTGTCTTGTTAGCTTTATAATGCAATGATGGCTGATGGATATATATAGCTTTGTCACCTTAAAATGAGGGCAACCAAGACATTTTCTGCACAGGGGCCCCAAGCTGTCAGTGTCCGCCCCTGGCTCTGTATATTGTGTCAATGTACATGTAATACAGTGATCACCAGTGACATTATACACAGAAGTTCTGTATATAGTATATATTTACAGGTAATATAGTGATCACCAGTGACATTATACACAGGAGCTCTGTATATAGTGTATAGTGTACAGGCAATACAGCGATCACCAGTGACATTATACACAGGAGCTCTGGATGTAGTGTCAGTCTACAGGTAATACAGGGATCACCAGTGACATACACACAGGAGCTCTGTAAATAGTGTCCGTGTACAGGTAATATAGTGATCACCAATGACATACATAGGAGCTCTGTATATAGTATCAGTTTATAGGTAATATAGGGATCACCGGTGACATTCTATGCAGGAACTCTGTATATACTTTCAATGTACAGGTAATACGGTGATCACCAGTAATATTATACACAGGAGTTCTGTATATAGTGTCAGAGTACAGGTAATACAGTAATCACCAGTGACATTTTACACAGTAGCTCTGCATATAGTGTACAGGTAATACAGTAATCACCAGTGACATTATACACAGGAGCTCTGTATATAGTGTCAGTGTACAGGAAATACAGGGATCACCAGTGACATTATACAAAGGAGCTCTGTATATAGTGTTAGTGTATAGATAATTCAGTGATCACTGGTGATATTATACCCAGAAGTTCTGTATACAGTGTCAATATACAGGTAACACAGGGATCACCAGTGACATTATACACAGAGCTCTGTAAATAGCAGGGGGCACCATCTCCTCAAAACTAGCACTGCCACCACTCTCCTCAGCCAGCTTGTAATCTCCCTCATTACTAGCACCAGCGCTGCAGCCCCTCTCCTCTGCTCCTAACTCTCCCATCAGGCTGCGCCACTCCATCAGTCTGCGTATTTACTTAGAAATATGCAAAACACAAGCCGCGGAGACACCATCACATGTTTCTCAATGCAAGCAATGACTAGCCAGGTCTTTCCCCGGGAAGGAACAACCACGGGAAGTGCAGTCTCCAATGAAGGAAACCACCTATGCCAAAACATGGTATCCATCCACAGACAGCTGTTTGGGGGTATTGCCCCTCATCAGTGTGGAGTAGGAAACTGGCCAGTAGGAGCAATGCCTAGTGGAAGACTGTGAAAAATGAGGATGAATGAACTCATGGAGATCAACATCCAACACTGTGGAGACACCATCACATGTTTCTCAACGCAGTGATTCTAGAGCAATGCCCCATCCCTTATGGGAAATATGTAAAAACATGCAAAACACAAGCCGCAGAGACACCATCACATGTTTCTCAACGCAAGCAATAACTAGCCAGGTCTTTCCCCGGAAAGGAACAACCACGGGAAGGGCAGTCTCCAATGAAGGAAACCACCTATGCCAAAACATGGTATCCATCCACAGACAGCTGTTTCGGGGTATTGCCCCTCATCAGTGTGGAGTAGGAAACTGGCCAGTAGGAGCAATGCCTAGTTGAAGACTGTGAAAAATGAGGATGAATGAACTCATGGAGATCAACATCCAACACTGCGGAGACACCATCACATGTTTCTCAACGCAGTGATTCTAGAGCAATGCCCCCATCCCTTATGGGAAATATGTAAAACCATGCAAAACACAAGCAGCGGAGACACCATCACATGTTTACCTGCGTATTTACTTAGGACAGGGATCTTGCATGGGCTGAGGACTGTTATGGGCACGCGGCTGAGGAAAGTGGCGGCGGCACTATTGCTGAGATGGCGCACGTGCCCACAGGTAGGACTGATATATGAAGAGACCAGATCAGCGACGGAACGGGCAGAGGTGAATGTGTATTTATTTATTTATTTTTTTCAATGTGAGGTCATTATACAGTGAGGAGCATCATGTGTGGCCATTATAGAGTATGGAGCAGTATATGATTCCATTATACAGTATGGATCATCATGTGTGGCTATTATACAGTATGGAGCATCATGTGGGGCCATTATAGAGTATGGAGCAGTGTATGGGGCCATTATAGAGTATGGAGCAGTATATGGGGCCATTATAGTATGGAGCTGTATATGGGGCCATTATACAGTATGGATCATCATGTGGGCCTATTATACTGTATGGGGCATCATGCGTGGCCATTATAGAGTATGGAGCAGTATATGGGGCCATTATACAGTATGGAGCATCATGTGGGGCCATTATACAGTATGGAGCATCATGTGGGGCCATTATACAGTATGGAGCATTGTGTGGGGCCATTATACAGTATGGAGCAATGTGTGGGGCTGTTATACAGCATGGAGCATCATGTGGAGCCGTTGTACATTATGAAGCACTATGTGTAGCCATTATACAGTATGCATCTTATGTGGCCATTATACAGTATGGAGCATCTTATGTGGCCATTATACAGTATGGAGCATCATGTGTGGCCATTATACAGTATGGATCATCATGTGTGGCCATTATACAGTATGAAGCATCATGTGTGGCCAATGTACAGTATGGAACATCATGTGGGGCCATTATACAGTATGGAGCATCGTGGGGCCATTATACACTCACTGGCCACTTTATTAGGTACACCTGTCCAACTGTGTGTTAAGACTTAATTTCTAATCAGCCAATCACATGGCGGCAACTCAGTGCATTTAGGCATGTAGACATGGTCAAGACAATCTCCTGCAGTTCAAACCGAGCATCAGTATGGGGAAGAAAGGTGATTTGAGTGCCTTTGAACGTGGCATGATTGTTGGTGCCAGAAGGGCTGGTCTGAGTATTTCAGAAACTGCTGATCTACTGGGATTTTCACGCACAACCATCTCTAGGGTTTACAGAGAATGGTCCGAAAAAGAAAAAAAATCCAGTGAGCGGCAGTTCTGTGGGCGGAAATGCCTTGTTGATGCCAGAGGTCAGAGGAGAATGGGCATACTGGTTCGAGCTGATAGAAAGGCAACAGTGACTCAAATTGCCACCCGTTACAACCAAGGTAGGCAGAAGAGCATCTCTGAACGCACAGTGCGTCGAACTTTGAGGCAGATGGGCTACAGCAGCAGAAGACCACACTGGGTACCACTCCTCTCAGCTAAGAACAGGAAACTGAGGCTACAATTTGCACAAGCTCATCGAAATTGGACAGTAGAAGATTGGAAAAACGTTGCCTGGTCTGAGGAGTCTCGATTTCTGCTGCGACATTCGGATGGTAGGGTCAGAATTTGGCGTAAACAACATGAAAGCATGGATCCATCCAGTCTTGTATCAACGGTTCAGGCTGGTGGTGGTGGTGTCATGGTGTGGGGAATTTTTTCTTGGCACTCTTTGGGCCCCTTGGTACCAATTGAGCATCGTTGCAACGCCACAGCCTACCTGAGTATTGTTGCTGACCATGTCCATCCCTTTATGACCACAATGTACCCAACATCTGATGGCTACTTTCAGCAGGATAATGCGCCATGTCATAAAGCTCGAATCATCTCAGATTGGTTTCTTGAACATGACAATGAGTTCACTGTACTCAAATGGCCTCCTCAGTCACCAGATCTCAATCCAATAGAGCATCTTTGGGATGTGGTGGAACGGGAGATTCGCATCAGGGATGTGCAGCCGACAAATCTGCGCCAACTGTGTGATGCCATCATGTCAATATGGTCCAAAATCTCAGAGGAATGCTTCCAGCACCTTGTTGAATCTCTGCCACGAAGAATTGAGGCAGTTCTGAAGGCAAAAGGGGGTCCAACCCGTTACTAGCATGGTGTACCTAATAAAGTGGCCAGTGAGTGTACAGTATGAAGCATCATGTGTGGCCAATGTACAGTATGGAACATCATGTGGGGCCATTATACAGTATGGAGCATCGTGTGAGGCCATTATACAGTGTGGAGCACTATGTGGGGCCATTATACAGATTGGAGCATTATGTGGGGCTATATTACTGATTCAAGCACTATGTGGGGGTCCTAATACAGTATGGAAGGCAATGCAGTGCCCCATTATACTGTATAGAGCACTATGTGGAGCCCATTACACTTTATGCAGGACTGTGTAGGGCCCATTACACTCTATGGAGCACTATGTGAGGTCCATTACATTGTATGGAGGACTATGTGGAACCATTGTACTGTACAAAGGACATTTTGTGCACATTATAGTGAATGGAGAGCTGTGTGGGGATTACCTTTGGAGAATCACACTGTAATGGTTTCATCATTCTTTGTTGGGGGAATTGAGGGAGGGGGATAAAGTAGGGTCATCATACTGTGTTTATGTATCCTTTACATATTTATACCCGGCCATTGGGCCATAAGCTTTTTACTGCTGTTACATAACATTATATTATTCCACTATAATTCCAAAAGCTAATCGTTTTTAATTTTGGCCCTCTGTGTATTTAGTTTCAGATCCCATGCTTAAAGGGTTGTTCTCATCAGGATAAAGGGCTACAATTTCAAAGAAGTTGTAAAAAACAAATTGGCAATTTTACTTTTGAATAGAAATCCACTTCATTCTCAAGAACAGACCTCCACTGCAATCGGTGGCTAGTATCTTAGGCTTGGAGAGAAGGGCTTACAAGCTCTTTGCTATAGCACGCTAATGTACGAGTAGTTTTTCTAATCTAAAACCTCAGTATTCCGGTTAACTTGCCGTGCTGACACTTTGCCATAAATACGAGGGTTTTAGATTGCAGTTTGGGCACTCGGTCCCTAAAAGGTTTGCCATCACTAGTATATAGTGTCAGTGTTCAGGTAATACAGTGATCACCAGTGACATTATACACGGAGCTCTGTATATTATATACAGTATATACAGTAGTTAATACACTGACTCACCAGAGACATTTCTAGTGGAAGTCCTTCATCTTTCCTTTTTTTTTTTTCATTCAGCGCAGACCGTCATCACTTCTTCCAAACAGGATTCATCCCTTCATAAAATAATACCGTTATCTAGAGCACATTCCCCACTTTTCCCCCAACTACTACACTATGCAGCTGAATACAGACGTGCATCCACCATTAATATATAACAGTTATTATGCAACCCACCATTACAAATTCCAATTGTAATCCAACACTTTGATGCCACTAACTATAAATAGCTATTTTCCCCACCCAATAAATATATAAACTAATTAGATCCTGTACTCTTTCCCCCAATTCATTACCAGTCACAGTCCTGTATCCTCAATGCCCCCACTATGTGCCTCCAGCTCCTCTGATTCATTATATTTACATGCCCCTTCACAATTCATTATGTCATGTCTTCTCTCTCTCCCAACCCCACCCTCTATTCATTATCAACTACTCTCCTCCACATTGAATACATCATTTACTGTCTCCCATCCTCCAGTCACAATACATCATTTACTCCCCCCACCCTGAATTCATCATTATTTCTACTCCCCCACCTCAATCCATCATAATTGAGTGTCCCCCGTCCGCCACCCTCAATGCATCCTCATTTGCTCCCCCCACACCGATTTAATTCATTTTATTTAAAAAAAAAAAAAAAAAAGTTCTCATACTTACCTCTGACACGATCCCCCTCAACTGCAATTCTGCTATTCTGGCACGTACATGCCGGCGCCTGCGCAATGATGTCATCTAAAATGTGCTGTAACTAGCACGCCACAGAAAAGGTGGAGGGAGCTCCCCTGGAGCTGCGCTGTTGTTCTCTTTTGATGAAAGCTCCCTGCACCGAGACATGTGCCGCCGATGGTGGTGTGCATTATTATACCTGGGGCCCGGTGAGCAGAAGCAAAGGAGGGGGGCCTGAACTGGGTCCGAGTGCCCACTCTTTGCTTCTGTTCACCGGGCTCCATACACCACTAAGGGAAGTAGTGCTCTGATGGTGGCCTGGTGTGTAACCAATGGTAAGCACGCTGCAATACCTAGTGATTACTGCAGAGCATGAGAGGGATGTACCTGCAGTGACCAACAGATGGCACCACAAACTCTCTGTAGTACTCAGTGTGGAAGCTAGGAACCTTCCTTTCAGCAATAGTGAGGGAAGATTTTGTAAGGTGCACAGGTCACAATGTTTCCTGGGGAACAGACACAGGCAGGCACTGTCTGCATGTTATTGACTAGTTGAGGCAGGAGACAGACAGGGACTAAGAGATGGCTGCCAGGCAGAGTGATCTGTACAAGACAGGAGGATCTAGGCACAAGGGCACAGAGAGAGAGCAAGAGAATATGGTGGAATCAGAGGCCACAGCAACCAGACTCAGAGCCCCAGGGGCCACCACACACTTGCTGGTTTCCATATTGCCTATGATTACTGCATTTTTCCCAGATCTCGGCTAACAAGAAATCTGTGTATGGGCTCATACCCATTTGGAAGAAAAAAATGGTCCGATTTCCGGACCGAAAAAACAGGATGAGTGTCATGCGAGTGTAATGCGATTTCCATGCAATTTTTTTTCCACAGAACATCTGTATGACATGCGTATGAAGTCCGTATGCAATGCTATTTTAACATGAACTTTTACATACAGCAGTTCTCTCTATGTTAAATCTCATCTTAAAGTAGCATTGTTATATATATGTCACACACATATATATATCTATATATACACATATATATATATATATATATATTTGAGAGAGAGATAGATAGCAGAATAGCCGTTAATTCATTTGTTGGCTTTTGTAAAATAATTGCAGAAGGAGACCGTATAAGAGACATGGTTTACATATAGTAAATCATTGCATATCAGGGAGATTTATATATGTCAGTGACTACTAATTTTATTAGTGTGTTTGTGTAAAATTTTGGAGCTGTAGATGTTAAATGAAAGAATATGATCACGATAAAATATTACATGGGCTCAGAGCAATTTTCTCCACCAGAGAGGGAAAGCCAGTGACTGAGGGCAGATATTAAAGCCTAGAAAGGGACCATGGTCCCCCCCTGGCTAAAAACATTTGCCCCCAGCCACCCCAGAAAAAGTGCATCTGTAAGATGTGCCAATTCTGGCACTTAGCCTCTCTCTTACCATTACCAGGTAGAGGGTGGCATATGGGGTAATAAGGGGTTTATGTCACCTTGCTTTTGTAAGGTGACATTAAGCCCGGTTAATAACGGAGAGGTGTCAATAAGACACCTATCCATTATTAATCCAATAGTATGAAAGGGTTAAAATACACAAACACATTAAGAATAAAGTATTTTAATGAAATAATTAAACACACAGGTTTCCCATCTTTATTAAACTCCCAAACCAAGCATCCAATAATTGCATCCTGTGTGAATCCTGTTAGTGCATTTGTATCGAGGCCTACTCAGACAGGTAAGCATATTTGCCTGTTTTTTTGTTTTTTCTTGAATATTGGATGATTTTTATTCCTCTTTTTGTGGTTTTGATGTTAGAGTAGGACTAGCAAGTGTAAGGACCCTTGACGTGGGTTGCCAGCTTACGTATTGTGGCAAGAATATCAACTAATACCTTTCATATATTGATATGTTTTTGTGCACTTTATATTTTTCTCGGGGTGCAATTGGGCCCAAATGGCTCTGTAAACTGTGGCCTCTGTTCACAAAGGATGCATCATAGTTAGCACTGGGCAGCCCGCCATAGGGCGTCATTAATAGGCTGTGAGCCAGATGCCCTGCATTCTTTTTGTGAACATTGCCACATACAGATTATATATTCTTTTGCACTGGTGTGCCACACGGTCAATCCCTGATTGAAGGCTGGCTGTCTCATTTGGTATTATTGCACCTGTGTAGTTGCCATTTTACTTTGGTCCGCTGCACCCTGTTAGTGCATTTGTACTGAGGCCTAGTCAGACAGCGCCATACAATGTATACACAGTGCCATATAGTGCCCAGATAGCGCCTTACAGTGTACAGATAGCGCCATACAGTGTACAGATACATAGTGTCCAGGTAGTGCCATACAGTCAGGGGTGGATTAAGGGTAGCCAGGGCCCGGGGCAGTTCAGACTCTGTGGGCCCCCCTCGTCACGTGACGGGGGTCACGAATCGTAGAGCCACACTCTACATAGAGAATAATGGGGCCTCCAGCACCGACCTCCACCCGCAGAGCCGCACTCCACATAGAGAATAATGGAGCCTCCAGCACCGACCTCCACCCACAGAGCCGCACTCCACATAGAGAATAATGGAGCCTCCAGCACCGACCTCCACCCGCAGAGCCGCACTCCACATAGAGAATAATGGAGCCTCCAGCACCGACCTCCACCCGCAGAGCCGCACTCCACATAGAGAATAATGGGGCCTCCAGCACCGACCTTCACCCGCAGAGCCGCATTCCACATAGAGAATAATGGAGCCTCCAGCACCGACCTCCACCCGCAGAGCCCCACTCCACATAGAGAATAATGGGGCCTCCAGCACCGACCTCCACCCGCAGAGCCACACTCCACATAGAGAATAATGGAGCCTCCAGCACCGACCTCCACCCGCAGAGCCGCACTCCACATAGAGAATAATGGAGCCTACAGCACCGACCTCCACCCGCAGAGCCGCACTCCACATAGAGAATAATGGAGCCTCCAGCACCGACCTCCACCCGCAGAGCCGCACTCCACATAGAGAATAATGGAGCCTCCAGCACCGACCTCCACCCGCAGAGCCGCACTCCACATAGAGAATAATGGAGCCTCCAGCACCGACCTCCACCCGCAGAGCCGCACTCCACATAGAGAATAATGGAGCCTCCGGCACCGACCTCCACCCGCAGAGCCGCACTCCACATAGAGAATAATGGAGCCTCCGGCACCGACCTCCACCCGCAGAGCCGCACTCCACATAGAGAATAATGGAGCCTCCAGCACTGACCTCCACCCGCAGAGCCACACTCCACATAGAGAATAATGGAGCCTCCGGCACCGACCTCCACCCGCAGAGCCGCACTCCACATAGAGAATAATGGAGCCTCCAGCACCGACCTCCACCCGCAGAGCCGCACTCCACATAGAGAATAATGGAGCCTCCAGCACCGACCTCCACCCGCAGAGCCGCACTCCACATAGAGAATAATGGGGCCTCCAGCACCGACCTCCACCCGCAGAGCCGCACTCCACATAGAGAATAATGGGGCCTCCGACACCGACCTCCACCCGCAGAGCCGCACTCTACATAGAGAATAATGGGGCCTCCAGCACCGACCTCCACCCGCAGAGCCGCACTCCACATAGAGAATAATGGAGCCTCCAGCACCGACCTCCACCCGCAGAGCCGCACTCCACATAGAGAATAATGGGGCCTCCAGCACCGACCTCCACCCGCAGAGCCGCACTCCACATAGAGAATAATGGAGCCTCCAGCACCGACCTCCACCCGCAGAGCCGCACTCCACATAGAGAATAATGGAGCCTCCAGCACCGACCTCCACCCGCAGAGCCGCACTCCACATAGAGAATAATGGAGCCTCCAGCACCGACCTCCACCCGCAGAGCCGCACTCCACATAGAGAATAATGGAGCCTCCAGCACCGACCTCCACCCGCAGAGCCGCACTCCACATAGAGAATAATGGAGCCTCCAGCACCGACCTCCACCCGCAGAGCCCCACTCCACATAGAGAATAATGGAGCCTCCAGCACCGACCTCCACCCGCAGAGCCCCACTCCACATAGAGAATAATGGAGCCTCCAGCACCGACCTCCACCCGCAGAGCCGCACTCCACATAGAGAATAATGGAGCCTCCAGCACCGACCTCCACCCGCAGAGCCGCACTCCACATAGAGAATAATGGAGCCTCCAGCACCGACCTCCACCCGCAGAGCCCCACTCCACATAGAGAATAATGGAGCCTCCAGCACCGACCTCCACCCGCAGAGCCGCACTCCACATAGAGAATAATGGAGCCTCCAGCACCGACCTCCACCCGCAGAGCCGCACTCCACATAGAGAATAATGGAGCCTCCAGCACCGACCTCCACCCGCAGAGCCGCACTCCACATAGAGAATAATGGAGCCTCCAGCACCGACCTCCACCCGCAGAGCCGCACTCCACATAGAGAATAATGGAGCCTCCAGCACCGACCTCCACCCGCAGAGCCGCACTCCACATAGAGAATAATGGGGCCTCCAGCACCGACCTCCACCCGCAGAGCCGCACTCCACATAGAGAATAATGGGTCCTCCGGCACCAACCTCCACCCGCAGAGCCGCACTCCACATAGAGAATAATGGGGCCTCCAGCACCGACCTCCACCCGCAGAGCCACACTCCACATAGAGAATAATGGAGCCTCCAGCACCGACCTCCACCCGCAGAGCCGCACTCCACATAGAGAATAATGGAGCCTCCAGCACCGACCTCCACCCGCAGAGCCACACTCCACATAGAGAATAATGGAGCCTCCAGCACCAACCTCCACCCGCAGAGCCGCACTCCACATAGAGAATAATGGGGCCTCCAGCACCGACCTCCACCCGCAGAGCCGCACTCCACATAGAGAATAATGGGGCCTCCGACACCGACCTCCACCCGCAGAGCCGCACTACACATAGAGAATAATGGAGCCTCCAGCACCGACCTCCACCCGCAGAGCCGCACTCCACATAGAGAATAATGAAGCCTCCAGCACCGACCTCCACCCGCAGAGCCGCACTCCACATAGAGAATAATGGAGCCTCCAGCACCTACCTCCACCCGCAGAGCCCCACTCCACATAGAGAATAATGGAGCCTCCAGCACCGACCTCCACCCGCAGAGCCACACTCCACATAGAGAATAATGGGGCCTCCGGCACCGACCTCCACCCGCAGAGCCACACTCTACATAGAGAATAATGGGGCCTCCAGCACCGACCTCCACCCGCAGAGCCGCACTCCACATAGAGAATAATGGAGCCTCCAGCACCGACCTCCACCCGCAGAGCCCCACTCCACATAGAGAATAATGGAGCCTCCAGCACCGACCTCCACCCGCAGAGCCGCACTCCACATAGAGAATAATGGAGCCTCCAGCACCGACCTCGACCCGCAGAGCCACACTCCACATAGAGAATAATGGAGCCTCCAGCACCGACCTCCACCCGCAGAGCCACACTCCACATAGAGAATAATGGAGGCTCCAGCACCGACCTCCACCCGCACTCCACATAGAGAATAATGGAGCCTCCAGCACTGACCACCACCCGCAGAGCCGCACTCCACATAGAGAATAATGGAGCCTCCAGCACCGACCTCCACCCGCAGAGCCGCACTCCACATAGAGAATATTGGAGCCTCCAGCACCGACCTCCACCCGCAGAGCCGCACTCCACATAGAGAATAATGGAGCCTCCAGCACCGACCTCCACCCGCACTCCACATAGAGAATAATGGAGCCTCCAGCACTGACCACCACCCGCAGAGCCGCACTCCACATAGAGAATAATGGAGCCTCCAGCACCAACCTCCACCCGCAGAGCCGCACTCCACATAGAGAATATTGGAGCCTCCAGCACCGACCTCCACCCGCACTCCACATAGAGAATAATGGAGCCTCCGCCACACACCTCCACCCGCAGAGCCGCACTCCACATAGAGAATAATGGAGCCTCCAGCACCGACCTCCACCCGCAGAGCCGCACTCCACATAGAGAATAATGGAGCCTCCAGCACCGACCTCCACCCGCACTCCACATAGAGAATAATGGAGCCTCCAGCACTGACCACCACCCGCAGAGCCGCACTCCACATAGAGAATAATGGAGCCTCCAGCACCGACCTCCACCCGCAGAGCCGCACTCCACATAGAGAATATTGGAGCCTCCAGCACCGACCTCCACCCGCAGAGCCGCACTCCACATAGAGAATAATGGAGCCTCCAGCACCGACCTCCACCCGCACTCCACATAGAGAATAATGGAGCCTCCAGCACTGACCACCACCCGCAGAGCCGCACTCCACATAGAGAATAATGGAGCCTCCAGCACCAACCTCCACCCGCAGAGCCGCACTCCACATAGAGAATAATGGAGCCTCCAGCACCGACCTCCACCCGCACTCCACATAGAGAATAATGGAGCCTCCGCCACACACCTCCACCCGCAGAGCCGCACTCCACATAGAGAATAATGGAGCCTCCAGCACCGACCTCCACCCGCAGAGCCGCACTCCACATAGAGAATAATGGGGCCTCCAGCACCTACCTCCACCCGCAGAGCCGCACTCCACATAGAGAATAATGGAGCCTCCAGCACCGACCTCCACCCGCAGAGCCACACTCCACATAGAGAATAATGGGGCCTCCAGCACCGACCTCCACCCGCAGAGCCGCACTCCACATAGAGAATAATGGAGCCTCCAGCACCGACCTCCACCCGCAGAGCCGCACTCCACATAGAGAATAATGGAGCCTCCAGCACCGACCTCCACCCGCAGAGCCGTACTCCACATAGAGAATAATGGGGCCTCCGACACCGACCTCCACCCGCAGAGCCGCACTCCACATACATGGCTGCTCTCAGTGCTCTGTGCTGTGCGCACAGGACCTGTGATGAGGTCACAGGAGGGGAGGAGACAGGGGTCACATGATCGGGGGCCCTGACACCTTCCCTCCTGTGATCTCATCACAAGCCTTTGCACGCTACCAGCAGCATCAGCGTTCACGCTACTTGTAGATGCTGCTGGTAGCAGAGCACATAATGCCGCCCCCACGGTCACTCACTTTTAGGTGGGGAGAAGATGGAGTGCCATTGCAGCAGCCAGCAGGAATGTGGTGGGGGCCCCCTTAGAAGCTCTTGTGGTGGGGGCCCCGGGGCTGAAGCCCCGCCTGCCCTGCCTATAATCCGGCCCTGCGCGGCGGTGGCGGATTATAATGGGGCAATTTACTGGCCTGGGCTGTGGGCCCCTTAACCCCACTGGGCCCGGGGCAACTGCCCAAATTGACCTCATTATAATCCGCCACTGCATACAGTGTACAGATACACAGTGCCTAGATAGCACCATACAGTGTACAGATACACAGTGCCCAGATAGTGCCGTCCAGATACATAGTTTATACAGTGCCAAGATAGTGCCACACAGTGTACAGATATACAGTGCCCAGGTAGTGCCATACAGTGTACAGATATATAATGCCCAGATAGTACCATACAGTGCCAGATAGTGCTAGACAGTGTACAGATACACATTGCCAAGATAGTGCCCAGGTAGTGCCATACAGTGTACAGATACACAGTGCTATACAGTGTCCAGCTAGCGCCATACAGTGTACAGATACAGTGCCCAGATAGTGGCATACATTGTATAGATACACAGTGCTATACACTGCCTAGATAGCGCTATACAGTGTACAGATATACAGTGCCCAGATAGCGCCATACAGTGTACAGATACACTGTGCCATACAGTGCCAAGATAAACCACATACAGTGTCCAGATACACAGTGCCCAGATAACGCCATACAGTGACCAGATACACAGTGCCCAGGTAGTGCCATACAGTGTACAGATACACAGTGCACAGATAGCGCCATACAGTGTACAGATACACAGTGCCATACAGTGCCCAGGTAGTGCCATACAGTGTACAGGTACACAGTGCGAGACAGTGGCCAGATAGAACCATACAGTGTACAGATAAACAGTGCCCAGATAGTGCCATACAGTGTACAGATAAACAGTGCCCAGATAGTGCCACACAGTGTACAGATATACAGTGCCCAGATAGCGCCATACAGTGTAGAGATGCACAGTGCCCAGATAGTGCCAAGATAACGCCATACAGTGCCCAGATACAGTGTACACTGGTACAGATACACAGTGCCCAGGTAGTGCCATACAGTGTACAGATTCACAGTGCCATACAGTGTACAGTTACACAGTGCCATATAGTGTACAGATACACAGTGCCCAGATAGCACCAGTGTAAAGATATACAGTGCCCAGATAGTGCCATTCAGTGTACAGATACAAATTGTCATACAGTGCCCAGATAGTGCCAGACAGTGTACAGATATATAGTGCAGAGGTAGTGCCCATACAGCGCCATTCAGTGTACAGATACACAGTGCCCAGTAGTGCCATACAGTCTACAGATACATAGAGCCGTACAGTAGCCATATTGCGCCATACAGTGTACAGATACAAAGTGCCCAGATAGTGCCATACAGTGTACAGATAAACAGTGCCCAGATAGTGCCATACAGTGTACAGATAAACAGTGCCCAGATAGTGCCACACAGTGTACAGATATACAGTGCCCAGATAGCGCCATACAGTGTAGAGATGCACAGTGCCAAGATAGTGCCAAGATAACGCCATACAGTGCCCAGATACAGTGTACACTGGTACAGATACACAGTGCCCAGGTAGTGCCATACAGTGTACAGATTCACAGTGCCATACAGTGTACAGTTACACAGTGCCATATAGTGTACAGATACACAGTGCCCAGATAGCACCAGTGTAAAGATATACAGTGCCCAGATAGTGCCATTCAGTGTACAGATACAAATTGTCATACAGTGCCCAGATAGTGCCAGACAGTGTACAGATATATAGTGTAGAGGTAGTGCCCATACAGCGCCATTCAGTGTACAGATACACAGTGCCCAGTAGTGCCATACAGTCTACAGATACATAGAGCCATACAGTAGCCATATTGCGCCATACAGTGTACAGATACAAAGTGCCCAGATAGCGCCATACAGTGTACAGATATACAGTGCCCAGATAGCGCCATACCATTTACAGATATAGTGCCAGATAGTGCCATACAGTGTGCAGAACCACAGTGCCCAGATAGTTCCAAACAGTGTACAGATATACAGTGCCCAGATAGCGCCATACAGTGTACAGATATACAGTGCCCAGATAGCGCCATACCATTTACAGATGCAGTGCCAAGATAGTGCCCAGATAGTGCCATACAGTGTGCAGAACCACAGTGCCCAGATAGTTCCAAACAGTGTACAGATATACAGTGCCCAGATAGCACCATACAGTGTACAGATATACAGTGCCCAGGTAGTGCCGATATAGCGCCATTCAGTGTACCGATACATAGTGCCCAGTAGTGCTATACAGTCTACAGATACATAGTGCCATACAGTACCCAGATAGTGCCATACAGTTTACAGATACAAAGTGCCATACAGTGCCAGATAGCATCATACAGTGCCCAGGTATTGCCATACAGTGCCCAGATAGTGTCATACAGTGCCCAGATAGCGCCATACAGCGTCCAGATACACAGTGCCCAGATAGTGCCATACAGTGTACAGATACACAGTGCCCAGTAGTGCCATACAGTACCCAGATAATGCCATACAGTGCCCAGATAGCGCCATACAGTGTACAGATACACAGTGCCCAGGTAGTGCCATACAGTGGCCAGATAGTGCCATACAGTGTACATATATAGTGCCCAGATAGCGCCAGTGTGCAGATGCACAGTGCCAGACAATGCCCAGATACACAGTGCCCAGATAGTGCTATAGTGTACAGAAAAGTATTGATATAAAATGTACAAATAGTGCCATACAATGCCCAATTAGTGCCATACAGTGCTCAGTGCCATATTGTGTACAGATAAATATTGATATACAATGTACAAATAGTGCCAAACAACGCCATGATAGCGCCATACAGTGTACAGATATACAGTGCCCAGTTAGTACCATACAGTGTACAGATAAATATTGATATACAATGTACAAACAGTGCCATATAATGCCTAAATAGCGCCATACAGTGTACAGATATACAGTGCCCAGATAGTGCCATACAGTGTACAGATAAATATAGATATACAATGTACAAATAGTGCCATACAATGCCCAGATACTGCCATACAGTGTACAGATAAATAGTGCCATACAATGCCCAGATACCGCCATACAGTGTACAGATATACAGTGCCCAGATAGTACCATACAGTGTACAGATAAATATTGATATACAATTTACAAACAGTGCCATATAATGCCTAAATAGCGCCATACAGTGTACAGATATACAGTGCCCAGATAGTGCCATACAGTGTACAGATAAATATAGATATACAATGTACAAATAGTGCCATACAATGCCCAGATACCGCCATACAGTGTACAGATAAATAGTGCCATACAATGCCCAGATACCGCCATACAGTGTACAGATATACAGTGCCCAGATAGTACCATACAGTGTACAGATAAATATTGATATACAATTTACAAACAGTGCCATATAATGCCTAAATAGCGCCATACAGTGTACAGATATACAGTGCCCAGATAGTGCCATACAGTGTACAGATAAATATAGATATACAATGTACAAATAGTGCCATACAATGCCCAGATACCGCCATACAGTGTACAGATAAATAGTGCCATACAATGCCCAGATACCGCCATACAGTGTACAGATATACAGTGCCCAGATAGTACCATACAGTGTACAGATAAATATTGATATACAATTTACAAACAGTGCCATATAATGCCTAAATAGCGCCATACAGTGTACAGATATACAGTGCCCAGATAGTGCCATACAGTGTACAGATAAATATAGATATACAATGTACAAATAGTGCCATACAATGCCCAGATACCGCCATACAGTGTACAGATAAATAGTGCCATACAATGCCAGATAGTGCCATACAGTGTACAGATAAATATTGATCTACAATGTACAAATAGTGCCATACAATACCCCGATAGCGCCAAATAGTGTACAGATAAATAGCGCCATACAATATCCAGATAGCACCATTCAATGTCCAGATACCACCATACAGTGCACAGATAACATTTTTATATCCTTCAGCTCTGGGGCATTTACTCCACCAGACGCCCCTTCTCCAGAGGTATTCCACATTGGATGATGTACGCAGCTCCATGTGTACTGACTCCATTTTCCTTCCATCTTTGCTGCATGTGTGTTCCATCTAGCAGACATTAGGCCTGACTTTTCTCCTGTGCTTTAGTGCACCAGCTTCAGGGGAAGGTAAATGAGGGCGCACATAATTCCATCCTCTATTAGGTGCTGGAATGGGTTGTGTTCCTGTTTGATTGCATAGATGTAAATTCCTTGCGGCCTGTTAACATGTTCAGGCTTTATTATACGGCATGCCTCATAAAGCAGAGGGGCTTGGAAGACGCGCCACAGCCTTACAGCATGCAGAAAAGGCGCGAGAGAATACTTCTTGGCATCAAGCATGGAATATTGGTGGAGAATGATGTACCATATGTAGGCTTCACACATCTCTGCCCTAGTTGGCAGCACATGGTAGTCTGCTGTTATGTAAACTGTGTTTTATAAAAGTGCAGCTTATAAATTGCCCTGCTATTAGGCTCCTGTATCCTCCACCTTCCCCTGGCAGCTCAGCACTGGAGAAGCCATATTATCAAACCTCATAATTATTGTGATGTGCGTCTGGGCAAAAAATGATCACGACTGGTGCTCCACTAATGTTTTTTTTACAGGGACACCCCCTTTTTTTTATTATTTCCCCTTACATGCCGACTCCACGCCTCTTCTATTTCCCTATATTACGAGACTGGATGCCGGCAAAGTTTCCAAAAACCTGAGTTCTGTGACATTTTGGGAGGTTTCATCAACACCTAGTAAAAATTAAAAACTCTTTGGTGAGTCCAGGAGGTTTCCTTTATTTTTGGTAGCCTCTAGTCAATGTGCATTTAATGGATGAGCAATAGAGATGAGCGAGCACTAAAAAGCTCATTACTTGAGCCAAGAAATTCCTAATAATGGGAGTCAATGGGAAAGCCGATTAGTTTTCCGGTAGACCCTACATATAGGTCTGGGAGGCAGTGAAAATGTTAAAATTAATGGAAAAAGTGCTGACTGGAAGGAGAACAACATCTGAAAGACCCCTGGAAGCATCTCTGACTCCCAGATCGCTGCTGAGAACAATGATGTCACACTATTTCTCCACTTTAAGGTGTGACAATAAAATATTCAAAATTGATGAGAAAATTGGAGTTTTCATGGAAAAAAAGGCAAGAAATATTATTTCCTGTATAATGACTTGTATATAACGCTAAATTTAAAAAAAATATTTAAAAAAATATAATTAAAGTAAACCAAAATTGAATTTTTTATTAATAATTTGGAAATTTCAGTGTAACTTATGAAGGAAACTAGAGACTCAGATACACCCTGTATTAGACATAAAGGAGGGCATCATACACTTTCTGTTCAAATTGTTATGTAGTGGTACTCCTAGACTTATAAAGGCTATCTATGCACTATGTGCAAAGCCTGACAAAGAATACAAGCAGGGTCATCCATACACCCTTGAAGGCACCAACTGTAGTGCCTCATTCAAATATTGTGAACAGAGTGTAGTTGTGGTACTACTACGCTCATAAAAGCTCTGCACACAGTGCAAAGCCTGCCAATAATTACAAGCAGGATCATCGATACACCATAGAAGGCACCAACTGGAGTGCCTCAAAAAAAATTAAGAAGATGTAGTTGTGGTCATTTTACACTCATAAAGATGATGCACACAGTGCAAAGCCAGAAAACAATTATGAGGTGAGTCATCCATAGACCCAAAAAGGCAACAACTGGCGGTCCTCGTTCAAATATTAAACCTTTAAAACACTATATCTGCGGCTATCATCTGGTGGTGTGGAAAAGTCGGGTCTAATCTAGTCTTTGTTCATTTTTATCATAGCGATCCTGTCAGCACTTTCTGTTGACAGGCGAAAGCACCTGTCTGTTATAAGACCCCCGGTGGCATTAAAACCCGCTCAGACAAGACGCTAGCAGAAGTGCAGGACAACACCTCCAAGGCTGGTTTTGTCAGCCAGGTATTGCTTGGCATCTTTAAAAACTTTTCCCTTGTCAAAAATGCTTGGTCATCAGGCCCTGGACGCTGAGGTCATGAAATTAGCCCAGGCCTTTCACAATGCACCTCTGCTGTGTGTATCCTGCTATGAATGTGCACCGAGGAGGATAGCAGGCCCAAGCTAAGCCACAGAAAACCAGAGAGGTTGGTAACTAAGTAGATGCAGACCCCCTGATCCTGTCCACACAACTAGCAGTAGCCGTGGAGTGTACCTACGATGATCCTAGATGCCTTGGCACAGCCAGAGAGCTAACTAAGCCGAAAGCAAGAAAGGGGAAATCTAAACTGCCCCAGAGCAGACCCCAAAGGAATAGATAGCCCCCAAACATATACAGTGCCTTGTGAAAGTATTCGGCCCCCTGTAACTTTTCAACCTTTTCCCACATATCATGCTTCAAACATAAAGATACCAAATGTAGATTTTTGGTGAAGAATCAACAACAAGTGGAACACAATTGTGAAGATGAATGAAATTTATTGGTTAATTTAAATTTTTGTGGAAATTCAAAAACTGAAAAGTGGGGTGTGCAATATTATTCGGCCCCTTTAACTTAATACTTTGTTGCGCCACCTTTTGCTGCGATAACAGCTGCAAGTCGCTTGGGGTATGTCTCTATCAGTTTTGTACATCGAGAGACTGAAATTCTTGCCCATTCTTCTGTGGCAAACAGCTCGAGCTCAGTGAGGTTTGATGGAGATCGTTTGTGAACAGCAGTTTTCAGCTCTTTCCACAGATTCTCGATTGGATTCAGGTCTGGACTTTGACTTGGCCATTCTAACACCTGGATATGTTTATTTGTGAACCATTCCATTGTAGATTTTGCTTTATGTTTGGGATCATTGTCTTTTTGGAAGACAAATCTCTGTCCCAGTCTCTGGTCTTTTGCAGACTCCAGCAGGTTTTCTTCAAGAATGGTCCTGTATTTGGCTCCATCCATCTTCCCATCAATTTTAACCATCTTTCCTGTCCCTGCTGACGAAAATCAGCCCCAAACCATGATGCTGTCATCACCATGTGACAGTGGAGATGGTGTGTTCAGGGTGATGAGCTGTGTTGCCTTTACGCCAAACATATCGTTTGGCATTGTTGCCAAAAAGTTCGATTTTGGTTTCATCTGACCAGAGCACCTTCTTCCACATGTTTGATGTGTCTCCCAGGTCGCTCGTTGCAAACAATAAAGGACACTTTTTATGGATATCTTTGAGAAATGGCTTTCTTCTTGCCACTCTTCCATAAAGGCCAGATTTGTGCAGTGTATGACTGATTGTTGTCCTATGGACAGACTGTCCCACCTCAGTTGTAGTTCTCTGCAGTTCATCCAGAGTGATCATGAGCCTCTTGCCTGCATCTCTGATCAGTCTTCTCCTTGTTTGAGATGAAAGTTTAGAGGGACGGCCGGGTCTTGGAAGATTTGCATTGGTGTGATAATCCTTCCATTTCAATATGATCGCTTGCACCGTGCTCCTTGGGATGTTTAAAGTTTTGGAAATCATTTTGTATCGAAATCCGGCTTTAAACTTCTCCACAACAGTATCACGGTCCTGCCTGCTGTGTTCCTTGGTCTTCATGATGCTCTCTGTGATTCAAACAGAACCCTGAGACTATCACAGAGCAGGGACATTTATACGGAGACTTGATTACACACTGTTGGATTATATTTATCATCATTAGTCATTTAGAACAACATTGGATCATTCAGAGATCCACAATGAACTTCTGGAGTGAGTTTGTTGCACTGAAAATAAAGGGGCCGAATAATATTGCACGCCCCACTTTTCAGTATTTTAATTTCCATAAAAATGTAAAATAACCAACAAATTTCATTCAACTTCACAATTGTGTTCCACTTGTTGTTGATTATTCACCAAAAATTTACATTTGGTATCTTTATGTTTGAAGCATGATATGTGGGAAAAGGTTAAAAAGGTCCAGGGGGCCGAATACTTTCGCAAGGCACTGTATTGTCGGTGAGACAAGATGAAAACACAAACGCAGGTAGAAAAATAGACTGAGCAAACAATGGGGCCCAAACTGACTAGACAGGACAGGAAAGGAAAGACACTGTCTGCAATCACGCAAAAAAACCCTGCAAAAAGTCCAACACGTCTGATGCACAAAAACACTGAAGTCGCACGACTTCGCCCCCACTATATCAGCACTCTGGTATGTTCTGAAAGCAAAGCAAAAAGAGACCAATATAACAGGGGACAAAACAAACTGGCACATGCAGTAACATATGGGCAGTGATTCAGCACAGCCCCAGCCGGAGCTGGCTGACCCGCACAAAGCAGAGATAAACAAAACCAGATCAAATGCAAACAGAATAACAAATGAACCACTTAGCTGAACAATGCAGGGAAAGAGCAGGAGACATCAGACCTAGAAGGCAAAGGAAGAAAATCACCAGCAGGGCTAGAGGGAGTCAGCTGTCTTAACTCCCAATCAGAAACCCCAGATCTCCAATCGTCTTCCTCATTATCAGGTGTCAAGCCTCTGTCAATCAGATCAGCTCCACTACCTCCAATAACCAGCAGAGGGAGTCCAGAAAGAAAACTCGCAACCCCTCTGTCAATCTAACCAGCTCCACTACCTTCAGTAATCACCAGAGGGAAGCCAGAGAGAGAATTCACAACAGTATCCCTTGCTTCTCCTCTTTGACTGGGCAAGGAAGCTTCCTCCTGAGTCTAGCGTTGTCTGATGGAAATTTTTTCATCATATTTTCCACAATGGCCTTCCAATGTAGCGCAATTTTAGTAGACCTTTTCGTCTTAGGAAGAGGAGATGCAAACTTCTTGAAATGTGGGTCTAGCAAGGTGAAGAACCAGTATGTTTTTTTGGGCCAAGATGAATGCAACGCAAGGGTCACGGGAAATGCAGTGGTACATAAAGTCAACCATATGCGCCAAGGTCCCTACAGCCAACACTTCCCTGTCTCCACCATGAGGATAACTCTCCATCTCTTCCTCCTCATTCCCCTCAGCCCATCCACGTAGGAGAGACAGGATGAAGCTTGTGTGGGAAATAGTCTCTTTTGTGCTCCTGTTCCTCCTCCTCAGACTCCACCTCCTCATTGTTACCCAATCTGTGCTGAGCAGATGAGATGAGGCTGGATAGTACCTTCCTGTATCATATCTTCCTCCATCTCCACCTGGTCCACATACAAAGCTTCACGTTTAATTGTCAGCAGCGACTTTAAGTAGGCACAGAAGCGGGATCGTTGCTCTGATTATGGGGTCATCGCCACTCACCATCTTTGTGGAGTCCTCAGAATCTTGGAGAACTGCATAACTGTCAGACATCCATGCCCACTCTTTGGTTGTGATGTGTGGATGCTGACCAGAATACCGATGGGCGTGTTGGAGATGGTAATTGACAACTGGCCTCTGCTGCTCGCAAAGCCTTGCTAGCACCAGCATGTGCAGTGCAGAGTTGCAGTGCATGGTCATGACGCACACCAGTTGGTGAGCTGGCACTTGCATGCGCTGCTGCAGCACTGTCAAAGCGGCGACAACTGTAGCTGACATACAGAAATGGGCGATGATGCGGCGTACCTTGACCTGAAGCTTTGACAAATCTGGGTAGGTTTTCAAGAACCGCTGAATTACCAAGTTAAGGACAAGGGACAAGCATGGTACATGTGTGACCTTGCCAAGCTTCACAGCAACCACCAGGTAAGGCAGAGGTCAAACTAGTGAGAAACATGCACGAGTATTGCGTCTCAATACCTGGCACTACCGCCGGCACTTGGAACGGAGCACTCAGCTGCATAGAAATACATACAGCCACACACTCCAGTCCCGAGTGCCGTGGAAGTGCCTGGTATTGAGACGCGAGACTCGTGCGAGTTTTTCGCAAGTTTGACCACGGCCTAACAGTCAGTATTACATACAACCATGCCTGGTTGTAGGTTCAGTAGCAAGAGCCACAGATTTGTCTGGTCTGTTATGCCTTTCAATGCCTCAGTGTGTGGTTTGTCTCCTAGACAAATTAGCTTCACCAGAGCCTGTTGCCAATTTGATGAGGCAGATGGTGGGCTCGTTGATAGCTCATCGGATATGGAGGAGGAGGAGGAGGAGCAGCAGCGGGTTCAGAAACTCGTGTAGGAGGTGGCGGAAACCCTGATAGGAGTGCCAGCAATCCTCGGCATCAGTAGCACATGTGACGTGCCAGGATGTGACTTGCCCCCAGCCTCCACAATGTTCAACCAGTGTGCCATTAGGGATATGTAGCGTCCCTGAGAAAGCGCCTGTCTACGTATTGGTCGATAAGTGGATAATCCTAGCAACTGCCTCAGTAAGGGCATGAGTTATGTTCCTGCTGGTACAAGATGGCCACAACGGGAGAAATAGTGGTGACTGAGTACTGATGGACCAAATTTGTACACCTTTTGTTTATTTCAAACCAGCAAAATTTCACACAAACTAAATTCTACAGTATATATGACAATAGTGTTTTTTAAATAACCAAATTTCCATACGTGTAGCATGTTAATTTAGGTTTTTATTTCAGACCAACAAAATTTTACACAAATCAAGTTCTAGAGTATATGTGACAGTCAATCTTTTAAGAACCAAATTTGTACACTTGTAGCAGCCCAATTTTGTTCTTTTATTTCAATCCAACAGAATTTCATACAAAGCGGGTCATAGAGAATATATGACATTAGTCAATTTTTGGATCAAAAATATTTTGTGAACTACGTTTTTAAAAATGTTAACCTGCCATAATTTTACACAAAGCATGGTAAACTGTATGACTAATTCAATCCCGAAAAAAATTTTGAACTTAAATATTTTGAACGTTTAATTGATGTACTCCTACACTGATAAACGCTTTGCAGAAAGTGCAAAGCCAGGAAAAAATTATCAGAAGGGTAGTATAGTGATCATCTTCTGGTATCTGCTTCTTCATCTCTTTCTTCGGGATGCTGGGTAGACTGGTTCAATCTACTTCCTGGAGCCCAATTCCCAGGTGCCTGGGCTGTAAGTGACCTGGTATTAGCACCAAGCCGGAGTTCTGCTCTGACAGGCAGGGTCCTCGGTGTGTCTCTTCACTCACCCGCACAGAGGTGAGTTCTTCCCTTCCCCATGCTCTGCATGCTTCCTGCCGGTCCTCTAGCCATGTCCTTAGGGCATGAGCATGCACTCTCGCACTCTTAAAGGGTCAACGTGTGCACTTGCTATTTCCTCCCCATCCAATAGCTGTGGGACATTATGTATATATTGCTTCCTCCCCACTGGGAAGGTGCCTAAGCAACCTTCCTATTTGGCAGTCTAAATTGTGTAAGGTTGCATACCAATCCCCGCTGCACTCTACTGCAGACCCTGCCTGCTGCACTGTAATACAGACCCTGCCTGCTGCACGGTAATGCAGAGCCTGCCTGCTGCACTCTGATACAAACACTGCCTGCTCTACTGCAGATCCTGCCTGCTGCATTCAAATGCAGATCCTGCCTGCTGCACTTTAATGCAGACCCTGCCTGCTGCACTCAACTGCAGATCCTGCCTGCTGCACTCAACTGCAGATCCTGCCTGCTGCAATCTGATACAAACACTGCCTGCCTGCTGCATTCTGATACAAACCCTGTCCACTGCACTCAGGTGCGAACTCCATCTGCTGCACTCGGATGCGAACTGTCTGCTGCATTCTAATACAAACCCTGCCAGCCGCTCCCTCCAGTCTGTCCTCTGGGTCCAGCTGCTGCTCGTCCGTTGGTCTGTCCTGGAGTGGCACCTGGTGTTCATTGGAATCCAAGTCTAATTTCACCATCAGAGGCTCTAGTGAACAGTCAGGTGCTCACTGAGTCACGCCCTCTAGGCTCTCCACGGTTCGTGGCACAGTGGTTCCACTAACAATGTCTGTGACACCCAGATTCAGGTAGTGCAGGAGCCCCCGACATATAGAAATGGGCGACAGCCCTCTGTGTCACCTACACCATTGCCTGCTCCCGCATATGAGGTGGGGAATCCCATGGACAGTACGATATCTTTGGGCTGGTAGCACCATCTCCATCCCCCTCGATGAGCCTCTCCCAGGACTGTTCATTTCTCAAGAAGGGTTCCTTCCTGATCCATTCTCAGATCACACACACTACATACCAGCGATGTTGACCCTCCATTTTGAGGAATGCAACCTTGGTTCCAGCTGTCGGCTTTTACAGCCTTCGAGGCATGTGTTCCATCTCTACTGCCTGCTGGTTGAATTCAATGTGATGACAGGTCTCAACTTTTCCACAAACCCCTATCTCTGCTACCGGTCAAATGTAACGACCTCCCTCAGGGATGCCAACTGTCGGTACCTTGTGCCTAGTATTTCTCGAGCCCTGGTCCTGGCTTGCCTCCTTTTCTCTTCTGACCAGCCTAGGCCCTGTAGTCTGCTCACTAGCTGCTAGATCCTGACTCTCCCATCTGCAGTCTGAAAGAACCGCAGTGATGAAGGCTGCGTCCTGGGTTTGGGCCTTGGTGGTTTTGGAAATGTGGCTGTTCTGGACCACAGGCTACTTCCACCTCAGCTGTAAAGCCTGCTTGATCTAATTCCGATATTCCTCCTTGTCACTCCCTCAAGAGTCTCGTGGGATTCTGCAATTGTTGTTGTCTTGTCGCCCAATGTAAGCACTTTACACTGTATGGATTACTAATTCTATCCAGAAAATAAAATAATGCTTTTCTGGAGTGTTATATACCACTGAATTGTACCCCAGAGCACTTAATACTCTATGGATGAGTAATTGAATACAGAAATTTGTTTTAACGCTTTTTTGGAGTCTTAAATGCCACAGAAATGTAACAGAAAGCACGTAATACGCTATGCATGAGTAATATAATACCCAAAAAAATGTTCAACACTTTTTTAAGAGTGTTATATACCACCTAAATGTACCCCAGAGCATGTAATACTCTATGGATTAGTAAGTAAATTCAGAAAAATTTTCAACCCTTTTTTAAAGCTTTATATATCACTAAAATTTACCAAAAATCACCTAATACTGTATGCATCACTAATTGCATCCAGAAAAAATTTTCAATGCTTGGAGTCTTATATAACACCGAATTGTCACAGAAAGCACCAAATTCTATAGGGATGCCTAATTGAATACAAATTTTTAAACGCTTTTTTTGAGTCTTACATACCACTGAAATGTCACAGAATGCGCTATGGATGACTAATTTAATACGGACAAGTTTTAAACAACTTTTTTTAGTCTTACATACCACTGAAATTTAACAGAAAGAACGTTATACTGTGTGGATGACTAATTGAATCCAGACAAATTTTTCAATATTTTTTTGGAGTCTTATACACCACTGAAATATCACCCAAAACAGCAAATATTATATGGATGACTAATTGAATCCAAATGTTTCAACACCTTTTGTGAGCTTTATATACCACCGTAACATACCCCAAAGCACATAAATGTATATGGATGTATAATTAAATACACAATTATTTTTTAGCATATTTTTGGAGGGTTATATATTACAGAAGTGTACCCCAGAGCATGTAATACCCTATGAATAAGCAATACAGTATAGCACCGGAAAAATTGTGAACACGTTTTTGGAGGGCTATACACCTCAGAAAACTAACATCACGTAATACTCTGTTGATGACTAATTGAATCCATAAATATTTTTCAACACTTTTCTTTGTAGTTTTACATATCACTGTAAGGTAACAATAAACGCGTTCAACTGTATGGATGACGAATTGAATCCATAAAAAATTTTGAACGTAAATATTTTGAAAGTGTAGTTGATATGCAGTGGGTAGGGAAAGTATTCAGACCCCTTTAAATTTTTCACTCTTTGTTTCATTGCAGCCATTTGGTAAATTCAAAAAAGGTCTTTTTTTCTCATTAATATGTAGGTATCACAGGTACGCAGGATGAAGTGATGAGACAGGAGTCGGAGTGAACTTAAAATGTAACTTTTATATATATATATATATATATTTGTATCTATAAAGGCTATCTTGAGTAACCGAAAAAGATAACAGTTATCCTCGCAGAGATCAGAACAATAATACACTGGTAACTCGAACACGACTACCCGGTCGGAACTGGTAACTATGGGTGCCGCGGTGTTGCCAACTCCGGGTCCAGTAACTACAGGTTATCAACTACAACGTGTCACTTATCCTCCTCTGATGTCCGGCAGAGTGATGGTCGTTATCTCTTTGGCGTCTCAGCCGCTGGGCCCAGCCAATGAAGATCTGACGCAGGCTTCTGGCATTCCTACGCCCAGGTGGAGTGTGGGCACAACAGGCCTCTGTAGAGTTCCTCTGCATTGCGCCTCCCGGTGGAGGCGGGATGGCGGCAGCCGGGGCCCGAGCCGTGTGGACCGCAGCCGTGGGTTGGGGCTGGACAGCGGCGGCCATGGGTAGCGGTGAACAGGCCGCAGTTGCGGACTGGAGCCAGACACGGGCGGCCGTGGGTGGCGACGGGCAGGCCGCAACCGTGGGCCAGATTTGGGCAGCGGCAGCCATGGGTGGCGACGGGCAGAACACAACCGCGGGTTGGACTTGGGCGGCGGCAGCGGGTGCCGACGGGCAGACCGAAACTGTGGGCTGGATCTGGGCAGCGGCGGCCGCGGGGGGCAGCAGGAAGGCCGCAGCCACGAGTTGGATCTGGGCAGCGGTGGCCACGGGTGACGGTGGGCAGGCCACAGTCATGGGTAGGATCTGGTCAACGGTGGCCGCAGGTGGCAGTGGGCAGGCCGCAGCCACGGGTTGGAGTCGGGCTGTGGCGGCCGCGGGTGGCAGCAGGTAGGCCGCAGCCACAGGCTGGAGTCGGGCTGTGGCGGCACGGGCGGCAGCGGGTAGGCCGCAGCCGCGGGCTGGAGTCAGGGTGTGGCGGCCGCGGGAAGCGCAGTCGTGCAGGCAGGATCCCTCTGCTGGTCAGTTTGGTGCCATCTCCTTCCTGCCAGTGGTGAGTCTCTCTCCAGTCCCTCTAGTCGTCTCCTTCTAGCTCTGAATCTGGCTCTCTGGCACCCTCCAGTCTTCCTGCTCCTTCTCCCCCGCTCTATCAAGTGCCCCCTGCTGGCGTCCTCAGCGTCTTTTATATTCGCTCCGCCCCCACTCCTTCTAGAACTCTCTCCGGCCCATCCTCTAATAGTGTCCCCCGGAAACAGTCTCCCTAAGAACCTTGGTGACAATCCCCTTGGTTCTGGCCCGGTTACACAGCGGGGACACTCCCTCTTACAAATGTACACTCTGCATCCCATCTTGACTGAAAAAACAGGAATCCCTTTGTCATAAGTATTCAATCCTTTTGCTCAGACACTCATATTTAAGGCAAATGCTGTCCATTTCCTTGTGATCCTCCTTGAGATGGTTCTACTCCTTCATTGGAGTCTAGCTGTGTTTAATTAAACTAATAGGACTTGATTTGGAAATGCACACGCTTGTCTATATAAGACCTTACAGCTCACAGTGCATGTCAGAGCAAATGAGAATCATGAGGTCAAAGGAACTGGCCAAGGAGCTCAGAGACAGAATTATGGCAAGGCACACATCTGGCCAAGGTTACAAAAGAATTTCTGCAGAACTGAAGGTTCCTAAGAGCACAGTGGCCTCCATAATCCTTAAATGGAAGAAGTTTGGGACCACCAGAAGTCTTCCTAGACCTTGCCGTCCAGCCAAACTGAGCAATCGTGGGAGAAGAGCCTTGGTGAGAGAGATAAAGAAGAACCCCAAGATCACTGTGGCTGAACTCCACAGATGCAATAGGGAGATGGGAAAACATTCCACAAAGTCAACTATCACTGCAGCCCTCCACCAGTCGAGTCTTTATGGCAGAGTGGCCCTACGGAAGCCTCTCCACAGTGCAAGACATATGAAAGTCCACATAGAATTTGCGAAAAAACACATGAAGGACTCCCAGACTATGAGAAATAAGATTCTCTGGTCTGATGAGACGGAGATAGAAATTTTTGGTGATAATTCTAAGCGTTATGTGTTGAGAAAGCCAGGCACTGCTCATCACCTGCCCAATACAATCCAAACAGTGAAACATGGTGGTGGCAGCATTATGCTATGGGGGTGTTTTTCAGCTGCAGTGACAGGACGACTGGTTGCCATTGAAGGAAACATGAATGTGGCCAAGTACAGAGATATCCTGGATGAAAACCTCTTCCAGAGTGCTCTGGACCTCAGACTTGGCCGAAGGTTCACCTTCCAACAAGACGATGACCCTAAGCACACAACTAAAATAACAAAGGAGTGGCTTCAGAACAACTCTGTGACCATTTCTGACTGGCCCAGCCAGAGCCCTGACCTAAACCCAAATGAGCATCTCTGGAGAGACCTGAAAATAGCTGTCCACCAATGTTCACCATCCAACCTGACGGAACTGGATTTCATCTGCAAGGAAGAATGGCAGAGGATCCCCAAATCCCGGTGTGAAAAACTTGTTGCATGATTCCCAAGAAGACTCATAGCTATACTAGCTCAAAGGGTGCTTATACTCAATATTGAGCAAAGGGTCTGAATACTTATGACCATGTGATATTTCAGTTTTTCTTTTTCAATAAATTTACAAAAAGTTTTACATTTGTTTTTTTTTCAGACAAGATGGGGTGCAGATTGTACATTAATGAGAAAAAAATGAACTGTTTCGAATTTACCAAATGGCTGCAATGAAACTGCGTGACTGAATACTTTCAGTACCCACTGTACTTCTGCACTCATAAAGGCATTGCAGAAAGTGCAAAGTGTAGTGCAGCAGTGTCCACGCTGTGCAGTGATGAGGCAGTGACCCAAGCAAGTCCCAAACAAAACGTGTTTTAATGTCCAAAAAAAAAAAACGTACAAAGTGCACAGCACACTGTATCCTCCGGATCGCAGTCGGGAAAATCAAGCACAGTCTAGGAGCGCTGTTGTGAGCGATGGCACCGCTGTGTACGCTGAGGTGCCAGGCTTTAGGCTCCGCTGGCTCTGTGATGCCTCACACAGAAAGCGCTCTGCACAAGTATCCTGCTCGGTCTGCTTCCAAGACCAACACTGACACACCCAAAACCCAATACTGCAGGGTTTAAACAGGAATCTGTGGCCATGGCCACTTGTAAGACCCGGCCCTGGAGTGGAGCGACCCGCCCCACTACCATCTGGTAAACCGCTCCAAAAATCAAAGACCGTGCAGGGTTTTTACTGAATAATGCCTGGGCCAAATAACCTGACCAGGTCCATGCTCACTTTTATCTCTGCCTTGTGACTCACAGGCATCCTACTGTGAACACAAGGCACTCCAGTGTGTCTAATAGGACTCTGTCCTCATCCTGGGGGACACATAGCAACCCTCGCATCTGACACTGGTCACTGACTCACATACCCCCCCTCTGTTCAAACTTGTGGGGTTGAACATTTGTCACCATACAGGGGTCCTGTGACAGGGCATCCACATTCCCCTGTGATTTCCCTGCCCAATGTTCCACTGAGAAACTTAAATTTTGTAGGGACAGGAACCACCTGCTGACTCGGGCATTCCTCTCTTTTGCGTTTCTCATCCAGACAAGGGGTGAATGGTCCGTTACCAAATGAAACTGACATCCGAGCAAATAATAGCGTAGGGGCTCCAAGGCCAATTTAATTGCCAAGCACTCCTTCTCCACTACGCTATAATTCTTCTCTGCCGAGGTCAATTTCCTGCTCAAGTAGGTGACTGGATACTCATCCCTGTTCACCTCTTGTGACAACACAGCTCCTAGGCCTACCTCTGAGGCATCAGTTTGGACAATAAAGGTTTATTTGAAGTTGGTGCTGATGAGGGTCGGCTGTCCACACGCCGACTTCAGCGACTGGAATGCTTCCTCATCTTGAGGATTCCATCGGTCCATCACCGTCTTCCTACCTTTTAACAGGTCCATTAGGGGTGCTGATTTCCCAGCAAAATTGGGTATAAACCGGTGGTAGTACCCAATAATGCCAAGGAATGCCCTCACCTGTTTGGTCCTTATGGGTTTGGGCCAGTTTTGAATGGCCTTAATCTTGTTTACTTGGGGCTTGATAACCCCGCAGCCGATCACGAACCCTAAGTACCGGGCCTCCGTGAATCCTATCGCGCATTTCTTTGGGTTTGCTGTTAACCCCGCAATTCTGAGAGACTCCAGTACTGCTTGTATCTGGGACAGATGGTCATCCCAGTCAGTTCTAATGATGACTATGCCATCCAAATATGCCAAAGCGTAATCCTGATGAGGTGCTAACACAATGCCCATCAGCCTCTGGAATGTGGCCGGAGCCCCATGTAACCCAAAAGGCATATTGATAGAGACCCTCTGGTGTTATAAAAGCGGTCTTTTCTTTCACTGACTCTGTTAAGGGGACCTGCCAGTAACCTTTTGTGAGATTCAGTGTGGGCCTCCCCCAGTCTCTCAATTAGCTCGCTCACCCGTGGCATGGGATAGAGGTCATATTTTGACACTTCATTTAACCTTCTGAAATCATTAGAGAAGCGTAATGACCCATCTGGTTTTGAGATTAGGAAAATGGGTCTGGCCCACTCACTGCGGGATTCCTCAATGACTCCCAACTGGAGCATTTGCTTCACCTCGGCCGCGATGGCTTGAATTCGGGCTTCTGGCACTCGGGATGGTTTCATCCGTACCTTTAGCTGGGGCTCGGTCATTATGTCATGTTGTATCACAGAGGTCTGTCCTGGCAGCTCTGAGAATATGTCTGTATTCTGCTGCACCAGGGCCCGAGCCTCCCGCCGCTGCTGTTTGGGGAGAGCTTCATTTATTTTAACCTGACTCCCTGCTGTGTCTTCGGCAAGGGCAAGAGGGACTCCCATTGGCACGACCAGAGTTGCCTCCGTGACCAAACATTCCCGGTCCTTCCAGGCCTTTAACAGGTTTACATGGTACAGTTGATCAGGTTTCCTTTTCCCAGGCTGGTACACCTTATAATTCATTTCGCCCACCTTCCCCCGTATCTCAAATGGCCCCTGCCACTTTTCCATTAAAGGTCCTGACTGTGGCCCTTTTATTATACATGCGGCTTTGAGCGGCCTGGGCATCCAACAGATGCTCCTTTACTATGGGTCGCACGGCCGCAATCCGGTCCTGCATACTTGCCACCTGCTCGATGACACTCTTGTGTGGAGTGGGCTCCTGTTTCCACGTCTCCTTGGCTACATCCAGCAGTCCCCTTCGGTGCCTGCCATGCAAGAATTCAAGTGGAGAGAACCCCGTGGACACCAGAGGTATCTCGCAGATGGCGAACGTTAGAGAGGGCAGTCCCAATCACTCCCATCCATGACGACCACCTTTTTGAGCATGGCTTTGAGGGTCTTATTAAACCTCTCCACCAACCCGTCAGTATGTTTATGGTACACCGACGTACGTAGCTGTTTAATCTGGAGTAACTTACTTAGCTCCCTTGTCACCTTAGACATAAAAAGAAGTTCCCTGATCTGTCAGGATCTCCTTGGGTAGCTCAAGGCAACAAAACATGGCAAATAGTTCACGGGCTATTAGTTTAGCCGAGGTGTGGGGGAGTGGTGTCGCCTCTCGATACTGGGGGGCGTAGTCTACGACTACCAATATGTGTTGATGACCCTGGGCATATTTTACTATTGATCCTTCCAGATCCATCGCAATCTGCTCAAAAGGTACTTCTATAACGGGCAGAGGCACCAATGGACTCCGGTAGTTCGTGGTGGGTAGGGTCATTTGGCACTCCGGACACGTCTCACATTAACTTTGGACCTCAGCATAGATACGTGGCCAGAAAAACCGCTGCAGTATGCGCTACTGCGTCTTTTTGGCTCCAAAATGCCCTCCCAGCATGTGAGAGTGAGTCATGTCAAGCATCACCCGACAGTAAGACTGGGGCTCTACTAGTTGTTCTACCACCCCACCCCGGATTTTGTCAAACCTGTATAGCAACTCGTGGTTGATCACCATCCGTTGCCGTTGTTACTGTTGACATATGCGACAGATCAGGACTTATTTTAAGTGAAGGGAGGACTTTACAGTAGTCTGACAGCAGATGGCGATTGTCATGATCTCAGTGCGGGTTTGACTCGCACACGTGGGGTTAATGTCTGGAACCAGTGCTGATGACTGGCATTTCTGGGGTTAAAGGTTGTGATCCCGGTGCAGGCTTACCTGCACACCTGGGGCTATGATTGTGGCCTCTCCCTGGTTCTGGGAGAGGCTTCTTATAGCCTCAGGACGCTCCCATCCCTGTCAGTTATACTCTTGCCCTTGGCATAGTGTGGTGACCCCTGAGTGTGTTTTTGCTGTGTTCTGGTTGCTTGATAATCTGTGTATGACTCGGTCTGTTCTCTGGATATTACTTTGGATTCTGCTTGGTACCTTCTACGTCTGTTTGGTTTTGACTGCTGCTTGGCCCTGACTATGCGCTCTGTCTCATCCTTGGTACGTTACGGCTATCTCTGTGTATGTACCGCGTTTTGCCTGACTCTGAGTAATTCTGTATAGTGTCTTTCCATCTCACTAAGCAGGACGCTAAGCCCCGCCCCCTTGCAGTCACATGACCGTAGTTCCCGTGTCTGCTTGCTAAACTTCAGCATCCACAGGTCCTGTGCATCGGTACTTTCTGGCTGTACCTGACCCCGGTACCCCTACAGTGCGGGTGAGTCCCTGCTCAGCGGAGGCTGCACGCCGGCGCTGACAGGATCCTGACACTCAGGACACGCGCACTGGCTCAGTGAGCAAGTACAGTGCGGTGTTCCTGACATTATAACTGACCATTAAGTTTTTTGGGTTTTTTTTTTTTCTCTGCTGAGAAATATGGATCCCATACAATCTCTTGCTGAGCAAATGAAAAATCTGAGTCAGATGTTTCAGGGTTTATCTCTGGAGCAACAAGCTCTGGCTCGTTCTCAGCAGCAGGTTTCTGAGACAGTGCGGGGGGCTTTAGCTGCTCGGTCTCTGGGGGCTGGGGCGAGTGATGTTGTTTTGGTGTCCCCAGAACCACCTGTTAAACTGCCTGATTTTTTTTCTGGGAACAAAAAGGAGTTCAGGGTCTTCATGGAGGGGTGCAAACTCTTCTTTAGTTTGAGGCCATGTTCCTCTGGGGACGAAAGTCAGAAGGTAGGGGTCATTATGTCTCTGTTAAGAGGGTCCCCACAAGCTTGGGCTTTCTCCCTTCCTCCCACTGCCCCTGAGAGAGTGTCTGTGAATGCGTTTTTTGAGGCCCTCGGGCACATATATGATGAGCCGGACCGAGTGCGATTGGCAGAGGACATGGTGAAGAGTGTCTGTCAGGGGAAACACTCGGCTGAGTGGTTTTGCACAGAATTCCGCCGCTGGGCCGCAGAGGTCTCTTGGGACGACGACGTACTCCGAGGACTCTTTCACAGAGGCTTGTCCGAGCGGTTACAGGATGACTTGGCATTACATCCCCCACCTAACTCTCTCGAGGATGCCATGACCCAGGCCGTCCGGATGGACCGCAGGCTGCGGGCCAGGGGGGTGATGCAGGCGGAGACTCCATTGTTCCCTATTGGAAAAGAGACTGTTTCTGTACCCATGGACGTAGGGGCTCTCTCCCTGAAGGAAACGGAAAGACAACGCCGGAGAGAAAAGCAGTTGTGCTTCTATTGTGGTAAAACGGGACATTGGAAAAGTGAGTGTCCTGATTGTCCATCCTCAACCCGGTCGACGGGAAACGACTAGGTTTGGGTAGTCAGCAGGGAGACTACTCAGACCATCAGGTACCCTTTTCCTCGTTTTCTAAGGTGTTGCTTCATGTGGAACTGTTAGTGGACGATTGTTGTTTTCCCGCTACAGCTTTCATGGACTGCGGATCATCCATCAATCTCATTGACTCCCAATTGGTCACATGCTGTAAAATAGGGAAAGTTAGACTTAAGGTTCCGATCAAAGTGGTGGCCATTGACTCCTCCCCCCTCACTAAAGAGGGAATTCTCTTTATGTCTGACTTGTTTTCACTCAAAGTGGGCGCTACCCATGTGGAAAAATTAAGTTGTTTGGTTCTGGACAATCTACCAGCAGGATTGGTGTTGGGCATGCCCTGGTTACAACGCCATAACCCAGTCATTAACTGGAAAACGGGGGAGATTGTTCAGTGGGGGTTTAATGATTCGATGTTATGTAATAAGTCTTCACTATTGGTTGAACCAGTTGTATCTGTGTCATCTGTCGAGCTGGAAGGTATTCCAGAGTACCTGAAAGAATTCGAAGAAGTGTTCTCTGAAGGCGAGGCTGAGAGGTTGCCGCCACATAGACCCTTTGACTGCGCTATCGAGTTAGTCCCGGGGGCTAAATTGCCTAAAGCCCATCTGTTTAATTTATCTGGCCCTGAGCGCGTGGCTATGAAAGATTACATTGCTGAGAGTCTTCGCAAAGGACACATACGTCCCTCAGTCTTACCTGTGGCGGCAGGGGGTTTTTTTGTTAAGAAAAAAGATGGTGGTTTACGTCCCTGCCTCGATTTTCGTGAGCTGAACAAGATTACTGTACGAAATACGTACCCCCTTCCGTTGATTCCCGACTTGTGTAACCAACTTTCAGGGGCAAAATGGTTCTCCAAACTGGATCTTCTGGGGGCATATAATTTGATAAGAGTCCGGGAGGGGGATGAATGGAAAACCGCGTTCCTCACGACCGAGGGACTGTTTGAAAATTTAGTCATGCCGTTTGGTCTTACCAATGCCCCAGCCATATTTCAGAATTTCATCAACGTGGTATTCTCGGATCTCATTGGTCGTTTTGTTGTCATTTACTTAGACGATATTCTGATATACTCACACGACAGTCAATCTCATCTGAATCATGTACAAACCGTTCTCCAAAGACTGAGGGAAAAGCATCTGTATGCCAAATTGGAGAAATGTGTGTTTTTTGTTCAAGAATTGTCTTTTTTGGGATTAATTGTGTCCTGTGAGGGTTTCCGCATGGACCCCAAGAAGGTGCAGGCCATTGCAGATTGGGTGCAACCCCGAGACCTTAAGGGTCTTCAGCACTTCTTGGGGTTCGCCAATTATTACCGCAAATTTATTTGGGGGTTTTCACAGGTGGTCAAACCACTCACAGATCTTACTTGTAAAGGTGCGGATGTGAGAAACTGGTCCTCACTCTCAAAGAGGCCTTTGCGACCCTGAAAAGAAGCTTTATGTCTGCTCCTGTGTTAGTACAGCCAGATCCGTCCAAACCATTTGTCGTGGAAGTGGATGCCTCTGAGGTGGGGGTGGGGGCGGTGTTGTCCCAAGGGCCTGCCACTCTAACCAACCTCAGGCCATGTGCTTTCTTTTCCAAGAAGTTCTCTGCTGCGGAAAGAAATTACGACGTAGGCAATAGAGAGCTTCTTGCGGTCAAATTGGCGTTTGAAGAATGGAAGCACTTTTTGGAGGGGGCCAGTCACCCGGTTACGGTGATCACGGATCACAAAAATTTGTCATACATTGAGTCTGCCAAAAGACTAACGCCCAGACAGGCCCGTTGGTCACTTTTTTTTTTCCCGTTTTCAGTTTACGATTACATTTCGTCAAGGGCCTAAGAATGTCAAGGCTGATGCCTTATCGCGCAGTTTTCAGCCGGTGTCGCGCCCTGAGCCAATGTCCTCCATTCTTCACCCTGGGGTTGTGATAGCAGAGGTCTCATGTGAATTGGAACGGGAGATTCAGGGGGCCCAGTCGCGGGCCCCGGCGGCCAAGCCGTAGGGGAAGTTGTTTGTCCAAGAGCAACTTCGCCTGAAACTCTTGCAGGAGTTCCATGAATCCAAGCTGAGTGCTCACCCTGGTATTTCAGCCACACGTCTGGCGGTGGCTAGGATCTTTTGGTGGCCTACCCTTGGTTCGGATATAAAAAAATTCATTGCTGGTTGTGGGGTCTGCGCTCATTCTAAAAGCTCTCATAGCCGGTCGGCAAGGGAGCTGATGCCCTTGGCAGTGCCCGAAAGACCATGGACTCACTTATCCATGAATTTTGTTACCAATCTCCCTCCATCTAAGGGTAATACAGTGGTATGGGTAGTAATGGACAGGTTTTCTAAGCAGGCTAATTTTGTACCCCTGTCCGCTCTACCGTCAGCTGAGACGTTGTCCAGGTTGTTTGTGCAGCATGTGATCCGGTTGCATGGGGTACCCCTGAATGTGGTGTCTGAACGTGGTGTGCAGTTTGTGGCTAAGTTTTGGCATGCTTTCTGCAAAAAATTAGGGATGTCTCTGTCCTTTTTGTCTACATACCATCCTGAGAGTGTGACGACTCCTGGAGCGGACCCTCTGGGTCGTGACACCAACCCTCCCAGGGCGAGCTGACGTAGTGAAGACCACCCCCTATACAGGGAGTGTCAGGGGCAAGCCCCAGGGGGTGAGGCACCACGACTGCTGGCACCAGGCGGCCGGCTCACAGGAGACCCGAGTGGGTGAGTGTGTCTGCAGGAACGTGTAAAGCGTGGACACGGGAACACGTGGTGTACAGAGACTTCGTTCGTCCGGGTGTGAGTGAAGCAGGATGCGTACAAGGAGCACGTCAGAGCACTGAGTCAGGCAACAGGTGTGCCAGGAGGTGTAACAGAGTACAGGAGCAGGGTGTGTGCCAGAGGGCACAACTGAGCATAAGACAGAGCGCAGGATTGGTACGTGTGCCAGGAGGCACAACAGAGTAAGAGACTGAGTACAGGATCAGAGCATGTGCCAGGAGGCACAACTGAATATGAGACAAAGCACAGGGTCCGAGTGTGTGCCAGGAGGCACAACTGAGTATAAGACAGAGCACGGAATCAGAGTGTGTGTGCCAGGAGGCACAACTGAGTATAAGACAGAGCACGGAATCAGAGTGTGTGCTAGGAGGCACAACTGAGGATGAGACAGAGTACAGGGTAAGAGCGTGTGCCAGGAGGCACAACCGAGTACGAGACAGAGCACAGGGTCAGAGCATGTGCCAGGAGGCACAACCGAGTATGAGACAGAGAACAGGGTCAGAGCGTGTGCCAAGAGGCACAACAGAGTGCAAGGCAGGGGACCTGAATACAGCGCACAGCCAGGCAGGGACACGGCAGACCAAGCCAGGAAGCACAACAATAATCAGGCACCTCCCCTAGGGGGAGGTCGTCTGATATAGCACATGACTACTACTGGTTCCGGGTCAGGACCTAGCCAGAAAGCACATGACCACTACAGGTTCCGGGTCAGGTCCTCCATTACCATAGTGAGGACCGGCCCTATACAGCACTGACAGGAGCGCGCAAGCGCAAACGTGACATGGAGGACGAGACCCAGGGACGAGAGCTGCGCGTGCGCACCCGACGGGACCCCCGGAGTGACCGCGGCTCCGGAAGAGATGACGTCGGGACCGAGGTCCCGCCCCCAGGTGAGTGCGGCGTGACAGAGAGCAATGGTCAGACGAAGCGCACTAACCAGTCCCTGGAACTGATCCTCAGGTGTCTAACCTCTGCTAGACAGAATGACTGGTGTGATGCACTGCCGTTGGCTGAATTTGCCTTCAATAGTTGGGTGAGTCAATTCACGGGTATGACTCCTTTTTTGATCAATTATGGGTTTAGTCCTCATTTTGGTGAGCTTTCTCGTCTGGACTCGGGGTGTCCCGGGGCTGAGGGCTCTGCGATTACAGAATACGTGGGCAGAAGTTCAGCGGAGTATATCTAGGTCTCAGGGCAGGTATAAGTCTTTTGCGGACCGGAAATGAACACTAGGGCCCACGTTTCAGGTTGGAGAAAAGGTTTGGCTCTCCACTCGAAACATTAAGTTGAAGGTTCCTTCAGCCAAGTTGGGGCCCAAATTCATTGGCCCATACAAGATTGTGGAAAAAATCAATCCAGTGGCGTATAGGCTGTGCCTTCCACCCTCTTTCAAGATCCCTAACGTCTTCCACAAATCTCTACTGAAACCTTTTGAAGCAGTCCGGGGAGACTCCGAGTCTGCTGCTTCTCCTGTTTTGGTCGAGGGGCAGGTGGAGTACGAGGTTGGTCATATCGTAGATTCCAGGTTGGTACGGTGGTCGGTACAGTACCTGGTTCATTGGAAGGGGTATGGACCGGAAGACAGGTCGTGGGTACCGACCCGGTTGATGCATGCTGATCGCCTGGTGCGGGCTTTCCATGCTAAGTACCCGGGCAAGCCGGGGGGTCCAGAGGCCCCCCTTTGAGATGGGGGTACTGTCATGATCTCAGTGCGGGTTTGACTCGCACACGTGGGGTTAATGTTTGGAACCAGTGCTGATGACTGGCATTTCTGGGGTTAAAGGTTGTGATCCCGGTGCAGGCTTACCTGAACACCTGGGGCTATGATTGTGGCCTCTCCCTGGTTCTGGGAGAGGCTTCTTATAGCCTCAGGACAATCCTATCCCTGTCAGTTATACTCTTGCCCTTGGCATAGTGTGGTGACCCCTGAGTGTGTTTTTGCTGTGTTCTGGTTGCTTGATAATCTGTGTATGACTCGGTCTGTTCTCTGGATATTGCTTTTGATTCTGCTTGGTACCTTCTATGTCTGTTTGGTTTTGACTGCTGCTTGGCCCTGACTATCCGCTCTGTCTCATCCTTGGTACGTTACGGCTATCTCTGTGCATGAACCCCGTTTTGCCTGACTGAGAAATTCTGTATAGTGTCTTTCCATCTCACTAAGCAGGACGCTAAGCCCCGCCCCCTTGCAGTCACATGACCGTAGGTCCCTTGTCTGTTTGCTAAACTTCAGCATTCACAGGTCCTGTGCATCGGTACTTTCTGGCTGTACCTGACCCCGGTACCCCTAAAGTGCGGGTGAGTCCCTGCTCAGTGGAGGCTGCACGCCGGCGCTGACAGGATCCTGACACTCAGGACACGCGCACTGGCTCAGTGAGCAAGTACAGTGTGGCGTTCCTGACAGCGATAGTGTGAAGTTATATGTTTGCTTTATTGTGGGGAGGGAAGTTCTCTCTTGTTGTTGTTACTTTTACTTTTGCTTTTGAGTGTATTATGCCAGGAGCACAGACTGTGTGCTATTGAATTCTTATCTCATGTTTACCCATATGAAGTAAATACTGTTTACTCAAGATAAGATGTTCAGTGAAGTTCACTTATGTATCGTTGGTCATTCTCAAGAAGATGCACTCTGCTACAGGTTATGGACCCAGAACTGAAAAAGATAAATTTCAGCTCACCTCTTGTAGGTTTGTAAGAACTATTGAAAAGCTCTGAACGCGGACACATCTCTGAGTCTAAGAGCACTTGTGCTCGAAACGCGTACAGAGACCTGGAGAATATCCCCATGCGGTGAACTTTGTTGCCGTTACTTGACTACAAGCAGCCATGAATGTATTTTAAATATGATATAATAAAAATCCTGGATTTTAAATTTCTGGAGCTGGACCTTTCTTCCTTTTCATGGACCCAGAACACAGAATTCCAGAACAGAAGCACAGAACACAGAATCCCAGAAGATAATTACATGCAATAACCTCAGACAAGGGAGAAGCAGATAAGTTCTGTAAACAGAAGGAGATAAAACCCAGTGAACAGAGGCTGAAAAAAATCCAGATACAGAGGGACAAAGGAATTCGTGATCCCAGGAACTGGAGGACCGCACACTGGAGATGATTACAGAGAATCACCACACACATGATATACAGGAACTCAAGAAGAAAGAAGAAAATCTTCATAAAACAAGTAAGATTATATAAAAATGATGTGCAGCACTGAGCTGAAACTCACAGTAGCTAAGCTGAACAGTGAAAATTATCAGTTATGGAAATTCAAAGTAGAGATGTTGTTATCTAAAGATGATTTATGGGAAGTAATTACTACAGATAGACCTGATGAAGATAATCAGACATGGGATAAGAAAAACAGAAAAGCGAGAGCCACCATTACCTTATTAGAGGATGATGCTCAATTAATACACATAAGAAATGAAGAAACAGCGAATGGAATGTGGGAGACATTAAGAAAATTACATGAAAGACCCATTTTAAATCAAGTTATTTCAATTAAGAAAGCTTTACAGTATGAGATTGAGTGTAAATGTCGACATGCAGAAGCACATATTCTCAATGATGGAACTAATATCACAGCTAAGGTCTATTGGTGAAGACATTAAAGAAAGTCATGTAGCAGCAAAGTTATTGTGCAGTTTACCAGATTCGTATACAACCTTAATAAATGCACTAGAGACAAGACCTGAAAAAGACATCACATTAGAATTTGTGAAGACCAGACTCATAGATGAATATCAGAGAAGAAAAGAACAAACAAATGATTCTTCTACTGAAAAGGACAGTGGAAACGTTCTTAAAGCTACAAAATTTAAAAAACCCTATAATAAAGAGACAAGAGAATGTTTCAGATGTTAGAAAAAAGGTCATTTAAAGAAAGACTGTACCATATGGAAAGCAGAACAACAAAAATTACAAAATAAACAGCATACACAGAAAGTGAAAAACACAATTTCCGATTCATGTGAGAATAATCGGAAAGGCACATTTAAAGTAACAGACAAGAAATCATCACTTGGTAGGTTTATTGATTCAGGAGCAACGAGTCATATGACAAGTGACAAGAATTTCTTCACTGATCTTGATTTAGATAAGAAAGAAGCCATTTATCTTGCAGATGGAAGCAAAATAACCATAGAAGGTATAGGACAAGGTATGCTAAACTGTTCAAACAAGTTCAGACAAGATTTAAAGATACTTGTACAGTATGTTCCAAAATTGGAAGGCGGATTGTTATCTGTGAAGTGTTTAACAGCCAAAGGACTCACTGTAAAATTCAAAGACAATAAGTGTGCAATTCTAGCAGGAAATAAGGTGATAGCCAATGTCAAGGCAGATGAACAATTATATCATCTTGGCACACCAAAGGCACAGATGAAGGTATGTACACATGATCACAAGAACTGTATTCACGTGTGGCATAGATGTCTAGGACACAGACGCCCTGACAGTATAAGGGAACTACAAATAAAAGAATTGACAAAAGATTTAAAGATATCAGATTGCTCAATTACCGTAAGATGTGAATGTTGTATAAAATCTAAAGCCACAAGAATATCTATTCCAAAAGAAAGTGAGATGAAAAGCAAAATACCACCTGATTTGGTGCATACTGACGTATGTGGACCCATGAAAGTGACTACATCAGGAGGAAATAGATACATGGTGACTTTTATAGATGACTACTCAAGATACACAGTCACATATTTAATTAAGAACAAAAGTGAAGTTTTTGATAAACTTGTAGACTACTTAACAAGGTCGAGTAACAAATTTCAAAGGAAGCCAATTGTCATCAGAAGTGATAATGGAGGTGAATTTACAAGACACAAAATAGAAAACTACTTAAGACAGAAAACTGTTCCATATACACCTGAACAAAATGGAGTAGCAGCAAGGAAAAACAGAACTCTGACAGAAATGATGAGATGTATGCTGACAGATTCCAAACTACCAGAGAAATATTGGGGTGAGGCAGCAATGACAGCTACATATCTACAGAGCAGACTTTTTTCCAGAAAACTGAAGAAAACTCCATATGATCTGTGGCAAGGTATGAAACCAAGTGTCAATCATTTAAAAGATTTTGGATATAAAGTTTTATATTCATTCCAACAGAAAAACGTTCCAAACTTCAAAACAGATCCATGGAGGGAATATTTGTTGGATATAGTGACAATTGCAAGGGATACAGAATCCTAGGTCCCAAAATAGACAGTCACGGTGAGTAACAGTGTGACATTCATTGAAAACTTAAATGAAGAGTTCATGATTTCAATTGACACAAAAAAAGAGAAAAACAGCAGTGACATAGCTGAAGAGGTATCTGATGAGAAAGTAGTTGAAATTGATGAAGAGCAAAATACTGAAAATGAAGAAATGCAACTACAAACAGACACAGAACCAAGACCTTCAATGAGAGAAAACAAAGGTAAACCACCAAAACATCTCTCATACAAGACAAGCACAAGTAAAATTTATGTACCTACCTCTTGGGAAGACATATCTAAACTCCCTAAGAAGAAGCTATTAAATGGATAGAAGCAACAGAAACAGAAATGAAATCCATGCATGACTCAAATACATGGACAGTGACAGATTTACCAGAAGGAAGAAAAGCCATAGGATGTAAATGGATTTTTAAAATTAAAATACCAAACAGATGGCACACCTTAAAGATACCGAGCAAGACTCATAGCTAAAGGGTATTCTCAAAAATATGGATGAGACATTTGCTCCAGTTGTCAAACATACTACAATAAGAACTTTACTTACAGTTGCAGCAATGAAGCAGATGGAACAGATACATCTGGATGTAAAGACAGCATTTTTGAATGGAGATTTAACAGAAGTCATTTACATGGAACAACCTACAGGATTCAAAGATGAAAGAAACCCAAAGTTTGCAAACTACAGAAAAGCATATATGGTTTAAAGAAAGCAGCTAAAGCGTGGAATCGAAAATCATGGAAGTGCTTACAAATTAAAAATTTCAGAGAAGCAAAGCTGATCCATGCTTGTACACACAAAGACTGATGAATAGATGGATTTATGTACTCATATATGTAGACGACATTTTGATTTGTTCTGAACAAGAAAGAGATAAAGAAAACATTCTAAAAATCCTGAAGTGACATTTCGAAATCAAAGACTTGGGAAATGTGAAGTATCATTTCTTGAAGGATTATCCTACTGAAGAGATGACATCAGATATCTTCACGAAGGCGTTGAATGCTGATAAACACCAGAGACTAATAAAAAAGTTGGGTTTGACTGAATAAGTCCTTACTGTTGAGAAAGGGTGTTGACATATGCAACAGATCAGGACTTATTATAAGTGAAGGGAGGACTTTACACTAGCCTTGCAGCAGATGGCGATTGTGAAGTTAAATGTTGTGGGGAGGGACGTTCTCTATTGTTGTTGTTACTTTTACTTTGACTTTTGAGTGTATTATGCCAGCAGCATCGACTGTGTGCTACTGAATTCTTATCTCATGTTTACCCATATGAAGTAAATACTGTTTACTCAAGATAACTTGCTCAGTGAAGTTCACTTATGTATCGGTGGTTATTCTCAAGAAGATGCACTCTGCTACAGTTACTCCATCTCCGCACCCGGTTGCTGAGCCACCTCATTTTCCTCGATTACTCTTTCCTGTGCCCGTGTCAAAGTGGGATCCTGAAGCAGAGCTGTCCCGAACTTACCAGAGGACAACTCCAGCTCAGGGATCGGTGGGAACTCCTCGACCTCTCCTGACAATACCTCTAAGGGAAACCTGAAAAATAAAATGCAAAGAGAGGCGCAATGAGTGTACCTGTGTTTAAATTAATTCCCTAACTGAATCGACCGGGTGCTCACCTTACAGGGTTGTGCCACCCTTGCACAACCACGGTGTGAACGTGAATGGTAGTTGGGGAGCGTGTCCTCGCAACCCAGAAGGGCACTGTATGTGGCTGTCAGCAACCTCCACTCTCCTGGTCAGTCCATCTCTCACTGGCTTCCGGATGTGAAGTTGAGACCGATCCCAGCCGTAAGTGAATACCAAGGATCCCGGAGCTTCCCAGCACCGCCCAGCAAATGCAGGTTCTCCCACAAGCAACTGCCCTCCAAGCTGCTCCTGCTGCTGATCCTCAGAGAGGAAAATTCAATGTGAAGCAACAACAAAAAAAGCGGTCTATAGGAGCGCTAAAGGAGAGGCAGAAACCAGAAAAAGGGTAAAAAACTCAGCTTTAATTCTTCCTCCAATACCCACAACGCGTTTCTACGGTCACAGCCGTCTTCCTCAGGTTCCAAGTGCTGTGGAATGTGTTGGTGCTATAGAAATAAAATTATCATTATTATTATTATTATTTGGCCAAATAACCAGACAAGGTCCATGCTCCCTTTTATCTCTGCCTTGTGACTCTGCTGTGAACATAAGGCACTCCAGTGGGTCTAATAGGACTCTGTCCTCATCCTGGGGGACACATAGCGACCCTCGCATATGACACCGGACACTGCCTCACAACAGCAAGAAAACAATTACAAGGAGAGTCATCCGTAAACACCTGAAAGGCAACAACTGCAATAGCCTTATTCAAATATTTTTAAAGTGTAGTTGCTGCACTCCTACACTCATAAAGGCTTTGCAGAAAGTGCAAAGCCAGAAAAAAATTATAAGGAGGGTCATCCAGTCATCCATAGAACATTGAAAAGCAACAACTTGTGTACCTCATTCAAATATTTTTAAAGTTTAGTTGCTGTACTCCTACACTCAACGGCTTTGCACAAAGTGCAAAAAACATATAAGGCGGGTAATACAGTAATTTTCTTCAGGTGTCCGCTTCTTCTTCTCCTTCCTTGGGAGGCTGGGAAGACTGCCTTTACCTGCTCCCTGGAGCTCGATTCCCACATGCCTGGGCTGTAAGTGATCCAGCTTTGGGTAGTGTCAGAGCCCCCGACATATAGAAATTCACGACAGCCCCCTGTATCACCTGCGCCATCACCTGCTCCTACATAGTAGGTGGAGAACCCCAAGGACAGTACATTCTCCTCGGACTGGTAGCAGCCCTGTCTCTAGCCACCTCGATGAGCCTCTCCCATGCCCATTCATTGTTCAAGTCAGGTTTTGCAGCCTTCAAGGCAAGTATAGTGTCTCTACTCTCTGCTGGCTGAACGAGATGTGATGATGGATCCCAAACTCTTCTATGGACCCCCATCTCTGCTGCCAGTCATATTTAACAATTCCCCCAGGACATCAACTGTTGGTACCTTGTGGCTAGCAAGCCCGATAGCATTTCTGCAGTCCTGGTTCTGGCTCGCCTCCTTGTCTCTTCCTGTCTATATACAAAAAAAGTTGCACTCTATCATGCTAAAGCATGTCAATGTGAAATATATGAAATATGAATAGCAATACTGCTTCTGAAAACTAGGAAAAAATGAGACGCTTAGCACATAATTTGGCCAATTTAAGGAAGCTCATCAATCAGCGTCAAGGTGATCTCAAAACTGAGATTCACATTGACATGCTTTAGCACAATAGAGTGCAATTTTTTTGGGATATTTTATATAGATGTGGCTGCTCCTAGTTTGCACTTATTCACACTAGCTTGGATGTGCCAGTCAGTCTTTTGTTAGTTCCTACCAGCTTAGTCCGCTCACCAGTCCCTGGATCTTGGCTCTCCCATCCACAGTTGGCAGAATCTTAGCGGTGAAGGCTGCAGCCTGAGTACGGGCCTTGGTGGTTCCAGGAAAGAGCCAGTTCTGCACCACAGGCTCCTGCCACCTTCCTCTGGCTCTGACATTCCTCCTGTCACTCCCTCGGGAGTCTCGCTTGCTTCTGCTATACGTTAAACTGTATGGATGACTAATTGAATCCAGAAAAATGTTGAACACTTTTTTGTAGTTTTATATACCAGAGAAATGTGCCCCAGAACACAGAACATTCTATGGATGACTAAGTGAATCCAGAAAAAAATTTCAATTTCAAACTGCACTCTAGCTTTTTTATGTTTATGTGTCAGCAAGTGAGATCCTTCTGGGTCTCCTGCCATAGCATTTGATTTCATTAATACAGTATGTGTACAGATAGTTCACGCTGACACTGATGCACTCTGAGACTGCAGGGCGGCTTAAATTTATTTGTAACTTGATTGGGGATGCTTATCCACCATAAGGACTATCTTGCATTGCAACCTTTCAGCAATTTTTCTCTCCCATCCATGTCCACGGAAATTAGCTACAGTGCTATGGGTTGTAAACTTCTTTTCACTTTCTGTTCTCCATGATTTGTGTGGCACACACAGACACACAGTGCAAAGATTTAGTCAACTTCTCCCTTTTTATCTGGTTTCAGATGTGATTTTCAGATTGCCCACACTGGGCCCTGGCTTCTAATAAAAGGGGATATTTACAATGGATAAAGTTTATAAAGTTTGTAATAAGTGTTCATGATGCCACCTGTGGTTTATGGTCAAAGGTGACCAGAGCTGCAGTGCAGATCCTTCTGGGACTGATGATAATGCAGCAGAGTTGGTATAGCTCTCCACAGGCAGACCTTGGTCCCAGGGCAGTTGTAATAGAAAACATGTATGGCTGTTAGATAGGTAACACAGGAATAATTAGAGGACACAGCTGGGTGCAGTTCCAAAGGTTTACTCACAGTTCTGGTGCACACAGATGCCCGCTTGGTGCTGCATCCTTCAGGTGAGGGGCTCAGTCAACTCCCAGGTAGATCAGGATCCAACTTCCCAAGACTCCCTTCAGTGTGTGCGTTTCCCAGCCATCTCACTGTGCTGGTTTCTACTCTTCCTGCCCAACACCTTACAGTCAGTGTCCCAGGCCAGCAGCCACGGACATTGTCGGGTAAAGTCCTCTCTGCGTTCCTTTGCTCCCTTATGGCTGCCTTTCTGGAGAAGATAACTGTGGCTTCTGGCTGAGATAGGTACTGGTGCCTCTGCCTCTGGCTTGCCAGCTGAGTCTGATGATTATTTCACTGGACTAGGGGGCCGGTACACCACTGCGACCCAATCCTTCCACCCAATGTTAGTTGGCATGGAACAATCCCCACGGGCAGTATGGCCGCTGCGCTATGCCTCTAGGATCCCTTCTCCTCTCCAGGAGCTTCCTTCTGTCTCTTTCCTTTATGCAGCTTCTCCTGTCAGGGAGCTGCTTTACCACACGTCTGTTACTTTCACTTTCTCCTCACATTCTCACTGAACTACACTGTCTTCTCCCACACTCTTCCTACTAGCTCCACCCACCTCCCAACACCCTTTACTACCCAGGCAGGGTTGAGATCATCCTCCCGTAGGGTACATCCAGGGTGCCCTGCTGCTATAGGGTGTGTGTTGGGTGCAGGTGTTAGAGTCCTGTGAGGTGCCCCCTCCTTACCTGAGAATGGGGTACCACACCTCTGGGTGAGGTGCAGTACTTCTGTGGTGACTGAACCCTCAGTGGCGCCACATGTGCAACTGAGCAAATTAAATTGACAAAGCTCCAGGCCGAGATTGTGTTCATTCATGGATATCGAGGGAGTTGAGCTTAGCATTTGACTGCTTTATCTAATTTTCTTGCAAATGGGTCAGTGTCACAAGATTCGAGGTCAATTGGTATCATTTGTCAAGAAGGGTAAGAAGTTAGATCCAGGCAACTACATCCGGTAAGGCATAAGTACTTTGCAACATTTTTGAGGGCATTGTAGGAGATGACCTGTAAAACCTTTTTGCAGAAAACAATATAACACCTGACAACCAGCATGAATTCTTGAAAGATAAGTTGTGTCTAACCAACATGCTGGGATTCAATGTGGAAGTAAGTGGAAGACTTTGATGTTTTTAATCAATGGTATGGCAATCAGGTGTGAGTGGTCAACCTGTTTTATCTAATACATGTATTATTAACATTTTTGCAGATTGCTCTCCCGCCAGTGCCAGGCTTCCCTTTTTGCACAACCCAAAAGACCAGGACAACATATCACTGACACATGGTGATTAACAATGAGTCATGACAGAGGTCCACCTTATTCTCCATAGCCCCACTCCACCTTCTTAATCTTTTCGTGAGGATTATCATAAAGTATTCCATTTTTAACTATAGAGTGCCAACCTTCATTTTTTATGCTGAGCAGAAATGGATTTTCCAGAAATTTCTCCAAACAATGTAAATTAAACATTCCAGGTCGCGCTTCTCAAGCATCTGAAACTTTACTGCTAAGAAAGCAAAAGATCTGATTCCAGGAGAGTTCTGCTCAGGCCGTTATCATGTCTGACAGCCAAATCCACCTCCGTCTGGATATTGACTTCTTAATCTACGCCCAATGCGATTTACACTATCTGATACTGGTGCAGGGTTGATTTCCCAAAAAGGATTAAACTGGGAGAACTTGTAGGAAGCCACAGCAGATCCATGAAGTTCAAGCCAAGGTGTTGGTTTTAGATCCCCTCCTGACACAGAACAAGCAAGGGGTGTTGGTTTTTAATTTTGATTTCACATAAAAAGGCTACAAATCTCCAACCGTCACTGACAGTCTGGTAATGTCTTAGGATCTGTGCCAACCCCATGTGGTTTAAGATGATCTTTTCGCTTTCTCTATTTTTTGTCTCACATTGTGAAATGAAACGTAGACATTTTGCACATTCATTTTTTTTTACAGATTTAACTATTTCTGTACGATATTTGAAAAACCTAGTACTTTTAGAATTTTTGTACATCCTTAAGGGCATCTTTTAAAAACTACTCAATCGTCATCATATAGCATGTTTTCATTTTCTTTTTTTTGTTTATTCCTATGTGGCTTTGAAAAAACGAAAACCATAAGAAATCAGATGTGCCACTGTTTATTGATCCTATTATGATTCTATTTGTATTGAAAGATAAGTTTCAATAATATGAATAAATGTGAATATATGTATTGTAGGTGTCATTCTGCCAGGTAGACACTAAAATTCAAGCAGATAGCAGGGACTTATGTCCAAACAGTGTGAGTTATTTTAAACTCCATAGACTTTCAGAGTTCTCAAATAAAAAATAGCTTTTTTCCCGCACTAATGAAATAAAAAACACAGTCATTTCTCAGGAAAGGCAAAGCAACAACAGAGTCACCCAGACAGCAATACAGGTCCTGCTTTAGGCTCAGTGTGATCACCATTAATGGTTACTCTCCAGATCCAACACATCACACCCACCTGAGCCAACCCAGCTGCTTTTTATAGGACCTGTAAGCCCCAGACTGGAATATATGGGAGCAACCATTCCCACCCAAGCTCTTTTGGTCACTCCTAAATCCCAGACCCAAAATTTAGTCCATAAAAATCCTCTCAATAACTTCTTGTTACAGGAAAACTCTTCTGGGACTTACATCATCGAAGCCAGGCACCTCAGTGACACATACCTGCCATCCACGACTTTATCTCCTGCAGTATTTACAGTATCTGCTTGCATTTACAGAGTAAAACCATTTATTGGACAACCTAAAACTGCCCCAAAAAATTGTCTTTTATAGGAGGTGCTCTTCCTGGGAAGTTTCCCGTCATAACCTGTATGACCGTATTTTTGTGAATGTAGGTAATTTATGTATATGTGTGTGAGTATTGAACATTTTCTATATTTTTCAGAAGAAAATAACACCAAACTCTAAAAAGAACAGTAAAAGGGAACTTTGTACAGTGGTGTACATTAACAATTGCAAAGGGTGTAGATTCAGTATTCAGCACAAATCCAGACCTTTTAAGTGAGCAGTTGTAACCAAACCCAGATACAGAACCAAGGCGTTCAATAATAGAAAAGAAAGGTAAACCACGTTTAAATCTTTCAATAAGAAAAAGCAAAGGTAAACCACAAGTATGTCTCTCAACAAGAGAAAACAAATTTAAACCACCTGTATGTCTCTCAATAAGAGAAAACAAGGGTAACTGTTGGAATATGTTTGGTGCAACAACTCCATTCCTGTCTATGAGTGTTCAGTTGCTAGATTTGAATGCTGTTCATAAAGTTAGAACAAAAAAAACTCCCAGAGGCTCACACAGGGAGAGCATGTGATTGTATTTCCCATTTTCCCGTATCTGTGTATGAGAGAAGCTTCCTGCTGCACAGATAGAGACACACAAATGATTAATTCCTGATCTATTAAGCTTATTATATATTGTTCCTGATTGTTCCTGAATAAAGAAGCTCTGTTGTCACACGCTTGGAGAGTATCGTGAGTAATCCGATGCCAGCAGGTTATGGGCCCAGAGTGACACAGAATCCCAGAGTAACACAGCAACAAAAGCACAGAGCAAAAGCAGCACAGAGCAACAGAAAAGATGTCCACTAGCACCAATCCTGTCAAGTTCTCAGTGCCAAGCCTCACTAACCAGAACTACCAGTCTTGGAAATTCAAGGTGAAGGTGCTGCTCATAAGAGAAGGTATGTGGAAATATACTGAGGAACAAGTGCCTCATCCATTGCCAGATGATTGGCTAGAGAAGGATCTGAAAGCACGATCTCCCTCAGTGTAGATGATAATCAGACTGTGTGTAAGAGGAAGAACAAGATCGGGGGTACCTTTCTCACTCCGGTTCCGGAGCTGCCGGGACTGTCACCAATTTTGCAAGGGAAAAGATTTCCAGAGAGGGACTGACCATGGCATGTGACTGAGGTAGGTGGGGCAGAGATAAAAAACGCTGCGTGCCGGAAGAGGATGAGAGTGCAGGTGGGAAACAAAAGCAGGCAGTCGGGTACAGTGTTGGCCGTGAAGGCAGAACATCCCGTGAGCGCAGGCCGACGTGACTGATTACCTGTATACAGATCCGCTGGAATTCGACGACGGACTGCCTGTTCCCCGCTATCCTCTGTGCCAAGAGGTGACTCACAGTCGAGACCAGAGACTGTAATGCCCATTCTCCACTCCAAGCCGCAGGTGAGTAGGCCATAGCCTTCCAGCAAAGTTCTTAATACACCGCGGAGTGAAGCTTCGCTCCGGCAGTTACTTGTACTGGACTAGCACAGTGTTTGGAGTTCCTGGGTGTGAGAGCTCCTCACGCCCTTCAGAGACTCTTCCTCTTCTCCGTGAATTGGAAACCTGTCCTCTACAGACACCTCTAAGACGTCACTTGCCGCTGTTGCCGGTGCCACCGTTGGAGAACCGAGACGCTGCAATCAAAAAGACTACAGACTGATAAGTATTTGCCTTTTCCTTTTGAACTATCATCTGTCCCTGTCCTACCTCTTCCTAAGTCCCAGTTCTGCCCTTCTCCTGATCACCTCCCCCTTGTCCTGCTACTCCCTGTGTGGAGTTTACTTGTCAATAAACCTGTTAACTCTTGATCTGCCTCCTGTCCGTGATGACATCCCACGTTCCTGCAGTTTCTACATGTGCATATATGCAAGTACTGCAGAGGAGATGTGGGATGTGTTACAGAAATTGCATGAAAGATCAAATCTCAGCAATAAGCTTTATCTCATGAGAAAGCAGTATCAGTCTAAGCTAAGTGATGGACAGAATATGCAGGACTATATAAGAAAAACCCTAGAGATTGTGGAGCGTTCCAGAGGTACTGGAGAAGAAATTAAAGATTTTCATGATGAAGCACTTCTATTAAGTAGTCTTCCAGAGAGTTTTGACACACTCATGACTGCACTAGATGCACGGCCAGATGATGAGCTGACCTTAGAGCATGTTAAAGGCAAACTGGTGGATGATTTCAAGAGAAAAACGCAGCATGTAAGCAGCAGTAATGAATACAGAGCCGAAACAGCATTAAAGACGCAGGATTTCCCTAAATATAAGAGCAATCTAAGAGAAACTCGTGAATGTATTGTCTGTAAAAAGCCTGGCCACCTTAAAGCAGACTGCAGAATTTGGAAAGCAAGATTGAGTCAGCTTAAAAAGCAGAACAGTCATCAAAGGGTTAAAACAGCTGTAAAGGAAGATTCTGCATGTGTTGAAGCTGCATTTAAAGCCAGTACAGGCCCATCTGCAAAGCATATATGGTGTATAGATTCTGGTGCAAGCAGTCATATGATAAATAACAAGGATTTCTTCACTGACCTTAATGAAAGCAAGTCAGAAAAGGTCATCTTAGCTAATGGTCACTATATGACTTCAAAAGGCGTAGGAGACTGCTACCTCCACTGTCAAGTTTCCTCAGCACAAAGCAGAAAGCTCCCAATAAAGGATGTTCTCTATATTCCCAGCCTTGAAAGCAATCTTATGTCAGTAAAGAAGTTCAGGCAACAGGTAAATGTAGTTACTTTAGCAATAACAGCTGTATCCTCTCAAAGAAGGGTCACACTCTTGTAGAAGGAAAAATCCAAGATTAACTTTATCAGCTAAAATGCAAAGAAAGAGTGTACAGGGCTACCCAAGATCTGCACAAGAACTGCATCCATGTATGGCACAGATGTCTTGGGTACAGACCCAGAAGCAGTAAGGAAGCTAGCTCAACTTGCAAATATTGAAATCAACCAGTGTAGTCAAATGATGAAGTGCCCTCGCTGTCTTAAAGGGAAAATGTCCAGAAAATCCTTTCCTAAAATAAGCACTACTAGATCTGCACAGCCACTGGATCTGATAAATACAGATGTATGTGGTCCAATGAGTGTTCAACCTCCTAGCAAGAAGAGATATTTTCTCTATAGATATTGTGATAAAACACTCCAGAATCGCCTTTGCTGGGGTCAAAGGTCACGTGCCTTCAGCATGAAACTCAGGCGCACAGCCGGGGTCCGGGTATAACTGACACTGGGTCAGGTTTATTAAAGGTGAAAGCAATGCATAAGAAAAAAACATAAAACAAATCCTTGCCTGTCCGGCACTAACTAAACAAAGTACAACCTAACTACCAACTGGCAGGCTTCTCCCGTCCAGCCAAACCACAGTTGCAGTGGGCACTGCTTTCACTCACGTGTGTCTCTCACACAGACAGACTCTCTGTGTTCCCAGGCTGAGACACTCACACAACCACCTGGCATCCTTTTATATCCGCCCTCCCATAACTCATTAGTAACCAGGTGAGATACTGACCAGACTAGGCCACATAGGAAAGGTATCTGGGCGAGATATACCTACCCTCATCCACTATTCCCACATGATTCTCACATATTCTCCCCCTCTGCTCAGACCACTCCAGTCTAGCAATGACACCCGCCAAACAGTGCACTCGGGACAGGGTATCTGCATTCCCCATCTGTACTCCTGGGCGGTGCTCCACCGTAAAAGTGTAGACCTGCAGGGCAAGGAACCACCGGGTCACCCGGCTATTCCGTTCCTTGTGCAAGTGCATCCACTTGAGAGGGGCATGGTCAGTGATCAGCCTGAACTTTCGGCCCACCAGGTAATATTTGAGGGCCTCTAGAGCTCACTTAATGGCTAGGCACTCTTTTTCTACGACTGCATACTTTTGCTCATGTTTATTCAGCTTCCTGCTGAGATAGAGGACCGGGTGTTCCACTCCGTCCCTCACTTGTGACAGTACGGCCCCGATACCGGTATCAGAGGCATCCGTTTGTACCACAAACTCGCTGCAGAAGTCCGGAGTCACCAGTACGGGTTGAGAGCAAAGTGCCCGTTTTAGGCTATGGAAGGCTTCTTCAGCCGCTAAACTCCATTTAATCATGACGGAGTCTTTCCCTTTTGTAAGATCCGTCAGGGGGGTAGCGATGGCTGCAAAATTTGGTATGAACCGGCGATAATAGCCGGTGATCCCCAGGAAGGCTTGCACCTGCTTCTTGTTGACAGGTTGCGGCCAGTCCTGAACCGCCTGAATCTTATCGAGCTGGGGTTTAACAATACCCCTCCCAATTACATACCCCAAATACCGGGCTTCTTCTAGCCCGATATGACATTTCTTGGGGTTCGCGGTTAGACCTGCCTCCCACAGGTCGTCAATCACAGCTTGTACTTTCTGGAGATGAGTCTACCAGTCCAAGCTGTAAATGACAATGTCATCCAAATAGGCCGAAGCGTACTGCCTATGTGGCCTCAGGACTCGATCCATCAGTCTCTGAAAGGTCGCCGATGCCCTGTGCAGTCCAAACGGCATATACACATACTGAAATAAACCTTCTGGCGTAGCAAATGCCGTCTTTTCTCTGGCAGCCTCCACCAGAGGGATCTGCCAATACCCCTTTGTTAGATCTAGGGTCGTAATATACCGGGCTTTTCCTAACCGATCTATTAACTCGTCGACCCGGGGCATAGGGTAGGCATCAAATTTTGAGACCGCATTCAGTTTCCTGAAGTCATTGCAGAACCGGATGGTGCCGTCCGGTTTAGGAATTAACACAATCGGGCTGGACCAAGCACTGTGCAATTCCTCAATGACTCCTAACTCTAACATTGCCTTCACTTCTCGGGAAACGGCTTCACGGCGCGCTCCCGGAATTCTGTAGGGTTTCACGTGAACTGTGACACCAGGTTCCGTTATGATGTCATGTTTCATTAGCGTAGTCTGCCCGGGTTTTTATGAGAAAAACTTTTGGTTGTGAAGTAGAAACTGCCTGACCTCAGTCTTTTGCCGCTCCGAGAAAGTCTCTGCAACCCGTACCTCCGGTACGGTATGCGAGCAGACGGGACGGGCCAGTTCCGCTGACAAGGCAGACCGATCTTTCCAGGGTTTTATCAGATTTACATGATAAACCTGTTCAGGTTTCCGTTTACCTGCCTGGTATACTTTGTAGTTTACTTCACCAATTCTTTCCTTAATCTCAAAGGGGCCCTGCCACTTTGCTAGGAATTTACTGTCCACTGTGGGAACCAGGATCAACACCCTATCTCCGGGTGCAAACGTACGGATCTTGGCGCCCCTATCATAGATTCTTTTTTGGGCTCCTTGAACCTGCATCATGTGTTCTTTGACGATAGGCATAACAGCCGCAATACTGTCCTGCATTTGTGTTACGTGATCTATCACCGTTTTAAACGGAGTGACCTGACCCTCCCAGGTTTCTTTTGCGACGTCTAACAGTCCGCGAGGACGTCGGGTGTACAATAACTCGAAAGGCGAGAATCCCGTGGAAGACTGGGGTACTTCCCTGATGGCAAAAAGCAAATACAGAAGTAAATAGTCCCAGTTCTTCCCATCCTTGTCTATCGCCTTTCTCAGCATCTGCTTCAGAGTTTCATTGAACCATTCGACCAACCCGTCTGTTTGAGGGTGATACACGGATGTGCGTAACGGTTCGATTTGTAACAACCGGCAGAGCTCCTTCATTACCCTGGACGTAAAGGGAGTCCCTTGGTCAGTGAGTATCTGTTTTGGTATACCGACGCGACTAAACACATGCACCAGTTCCTTGGCAATTGTCTTGGTGGCCGTGTTACACAAAGGGATCGCCTCCGGGTAACGAGTGGCATAATCCAAGATGACCAGGATATGTTGATGTCCACGTGCAGACCATGGAAGGGGCCCAACTAAATCCATCCCAATCCTCTCAAACGGGGCCTCAATAATAGGTAGGGGTACCAAAGGGCTACAGAACCGGGGCTTAGGCGCAGAGGCTTGGCAGTCAGGACAAGACTCACAATATACACGAATATCGTGATGCATGCCTGGCCAAACAAAACAGTGTAATATCCTTTCGGTGGCTCCCAGGTGACCTCCCATCACATGTCCATGGGCCAGGTCCAGCACCTGCCGCCGGTAGGGTTTTGGCACGACTAATAGTTGCACCGTGTCTTCCCCCTTTTTCTCTATTTGATAGAGTAAATCATTTTCCAAGACCATGTAAGGATATGCCAGCCTAGAGCCAGGTTCTACGGGTACCCCATTTATCACTTTTACATTTGTGCTAGCCTGAGAAAGGGTAGGATCCTTTATTTGCTCGCTTTGGAAGTCATCTTTCTGAACTTCTAAATCCAGCAAACGGGGAGGTGGACAGCTGTCGGCCTCCTCCTCTTCCCCGGTCCCCTCCGTCTCACCCGCCATGACTGAAAACGGGAACTGCAGGTCATTTCCAGCAGACTCTTCCCCCGAGTCTTCCAGGGAGACCTCTTCCAGGGGATCGGGACCCACACGCGCCCTGGGAGAAGAATCGTGTATACTATTACCCTGGAGTATTAACTGATTCTCCCACAATTGCCAGAAGTGGGGAAAATCCCGGCCCAAGATAACATCATGCAATAACGCAGGGACGACTCCCACGTTATGTTGCAAAGACCCATAGGAAGTAGTAATGCATATGACCGTGGTGAGGTACGAACAGGTGTCTCCATGTACACACGTTACAGAAAATTTGTCTGATGGTCCAGTCGGGGCTGACACCAGACTGGCCTTCACGAGAGTCCCCACACTTCCCGAGTCTAACAATGCCACCACATTTTTGCCATCAACAGTTAAATCACACAAGTGTTTTTCCACATCCTTTTGACCGGCATTCACACTTACTACCCGTGCAACCATAGACATGCGGTTTTTAGAGTCTGTGACGTCGCACTGCATGGGTTCAGTAGTGACCGGACAGTTCGCAGCAATGTGTCCCATCTCTTTGCAGCGGAAACACCTAACGGGCCCCTTGCTTAGACCATAGTTCGTTACTCTCGGCCTCGCAGTGCGGGCAGTCCCGTTTTCCTCCCCCACTGTCTTAGGGATTTTTCCTTCTCCCCTACTCCCTGGAACAGTCTTACCGGTTCCACGTGGCGATGCTGAAGAATGAGGTGGGGTAGCGTCGTCTCGGAGCCCTTCTGCCACGGAGTAACGTTCAACCAGATCCACCAGTTGATCTGCCGTCGTAGGATTTCCATGGCTTACCCACTTCCTCAGGGCTGGCGGTAGAGCTCTCAGGTACTTGTCCATGACGACTCTCTGGATTATCTATGGCGCTGTCAACACCTCGGGTTGTAGCCACTTCTTCGTCACGTGGATCAGGTCGAACATCTGTGACCCGGTGGTTTATCCGGCTGATAAGTCCATTGATGCACTCTCTGTGCATGGACAGCGGTCGTCACTCCCAGCCGGGCCAAGATCTCGGCTTTCAGTTTGTCAAAGTCCTGCGCGGCTTCAGGTTCTAAGTCATAATAAGCCTTTTGGGCCTCACCGGAAAGAAACGGGGCAATCAGGCCGGCCCATCGTGCCTTCGGCCATTTTTCTCGCACCGCCGTCCGTTCAAACGTGGTCAGGTATGCCTCGACGTCATCTTCGGTCGTCATCTTCTGCCAGTACCGACTCACGTGAATCACTCTCAACTCGGCTTCCAGGTTAACCTCAGGTAAGCTTGCCAGACGCTGTGCCACCTGCTGGAGAAGCGAACGATCGGTAGCTGTCATGTCCACCAACTCCTTCAGCTGGGCCATCATCACCCGATTAGCTTCTTGCTGGACGGCGGTGGACTGTACCAGCGCTTTCACCACGTCCTCCATGCCCATGCTTCCAACGTGATGCCCGCGGTCTCCACCACAATGTGATAAAACACTCCAGGATCGCCTTTGCTGGGGTCAAAGGTCACGTGCCTTCAGCATGAAACTCAGGCGCACAGCCGGGGTCCGGGTATAACTGACACTGGGTCAGGTTTATTAAAGGTGAAAGCAATGCATAAAGAAAAAAAACATAAAACAAATCCTTGCCTGTCCGGCACTAACTAAACAAAGTACAACCTAACTACCAACTGGCGGGCTTCTCCCATCCAGCCAAACCACAGTTGCAGTGGGCACTGCTTTCACTCACGTGTGTCTCTCACACAGACAGACTCTCTGTGTTCCCAGGCTGAGACACTCACACAACCACCTGGCATCCTTTTATATCCGCCCTCCCATTATTCATTAGTAACCAGGTGAGATACTGACCTGACTAGGCCACATAGGAAAGGTATCTGGGCGATATATACCTGCCCTCATCCACTATTCCCACATGATTCTCACAATATATAGATATAAAGATATACAGTCGCCTACTTGCTTCACAGTAAGGATGAAGTTCCACAGGAACTTGTAGAATATATTGCTGTAGTGTTTAACAAATTTGGAAGAATGCCAAAAGCCCTGTGTGCAGATAATGGAATCAAATATATAAGTAGTAAAGTGCAAACCATTTTGAAAAAGGATGGAATCATGTTCCAGACTACTATTCCATACAACCCAGGACAAAATGGCATAGCAAAGAGAAAGAACAGTACTCTCTGTGAAAGTGGAAGAAGTATGTTGTTTGATGCAAATCTACCTAAAACATATTGGGAAGAAGCCATCATGACAGCTTGCTATCTTCAAAACAGAGTGTCAGGTAAAGCCACAAATAAAATTCCATATGAGCTCTGGAACTGCGAGAAGCCTAACCTAAAGCACCTCAGGATATTTGGAAGCAAAACGTCTATGCATATTTTCCCAAAGAAAAACGTTCCAAGTGGGAATCACATGCAACGCAAGGAGTCCTGGTGGGCTATAGCAAAACTCAAAAGAGATACAGAATCCTGCACTCAGATCAACACAGCAACAATCAGGAGAGATGTCGAGATTGATGAAACCTCTGTATCGCTGAAATTCCATGAAGTTATACCAGTTATTCAACCTAAGAAGCAAGAACAAGAATCTAAATCACCAAACACAGATGCCGAAAAGGAAAACACTGAAGTGTGGATAAGCTCTGAAGCCACCAAGGAAGACACCGAAGAACCAAGTCAACCTCCAGTCAGGAGATCAGGGAGGCCAAACAAAGGTATCCCAGCTAGACGCCTTTCTTATATGGTCAGAACACTTCCTGAACTAGAGCCACAGTCATGGCAAGAGATGCAAAAACTGCCTGTCCACAAGAAGCAGAAGTGGATAAATGCCGCTAATGAGGAGATGGAGTCCCTTCACCAACTCCAGACATGGAAGCTTACTGACTTACCACAAGAAAAAAAGAGCTATCGGATGTAATTGGGTCTTCAAAAACATATATGACTCAGAAGGTAAAGTTCACCGGTTTAAGGCAAGATTGGTTGCAAAAGGGTACTCGCAAAAGTATGGTGAAGATTATGATTCTACATTTTCTCCAGTTGCGAAGCAAACCACATCCAGAACTTTAATGTCCGTAGCTGCAGTTCAACAGATGACAGTGAGACATTTTGTCATCAAAACAGCCTTCCTACATGGTGACATTGAAGAAGACTTGTACATGAGCCAACTCGAGGGATATATTAAAAAGGGTGAAGAGCAACTTGCTTGCAAAATGCAAAAATCTCTCTATAGACTTAAGCAGTCTGCAGGAGCTTTAAGTTTGAAGGAGAAGAAGATCTGCTACCCAGCAAGCAGTGGAGGCGCTTCTGTACATAGCAACCACAACTTGTCTGGATATCACAGCCACAGACGGAATTCTCTGACGACGTGTAAACAAGCCACGCCAAAGAGACTGGAATGCAATTAAGAAAATTCTTCAATATCTTAAAGAAACTCAAAGGCTAAATCTTAATATATCTGCATCAGGAGATCTCACTCTACACCACCTGCACATCTCTTTTTCTAAGCATTGTGACAAAGTAACTGCCAAAGTACTAGAAAGGAGATATGTAGCATTGAGGTTTTTAGCTTCAGTAATATAAACCTAGGAAAAATCATCCAGCACAATAAGTGATAAGAGGGGTTAATCAGCCTTGTTTAGTGCTATGATGACTGAACACCTGTAGAGTGGGAAGAGTCCAGGGGATAATGCCTGGCTTTCTAGAGCATTTGAGTCTGGGTGGTTCTGTAGGTGCAAGTTCTGGAGATGTACTTTTGTGTTTAGGAAAGGTGTACATATGGTGACTGCAGGTTTCCTGGATTGAATGTCCTTTGCTAAAGGACATGGAAGCTAGAATCTAAGCCAGGTGGGCTAACCAGCAATATGGTATGGATTTGTTTCTTTGTGTTTGTCTTCTGCGGGACAAAGGCTGTATTTACGCTTTCTGGTGACGTGGTTTATGAGGATTGCAACAAACCAGGCGGAATTCAGAAACTGTTCCTGTGTCTACCTCTTTAAGAAGCCGAGTGAGTCGACTTACTACTGTTTGTGTTAGAAGTGCGGGCAATATCCCCAGGAAGCAAGTGTAATAGCTGGGGACAAACTTTTTGTCTTGAGTGAAGGCCGCTGTAAGAACAGTTTTTTGAAGGGTCACTGATAAGGAGATACTCCCTCCAGAGCAATGGGCAGAAGTCCAGGCCCCCTACTTAATTAGGGAACCACAAAAGGCCTACCATGACTTGGCCTTATATGAAGCCAAAGAATATGAAAAATTGAAAACAGAAATTTTGGCGTGCTTGGGGGTGACAATGTCTGTCAGAGCACAATGGGTCTGCTGCTGGGTATATCACTGTGACAAACCTCCTTGCTCCCAAATGTCTGGTCTGCCGCACTTCATCCAAAAGTGGTTACAGCCGGAGTCCTCTACCCCAGTGTAAATGGTAGAGCAAGTTGTAATGGACCAGTTTGTGGAAGCTAGAATCTCAGCCAGGTGGGCTAACCAGCACTATGGTATGCACTTATTTACCTTCTGCAGGACAAAGGATGTATTTACGCTTTCTGGTGATGTGGTTTATGAGGACTGCAGCAAACCAGGCAGACTTTAAGAAGCCGAGTGAGCCGATCTACAGCATGCACAACCAATGTTTTTGAACCCACATCTTGGGAAAGGGAATGTGGGTCGCCCTCCCAGGTCTGTGGGGTACTCGGTACCAGGCTTTTTTCTCAGAAGGGAATGTCACAGCAGCGGTGACCTGGTCCGTGGCCCTGGGCACCCATGTAAAAGGGATTGAGTTGGGAATAAAGTTTATAGATGAATGATTCATGACGCCACCTGTGGTGTTTGGCAAGGGAGGTGTTAAGCCGACGCTGCATACAGATCCTCTGGGACTGATGGTTTAGTCCTCAGCTATGATGTTGTAGCCCTCCACAGGCAGGGCTGTAGTCCCATTGCAGTGCAGATAAAGGGTTAGGAAGAAGGTGCAGTGTTTGGCACAGAGATGTAGCAGTGCTGAGGATGTTGCAGGAAGGAGGCAAGGACACAACAGGCTAGCCTGGAAGCAACTCAGGGATCTCTCTGTCAGATGGGTTGTGTAGTCTCCTTCCTAGTGCTGGCTTGAGGTACATCCAGTACTATGTTACACTGAAGTTCCTCCTTCTTATCTTCTCTTAGAACTACCTCGTATGGCAGACAGCTGAAGCCCTCTATCTCTCTTGGCTCACCGGTCGGTGTTGTGCCTCCGAGTCTTAGGTGGGAATAGAGCATTTACAGCTTCCTATTCCTCTGGTTTCTGTTGCAGGACCTTCAGTATCCATACAACCGTGGAGACCAGGCTCCAGATTATGCGCTCTCACTGGGAGGGAGCTCTCTTTCCTCAGCTCAACCCCCAGCTTCTCTCTACACACGTGGCCCTCCTCACACTAACTATTTCCCTTCCTGGCCCTCAGAGCACGCTCCTCCCCCAATCCTGGTTCAGAGCTCCCTTTGCTGGTCTGGAGTGGGAACGTGTTGCATGTAAATGATTAACTGTCAGAGAGACCCTTCCTTGCTTCCAAGCATGACATCACCCTCCCTGGAGGAAGGCAATGCCATTGCGGCCATACTCCTGGGGGCGCCACATTCCCCCCTAGTGCAAGTCAGCACTCCTGGGCTGATGAAAAACATGACTAACATATAACAAATGACAAATAAACAATATGAAGGTTACAAGATTTGAAAAAATGAAAAATGTACAAAAATCAAAGGCTCCTAAAACAGTCCTATGATGACAAGTCCAAGCATCAATGTCCATGGTCCATTAATTGGTGAACTATTTACAAGGTTGGTGACCACACAAGTCCTGTGGTCCAATGTCCATAAAACAAAGCCAGAAAATTCTAAGGAAACTCTTACAGATTATCTGTAGGCACAAACTTGAAAACAGTTACATATATACATTTCAACATTTACATTTACTTGTTTATGCACGATATGTGATGGGCGGTATACCTTGTGTAGTACGAGTAGACCTGCGTAACACTGGTGTGACTGGGGATCCTACTGGTGTATTGTGTAATGTACTGGATACACTACTGGTGGTTCTGTATAGCACAGGGATACCAGATTGTCTAGGAACTCTTAGACTCACCATGGGTATAACAGATTCACCACTGGCAGGGCGAGGACTCTCTGGCTCCACTACTGGTATGGCATCTGCTGCCTGATTTTCCTGATCCTCAGGATTTTCTTGAGTCACTTCTTCCTGTGCTACCAGTTGGGGAAATGTCAACACAGGCACTACTATGGCATCATTTAATTTAGTCCAATTTGCAGGGAATTCTCCAAGTATAGTGCTGACCTTTGCTTCTTCTTCCAGGGGTTGGATGTTATCTTGTTCTTCCATTCTTTCTTTTAACTGGTCAGGGCATAATTTCAAATGATCCCTTGATACGGCTGCTGAGGTTTCTCCTCCGTCTTTGCTAATAAGGCACACCTTGGTATTGTCAAAGTTTGAGGGTAGAATGGTATAGGGTTCAGCTTCCCATTGGTCATCCAATTTATGCAGTCTTCTTTTCCTCTTGAGGACTTGTTCTCCTGGTGACAAGGGGACTGCAGGTGCATGCTGATTGTAGTTCCTCTCTTGTTTCTGTCTTGCCTGAGCTAGACTCTTTTCCACACACTCTTGTACTCTTCTGTACTGTTGCTGCCTCTCTGTGTCCCTGTCAGCATCTGGTGATGTCACTTCAGGTGTCAGGACTCCCATGTCCAAATCAATAGGCAGCTTACCAGGCCTCGCTCTCATTAAGTAGGCTGGAGTGCAGTTGGTGGAATTCACAGGAATGTGGTTGTATAGGTCTACCAGATCTGGCAACCTTTCTGGCCACAGATTCCTCTCCTCCAAAGGCAAGGTCTTCAGTAGGTCAGTCACTACCTGGTTCATCTTTTCACACATGCCATTGGTCTGTGGATGGTATGGTGTTGTCCGGATCTTCTTACAACCATACAAGTTACAGAATTCCTGGAACACTTCGGCCTCAAAGGCGGGACCTTGATCTGTAAGCACTTGCTCAGGATATCCATGTGGTCTACAGAAGTGCTGTTGTAACACTCTGGCTGCTGTCCGGGCTGTTTGATCTTTGACAGGCACAACTACCAGGAATCTTGAGTAGTGGTCCACGATGGTAAGAGCATAGATGTAGCCTGACCGGCTTGGAACCAGCTTCACATGGTCCAGGGCTACCAACTCGAGGGGCTGTTTGGTTACTATTGGCTGCAGAGGAGCTCTCTGGCTGTTTCGATCCTTTCTGCGCAGGTTACATTGTCCACACTCCCGGCACCACTTTTCGATGGCTTTCCTCATACCAGCCCAGTAGAATCTCTCCCGGAGCAATGATTCCAACTTCTTCCATCCGAAGTGGCCAGCTCCATTGTGGTTTGCTTCCAAGACCATTGATGCCTCTCTCCTTGGGACTATCACCTGCCAGACCAGCTTATGAGTGCGGGCATTGATACTCCACCGACACAGCTTTCCTTCATAAATGAACAGCCGATCTCTTTCCTTCCACAACTGCTGGGTTTCTTCAAGAGCATCCGACTCTGGGCGTGAGTCAGCTTGTGACAGTAGCTCCTTCACCAGGTGGACTGCGGGGTCACTATCCTGAGTTTCTGCCCAGTCATGATGGGGCAATGGATTTAGGGTGACCTCTTTCAAGCCAGACCATCTGTTTCTCACTCCTTGAGCACGTTGGGCCGCAAGTGGCCGGTGGAAGGGAGGTAACTCTATTTCTTCAAGAGCCTCAGGGTCTTCTCCTGCATCTGGCAGATTAGGCATTCTGGATAGCGCATCAGCATTGGCATTCTTGTGCCCCGCTCGGTACTTGATGGTAAATTCATAGATAGACAGCCGAGCCATCCATCGCTGCTCCAGTGCACCTAGTTTTGCAGTTTCCAAGTGAGTCAACGGGTTGTTGTCCGTGAAGATGGTAAACTTGGCTGAAGCTAGGTAATGCTTGAATCTTTCAGTAGCAGCCCAGACTATGGTGAGGAACTCCAGCTTGAAGGAACTGTAGTTGTCAGAGTTCCTTTCAGTGGGATGAAGCTTCCTGCTGGCATAGGAGATCACTCTTTCTTTGCCATTCTGTACCTGTGACAGTACTGCTCCCAGTCCCACGTTGCTGGCATCAGTATACAACACAAAGGGCTTGTCATAATCTGGGTAGGCCAGAACTTCATCTCCTGTGAGAGCCATCTTCAGTCGGGTGACTGACCTCTCCAACTTCTCAGTCTATTCAAATGTGGAATTCTTCTGTTTGGCTTTCTTGGATTTTGCATAGGAGTGGCTATTTCAGTGAAGCCTTTGATGAACCTTCGGTAGTAGCCTACCAACCCGAGGAATTGGCGTACTTCATGGAGGTTGCTGGGCTTCGGCCAGTCCCGGATGACTGTGACCTTGTCAGGATCTGATGCCACACCTTCTGCACTCACCACATGTCCGAGGTACTGTACCTTAGGCTTCAGGAGGTGGCATTTGGAGGGCTTCACCTTCAGGCCAAAGTTGGACAAGGCTTCAAACACCTCAGCCAGGTGTTCCAGATGGTCTTCATAAGTCTTGGAGAAAACAATGACATCATCAAGGTACAACAGGACTGTCTCAAAGTTCATGTGTCCCAGGCAGCACTCCATCAGTCGTTGAAATGTTCCTGGGGTGGTGCAGAGCCAGAATGGCATATAGTTGAACTCACAGAGACCCATTGGGGTGGTAAATGCTGTTTTCTCCTTGTCTGCCTCTGCCACGGGAACCTGCCAATATCCACTAGTGAGATGCAAGGTGGAAAAGTATTTAGCAGTTTTAAGTGCAGCTAATGATTCCTCAATCCTAGTTAATGGGTAGGCATCTATATGTGTAATACTGTTAATTTTCCTGTAAGCAACACACATTCTCATGGTACCATCCTTTTTCTTTACAAAAACTATTGGAGCTGCCCAGGGGCTACAACTGTCTCTGATAACGCCAGCTTCCTTCATCTCTCTCAACATACCTTTAGCACATTGGTGTTGTGTTGGGGGTATAGGCCGGTACCTTTCTTTTATGGGTGGATGATCTCCAGTGGGGATATGGTGTTGAACCCCTTTTACCTTCTCAAAATCTATAGGGTGTTTACTGAATACCCGCTCATACTCCTGGGTCACCCTGTAAACCCCATTTTTCTGGTATGAAGGTGTAGAGCCAGTCCCCACCTGCAGTTCCTGGCACCACTCCTCCATCTGCTTTACAGAGCCATTGTCCTCCACCTGGTCGGATGAGACCAAGGGCTCTGCTGCCTGCATTGCATTATTACTGACAGTGAGCAGCTTAGCAACTGTGGCGTACCGAGGTATTGTGGCCTCCTCCTCCCCACAATTCAAAAGGCGTGCAGGTACTCTCCCTTTATGTACATTAACCACCCCTCCGGCTGTCAGGACAGTGGGCCTGCTATCAGAATATACTGGTTCTACCAATGCCTGGTAATCCTTCCCTCTGAGGCCTATGGCTGCCCGACACCAAATCAACATTTCACATCTGGGGGGTATTGCAATGGGGAAAGCATCACTCACTCTGACACTACCAATTTCTATGCCAGAGAGTTCTACCTGTTGTCTTTGCATCAGGGCCTTGATCTCCTTCTGCAGGACTCGTTGTTCACTGGAACCAGCAGTCTCAGCCACCTGTTGCAACAAGACAATAACCTCGGAAAGACAATTTTCAATTACATTTGTACCAAGAGTCATCATGGGATTACATTCTCGTCGATCAATATCCACAACTATCAGACCTTGAGATTTCAACTCCACCCTCCCCACTTTAACAGTAATTTCTTTACATCCCACTTGTGGTAAAGACTGACCATTACTGGCAACTACTGTTAGTTCATCACTTGGGCCACGGGTGAGTTCATATTCAGCCCAATACCTCTTGTAAAGGATATAGGGCATGGTGGTCGCCTGGGAGCCAGTGTCCAGCAAAGCGTTCATGGGGATGCCGTCAATCACCACTGGAAGGATCGGTCTCCCTCCAACATACTTGGCTCAACAGTTCCTTGGGCCTTGTGGTCCTACTCCTGGGGGTTGGCCCTCTGCCCCAGGGGTTACTCGTTTAAAGGACAGAATCTTGCAAGATGACCTGCCTTGTAGCAGCGACTACAGATGGGACGTCCGTCCTGGTCATAGCGGTCGTTGTTCCTCCCTCAGAGTGGCGGGGTTCTCCTCTTCCAGAGCCACAGGACATCCTCTGGACTGGAAGCAAGCTGTATCTTCTCTTTGGAGGACACCTGCAGGGACTGCACAATTTTAGTAAGTCCAGCCATACCCTTGGTCAACTCCTGGACCTGAAGACGCAGCTCTTCAGTTTGACCTTTATCCAGAGTCTGTGCATCAGCCTCCACAGGGATGGAAGGAAAAGATGTTGCTTCCTGATGGTAGGTGATCGCTGGGCGCCTAGGGGGTGCTGGACGGCTGTCAGTGGATTCCTGCAGTACCCGAATAGCCCTGTCCTTAAAATCAGCAAAGTCCAGGTCAGGGTCTTGTAGGGTTATGATGCGCAGCTGTGCTCTGTGGGTACTGGACAGGAGTCCTTCAATGAACTGCTCCTTTAACAGTTTGTCTTCCTCTTTCACACTGTCAGGATCGATTTGCTTGAAGGCTCGCAGCTCCTCCTGCAGGTTAAGAGCATAGTCCGTTATACTGTCCTGCACTTTCTGTTTACATCCAAAGAACCTCATCTTGATTTCAGCTGCAGGGCGAGTATCAAAGGTGCATTTTAGCTTGGCCAAAATCTTTTTAACAGTCTCTTTATCAGTGTCCTGCCAGGCTTTTACTTCTCTCTGTGCTGCACCTGTTAGCTGCCCAATCAGGATGTTCACCTTCTGGCTTTCAGATAAAGGATACACCTCAAACTGCACAGTCTCTCTTTAAATTCACTCAGGGTATGTGACTCACCCGAGTACTGCGGTAGCCAGGCTGCTCCCGGTATGTAGGGCATGGACAGTGGCATTATGGGGACTGCAGCGGTGGGCGCTATCGGAGCCGCAGCCACATTGGATCCATCATCTTGCGGCGCTGAGCGGTTGGCGGCGGCATCCACCGCTGCATTGCTGCGTGGTGCAGACATTCTCTCTCCCCCCCTAGTTAACGTTAGCCAGGGCCGGGGGTTGTGTGAGGTTACCGGCGGCCGCTTCGCAGGCCCGATGCTCCGGGCTCTAGGCCTCAGCTCCTCCCACTTCTCGCGTGTTTTTTTCCTCTTCCCGCGCGGGACTTCACTGCTTCGCGCTCTCCGGCAGGCTCCTCCCATGAAGGCCTGCCCCTTTTCCTCCCGCACCTGCCAATCAGCAGGATAATGGCGACAATGGCGCCAATTTCGCACACAGTCTATAGCACACAACAGTCTCTGGCAAAAGGACCCAGGGGGTACCGGGCTCCGTAAATCCTGTTTGTGATGCCAAAATGGGTCGACCCTCCCAGGGCTGTGGGATACTCGGTACCGGGCCAGTCTCTCAGAAGGGAATGTCACAGCAGCGGTGACCCTGTCCGTGGCCCTGGGCGCCCATGTAAAAGGGATTGAGTTGGGAATAAAGTTTATAGATGAAATATTCGTGACACCACCTGTGGTGTTCGGCAAGGGAGGTGTTAAGCCGACGCTGCATACAGATCCTCTGGGACTGATGGTGTAGTGCAGCTATGATGTTGTAGCCCTCCAGAGGCAGGGCTGTAGTCCCAGGGCAGTGTAGATAAAGGGTTAGGAAGAAGGTGCAGTGTTTAGCACAGAGATGTAGCAGTGCTGAGGATGTTGCAGGAAGGAGGCAAGGACACAACAGGGTGCAGTTTCTTTACCTTTACTTGGCAAACGCAGTCCAGGGTCCGGATTACAGATGGCACAGGAGCAGGCTAGCCTGGAAGCAACTCAGGGATCTCTCTATCAGATGGGTTGTGTAGTCTCCTTCCTAGCGCTGGCTTGAGGTACATCCAGTACTATGTTACCCTGAAGTTCCTCCTTCTTATCTTCTCTTAGAACTACCTCGTATGGCAGACAGCTGTAGCCCTCTATCTCTCTTGGCTCACCCGTCGCTGTTGTGCCTCCGAGTCTTACGTGGGAATAGAGCATTTACAGCTTCCTATTCCTCTGGTTTCTGTTGCAGGACCTTCAGTATCCATACAACCGTGGAGACCAGGCTCCAGATCATGCGCTCTCACTGGGAGGGAGCTCTCTTTCCTCAGCTCAACGTCCAGCTTCTCTCTACACGTCTACACATGTTGTACTCCTTACACTAACTAACTATTTCTCTTCCTGGCCCTCAGAGCGCGCTCCTCCCCCAATCCTGGTTCAGAGCTCCCTCTGCTGGCCTGGAGTGGGAACGTGTTGCATGTAAATTATTGACTGTCAGAGAGACCCTTCCTTGCTTCCAAGTGTGGCGCCCCCAGTAGTATGGTCACCACAGTGGCTTTGCCTTCCTCCAGGGGAGGGTAATGCCAGGCTTGGAGGTAATGATGGGTCTCTCTCGCAGTCAATCCATACATGCAACACAGTTCCACTCCAGGCCAGCAGGGGGAGCTCTGAACCAGGATTAAGGGGAGGAGTGCTCTCTGAGGGCAAGGAGGAAGGAGTGGGCAATTAGTCTGCGGAGGGTGAAGTGTGCAGATGAGTAGAGAGAAGCTGGAGGTTGAGCTAGGAAAGGAGAGCTCCCTCGCAGTGAGAGCGCAAGAACTGGAGCCTGGTCTCCACGGTTGTATGGATACTAACGGTCCTACAGCAGATACCAGAGGAGTAGGAGGCTGTAAATGCCCTACTCCCGTCTAAGACTTGAGGCACAACAGCAGCTTGGATAGAGAGCCAGGACTCAAGAGAGGAGTCCCCGAGAGAGGCTACAGCTGTCTGCCGTGCAAGTAAGGTTCTTGGGAACATCTGACAGGAGGAACTTCAGTGTAACTCAGTACTTGGAGTACTTCATTCAAACGAGCGCTAGGAATGAGACAGCACAGCCCGTCTGCTGAGAGAGAATCCCTGAATTGCTTCCAGGCTAGCCTGCTCCGTTACCATCTGTAATCAGGACCCTGGACTGCAGTTATCAAGTAAAGGTACAGAAATTGCACCCCGCTGTGTCTTGCCTGCTTCCTACCTTTCCGGCACTGCTACATCCCTGTACCAACCACATCTACACTGCCCTGGGACTATAGCTTCACCTGTGGGGAGCTTTTACATCCTTGCTGCACCCTACTATCAGTCCCAGCGGATCTGTCTGCAGCTTCGGCTTAACACCTCCCTTGCCAAACACCACAGGTGGCGTCATGAACTATTCCATTTCATTAACTACATTCCCCCATTGCTTGGGCGCCCAGGGCCACGGACCGGGTCACCGCTGCTGTGACACATTCCCCTGACACGGGTCCAGTACCGAGTACCCCACAGCCCTGGGAGGGTGACCCAATTTGGCGTCACGAACAGGATTACGGAGCCTGGTACCCCCCGGTCCTGTGTGCCATAGACTGTGTTTGTGTAAAAGACTGTGTGAAATTGGTGCCAGTTGCCGCCATTGCCGCGCTGCTTGGTGTGCGCAGGAAGAGGAAGGGGCAGGCCTTCATGGGTGGAGCCTGCCACAGAGCGTGAAGAAGTGAAGTGTCGCGCGGGAAGAGAGGACAGCGCGCGAAAAGAGGAGGAGCTGAGGCCTATGGCCCGGAGCGTCGGGCCTGCGAAGCGGCCGCCGGTGAGCTCCCGAAACCCCCGGCCCTGACTAGCGTTAACTAGGGGGGAGGAAGAGAATGTCCATGCCACAAGCCAATGCAGCGGCGGATGCCGCTGCCTACCCCGCAGCACCGCAAGGAGGAGCGCCTGCCGCAGCGGTCCCCATAATGCCGCTGTCCATGCCCTACATACCGGGAGCGGCCTGGCTACCACAGTACTCGGGTTAGTCACATACCCTGAGTGAATTTAAAGAGAGACTGTGCAGTTTGTTTAAAGTCTATCCTCTGTCTGAGAACCAGAAAGTGAATATCCTGATTGGACAGCTAACGGGTGCAGCGCAGAGAGAAGTGAAGGCCTGGCAGGATACTGATAAAGAGACTGTTGCAAAGATCCTGGCCAAGCTGAGAAGCACCTTTGACACACGCCCTGCAGCTGAAATCAAGATGAGGTTCTTTGGCTGTAATCAGAGAGCACAGGACAGTATCAGGGACTATGCTCTCAACCTGCAGGAGGCGCTGCGAGCAGTTAAGCAAGTTGATCCTGATAGTGTGAAGGAGGAAGATAAACTGTTAAAGGAGCAGTTCATTGAAGGACTCCTATCCAGTACCCACAGAGGACAGTTGTGTATCATAACCCTGCAAAACCCTGATCTGGACTTTGCTGATTTTAAGGACAGGGCTATTCGGGTACTGCAGGAATCCACTGACAGCCGTCCAGCGCACCCTAGGAGCCCAGCGATCACCTACCATCTGGAAGCAACATCTTTCCCTTCCATCAATATGGAGGCTGATGCACAGACTCTGGATAAAGATCCAACTGAGGAGCTGCGTCTTCAGGTCCAGGAGTTGACCAAAGGGATGGCTGCACTTACCAAGACGGTGCAGTCCCTGCAGGTGTCCTCCAAGGAAAAGATCCAGCTTGCTTCCAGTCCAGAGGATGTCCCGTGGCTTCGGAGGAGGAGAGCCCCACCACTTCGAGGGAGGAACAACGATCGCTATGACCAGGACAGACGTCCCATCTGTCGTTGCTGCTACAAGGCCGGTCATCTTGCCAGATATTGTCCTTTAAACGAGCAACCCCTGGGGCAGAGGGCCAACCCCCAGGAGTAGGATCCCCAGGCCCAAGGAACTGGCGAGCCAAGTATGTGGGAGGGAGACCAATCCTTCCTGTGGTAATTGACGGTATTCCCATGAACGCTTTGCTGGACACTGGCTCCCAGGTGACCATGATGCCGTACATTCTGTACAAGAGGTATTGGGCGGATTCATAACTTACCCGTGGCCCAACTGATGAACTGACAGTAGTTGCTAGTAATGGTCAGTCTTTACCGCAGATAGGATGTAATGAAATTACTGTCAAAGTGGGGCAGGTACAACTGAAATCTCAGGGCCTGATAGTTGTTGATATTGATCGACGTGAATGTAATCCCATGATGACTCTTGGTACAAATGTAATTGAAAACTGTCTGTCCGAGGTTATTGTCTTGTTGCAACAGGTGGCTGAGACTGCTGGTTCCAGTGAACAATGAGTACTGCAGAATGAGATCCGAGCCCTGATGCAAAGACAATAGGTAGAACTCTCTGGCGGATAAATTGGCAGTGACAGAGTGAGTGACCCCTTCCCCATTGCAATACCCCCAGATGTGAAATGTTGGTTTGGTGTCGGGCAGCTATAGGTCTTAGAGGGAGAGATTACCAGGCGTTGGTAGAACCAGTATACTCCGAGAGCAGGCCCACTGTCCTGACAGCCAGAGGGGTGGTTGACGTACGAAAGGGGAGAGTACCTCTACGCCTTTTGAATTGTGGGGAAGAGGAGGCCACAATACCTCGGTACGCCACAGTTGCTAAGCTGCTCACTGTCAATAACAACTCTTTGCAGGCAGCAGAGCCCTTGGACTCATCCGATCAGGTGGAGGACAGTGGCTCTGTGAAGCAGCCAGAGGAGTGGTGCCAGCAACTGCAGGTGGGAACTGACTCTACGCCCTCCTACCAGAAAAATGTAGTTTACAGAGTAACACAAGAGTATGAGCAGGTATTCAGTAAACACCCACTAGATTTGGGGCAGGCAAAAGGGATTCAACATCATATCCCCACTGGAGACCATCCACCCATAAAGTAGAGGTACAGACCTATACCCCCAACACAATACCAATGTCCTAAGAGTATGTTGAGGGAGATGAAGGAGGCAGGGGTCATTAGAGACAGTTGTAGCCCCTGGGCAGCTCCAATAGTGTTTGTAAAGAAAAAGGATGGTACCATGAGAATGTGTGTTGATTACAGGAAAATTAACAGCATTACACATAAAGATGCCTTCCCATTACCTAGAATTGAGGAATCATTGGCTGCACTTAAAACTGCTAATTACTTTTCCACCTTAGATCTCACTAGTGGGTATTGGCAGGTTCCCGTGGCAGAGGCAGACAAGGAGAAAACAGCATTTACTACTCCAATGGGTCTCTGTGAGTTCAATTACATGCCATTTGGGCTCTGCACTGCTCCAGGAACCTTTCAATGGCTGATGGAGTGCTGTCTGGGACACATGAACTTTGAGACGGTCCTGTTGTATCTGGATGATGTCATTGTTTTCTCCAAAACCTATGAAGATCATCTGGAGCACCTGGCTGAAGTGTTTGAAGCTTTGTCCAATTTTGGCCTGAAGGTGAAGCCCTCCAAGTGTCACCTCTTGAAGCCCAAGGTACAGTACCTCGGTCATGTGGTCAGTGCAGAAGGTGTGGCACCAGATCCTGATAAGGTCACGGTCATCCGTGACTGGCCGAAGCCCAGCAACCTTCATGAAGTACGCCAATTCCTTGGACTGGTAGGCTACTACCGAAGATTCATCAAGGGCTTTACTGAAATGGCCACCCCTATGCAAAATCTCCTCGTGGGGCAGTCCAAGAAGACCAAACAGAAAAATTCCACCTTTGAATGGACTGAAGAGTTGGAAAGGTCCTTCACCAGATTGAAGATGGCTCTCACAGGAGACGAAGTTCTGGCCTACCCAGATTATGACAAACCCTTTGTGCTGTACACAGATGCCAGCAACGTGGGACTAGGAGCAGTACTGTCGCAGGTACAGAATGGGAAAGAAAGAGTGATCTCCTATGCCAGCAGGAAGCTGCGCCCCACTGAAAGGAACCCTGATAATTACAGTTCTTTCAAGCTGGAGTTCCTTGCCATAGTCTGGGCTGTCACCGAAAAGTTCAAACATTACCTAGCCTCTGCCAAGTTCACTATCTTCACGGACAACAACCCGTTGACGCATTTGGACACTGCAAAACTAGGTGCACTGGAACAGCGATGGATGGCTCGGCTATCGAATTATGAGTTTACCATCAAGTACCGGGCAGGGCACAAGAATGCCAATGCTGATGCGCTGTCCAGAATGCTTAACCTACCAGATGCCGGAGAAGACCCTGAGGCTCTTGAAGAGATAGAGCTACCTCCCTTCCACCGGCCACTGGCGGCCCAACGTGCTCAAGGAGTGAGGAACCGATGGTCTGGCTTGAAGGAGGTCACCCTGAATCCATTGCCCTATCATGACTGGGCAGAAATGCAAGATAGTGACCCTGCAGTCCGCCTGGTGATGGAGCTGCTGACACGAGCTGACTCACGTCCAGAGTCGGATGCTCCTGAGGAAACTCAGCAGTTGTTGAAGGAGAGAGGCCGGCTGTTCATTTATGAAGGGAAGCTGTGTCGGAGGAATATCAATGCCCGCACTCATGACCTGGTTTGGCAGGTGATAGTCTCAAAGAGAGAGGCAGCAATGGTCCTGGAAGCATACCACAATGGAGCTGGACACTTTGAATGGAAGAAGTTGGAAGTATTGCTCCGAGAGAGGTTCTACTGGGCTGGTATGAGGAAAGCCATTGAGAGGTGGTGCCGGGAGTGTGGACAATGTAACCTGCACAGAAAGGATCGAAACAGCCAGAGAGCTCCCCTACAGCCAATTATCACCAAACAGCCCCTTGAGTTGGTAGCCCTGGACCATGTGAAGCTGGTTCCAAGCCGGTCAGGCTACATCTATGCACTTACCATTGTGGACAACTACTCAAGATTCCTGGTAGTTGTGCCTGTCAAAGATCAGACGGCCAGGACAGCAGCCAGAGCATTCCAACAGCACTTCTGTAGACCACATGGATTTCCTGAAAGAGTGCTGACAGATCAAGGTCCAGCTTTCGAGGCAGAAGTGTTCCAAGAATTCTTTAACTTGTATGGTTGTAAGAAGATCCGGACAGCACCATACCACCCACAGACCAATGGCATGTGCGAGAAGATGAACCAGGTAGTGATGGACCTCCTGAAGACTTTGCCCTTGGAGGAGAGGAATCTGTGGCCAGAGAAGTTGGCCGATCTGGTGGACCTCTACAACCATATCCCAGTGAACTCCACCAACTGTACCCCAGTCTATTTAATGAGAGCCAGACCTGGTAAGCTGCCTATCGACTTAGACACCTGAAGTAGCGTCACCAGATGCTGATTGGGACACGGAGAGGCAGCAACAGTACCGGATAGTTCAAGAATGCGTGGAAAGGAGTCTGGCTCAGGCAAGGCAAAAGCAGGAGAAGCTTTACAATCAAAATGCACCTGCCGTTCCTTTGTCGCCGGGGGAGCAAGTCTTGAAAAGAAAAAGATTGCACAAATTGGATGATCAATGGGAAGCTGAACCTTATACCATTCTGCCCTCGAACTTTGATAATACTAAGGTATGCCTTGTTAGTAAAGATGGAGGAGAGACCTCGGCAGCGGTATTGAGAGATCATTTGAAGTTGTGTCCTGACCAGTTGAAGGAAAGGAAAGAAGAACCAGATAACATCCAACCCATAGTGGAAGAAGAGAAGGTCAGCAGAGTGCTTGGAAAATTCCCTGCGAATTGGACTAAGGTGAACGATGCCATAGTGGTGCCAGTGTTGCTGTTTCCCTAATTGGTAGCACAGGAAGATGTGACTCAAGGAAATCCTGAGGATCAGAAAAACCAGGCAGCAGAAGCCACACCAGCAGTGGAGCCAGAGAACCCTCGCCCTGCCAGTGGTGACCCTGTTATGCCCTTGGTGAGTCTAGGAGTTCACAGACAATCTAGTATCCCTGTGTTACATAGAACCCCAAGTAGTGTATCCAGTATATTACCCACTACACCAGTCTTGCGCAGGTCTACCCACACCACACAAGGTATACTACCCCTTAGATATGGCATATAAAAAAATTAAAGTAATGTTCACCTGTACCTGTAAATATGTAACTGTTTTTCAAGTTTTATGCCTACAGGTAACCAGTAAGAGTTTTCTTTGGAATTTGTTTTATGGACACTGAACCACAGGACTTGTGTGTGGTCAAAAACTTTCTTTGTAAATATTTCACCATTTGCCCAGGAATGGACCATGGACATTGATGCTGGACTTATCATAGGACCATTTTTGAAGCTCTAGGTTTTTGTACATTTTTCATTTTTAAATCTTGTACAATTCTTATTGTTTAACTGTTTATATGTTCATGATTTTTTTTGTTCAGCCCAGGAGTGCTGACTTGCACTAGGGGGGAATGTGGCGCCCCCAGTAGTATGGTCACCACAGTGGCTTTGCCTTCCTCCAGGGGAGGGTAATGCCAGGCTTGGAGGCAATGATGGGTCTCTCTCGCAGTCAATCCATACATGCAACACAGTTCCACTCCAGGCCAGCAGGGGAGCTCTGAACCAGGATTAAGGGGAGGAGTGCTCTCTGAGGGCCAGGAGGAAGGAGTGGGCAGTTAGTCTGCGGAGGGTGAAGTGTGCAGACAGGTAGAGAGAAGCTGGAGGTTGAGCTAGGAAAGGAGAGCTCCCTCGCAGTGAGAGCGCAAGAACTGGAGCCTGGTCTCCACGGTTGTACGGATACTAACGGTCCTACAGCAGATACCAGAGGAGTAGGAGGCTGTAAATGCCCTACTCCCGTCTAAGACTTGAGGCACAACAGCAGCTTGGATAGAGAGCCAGGACTCAAGAGAGGAGTCCCCGAGAGAGGCTACAGCTGTCTGCCGTGCAGGTAAGGTTCTTGGGAACATCTGACAGGAGGAACTTCAGTGTAACTCAGTACTTGGAGTACTTCATTCAAACGAGCACTAGGAAGGAATCTGCACAGCCCGCCTGCTGAGAGAGAATCCCTGAACTGCTTCCAGGCTAGCCTGCTCCAATACCATCTGTAATCAGGACCCTGGACTGCAGTTATCAAGTAAAGGTACAGAAATTGCACCCCGCTGTGTCTTGTCTGCTTCCTACCTTTCCGGCACTGCTACATCCCTGTACCAACCACATCTACACTGCCCTGGGACTATAGCTTCACCTGTGGGGAGCTTTTACATCCTTGCTGCACCCTACCATCAGTCCCAGCGGATCTGTCTGCAGCGTCGGCTTAACACCTCCCTTGCCGAACACCACAGGTGGCGTCACAAACTATTCCATTTCATTAACTACATTCCCTCATTGCTTGGGCGCCCAGGGCCACGGACCGGGTCACTGCTGCTGTGACACATTCCCCTGACACCGGCCCGGTACCGCGTACCCCACATCCCTGGGAGGGCGACCCACAAGCATGACATCACCCTCCCTGGAGGAAGGCAATGCCATTGTGGCGGCCATACTCCTGGGGGCGCCACAAATGCCAATAAATGGGTCAAGGCTGAGAGGCATTTGCACAGTTACAGTTAACCCTATAAGATTATATGTATTTATATACTGTATTTAGGTATGTCTATGTTTGGTGAATATGTATCCTAAGCATAAATGTGTATGTACTGGATGTATTTGTTCATGACACACTGCAAAGCTGTGCATGCTGCTTGTCTGTCCAAAAATGCTCCATTTCACATCTCATTTTGGGCCCAAAGCCTGCTTGTTATGTTGTTATTGTTACCTGTCATCAGTGTAAGAGACAGGATTGTGGACAATCCAGCATATCAAATGCAGAGCTGAACTCCACATGTCCTGTTCAGCAGCCACATCATCACTCATCACGTATCATCTCCACACTTGGAGATAACGTATCAAGAAACGGAATCCATCAGCTTCAAGTGTCACCGCCGCTGGGTCTCAGTATTAGAAACACATGCTGGACTCCCATGATGAGAGACTCAAAGGCAAGTCATAGACAATGCGATCATGGCTGTCCGTAATTAGCAGAGCGTAATTGTTTACTTCCATTGACACGAGCTGTAAATTCGAGGCTCCCGCGGAGAAGAGTTTGTTAACATTTTACAGTCCGCAAAGAACAAAGTTTTCGCCTCCAGACATGGATTTAAAAAAAATCAGAGGGATCTGAGGATCAGAACACGTGAGTCACAAGAGGGGCCCAGACATCAGCGGCTAGTTTACAATTCCTCGTTACAGATGCTGCAGTGATCATAGAAGAATCGCAGGCTTATGTACTCGTATAAACTCTTGCCCTTACCATTTTCATTCAGTTTTTACTTGTCCTCCCAGAAGTCAAATGGAGACATTTTGTATGTCCAATGACTCACACTTGGTGTTTTCCCTGTTTGAAAATGTTCTCTTTCCTTTTTCTCTCCTTCAGTTCCACACCGTCATTTCAAATTCTCCGACTAACTGCATATTTTGACACATCTTTAATGCCTCGCTTCTAGAGCTATTCCAAGCCTGTGCAGCAACAGAAATAGATAAGCCTATACCTGTCCATAAATTCAGACCCCTAAATTAATTTGGACTCTAGGATAGACACCTGAAATGATGAAAACACCAAACCCTTGACCAGACTCCACAAAATTAATTCAGATCTCAGACTATATCCCCTAGATACGGACTTCAGACCCTTGACCTCTACATAAATTTATACCCTAAACCAGACCCCAAAATCAATCCAGACTCTAGACCAGACCCACTTAACTTTTACAAGCCCCAGATCAAACCCAGTACATTTTTAAACACCCCAGACCAGACAATGCAAACGTAGTCTCCAGACCATCCCTGTAATTACAGACGCATAACACCTGACTATACCCTGTAAGTCAAGACCCCAGAGCAGACTTTCTAAACCGATACAGACATCAGACCACCTTACTGACCCCAGACCACCTAAATATATTTTTACCCCAACCCAGACCCTTCAACCCCTTAACTCCCAGAGGTATTTTAGTTTTTGCGTTTTTGTTTTTTGCTCCCCTTCTTTCCAGAACCATAACTTTTTTATTTTTTGGTCAGTATGGCCATGTGAGGACTTGTTCTTCGCATGACGAGTTGTACTTTTGAACGACACCATTGATTTTACCATATCGTGAACTGGAAAACGGGAAAAAAATCCAAGTGCGGTGAAATTGCAAAAAAAGTGCAATCCCACAGTTTTGTTTTTTCTTTTACTATGTTCACTAAATGTTAAAACTGACCTGCCATTATGATTCTCCAGGTCATTATGAGTTCATAGACACCACAAACATATCTATGTTCCTTTTTATCAAAGTGGTGAAAAAAAATTCCAAAGTTTGTTAAAAAAAAAAAAAATTGCACCATTTTCCGAGACTCGTAGCGTCTCCAATTTTCAAGATCTTGGGTTGGGTGAGGGCTTATTTTTTGCGCGCTTAGCTGATGTTTTTAATGATACCGTTTTGGTGCATATGTGATCTTTTGATCGCCTGTTATTGCATTTTAATGCAATGTTGCGGTGACCAAAACTAGTATTTCTGGCATTTTGACTTCTTTTCTCATTACGCCGTTAAGCAATCAGGTTAATCCTTTTTTTATATTGATAGATCAGGCGATTCTGAATGTGGTGATACCAAATATGTGCGAGTTAAATGCCGCTGTCAGAGATTGACAGTGGCATTTAACTAGTTAACAACCGCAGGTGGATTGTGATTCCACCCGCGGCTGTTAGAGGCACATGTCAGCTGTTCAAAACAGCTGACATGTGCCGGAAAAGATGTGAGCTCAGAGCCCACATCAAAGGGAGGGATTCCAACACTGGCGTACTATAACGCCCAATGTCGGAAAAGGGTTAAATATTAACCCAGATTAGATCCATTGGACTTAAAAAGCAAATCACACTCTCTTCCTCTGTTGAGTCTTGCTGTCATCTGGCTTCAGGACCTGCACATATATGGTCCTGCACACATATGGTCATGTGACCTTATCCATGCAGGGCCTAAAAACATTTGTAAATCAAATCTTTGGCCACTTTACGCAGCCATCCAAAGCACCCATGTTATAATCCATCTATTATAATTCACCATTGTGTGCACAGTAATAAGTCCATAAATCCTTAAATCAGGAGATAATTTTTCTGATGCACAACCCCATATCTACCACATATAAGCACCACAGTAGTTGTAGCTTGCTGCATTCTGTTTTAATATTGAGTTCAGTGCACAAATTGTATACCTGAAGCACATCAGCTCCATATGTTTGTGGCAGAAGGCAGCAATGGTTGTCCATTTAGCAGAATTTAAAACTTGTTTAGATAAAAAAATATATATATTATTGTAGACATTCACTTATATACCCTGCACACCTTCAATGAGCCCGGGGTGCTGTTTAGCAGCTCCGCTGTAATGTATACAGTATCTGTAGCTCCTATTTTCTAGTTAATCCCCAAGAAGCACTTCCTGGGGAACGGCCAACTGCACAATAGAAGAAATTCCTCATAAGCGACTTGTAGATTTAACAAGTTTTCTAAAGCTGTGAAGTCATGTCAGTCTACGGTGTGCGCTGCCTTTGTGTCCAGATGCCTCAGGGTCCATGTTCCAGCTTGTTCGCTTATATCTAAAGATGAGAAACTCATTGCGGATATTCTTAAGGAATGACATCATCTTTAATTAACTCTCCGTGCCCCGCTGTTTAGATGGAACTGGAAGATCCACTTGGTCCTCTGCTGTAGGCTGTGTGATAACTCACTGATCTCCTTATGATAAGAAACCTACAGAATCAATAGTTACCATTTAGAGGACATCCCAGTGACTGCAGAGCATGTATGCGGTGAACAACATGTGAAACCTCAGTAGGATGTAGTTGGCAGCAACTTTTCTGGGTGCAGTGGAAGTGTGGACATGACACTCACTAAATATTTCACCAACAACTTATTTTCTCGTAAACACTTATTCAAAATATTTCTCTTCTTTCTCTTAACCACAGCAGGACTCTTAATGACTGTTCAGTCCTCCGGATCTCTCATTCCAGGTTGGTTCCTCTTCTGGCAAGGAGGCTTTCTTTCATTTCCAGTGGTTACAGTCATGGCTTACTCTCCACTCACACTACTGTCATAACTGAGTTGCACCTCTCCTTTCTTGGTTTTCACTCATCATCTGACACCAGCCACTCTTTTGGCGACTACATCTTCCAGTCTCCTTAGTGGTCAGTTTCTCCTTGCCCACCCTTGGGTCTGTCTGTCATCGAGACACCATGGCAGGCATCTACTCTTCCCAGGCTCTTGGCTAGCTTTGGGTGTAGCTCTCTACTAAGTTGGACTCTTCCTCCGTTTCCTATGGGTGGTAACAGAATCTCCCACTCAGAACAGTAACTCTCCTGGTGACTACACCTTCCTGTCTCCTCAGTGGCCAGTTTCTCTTTGACGCTGAGACACCATGGCTGGCGTCTACTCTTCACCTGCTCTTGTCTAGTTATGGTGATGGCTTTTCTCCTCTTATGGGGTCGGACAGTTTCTCCTTCCCTCTTTCGTGGCTCCTTCTCTCTGCCACCTAAAGAACATGACAGATTTATAGTCTTTAACCAGCTCTTGTCTAGCTATGGGGATGGCTCTTTACTAACATGGTCTCTTCTTCCTCTTCTAGTATGTTCTTATAGGCGGACACAGGTTCTTTCACTAGGGACGTTAATAAAGACTATCTGCTCTCCAGAACCTGGGAGCAACACACCACTTCAGATGTGTCCTTTAGCCATTTATAAACTGTATTATTAGGTAGCATCGCTCCTCACAATCCCCAGATCTTACCTATAGAGCATCTCTGGAATGAGGTAGCATGTCAGTACCTCCATCTAATGTGAGAAATTCTCCCATCCGTATGGACAAATGGGTCACCCTCCCAGGGCTGTGGGGTACTCGGTACCGGGCCGGTGTCAGTGGGATGTGTCACAGCAGCGGTGACCCGGTCTGTGGCCCTGGGCGCCCAAGTAATGGCGAGAATGTAATGTAGTTTAAGTGGAATAGTTTGTGACGCCACCTGCGGTGCTCGGCAAGGGAGGTGTTAAACCGACGCTGCAAACAGATCATCTGCGACAGATGGTATGGTGCAGCAGTGATGGTATAGCCCTCCACAGGCAGGGCTGATGTCCCAGGGCAGTGTAGTAGTAAAGGTGGTGGAAAGGCGCAAGAATGAATGGATGACACAGAGGCTTGCAGTTCCAAAGCTTTACTTACAGTCTGCGGTACACAAGGGTGCCTGCCTCCGGGCTGTGTCCTCCGGATCAGAGACTCAGCCAACCTCCAGGCCAGATGGAAAGCTCCTCTCCAGCACTCCACCAACATGTACCTTTCCTGAACGAATCCTCTATTGCGCCTTAAAGTGTGAAGAGCTCCAGTACCGTGGTACTCTGGAGTTCCTCTTGTCAGATGTTCCCAAGAACTCTACTCGTATGGCAGACAGCTGTAGCCTGCTTCGGGGACTCCCTTCTCCTGAGTCCCGGCTCTCTTATCAGATTGCTGCTGTGCCTCAAGTCTTAGATGGGAGTAATGCATTTACAGCCAACTACTCCACTGGTGTCTGCTGCAGAACCATAAGTGTTCATACAACCTCGGGGACCGGGCCCCGGCCTTGCGCTGAGAACCTATAGGCAGGGTTCCTCTTCCAACCCATGTCCTCTCTGTTCTCCTTACTCCTTCGTTCCGTACTGATCTTTCTCTCTCTTATGGAAGCTTAGATTGCAGTTCTACGTCTTTCTCCTTCTTTTCCTTTCCCGTGCCAGCTGGCTCAGATCACTGAGGCAGCTGCAGCACTCCTTCCTCCATCCCTTCTTCCAGGGATCCCCACTCCTCCTGAGTGGCTTCCTTCCCGACTGACCTGTCAGACTGACCCTCTGTCAGACTGAAACCGTAATCCTACACTTCCCACTCTTTTATATATCTCAACTCCACCCACCTCCCAGCACATCCAGTGTTCCAAGCAGGGAACCACCAGAGGTGCTCTGCTACTCTCTAAGCACTGAGCCGCAATGTAGTTGTGCAGAACTACCCTGTGGTGTGGGGTGCGAGTGTTGGGGCGTGGAAAGGAGTTCCCACCTTACCTGGATGGTGGGGCATTACACCTTAGGAGAAGATTCAGTACCTCTGTGGCGACTGAGCCTCAGGGGTGCCACATACCCCCCCGTTAAACACAGCACGTCCACGGGCTGCAAGACAACAAAGTTGACAGTACAGGAACATACAAAATTTTATAATGCTGCATAAACAATTCTTATACTAAACTTCCTAATATAGGAGGCATTGTTTCTTGAACGTTACAAACAATTCTTAATTAACTATCTAAATTTCAAGTCAAAAAGTGCAATTTTTCATTCTAAGTGCCATTATCTGTGACTCACTACCACTTCAGTATTATTCAGCTTTCCTTCTCTAGTACACATTTCCTTTCTCTTTCTAGTGTACATCTTCTATTCTCTTTCAAGTGACATCTGTGATACCTGGTACACCATTCACATTTTCAACTCTTTATTCAAATCTCTCATATCAAAACATTTCTCACTCTATATAAAAGCCATTTCCTAGTTACTAATACTCTCATAAGATACATCATTATCAAAAATACTTTGCATTAAAACTTTCAACAATTATTCATGTAAGTGCTGGACACCGCTCCCAGCCGGGATTTCTTGCAGTGTCCTTTGAGGTAGACATCATCTTCGCAAAGTGTCCTTATATAAAATCTTGACATCATCTTCGCAAAGTGTCCTTATGTAAAACCATGAGAGGGCACGTAAAGAGGTGCAACTATTTACAATTAAAGTTTTGGATCATACAGCGTTCATGATCTCCTCAGTTCAAAATGCAGAAACGCTGCCAATCAAAACAGGGCAACTCTGGGAAAAAACAAAAATCAAACCATGATGAGCAAACAAAAAGGCACAACTGGTGCAAACAAACCCTCCTGGGTCACGAGAGTTACTGTAAATTATTAGTGCTGGTCCCCTCCTGGGGTTCTGGAAGCCGATTGAGTACCGCTACCAGATGTGGTATCTTCATCTTGATTCTGGTTTCTTGCTATAGGGCACTGAAGCTGTGGTAAAGGGAACCCATGATGCATCTCAATGCCCATCAACTGCTCCTCTTCAATAGGTGATTCCGCTGCTCTGGTACGAGGTCTAGCGCCAAGGGATTCCGCAGCTTGTCGGCGCTGATAGGCAACTATACGGGGGTTCAGCCTCCAAGGGATTCCGAGGTCACTATACCAAAGCGACTGAGACTCACCTATTCCCCGAAGATGTTGAATCGTGCGCGCCTGCTCCAGCCGTACCCTTCTCAGTAGGGACCTCTTCCACCTCCCCATCTCTGACTGACTAGCTTCCCCAGTGGACTCTTCCAACTGCCTCATTTTGAGTTGCCGCAAACCCGCCTCAGACAACGTAAATTCGGAGGTCAACCCATTAGGAAGGCCGGGGTATATACCTGGTGCCTCTTGGCGGTGTGGTCTCCGCTCCGGTGCAGGCATGGTGGCAATGGGCGCTGCCCGGTGAGACACCGGGGACGGCGGTGGAGCCAATGGCAGCTCCGGCTCCGCGGGGGTCGCTGGCGGGATCTGCGCAGCCACGTCAAGTCCGGGCAGGGGCTTCTCTTCTTCCACTTCAGCTCCCTGGGCTGTGTACAACTCCTCCGGTGGTAGCGGCAGAGAGGGAACAAGGCGCGCTGCCGGTGACATGGCAGCGGTCGCGGGCTCCACAAGGTCTGCCGGGAAAAGGTCCGGTGCAGCAGCGGCTGGTACCGGTATCGCGGGTACTGCAGGTGTAGGCCCCTCCTGGGCGCGCTGCAAATTCAATGCACAAAGGGCTTTCTGTCTCAGTCGCAGGCAGCGCGTCAGCTGGGTAATCTCGTCCTCCAGTTGCTGGCGGTTCATCTCCACTACGGGGTCGGAACCTTCAGCCATGGTGCCGGGGAGATCCAACTCAACCTCCGCTCGCTCTACAGGCCTCCTTCCCTCACTCTCCAAAATGGCGATCTGGCGTTCTTCTTCCTGCCTCGTCCCCTTTCCCGCCACTGGCTTCTTCTGCCCCTCCTTCCGGGGGAGGCATCTTCTTCCAGCGCCTCCATACCAAGCCAGTATACGAACCCCTCGGGGGGTGGGCCATGTCACTGTTACATAGTAATTCAGGCAGGGGAGGCCCAGGACTCTTCGCGGTCTTTCCTAGGACCTCCCATCTCTTCACGCCCTTCTTCTCCACACCAGTGGCCATTTTTAATATTCATGTCACAGTCCATTAAACTGGGTCTTCTACACATTTTCAAAAGTTCAAAGTCCAACAAATCTCAGGCACACAGAACCCGATGGCATCGGGTCTCGTCATCCTGTTCATGACGCCAAATTGGGTCGCCCTCCCAGGGCTGTGGGGTACTCGGTACCGGGCCGGTGTCAGTGGGATGTGTCACAGCAGTGGTGACCTGGTCCGTGGTCCTGGGCGCCCAAGTAATGGGGAGAATGTAATGTAGTTTAAGTGGAATAGTTTGTGACGCCACCTGCGGTGCTCGGCAAGAGAGGTGTTAAGCCGACGCTGCAAACAGATCCTCTGGGACAGATGGTATGGTGCAGCAGTGATGGTATAGCCCTCCACAGGCAGGGCTGATGTCCCAGTGCAGTGTAGTTGTAATGGTGGTGGAAAGGCGCAAGAATGAATGGATGACACCGAGGATTGCAGTTCAAAAGCTTTACTTACAGTCTGCGGTACACAAGGGTGCCTGCCTCCGGTCCGTGTCCTCCGGATCAGAGACTCAGCCAACCTCCAGGCCAGATGGAAAGCTCCTCTCCAGCACTCCGCCAACATGTACCTTTCCTGAACGACTCCTCTATTGCGCCTTAAAGTGTGAAGAGCTCCGGTACCGTGGTACTCTGGAGTTCCTCTTGTCAGATGTTCCCAAGAACTCTACTCGTATGGCAGACAGCTGTAGCCTGCTTCGGGGACTCCCTTCTCCTGAGTCCCGGCTCTCTAATCAGATTGCTGTTGTGCCCCAAGTCTTAGATGGGAGTAATGCATTTACAGCCAACTACTCCACCGGTGTCTGCTACAGAACCATAAGTGTCCATACAACCTCGGGGACCGGGCCCCGTCCTTGCGCTGAGAACCTATTGGCAGGGTTCCTCTTCCAACCCACGTCCTCTCTGTTCTCCTTAATCCTTCCTTCCGTACTGATCTTTCTCTCTCTTATGAAAGCTTAGGTTGCAGTTCTACGTCTCTCTCTCCTTCTATTCCTTTCCCGTGCCAGCTGGCTCAGATCACTGAGGCAGCTGCAGCACTCCTTCCTCCATCCCTTCTTCCAGGGATCCCCACACCTCCCGAGTGGCTTCCTTCCTGACTGACCTTCTTTCAGACTGACCCTCTGTCAGACTGAAACCGTAATCCTACACTTCCCACTCTTTTATATATCTCAACTCCACCCACCTCCCAGCACATCCAGTGTTCCAAACAGGGAACCACCAGAGGTGCTCTGCTACTCTCTAAGCACTGAACCGCAATGTGGTTGTGCAGAACTACCCTGTTGTGTGGGGTGCGAGTGTTGGAGCATGGAAAGGAGTTCCCACCTTACCTGGATGGTGGGGCACTACACCTTAGAAGAAGGTGCAGTACCTCTGTGGCGCCTGAGCCTCAGGGGTGCCACACAAATATTTCAAAGCCTACAGGTATCTATGCCATGGCAAACTGCTACAGCTCTAAAACGCAGAAGGTCCAACGCTCTACTAGAAGGAGGTCTCAATTAGTGTCTGTCTCATTCACTTTAATACACACTGATATGCAGTAACAGACACAACCTGTGGAAAGGAATGATGCTATTTCTGGAAAAAGAAAATTACACAGCTTTGGTTTTTCAAATTCTGTACAAAATTGCACTCATGAGGATCTAGGGAGCTGAGATTTGATTCAGTCCTTCATGTCTTCCAACATTCATGTTTCCCCAACTCAACGTTCATTTTCATCCAGTCAGGTGGTCCGCTTTACATCACATTCAACCAATTCTTTGATATTAGCTCCCATAGACAGGCCAAGTGCCCCCCCATGCCCCTCTGTGTATGATACCAGTTTGTGGGTACAGAGGTAGCGTCCATAGGTTCCTCTGAGACATAGAAAGATGGCACATGGTGGGCTTAAAAATTCTCACCAGTAAGCTATGTGGCTGTAATGTATGGGTTGTCTTAGGAAATGCACTTTAAAGGATTCACATTTCTAACTTCAAAGACCTAAATCTAGATGTTCAGAGGAGAAGGAGCTTTCCTCAGACCTTTCATTAGAGCGAGGAGCTAAAGTTCCCTTCTGGAGCTAATGAAACAGGAAATCATAGAGACGCAATAAAAATGATATACACCCTCAAAATATCTCCAGGCGGATATACGACCCTGGGGAGCAGTCACCATCTCCTCCCAATAGCAAACACTTGTTCTTCACCTTCACCCTAGAATATATATGGCTCCAGATATTTTGAAGACTGGCAAGTACAGGCCTGAAATCTGCAGGAGTTGTATTCAGCTTAGCCAGGGTATCTAAGCCTACGATGTGTCTACTGAGTGGTGTATCCAAGCTCATATATGTAGTACATTGAGCAGAGAAACTAACCTCATCATTTATGACACTTTTATGCGAGTGGTGTATCTAAGCTTTAGTGGGATGCTTTCTTCAGAATGGTGTATCGAAGTCTTTAACTTGTGATACTGTCAACTGGGCTGCTGTATCTAAGCCTTTCTATCCTGTGTGATACTGTCTGCTGAGCTATGTATCTAATCTTATCCTGTGTGACATTGTCTGCTGAGCTGTATATCTAATCATATTCTGTGTGACACTGTCTGCTGAGCTGTGTATCTAATCCTATCCTGTGTGATACTGTCTGCTGAGCCGTGTATCTAATCCTATCCTGTGTGATACTGTGTGGTGAGCCGTGTAGCTAATCCTTTCCTGTGTGATACTGACTGCTGAGCCGTGAATCTAACCCTATCCTGTGTGATACTGACTGCTGAGCCGTGTATCTAACCCTCTCCTGTGTGATACTGACTGCTGAGCCGTGTATCTAATCCTATCCTGTGTGATACTGACTGCTGAGCCGTGTATCTAATCCTATCCTGTGTGATACTGTCTGTCTGCTGAGCTGTGTATCTAATCCTATCCTGTGTGATACTGTCTGCTGAGTCGTGTATCTAATCATATCCTGTGTGATACTGGGCTGTGTATCTAATCCCATCCTGTGTGATACTGTCTGCTGAGCCATGTATCTAATCCTATCCTGTGTGATACTGTCTGCTGAGCTGTGTATCTAATCCTATCCTGTGTGATACTGTCTGCTGAGCCGTGTATCTAATCCTATCCTGTGTGATACTGTGTGGTGAGCCGTGTAGCTAATCCTTTCCTGTGTGATACTGACTGCTGAGCCGTGAATCTAACCCTATCCTGTGTGATACTGACTGCTGAGCCGTGTATCTAACCCTCTCCTGTGTGATACTGACTGCTGAGCCGTGTATCTAATCCTATCCTGTGTGATACTGACTGCTGAGCCGTGTATCTAATCCTATCCTGTGTGATACTGTCTGTCTGCTGAGCTGTGTATCTAATCCTATCCTGTGTGATACTGTCTGCTGAGTCATGTATCTAATCATATCCTGTGTGATACTGGGCTGTGTATCTAATCCCATCCTGTGTGATACTGTCTGCTGAGCCATGTATCTAATCCTATCCTGTGTGATACTGTCTGCTGAGCTGTGTATCTAATCCTATCCTCTGTGATACTGTCTGCTGAGCTGTGTATCTAATCCTATCCTGTGTGATACTGTCTCCAGAGCCGTGTATCTAATTCTATCCAGTGTGATACTGTCTGCTGAGCCGTGTATCTAACCCTATCCTGTGTGATACTGACTGCTGAGCCGTGTATCTAATCCTATCCTGTGTGATACTGACTGCTGAGCCGTGTATCTAATCCTATCCTGTGTGATACTGTCTGCTGAGCTGTGCATCTAATCCCGTCTTGTGTGATACCATCTGCTGAGCCGTGTATTTAATCCTATCCTGTGTGATACTGACTGCTGAGCCGTGTATCTAATCTTGTGTGATACTGTCTGCTGAGCGGTGTATCTAATCCTGTGTGATAGGTGTAGGAGAGGGAGGACTGGGAGCTTCACGAGTCCAGATTGAAACCAATGGGGTTGAGCCAAGTCAGAATCAGGTGAGTGCCGTTCCCTGCTGGAAGAGAAGCACAGCATACCATGGAAAAAAAAAAGGGGAAGGTAGCGGCACACAAAGCATAAATAAAACGAAAAAAAACTTTATTCAGGCATGTTAAGCCTAAGGCTAAGTGCACACGTACCGGAACTCTCGCGGAAATTACAGCGAGAATTCCGGAATTCCGGGAAAATCGCATTTTAAATTCCCGTGATTTTCCCGCGGAAAAACTAGCATTTTGCAAGCGTAATTAGCTTGCAAAATGCTAGCGTTTTCCAAGCGATCTGTAGCATCGCTTGGAGAACTGATTGACAGGTTGGTCACACTCGTCAAACACAGTGTTTGACGAGTGTGACCAACTTTTTACTACTGAGGCCGCCTATGCGGCATCAGTAGTAAAAGATAGAATGTAAAAAAAAAATAAAAAACAGTGTTATTCTCACCCTCCGACGTCCCGCGCATCCGTTCCCAGTAATCCTTTGCGAAAATGCCCGCGATGACGTCAGTTCTCGCGGGATCGCGACGTCTCACTGTAATTCGCGATGACGTCGCGCGAATGACCGCGAGACTTCGCGATCCCGCGAGAAGGGACGTCATCGCGAGCATTTTCGCAAAGGACTACTGGGAACGAGAGCATGGAGAGAAGCAGGAAGACTGCGCGGGACGTCGGAGGGTGAGAATAACAATATTTTTTATTTTTAAATTCTATTTTTTACAGGGATATGGTACTCAAAGCCCGGAGGACAGTCTCCTCTCCTCCGGACCGTGGGTACCATCCGCAAATGTTCTGCTTACTTTCCGCATGGTGTGCACAGCCACATGCGGGAAATAAGCGGAACAATGCATTCCTATGGGTGCGGGATCGCCGCGATTCCGCAAATTAATGAGCATGCTGCGGTTTTTACCGCGAAGCGATTCCGCCGCGGTAAAAACCGCAGCATTAGCACAGCATTGCGGAATCCCATAGGAATGCATGGGATGCTTATTTTTTGCGTTTTCGCGGCAAAATCGCGCGGTTAAAACCGCCGCGGAAACGCGAAAAAAACGCCACGTGTGAACTCAGCCTAAGGCTTTTCATGTTTTTAAGTATGGTTTAACACGCCTGAGCTGTGTATCTAATCATGTGTGATACCATCTGCTGAGCCGTGTATCTAATCCTGTGTGCAGAGATGTATCTAGGTTTTCTGGCACCCGGGGCAAGAATTCAGTTTGGCATACTTTCCCCTCCTGGCTGTACCCTTACACTGTCTCCCCATGCTACGCCCCCACTACTCAGTTTCTATTCTGTGCCCAATCACTTTACTCCCTCACACAATTCCCCTCCCTCCTTATACTGTCTCCTCTCACATCCCCCCTGTTCACCATTCTGTCTCCTCATATATTTACCCCCTTACTTTCTATACTGCCTGCTCACACATACCCCTCACACATAACCTCACTGTGTCTGCACACTTCTCATCACCCTCACTCCCCTTACTCGGTCCACATACTTTTTTCACATCGCTACTCATATTTTGTCCACATACATCCCCCGTTCGCTCCCCATACTGTCTGCACCGATCCCCACTCACCATACTGTGTCTGCACCCATCCCCCATACTGTTTCCTCATACATGCCCCCCATTCCCCCATGCAATTTCCTTGTACATGCCCCACACTCCCCAGTACTGTTTCCTCATACATGCCCCCATTCCCCCATACTGTTTCCTCATACATGCCCCCCATTCTCCTGTACTGTTTCCTCATACCTGCCCCCCTTTCCCCTGTACCGTTTCCTCTTACATGCCCTGCATCTCCCCATTTGCTCCTCATTTTGTGTCATCAAATCTCCCCCACATATAAATCCCCCATCCCCACTCCAAATCTCCCCCACACATTAAATCTCTCCATCCCCCTCCAAATCTCCCCACACATTAAATAGCCCCTTTCCCACTCCAAATCTCCCCACCAACATTAAATCCACCATCCCCCTTCAAATCTCCACACACACACATTAAATCCCATCCCCACTCCAAACCTCCCCCACATTAAACACCCCATCCCCACTTCAAGTCTCCTCACCCACATTAAATCTCATCATCCCCCTCCAAATCTCCCCACACATTAAATACCCCCATTCCCACTCCAAATCTCCCAATTCCCACTCCAAATCTCCCCACCCACATTAAATCCACCATGCCCCTCCAAATCTCCACACACATACCTGTCTGCGTCTCTGCAGGGCCGGCGAGTGATGTCAGCAGCGTGATCACATGACATGATCACGCTGCCAGCGTCGCTCTGACCCGAAGGTCAGAGCTTCAATTGTACTCGCATCTGTAAGATGCGAGTACAATTGATCACTGGGAGCCGGCTCGCTGTAGCTTCTCTGGGCCTGCTGTTAGCTTGACAGCCGGCACAGAGAACTGCCGGCTTCCAAACTTATGTGACAGAATGCAGCTGCCAGGGGAGACACTATGGAATGCCGCATTAGGTGGCCCGACTGCGCCCCCTTGCTGGCTGCGCCCGAGGCATGGCTGCCCCCCTAGATACGCCTCTGCCTGTTGGATACTGTCTGCTGAGCCATGTATCTAATCCTGTGTGAGACTCTATTTTGAGCTGTGTATCTAATCCTGTGTGATACCATCTGCTGAGCTGTATGGGATGTTGTTACTTGATATAATATTAGTTGGACCCCAGGAATTACACAATTTATGATGAGGAGGGAGGTTATTAGATTTCCTGATTACCCTTGGTAATGTTCTGTCCTAGCTGGCGGCAGCTTCTAAGATGAGATCATCACTGTCCTAGAGAATGGAGAATACTTGTAGCCTCACCCTGTGATTGCCATTTAAATCACCGCTCCGCTGCACTGCGACAGCCACAAATCCTTCCTTTTTTTTCCGTTTTTTTCCAAGCTGTTGAACCCACAGCCTCAGTCATAGAAGCTAACTGTTAAAACAATGGATAGCCCCTTTAAAAAGGTAAATCCAGCTTCTGAAAAGTATCAGTGCCCCATCATCCCAGTGGCTTCTCCCTATATAACGGATGGAGAGAATGACCTCACCCCAAAACCACAGTATAAACCATGAGCCAGGCACGGATCCATCGCAGGAAAGGGAACACTTTACTTCCCAAAAGGAAGTTCTGCTGAATATCAGTAACTGGATATGGCTGCAGCTTAAATCAGCAGTAATAATTACCCAAATAGTATTCTCCTAAGGCCGGGATCATACATGCGAGAAACTCGGACAAGTCTTGCATCTTAATACCCGACACTGAGCCGGCACTCGGGAGCGGATCGTGCGGCTGCATAGAAATAGATGCAGCTGAATGCTCTACTCCCGAGTGTTGCCGGCAGTGCCTGGTATTAAGATGCGAGACTTGTCCGAGTTTCTTGCATGTGTGATCTCGGCCTAAAACAGTGACTTGGGGAACTCTCATACCACAGTGGTGGACCTACCATCAAAGTCCCTGCAGTTAAACTTTCAACACGCTAGATTGGAAATATACCACCAAAAGAGAAAAACGAAGATCCAAAAAAATGTCAAATTTTATTAAACCATAAATAAAAAGCATATATCATAGCACCACCATATACCAATAAATACAAAACAGAGTACAAAAAGGGAGGAAATTACCTCACCCTAATTACATCAGATGAAACTGGAGAGGTGGTGAAACGCGCGTCGGGGTGCGTTACGGGTCCACTTAACCAGGCGGCAGCATGACCACAGGTACACTGGTATTTCTTATATGGTGATTTTTTTTCTGTGTGCCTTTTGTTATGACGATATGTTGCACCTTGAAAGTTGTTCATAGGGTGCACACTAAGTGTAATTATGTTAATAGGCTCAGGCTGCCTTTCATCTGGCTATTGTGAACCTTTATACAGTTCATCTCATATCCACAACTATGTGCTTTTGTAATTAGGGTGAGGTAATTTCCTCCCTTTTTGTACTCTGTTTTGTATTTATTGGTATATGGTGGTGCTATGATATTGTGACGACTCCTGGAGTGGACCCCCTGGGTCGTGGCACCAACCCTCCCAGGGCGAGCTGACCTAGTGAAGACCACCTCCTATACAGGGAGTGTCAGGGGCAAGACCCAGGGGGTGAGGTACCACGACTGCTGGCACCAGGCGGCCGGCTCACAGGAGACACGAGTGGGTGAGTGTGTCTGCAGGAACGTGTAAAGCTTGGACACAGGAACACGTGGTATACACAGACTTCATACGTCCGGGTGTGAGTGAAGCAGGATGCGTGCAAGGAGCACGTCAGAGCACTGAGTCAGGCAGCAGGTGTGCCAGGAGGTGTAACAGAGTACAGGAGCAGGGTGTGTGCCAGAGGGCACAACTGAGCATAAGACAGAGTGCAGGATTGGAACGTGTGCCAGGAGGCACAACTGAGTAAGAGACAGAGTACAGGATTGGAACGTGTGCCAGGAGGCACAACTGAGTAAGAGACAGAGTACAGGATCAGAGCATGTGCCAGGAGGCACAACTGAGTATGAGACAAGGCACAGGATCAGAGTGTGTGCCATGAGGCACAACTAAGTACAAGACAGAGCACAGGGTCAGAGCGTGTGCCAGGAGGCACAACAGAGTGCAAGGCAGGGGACCCGAATACAGCGCACAGCCAGTCAGGGACACGGCAGACCAAGCCAGGAAGCACAACAATAATCAGGCACCTCCCCTAGGAAGAGGTAGCCTGATATAGCACATGATCACGAAAGCTTCCGGGTCAAGTCCTCCAGTACCATAGAGAGGACTGACCTGGAGACCGAACTGAGAAAAGCGCGCAAGCGCAGACATAACATGAAGGCGACAGGGACCTAGGTACGAGAGGTGCGCGTGCACACCCGGCGGGACCCCCGGAGTGACCGCGGCTCCGGAAGAGATGACGTCAGGGCCGAGGTCCCTCCCCCAGGTGAGCGTGGCGTGACAGATATATGCTTTTTATTTATGGTTTAATAAAATTTGACTTTTTTTTGGATCTTGTTCCTTCGTTTTTCTCTTTTGGTGGTATTTTTTGACTGTGAAGGGATCGGTATTTATGATGATATGAGGTTCATATTCGTTTGGATTCATGCTAGTTTGAAAATATGTCCGAAACCGTGAATTATGACTGTGATATCTGCTCCACTATTCTACTGGTGCAGTTACTGTGTACATATGTAAGGAGGAGAACCAGGCCGTGGGTACCTGTCCTGTGCCAGGTTTGGAACTGTTGGGGTTGTCTCCCCTGTTGTCCTGGGGAAGGAGTAAGAGATCGGGCAGACCTTTGCACTCAGAAGCAGGGAGAGTAGCTGAGGGGGGGAACAGAGACAGTGCGCGCAGAAGCAATCAGTCTTTTCGGAAGCAGGGAGCGCGTAGCACAGAGAGAGGTGTGCTCTGTCCCTTGAGCAACGGGACTACGCCGGCCCGCGTCCTGGTACTCCCACCATCACTAGCGGGGACTACAGAGGGAGAAGCGAAGTGTACCTGATAACTGGCAGAGAGCGAGGTGCCGTACGTGTCGCGACCATGAGTACAGCGAGAGAACCGGGTGCTGGATAGACGTCTGCAGCCCACCTTACTGGCATATCCCTGCCTGCCCACGGTGGACCCTGAAAGTGCTGCAGTCTTGTTTGTTCCAGCCACATATGATCATGGACTAGGGGCTCAGCGGAAGGTGCCAAAGACTGACCACTGCCTCCAGAAGATGGACCGCCGTTGTCAGCAGAATCTCCTTGGACCAACACCACCGCGCCAGCCATTGCCGCGCTATCAACCCCACAAGTAGTACCTGCAGTCTGAAGGACCCCTGACACAATAAGTGCACCAAAGAACTGCTGTCATTTTGATTATTAACTCTTCATATCCTTTATAATTGGACTACTATTCTGCCATTTAACCCTTCATCCTCCTGTTAAATTAAAACTGTTAAATTTATTAACCCTTGCTCTGCCTTCTGTCTGTCACTGCATCCCGCAACCTGCTTTCACATACTGATCCTGAGTTACATCCTGTATTATACTTCAGAGCTGCACTCACTATTCTGCTGATGCAGTCACTGTGTACATACATTACATTACTGATCCTGTACTGATCCTGAGTTACATCCTGTATTATACTTCAGAGCTGCACACACTACTCTGCTGGTGCAGTCACTGTGTACATACATTACATTACTGATCCTGTACTGATCCTGAATTACCTCCTGTATTATACCCCAGAGCTGCACTCACTATTCTGCTGGTGCAGTCACTGTGTACATACATTACATTACTGATCCTGTACTGATCCCGAGTTACATCCTGTAGCTCTTTTTTATTATAAAAGTATCAAAACACAATACATAACAGACTACATAATACAAAACACAATACATAGCAGACAAACAATGCTCCCGACATAAATATTTGTGCAAACCTCGCAATTTTACCTGATCCCCCAGGCTTTCCAGCCTAGAGGGCCCCAGCAGGATCCCTCCACCCCTATACAACTTGAAATAAAGAAACCCCGATGTAACACATTCATCCCCTACGCACACCCTTTCACACTCCATTCGCGCTTTGCACCCATACCTATATACAAGTAATAAAGAAAAAAAACCATATTCCGGCCCTTCTGCCTTAAAAAAACCATAGCCACTTATACTGGCAAAACCCCAGCACCAGCCTAACACCTCTACGAAAATTTTTTTTTTTTTTTTTAAATTTTAATAATTTTTTTTTCTTTTTTTTTTTTTTTTTTTTTTTTATTTATCATCCCCCCACCACACCCAAGGTCCAAAAGTCCATGGCCCATTACACGAAACACACAAGGTCCATCAATGTTCATGGCCTATCACATCTATCTCTTGGCAAAAACAGTTTATGCTCCAAGAGGAAAACCCTCACCCGGCTCCACCCAAAACCTATGCTATTTACCACGTGGTCCATTCTTCTTTTCCTTTCCACGATTTGTCCATCCACTTTCCCTTCGGATAAAGGTCCTCTTTTCCCATTCTCACCCCCCATTCACCCCCCTCCCAACCTCACTACACCCTCCCATGCACTCCTAACTAAAACAAAAGAAAGTATGTATAATACACAAAAATACAAATATACAATATATATCTACATATACACCACATAACATTATTACCATATTTGTTTTGGCTTGCCACCACACACTTTCCTTTGCAGACCCAAGATCAGTGCCTGCAAGCCCAATATCCATTAATGCTCTATGTTTCCAAAACAAAAGTCTAGAGTGGCATGCTTTAGCCCACCACCAGGAAAAGGAGTTCTCGAGGCCCCGTCCCTCACTAACTCATTCACCCTGTCCCTCAACAACTAAGACTGTCCCTGCTTCTGTCCCTAAAGAAACTGTCCCTATCTGTCCCTTCCTGTCCCTACTCCACCTAACTTAATATAACTAACTTTCTATCTGTCCCTCAGTGCCTGTCCCTCCCTGTCCCTATCTGCCCCTACTTCTGTCCCTAGCACACCCAGTGAAACTTATGCTATCCCTACCCTCATTCACACGGAGCTAGCTCTCCCTTGAGTGCGTTTTTAAAAGGAGAGGCCTCTCCAAAGCCAAGAGGCCTTCCTCACACCCAACCTCTCGAACTCCAAAGAACGGACCTTCACCAGGTCACCCAAGATGTTTCCTACCACCTCATCCCTTGGGAGGGTTTTTTTCCGCGTCGAAACTAGGCACCGTGCATTCCAAGTGTAGAACCTAACCACTACACTGACTAGAAATAAAGTGCACGGGTCCAGGCCACCCAGGGATCTGAACGCTCCATAAACCCACTCAGCGTAGGAGAGGGACGCCAGCCGCGGCCAACGTATGGAAGCACCCACCCTGTTGTACACCTCTGCATTAAAGGGACACTGAAGCAGGAAGTGCTCCATGCTTTCCAGCACGTCGCCACACTCCTCACGGGGACAACCCCGATCATCGGATTTCCTGCACTTCAGGTTATCCTTTACATACAGCCTCCCGTGGAAGCAACGCCAGGTCAAGTCCCAAAACTTCATGGGGATCCGCTTAGAATTTAAAAGCCCCAGCCCGACCTCCAGATCCCGGCCTGGGCAATCCTTAAGGGCCAGGGGCTTCTGGAAATGGGTCAACAGGACCCTCCTGTCAAGGCATTGCCTCGACATGGTCCTGATTTCCCACATTCCCAAACCCCACCGGCGGATCACCTTCAGAACCGGGGTAGCGTAAGCCGGGAGATGCCCATGAGGTGTGCGTAGGTCCTTCACCTGCCCTCCTGTCTCCCATTCCTGGAAGAAAGGCCAAAGCCAACCCTTGCAGGAGACTACCCACGGAGGAGCCCTCTCTAGCCAGAGGTTGGAGATGTTAGTCTTAAGAAAGGTGTTTACTAGAAACACCACCGGGTTGACCATACCCAACCCACCTAGTCTCCTCGTACGGTATGTAACCTCCCTCTTGATTAGGTTAAGCCTATTCCCCCATAACAATTGGAAGAACAGGCTATAGACCCGTGTCCAGAGAGGTTCCGGCAAGATGCACACACTGCCCAGGTATATTAATAAAGGTAGCAGAAAGCCTTTAGCCAGGGCAACCCTTTCCCTCAGGGTTAAAGACCAACCCTTCCATTGGTCCACCTTTTGGGCGGCGATCTTAAGTCTGCCCTCCCAATTTTGCTGGGGGTAATCCCCGGGGCCAAATTCGATGCCTAGAATTTTGGCGGTGGCCTGGGGCCCTGGAAGGGTGTCCGGGAGATCAAACCTGGGATCTCCCCCTCCCAGCCAGAGACTTTCACACTTATCCCGGTTGATCATGGACCCGGATGCCTCCGAGTAGCGCACTACCTCCGACATGACCCAATCCGCCTCCCTTCTCGAGGACACGAAAAGGGAAACATCATCGGCATACGCCACCACCCTCAGAGAGGACCCAGAGCCCGCCTGGTCCATCCCGACTCCCGCCAACGGTCCACGATCTACCCTCCTTAGGAAGGGATCGATCGCAAACACGTATAAAAGCGGGCTCAGCGGACAGCCCTGACGGACCCCAGAACCCACCTCAAAAGGGCGACCTGACCAACCGTTCACCAGCGGAAAAGTCTCAGCCCCTTGGTACAAGATCTCTAACCATTTTACAAACCTCCCAGGCAGACCATACCTCAAAAGGACGGACCAGAGGTACTCGTGGTTGACCCGGTCAAAGGCTTTCGCTTGATCTAATGACAGCAAGTACCCCCTCCAGTGACCTGCCCTACCCTGCTCCACTGCCTCTCGGACACCGAGCACAGCACTAAAAGTACTGCGGCCCGGAACAGAGCAATGCTGGGCCCCTGAAAGGAGCCGGGGTGCAAACTTCACCAGCCAATTAAACAGCACCTTGGCCAGAACCTTCCGGTCCGTATCGAGAAGCGCTATGGGACGCCAATTCTCGATACGGGACGGATCCTTACCCTTTGACAGAATAATGAGGGCTGACTTCCTCATTGAGTCGGGAAGAGTGCCCGAGGAGAGACACTCATTAAATACCCCTGTCAAGAGGGGGACCAAGGAGTCCCTAAAAGTCTTATAGAACTCGGATGTTAAGCCATCCGGACCTGGCGATTTCTTGGGCCGAAGCCCATCAATGGCCAGTCTCACTTCCTCTTCCCTGATTTCCTCTGCCAAAACACCAAGAGAGGGATCACCCCCTGGCTCAGGGACGGTTTCAGCCAGGAAAGCCGACATCCTGTCCCGATCCAGATCCTTCTTTTCCAAGAGGTGTGAGTAGAAGGATTTGACCACCTCCAGGATCCCTGATTTGGATCTGTTCAGGGACCCCGTACTGTCGATCAGTCCTGTCACCATCTTACAATTCACTGACATCTTACAGTTTCGGTAAGGGTCGGGTGAGCGGTACTTCCCGAAGTCCCTCTCAAAAACTAAAGATGTGTGTCTATCATACTGACACCTCTTGAGCAAAGATTTCACTCTGGAGATTTCCTCACGGTCACCTCCAGTCGAGACAAGCTGCTCGAGTTTCCTCCCCAGGGCCTGGTACAAGCGGTGCCTGTTCAGACTCCTGAGGCTCGAGAGCTGACGGAAGAACCCCGCCACCCGCTTTTTGAAGATCTCCCACCACTCTGACTTACTACTACAGAGATCCAACAGCGGTACCTGGCTCTGAAGAAAGTCCTCGAAGGATTGTCTCACCTCCGCTTCTTCCAGCAGGGACGAATTGAGCTTCCACAGCCCTCTTCCCATCCGATGAGTCTCTGCAACATTCAGAGAAAAGAAAATTAGACAGTGATCGGAGAACTCCACCTCAACGGCGGACACAGCAGAAAAGATGGCGTCCTCCTTCAAAAAAAATCTGTCTATTCTAGACCTACAGCTACCCCTATGGTAGGTGAAACCTCCGTGACCTGGGGTGTGCCGGATGTGGACATCCACCAGGCGAGCTTCGCTGGCTATGCTATTCAACGCGACGCTATCATAAGCCAGGCGATCTCCGGGACCCCCCCGGTCACGGGACCTCGTAATGGTGTTGAAGTCCCCACCGAAGACCACCTGCCGGCTCGTAAAAAGAAAGGGCTTGATCCTCAGGAAGAGACATTTGCGGTCCCACTTGGACTGCGGGCCGTAGATGTTGATGAGCCGGAGCTCTTGTCCCCTCATGAAGACATCTAGGATCAGGCACCTCCCCATTTCCAACTCAGTAACCCGTCGGCATTCAACAGCTGCAGTCTTAAAAAGGACTGCCACCCCGCTATACGGCTCGGCCGCAAGAGACCAGTATGAGGGCCCGCACCTCCACTCCCTCCGTGCTTTATAGATGGCCCCCATGTCTGTTAGTCTGGTCTCTTGCAAGAATAAAATTTCTGCCTCAATCCGGGAGAAAAAATCAAAGGCCGTGAAGCGAGCCGCATCTGACTTTATGCTGGCAACATTAATAGATGCCAGCGTCAACGGGGCGAGTTCCGCCATCATGGGTGATCAAGTTGGATGGCCAACTTCTTACCACTGCTATCACCTCCACCTGGGGAGGGGTCGGACACCTTCCTTTTCAGGGAAGCTCCCGTTGTGTCCATCCCACCCCCCCGGTGTCCTCGCCCCCGGGTTCCAGGTCTGTCCCCCCCCCAGGAGGAACACTGCCCCCTGAGGGACGGACCCCACCATCCCCCGAAGGACCCTCCGGTGGTACCCCCGGCCCAGCATCCTCGTCTTGCGGCCCATCATCCGAGCCTCCGAGGACGCTGAACCGGTTGGAGAGATCAATCAGAGGGGGGTCAGCGGGCCCTTCCGTGCGCACCCTGGTGGTCGGGGGCGGGGGAGATTTTGAAGGCTTGCCAGCCTTCTTCCCCCCCGATTTGTTACGATTGGCACGTTTACTTTTGCCACCCGCTGCTGTAGGCTGCTCCTGGACCTCCTCATCAACACTTTCATACTGTGAGGACCCGTCCGAGTCAGCCGCTTTATCCTCCCTCTCCATCCTCCTGATCTCCTCTCTCACCACACTCTCCCTCAGGACCTCAGAGGCTTTTGCCACGGGCCTGGAGGGAGGAGCAGGCATCGACCCGGTTGCCCGAGACTTCACCTGTCCCCCACCCCCATGGCGTTTTTCTTGCCTCCGCACATACGCGGGGCCCCTCACCTTGGCATTGCCCTTCCTCACCGGTCCCTCAGCCCCTTCCCCTCCGCCACCACCTGCCACAGCTGCAGGAGCGCCGCCAGAGGTTTCTCCCTCACGGACTCCTCCCGCCGGGCCTGCAGCGGCATTAGAAAAGGAGCGAGGGCAGCGGCTGAGAGGGTGACCTAGGTCACCACACAAGTGACACCGAATGTCTTTACACGAGGCGGCCAGATGACCTACCCCACCACACAAGGCACATTTCTGTACCTTGCAGCTAGCGCTGAAGTGAGTGGGGTCGCCGCACTTGTGGCAGACCTTCGGTTGCCCCTGGTAGAAGACCAGGATCCTGTCCCTTCCCAGGAATGCCGAGGAAGGGATGTGGGTGACCGTGCCGCCGGAAACCTTCAGTTTAACCATGAAGGTCCAGCCCCCCGACCAGATGCCGAATTCGTCCCTGTTCTTTTTGGGGACCTCGGTGACTTCCCCGTAACGGGAAAGCCACGTCATAATGTCCACGCCGGCAAGTGACTCGTTACAAGTGACCACGGTCACTCGCTTGACGGAATTTTGGCGAGACACCGCTTGCGCAACGAAGTCTCGCCATCCGGGCTCTTCCCGCACCAGCTCATAGTTAGACCAGAAGAGCTCAAGCCCCTCTGGCCGCAAAAAGCTGACGTCGAAGAAGCGGGACGCCGAAGGATGTATCAGGGCAAAGATGTCATTCGCCCCGAAGCCCATCTTAAGGAGGAGCTCCACCACCTTGCTCCTAGGTGGACAAGCTTCACTGCCCCCCCACCTAAGACGGACCACATTCCTCCTTTGCGGCCCCTGCCCGGCTGTGGGGAGAGACCAAACAGTCCCTCCCTCCCTTTGGTTTTGGAAGGCAGCAAGGCCGTGTCTCTCTATCCAGAAAGACAAGTCCACTGTCCTCCCCTCTACCACTATCGACCTTTCTCCTTTTTTGAGGGCCTCCAGGAAACGGTGGTGCAAAGCGCCGTCCCTGGAGCCCGGAGGCGAGGAGACCCCCCCAGGACCACCCCGAGGACCACCCCGACCCCCAGCCGCAGCCCCCGCATAACTATGTTGGGGTCTTGCGGCCAGGGGGGCAGACGGGCCAGCCCTCCCACCACTACCACCACTTGAGCCAGCACCCTCATTCGTCCTCCCACTCACTCTCCCATTCACTCTTTTATTATTTGCATTCACTCCAGCACACTCACCCACATTCACAGTAGCACTCACTCCCTCATCCATGTCACTCATATCACCATTCACTTCAGCAAACATCTCCTCAAATATGTCCACTCCGCTTTCGTACTCACTCTCACTCGCACAATTGGTGAACATAGCAACATTATTTACATTTTTTACATTTTTAACATTTCCCAAACCAGTGTAGTTCCTCTCTTTGCCTGCTGGGGGCCCTGAGCTCTCTTGCTGGGAGCTACTCCAGCTCCTGTCCAGGAGCGCCGCTGCCCCTTTAAATGCCTCAGTGCAGATGACATCATGCACTCTGCCCTGGTTGGGCCTAGGAGCAACAGCAGCTCCTGGTTTCAGCTCCATTTTTTTTTCTTTTGCTGAGTTTTGTTTACTCTGGGCAGGGACGGCCACTGGCACCGCTCCCTGCCCTGCACTTTTCTTCACCCCCGCCGCCGGCTTGCCAGGGAGCGCCAGAGTCCCCGCACCCTCAGATGAAGGTAGGTGGGCCGGGAACCCCGACAACTCCCCGCCAGCTTTTGGGGGCAGCACAGCATTACTTGGAAGGGTGGGTGGGACAGAGGGCAGCGGGCCCGCAGCGGCCACGCCCCCCCCGCCGGTCGCAGCCACCCCAGGCAGAGCCGCGGCCCCCTGCGAGGCCACGGCCCCCCCGGGTGACGCGAGCACAGCGGGTGGAGTCGCGACCGCTGAGGCCACGCCCCCCCGCCAGTCACAGCCACCACGGGCAGAGCGGCGACCCCTTGCGAGGCCATGCCCCCCCGGGCGACGCAGATGCAGCGGGTGGGATGACGGCCGAGGAGGACATCCCCCCCCGCACGCCACAGCCTTTGCAGGCCGGGCAACACTCGGGGAGGCCACGCCCCCCTCACGGACCACCGCTGCCACCCCATGCCCACCACTTGAGACAGGCAAGGCCGGCCACTCCCCCTCGTCGCCCAGCGGCGGCGGAGCCCCCTGCACGGACCCCTTTTTGGGTCGACGTGCCGGAGACCCCGCTCTCACCACAGGCGCCGACATGGGAGCGACCAGCACTTTGCACCGCCTCAGCTGCTGCTTGATGTTCTGTTCCCCCTTCCTAGGCTTCTGGACCCCCACTAGCGATCCAGACTTAGCGGATCCGTACGTGGGGGGTCCAGAAGCCCCAGCACTCGCCGCCGGAGGTGCGGCCCTGGCTGTACCAACTTTACCTGGTGCCAGGCCAGCCTCCCCTGCCACCGAGGGCTGAGCCTGGACACCACCACCAACACCACAACCAGCACCGACCTCCATGTCGCTGCCCTGGTCTGAACTGTCACCAGATGCGACAGTCAGGTCACAACAGTCATCTCTCTCCCCGCTCCCTCGCTGCGGACCCACCACAGGGCCCGAGCCGGGGTGGGTAGCGGGTTCCACACAGCGGGACAGAGGGGCCCCGGGAAGAGGAGCAAAAACCAGTTGTTCCTCCACGCCTTCAGAGGCCTTACGCCTGCGCCTCCTGTTTCTCCTCTTCCCGGTTGCCTCATCCTCCGGGCAGACTTCATACCCAAACAACAGCGTGCCAAACCGTGCTGGGGATTCCGTCTGCCGTACTTGTTTAAGGATGAGGCAGCCCACCTCAGAACTACTCCCGCTCCCTCCATCCTCCCCCTCGCTCCCGCTTTCCTCCGCGTTACTGGAGTCCAGCGGGAGGGCCACCTGCTCGGGGGCTATCCCGCTGCATGTTACCTGACTCACGCTGGTGTCCGCCAGGTCTTCAGGTGGAGGTGGCCCGGATGTGGTGTGGGCGCCATCTTGTTCTTCCTCCTCCTCGCTTTCCTCCACCTGGATGGGGACTCCTGACCCCCCAGGAGACCCACCGGCCATGGCCCTGAACCGGTCCTCGTTCTGCAGTTTTTCCTGGAAGGGGCCGCTGCCGGCCATGATGGAACTTCGCCTGTCCTCCAGGGCCCGAATCTCCCCTTTCAGCCGCTTGACCGTGGCGGTGACCTCCGCTCTCTTTGAGGCAGGGAGCCTGTTTTTACTGATGACCCGGGCTCCCTCCAACTCCCCCCGGAGTCTCCTGAGCTGCTTGCCGGCCTCCTCGTACTCGGAGAGGTGGGCATGAATGCGGGAGGCGTAGGTGGTAGCTGGCTCTCCCGCAACCTTGGAGCCCCAGATGTTAAGGGGGGGCCCCGCCTCACCTCTGCCGGCTGCTGCACCTCCGGGGGAAGGGCCCGCCACAGCCTTCACTTCGGGGGTCCCGGACCCTGGAGTCTTGCGGCCCCCTGGGGTCCGCTTTTTCCCCATCCCTGGGACTTGCTGGCTGTGCCTTGGGCCTCCTTGTGGTGGATGAGGCCCCCCACCCCCAGCTGGCTTGCCGGAGGGTGGGAGCCAGGGGCACAGCCCCGGCGCTCAGTCCCAGGGAGAGTCCTCTTTCCTGGGAAGGGGGCAGATGGAAAGTCCTTGCAGGAAAAAAAACCTCCCTTCCCAGGAGCTTAGCAAAACCCCAGCCTGCAGAGGCTCAGCTGCGACGCTCCTCCTCTTCTGGGGTGTGTCCAGAGCTGCACTCACTATTCTGCTGATGCAGTCACTGTGTACATACATTACATTACTGATCCTGTACTGATCCTGAGTTACATCCTGTATTATACTTCAGAGCTGCACACACTACTCTGCTGGTGCAGTCACTGTGTACATACATTACATTACTGATCCTGTACTGATCCTGAATTACCTCCTGTATTATACCCCAGAGCTGCACTCACTATTCTGCTGGTGCAGTCACTGTGTACATACATTACATTACTGATCCTGAGTTACATCCTGTATCTCTTTTATTATAAAAATATCAAAAACACAATACATAAGACAGACAAAAACAACATTCCAGAACTAAAAAACAAGACAAAACCATACAGAAACATACAACGCCTGTGCAAAACTTGCAATGTCCTTTGTGGTCCTCAAGCTTTCCAGCTTGGAAGGCCCCCAGCAGGAACTCTCCAACAACACTATACAATTTAAAAAATAAAAATAAAAAACCCCAGATATACTTCATCCTCATGCATACCCTTTCACACCCCATTCACGTTTCCCACCCATACCTATATACAAATAACTAAAGAAATACTTCCGGCCCATCTGCCTCAAAACTAGCTTTAGCCATTAGCTTGGCAAAAAGAACCGCCACCGAGCTTAACACCCCTATCCTTTTTTTTTTTTTTTTTTTAATTTTTTTCCCCCCACCTTTTTTCCTCACCACAGGTCCATATACGTCCATGGCCTATCACTCCACAAGGTCCATAACAGTTCGTGGCCTATCACATCTACTTGAGGAGCACGAAAGTTTTATGCCCCTCAAGAAAAAAAACCCTCCACCATTTGCCTCCGATGTGCTCCAGCATGCCTTTTTCCTCCATGGTCCATGGTATATCTCCACTTGCCACTTCCCTTGACTTGGGGTCCTTTGATTTTTCCATTCTCACCTCCCCCATTCACCCCCCTCCCAACCTCACTATACCCTCCCATTCCCTCTAACTAAAAGAAAATAATAACACATACACAACACATAATAACATACAATACATAATACAATATAACACCAATTAAATATAATTAATTACTAAATACACCATACCCTTCAAAACGTTTCTTACAGGCCCAAGTTCAGTGCCTGCAAGCCCAATATCCATTAATGCTCTATGTTTCCTAAACAAAAGACTAGAGTGGCATGCTTTTAGCCCACCACCAGGAAAAGGAGTTCTCGAGGCCCCGTCCCTCACTAACTCATTCACCCTGTCCCTTAACAACTAAGACTGTCAATGCTTCTGTCCCTAAAGAAACGGTCCCTATCTGTCCCTTCCTGTCCCTACTCCACCTAACTTAACATAACTAACTCTCTATCTGTCCCTCAGTGCCTGTCCCTCCCTGTCCCTATCTGCCCCTACTTCTGTCCCTAACACACCCAGTGAAACTTATGCTATCCCTACCCTCATTCACACGGAGCTAGCTCTCCCTTGAGTGCGTTTTTAAAAGGAGAGGCCTCTCCAAAGCCAAGAGGCCTTCCTCACACCCAACCTTTCGAACTCCAAAGAACGGACCTTCACCAGGTCACCCAAGATGTTTCCTACCACCTCATCCCTTGGGAGGGTTTTTTTCCACGTCGAAACTAGGCACCGTGCATTCCAAGTGTAGAACCTAACCACTACACTGACTAGGAATAAAGTGCACGGGTCCTGACCACCCAGGAATCTGAACGCTCCATAGGCCCACCCTGTTGTACACCTCTGCATTAAAGGGACACTGAAGCAGGAAGTGCTCCATGCTTTCCAGCACGTCGCCACACTCCTCACGGGGACAACCCCGATCATCGGATTTCCTGCACTTCAAGTTATCCTTTACATACAGCCTCCCGTGGAAGCAACGCCAGGTCAAGTGCCAAAACTTCATGGGGATCCGCTTAGAATTTAAAAGCCCCAGCCCGACCTCCAGATCCCGGCCTGGGCAATCCTTAAGGGCCAGGGGCTTCTGGAAATAGGTCAACAGGACCCTCCTGTCAAGGCATTGCCTCGACATGGTCCTGATTTCCCACATTCCCAGACCCCACCGGCGGATCACCTTCAGAACCGGGGTAGCATAAGCCGGGAGATGCCCATGAGGCGTGCGTAGGTCCTTCACCTGCCCTCCTGTCTCCCATTCCTGGAAGAAAGGCCAAAGCCAACCCTTGCAGGAGACTACCCACGGAGGAGCCCTCTCTAGCCAGAGGTTGGAGATGTTAGTCTTAAGAAAGGTGTTTACTAGAAACACCACCGGGTTGACCATACCCAACCCGCCTAGTCTCCTCGTACGGTATGTAACCTCCCTCTTGATTAGGTTAAGCCTATTCCCCCATAACAATTGGAAGAACAGGCTATAGACCCGTGTCCAGAGAGGTTCCGGCAAGATGCACACACTGCCCAGGTATATTAATAAAGGTAGCAGAAAGCCTTTAGCCAGGGCAACCCTTTCCCTCAGGGTTAAAGACCAACCCTTCCATTGGTCCACCTTTTGGGCGGCGATCTTAAGTCTGCCCTCCCAATTTTGCTGGGGGTAATCCCCGGGGCCAAATTCGATGCCTAGAATTTTGGCGGTGGCCTGGGGCCCTGGAAGGGTGTCCAGGAGATCAAACCTGGGATCTCCCCATCCCAGCCAGAGACTTTCACACTTATCCCGGTTGATCATGGACCCGGATGCCTCCGAGTAGCGCACTACCTCCGACATGACCCAATCCGCCTCCCCTCTCGAGGACACGAAAAGGGAAACATCATCAGCATACGCCACCACCCTCAGAGAGGACCCAGAGCCCACCTGGTCCATCCCGACTCCCGCCAACGGTCCACGATCTACCCTCCTTAGGAAGGGATCGATCGCAAACACGTATAAAAGCGGGCTCAGCGGACAGCCCTGACGGACCCCAGAACCCACCTCAAAAGGGCGACCTGACCAACCGTTCACCAGCGGAAAAGTCTCAGCCCCTTGGTACAAGATCTCTAACCATTTTACAAACCTCCCAGGCAGACCATACCTCAAAAGGACGGACCAGAGGTACTCGTGGTTGACCCGGTCAAAGGCTTTCGCTTGATCTAATGACAGCAAGTACCCCCCCCAGTGACCTGCCCTACCCTGCTCCACTGCCTCTCGGACACCGAGCACAGCACTAAAAGTACTGCAGCCTGGAACAGAGCAATCCTGGGCCCCTGAAAGTAGCCGGGGTGCAAACTTCACCAGCCGATTAAACAGCACCTTGGCCAGAACCTTCCGGTCCGTATCGAGAAGCGCTATGGGACGCCAATTCTCGATACGGGACGGATCCTTACCCTTTGACAGAATAATGAGGGCTGACTTCCTCATTGAGTCGGGAAGAGTGCCCGAGGAGAGACACTCATTAAATTACCCTGTCAAGAGGGGACCAAGGAGTCCCTAAAAGTCTTATAGAACTCGGATGTTAAGCCATCCGGACCTGGCGATTTCTTGGGCCGAAGCCCATCAATGGCCAGTCTCACTTCCTCTTCCCTGATTTCTTCTGCCAAAACACCAAGAGAGGGATCACCCCCTGGCTCAGGGACGGTTTCAGCCAGGAAAGCTGACATCCTGTCCCGATCCAGATCCTTCTTTTCCAAGAGGTGTGAGTAGAAGGATCTGACCACCTCCAGGATCCCTGATTTGGATCTGTTCAGGGACCCCGTACTGTCGATCAGTCCTGTCACCATCTTACAATTCACTGACATCTTACAGTTTCTGTAAGGGTCGGGCGAGCGGTACTTCCCGAAGTCCCTCTCAAAAACTAAAGATGTGTGTCTATCATACTGACACCTCTTGAGCAAAGATTTCACTCTGGAGATTTCCTCATGGTCACCTCCAGTCGAGACAAGCTGCTCGAGTTTCCTCCCCAGGGCTTGGTACAAGCAGTGCCTGTTCAGACTCCTGAGGCTCGAGAGCTGACGGAAGAACCCCGCCGCCCGCTTTTTGAAGATCTCCCACCACTCTGACTTACTACTACAGAGATCCAACAGTGGTACCTGGCTCTGAAGAAAATCCTCGAAGGATTGTCTCACCTCCGCTTCTTCCAGCAGGGACGAATTGAGCTTCCACAGCCCTCTTCCCATCCGATGAGTCTCTGCAACATTCAGAGAAAAGAAAATTAAACAGTGGTCGGAGAACTCCACCTCAACTGCGGACACAGCAGAAAAGATGGCGTCCTCCATCAAAAAAAACCTGTCTATTCTAGACCTACTGCTACCCCTATGGTACGTGAAACCCCCGTGACCTGGGGTGTGCCGGATGTGGACATCCACCAGGCGAGCTTCACTGGCTATGCTATTCAACGCGACGCTATCATAAGCCAGGCGATCTCCGGGACCCCCCCGGTCACGGGACCTCGTAATGGTGTTGAAGTCCCCACCGAAGACCACCTGCCGGCTCGTAAAAAGAAAGGGCTTGATCCTCAGGAAGAGACATTTGCGGTCCCACTTGGATTGTGGGCCATAGATGTTGATGAGCCGGAGCTCTTGTCCCCTCATGAAGACATCTAGGATCAGGCACCTCCCCATTTCCAACTCAGTAACCCATCGGCATTCAACAGCTGCAGTCTTAAAAAGGACTTCCACCCCGCTATATGGCTCGGCCGCAAGAGACCAGTATGAGGGCCCGCACCTCCACTCCCTCCGTGCTTTATAGATGGCCCCCATGTCCGTTAGTCTGGTCTCTTGCAAGAATAAAATTTCTGCCTCAATCCGGGAGAAAAAATCAAAGGCCGTAAAGCGAGCCGCATCTGACTTAATGCTGGCGACATTAATGGACGCCAGCATCAACGGGGCGAGTTCAGCCATCATGGGTGATCGAGTTGGATGGCCAGTTTCTTCCCTGCCCCGCTATCACCTCCACCTGGGGAGGGGTCAGACATCTTCCTTTTCAGGGAAGCTCCCGACGTGTCCATCCCACCCCCCCCGGTGTCCTCGCCCCCGGGTTCCAGGTCTGTCCCCACCTCAGGAGGAACAGTGCCCCCTGAGGGACGGACTCCGCCATCACCTGAAGGACCCTCCGGCGTTGCCCCCGGCCCAGCACCCTCGTCTGGCGGCTCATCATCTGAACCTCCGCGGGCGCTGAACCGGTTGGAGAGTCTGATCAGAGGGGGGTCAGCGGGCCCTTCCGTGTGCACCCTGGTGGTCGGGGGCGGGGGAGACTTTGAAGGCTTGTCAGCCTTCTTCCCCCCGTTTTGCGCTTGGCACGCCTGGTTTTGCCACCTGATGCTGTAGGCTGCTCTCTGACATCCTCGTCGACACTTTCATAACGAGAGGAGTCGTCTGAGTCAGCCGCTTTCTCCTCTCTCTCCATCCTCCTGATCTCCTCACTCACCACTCTCTCCCCCAGGCCTCAGAGGCTTTGGCCACGGGCCTGGAGGGAGGAGCAGGCATCACCCCGGTTGCCCGAGGCTCCACCTGTCCCCTACCACCCTGGCGCTTTTCCTGCCTCCGCTGGTACGCGGGGCCCCTTGCAGCATTGCCCTTCCTCACTGGCCTCTCAGCCCTTCCTCCTCCGCCACCACCTGTCACAGCAGAAGAAGCGCCACCGGGGGTTGCCCCCCCACGGTCTCCCCCCACCGGGCCTGCGGCGGCATTAGAGAAAGAGCGAGGGCAGCGGCTGAGAGGGTAACCTAGGTCACCACACAGGTGGCACCGAATATCCTTACACAAGGCGGCCAGATGACCCACCCCACCACACAAGGCACATTTCTGCACCTTGCAGTTGGCGCTGAAGTGGGTGGGGTCGCCGCACCTGTGGCAGACCTTCGGTTGCCCCTGGTAGAAGACCAGGATCCTGTCCCTTCCCAGGAACGCCGAGGAAGGGATGTGGGTGACCGTGCCGCCGGAAACCTTCAATTTAACCATGAAAGTCCAGCCCCCCGACCAGATGCCGAATTCGTCCCTGTTCTTTTTGGGGACCTCGGTGACCTCCCCGTAACGGGAAAGCCACGTCATGATGTCCACGCCTGCGAGTGACTCGTTACATGTAACCACGGTCACTCGCTTGACGGAATTTTGGCGAGACACCGCTTGAGCCACGAAGTCTCGCCATCCGGGCTCTTCTCGCACCAGCTCGTAATTCGACCAGAAGAGCTCAAGCCCTTCCGGCCGCACGAAGCTGACGTCGAAGAAGCGGGACGCCGAAGGATGTATCAGGGCAAAGATGTCATTCGCCCCGAAGCCCATCTTTAGGAGGAGCTCCACCACCTTGCTCCTAGGTGGACAAGCTTCACTGCCCCCCACCTAAGACGGACCACATTCCTTCTTGGCGGCCCCTGCCCGGCTGTGGGGAGAGACCAAACAGTCCATCCCTCCCTTTGATTTTGGAAGGCGGCAAGGCCGTGTCTCTCTATCCAGAAAGACAAGTCCACTGTCCTCCCCTCTACCACTATTGATCTATCTCCCCTTTTGAGAGCCTCCAGGAAACGGCGGTGCGAAATGCCGTCCCTGGAGCCCGGAGGCGAGGAGACCCCCCCAGGACCACCCCGACCCCCAGCCGCGGCCCCCGCATAATTGCGTTGAGGTCTCGCGGCCGGAGTGGCAGATGAGCCAGCCCTCCCACCACTACCACCACTTGTGCCAGCACCCTCATTCGTCCTCCCACTCACTCTCCCATTCACTCTTTTATTATTTGCATTCACCCCAGCACTTTCACCCACATTCACAGTAGCACTCACTCCCTCATCCATGTCACTCATGTCACCATTCACTTCAGCAAACATCTCCTCAAATATGTCCACTCCGCTTTCGTACTCACTCTCACTCGCACAATTGGTGTACATAGCAACATTATTTACATTTTTTACATTATTTACATTTCCTGAACCAGTGCAGTTCCTCTCTTTGCCTGCTGGGGGCCCTGAGCTCTCTTGCTGGGAGCTACTCCAGCTCCTGTCCAGGAGCGCCGCTGCCCCTTTAAATGCCTCAGTGCTGAAGACATCATGCACTCTGCCCTGGCTGGGCCTAGGAGCAACAGCAGCTCCTGGTTTCAGCTCCATTTTTTTTTCTTTTGCTGAGTTTTCCTTGCTCTGGGCAGGGACGGCCTCTGGCACCGCTCCCTGCCCTGCACTTTTCTTCACCCCCACCGCCGGCTTGCCAGGGAGCGCCAGAGTCCCCGCACCCTCAGATGAAGGTAGGTGGGCCGGGGACCCCGACAACTCCCCGCCAGCTTTTGGGGGCAGCACAGCATTACTTGGAAGGGTGGGTGGGACAGAGGGCAGCGGGCCCGCCGTGGCCACGCCCCCCCACCGGTCGCAGCCATCCCAGGCAGAGCCGCGGCCCCCTGAGAGGCCATGGCCCCCCCGGGTGACGCGAGCACAGCGGGCGGAGCCGCGACCGCTGAGGCCACGCCCCCCCGCCAGTCACAGCCACCATGGGCAGAGCAGTGACCCCTTGCGAGGCCACGCCCCCCCGGGCGATGCAGACGCAGCGGGTGGGACGACGGCCGAGGAGGACATCCCCCCCCGCACGCCGCAGCCTTTGCAGGCCGGGCAACACTCAGGGAGGCCACGCCCCCCTCACGGACCACCGCCGCCACCCTATGCCCACCACTTGAGACGGGCAAGGCCGGCCACTCCCCCTCGTCGCCCAGCGGCGGCGGAGCCCCTGCACGGACCCCTTTTTGGGTCGACGTGCCGGAGACCCCGCTCTCACCACAGGCGCCGACATGGGAGCGACCAGCACTTTGCACCGCCTCAGCTGCTGCTTGATGTTCTGTTCGCCCTTCCTAGGCTTCTGGACCCCCACTAGCGATCCAGACTTAGCGGATCCGTACGTGGGGGGTCCAGAAGCCCCAGCACTCGCCGCCGGAGGTGCGGCCCTGGCTGTACCAACTTTACCTGGTGCCAGGCCAGCCCCCCCTGCCACCGAGGGCTGAGCCTGGACACCACCACCAACACCACAACCAGCACCGACCTCCATGTCGCTGCCCTGGTCTGAACTGTCACCAGATGCGACAGTCAGGTCACAACAGTCATCTCTCTCCCCGCTCCCTCGCTGCGGACCCACCACAGGGCCCGAGCCGGGGTGGGTAGCGGGTTCCACACAGCGGGACAGAGGGGCCCCGGGAAGAGGAGCAAAAACCAGTTGTTCCTCCACGCCTTCAGAGGCCTTACGCCTGCGCCTCCTGTTTCTCCTCTTCCCGGTTGCCTCATCCTCTGGGCAGACTTCATACCCAAACAACAGCGTGCCAAACCGTGCTGGGGATTCCGTCTGCCGTACTTGTTTAAGGATGAGGCAGCCCCCCTCAGAACAACTCCCGCTCCCTCCATCCTCCCCCTCACTCCCGCTTTCCTCCGCGTTACTGGAGTCCAGCGGGAGGGCCACCTGCTCGGGGGCTATCCCACTGTATGTTACCTGGCTCACGCTGGTGTCCGCCAGGTCTTCAGGTGGAGGTGGTCTCCTGAGCTGCTTGCCGGCCTCCTCGTACTCGGAGAGGTGGGCATGAATGCGGGAGGCGTAGGTGGTAGCTGGCTCTCCCGCAACCTTGGAGCCCCAGATGTTAAGGGGGGGCCCCGCCTCACCTCTGCCGGCTGCTGCACCTCCGGGGGAAGGGCCCGCCACAGCCTTCACTTCGGGGGTCCCAGACCCTGGAGCCTTGCGGCCCCCTGGGGTCCGCTTTTTCCCCATCCCTGGGACTGGCTGACTGTGCCTTGGGCCTCCTGGTGGTGGATGAGGCCCCCCACCCCCAGCTGGCTTGCCGGAGGGTGGGAGCCAGGGGCACAGCCCCGGCGCTCAGTCCCAGGGAGAGTCCTCTTTCCTGGGAAGGGGGCAGATGGAAAGTCCTTGCAGGAAAAAAAAAACCTCCCTTCCCAGGAGCTTAGCAAAACCCCAGCCTGCAGAGGCTCAGCTGCGACGCTCCTCCTCTTCCAGGGTGTGTCCAGAGCTGCACTCACTATTCTGCTGGTGCAGTCACTGTGTACATACATTACATTACTGATCCTGAGTTACATCCTGTATTATACTTCAGAGCTGCACACACTACTCTGCTGGTGCAGTCACTGTGTACATACATTACAGATACTGTACTGATCCTGAGTTACATTCTGTATTGTACCCCAGAGCTGCACTCACTATTCTGCTGGTGCAGTCACTGTGTACATACTGTACATTACTGATCCTGTGCTGATCCTGAGTTACATCCTGTATTATACCCCAGAGCTGCACTCACTATTCTGCTGGTGTAGTCCCTGTGTACATACATTACATTACTGATCCTGTACTGATCCTGAGATACATCCTGTAGATCTTTTATTATAAAAATGAAAAACATAACAATAACAGAAACAAAAACAAAAATATCTGCCAGAAAAATAATAAGTATAATGAACACTGGTCCAGCAGCTCATTCTCTTCTCTCACACATATTATACATATATACAGAATAATAACTAAGTACTTACATCTTCTGTTCCGGTCAACAAACAAACTAATAACAAACAAATAAAATAAACAATAGCAAACAAAAACTATATACATACTTTTTTTAAATAAATAAAATAACCACAAACTATACAAATACAGAATATATGAAGTGATGGCCGAGGAAGCCACCACCGTGCAGGGAGACTACGGTACAGAAGATGAGGTGCAAACAACAAAGGGTTAATTTATTGACAGACAAGGAATGAAGTGATAGGAAGGTGTAAACAGGGGTATGCAATGACAAAAGACAATTTACAAGAGTGATATTCTTTAGCTGGGTCGTCAAATAGCACGGTGCTCCAACTATCACAGATCAATATATTTTTCAACAGGCAAAACAACACAATAAACGCAGTATGATGCTACTCTAACTGTAGCCTAACTGGCCTCTGCTACGCTGGCCACACGGCTGCCGTGCTCTGTCTATTGCAGCCTATCCTAAGCCCTAACATGTGCACAAACGGGGTTAAAACTCACAGTAACGTTGGGGACTCAGTCGAGTCCCGGGGGCCCCCAACAGTCCTGTAAGGTGGTGCGCACGTCTTTCTGGAAGCTCTGTGAAATGTGGTCTTCTACTTGCTTGAGGGTCTTGGAGATGCTCCTGGAAATGGTAAATTCCTTTCTTGTATTTTTTCGTGGCTCCTCACGATAACACAGGACAGCCACCTTTGTTATCCCCAGAAGAGTCTACACAATCTCATCAGTTCAGTCAGTCTTAGGCTGCGCATCTTCTTCTCACAGCTCCAGGCATGCCAGCCTCCTGCAGAATCTTCAGCCCAGAACGCTCACACAGGAAACAGCCCCTCCCATCTCCAGTGCTGGCAGAACAACACACACAGTCTCTTTCAGGGGAGAGCAAAATGTACTATCACACCAGCCAAGTCGTTGCTGACTCTTAAAGTGGCAGCGTGTCTCTACTGTCCATAGCAACGCCACCCCCTTATATGCCTCCCTACTTAAAGATGATCATCCTCAACCATCACAGCATCAAGGTTGCAGTGGCATGAAGAAACCTGCAATGCTGAACAGCACCTATAGAGGAGGCAACAAAATCAGAAAAACAGACAGAGAACACTGTTCTATGTATGGGACTGGTGGAACCCCTGCAGTAGACCTCTGGGATTTCCGGAGTTCTTGGTTATCTTCCAGAGGAACACTTGCTGCAGGAGACATAGTAGGCTCTTGTCCGGTCTCGTCCTCACGTGGTGGTAGTGGTACATCCAAAAGATTACCATCTCTTTCTGGCTGAGGACCCCCCATGGTGTCAGGGACGGTCCACCATTCATCATTGATTTCACCAGCAGGCAAGACAGGTTCAGGAAGTGGAGTAGCGCCTTCAGGCGGCAATGGCACAGAACGGGCCTCAGACTGTCATGGCCGCAGCATATTTATGTGCAGTACTCTAGGGGTGGATACCCCACTCACAATCTGCACCTTGTAGACCGGGCCATCAGCATACATTTGCTGGAGTACCCTCTAAGGCTGTAGTTAATCTTTATTTTCATATAGTGTGAACATATTCCGCAGCGCTTTACAGTTTGCACACATTATCATCACTGTCCCTGATGGGGCTCACAATCTAAATTCCCTATCAGTATTTCTTTAGAATGTGGGAGGAAACCGGAATACCCGGAGGAAACCCACGCAAACACGGGGAGAACATACAAACTCCTTGCAGATGTTGTCCTTGGTGGGATTCGAACCCAGGACTAACCACTGAGCCACCGTGCCGCCCCATACTTCCCATATCTCGCTTAGTTTACCCTTGGGGTATTTCTCTCTGACTAATACTCAGTCCCCGGGTTGAAGCAGTATCTCTTGAATCAGTTTACGGCCCGTGTGTTCTTTTTCCTGTAACTGCTGACCCACCAACCACCGTATTGCTTGCAATCATTGCCGATGTTCTTTCACTCATGAAGTGACAGTTCACTTCGTCAGCTTCTCTGGCTGTTCCAACTTCAACACAATGATCTCTCATCCAGCTCTTCCAAACAGCAGTAGATATGGGGTGTAACCCGTTGTGGAGTGGACCCGATTGTTGTAGGTCCAGACCAACTCTGGCAGGTAGTCTGGCCAGCATGCCTTCTTATCCTCCCCCAACGTCCTCAGCATTTGAAGTAAGGTTCGATTGAAGCGTTTACATGCTCCGTTGCCTTGAGGATGGTAAGGGGTGGTCCGGGACTGCTCGATGCCATACAAACGATACAGTTCTTCCATCACCTTGCCTTGGAAACATGCACCTTGGTCAGAGTGGATGCGCTTTGGGCACCCATACACTCGGCTGAAGTCTTGACAGATGCCGACTCGGCAGTCTGATCTCTAGTCAGGGTGACTACTGCGAACTTAGAGAAATGGTCGGTCATCACCAAACAGTACTGTGGCCCCCGGGCTGAGTGTCCCACGAGGAGATAGTCGATCATCAAGACTTCTAGCGGTTCCTTAGTATGTATGGTCTGGATAGGTGCCCTTTGTTCAGTACTCTTAATGAGGTCACATACCCGACATTGCCGGCAAACCTCTTCTACCACAGAGTCCAATGGGGAGCAGTACACGTACCCCTGTAACCACTGGTAGGTCTTTGTGGACCTGAAGTGGGCTCCAAATTCGTGGGCTTCTTTAGCCACTTCTTGGGCCATTCCTCCAGGGATGACCACCTGCCACCTAACTTCCATATCTTTTGGCTGTTGTCTCTTGCGATATAGCACCAATTTTAGCACCTCCAGCCTATCCCACTGGTGTAATACACTCTTCATCTCAGCGTCCAGACTATCCCTCTCTTGTTTGCCTGGCTTCCGCTTCTGCGATACCCAACATTTCATCTGTGTCAGCCCTTTGTCTTTGTCCTGAACATATCCGCATTCCTCATTGGTTCTCCCCAGGGCCAGGGATTGGGGTAGTGTGCAGGCCTCCCTACTTGACTGGACCGCAACCACTGGGGGCCTAAACTTACGGAAGTCTGGGGTTTCTTCCTCTTCGAGTTGTTCATCGAGATCCCTCACTGGTGATAACGGATGGTAAAGTCAAACTTGGCTAGGCGAGCCACCCACCATTGTTCCAAGGCCCCCAATTTAGCATTCTCAAGGTGGGCCAGGGGATTATTGTCTGTTGGAACTTAAATCTTGCTACCTATCAGGAAGCCCGCAAACTTCTCTGTCATGGCCCACACCAGGGCCAGGAGCTCTAACAGGAAAGAGCTGTAATTGTGGGGTTTTATTTCGCTGTCTCGCAGGGACCTACTGGCATACCCGATGACTCTCTCGTGTCCATCCTGTATTTGAGAAAGTACTGCACCAAGTCCATGAAGTCTACCTTCTGTGTACAACAGAAACGGATGATCGAAATCTGCGTAGGCCAAAATCGGGGCTAAAGTAAGAGCATTCTTTATAGTCTGGAAGGCCTGGAGTTCCCTTACTGTTCGAGGCACTGGCCACTTCTGGATAGCAGCAACTTTTTCTGGTGAGGGTAGAACTCCATCTTGTGACATTATTTGGCCCAGGTACTCGATCTCCCTCTTGAAGAGGTGGCACTTCTTTGGCTTCACTTTCAGGTTATGAGTCTGCAGTCTTCCAAGTACCCGTCCAAGCCGAGCAAGGTGTTCTTCGACCGAGGCAGAAAACACAATGATGTCATCCAGGTAGATCAGGGTAGCCTCAAAGTTTAAGTCTCCCAAACACTTTCCCATCAGCCGTTGAAACGTGTCCAGAGCATTGGAGAGCCCGAAGGGCATCCGGTTAAATGCAAACAATCCCATAGGGAGGATGAAGGTGGTTTTTGCCTGGTCTTTCTCTGCCACGGCTACTTGCCAGTAGCCTGTTGCTAGGTCCAAGGTGGAGAAGTACTTGGATTTCCCCAACGGTGTCAAGGATTCCTCGATGCGAGGTAATGGGTATGAGTCTCGTACAGTGCAGGCACTGAGTTTTCTGTAATCTACACAGAACCGGATGGTCCCATCCTTCACCAGGGCCGCCCAAGGACTCTGACTACTCTGCACTACTCCTGACTCCAGGATTTGCCTCAGTAATGTCTTTACCTCTGGGTACATCTTGGGTGGTATTTGTTGGTATCGTTCTCGAATTGAACGAGCGTCCCCGGCCAGTATCTCGTGTGTGATTGCTTCGGTACAGCCAAAATCTTCGGCGTATCGGGCGAATGCAGCCTGATTTTCCCACAGCATAGCTTCTATCGCCTGCACACGCTCAGGGCCTAAAGCCTTCACATCCATTTCCATTTGATCAAGCATGACCTGCCCATTCCACTCCAGGGATGGAGTCTCTTTGGGCCCCGTGGCGACTGCCAGGGTCCAAACCGCACCTTCTATCGGCAATAAAGACATCTCCTTCTGACTCACTACTTCGCCCTTATGTAGGTACATCAGGGCCAGATCTGTCCCTCGTGGCAAGGTGACCTCCCCAGGGCCCACGTTCAAAGCTCTTATGGGGATGTGTCCTCACTGGACCAGAGCTATTGTACAAGCTATCATGACTTCTTGGTGCACCCCTCCACTTACCACAGGCTGAACAATCACTTCCAGCCTGTCAAGGTTGCGATGAGTCCCCACTGGAAGGTGTATTATACTTTCTCGCTTGGAAGGCAGGATTACAGGCTCTTTCCCAGGGGCCCTGATGACCCCCACCATCTGATAAGATGGCACACTCTTCTGCATCCCACAGATGCAGATCAATAGCTGAAGGGCTTCTTGAGTAGGCTTGTGTGTAGCAGCCTTCTTCCAATACCTGGGTCCCCGTTTGGTAAACATTATCTGACCGAGTTCTTGTAGGATATTCATTCCCAGTACTACAGGCACATCTTCTTTGATGGGCTCAAGGACTAGCAGGATCCCTTTTTTCCCACTTCTTGCCCACAGATTAGAATATTCATCCACACGACCCCTGTGACCAGGATCGGTTGTTGATTGGCAGCAAACAACTTCTTCTCTGGCTTGGCCAGGGCCTGAAAATGCTGTTTGAAATATGCTTCTGGTATCGTCACTTGTGACGCGATACCTATCAAGCAGTCGACTGGAACACCCTCAAATTCAGCATGCAGGATGGGACTCCCAGCCATCAAGTGTTCATTATGATAAGGAGCGGCCTCTCTCCTTGCCTCCGCTGCAGAGTGCCGCGTTACTGCGGGGGTTGGTAGTTTAACGGTGGCTGTGGCTGGCTTAGGGCATAATTCTGGCAGTCTCTGGCAAGGTGCCCCCTTCCTCCACATTTCCAGCATTGGATGCCTCCTCTTAGCCAAGGGGCACCCCAAGCCTGTCTTCGTGCCTCCGATGCCTGACGGGAGGGAGCTTGCACCCACTTATCCCTTATAGGTCAGGCCGAAGATTGGTTGTATGAGTACGAAGGGTCAGACTATTGTTCTCCCATTCTTTGCTCCATCCGGGTTAATTTGCATACTGACAAGAGACCGCTGCAAGTCTTGCACCACCTGGACCAGCACCTCCTGATGATTTGGGTCCCCTCTAGTATTGGCGCCTTGGACACGCATCGCCCCAGGCGCGTAACTGTCTTCCTTGTTTCAGGCCACTGCTTCTGCCAGGATTTGACAAAATGAAAGAGCTGGATCGGCACGGACCCGTACTGACAGTGCTCTCCTCAAGGACGTGCTGTGCAGTCTCAGAATGAATTGTTCCCGGAGTATCCGGTCTTTAGAGCCCATGCCACCAAGCCCATCTGACTCCTTTCTCTGCACTTCTTCTAACGCGTGGAGGTTTGGCGTGGAGGTGTCCTGCGCAAGCAGCCTCGCCGTAGATCTCTTCCAGGAACTTCACTAACTCCTTCAGGGTACTACTGGTGAGTTCTGGCTGTAGATAGACATTTTTACAGGTCTCTCCCTCCAAGGCAGTCAAAGCGATGTCCACTTCAAGGTCTGTGCTGATGTTATAAATCTTCAGGGAGCTTTGCGGCTGGGACACTCAGTCAGAAAGGGGCATATTATTGCTGTCAAACTTTGTGGTAGCACACTAAATATGGTCACTCAAAAACAAAAAGCCAGCTTACCGACTTCTATAGGAGCACGGAACACCATCCTGTAATGGTCAATTGAATTGAAGAAGAAAGAAGAAATCCAACTCCACCCAAAATCAATTTTCCAAATTTATTCCAGCAGGGATAATAAACAGGTCAGCTCCAGGACTGCATCAGCTCACACAGGAGCGACATTTGTGACGTGTTTCGATCGCTACATGAGATCTTTATCAAAGCTACCATATCAAAATCACACACAGGTTAAAAAGAAACAAGGACCAATCATGAATCTAATACATGTCACAAGACCAGAAGGTCCTGTTCTGGTAGTGCAATTGACCATACAACGGAATCATAAAAATGACAGCGATATAACATAAAAAATGTATAAGACAAAACCATATAATTATAAAAAAAACACCATTGATGTAAAATGTGTACAATTTTGTCAAAAAACCAATACGATTATGTTGTATGTCAATGAATCATGTGATCACAGGATCTCTTTCTTAATAGCACATACACCAATTAGCGGAATCACACATGATTCACAGAGTTCATGAAAAAATACATGATAAAGAAAACAAAAAAATTAAAAAAACATTCATATAGAAAATACTTTGAAATTTTAATAGTGGAACATGATTTCGTTCTTTTTATTTAATCCATCAGGAAATCTGGTTCCCAAGTTGAAAATCCAAAAAGCCTCTCGAGTAAGCAGTGTCCGTCTGGTATCACCACCCCTGGAAGATTTCCTGATTTTCTCAATACCTGTTACCTGGAAAGAAGTGACATTGCGAGAATGGACATTAATAAAGTGCTTGGCAGCAGAAGAAACCTTGCGGACTCCATCAATCACATTGGTCACATCGTATAAATGTTCAACTATTCTAGTTTTTAATTTCCTAGATGTGCATCCTACATAGGATTTATTGCAAATGGTGCAATCAATTTTATACACCACAAATTCAGAGTTGCAATTAATAAAATTATTGATTTTAAACGATGAGGTATTATCATTATTATAAAAAATTTTAGTTTTCAACATGTGTTTGCAGGTCTTACAATTATTTCCTCCACATTTATAGCTTCCTTTATTATTCAACCACGTACCACTATTATTTCTAGATGAAAAAAGGCTCGGTGAGAAAATGTTGCCCAAAGTATGGGCTCTGCGTGCTACTACATTGCAGCCGTGTTCTAATATTGTAGCCAAAATAGGATCCTCATATAATAATGGTAAAAATTTATTTACAATCCCTTTTATTTGATTGAATTGGGAGCTATATTGAAAACACACAAAAGGATTATTGGACATGATGGAGTTTTTCTTTTTATTTTCAGCTAAAACAGAGCTGTCATCTGTTACTAAATCGAAAGCTCTCTTCAACATCCACCTGGGATAATTCCTATCTTGCAATTTATTGCAAGATTTAGTCAATTCCCGTTGCAAGTTATTATTACAGTTCCTTTAAATTCTTGTAAGCTAACCAACGGGGACTGACTTCACTGTGTGTCTGGGATGACCACTAATAGCATGCAGGATAGTATTTCCTGCCATCGGTTTGGAATAAGTCTAAGTAGAGAGAGGCTGACCCGGGACACCCTGCAAAAATAGATCCAAAAAAGAAATTTCGTGTTTGTTAGGCCTCTTTCACACTTACGTTTTTGACAATCAGTCAAGATCCGCCAAATTTGAAAAAAAACGGATCCGCCATTTTTCTTTGCGGATCCGTTTTTTTCCCCATTGACTTTCATTATTGGCGGATCCTGACTGATTGCCGTCCGTTGCATCCGTTTTTGTGAGGATCCGCCACAATGTTAGTGTCCGTCAACATCCTCAAAGATTTCCAAACGGATCTTGTAACGTTTTTTTAGCTGGCGGATCCTCCAGACACTGAATTAACCCCAAATTCTGTCTGGGTGCCGGACAAAAAAAAAAAATTCTCTCTCTCTCTCTCCTCTCTCTCTCTCTCCCTCCTTCCCGGCCAGCGGTTGCTTTAAATTTCCTCATTTTCAGGATCCGTCTAAAAACGGATCCGCTTGTCTGCCTTTTTGGCGGATTATAACTGATGCAAATAACTGAAGTGTGAAAGAGGCCTTATGCACAAATGTAAAATTCAAATTATATTCTTTGGAATTGATATAATTCACAAAGTGTTATGGCAGAAACATCTCCCATCCAAATGATTAGGGTATCTTCAATGTATCTACCATACCAGACGATGTGAGAAACAAACTCATTGGACACAGAGTACAAAAAATTATGTTCCCAAAATGCCATAACGATGTTTGCCAATGAAGGTGAAAATTTGGCACCCATCGCTACGCCCTTACATTGCAAATAACGCTGATGGTCAAAAGAGAAGAAATTGTGAGTCAACAAACAGGATGTGACCTGTAACATAAAATTGATCAGATCCACAGAATAATTACTATATTTCATAAGATGAAATTCTAAGGCTTGCAAAGCAATGTTATGAGGTATGCTTGTATATAGAGCTGTAACATCACAACTCACCCATGAATATTCAGATAGCCACACTTTATGTGTTAAAACCTCAAGAACATCATTAGTATCCTTAATAAAACCAGGAGTTATCCGAACTAGAGGTTGCAACAAAGAGTCAAGCCATTCACCTAAATGCTCATTAATAGAGCCAATTCCTGAGACGATAGGTCTCATAGGAGGAAATTCCACATTCTTATGAATTTTTGGTAAAACATGCAATATAGGTAAAATCGGATTTCTTACTTCCATGAATTCAGCTTGCTTTTTCGTTAAGGCTAAGTGCACACGTACCGGAACTCTCGCGGAAATTACCGGGAGAATTCCGGAATTCCAGTCAGCGGGAAAATCGCATTTTAAATTCCCGCGATTTTCCCGCGGAAAAACTAGCATTTTGCAAGCGTATTTAGCTTGCAAAATACTAGCGTTTTCCAAGCGATCTGTAGCATTGCTTGGAGAACTGATTGACAGGTTGGTCACACTCGTCAAACATAGTGTTTCACGAGTGTGACCAACTTTTTACTACTGAGGCCGCCTATGCAGCATCAGTAGTAGAAGATAAAATGTAAAAAAAAATAAAAAATGGTGTTATTCTTACCTTCCGACGTCCCGTGCATCCGTTCCCAGTAATCCTTTGCGAAAATGCCCGCGATGACGTCCGTTCTCGCGGGATCGCGATGTCTCGCGGTTATTCGCGATGACGTCGCGAGAATGACCGCGAGACTTCGCGATCCCGCGAGAACGGACGCCATCGCGGGCATTTTCGCAAAGGATTACTGGGAATGGGAGCGTGGAGAGAAGCGGGAAGACTGCGCGGGACGTCGGAGGGTGAGAATAACAATATTTTTTATTTTTAAATTCTATTTTTTAGAGGGATATGGTACCCAAAGCACGGAGGACAGTCTCCTCTCCTCCGGACCGTGGGTACCATCCGCAATTGTTCTGCTTACTTTCCGCATGGTGTGCACAGCCACATGCGGGAAGTAAGCGGAACAATGCATTCCTATGGGTGCGGGATCGCCGCGATTCCGCAAAATATTGAGCATGCTGCGGTTTTTACCGCAAAGCGATTCCGCCGCGGTAAAAACCGCAGCATTAGCACAGCATTGCGGAATCCCATTGGAATGCATGGGATGCTTATTTTTCGCGTTTTCGCGGCAAAATCGCGCGGTTAAAACCGCCGCGGAAACGTGAAAAAAACGCCACGTGTGAACTCAGCCTTAGACCCCCAAAGCAATGCCATCTTGAATAATTTTGTCAACTATGATTTTATATGAAGGAGTTGGATTACTGGACAACTTTTTGTATATAGAGGAATCGGAGAGCATTTCCTGAATTTTAGCTTGATAATCATACCATACCCTAATCATTTGGACGGGAGATGTTTCTGCCATACCAGACTTTGTGAATTATATCAATTTCAATGAATATAATTTGAATTTTACATTTGTGCATAACAAACACAAAATTTATTTTTTGGATCTATTTTTGCAGGGTGTCCCGGGTCAGCCTCTCTCTACTTAGACTTATTCCAAACCGATGGCAGGAAATACTATCCTGCATGCTATTAGTGGTCATCCCAGACACACAGTGAAGTCAGTCCCCGTTGGTTAGCTTACAAGAATTTAAAGGAACTGTAATAATAACTTGCAACGGGAATTGACTAAATCTTGCAATAAATTGCAAGATAGGAATTATCCCAGGTGGATGTTGAAGAGAGCTTTCGATTTAGTAACAGATGACAGCTCTGTTTTAGCTGAAAATAAAAAGAAAAAATCCATCATGTCCAATAATCCTTTTGTGTGTTTTCAATATAGCTCCCAATTCAATCAAATAAAAGGGATTGTAAATAAATTTTTACCATTATTATATGAGGATCCTATTTTGGCTACAATATTAGAACACGGCTGCAATGTAGTAGCACGCAGAGCCCATACTTTGGGCAACATTTTCTCACCGAGCCTTTTTTCATCTAGAAATAATAGTGGTACGTGGTTGAATAATAAAGGAAGCTATAAATGTGGAGGAAATAATTGTAAGACCTGCAAACACATGTTGAAAACTAAAATTTTTTATAATAATGATAATACCTCATCGTTTAAAATCAATAATTTTATTAATTGCAACTCTGAATTTGTGGTGTATAAAATTGATTGCACCATTTGCAATAAATCCTATGTAGGATGCACATCTAGGAAATTAAAAACTAGAATAGTTGAACATTTATACGATGTGACCAATGTGATTGATGGAGTCCGCAAGGTTTCTTCTGCTGCCAAGCACTTTATTAATGTCCATTCTCGCAATGTCACTTCTTTCCAGGTAACAGGTATTGAGAAAATCAGGAAATCTTCCAGGGGTGGTGATACCAGACGGACACTGCTTACTCGAGAGGCTTTTTGGATTTTCAACTTGGGAACCAGATTTCCTGATGGATTAAATAAAAAGAACGAAATCATGTTCCACTATTAAAATTTCAAAGTATTTTCTATATGAATGTTTTTTAATTTTTTTGTTTTTTTTATCATATATTTTTTCATGAACTCTGTGAATCATGTGTGATTCCGCTAATTGGTGTATGTGCTATTAAGAAAGAGATCCTGTGATCACATGATTCATTGACATACAACGTAATCGTATTGTTTTTTGACAAAATTGTACACATTTTACATCAATGGTGTTTTTTATAATTATATGGTTTTGTCTTATACATTTTTTTATGTTATATCGCTGTAATTTTTATGATTCTGTTGTATGGTCAATTGCACTACCAGAACATGACCTTCTGGTCATGTGACATGTATTAGATTCATGATTGGTCCTTGTTTCTTTTTAACCTGTGTGTGATTTTGATATGGTAGCTTTGATAAAGATCGCATGTAGTAATCGAAACGCATCGCAAATGTCGGTCCTGTGTGAGTTGATGCAGTCCTGGAGCTGACCTGTTTATTATTCCTGCTGGAATAAATTTGGAAAATTGATTTTGGATGGAGCTGGATTTCTTCTTTCTTCTACATTAAATATGGTGCCTATAGGGAGTGTCCTTGCAGGGGTTCCACCAATGCCCACAGCATCCCCACTACCACTAGTATTCTTACTGTTGCTGCCTGCTGCCTCCATCTTGGTGACAGTCACCCTGCTCGCAGCGCTACTTGAAGTGATAGCCGGGGAAGCCACCACAGTGCAGGGAGACTATGGTACACAAGATGAGGTGCAAACAAAAAAGGGACGCAGTTTAGTCCCGGGGGCCCCCAGCAGTCCTGTAAGATGGTGCACACATCTTTCTGGAAGCTCTGTGAAGTGTGGTCTTCTATTTGTTTGAAGGTCTTGGAGATGCTCCTGGAAATGGTAGATTCCTTTCTTGTATTTCTTTGTGGCTCCTCACGATAACACAGGACAGCCACCTTTGTTATCCCCAGAAGAATCTACACAATCTCATCAGTTCAGTCAGTCTCAGGCTGCACATCTTCTTCTCACAGCTACAGGCACACCAGCCTCCTGCAGAATCTTCAGCCCAGAACGCTCACACAGGAAACAGCCAGTCCCCTCTCCAGTGCTGGCAGAACAACACACAGTCTTTTCCAGGGAAGAGCACAACGTACCATCGCACCATCCAAGGGGGTGCTGACTCTTAAAGTGGCAGTGTGTCTCTACTGTCCATAGCAACGCCACCCCCTTACATATGTATACAATACTAAGCTCATCACCACCCCACACTCAAGCCCATCATTCCCAACCCCCGCACTGACCTAAGAGCTGGTCTTGCGTCTCATGCCTCAGTCCATGTCCAACGTCTATAGACTAGATCAGGCAGTGCCAGTTTTTCCCCCAAACACCCCAGTGTCCCATAGTCCCTCAAGATAAACCCACCTCCCCCCTTTTCCCACCACCCAACTTAACACCTGCACCCAATCTATATCCCCATATACAATATATACAGAAACAAACACTACAATAATTGCAAACTGCCCAAGTTCGGGCCCTGCAGCCCTACATCACTGTATACAGATCACACAAAACAAAAATCTACATTGTCAGTAGCACCCCACCACCAGGAAAGGAGATGACCAGACTAGGGCACACACAAAGAAAAGCCCCTTCAGAGGAGTGTGGCCCTACGTGTGCCCAGTCTCATACTCCAGAGAGCGCACCTTCACCAGGTCACCGAGTATGGTCCTAAACACATTGTCCACTGTGAGGATTTTCTGTTTTGACGATACTAAGCACCCCGTGTTCCACATGTGATACCTAACCACTGTGCTACCTAGAAATAAGGTGCAGCGGTCTCTACTACCAAGGTCTCCGAATGCTCCATAGGCTCATTCTGCATAGGAGTGACCGGCCAGCCAATGGAGGCACCCACCCTGTTGTACACCTCCGTGTTGAAGGGACAATGAAGCAGGAAGTAGTCCATGCTTTCCAGAATGGTACCACAATGCTCCCGGGGACAGTTCCTGTCTTCAGAGCTCCTACACTTCAGATTGTCCCTCAAACACAGTTTCCCATGGAAGCAGCGCCAAGCCAAGTCCCATAACCTCGAGGGGATCCTGATAGAATTCAGAAGATGCAAACCCACTCCAAGATTCCGACTTGGACAATCCCTGAGCACCAGGGGCCTCTGGAAATGGGTCAACAGAACCCTATTGTCAAGGAGTTTCCTTGGCAGAGTCCTGATCTCCCATATTTCCAGACCCCATTGGCGAATTACCTTCAGAACCAAGGTAGCGTAAGCCGGACGATGTCCATGTGGTGTCCGAGGATCCTTCACTTGCCCTCCTGTCTCCCATTCCTGGAAGAAAAAAACAAAAAAACTGAAATGGAGTAGACTTGAATTACATGCATGATGTAAAAGCATGTTCACATTTGCCATAAAAGCAAGCAAAACCAAAGGAAAAAAACAATGTGTGTATATACCCTAATGAAAATAAATAAGTAAAAAAGCAAGTGCATTAATTAACATAGGGTACTTGGTAAATACTGTTTTGATCAAAAAAGTATAAAGCTGTCCCACCACGGCAAGGTGTACCCATTTGAGACAGTAACTACACTAACGGTAAAACCTACCTAGTGTGAATAGTGGCAGAGAGTCTCCGGGTCCCAAACGGACACCCAGCTTGAGAGGGACTATAAGTGAACTACACAGCTCAGTAGAAAGGAGGCCACATGCTATTTGCATTGAATACAAAAATACTGAAGAAAAACAAAAAAACTGAACTAGAGTAGACTTGAATGACATACATGATGTAAAAGCATGTTCACATTTGCCATAAAAGCAAGCCAAACCAAAGGAAAAAACAATGTGAGTTAGGTTTCATGATTGAGACATTTTACAGACTGTCTTGTACATTTTACATGCTGTATTGCAGACTCTCATATTGTTTATTGTTGCTATGTGTTCCTGTGTTTTACATAGCTGAAATCCTGCCTTCCATGAAGTTTGTCCCATCTGTCTCCCTGTCTCCCTCTTCTGGGTGTGATGTCACTTCCTTCTTCTTCCCCCTGTGTCTCAGTCTCCATCTTGGCTTCATTAGAGGTGCATGTTGCTTTCAGCCTGTCTGAAGAAAGTCTTTTTTAACTGCTGATGTTTGTATGCATTCAACAAGAATTCAGGAATCAAAGCCTCTTCTGGATTCTTCATAACATGTGTGCCAGCAGCTGAGTTGAGCTATCTGTGACCGTCGCCAATTGTAAGTAAGGTGAAGAGATCCAGCATCTCACACAGCCATATTTGCAGCCACAGGCCACGGGGACAGAATAGTAAAAAAGACTTACCAGATTCATCTGTAAAGCACCCACAACTTCTGTAAAGCTACAGAACTTCCTGCAGAGCATCTGCTCTCAGCATATAAGAGACTATACAGCTCCCCTTCTCCCTGTGAATCAGGATGGCTGAAGGAATGACTGCACGGTCTCTGCCAGACCCATTGTTAGAGGAAGAGTGCGTAGAATTCGATCCACCATCTAGTGAGAAGTCTAGACGTTCCACAAAGCCTACATGGAAAGTAAGGGAGAATCTATAATCCAGTAAACATGATCTTCTCCGTGCTATAGAAGAGCTATGGCAAAAACTGCTGAGTCATATAGACAGCCTGTCTCAGCCTGCTTCTCTCCAACGACCACCAGAGGGAACCCTTGCACAACTGTGTTCAGATTATCAACAGTATGCAGAAAGAGCAGATCAGTATATACTGTATCAGTGTTTCAGAGACTTAATCCATCAGTTACCTGCAAAGAGCTGCAAGCTTTCCAACAACTTAACTCTGAGAGAAAGCATGGTGCGCGATATAAAAGCCAAGACAGAGGCAAGAATCGCGCTAATAGCCGAGATGTCATCTAGTATTTCTGGCGCAGCCAGACAGTCAAAGCGATCATCTAAGTCACGCTCCTCAAAATCCTCAACCCTCAGCAAACAGCTCTCAAAAGCACATGCAGAAGCTGAGGCCACGAAAATACGAGCTGCCTTTGCTCTAAAGAAAACTGAGATGGAAATAGAGGCAGCCGAAGCAGTACATGGAAAGGCAAAAAAGGGCAGAAATAGAGGCCCTAGAGAAGGAATGCGAACATGCCACAGCCATGGCAAAGTTAAAGGTCCTGGAACAAGCCATCAGTGGGAGCCAAAGAGACAACATCAGTTTAAGTGATTTGGATACTGAAGACCCTCTTAAGCATACTAGAGACTATGTACAAAGTCAATACAGCGCTACCCCTGCTCCTGCAATCCTTCCTGACCGCACAGATGCTCCCCTTAGACAACAGGACACAGAGTGTTTACCCACAACCTGCACCCAAGGTCAGTACAATACACTGCCAACCTTGCATCCTGATCCTCCTCTGTGCACCAAAATGTACCGGAAACCTGCACCTCACCAAATCTTATACACAGAAACATACGTGCAGGCCAATATGCAGGCAAGTCACCACACTCCGGTCACTCACACAATTCAAGTCCCACGTGTGGCAGAAACTAAGCTCATTAAGCTAGTTAATGGACTGAACGCCTACGCTGCCCCATATGTACCTGCATTACCAGGTCAAAGCACAGACTGTATCAACAATGCTACCCAGCCAGCATCGGTCCTTCCAAAATCGGGGAATGCGGATATGACTGGCCTTGCAAGGTACATGATTCGGCGTGATCTAACTAAGACCGGTCTTACAAAGTTTGACGATAAACCTGAGAACTACAGGGGTTGGAAGTGTACCTTTAAAACCACAATCAGTGACCTCGGCATCACCGCCGCTGAAGAGCTAGACCTGCTAATCAGGTAACTTGGGCCACAATCCACGGATCGGGTCAAGAGATTTAAATCCGTCCACATCAGTAATCCCATCGCGGGTATCTCCGCTGCATGGAAGAGGCTAGAAAGACGCTATGGCAATCCTGAGGCCATAGAAAAGGCCCTGTTCAAGCAACTAGAGGATATTCCAAAGGTATCTAATAAGGACAGTACAAGGTTCCAAGAGCTCAGCGACCTCCTGTTAGAGCTTCAGCTGGCAAAAATAGACCCATACCTTCCTGGCCTCAGCTACCTGGACACTGCTCATGGGGTAGCCCCAATAGTTTCCAATCTGCCGTCCAATATCCAAAATAAGTTGGCCATGCTTGGATCAAAATACAAAAGGGAAAACCATGTCTCCTTCCCTCCATTTTCCTACTTCTGCGAGTTTATCGAAAATATTGCAGAGTGTAAGACCGATCCAAGTTTTTCCTATGGAGAACACCGCGACCCTGTTTCATCTCCTAAACACGACAGTCCACGTCTTAACCACAAGAACCGCCGAGCTCCAATGTCTGTCAAGAAGGCTGATGTTCTTCCCACACCTTCAGTATCACAAGATAAGAGTGACAAAGGTGAGAAGGTTGAGAATCCTAATCGTATGTGTACTATTCACAAGAAACCTCACCCCTTAAAGAAGTGCATCGGCTTCAGAAAGAAACCATTCCAGGAACGCAAGGAGCTTCTGAAGAACTTTGGGATATGCTACAAGTGCTGTTCTTCTACTGAACACTTTGCTAAGGACTGCAAAATATCTATTAAGTGTTTGGAGTGTGACAGTGAGGAGCATGTGCAAGCGCTCCATCCATCCCAATCTAACACTGCACAGCTTTCTCCTTCCCCCACCACATGGCAAGGCGGGGAGGATGATGTTCAAACAGTGAGTTCTATCTCAATATCTTCTTCATGCACAGAAGTTTGTGGAGAAGGCCTCTGGGACAAGTTGTGTGCGAAGATATGCCTGGTGAATGTGTATCCCAAGGGTCGACCAGTGAAAACAGCAAGGGTGTTTGTTATCCTGGACGATCAGGGCAACCGGTCACTTGCAAGGTCAGAACTCTTTGACATGTTTGATTTAAAGGGAAACTCTCACCCCTACACCCTAGGCACCTGCAGTGGTGTTATGGAGGTCTCTGGGAGAAGAGCCAATGGACTCATGGTGTCTTCTCTTGAGAACAATGTGGAGATACCCTTACCCACTCTGGTCGAATGCAACCAGATACTGTCCAACAGAAAGGAAATTCCAACTCCAGAGACTGCACTCCATCACCCTCATCTAAGAATTTTGGCAGGCAAGATACCAGCTCTCGACAACAGCACAAACATCCTGATCCTGCTTGGCAGAGACATTCTGCGACTACACAAGGTACGTCAGCAAATCAACGGGCCACACGACGCTCCTTTTGCTCAACATTTAGACCTAGGCTGGGTTATCATAGGCAATGTCTGTATAGAAAAGATGAAGAGACCCACGAGGATTTCATCATTTAAGACTCATGTCCTACCAAATGGTCGCAGCACTTACTTTCAACCATGCCCATATCATTACTGGGTGAAAGAGAAGATAAGCGACAACAAGTCAAAGAAAGAAACCTCTGACAACACAAACATATTCCTGTCCCGTAATGATGACCTCAGGTCAATAGTGTTCATCTCTACAAGAGAAGATAACCAGCTAGCACCTGCAAGGGAGGACAAGGAATTTATAAGGATTATGGAAAAGGAATTCGCCCAAGACGATTCAAATAGCTGGGTAGCACCTCTACCTTTTCTTTCTCAAAGAACAAGGCTACCTGATAATCTGCAACAAGCAATGGCAAGGTTTTCATCCCTAAAACGCACCTTAAAGAGAAGGCCAGAGATGGAGAAACATTTTGTCAACTTCATGCAGAATATCTTCGATAGAGGTCACGCGGAACCCGCACCCCCGCTAAAAGAAGGTGAAAAATGCTGGTATCTTCCATCCTTTGGTGTCTACCATCCTTGCAAACCTGACCAAATTAGAGTTGTGTTTGACTCCAGTGCTCAGTATGAAGGCATCTCCCTAAATAGCCTGCTCCTCACTGGGCCTAATCTAAACAACAGCCTTATAGGAGTACTGATTCGCTTCAGACAAGAAACTGTCGCAGTAATGGCCGACATTCAACAAATGTTTCATTGCTTTATCGTGAGAGAAGACAGCAGAAACTACCTCAGATTCCTATGGCACAAAGGCAATGACGTCCGCAACAAGCTCATAGTCTACAGGATGAAGGTGCACGTCTTCGGGAACAGCCCCTCGCCTGCAGTCGCCATCTATGCATTAAGACGGACAGCACGGGAAGGTGAGAGAGAGTATGGGTGAGTCTGATGCTCGTCTATTTGTGGAAAGAAACTTCTATGTAGATGATGGGCTTAAGGCTCTTCCCACAAGTGAAGAGACTATCGATTTGCTCTCTAGGACTCAAGAAATGCTGTCAACAGCAAACCTTAGACTCCACAAAATCTTCTCCAAGAGTGAAAAGGTAATGAAAGCATTTCTATCTGAGGATCACGCTGCTGGCGTAAGGGATCTTGTTCTGGTTCTGACGTTCCTCCCACGCAACGCAGCCTCGGTCTGCTTTGGGATATTAAGCAGGACACGTTCACTTTCCAGGTGTCAGCTTGTGATAAACCTTTCAATAAATGAGGAGTCCTATCTGTTGTGAACAGCATCTATGATCCTCTCGGGTTTATTGCACCCATCACCATTCAAGGCAAGATACTGTTGAGACAGTTGACCGCCGAGAGTACGGATTGGGACACTCCGCTACCATCCCAGAAACAACAAAGGTGGGAGGCGTGGAAGAAGTCTCTGAAGGTCTTAGAGCATTTCCAAGTCCCACGTTGTTATTCCCCAGGCACCCTTTCAGCCACCATCAGAAGAGAAGTCCACATTTTCTCCAATGCTTCTACAGAGGCTACAGCAGCCGTAACCTACCTGAAGACTTTGGAAGAAGGTAACAAGGTGCATTGTGGATTCATCCTTGGTAAGGCAAAACTAACCCTGAAACCTGCTCACTCTGTTCCAAGACATGAACTTTGTGCTGCCGTTCTGGCAGTGGAGTTAGCTGAAGCTATAAGGGACAAAATGGACATCGCTATTGATTCATTTACCATCTACACAGACAGTATAGTGGTACTTGGTTACATCTATAACCAAACAAAACAATTTTATGTCTACGTCAGCAATAGAGTAGAGCGTATCAGAAGCCTTTCTACCCCTGACCAGTGGTACTACATTCCTACTGACATGAATCCAGCTGACCAAGGGACAAGACTCACTGCCGCGTCTAAACTCAATGACAACACGTGGGTGTCACCTCCAAGGTTCTTGTACGAGGATTCCAGCTCAAGGGACTTCAACAACATTTACGAGCTGGTGGAACCAGAGTCTGACTAAGAGATCAGACCAATCCTTTCTACTCACTACACTTCTGTGATGCCAAAATTGAAACTGAGGTCTCTCCGCTTTGGGCGCTTCTCAAGATGGTCAGAAGACATCACTTGAAAGTCGTTGTTTATGGACACAGCTCACGGCGGGGAGCCTACCGCCATATAATCCTCCAGCTGTGTTGGAACATTCTAACGTTTGAACCTTCTCCAGCGGATTATTGGGTTGGTGGAAGTGTTTGCATGTTGTGGCTTCCCCAGTCTGAAAATGGGCTTACGTTTGGACTCGGACTATTCCGCTGTACTTCATGCCTCCAACTGAAGATTGGACCATGCCAATTGGAGTACAACTGTTGTTATTGTTATTACCTGCATGCTTGTTCTCCTTTTGTCTTTCAGGCCTACAGTGACATCTCCAGAGGACATCATAAAAATTATGAAATCTATAGATTTCAGACGGGGAGTGGTATGTCCCATGAATGAGACATTTTACAGACTGTCTTGTACATTTTACATGCTGTATTGCAGACTCTCATATTGTTTATTGTTGCTATGTGTTCCTGTGTTTTGCATAGCTGAAATCCTCCCTTCCATGAAGTTTGTCCCTTCTGTCTCCCTGTATCCCTCTTCTGGGTGTGATGTCACTTCCTTCTTCTTCCCCCTGTGTCTCAGTCTCCATCTTGGCTTCATTAGAGACACATGTTGCTTTCAGCCTGTCTGAAGAAAGTCTTTTTTACCTGCTGCTGTTTGTACGCATTCAACAAGAATTCTAAAAGGAATCAAAGTCTCTTCTGGATTCTTCATAACATGTGTGCCAGCAGCTGAGTTGAGCTGTCTGTGACCATCGGCAATTGTAAGTAAGGTGAAGAGATCCAGCATCTCACAGAGCCATATTTGCAGCCACAGGCCTCGGGGACAGAATAGTGTGTATATACCCTAATGAAGATAAATAAGTAAAAAAGCAAGTGCATTAAATAATTAACATAGGGTACTTGGTAAACACTGTAAATGCACACATTGTTTTTTCCTTTGGTTTTGCTTGCTTTTATGGCCAGTGTGAGCATGCTTTTACATCATGCATGTCATTCAAGTCTACTCCAGTTCAGTTTTTTGTTTTTCTTCAGTATTTTTGTATTCAGTACAAATAGGGTGTGGCCTCCTTTCTACTGAGCTGTGTAGTTCACTTATAGTCCCTCTTAAGCTGGGTATCCGTTTGGGACCCGGAGACTCTCTGCCACTATTCACACTAGGTAGGTTTTACCGTTAGTGTAGTTACTGTCTCAAATGAGTACACCTTGCTGTGGTGGGACAGTTTTATACTTTTTTGATCAAAACAGTGTTTACCAAGCACCCTATGTTAATTATTTAATGCACTTGCTTTTTTACGTATTTATTTTTATTAGGATATATGCACACATTGGTTTTTCCTTTGGTTTTGCTCCCATTCTTGGAAGGAAGGCTGAAACCATCCTCTACAGGAGACTACCCATGGAGGAGCCCTCTATTTCCAGAGATTTGCAATATTGATCTTAATGAAGGTATCCACGAGGAATACCACATTTCCAACTCTCCTAGTCTCATCTTACGGTAAGTAACGTCCCTCTTGTCCAGGTTCAGTCTATTCCCCCATAACAGTTGGAAGAACAAACTGTAGACCCGAGTCCAGAGAGACTCCGGCAAGATGCACACACTGCCCAGAAAAATCAGTAAAAGGAGCAGGTAAGTTTTGATCACATTTACCTTTTCCCTTACGGTCAAAGATCAACCCTTCCATTGGTTCACCTTCTGAGTGGCGATCTCTAGTCTACTGTTCCAATTTTGTTTGGGATAATCCCCCTGGCAAAATTCAATGCCAAGGACTTTTGCAGAGACTTTGGGTCCTGGAAGAGTATCTGGGAGATCAAAATCAGGTTCTCCTCCTCCCAGCTATAGACTCTCTCACTTGTCCCGGTTGATCTTTGACGCAGATGCCTCTGAGTAGCGATATACCTCTGACATCAGCCACCCTGCCTCCCCGTGAGAGGAAACAAAAACAGTGACATCAGCTTACGCCACCACCCTCAGAGTGGCTCCCGTTGCTGTGCGGTCCATTCCAATTCTGGCCAACGGTCCACGCTCCACCCTCCTAAGAAGTGGATCAATTGCAAACATGTACAGCAGCGGGCCCAAGGGACAACCCTGACAAACACCAGATCCAACCTCAAAAGACCTGCCAATCCAACCATTCACAAGCAGTAAACACATACAGACCCCACTGTACAAGGTCTTGAGCCAATCAACAAACTCCCCCAGCAGGCCATATCTCAGAAGGACATACCAGAGGTACTCTTGATTAACCCGATCAAACGCTTTTAACTGGTCCAGAGACAGCATGTACTGCTTCCAGTGACCAGCCCTGCCCTGCTCCACTGTCTCTCGGACACAGAGCACAGCACTAAATGTGCTGCGGCCTGGAAAACAGCAATATTGGGCCTCCAAAAGGAGTCGGGGTACAAATTTCACCAGCCGATTAAACAACACCTTTGCCAGAACCTTCCTGTCAGCATTGAGAAGCGCTATGGGATGCCAATTCTCAATGCAAGATGGGTCCTTACCCTTTGACAAGATGATCAGGGCAGACTTCCTCATTGACTTTGGCAAAGTGCCCGAGGAAAGACACTCATTGAATACCTCAGTCAAGAGGGGAACCAAAGCGTCCTTAAAGGTCTTATAGAACTCAGATGTTAAACCATCTGGACCTGGTGATTTTTTTTTTTTTTTTTTTGGGCAAGCCCTTCAATCGCCAACTTAACTTCCTCTTCCCTGATCATCTCTGTCAAAACGTCAAGAGAGGGGTCTACTCCTGGTTCGGGAACGGTTTCAGTCAGGAAAGTCGACATCTCATCCCAATTAAGATACCTCTTCCCCAAGAGGTCTGAGTAGAAGGATATGACAACCTCCAGGATCCCTGATCTGGATCGCCTCAGGGATCCCGCAGTGTCGACCAGTCCTGTAACCACTTTACTATTCACTGACATCTTACAGTTTCTGTAAGGGTTGGGCAAGAGGTATTTCCCATAATCCCTCTCAAAAACCAAAGATGCATGTCTATCGTACTGACACTTCATAAGCAAAGATTTCACTCTGGAGATCTCAAGGCTACCTCCAGTTGAGACAAGATGCTCGAGTTTCCTCCTCAGACCTTGATTCAGGCGGTACCTTCTCAGACTCCTGAGGCTCGAGAGCTGGTGGAAGAATCTCGCCACCCTTTTCTTGAACATCTCCCACCACTGTGACTTACTAATACAAAGATCCAGTAAGGGTACCTGGCTCTTAAGAAAATCCTCAAAGGACTGTCTTATCTCCGCTTCTTCCAATAAAGATGAATTGAGCCTCCAAAAGCCTCTTCCCATCCAGAGGGTCTCTGTAACATTCAGAGAAAACAAAATTAAACAGTGGTCGGAGAACTCCACCTCAACAACAGACACTGCTGAAGATACAGTTTCCTCCTTTAAATAAAACTTACCTATTCTGGACCTACAGTTACCTCTATGATAGGTGAACCCCTCGGGTCCTGGGGGTTTGCCGAATGTGGATATCCACCAGGCGAGCCTCACTAGCTATACTATTAAGGGCGACGCTATCATAAGTCAGCTTGTCTCTGGAACCTCCTCTATCCCAGGGCCTTGTGACAGTATTGAAGTCCCCTCCAAAGACAACCTGCCGACTTGTAAAAAGGTACGGCTTGATCCTCATAAAGAGACACTTCCAGTCCCACTTAGATTGGGGACCATAGATGTTAATGAGCCGGAGCTCTTGTCCCATCATGAGGACATCTAAGATCAGGCACCTCCCCAATTCTAACTCAATAACCCGTCGGCATTCCACCGATGTGGTAAAAAGGACCACCACTCTGCTATACGGCTCGGCTGCAAGAGACCAATAGGAGGGCCCGAGTCTCCACCCACCCTTTTAGCTTTACACTGGTCTGCCATGTTTGGCAGCCTGGTCTCTTGAAAAAAGAAAATATCAGCTTCCACATGGCTGAGAAAATCCAAGTCCGCAAATCTATCTGTATTTGACTTTATGCTGGCGACATTAATGGACCCCAGCAACGGAGAGTGTACCGCCATCATTGGTGATTGAGTTAGATGGCTTTCTTCTTCCCCCTCCCCTTATCCTTTGCCTCAGAGGAGGAATCGTTCCCCCTCTTTAACGACACAGAGGTGTCCATTCCCACAAGCTTTTTCTTTTTATTGTCCTCGTCTCTGGACTCAGGGCCAGTCTCTCCCTCCAAGGACCTTACATTCCCAGAAGAAGAAGACTCGGCACCCCCTGGAAGCTCCACCGAAGCAGGAACTTCACCCTCAGCTTCCTCCTCAGTGAAAGAGATTTTCTCAATGGCTTGGAACCATTTAGAAAGACCAACCAGAAGGTAGTCAGTTTTTCCTTCCTTAGGTACTGTGGTCAGAGCGGGAGAAGATGTTTTATCTCCCTTCTTTCTCTTCTTTTTGGTGCCGAGCTTACGCTTGTCCTCTAGCCACTGCCTACTATCCTCAACCATGCTTTCAAAATGGGAGGATTCGGAGGCAGTGGCACTTTCCTCCCCGTGGATCCTCCTGACCTCCTCATCCAACTCATCATCCCTCAGGGCCTCAGCAGCAAGACTGGCGTCCAGGACAGGGGCCACCTCAGCAGCCCAGGGCTCGCCCAGCTCCCTCTCCTGTCTGCACCTGTCTAGATACCTCAGCTGGGCAGGCGTCTTTTTATTGCTTTTCCTCCTTTGCCCCTCAGCTCCCTCACCCCTGCTAGTCCCTGCACCAGCAGAATCAGCCTCAGTGCTTTCTCCCACCAGGGTCACAACTGCATTAGCGAAGGAGCAAGGACAACGGCTGAATAGGTAACCTAAGTCACCAGACAGGTGGCACCTAATCTCCACACAAGATGCAGCAAGATAGCCGACATCCCCACATAATGCACATTTCTGCACAGTGCAGTTTGCACTGAAGTGTGTAGAGTTGCCGCACCTATGACAGAGCTTCGGTTGCCTCTGGTAGAAGACCTGGACACGATCCCTACCCAGGAAGGCAGATGATGGAATATGGGCAACCGTACCACCTGAATGCTTAAGTTTTACCATAAACGTCCAGGCCCCTGACCAGACACTAAACTCGTCACAGTTCTTCTTTGGCATCTCCACCACTTCTCCATATTGGCCAAGCCACGTCATGATGTCATAACAAGAAAGTGACTCGTTACAAGTCATCACGGTCACTTTCTTGACTTGGTTTTGGCGAGACACCACCTGAATGCCAAAGTCTCGCCAGCCGGGCTCATTTTTTGCCAATTCATAATTCGACCAGAAGAGAGCTCAAGCCCCTCTGGCCGGAAAAAGCTGATATCAAACTCAGGCATGGAATAGGGATGTATCAAGGCTTAGATGTCAATCGCCTTGAAGCCCATCCTCAGCAGGAGCTCCACAACCTTAGACCTTGGAGGACACGCATCACTGCTCCTCCACTGAAGATGGACCACATTTCTACACACGCTACCTGGCCCGGCTGTTGTAAGGGACCACACTGTATCCCCACCGTTTTGCTCTCGGAAGGCCCCGAGGCCATGCCTCTCTATCCAGGACCATTACCATTACTACCATTAGTGATCTCTCCCCCTTCTTTAAAGCCTCCAGGAGACGCCGCTGCAAAATGTCATCCCCAGAGCCTGGAGACGAGGAGAATGCCCGGAGGTGATAGCGGCATAACTACTAACAGGTGCTGCCACCACCAGAGGGGGCAACCGGACCAGTGACCACATCAACACCAACGGTACCATTATTACCCACATCCATAACCCCCTCTCCCTCCACCAAACCAGCAACCACACCACTAGAGAAAGAATTTTCCTCATTCATACCCCCCACCACATTCATTCCTGCTGGACCAGTGACAACAAGGGGTGACATTTTGACTTCCACATCATCAGGCACAAGGGGCTCAGTCTCCTCCACAGAACTGGAGGCGACCTCACCCTTGGTCTTACGTGTGCTATCTGCATCATCAGCTGGTATTTTCCACTGTTTCACAGTTGACATCAGACGCCGTTGATCTTTTGCTGCTGTGAGGTGCCGCTGATCCTTTATCAGTATCTTGTTGACCAGTGGCGCCAACATGGAATAGGAATTTGGGAGGATCGGAACGCCCAGGCCCAACAACCCCCTCACACTGCCGCCGCTTCTGAACTAAGTGATCAGTGGCAACAGCATTCAGGGGCGCCGAGGCTACCGGAGCTGCCCCCGACACTGGGCCGCTCCCCCCTCCCACTGAGGAACTCTCCATAGTATTGTGGCCTGACCGTTCGCCTGCCGCCGGGCCTCCCTCACTCACTGTCCAGCCTCTCGGCTGATGCACCTCCTGCTACGTCCCTGCTACTTCAAGCAGGGATTGAACTCTGTGCCTCACTACTGTGCTCTGTACTCTCCCTGTGCCTTTGCACCTGATCCACAGCAGAACCTGGGCTGGGCTGGGAAACGGGACTTATACAGCGAGCTGACCCTGCAGCCGACTTAGGGGGTCACAGGTCACTTTGGCTTGATCTTACTTGCCTTTTTCTTCTGTCACCCAGGTGCCTCCTCTGGTAAATCACCAAGATGGATGTTCTGAAGGCACACTGGGGACTCCAGGAGCTTAATCTACGCCATTAGAGCCCCTCCCTGGACGCTGTGTACACTGTCCTCCCCAGAGCCAACAGAACTGCGTCCAGATGTCAATGTCGCCTGTCCTGCAGGGAGCTCGCTGTACGTGGCCTGCGGGTGACTTTGCAGGCTGCAAGGTGGGGCTTTCTGCTGCTCATCATCATCATCATCATTATCCACCTGGCTCTCAGGCTGAAGCCCCATCTGCCTTTGCTCTCTGTTATCAGCCATATCTTTGAATCTGTCTTCATAAAGCAGTTTTTCTTTCAATGGTCCACTTTTTTCTCTAATAAAAGCTTTCCTTACCTCCAGCTCATTTATTTCATGTGTCAGTCTCTTTACCTCTGCCTTGGTTTGGAGGAACCTGCAGATTTAGCGCTTGTGCAGCACAGCTCCTCACGAGGCTCTTGATGGTCTTACTCGCCTCTTCATACTCACGGAGGTGACTCATGACCCGGGAGCCACAGGTGGACACAGACTCCTGGGGTCTTTGCAGCCCCCAACCTTCCTCATTGAGGTCGACCTCACCTCCGTGAGCACTAAGCTTTCCTCCGGAAGGACCGCCATCTTTCACGCTGCTAGCAGGCTTCTCTTCCATGTTGGAAGCCTTGCGGCTTCTCTGGGTCTCTGCAGATTTGGGGAGAGTAGGAGCCACATTGCTGAGACTCCTGGTGAAGCGTCTCACCCCCGAGTCCTCTGATGTGCACGCTGGTTGCTGGTTTCTTCTGCCCCCGCCGGCCTGGACCAGGAAACAGAAGCCTGGGATTTGGCTCCTTCACTCATCCCAGGAAGCCCACTCCCTCCCTGGATAAGAGAGAGAGCAGGTCCCTGGGTGGAGAGGTGATGGTTCTCCGGAGCTCAGGAGCAAACAGCAGGATCAGCAGCGAACACATCCACAATTAGCTAAACAAGCAGCGCTGCACTCACTATTCTGCTGGTGCAGTCACTGTGTACATACATTACATATCCTGTACTGATCATGAGTTGCATCCTATATTATACCCCAGAGCTGCACTCACTATTCTTCTTGTGCAGTCACTGTCTACATACATTATATTACTGATCCTGAGTTACCTCCTGTATTATACTGCAGAGCTGCTCTCACTATTCTGCTGGTGTAATCAATGTGTACATACATTACATTACTGATTCTGTACTGATCTCGAGTTACATCATGTATTATACTCCAGAGCTGCACTCACTATTCTGCTAGTGGAGTCACTGTGTACATATACCATATATACTCGTGTATAAGCCGAGATTTTCAGCTCATTTTTTTGGGGCTGAAAGTCCCCCTTTCGGCTTATACACGGGTCATATACCTGGGGGTCGGCGGTGGAGGGTGAGTGGGGGTGTCAGAGATCATACTTACCTGTCTCCCTTCCTGTCTTCAGCGGTCACGTGGTGCCGCTCATTACCACTCATGAATATGCGCATATTCATGAGTGGTAATGACCGGTACCACATGACTGTTAAAGACAGGAAAGGAAGGGAGACAGTGGAGAAGCGAGCGAGGCTGTAGAGACCGCGGCAGGATGGGTGAGTATAGCGATATTCACCTGTCCCCGGTCCATCGCTGCTCACCGCTGTCTCTGCTGCATCCTGTGTCAGTGACGTTTAGGCAGCAGGGGGCACGGTGAAATGGTTAGTGCACGCCGCCCCTCTGCTGGCTGAACAGTCACTGACACAAGAAGCAGCAGACAGCGGCGATGGACCCAGGAGAGGTGAGTATGGCTTTTTTTTTGCAGCATATGGGGGCTTATTCTATGGAGCAACATATGGGGGCATAGTCTATGGAGCAGTATATGGGGGCATAGTCTATGGGGCAGCATATGGGGGGCATATTCTATGGAGCAGCATATGGGGCATAATCTATGGAGCAGCATATGGGGGCATATTCTGTGGAGCAGTATATGGGGGCATAGTCTATGGAGCAGTATATGGGGCATATTCTATGGAGCAGCATATGGGGCATATTCTATGGGGCAGCATATGGGGGCATGGTCTATGGAGCAGCATATGGGGGCATAGTCTATGGAGCAGCATATGGGGGCATTGTCTATGGAACAGTATATGGGGGCATAGTCTATGGAGCAGCATATGGGGCATATTCTATGGAGCAGCATATGGGGCATATTCTATGGAGCAGCATATGGGGCATATTCTATGGAGCAGCATGTGGGGCATATTCTATGGAGCAGCATATGGGGCATATTCTATGGGGCAGCATATGGGGGCATAGTCTATGGAGCAGCATATGGGGGCATTGACTATGGAGCAGTATATGGGGGCATTGTCTATGGAGCAGTATATGGGGGCATTGTCTATGGAACAGTATATGAGGGCATAGTCTATGGAGCAGTATATGGGGGCATAGCCTATGGGGCAGCAAATGAGGGGCATATGGGGGGCATAAACTGTGGAGAAGCATATGGGGGCATAATCTATGGAGCTGCATATGGGGGCATATTCTATGGAGCAGTATATGGGGGCATAGCCTATGTGGCAGCATATGGGGGGCATATGGGGGGCATAAACTGTGGAGAAGCATATGGGGCATAATCTATGGAGCTGCATATGGGGGCATATTCTATGGAGCAGCATATGGGGGCATATTCTATGGAGCAGCATATGGGGGCATATTCTATGGAGCAGCATATGGGGGCATAAACTATGGAGCAGCATATGGGGGCATAGTCTATGGATTCCACCCTCGGCTTATACACGAGTCAATAAGTTTTCCCATTTTTTGGGATCGGCTTATACACGGGTCGGCTTATACACAAGTATATACGGTATTACATTACTGATCCTGTACTGATCCTGAGTTACATCCTGTATTATACCCTTAGCTGCACTCACTATTCTGCTTGTAGAGTCACTGTGCACATTCATTACTTATCCTTTACTGTACTAATCCTGGACAACCGCTTAAGACTGTAACCTTATTTGATACGCCTTGGAGGCATTTATGTGCTTCATATATTGTGAGATAAATACCCCAGCTCCTACAGTTCCTCCAGGAGATAAGAAAGCTTTAAATTCAAGGAAATTACCACGATGACTGTTTATAAGGAAGCAATTATCACTTGTCTTATGGTCACTCGTGCTCTATAATACTGTGGTTCCATCTGTTTCCACTTTGGTTAATACTGTATTACATGATCCCTGTATGATTCTCCACCTCGCAGCTGTCTGGCAGGCCGCGCTCCACCGACTGATGTCATATCACTCATATTTGTATTGGCCAATTAGTCCAACATTTTCCAAGCGACGGCTTTGCCTTGTTCTCCAGGTGTGGCCACCTATCACAATAGCATCACTCCTTATTCAGGGGTGTTATGGTGTAGGAATGCCACAGGAGATCACTCACCCACTCGTCATCTTTCAAGGAAGCTTTTTCAGCTGGAGAAGGAGACGCATTTGAACTTGTTGTGAGCTTAGGTCAGTTGTTGACATTTATGCTGAAATGTGTAAAGGATAATTCAATTAAGCAGATACATTTTGGATAATCTTTTGTGCCATTTAATTATCAAGATTGGTGCCTAGTGTTAATCAAAGGCCTCTAGATGCGGGATCTTCCAAGCTGAGGCTTTGCCTTGTTTTCCAGGTGTGGCCACCTATCACAATAGCACCACGCCTTATTCAGGGGTGTTATGGTGTAGGAATACCACAGGAGATCACTCACCCACTCGTCATCTTACAAGGAAGCTTTTTCAGCTGGAGAAGGAGACACATTTGGACTTGTTGGGAGCTTAGGTCAGTTGTTGAAATTTATGCTGAAATGTGTAAAAGATCATTCAATTAAGCAGATACATTTTGGATAATCTTATGTGCCATTTAATTATCAAGATTGGTGCCTAGTGTTAATCAAAGGCCTCTAGATGCGGGAATGCTGAAATTACAGTTAAGGCCCTCATACATGTGAGAATAAAGTTAGCTGAACTTGCTTTAGATAACTGTCTAGTGTGTTTTGGAGTCTCCTGACTTTCCAAGGACACATCTAAGGGAAGTGAAAGGATCCAGCTCACTGAATTTTAGAGGTCAATCCTTGGCTTATGTGGCACCCCTGAGGCTCAGCCGCCACAGAGGTACTGCACCTCCTCCTGAATTGTGGTGCCCCACCATCCAGGTAAGTTGGAGGCTCCTGACCACGCTCCAACAGTCGCAACCCACACAACAGAGTAGTTCAGCAAAGCCACATTGCGGCTCCCTGCTTGGAGTGTAGCAGAGCACCTTTGGTGGCTCCCTGCTTGGAACACTAAACGTGCTGGGAGGCGGATGGAGTTGAGAATACATAAAAGAGCGGGAAGGTTTAGAATTTCAGTCAGTCAGTCAGTAGGTCAGTCGGAGAGAGGAAGTCACTCAGAGAGGAGTGAGGAAAGGAGATCCCTGGAAGAGGGATGGAGGAAGGAGTGCTGCAGCTGCCTCAGTGATCTGAGCCAGCTGGCACAGGAAAGGAAAGAAGAAGAAAGACATTGAACTGAAGCCTGAGCTTCCATAAGAAGGAAAGACAAGTACGGAACGTAGGAGTAAAAGGGAACACAGAGGACGTGGGTTAGAGGAAGAACCCTGCCTAGAAGTTCCAAGCGCAAGGCCGGGGCCCGGTCCCCGAGGTTGTACGGACACTGATGGTTCTGCAGCAGACACCGGTGGAGTAGTGGGCTGTAAATGCACTACTCCCATCTAAGACTTGGGCGCACAACAGCAACTTGGATAGTGAGCCGGGACTCAGGAGTAAGGAGTCTCCGAAACAGGCTACAGCTGTCTGCCATACAAGTAGAGTTCATGGGAACATCTGTCAGGAGGCACTCCAGTGTAACTCAGTACTGGGAGTACTTCACACTTAAAGGCGCTATAGAGGAGACGTTCAGAAAGGCACGTGTTGGCGGAGTGTTGGAAGGGAGCATTCCATCTTGCCTGGAGGTTGACTGAGTCCCTGACCAGGAGGACACAGCACGGAGGCAGGCACCTGTGTGTACTACAGACTGTGAGTAATGTTTTGGAACTACAAGCCCTGGTGTCCTCCATTGATTCTTGCGCCAGCGCACCCAGCACCGCTACATCTGGGTACCAGCTTCTACACCGCCTGCGCCTCTCCTCTACCCCTACATCTATACTGCCCTGGGGCTACAGCTCCACCTGTGGGGAGCTTTGCCATCTTGGCTGCAACACACCACCAGCCCCAGAGGATCTGCATGCAGCGTCGGCCTAACATCTCACTTGCTGAACACCACAGGTGACGTCACAAACTATTCCATTAACTACATTCCACCATTCAAACAACTCCCCCTATTAATTGGGAGCCCAGGGCCACGGACCGGGTCACAACTGCTGTGACACATCCCGCCGACACCGGCCCGGTACCGAGTACCCCACGGCCCTGGGAGGGCGACCCAACTTATCTCTGTCTTGGCTGAGGAAGACTGGGTAATTACCCTATGGTCTTTGTAAGCAGATTTTGATGGTGGTCATCACCGTTGGACTCCTTCATGCCTTCTGGTCATAGCATGGTTGGCAACAGTCCCACATTTTTAGAAACAATGCCAGCAAATTGGTCTTTTTTCACAGAGTGCTCTCACACAATTTTGAGATTGAATTACTTTTTAGTGAGCACTTTTCAAGGGTTAAAGAAGCTTGGAAGGTTTCCTAAACCCTAGTTGGATGTTAAACACGTGAAATGTTCCAGAAATTATGGACATCTTGAACCATTCTAGTTTTTTCATCTTATGATTGTCACTTCTTCATAACAGCAGATATGGCTATCCACCCAATGTAAGCAAAACTTTGAATTTTATATAATTTTGGCAAACTTCAGCCATACCATTATAACCACTGACCGGTGAAGTGAATATCACAGGTTATTTCATAACAACTATGACTGTGAAGTTGTAGGATATACAGTATTTGCCAGCACGTGAGCAGTCAGTTCTTTACGTTGATGGACAGGAGGAAGGAAAAATGAGCAACCGGAAGAGCAATGGGAGAAGGTGGCTTGGTCTGTTGAGTCACTTTTTTTTAAAACTGTGGATGTTCAGGTACGTATGTGTTACTTCCCTGAGAACAGATGGCCCCAGGAAATGCCATGGACCAAACACGAGTCAGCTGAGGCAGTGTAAATGGGCAATGTTCTTCTGTGATAACTTGTGGATTTGACACTTACCATCTGCCTACAAAATGTAGAAAACAAGTTCCTTTCTTCATGGCAGCAGCATTGCCTAATTATTGTGTCCTCATTCAGACCGATAATGGCCTTGCCTCTCTGCAAAAATAATTTGGAAATGGTTTGATGAGCATGACAGGAGTCCAAGGTGATGACTTGTCTCCAAATGCCCCAGATTCAATCCACTTGATCATTTAATGGATTTATTATGAAAACAATTCCTATCCATGGAGGCTGAACCTCACATTTTACAGGGCATGAAGGATCTGCTGCTAATGTCTTGTTATGGATAGCACTGGAAAACTTCAGAGGTCTGGTGCAATCCATGCCTTGACGGGTCAGAGCTGTTTTGGTGTTGCGAAGATAACCTACACAATACAGAGAGTTGATGTTAGTATTATGATGGATCAGTGTAAAGTCATGTGTTGACAAAAGATCATTAGGGTCCATTTTTCAAAGTTGAGTTTCCTTCAAAAAATTCTGATGAGCAATATGGAGGGCGTTCCAGTATATGAACTCTGAGGACTCAGGATTGTATGTTTATTTTCAGCTAGAAGGGAATAATAAACTGTTATCTATATGTTGACTTTTGAATTTATGTATTTCTTTCTGGTTGGTCAAGAAAAAGAAGCCTGTCATATTGTCTTGTAAAATGACATTTGAAGTATACTGTGCTGTTATACTGGATGACTAGTGATGTTTGCTGATATGCTAATTACACATTAACTAGGCCAGCTAGTTTGTTGACTTTTAAAATACAGGCGGAAAAACTATGCAAATAGATCTCCATTTTTCCCCTTTTCTTTGTGAATACTGGATGAAGGACAAGTTGCTAACTATAAAAAGAGGTTATATACCTCTGTAAGAAGAGAGAGAGAGAGATTGAGCCTAGACATCCAGACATCCAAAATACCAGAGACAGAGATTCAGTCAAGACATCCAAACAGCCAGAGACTCTACAGGCATGCAGCTAAGCCATCATGGTTCCATCACGAGAGACACAGATTTGTCATTCTACAGGATGCCAGCTTAGGGTACTTCGGCCCCGGCTGAAAGAATACGGATCTGCTCCATTGACCATTGCGAATCCATGGAAACGTTTGGAGAAAGCCAGAATAGGGACCCGCCGGTTGACTGGCTCCACGGAAATGTTCAGAGAAGCCAGGTTTTGACCCGCCAGTAAACTGGCCTTGTACATGAATGGACTTTCATCTTCCTAAGCTTGTCGCTGCCTTCTCTCTATGCCACAGATGGGGTAGTTTGCCCTAGAAGATGAATCCAGGTTGTGACCCTCCGGTCAACTGGCCTTGTACCTAAATAGACTGTCATCTTTCTACACTTGTTGTTACCTCCTCTTTGTGCATGCCACAGGTGGGGTAATAGACCCTGGAAGATCTGAAGTAACAGCTGCTATTATCCTGGCAAGTCAGCAGAAGGGTGAGACTCTAATGTGCACCATCTTGGGTACTGGCATGGGACTATTCTACGTGTTATCAGCCTATTTTGTGGTTCAATAAAGCATTGCACACTGTTTTATCCTCAACCTGTGTTGTCTGAGTAGCGTTAAGCCCATGTAAAAAGGAGAACAGACGTGCGGCAGGACAATGCCTGATTCATGTGGTTTCGGCTGACACCCCCCCCCCCCCCCCCCCCCCCGTGTCTCAACATGAACTATGGCTCGGTTTTCTAAAGTGGCAATGTTACAGATACATCTATAAAGTGGGTCATGACCTTGGACTTTTCTTAGGCCCACCCAGAATTATATGAAGAACATTAGACTGGTGAAGAAAGCTGTGTGTTTTCTCAATGAGTCATAATAAGGTCACCCCAGGTTCATAGACAAACTATCTGCTTATCTCCTTGTTTTCCAGGATGAACCTCCCTCCTCTGAGGGGGGCCTCATGTCAGTCATTGGTCATTGCTCATTTTGGCTAAGGCTGGAAGGACAGGCATGGACCCAAGACTAATTTAACATACCAAACTTGGAAGGTAATCAGGAGCCAGACGTTGGTACAGTACGTGCCATCGCACATTTGTCCTTTCAGAGACACTGTGACCTGGTGGTGCTCAGAGTTTAATCAAGGCCCAGGAAGTCAACTAAAAACAAATGCATTGTTATATGATTTTCGGTGGAAATGGCTTGAAAAAAGGAAGAAGTGATGAAATATAGAGTGCAAACAGGAGGCTAGAGGGGCACATACCTGATTATAGAGAACATGTGTTTATTATTACCTACTACCAAAACATTTCATAAACAGTGACCACACAGCATGCACTCTAATTGTAACTTGGGCAAGAAGAAAATATTTATCAATCACGCAACTTAAAGGAGTTGTCCACTACTAGGACAACTCCTTCTTGATTTAAATGTTTGGCCCGATAAAATAAAAAGCTTATACTCACCTCCCATGCTGGCACCATACCAGCATTGTCTGCATTCACAGTCCCAGGGGGTGAGTAAAAACTTTTTTATTTTATCTGGACCAAACATTTAACTTGAGAAGGGGTTGTCCTAGTACAGAAGGCCCTGGCTGTGTGCATTCACATAGAGCTTCAGTTAGTATCTCAGAAGCATTTTACTCTATTTTACTAAATTTCATCAACACTTTGCTGAAAATATTTAAGTGGAAACTAACCACCAGTGCATGTTTCGACAAGAGTTCTCAGTTGAAAGATTGGGGTAAGTCGCTAATTTTATTCTTGTTTGACACCATCATTAGGTTGCCAACTGATCACGCAGCAATCAGAGGATTTTGCCAACTTTTTTCTAATACATACTTGGGGTTTTAAGGTGGTCATGTGTGGCATCCAGGGGAATCCAGTCTCCACAGAGATACTGCACCTCACCCAAAGGTGTGGTGTCCCACTCCCCAGGTAAGGTGGAGGCACCTCACAAGACTCTAAGGGCCCCATAACACATAGCGACACACCGGCGATCCCGACAACGATATGACCTTGTCAGGATCGCTGGTGTGTCGCTACATGATCGCTGGAGAGCTGCCAAACAAGCAGCTTCACCAACGATCAGCACCAGCGACAAGCAGTTAACAAGCGATGCACGTCACTTAGTTACCCACTGTGTACCTTAGTTACCAGCGCGCTGGTGCAGGGAGCTGGTATCCAAGGTACACATCGGGTTTCTAAGTGGCGCGTGGCACTTAGAAACCCAATGTGTACCTTGGTTACCAGCTCCCTGCACCAGCGCGCTGGTAACTAAGGTACACATCGGGTTTCTAAGCACTGCGTGCCGCTTAGAAACCCAATGTGTACCTTAGTTACCAGCGCCAGCTCGCTGATCGCTGGTCTCTCGCCTGCCACATGCAGCGATGCATGCTGGCCAGCGGGAGACCAGCGATCAAAAAAATGTCCTGGCCATTCCAAGACGATCAGCGGTACCCGTCAGGGGGGCTGGTCACTGATAGGAGTCACACACAGCAATCTCGCTGGTGAGATTGCTGTTGCGTCACAAAACTTGTGACTCAGCAGCGATCTCGCTAGTGTGACGGGGTCTTAACACCTTCACCCAACACACACCCTATAGCAGCAGGGCATCTGGATGTACCCTACGGGAGGATCTCAACCCTGCCTGGGTGGTAAAGGGTGTTGGGAGGTGGGTGGAGCTAGTAGGATGAGAGCAGGAGAAGAGAGTTTTAGTCAGAATGTGAGGAGAAAGTGAAAGTAACAGACGTGTGCTGAAGCAGCTCCTGGTCAGAGGAGCTGCTGGGAAGGAAAGAGACTGAAGGAAGCTCCCTGAAGAGGGAAGGCATCCTAGAGGCACGGTACAGCGACCATACTGTCCGTGGGGTTCGTTCCACGTTTGCTGACGTCGGGTGGAGGGATCAGGTCGCAGTATAGGGACTGGCCCTAAAACTAGTGGAGTGGACAACGGACTCAGCGAGATAAACCAGAGGCTCTGAGCATTGTAAGCGCTGCAGCCAAATCCACAAATACATCGCTGAAAAGGCAGACAAATAGGATCCAGGGACCTAGAGGTTATTCCCACCAAGATCCAAGTCTGCTGGCTTGGGACACTGTCTGTGAAAGTGCTGCACAGAAGGGTGGAAATCAGCACATGGAGATGGCCAGGAAAGGAACACACTTAAGGGAGTTCTGGAAAGGTGTTCTCCATCTGCCTGCATGTTTGCTGGACCCCTCACCTGGAGGACGCAGCATCAAGCAGGCATCGTAGGCTCTTGAGAACTGTGAGTAAAGCTTTGGAACTGCACTCAGCTGTGTCCTCAGAATTCTTTCTGCAACACCTATTCAGCACCGCTACATCTCTTGCCAAATACTACACCACCACTATCTTCTACAACATACATCTGCCATGGGACAAAAGCTCTGCCTGTGGAGAGCTATTCCAACTCTGCTTCAATACACCATCAGTCCCAGAGGATCTGCACTGCAGCGCTGGTCACCTCTGACCAGATACCACAGATGGCGTCACAAATTTATCTACACATAGACTTTATTCCTCATCAGTTCTTATTTTACATGGACACTCAGGGCCACGGACTGGGTCATTGCTGCCGTGACACATCCCTTTAAGACACCGGCCCTGTACCGAGTAACCCCACTGCCCTAGGGGCGCTCCACATGCACATTAGAAAGAAGTTGGTTGCTGGTTGATCAACTGTTCGTTTGGTGATTGATTGTTTTACCAAATCATAATCATTTTAGTTCATAATGCTTTTTTTATCATCTCTCCATGATCTTACACACACAGGTCCCATCTCATTCAACATTGGAGAATCCAGTAAAATTGGAGAAGTCCACATTCCAATTGCTTGAATGGGAGTGTTTCGACCCCACTAATCATACCAGCAGAAATAATCTATGAGCTACCCACTATTTTATGCATGTTAAGTCTCCCATACACATTAAAGCTAGCTAAACCAACCCATTTTGGCAAGACTGACTAACCTTCTGATGTGTATGGGGGCCACCGAACTCTGATCCAAGAGATGATTTTAGAGGGACAGAAGGATCAGATAATTTACTCTACTAAAACAGTTGATGATAATGGGGAAGAGGAAGATCGGGGAATTGATATGCTCTAACAGATGACGTTAGAGAGAGAAGGATCTGGCACTTGACTCTGTTCCAATAGATGATCTCAGGGAGAGGATTGGGCAGTTGACTCTGCTCCAACAGATTATGTCATGATGAGAGAAGGGCCAGGCAGTTGATTCTGTTCCAACAAATGATGTTAGGGAATAAAAGGAATGGGCAGTTGACTCCTGTTCTATCACATGATGTTGGAGAAGAGAAGGATCAGGTAGTTGACTCTTCTTCAACAGATTATGTCGGAATGAGAGAATCGCCTGGCAGTTGATTCTATTCCAACAGATTATGCCGGGGGGGGAGAAGGATTGAGCAGTTGAATTTGCTCCAACAGATTATGTTGGGATGAGAGAAGTGCCGGGCAGTTGATTCTGTTCCAACAAATAATGTTGAGGAATAGAAGGGTTGGGCAGTTGACTCTGCTCCAAAAGATGATACTGGGTGAGAAAACGACCGGGACCAATAGATTATGTCGGGATGGGAGAAGGGCCAGACAGTTGTTTCTGTTCCAATAATTGATGTTGAGGAATAAAAGGAAAGGGAAATTAACTCTGCTCCAAAAGAATAGGTCGAGATGAGAGAAGGGCCAGGCAGTTGATTTTGCTTCAACAAATAATTTAGAGGGAGACATGGTTTGGGGAGTTGAAATTTCAATGCCTAATCCTTTTGCTTTCACATGGAAGTGGGGGGGGAGGAAGTTTCAACCAAAGATGCCAGCTGGCATTTAGTTCCTCTCCTGACTTTGAAAAGACTTGAACTCTTGGCCAGCTTGATCTTTCATGTGCATGAGGCAGTCAGGAGAGATAGTTGTCGGTCGACATCTATTTCATGTCTATTGCCAACTTTAGATGGCCTCAAACAGATAGAGAGATCTGTCTGCTCCTTGATCTAAGTAAAATTTTTAACGTGGCTGACTTGTTTTCAGATGATGGCTAAAATGAAAGTCTTTCTTTCATCAAATGTTTTGTATTTTTAAAAAAATCTTGGCTTACCAGAAGATATTGCCAAACTCGACAGGACTGCCTTTTATAAAAATTAGTAATTTATTAGATAGTTTTCAGATTGAGGAGATACTCAAGGAAGAATAATAACCAATGGTGAGGAACTTCTTTCAGAAGCAGAAGGAGCTGAGCAACACAGTGTAGCATTGCCCTACATTCAGTGTGAATTCACATGTACAGGTCTCGCGTATGTAAACTATGAAACAATAAAGAAATGTCTAGAGGTTATAGATGGGCCGTATCTAATCCTTGGGGTGAGAGGTGTGTCGTAAATGTAGAGTGTAACTTGCATTGTACAGCAGGGACTAAGGAAGGGAGGTGGGGGTTCTTATTCTTGTACTCCACCGCCTGGCCATGGAATCTGTATTGTCATTGGCACCTCATTAACTCGTCCAGGCAGCAGGCATCCAGCTGCGCACAACCTCTGTACCTTCGTAAATCTGCCTGGGATGAAAGGAAGGTTACTAATCTGCTGTGAAGAGCAGGAGCTGTTATGGAGGACTTCTGGGCAAATGTGACATTTGCAGCAAACTTTAATGAGTTACCATTGCAACCGTGCAACCATGACTCATGAGGGCTTGTTCTATACTCAATTTTTTTTTCAAGAGGGACAATAAAGCTACAACATTTTATAATTATTTTTTAATTATTAAAGGCTGTCTCCACACAAAACAAATGTTTTCCATTACATCGGATGAAACAAAATGTTCTCCAACTCCATTCACTCAAAACTTTCTCGTATGTAAGAAAATATATTCTTTATGATATACAAAATAGTTTATGTGACTCCAAAAGTAACCAGAATAGTATCCATGACCTTGGGGGAAAGTCATTACCAATCACTTAAAAGTGTACGTCACTCCACTCAGCTTTCCACAGAGACTTCTTACCTCTGCACATAGCATTCACTTGGCACGTCACTCAGCTTTCCACAGAGACTTCTTACCTCTGCACATAGCATTCACTTGGTACGCCACTCAGCTTTCGACAGAGACTTCTTACCTCTGCACATAGCATTCACTTGGTACGTCACTCAGCTTTCCACAGAGACTTCTTACCTCTGCACATAGCATTCACTTGGTACATCACTCAACTAACCCCCTGCTTTACCCCAGTATTATTTTTGACCTTGTTTACTTTGGCTTGATCATATGCATCTGGTCCACTCTTAATTATCTGACCAAGAGGAGCACAGACCACTCATCTCAGCTTCACACCTGAATGTACTTTGTAGCACATATATTGCATAGTACAAGTCTGCTCAGACTTTAGTCTGCAGTATGTATCCTAGAAGTGTGTATCTTAAAAGTGTGAGATGATATGAAAATATGAATTAATCCAGAATGATACCAGAAGGGAACAGAAGGTAACTGGAAGGAGTCACTGTAAACAGTGTTTTTGTTTGTTTCCACTCTAATCCCTATAATCCTTCACTTTCTGATAACCCCACACCAATCCCTACACCAAGCAAGGAACTGTTCATCTCTTCTTCAATCCTTCCAATCCATCTCACCTCTTCCTCAGATCTGTTCCTCAACATACAATCCTCTGTCTCCAAACACAGACAGCCCCCTCATGCCCTCTCCTGCTCCCACCTGCTAACACTCTCTCTACTCCTCCTCACTGCCGGAGAATCCTGGTCCTCCTCACCACATTCCCACAGTCATTTCTACCTCCCATCCACACCCATTCACAACTTTCCGTAACCACTCCAACCTTATACACATTCGCCCAGCCCCAGCTTCCCCAGTCCCACTAATAGGAGCTCTGTGGAACGCTCGCTCTGTCTGCAACAAACTTTCTTTCATCCATGATCTTTTTATTACTAACAAACTTTCCTTCCTCGCCATCACCGAAACCTGGCTCACCTCCTCTGACACAGCCTCTCCTGCTGCACTCTCATATGGTGGATTCCACCTTTCCCACACCCCCCGCCCCAGCTGCAAACATGGTGGAGGAGTTGGTTTTCTCCTGTCAGATAACTGCTTCTTCACCCCAATCCCACTGCCGCCCTCTGTTACCCTCCCTTCCTTCGAGGTGCACTCTGTGTGCATCTACTCCCCCTCCAACCTCCAACTAGCTGTCATATACCGCCCTCCAGGGTCAGCCACCACCTTCTTTGACCACTTCACCACCTGGCTACTTCATTTCCTTTCCACTGATATCCCCACTATCATCTTGGGCGACTTCAACATCCCCATTGACACTTCCCTCTCAGCTGCCACTAAACTTCTATCTCTCACTTCCTCCTTCGGCTTCACTCAAAGGTCTTCTGCAGCCACTCACAAAGATTGCCATACACTAGACCTCATCTTCACCTGCCTCTGCTCCCTATCTAGCCTCTCTAACTCACCTCTTCCTCTCTCTGACCACAACCTACTTACATTCTCTTCCCTCTGTTCCACAGGTCCACAATCCCCACCTCAAAAACTCACACCCCCTGCAGAAATCTTCAACACCTCGATCTACACTCGCTATATGAATCCCTCCTCCCTCTTACAGACATAAGTTACCTACACAATGTGGATGCCGCTGCCGCTCTATATAACACCACAATAGCTTGTGCATTGGAATCAGTTGCCCCTCTCAAACATACCAAAACTCGCAAAATCAACAGACAGCCCTGGGACACCAGTCTGACCAAAGAACTGAGACGGGCTTCCAGGGCTGCTGAGCAGAGATGGAAAAAATCCCACTCCAATGAGGACTTCATCACATTCAAACAGTCCCTCACTACTTTCAAGGCCACACTCGCTGCAGCAAAACAAGCCTACTTCTCATCTCTCATATCATCCCTGTCTCACAACCCTAAACAGTTATTCAAAACCTTCAATTCTCTCCTCCGACCCCCAGCACCTCCTCCCTCTCCACTCATCTCAGCTGAAGACTTTGCCTCATTTTTCAAGCAGAAGATTGATAACATCAGAGAAAGTTTGGTCAACAACCCCCAGTGCCCTTCCTCCTAACTGCCCTGCCCTCCTCCCCCAAAACCAACTTCTCCACCATTACAGAAGATCGACTCTCCACTCTACTCTCAAGATCACATCTCACTACCTGTGCACTTGACCCGATCCCATCCCACTTCATCCCAAACCTCACCACAGTCTTCATCCCAACCCTAACCCATCTCTTCAACCTATCACTAACAACTGGTGTTTTCCCCTCAAGCTTTAAACATGCCTCAATCACACCTATCCCCAAAAAGCCCACTCTTGACCCATCTTCTGTATCTAGCTATCGCCCTATATCACTTCTCCCCTATGCCTCAAAACTACTAGAACAACACGTCCATCTTGAACTATCCTCCCACCTCTCTTCTTGCTCCCTCTTTGATCACTTGCAATCCGGCTTCCGGCCACACCACTCCACTGAGAGTATAGAAATTCCAGGCTCTACCACACACTGAAGGTGCTCTGGGGGTAAAGAATCATAAGTAGGCGATAAAGTAAACAAGTGATACATAGAATATTTACATACGTATTTACATACACAATAATACAAATAAACATAAGAAGTATAATGCAAATGGAACATACATCACTGGTCAGAGCAGGGAAACATGGGTCTCAAAGGACTACCGGATTATTCAAAGAGAGGTGAGGTTCCATACGGTTTGCAGAGTGTGCTTTTAATCACATACGTATGTAAATATTCTATGTATCACTTGTACATATCGCACTCACTATTGTTATTTTCACACCTTTTCAGTCAACAACCTTGAGAAAGGCTCTATGCCGAAACGTCGGTGCTGTTGCTTTGGTTAGGTTCCCTTTGCAGTGTGTCAATTAATAAATTCACTTTTGCATATACATTCCTTTTTTTTCCTCATTTGAGTGCCGGGGTTTACTTTATCGCCACACCACTCCACTGAAACTGCCCTAACTAAGGTCACCAATGACCTACTAGCTGCCAAGGCCAAGCGACATGTCCTCCTCCTCCTGGACCTGTCCTCTGCCTTTGACACAGTGGACCATTCCCTATTACTACAGACCCTCTCATCTCTTGCTATCACAGACTTGGCCCTATCTTGGATTACGTCATACCTAGCAGACCGGACATTCAGCGTCTCCCATTCGCATACCACCTCCTCACTGGGCCCCCTATCCGTCGGAGTCCCACAAGGTTCAGTCCTAGGGCCCCTGCTCTTCTCCGTTTACACCTTCGGCCTCGGACAGCTCATAGAATCTTATGGCTTTCAGTATCATCTCTATGCTGATGACACACAGATCTACATCTCTGGACCAGATATCACCTCCCTACTAAACAGAATCCCTCAATGTCTGTCTGCTATTTCATCCTTCTCTGCTAGATTCCTAAAACTTAATATAGACAAAACAGAATTAATCATCTTTTGCCCATCTCACGTGACCCCCCCAATGGACCTATCCATTAAAGTAAACGGCTGCCCACTCTCTCCAGTCCCACAAGCTCGCTGCCTCGGGAATATCCTTGACACTGATCTCTCTTTCAAACCGCATATCCAAGCCCTTTCCGCTTCCTGCCGACTTCAACTCAAACATATTTCACGGATCCGTACATTCCTCAACCAAGAATCTGCAAAAACCCTACTCCATGCCCTCATCATCTCCCGCCTTGACTACTGCAACCTCCTGCTCTGTGGCCTCCCCTCTAACACTCTCGCACCCCTCCAATCTATTCTTAACTCTGCTGCCCGACTAATCCACCTGTCCCCCCGCTATTCCCCGGCCTCTCCCCTCTGTCAATCCCTGCACTGGCTCCCATTACCCAAAGACTCCAGTTCAAAACCCTAACCATGACATACAAAGCCATCCACAACCTGAGTCCTCCGTACATTTGTGACCTAGTCTCCCGGTACTTACCTGCACGAAACCTCCGATCCTCACAAGATCTCCTTCTGTACTCCCCTCTTATCTCCTCTTCCCACAATCGCATACAAGATTTCTCCCGCGCATCCCCACTACTCTGGAACTCTCTACCACAACATATCAGACTCTTGCCTACCATGGAAACCTTCAAAAAGAACTTGAAGACCTACCTCTTCCGACAAGCCTACAACTTGCAGTAACCACCGATCCACCAAACCGCTGCACAACCAGCTCTACCCTCGCCTACTGTATCCTCACCCATCCCATTGTAGATTGTGAGCCCTCGCGGGCAGGGTCCTCTCTCATCCTGTACCAGTCGTGACTTGTATTGTTTAAGATTACTGTACTTGTATGTATTATGTATACCCCTCCTCACATGTAAAGCGCCATGGAATAAATGGCGCTACAATAATAAATAATAATAATAATAATAACTATAATGACCTTACTACTAGAAGGAGATAAACTGGTACACCAGAGGACCAGATGAGGAGAAAGGGGCACCACAATGTTAACAAAATGGATGGGTTAACAAACCCTCGGTCACGTACTGCACTTCTATACTGGAAAAAAATTACAAAATGGAGAAGGTACTAAAAGAGCAGATGTTTTGTCCTAGAGAGCAGACATGGTAGTATGAGCAACCATTATGATACAGCAGGTCCTGGGGTCTCTAGTTCTCTAAGCGCCCCCTTGGCCTGACTCTCTCTGATTCTTTTATCATACATTTATAGAACGTAATAACCTGGTGTGTGCTCTGATTCCGAGCTGAAGCGTATCTAAAGAAATTACACTTTGAGGGGTTAATATGAAACAAAACTTGTGCTACAGGCAGCAAGATGTCTACAATTAACATAGTAAGGTCTGCTAACTCTGTGAAACATAACCCCCTCCTGCTTCTATTTTACCTTCATTAGGCAGTTCAGGAGAAGGAATGTAGCCAAAATGAGAACCAACTGGACCAAATGAGACCTATGGTAGAGGAATTCAGTCAAGGGAGGAAGAAAAAGACCATCTTACAGAGGAGTGATGACCTTATAATGCATGTACTTGCAGTATACAAAGGCAGACTGAGTGGTTGAGTATCCAGGCCTTTTTCTCAGGGCTCAGCACTAGACACAAGTTAATCTTCTGAAATCCGAATTCATACGTTCATAAAATTTTTCTCAGAAATTTGAATTTTAATTAATCAATTTGCCTCTAATCACAAGTACAGCAAAACCCACTGTAGCTGCATCCCCTACCTCTGTTTTTATGCAGGTTATACTAGTCCCTCCAGAGTGGATTTGCTATACCATTTGATGTGATAACTACAAAACACCATGAGGAAACCCTAGATGGCTTATGAATTCTTCTGCTTTGTGTAAAATAAAGGTGAACTTTTTTCTAAAATTCGCTCAATTCTCTGCAAATTACTGAAAATTTAAAATTCTAATCACATCAAATCAATTCGCTCATCTTTACTCATCAACTGTAGTGGAATACAGACCTCAGTTTTAATCAGAACAATGATACCCAGCATTAGATTCTGGTCTGACAAGCTAAGAGTTGACTGGCTGAGCATCCTTTCCTGAAGTAACGTCACTGGTACTGAGCCTGCCTTCTTCAGTTGACAGTTTATCAGTTCAGTTGTTCCAGTTCGTTTTTTGTAGTAAGACCTCATGTGAAATGCTGGCCAACAAAAGTGTTGTGATCCGCCTGTCTCTTACATGACTATTAAGCAGAATAATTTGGCAGAACTTGGTTGAAATTTCCCAATGCCTTAAGAGGTAGACTCTCTACTCTTCTTTAGACCTAATTTTGGGTATATTTTTGATATAGAAGATAGTAGCCAGCCAAGGCCACTTTGCTGTTATTAACTTAAGGTACCAAACTTTTCCTGTGTTTTTGGTAAGGTCTGGATGGACTGGTGTTAGCTATGCTTAGAAGGATATTAAGGTCCACTACTATTTGGGTGGTTTAAGGAAGGTAAGAAAGTGTCAACTCCCATAGGTGCTACAAAATGGTCTTCACAATGAAACTTCCAAGGACTAGTATTTATTGGAGTATCCAATTTGCAACTACAGTGGGTACGGAAAGTATTCAGACCCCTATACATTTTTTACTCTTTGTTTCATTGCAGCCATTTGGTAAATTCAAAAAAGTTCATTTTTTGTCGTTAATGTACATTCTGCACCCCTTCTTGACTGAAAAAAAAACAGAAATGTAGAAATTTTTGCAAATTTATTAAAAAAGAAATGCTGAAATATCACAAGGTCATAAGTATTCAGACCCTTTGCTCAGACACTCATATTTAAGTCACATGCTGTCCATTTCCTTGTGATCCTCCTTGAGATGGTTCTACTACTTCATTGGAATCACGTACCAGGACCCGTTAAAGCGCAGGTACGTGAAACGGCCGTTGTCCACAGTCTTTACATTGCTCCCGAGCCTATGCTTTTTATCCCACAATAAAGTACACTACTTCTGAATGGTGAGTGCCATCCTTTTTGTTCTTTTGCCATGAGGTTTGCCTGCTGCAGCTAAGAGCAGGTGCCACGCGTGCCCGGGGATCTGGGATCTGTGTGTGCTGGGGGATTTTGCCTAGTGGCTGTCTAGAGCTGTAAGGAAGCTTCCAGAATCAGAGAGACTGCCCAACGAGACACTGTGTGTGGAGCAGATTGTGAGAAGCAAGAGACTGAACGCTGTAAGAGACTGCTTACTGCAATCCCTTCATCTTGGGAGCCTGAAGCCTTGCTGTGGAACAAAGACTGAGTGTTCCTGAGAGCTGTGTGACTGGAGCTCTGTGTGGAGTCCCTGTTGTGATGAGCCGAAAAGCAATATTGGACAGACATTTTATACAGAAACAGGCATATTGCTTCTAGGAGAATTCGTGAGGACTACAGGAGAGACGGCATCTTGAGGCTGCAGAACTATAAGTCCCCGGCGTTTGGGCTCGGCACCGGCCGACAAGATGAGGAACCTTGTGTTGCTGCATGATTGGCACCGAAAATTTGGGACTGGCTGCAGCCTATGCAGTCTATATGCCTGAGCGGAGACTCACCTCAGGATAAAGGTACCATAGTCATAGATACCTGGGTATCCCTAGTTGAAGTGCTTAAGGACCTTTGTATTATATTTATATGTATTGTTATTGTAGATTTGTATAGGTTATACTCAGTGTGACATTCCAGGGGATCCCTTGATATCACTACATTCAATTTACACCTGTTTTCTGAGTACCTGAATTGACCTTTCTGATAGGTAAATTTATTTCAAATCCCTGTGTAATACATTCTTCAGGAAACCTTGGATTGGCATAATGATTTCAGCTGCGGCTGAGTGAGTGTACTGTATTCAATTTGTTTCTTCCATATACTGAGTTCTACTTTATCTGCTGTTTGAGTAAAGAGTCAGACTCTTTTGGGATTTCTGTCTCAGTCTCGGTTTGTGACCCGCTGGATCTTATTCGGACCTCTGGTCATTACACTTTTGGCGTAGTCGGCAGGATCCAGTGTTTGTCATGGACAGAGGTGAGGAAAGAAATGATCCCGCTGCACCAGCATCCCCCTCGGAGGCTAAGGATCCCCTGGCAGCCGCGGCGACTCCGGGAGGGTAAGTGCCTGTAGAAGCTTTACTTCAGCACATGCCAAAATATGATGGGCACAACCTTGCATTGCAGGACTGGGCCGAGAGGGTCCGGAGTATTCTGCATGTGTAATCTGGCCCCCGCAATACGTGCCGAGCTGGCATTAAATGGACTAGAGGGCGATACAAGGCGGATGGTGATGGTGTGCCCAGAATTAGAGAGGAATATGTTGGAGAAGATTTTGGAACTGTTAGTGGGGAGTTTGTGAGGCAGAGCTCGTGTGACCCAGCTTCGGGTCCCTATTCTTTAATCACCCCAAAAGGGAATGTGAGTCTCTGATGCAGTACTCTAATATCTTGCAAGAGACGTTGAATGAGGTGCAGCGACTAGACCCAGGGGCCATGGGGACATTCCGAGAGGAAGACCGCTTGCTGCGGGATCAATTCATCACCGGGTTAGCCAATAGGCAAACTGATGGAGATGGCCCGGACTGCACTGGAATGATCTTTCTGGCAGATTTATTGAGCCGCGGTGGAAAGGGAGGAGGAGTCTGTCCTGGTGTCCGAGGGGTCAGTGAACAGCTGAGGTGAAGCTGGTCGTCAGTGTCAGGAGGAAAAGGGCTGGTAAGCATGATACAAGCTCTGTGTGCTGAGTTGAAGGATCTGAAACTGGAAGTGTCTAAACTTAGAGCTGGGCCGGCCTCTACCCCCGCAAGGGGACCATCTTCCGTACCCCCTGGAATTGTGGCCCTACAGATGACCAGGTCGCCTTCCCAGAATGAGTCAAGTCCTCGTCCTCGAGGAGCAGTCACCTGCTGGATGTGTGGACGCCTGGGACACATCTCTCATTACTGCCGGATGCCTGTAGCCCCAGAGGCTCCGTCGCCAGCTTTAAACTCCAGGACACTGCCATTAGAGGGCGAGCAACAATGGCCCCACCCCCACAAAGCCCTCGTCGGGATGAGCAAGATTTTTTTGCATGCAGTCCAGTGATGGAAGCAGAGTTTGAAGGGAGGAAGATGAGGTGCTTAGTCGACACGGGATCCGAATGTACTATAATTCATTTAGAAGTGTATGAGAGATACTTCAGTCAACTAGTGGTTCCAGAAGATGGCCGAGTGATACAAATTACCGCTGCTAATAATGGCCAACTGTCGGTTAATGGAATCATGTGGATGCAGCTAAAAATGTTTGGTCAAGAGCTGGGACAGAAAGGCATAGTGCTTGTGGATCACCCTCCCAGAAGAGGGATGGAGGTGATGTTCGGAATGAACGTGCTGTGAGATTTGAACCACCAGATGTATGCCAGTGAGCGACCCCGATACTGAACCCGTGCTACAAGCCACCGACCCACACAGAGAATGTTACACAGTCTAGTGCAGAGCTGAAACTTGCTGAAAAGTGCGATCCCAGGGGGCTGGGTGGGCCTGGTCCAAGTGCCATCGCGGACACCGATCCTGCTGGCACCAAGACAAGAGGAACTCTTAATGCTGCCGGTGGGAGCTGCACAGAGATTGAATGGGCTTGAAGTGTTACTCAAGCCAGCCCAAGAGAAGTAGTCATTTGCCAAGGTACACGTGGCCCGGTTTCTGGAGATTATGAAGAATGGACAGGTGCCGGTCCGATATATCAATGTTTTAGATGAGGCTGTTACAATTCCTGCTGGGACCATTTTGGCTGAACTATTTGTGCCAGCGGAGAAGGTGCCTGACAAGGAAGTATTCAAACTGCGCCCCGACCAACAGTCATCTTGGACATGGGCGGTCGAGGTAGGCCGGACTGAACCCCCTACCGAAGAATGGAATGGTCGTGTGATCATGGAACAGATGGGAGTGGATCGGGAGAAAGTGACCTCCGTGCAGTTGGAGAGAGTTTTGTGGGACCATCAAGAGACCTTTTCGCAACATGGGGAGGACTTCGGATGTGCTCTGACGTTTGAGCAGGAGATCCCCACAGGGAATACTCCTCCCATTAGGGAAAGATACTGTCATATCCCTTCGGCGCTCTATCAAGAGGTGAAGAGCATGGTGGCCAGTATGCTGGACAATCAAGTGATCCGAGAGCACCTGAGTTTCTGGACAACTCCTGTAGTCTTGGTCCGGAAGAAGGATGAGACTCTCCGATTTTGTGTGGACTATCGAAAATTGAATGCCCACATGGTCCAGGATGCATATCCTTTACCCTGTATTGAAGAATCCCTGTCAGCATTGGGTCGGGCCAAATATTTCTCGACGTTGGATTTGGCAAGTGGTTACTGGCAGGTCGTAATGGCCGAAAAAGATCCGGCCAAGACGGCGTTTGTCTTGCCAATGGGGCTCTATGAGTTCAACCGGATGCCCTTCGGCCTCGCTACTGCCCCAGGAACCTTCCAACATCTGATGAAACATTGTATAGGCGATCTGAATTTTGAATCAGTCCTGATATATCTAGACGACATTGTGGTGTTCGGGACCTAATTTTAAGATCATCTTGAAAAGCTGCGCCAAGTTCTCCGCGACTCAATAGCTATAGCCTGAAAATAAAGCCGAAAAAATGTCAACTGTTCCGAAGCCAGATTGAGTATTTGGGGCACCTGGTGACCCCAGACGGGGTGCGACCTGTGGCCAGTAAGGTTAAGGTAGTACAAGAGTGGCCGCCTCCTCTCGACCTGCGAGAAGTGCAGGCCTTCCTGGGCCTAGCAGGATACTATCGGCGGTTTGTGCCTAAATTCTCACGAGTGGTGGGTCCCCTAAACGAACTTTTAAGAGTGACAGCGCTGGGTCCTCGAAACCGCCCCATTCAATGGGGGTCTCTGCAGGAAAAGGCATTTGATGAAGTGAAAACCGTCCTAACGAGTGCCCCGTTGTTGGCGTATGCCCGGTTTAACACCCCTTTTCAGTTGTGCACAGATGGTAGACTTCATGGATTGGAGGTGGTACTAGCACAGGTGCAATGATTTCCTATGGCAGCAGGTCTTTAAGAGACTACGAGCGAAATCCGGCTAAATACAGCTCATTCCAGCTGGAATTACTGGCTCTGGTGTGGGCAATGACAGAACACTTTGCCGAGTATCTAACAGGAGCTGAGGTGCTAGTCATGACAGATTTCAACCCACTGGCTCACTTAGAGAATGCAAAACTGGGAACTTTGGAGCAGCGGTGGGTCGCCTGCTTTGCCAAGTTCAATTATCGCATTAAATTCCGCTCTGGCCAAGAAAACGGAAATGCAGATGCATTGTCAAGAGTACCCCTTGGGTCCTCGGGGGAAAGTGTGGATGACCAACTTGAGGACACTGAAACTCCGGCCTTGGGGGAAATACCTATCTTCCGAAGTGTGGTACACTCAAGTGGGGTGGCTACCGGGATGCCCTGTGTCCTGAGTAAAATGCCCTCAGATTGGGCAAAGGTCCAGGATGAGTGCCCGGACATTGCACTTGTGCGCCGTTGGGTACAAAATGAGCTCTGGCCCAGTGCAGGTGACAAGGCTCAACTGTCCACAGAAGGAAGGAAACTACTGCGACAATGGGACAAGTTGTGTGTGGAATAGGGTCTTTTGTATCGCAAGGTGTACCTACCATCTAAGTTGCAGCACCGGTATCAACTGATAATCCCTGTGTGGATGGGTCCGGTGATTGCTCGCGACGCGCATGAGAAGGGTGATCACTTTGGAAGTGAAAAGACACTTCAGTGGTTGCAGCATGTGCTCTATTGCCCTGAGTTGTGAGTGATGGTGGCAGACTCGTGTCAGCAGTGTCGGGTCTGTGGGCTCCCACACAGTCTATTAAGACTTCCACTCCGCTAGAGCTACTCATGATTGACTATGTTTTGATAGGGTACTCTGCGTTGGGGTACTCTTATTGCCTGGTAATGAAAGATCACTTTACTAAGTATGCTGCAGCTGTGCTGACAAGAGACCAGACAGCAAAGTTGGCGGCTGAGGCCGTGTGTTGACATTTTCTCCAAGTGTTTGGGTGTCCACAGAGAATACACTTGGATCAAGGGGCATGCTTCCAGGGGATGCTGATGAAGGAGCTGCACCAGCTGTATGGTATCAAACAGTAGAAAACAACGCCATATCACCCCCAGGGTAACAGGGCATGTGAGCGTTTTAATCGGACCCTGTTGCAAATGATGAGGAAATTAGAGGGTCAACAGCAGGCACGCTGGCCTTGAGTATCTCCCCGAATTGATGTGGGCCTACAATAATAGAGTACACAGCACTACTGGTTATTCACCACACATGTTGATGTTTGGGAGACCCGGCCGGGACATTGAGGATTTGAACATGCCGGTTCTCTCCTACAATCCCCCTCTGACTACATCCAAATGAGTACGAAAACACCGGCGGCGGTTGAGGGTGGTGCATCAGGTGGTGGGGGATCGCCTTCGGCAGGTAGCCCATAGGGACACGTGACCTGTGCAAACAGAGCTGTTTTCTCCGGGAGATAGAGTGTTGGTGAGGGTAAAACGACGGTCGGGAAAGCTGAGTGACTCCGTATCTGATAAAAAAAAATAGGTGAATCCTGAAATTCCAGTGTACAAGGTCGAGCTGGTGGGGACGTGCAGGTTTGAAGATTCGTCTCCCATTCCCATGGAGCCAGAGACCGCGTCCCAAGGGATGGGTACTCAATGATCTTGAATTTGATGGTGTGCCTTCTCCCACGCCTGCTTACTTGCCCCCTTTGACCAATCTGTCCCTGTGTGACAAAAGTGTTGAGGATGTGGTGGATCCTGCAGAGGAGAGAGCATCAGGTTAGCTGCTTGGTCCTGATGCTGTGCCACAGGTGGAGGCAACATCACTCATGCCCTCTGGCAACACCACGGAAGAGGCTTCTGCTCCCTCTGGGCTGCACCTGTTGGAGTAGGCCTCAGGAGAACTACCCGATCTACGGCAGGAATACCGCCCCAGCGATATGCTTAGGATGACTTTGAGTGTGGAGGTATGTCGGGGATGCCAACCTCTAGCGGAGTGGCATGTAAGAGGGTGAACTGTGATTAAACCAGGAGAGCACTAGAACCCTGTGTTGTTTGCCTGCTGCAGGAAAGAGCAGGTGCTGCGAGTGTCCAGGGATCTGTGTGTGCTGGGGGGTGGGGTCTAGTGTCGGCTGTCTAGAGCTGTAAGAAAGCTTACAGAATCAGAGAGACTGCCCAGAGAGACACTGTGTGTGTGGAGCAGCTTGTGAGAAGCAGGGAGACTGAATGCTGTAAGAGACTGTTTACTGCAATCCCGTCATCTTGGGAGCCTGAAGCGTTGCTGTGGAACAAAGACTGAGTGTTCCTGAAAGCTGTGTGACTGTGGAGCTCTGTGGAGTTGTATGGGGGTGGCGTTGCTATGGACCGTAGAGACAAGCTGCTACTGTAAAAGACAGCAACCCCCTTGGTTAGAACAGTGGGACATTGTGATCTTCCCTGCAGTATAGACTGTTTGATTTCTTCTGCCAGCACTGGAGAGGGGAGGGGCTGCTTTTCTGTGAGAGAGAGAGCTGAGAATTCTGCAGGAAAGAGACGTGCCTGGGCTGTGAAGGAAAGACACTGTAAACTCTTCTGTGGGAAACAAGGTGGCTTTCCTGTGTTGCCGTGAGGAGCCACGAAGAAAAGACAAGAAAGGAATCCAGAGGAGGAATCCACCGTTTCTAGGAGCATCACTGTACCTGCACACAAGGAAAAGACCACGTTGCACAGAGCTTCCAGGAAGAAGTAGGCACCATCTTGCAAAGCTGCAGGGGCCCCCGGGAGTGGACTGAGATACCAACGCTACTGTGAGTGTTAACCCCTTCTGTGCACATGCTAGGGTTTAGGAAAGGCTGCAATAGATAGAGCACGGCAGCTGTGTGGCCTGGTTAGCAAAGGCCAGATAGGTTATAGTTAGTGTAGCATCATATATTTCTTTACTGTGTTTTCTTGCCAGTTGGATAAATTCACTGAGCTGTTATAGCTGGTGCTCCGTGTTGTTTGACGACCCAGCTAGAGAATATTATGATTGTAAATTGTCTGTCTCCATAGCATACCCCTGTTTCTGCATTTTCCTAAACACTGCATTCCTTGCCTGTAAATAAATTAACCCTTTGTTGTTTGCACCTCATCTTGTGTATCATAGTCTACCTGCATTGTGATGGTCCCCTGGCCACAGGGCCGCATCTATAATGAGGCAATTTGAGCCATCAGCTCAGGCGGCATCAAGTCCCTGAAGAGAGGGGGCGGCAGTGCGGCGCCGACCCCTGCAGTTAGATAACGTGCCATAATAAAAGAACTTGTATCATATGAGATCATGGAAAACTGAGCAGTGAGGTCAGCGGCCAGCAGGTGGAGCCAGCCGTCACCACTCTCGCACACCAGCGTCCTCAACTTACAGCAAACTACAACTCCCGAAATTCTCCGCACCCGAAAGTGAATGCCTTCTCTGATTGGCGAGTGGTGTGACAGAACAGACTCTCATTGGCTGTTATTTTGACATGTGGGACTGTTATTGGGTCCTGTTATGATGACAGTCTAAAGGTGATTGGCTGCTGGAGTGACAGAGCGGACGGTGATTGGCTGGAAGTGACGGTGTGGCCTGTGAGGGGCTGTGTGGAGCTAGTAGTGTAGAGTGAGGGCTGCGGATCGGCCGCTCAGCTCCAGCACCGCCGGGACATGGCAGAGGACGGCAGTGCGGGCTGCTGCGGGGCGCCATCCTGCGCATGACACCGCGGGGAGGCTGCAGGCGGAGCTGTGTGTCCGGGACGCCAGCTGTGGAGGTGCTGAGTGGCGTCCAGGTAAGGAACCGCAGCAAATCTGCACACCCGCCCCTGTGCTCTGCCCTGTCTCCTCAGCTGCGCTCTGCCATGTCCCCGCACTTGCGCTCTGCCCTGTCCCTGCGCTCTGCCATCCCCTCAGCTGTGCTCTGCCCTATCCCTGCGCTCTGCCCTGTCCCCTCAGCTGCACTCTGCCTTGTCCCCATCCCTGCGCTCTGCCCTGCCCCCCCCCTTGGCTGTGCTCTGCCCTGTCCTCCCCTCGGCTGCTCTCTGCCCTGTCCCCTCAGCTGTGCTCTGCCCTGTCCCTGCGCTCTGCCCTGTTCCCTCAGCTGCGCTCTGCCCTGTCCCCGCACCTGCACCCGGCCCTGTCCCTGCAGCCGCTCTCTTCTCTTTGGGTATGTGCACACGTTGTGGATTGTGCTGCGGATTTGGCTGAATCCGCAAGTAAAATGACCTGCGGATTTAGTGCAGATTTTGTGTGGATTTCGCCTGCGTTTTTACACCTGCAGATTCCTATAATGAAATGGGTGTAAAAACGCTGTGGAACCCGCACAAAGAATTGACATGCTGCAGAAAACAAACTGCAGCAAATCTGCGTGGAAGTTTCCGCAGCATGTACACAGCGGATTTGGTTTTCCATAGGATAACATGGTACTGTACATCCCATGGAAAATTGCTGCGGATTCGCAGCCAAATCCGCAACGTGTGCACATATCCTTTCTCTGCTTGTGCTGCCGCTCTCTTCTCTTTCTCTGCCTGTGCCGCAGCTCTCTTCTCTTTCTCTGCCTGTGCCAAAGCTCTCTTCTCTGTGCCGCTACACTCTGCATGCACCTGAGTTTTGTACAGGCCACAATATGTTTTGTGCTGTACACAAGAAATGGCCGTCAGTGTCAGTATAACTTCACGGAAATCTATCAGCAGAATTCACATTCCAATCTGCCTGCATTAGTGGACCTGATGAGGCTGGTGAACTGACTGCAAATCCATGTCTGGTTGGCTGTATGAAGGTTTTCCTGCCTGAATCTCTGCTGGGCCTTTTCTGAGCGCTAGTCGGGTTGTGAAATTCTCTTCTTATAAGGTCCCAGGAATATACAATCATTCCTACAAGCCGTGCACCAATCGGAGGAGCACAGAAGGGAGCGCTGAGTAACTACAGGGGGTGGGAGGAGGAATGCACAGGTTACACAGCCTGGAGCTGTAATACTCCTATGTCACGGGGAGCACTGCTCCTGCAGCTGTACATTCTATCATCCCACAAATGAGAGACGGATGGGAACTACAGCTCTGGAATGTAATACAGCAGGTAGCTCAGGATCAGTAATGTAATGTTATAATTCTGTATGGAGGACTATGTGGTGCCCATAATTCTGACTGGAGGACTATGTGGTGCCCATATACTGTATGGAGGACTATGCAGTGCCCATAATACAGTACTGTATGGAGGACAATGTGGTGCCCATAATTCTGTATGGAGGACTATGCAATGCCCATAATACTGTATGGAGGACTATGTGGTGTCCATATTTCTGAATGGAGGACTACGTGGTGCCCCATAATTCTGTATGGAGGACTACGTGGTGTCCCATAATTCTGTATGGAGGAATATGTGGTGCCCATAATTCTGTATGGAGGACTATGCAATGCCCATAATACTGTATGGAGGACGATGCGGTGTCCATATTTCTGTATGGAGGACTACGTGGTGCCTCATAATTCTGTATGGAGGACTACGTGGTGTCCCATAATTCTGTATGGAGGAATATGTGGTGCCCATAATTCTGTATGGAGGACTACGTGGTGTCCCATAATTCTGTACGGAGGACTATGCGGTGCCCATAATACTGTATGTAGGGATATGTTGTGTAATGTATGCTGTGCCAGGCCTGCCATTGCCATTAATGATCCCTCTTCTGGATTCTTCTGTGTGGTTCTTGTATGTGCGGTGATGGCGCTGACATCCTTGTGTTCAGACATCTTTTCTCTATTTCTCTAAATTAAAATGTCCACTATTGTACAAATTTTTACAGGATAGACATAAATCTGTATGAACCAGATTAATTTCTACCGATTTCAAAAATTTACTAGGGGGGGGGGGCCGTTGTGCAGTTCGCCTCAGGCGGCAGAGAGGCTAGGTTCACCCCTGCCTGGCCATCGCTTCAGAGTCCCTGTTGTGATGAGCTGAGAAGCAATATTGGACAGACATTTTATACAGAAACAACTGTATTGCTTCTAGGAGAATTTGTGAGGACTACAGGAGGAGAGACGGCATCTTGAGGCTACAGAACTATAAGTCCCCGGCGTTTGGGCTCGGCACCGGCCGACAAGACAAGGAACCTTGTGTTGCTGCAACTGATTGGTGCCGAAAATTTGGGAGTGGCTGCAGCCTATGCAATCTATATGCCTGAGAGGAGCCTCACCTCAGGTTAAAGGTACCATAGTCATAGATACCGGGTATCCCTAGTTGAAGCGCTTAAGGACCTTCATATTATATTTATTTGTATTGTTATTGTAGGTTTGTATAGGTTATACTCAGTGTGACATTCCAGGGGGTCGCTTGATATCACTACATTCAATTTACACCTGTTCTCTGAGTACCTGAATTGACCTTTCTGATAAGTACATTTATTTCAAATCCCTGTGTAATACACCCTTAAGGGAACCTTGGATTGGCATAATGATTTCAGCTCCGGCTGAGTGAGTGTACTGTATTTAGTTTGATTCTTCCATATACTGAGTTCTGCTTTATCTGCTGCTTGAGTAAAGACTCTTTTGGGATTTCTGCCTCAGTCTCTGTTTGTTACCCTCTGGATCTTATTTGAACCTCCGGTAATTACACAGGGACAGGACGACTGGTTGAAATTGAAGGAAACATGATTGCGGATAAGTACAGAGATATCCTGGATGAAAACCTCTTCCAGAGTGCTCTGGACCTCAGACTTGGCCGATGGTTCACCTTCAAACAAGACAATGACCCCTAAGCACACAGCTAAAATAACAAAGGAGTGGCTTCAGAACAACTCTGTGACCATTCTTGATTGGCCCAGCCAGAGCCCTGACCTAAACCCAATTGAGCATCTCTGGAGAGACCTGAAAATGGCTGTCCACCAACAATCACCATCCAACCTGATGGAACTGGAGAGGATCTGCAAGGAAGAATGGCAGAGGATCCCCAAATCCAGGTGTGAAAAACTTGTTGCTTCATTCCCAAGAATTCTCATGACTGTACTAGCTCAAAAGGGTGTTTCTACTTAATACTGAGCAAAGGGTCTGAACACTCATACCATACTTACGGGCAGCACAGTGGCTCAGTGGTTAGCACTGCAGCCTTTCAGCACTGGAGTCCTGGATTTGAATCCCACCAAGGACAACATCTGCAAGGAGTTTGTATGTTCTCCCCGTGTTTGTGTGGGTTTCCTCTGGGTACTCCGGTTTCCTCCCACATTCCAAAGACATTAGTGATAGGCAATTTAGATTGTGAGCCCCATCGGGGACTGATGATAATGTGTGCAAACTGTAAAGCGCTGCGGAATATGTTAGTGCTGTATAAAAATAAAGATTATTATGTGATATTTCAATTTTTCTTTTTTATTAAATTTGCTAAACTTTCTACATTTGTGGCTTTTTTCAGTCAAGATGGGGTGCAGAGACATTAATGAGAAAAAAGTGAACTTTTGAACTTTTTTGAATTTACCAAATGGCTGCAATGCAACAAAGAGTGAAAAATTTAAAGGGGTCTGAATACTTTCCGTACCCACTGTAAGGTAACTGTCATGCCATACAATTTGTTTCTGCTCAGCCTTGAGAACAATTCCAGGTGGATCTGCCCTTTAAGAAATAATGTCTGAACGTTATAAACTCCATGCAGCATCTATAAATTTTCATCATGATCTTTTAAGTTTGATTAATGGAAAGCCTCATTTCGCAGACAGACCACCATGTCACCACCACTTTTTTTTTTTCCATTTTTCTCATCAAGAAACCTTCTCCGAAACATCAGGATTTATGTCCTGGTGGAAAAATGAGGCGAAAGTGCATGAATATTCCAGTCCCAGGAATGAGATCTCACGTCTGTACATGTTTTATGACTTCTGTGAACAATATGAAGAGGTACAGAAGGATGATTATACATCTCAGGACCTTGAGATTTGAATATATAGTGCAGTTAAAGTGCGAGATCATGGAAACCACCAAAAGAGTACAGGAAAAGATGGTAAATGCCAAGTAGAATTATTCCGCTGATTCCTGAGTTAACCCTTTCATCCTTGCGAAGTGACACATTATCCAGATGCTATTTGAGCGGTATTATGTTACATAGGCTTATCACATGAGAGACTGAAATTTGTGCCATAAGCCCCAGGTACTGCTGCTGGAAGCTGTATTTTGGAAGTGAATTATGGGAGGCCTAGTTTTGACTCTTCATCTGAAGCAATCGCTAGAGTGTCCAACAGCAACTTTTTTTTATATTCTGAGATTAGATTTGATTCACTAATCCTGTCCATGAACCTTAACAATGGACCTGTCACCAGGAAAAAGTGGACTATTTTTGCTCTTATTTTATTCATGCTGCTCCTCTGAGTATTCCTTTATTTAAAATCCACCACAAGGGTACAGAGCTTATGGGCCTTATTTAACCCTCCGTCAGGAACAATGGATCTGACAGGCGCAGCTCTTCTACTTTCATTTCTCCCTTGTCACCAGATTTTCAGGAAACCCCCTCCCTCTAGATAGTCTCCTGGCTCTAGCTGCTGTGTGAAACCTGATACCACAGTTGGTCTGCAGAGCTTCAGGAAGGAAGATATAGCTGTGCTGGCTTCTCAGGCTCATTGGACCCGTACACATCACACTTTATAAGGTTGGTATGTAATGTTTTTAGTCATTACTATTGTTTATTTAGCTTGTATTATGAATGGATAGAGAAAGGTTTGTGGATATTTCATATAAATAAGGCAGATTATCTTACAAATGAAAATGTACTTCTCAGGAGTTTTGAAATTTGTGTATATCAAAGTTATTACTTTTATGTTGAGTAAATGGGTTTGTTTTGCACCTGATAATGTGTAGTCTCTTTTATTACATCCCTATGAAGGTCTCTGATCACTTTTAGATCACTGAAATTGAGAAAATTAGATATTCTAGGCATTTTTCTAGCCTGCGTTTGACAGGCACATTGTTCCATTACGAGTTAGTGCGAATATTGTTCCTGACGGAGGGTTAATGATCTTTACCAAGATGTGTGGCTCAGAGGGTAACAATACAAATCAGCAAAAAGCCTCGCCCCCAAAAACTACTGTGCCCAACTCTTCATGCGTAGAGACCTTACAAATTAGCATACTAAACATAAAAGCTCATCTCTTTGGAACCGTATGGCAGATTTAAAAAAAGAAAAATAGTGGAATACTCAGTCGATACAGCACAGAAAGAGGACTTGAAAATCCACCAATAATATAAAACAGCAGAGAGGTTTACCCGTCCAGGCCTCCAGACAAATGCACTATCAGGATGCAGTGGACCCATATAATTAAGATGACAACACAGGTGCAAGAATACCGATAAAACAACCGCTCGCAGCCTACCAATACATGGAGGGGGCGGTTGCCTGGTATGTTAATGCACAATTTCAGTGTTAGGATTTAGTGTTAGGTACCCGTAAACGTGGAGACCTTTGGCGCAGGTTACTGGCTCACGTATTTTGGCCAAAATATCAGCTAATACTCCACATTTTTTTAATGTGTTTTTTGCACTTTTTATCCAGGGTGCAGTTGGGCCCATTTGGTCTTGCAAACTGCGGCGTCTGTTCACATGGCATGCATTTTGATAGCGCTGGGCCAGCCCGCCTGAGCTAATAGAAGGGTGTCACTACTAGGCTGGCCTGGATGCTGTGCGGGCCATAGCGTGAACAGTGCCGCATACAAGTGTTTTGTTGTGCATTAACATACCAGGCAACCGCCCCCTCCATGTATTGGTAGGCTGCGAGCGGTTGTTTTATCGGTATTCTTGCACCTGTGTTGCCATCTTAATTATATGGGTCCGCTGCATCCTTATAGTGCATTTGTGTGGAGGCCTGGACAGGTAAAGCTCTTTGCTCTTTTGCTGTTTTATATTATTGGTGAATTTTCAAGTCCTCTTTCTGTGCTGTATCAGTGTTAGGATTTAGTGTTAGGTAGCCGTAAACGTGGAGATCTTTGACGCAGGTTACGGGCTCACGTATTTTGGCCAAAATATCAGCTAATACTCCACATTTTTTTAATGTGTTTTTTTGCACTTTTTATTCAGGATGCAGTTGGGCTTATTTGGTCTTGTAAACTGCAGCGTCTGTTCACATGGCATGCATTTTGATAGCGCTGGGCCAGCCCGCCTGAGCTAATAGAAGGGTGTCACTACTAGGCTGGCCTGGATACTGTGCATGGCCATAGTGTGAACAGCACCGCATACAAGTGTATTGTTATGCATTAACATACCAGGCAACCGCCCCCTCCATGTATTGGTAGGCTGCGAACGGTTGTTTCATCGGTATTCTTGCACCTGTGTTGTCTTCTTAATTATATGGGTCCACTGCATCCTGATAGTGCATTTGTCTGGAGGCCTGTACGGGTAAACCTCTTTGCTCTTTTGCTGGAATCACTGCATGGCTTCCCATCTCCCATCTTACTCACCACTGCGGGCCATGCTGTGAATTCTGTCCTCTGCTGGCTCCATGCTCTGGGCCTCATGTTCTTGCTTGCTGCATACTTCCTGGCTGTATACTTAGGGGGGCAGTGCCGGCTCTCCCTGACTCTTATAGAGACAGCGTGCACCTTCCTATGTGTCCCCAGCCAATTGTCAAGAGGCCTCAGATACTTAAGGCATCCCTGCCCATAGGGGGATGCCTGAGCAACTATTTCCCTGAGTCAGTGTCTTACTACTGAGGTGCCAGTTGCTGTCCTGTTCCGCCTTCTCTGAGTGCTGCATACCCAGACCTGTCTCTGTGCTTTGAGTGTCTTGTTTCCTGCCTTCCTGAGGGCTTCATGCTCAGTCTTGTATCCTAGATCCTGTCCTTTTTCCTGTACCTAACTTTGTCTGAAATAAGTCCTAACCTGTACCTGTTTCTATCCTTGTCTGTGCCTTCCTTTCCCTGCTGTGTGTATCCTTGTGTTTACTCCGTCTGCTTTGCTCTCGCTCCGCACCTTGCGGTTCTGCTTTGCTCTCGCTCCGCACCTTGCGGTTCTGCTTTGCTCTCGCTCCGTACCTTGCGGTTCTGCTTTGCTCTCGCTCCGCACCTTGTGGTTCTGCGTTGCTCTCGTTCCGCACCTTGCGGTTCTGCTTTGCTCTCGTTCCGCACCTTGCGGTTCTGCTTTTCTCGCTCCACACCTTGCGGTTTGGCTTTGCTCTCGCTCCGTACCTTGCGGTTCTGCTTTGCTCTCGCTCTGCACCTTGTGGCTCTGCTTTGCTCTCACTCCGCACCTTGCAGTTCTGCTTTGCTTTCGCTCAGCACCTTGCGGTTCTGCTCTTGCTCCACTATCCTGCAGTTCTGCTCTTGCTCCGCAACCCTGCAGTTCTGCTCTTGCTCCACAATCCTGCGGTTCTGATCTTCCTCCGAAATCCTGCAGTTCTGCTCTTTCGCCGCAATCCTGAGGTTCTGCTCTTGCTCCGCAACCCTGAGGTTCTGCTCTTGCTCCGCAATCCTGCGGTTCTGCTCTTGCTCCGCAATCCTGCGGTCCCATTCTTGCTCTGCAATCCTGCGGAACTGCTCTGCTTCCGTTCCGCATCCTACGGGGCTTTATCTCTCCTGTCTGAACTATTTCCTAACAGTTCCTGTCCCTCCTGTCTGAATTGGCTTCTAACTTTTCCCACACACTATTCATACCTGTCTGTTTACCTGTCCTTCCTGAATCAGTTCCGGTCTGAACAGGTCTCTATCTGTTACCATATACCCTCCAGTCTGAACAGGCCCCTAACTGTTTCCATATATTACTCATACCTGCCTGCGTTCCTGTCCCTACCAAGTCAGTACCTGTCCCGCCTGTCCTGCCAGAGTGCCAGCCTTGCCCGCCTGTCCTGCCAGAGTGCCAGCCGTGCCCGCCTGTCCAGCCAGATTGCCAGCAGTGCCCGCCTGTCCTGCCAGAGTGCCAGCCGTGCCTGCCAGAGTACCAGTCATACCTGTCTGTACTTGCCCACAACTGCTATCAGTGTTCAGTCCCTCAGTGGGATCAGCTGCTACAGCCAGACACTGCCATGGAGTGGTACCTGGCAGCTATCTGCCACACAAGCCTGACCTCACCATCAGAGGCTCTAGTGAACACTTAGGTAGCTGCTTAGTTTCGCCCCATCCAGGGTAGTCTGGTTTGTGGCACAGTGGAGCCACAGTCCCACGCTCGTGCCAACCAGTCAGGGCGCGAGCATATCAATGAGAATGAAATAAGAGCAAAAACTGGCCACTTTTGTTGGGCTGACAGGTTCTCTTTAGGTTGCCCACATTATAAAAGAAAACAACATTTTTCTTGACCAGGGAACAATTACATAGAATTTCCTGTCCTACATTACACAGACAACCAACTATTTTGACTAGGCTCTGTGTAATACTTAACTTCCCCAGTGGTGGCGCTGCAGGGAAACTGAGGAAACTGAGTGTAACGAATGGAAGCGGAGGCAGAGATGGTGAAGTTCACATTAGTTTTTTATTTTTAAAGTGGAACCTTGGGACCACGGTCCGGAGGGCTCCGAAGGGGGTGTAACTAGTGAGCCCCGGGTACCCGTAGTAAAGTCCCTCAGACAGGACCAGAGTGGATTACCCGGAGTGCTACCTCCAGTTAGACCCCGGATACATGGCAGCTGTCCCAGCGGGACCAAAAGGGATTACATAAGTAATTCAGAGTCCGTAATGAGACGGGTCCTAGATCCGGGTAGTTGGTAGATAGCAGGCTCCAGTAACCTTTGCACAGTCCTTGGACTCGGATGGCTGTTGGCGGAACGGGACAGCTTTTGCACAGATGATAGCTGAGATAGCCAGGGTAATCAGGATACAGATATTCTGTGGAGACAGACAGCATGAGAGAATGCACAGAGACTGCAAACGCAGCGCAGACAGGTTAGCAACATAACCGGATGTAGCAATGATTGCTACTCGTTGCTCCGGTGCTCTCCCTATGGAGGAGGCATGAGGTGAGTGCCCTGAACAGGGAGCAGCGGCAGACCGGGGCGCAGAGCCAGGACAGGGACCGGATGTAACACTGTGCACCTTCAGCCAAGTTTTCCTATTTAGATTACAAATCATTGTGGTGCTAGAGGAGGGACGTTAGGTTATCAATTATTTTACTAGTGACCTTCTAGCAGAACCTTCTAAACCCACTTCAATGGGGTTTTCCAAGTTATCTCCTATCCATATATAGGAAACGGGTCCAGAGCCACATGTTGAATAGATTGATGGTATGCCTACTTGACCTTCACTCCATTCATCATCTATGGGACTGCCAAAGAAAGCCAAATGCAGCACTAGGCTGTTTCCAGAAGTATCACTGATAATGAATAGAGTGGAGGCCAAGTGTGGTGCCCCTGAGGCTCAGTCGCCACAGAGGTACTGCACCTCCTCCTGAGGTGTGGTATCCCACCATCCAGGTAAGATGGAGACACCTGACCACACTCCAACACCTGCACCCCACACCACAAAGTAGTGTAGCAATGCACCTTCGGCGGCTCCCTGCTTGGAGTATAGCAAAGCACCCATTGGTGGCTCCCTGCTTGGAACACGAAACGTGCTGGGGTGGGTGGAGTTTAGTTGACACTAAAAGAGCAGGAAGAGTTTAGGATAGAGAGTCAGTTGGTTAGGGAGTTGGAGAGAAGATCCCTGGAGAGAGGGATAGATCGATGGAAGTGCTGCAGCAGATCCCAGTGACCTGGGTCTGCTGGCACAGGAAAGGAAGAGAGAGAGAGCAACATAGACTGAAAGCCTGATTTTCCATAGAAAGAAGGATTAGTACGGAACGTGAGGAGTAAAAGGGAACAGAGGACGTGGGTTAGAAGAGAACCCTTCCTAGAAGTTCCAAGCGCAAGGCCGCTGCCCGGTCCCCGAGGTTGTATGGATACTAATGGTTCTGCAGCAGACACCGGAGGAATAGAAGTAGTGACCACTTTATTCCCACACAAGACTTGGGGGCACAACAGCAACTGGATAGTGAGCCGGGACATAGCAAGAAGTCCCCGAAGCAGGCTACAGCTGTCTGCCATACAAGTAGAGTTCATAAGAACATCGAATAGGAGGAACTCCAGTGTAAATTAGTACTAGGAGTACTTCATTTAAAGGCGCTTTAAGAGGAGACGTTCAGAAAGGCACATGTTGGCGGAGTGTTGGAGAGGAGTATTCCATCTGGCCTGGAGGTTGACTGAGTCCCTGACCCGGAGGACATGGCACGGAGGCAGGCACCTGTTGTACAACAGACTGTGAGTAAAGCTTTGGAACTACATGACCTGGTGTCCTCCACTTATTCCCTTCGCCATCCCGCCTAGCACAGCTGCCACCTCTGCGCCTGACACTACACCATCTACGTGTCACTTCACCTACACTGCCCTGGGACTCCAGCCCTGTCTGTGGAGGGCTATAACATCACTGCTGCACCACACCATCTGTCCCAGAGGATCAGTCTGCAGCGTCGGCTTACATCTTCATTGCCGAACACCACAGGTGGCGTCACGAATCACTTATAAACTTTCATCACCATAAGCATACTGAAACAACCCCTTTTACAATGGGCGCCCAGGGCCACGGGCCGGGTCACAGCTGCCGTGACATCTCCCGTTGAAGCTCATCGGACCCGGTACCGAGTACCCCACAGCCCTGGGTGTGAGGGCGACCCACAAGCAGGTGAACCTCAGCTCGGGCCACATTTTCAGGTATCCAGGAATCAAATGATTGATGGAGTCCCAGCAAACGAACCATGAGTGAACAGCAAGTTATCCCCTATCCTGTGGAGTGAAACTCTTTTGAATTCACAGAGACAACAATCCATCTAGTTCAACCTACGCCCCTGGGTCGCCCCCGTCCCAGGGCTGTGGGGTACTCGGTACCGGGCCGGTGTCAGTGGGATGTGTCACGGCAGCTGTGACCTGGTCCGTGGCCCTGGGCGCCCAAATCAATGGTGGTTTGTAATATAGTTTATGTGATAGTTTGTGACTCCACCTGTGGTGTTTGGCAAGCAAGATGTTAAGCCAACGCTGCGTGCAGATCCTCTGGGGCTGATGGTGTGTTACAGCATAGATGGGGTAGCTCCCCACAGGTGAAGCTGTAACCCCAGGGCAGTGTATAGGCGCAGGCGGTGTGAGGAGTGTTGGTATCCAGATGTAGCAGTGCTGACGGTGTTGGCACACAAATGAATAGAAGACACCAGGGCCTGCAGTTCCAAAGCTTTACTCACAGTTCATGGTACACACTGGTGCCTGCCTCCGTGCCGTGTCCTCCGGGGTAGAGACTCAATCAACCTCCCGGGCAAGTCAGGAGTCTCCTCTCCAACACTCCGCCAACATGTACCTTTCCTGAACGACTCCTCTATTGCGCTTTTTAGTGTGAAGAGCTCCAGTACCATGGTACTCTGAAGTTCCTCCTGTCAGATGTTCCTAACAACTCTACTTGTATGACAGACAGCTGTAGCCTCTCTCGGGGACTCCCTTCTCCGGAGTCCTGGCTCTCTATTCAGTTGCTGTTGTGCCCCAAGTCTTAGATGGGAGTAGTGCATTTACAGCCAACTACTCCACCGGTGTCTGCTGCAGAACCATAAGTGTCCATACAACCTCGGGGACCGGGCCCCGGCCTTGCGCTGAGAACCTATAGGCAGGGTTCCTCTTCCGACCCACAACTCCTTTATGTTCTCCTACTCCTTCGTTCCGCGCTGTTCCTTCTCTCTCTTATGGAAGCTTAGGTTGCAGTTCTATGTCTTCCTCCTTCTGTTCTTTTCCCGTGCCAGCTGGCTCAGGTCACTGAGGCAGCTGCAGCACTCCTTCCTCCATCCCTCTTCCAGGGATCCCCACTCCTCCCGAGTGGCCTCCTCTGACTGACCTCCAGACTGATCTGTAATTCTAAACCTTCCAACCCTTTATATATCTCAACTCCACACACCTCCCAGCACATCTCGTGTTACGAAGCAAGGACTCACGAAAGGTGCTCTGCTACCCTCTAAGCATGGAGCCGCAATGTGGTCAGTGCTGAGCTATCCTGTGTGTGGGGTGCAGGTGTTGGAGCGTGGAAAGGAGTTCACAACTTACCTAGTTGGTGGGGCACTACACCTTAGGAGAAGGTGCAGTACCTCTGTGGCGACTGAGCCTCAGGGGCGCCACACCCCTGATCCAAAGAACAGCAAAGTGATCATTATGAGACCATTTGCTTTCTTTTCTTATCATGACTAGGCCTTGGGGCCATAAAGCCTGAAACCCGGCAAAGAAAGAAAATTCCCAAAAATGACATTGCATGATTGAGGAAGAAGGAAAGACCCTAGACAAAGCAGTGGACCGCAGCATGACAGGTAATTGGCAAATTAACGGAGGTTGGAGGGGGTTCACCCCTTTTTCTGGCCCTCTACAATTCAGGCTTCAGGAGAGCAACTTTTTGTGAAATTTGTAGCGAATTTAATATTCTTCATGCAAATCCACTCATCTCTAGTGTCCATATAAACTAAGTATCAGTTTGTGCAGAGGTGTGTCCAGAAAGGTTAAGCATGGGTGTGTCCAATCAATAGACACACCTCTAAAGAGCCAGGGATAAAAAAAATCTAAAAAACAAAGCTTAATGTGTATAAAGCTTTCTAATTAAAATGTATTGTGCCTACAGGAGAAGGAGCTGTCACCACCAATATTACATAAGTTTCCGTGACATGGGTCATGCCAAACTATTCCACCTCCACATCCCTTTACTCTGAACTGTCATCTGCCCACCAGGCACACGCATCACTCATTCATTCAGTGTCCTCTGCCTGTTTAGTTAATTTTCACAAAAGTAACTGAGACATGAGATGCTGGATCAGCGATGAGAATGGTCTCCCGGGACTTCAAAGACTCTGTTACCCGCGTGCCTGAGCTGTTGATGGCCCACGATAACTGAGATTTTCAGCGTCTTTGCCAAGAAATTGTTATTTTAGTGGAAAATCTGCTACTTCAAACAGGACGACGTGACTGGAAACTATTTCACAGATATTACTTGCCATATTACAAAACAAATCCACCCTTAAGTTAAACCAACACCGTACATGTTAAAAGGGAATGCTTCCTTAAAGGGGTTGTGAGGAATTAGAAAAACGTGTGCTTTCTTCTAGGAATAGCTTGCCATCTGTCCACTTGTTAGGTATATTACAACTCGGCTCTAATGAAGATAATGAAGTTGAGCCGCAATGCCACAAAGAAGCTGTGGACTGGCATGGCACTTTTGTTGGAGCTATGGAGGAGCAGAGGTAAAAGTCACACCCGACCCTGTTGTCTGTGAGGGCCCTAAAGTCTTTTTGCCACATAAGTAGATATCAGTGTTAGGTTGGGGCCCTTTTACTAATTTTCTTTAGGGCCAAACATTTTTTGCCATTGATGCCATTGCTTCATAAATTATTGCCACTTTGGGTTTGGCGGCGTAATAATGCACCCTTTGACACTATATAGGCTTTGTAGGGCATCATATACAAGACCTAATGACCAATGCCCCCCATGGGAAAATCCTATGTATGGTCACATGATTAGCCATCTACACATTCCTCATACGTTTAGAAAAATGTACATAATTTGCATGGCCTCCAACGCTACTGCCCAGATGCTCCGAGCAGTGGAATCCAGCGGCTTCAAAGTGACTCAGATTAATACCAGAGCAGCAACAAGGGCTGCAGGAGGAGATGAAACCTCATATATGCGCCGTACACATTTGTGGACTGGTTGGAGTAGAAGGAGTGTGTGATTTATGCCAAGAAAGTGAGAAGAAAGTCATAGTTTCTATATTTGTGCCCGCTTCAAACATCTAACCTTGGAACCAGCAGTTTAAAGGAACAGAATGTGAATATACACTGTTGTGTGATTCTCTTTGACTGTAGATTCATAGCACACCAGATATGCTTAGATACACTGGCTCAGAAGGCTGAGCAGGCATATAATACACTTACAGTGTGTACGGAAAGTATTAAGACCTCTTTAAATTTTTCACTCTGTTTCATTGCAGCCATTTGGTAAATTCAAAAAAGTTTACTTTTTTCTTATTAATATACACTCTGCACCCCATCTTGACTGAAAAAAGCCACAAATGTAGAAATTTTTGCAAATTTATTAAAAAAGAAAAACTGAAATATCACATGGTCATAAGTATTCAGACCGTTTGCTCAGTATTGAGTTGAAGCTCCCTTTTGAGCTAGTACAGCCATGAGTCTTCTTGGTTTTCATCCAGGATATATCTTTACTTGGACACATGCATGTTTCCTTCAATTGCAACCAGTCGTCCTGTCCCTGCAGCTAAAAAATACCCCCATAGCATGATGCTGCCACCACCATGTTTCACTGTTGGGATTGTATTGGGCAGGTGATGAGCAGTGCCAGGTTTTCTGCACACATACCGCTTAGAATTATCACCAAAAAGTTCTATCTTCATCTCATCACACCAAAGAATCTTATTTCTCATAGTCTGGGAGTCCTTCACGTGTTTTTTTGAGCAAACTCTATGCGGGTTTTCATATGTCTGGCACTGAGGAGAGGCTTCCGTCGGGCCACTCTGCCATAAAGACCCGACTGGTGGAGGGCTGCAGTGATAGTTGACTTTGTGGAACTTTCTTCCATCTCCCTACTGCATCTGTGGAGCTCAGCCACAGTGATCTTGGGGTTCTTCTTTACCCTCTCCCACCAAGGCTCTTCTCCCACGATAGCTCAGTTTGGCTGGATGGTCAGGTCTAGAAAGACTTCTGGTGGTCCCAAACTTCTTCCATTTAAGGATTATGGAGGCCACTGTGCTCTTAGGAACCTTGAGTACTGCAGAAATTCTTTTGTATCCTTGGCCCGATCTGTGCCACAGTTCGGTCTCTGAGCTCTTTGGCCGGTTCCTTTGACCTCATGATCCTCATTTAGTCTGACATGCACTGTGAGCTGTGAGATCTTATATAGACAGGTGTGTGCCTTTACAAATCAAGTCCTATCAGTTTAATTAAACACAGCTGGACTCCAATGAAGGAATAGAACCATCTCAAGGAGGATCACAAGGAAAGCATGTGACTTAAATATGAGTGTCTGAGCAAAGGGTCTGAATACTTATGACCATGTGATATTTCAGTTTTTCTTTTTTAATAAATTTGCAAAAATTTCTACATTTGTTTTTTTTCAGTCAAAATCGGGTGCAGAGTGTACATTAATGAGAAAAAAATGAACTTTTTTGAATTTACCAATGAAACAGAGTGAAAAATGTAAAGGGCTCTGAATACTTTCAGTACCCACATATAATACATAAGGCATAACACATATATTACATAAGGCATATAATACACTTAATATAATACATAAGACATATATATATAATATAATAATAGGCATATAATACATAAGGCATATAATACACTTAGACTTGGATCCAGACATCTTCTGCAAAGACAGCAAACCTGCACTTGGAGCCTGAGTGATAAATACTCTGGCAGCTGAGCCATATAGAGGGATAAGCCCTCCTAGAGCCTTGTGTTTATCCGCCCCCACAATCTCATACTTTAAATGTATCCCAAATCTCCTTGTGACGCTGCATCCTAGATGAGCTTCTCATTTCCACATATTTAAAACCCAGAGTCAGCTGCATCTCTCTCTATTAAGCAAAATCCCCTCAACTTCCAGAATAAGAAAAGAGGGTTTATCGAGAAGAAAGGAAAGAATTCAGGAATGCTTTCCAGATGTGTTGTCCCCTGTGCTCAACACGCTGGACAATTTTATTATTACTAGATGGTGGCCCGATTCTAACACATCGGGTATTCTAGTATATGTATGTAGTTTATTTAAAGGGAATCTGTCACCCCATTTTTGCCCCATAAGCTGGGGCCACCGCCATCAGGGGCTTATCTACAGCATTCTGTAATGCTGTAGATAAGCCCCCGATGAAACCTGAAAAATAAGAAAAACACGTTAGATTATACTCACCGGGGGGCGGGGGCGGGAGCGGTGGGTGTCGCGGTCCGGTCCGGCGCCCCCTATCTTCATACGATGATGTCCTCCTCCTTGCTTCTCCCTGGTCTCCTGCGCACGCATACTTTATCTGCCCTGTTGAGGACAGAGTAAAGTACTGCAGTGCGCAGGCGCCGGCAAAGGTCAGAGAGGTCTGGCGCCTGCGCACTGCAGTACTCTGCTCTGCCCTCAACAGGGCAGATAAAGTATGCGTGCGCAGGAGCTGAGTGAGAAGCAAGGAGGAGGACGTGATCGTATGAAGATGGGAGGTGCCCGACGGGACGGCGACACCCATCGGACCGGACCGAACACCGGGGTGAGTATAATCTAACTCTTTTTTCTTATCTTTCAGGTTTCATCGGGGGCTTAGCTACAGCATTACGAATGCATTACAGAATGCTGTAGATAAGCCCCTGATGGCGGTGGCTGCAGCTGATAGGCCAAAAATTCCACGCCAATATCGCTGATTGCGGCAAATCCGTGCGGCAGGAGATGACCCGCGGCAACCGTCGGGAGATCAGCAGCTAGCACCGCAGATCTTCCGACGGTAGCGGTGGCGTGCTTCGTTCGAATTCCGCGCCAATTCAAGACCAGACTGCGCCTGTCGCTGATTGGTCACGCCCAGCCGGCCGCAACCAATCAGCGAAGCGGGATTTCCGTTACAAAGAGACAGACAGAATTAGACTATTATATAGTAGATAATGACCAGTTATATGGGACAGAGCGAATCCATTGCACACTGATCCACTGGGGCTCACTATTTAAATTCTAAACTATCTATCTATTCAATATCTATCTTCTATGTGTTAGTACTCACCTGGTGAGATATATTTATGAAGTCACAGGTTAGGTGAATACATGGACCCAGCATGTTGGCACAGCAGGCCGTAAAGCAAGTGGAAAGGATCCAAATGACAGGCTATGTTAGATGGCAAGAAAACAAGTAAAGCAAGGCACACCATAAACCACAGAACCAGGAGGGAAGATAAGAGCAGGAAAGGAGATGACAAAGGAAACCAGTAGGTCTGAAGCAGATTTTAGAAACTACAGGAGTCTACGGAAAAGTGCCGACAGTGTAATATGAAAAGTCTATGAATTGTAGTTCGTAATGCTTACAATAAATGATAGGTTAACCAGCAGGTCTCGGAAGAAGTAGATATAGATTGTAAAATCAACAGTAAATTGTATTGTAATGTGAAAAATCTCTAGCAACAGTTCCTAATGCTTACAGAAAATGATGGATTTACCAGCAGGTCTCAGAAAGCAGTTTACACCTAAGATGAAGCTGAAGGAACTGGATGGTGGCTAGTCCAAGACGTTTAGTAACTGAACACAACACTAATGGTATGTTTCCAAGTTGGCGTATTGGCAGCGCTTTGTATGCAGCTCCACCCAAAGTGCTGCCCCATTTTATATGTGTAGGCGGCAGCCAGGGTCGTAGTCATGGCCCGCTATGATGTCTGCTTTAGCGCAACCTAGCCACCCGCACCACATACAAACAGTCCCACTGACTTACTGGCCTGGTTCCCAGAGTACTCCCCAAGACGCAGAGACACTTCTTCCTTTGATCTGGCACATAAAGAGACAGAGTTCAATTCGCAGCAAGTCCACATCAGTTACAGCATCAACGCAGAGTTCTGCACAGTTCACATCCCTTACTTTCCCTGTGCTCTTCCCTATGTCCTTCAGTTTGTGCCCGGGTCGTACCGTCTCGACCAGTACTGCAGCGTCCTCCCTGCTCAGCTTCACTACGTTCAGGATTTCCCTTGTCCGTTTCACCCCAGACATGAGGGCATCTGCCCATGTAGTAAGCTGACACATATTAGAGTGACCTGTGTGTCACTACTGCTTCACTTCTGGCCCAAGGGCCTTAGACAGCTGGGCTTCCCACTTCCCAATGTGATGGAGCTAACCGCCCTGTCCGGGCTATGCAGCCCTACTAACTAGGAAAAGGAAAACCCTCTATCTTATCCACAGTTCACTCCTCCTATGTAAACTATGTACACTATTGTACCCCATCTAGTGTCCACCTTGAAGTACTGTACTTTCCCTATCTACACAACATATCTAATATATAAAGCTCAATGTGTGTGTGTGTGTATGTATGTATGTGTGTATGTCTGGGATTGGCATCTGCACCGTCGCAGCTACAGCCACAAAATTTTGCACAGTCACACGTCTGGACCCCAAGAGCGTCATAGGCTATGTTGTGAGGCAAAATTTTAACCCTGTGCATTCCAATTCACCAAACAATTTTGCCCCTAGGTACATAATGGGGAAAAAGTGTATGTATGTATGTATGTTTGTATGTCCAGGAATGGCATGTGCACCATCGCAGCTACAGCCACAAAATTTTGCACAGTCACACGTCTGGACCCCGAGAGCGTCATAGGCTATTTTGTAAGATGAAATTTTAACACCGCGCGTTCCAATTCAAACGATTTTGCCTAGTATTCTTATCATTTCTATGGCATTATCGTCCCTCTGTAAAGCTAGAAATAACACAATTTATTACCGTGCCAACACAGACCACCCTCTGTCACAGACTGCAGGGGGAGCCCAGTATCACACAGGATAGGATTAGATACATGGCTCAGCAGTCAGTATCACACAGGATAGGATTAGATACACAGCTCACCAGTCAGTATCACACAGGAGATGATTAGACACATGGATCAGCAGTCAGTATCACACAGGATATGATTAGATACACAGCTCAGCAGTCAGTATAACACAGGATAGGATTAGATACACAGCTCAGCAGTCAGTATCACACAGGGTAGGAATAGATACACGGCTCAGCAGACAGTATCACACAGAATAGGATTAGATACACAGCTCAGCACACAGTATCACACAGAATAGTATTAGATAGACGGCTCAGGAGACAGTACCACCCAGGATAGGATTAGATACATGGTTCAGCAGTCAGTATCACACAGGATAGGATTAGACACATGGCTGAGCAGTCAGTAACACACAGGATAGGATTAGATACACTGCTCAGCAGTCAGTATCACTCAGGATCGGATTAGATACACTGCTCAGCAGTCAGTATCACACAGGATAGGATAAGATACACGGCTGAGCAGTCAGTAACACACGATAGGATTAGATACACAGCTCAGCAGAAAGTATCGCACAGGAGAGGATTAGGTACACAGCTCAGCAGACATTATCACACAGGATAGAGTTAGATACACAGCTCAGAAACAGGATGTGCCAAAGGAGAGAACATTTTCATTCCAAGAATTCCACTCATTCCATCTGATTTGTTTTTTGATTTTAAACGCCTCCAGTTTCCAGTTCAACTGCTATTTGCAATGTCCATTAACAGTGCTCAGGGACAGTCCTTGAAAGTAGTAGGGATCGATTTGCAATCTCCATGCTTTTCTCATGGTCAACTTTACGTGATCTGTTCAAGAGTTGGAACTGCCAAAAATCTGTTCATCTTTGCACCGAAAGGAAAAACCAAACATGTTGTTTATTAAAAGGCTCTTGAATGAGTTGAAAATAAAATACTATCAATACTTGGGTAATCGTTTAGTTAATTTGTGTTGCAAATCTGTAGTGTTGAATGTATGATGTGAAATGTTTTTATGTGCAATATAATCATTATAATTTGGTATAACTAACCACAGTTGGTTACTATGCCCAGGCAACGCCAGGCTCTTCAGTTAGTAATATATATATATAATATATATACATAGCAGCATCAGAAACATTATACATACAATACACGCAGTACAATATCAACATAAGGAAAGGGAGTGGAGCATCGCACGGTCCCGGTACACCCCTTACATATAATGGGTGATTCCACATGTATTCATTTCATCCTATACATAGGCTGTGTAATTTATCTTATGGAGACTGAGCATCTCCGGAAGATAAATAGACATGCTGTGGTCTATAAAGACGCGCAGCATGTGCGTATACGCAGGTCTGCCACCTGCATCTTTGAACATATAGTGGAGATGGGATTTCATAAAATCCCCTCCACTATGCTGTAACATCTGGACGCTGTGGCTGTACGCAGTGTCCAATCTGCAGCGTTTCCTGACCGTGGAAACATACCCTTACACTAACCGACTACTCTAACACCTCTGATGTGTCTAAGTAAACATTAAAAGGCCTTGAATGATGATCTCATTTTCTATAAACAGACATGGAACAAAGCAAAAGGTGGATGTCAAAGTGGAAGGGAGAGGAGACTAGGCCAGTTATGATTGGTAACGTACATAGTCTTATGAACCATCATGGCATTCCTTGAAGGCCCTTATTGCACTTTTCCCAGGCTGGAAAGCATCCTGTTGTATAGCTAAATGACACATGTTTTGGCCAACACCATCCTAAATTATTTCTATCTGAAGACTATTCAAGGTAGTCTCAAACGCCTTCAGTTATGCACAGTTGCAACATTTCATTTATATTGCGGTACTTAATAAAAGTAATGGTATAATAGAAATAGAATATGGTCCATGAAAAGTCTAGTATTAATTTTACAAATGTTGCAAGAATAGTCCAGTCATGTTGTATGGCTTACTTCTTCTGTTCCTTCTTCATGGTCAATTTGTGGGGTGGGTTACTTCTTGTGACGCTCCTTCATAACCAACATGCTGGATGGCTTACTAATGATCTTCCTCCATTGCCATTTAATGGAGACCACTACTGAGCTTTTTGAAGGCTGATGTATTTTCTAATAGTCAAAACCAAATTTAATCATTGGTTTCGAAGGACCATTCATTGTCGTTTCAAACTTCTTCAGATCTCCACATTTACCACTTTACATTTATATTAAATAAAATAATGTTGCGATGGAATGAGAATATAATCCTTGAAAAGTCTAGTATTAATTTGACAAATATTTCAATAGGTGTGTGGGAACCAGCCCAATTCTCAAGAATTTCAGGCTGACAGCTCTAAGAGTTAATGAACGGGTTAAAAACTACCTGGAGGATCCATAACACATCCATAAATAGAGTTGGCACTGGCAGCACTAGGAGGGGGCACGGTGGGGGAGTCCAGGCAAAAAGGAGGTCATCGGTGGGATAGGAGTGAAAGCTTGGTGAGGAAATACTGAATTTCAAGACTGCATTAATTCCAGGGTAACTTTATGACTTTCCTGGCTTAATGTGTGTCACTAAACCTGCTGACCTTGTGTAAAACCTGAGAGGTGATCAAAATCAAGAAAAATTGCCTGCCGTCCTAGCCTGGTCCTTTATGTTTCCTGTGGGAAAATTGGAATTTATAAGAAACATGAATTGAGCTATGCTTGACGGGAGGTAGAGGAGTGAACGTGCCAAGGGAGGCTCTGTAAATACTTATATATGGATATACACCATAGAAATGAGAGTGGACCATTCTAAGACATTATATGTCCCATCGTAATGAACCGTTCAAGCCACAGCTGGTTTTGCTCAATGGTACTATGGAACTGAAAAAAAGACATCTGTTTTTTATGATAAACCAGAGATAAACTGATGGAGGAACATAGAGCAACATCAAATTGTCTTCCCACTCTGGGACAATGACTTTATATAAACACCTCATATCTTCTAGATTCTAGACCTTGGGAGAAGCAAACAGTGGGAAGCCTACTCCAAATTGTCCAACTAACATTGAACATTTCCACTAAGAAAACTTTAAGGTGGTCTTGGAACTAGAGAGCAATGAGTCGATTTGTAGGACCCTGGCCAAGACCACATCAGTAGTTTATGGTCCCCCAGAGCAACATCATCATTAAACACACATAATCAGAAGAGATGTCTTGGAAGTCGGTAGGTAGGAGGCAGTTTTCAAGACTCCAATCCATTGGGCATGGAATACTGACCAGTCTTGCACTCATCTCGTCTTGAAACATTTTAGAAATTTAAAGACTATTAGATCAAAATTGATGACTTAGGCTAGTTTCACACTTGCTTTTTTTTGCAGCGCGTTTTTCCCGCAAAAAAACGCATTAAAAAAACGCATACAAAAGCATACAACTGCTGCGTTTTTTTCAAGCATTTGTATGAGCATGCATGAAAAAAACGCAGCGTTTTTATGCGTTTGTATGCGTTTTTAGTGCGTTTTTACCGCGTTTGCGTTTTTTCCAACATTAGGTGGCCCCTCACACTAACCCAAACCATGACTTTACTAACCCTAACCCTGACCCTAACCCTAACCCTAACCCTAACCCTAACTAACCCTAACCCTAACCCTAACCCTGACCCTAACCCTTAACCAAACCATACTTAACCATAACCCAAACCCTAAACCCTAACTAACCCTAACCCTGACCCTGACCCTAACCCTAACCCTAACCTAACTAACCCTAACCCTAACCCTAACTAACCCTAACCCTAACCCTAACTAACCCTAACCCTAACCCTGACCCTAACCCTTAACCAAACCATACTTAACCCTAACCCTAACCCTGACCCTAACCCTTAACCAAACCATACTTAACCCTAACCCTGACCCTAACCCCAACCCTAACCCTGACCCTGACCCTAACCCTAACCCTAAACCCCTTTAACTAACCCTAACTCTAACCCAAACCCCTAAATTCCATGGTTAAAAAAAAAAACCGCTTGTGCAAAAAAACGCATACATAAGCATGCCAATGCGCACATATGCGCACCCATAGGCTATAATGGCCATTTTTAGCGCAAAACGTGCGCATATGTGCGCATGCGCTTTTTTGCAGGGCCAAAAAATGCAACATGCTGCGTCTGGAAAATACCAACGCACACCCCAAAAAAACGCAGCGCATGAAAATCGCATACGTGCGCATGCCAGCGCGCAGGTATGCGCACCCATGTTAAATATAGGGGAAAAAACGCATGCGCACGTATGCGTTTTTTTCCAGCGCAAAAAAACGCAAATGTGAAACCAGCCTTAGAAAAGTTGACGTTATTCAGCTTAGGTCTGGATATTGGTCAAGAATCGGGTGGCCAATCTAATTGACAAATCAATCTCCTTAGCTATCCGGAGCAGCGCCATAGACTTTGAATGGAGCTGCATCACACTTGAGCAGCTTCCGCCTCATTCAAACTGAAGTCACAGGAACTCCTTTATCGCGATTTGCATAGCTCCTCTTGCTGCTTGTTCTTATGCAGAACCAAATATATGATATTCTATGAAAATTGAGCAATAGGGAAATTGTATCCAACAAAGATCTTGAAGTACCAAAAAAAGCCTCCTATACAAAATAGATAGTTATCATTCGAACAATGGTTCTGCTGATCATTTGTCTGACAGCTATTTTTCCTGACTCCACCATACACAGAAGGGTTCTGTCTGCAGCTTATCTTACCAAGAACAAAGTGTCACGGATGTGTCAGAGGCTGCAGACTGTTGCACTGCATCTGTCTGCAGAAGGTCTCAGCAGTTTGCTTTGCAGACTAGTGACCACCTCCACCGGCGGTAATGGACACATCAGGACCTGGGTGATTTTAACTCCCAACTTTCTGTCAGGAGTTGCGGCTGATATTTCCTATTTGCACTTCTCTGTTGAGGCTTTGAGCTGTAGCAGTCTGCTAGTGTCCTCTTGTAGTTTGGAGGGCTTCGGCGTTTCTCTCTTAGTCTACTCAAGCTAAGTGTCCCCCTTGTTTCATTTATCCTTGCTGTCTTTAGAGTTAGTGAGATTGACTAGCGCTTATTCTGTCCTTCTCGGTGCAGGGCTTATCACCAGGGTCACACAGGGATTAGGTATTCTGCTCAGCGATAGGGTGCGGAACCTATATAGGGATGGTGGGACAGACAGGGTGATGTTAGATCTGTCTAGGGGTCTCCCCCTTCACTAGTGTTTGGTTCCCCTTCCCTTATCCCTTTGTGCATGACACTGTGCGTGACACAAAGGATCGGCAGTCCAAAATCAAAAATGCCATCTCTACCACATTATCTATCAGGGGAGAATTGTGAAGTCCCCATACAGATTTGACTGTTGGATGAATTCTCTTATATCAGTGGGTTTGGCAGATGCTAGTCTAATATGTGTAACTAGAGTTGAGCGAAACAGGTCGGTCATATTCAAAAGTCAGCGACTTTCACTGAAGTCGGGTTTCATGAAACGAAACTCGGCCATAGCGTGAGGTCGGCCACAAGGTCGGCGACTAGAGCGCCAAAGTCGCGTTTCAAAAGATGCTTCCAGCGCCCTTTTTCAGCCAATGATGGAGGACGCACACTGTGGGCAACTTGATGACATAGGCATCGGTCACCACCATCTTTGAGAAGGGCATGCAAGTGATTGGCTTGCTTTGTGTGGCATCACAGGGGCTATAAAAGGGCGTGAACACCGACCTCCATCTTACTTCTGCCGATATTAGCATTAGGGAGAGGTTGTTGCTGTTGATTCAGAATAAGGGAGAGCGTTAGGCAGGGAAGAAGAACCAAAAAACTGCTTCTGCTGTTAGCGATTTCCACTTACAACACAACACTTTGTGTGCAGTGACAGGGGAGGCTCTATTTTTGTGCATCAGCTCTTTTGGTTATTAGGCTGCCTTTTAAGGCTCCCTGATAGCTGCATTGCTGTTTGCACACTGCTGTGCAAACTGCTTTTTTAAAAGCAAAAATACTTTTCTTCCTCTTTTCTGTACAGTTACCAAGCGTTCATTTTTCCACCCTTTTGTGTGTGCAGCAGTCCTGCTTATTAGGCTGCCTGCGTCCATACGTGAACTGAGAGCATCATTGTCAGCGTCCTCCTATCTCTAGTGAGATCCAAATTCTCACCAATCCTATAGACACCCTCCACCTTGTCATACACCATCCAATTTCCAAAACAAATATCCTGGAATAAAAAAGTAAAAAAAATATATTGCAAAAATTGCATGAAGGTAGTAATAATAGTAATAATAAGGGTATTTAGTTAACATAATTTTGATCAAAATAATGTAGAAGCCATCCCGCCACGTCACGGCAACCCTTGTGGGACAGTCCTAACTCTTGTATTTAAAACCTTTCCACTTGTCAAGTGACGTAAATGTGAACAAGGACAGAGGGACTGAACCACCAGTAATAGTGTGGGCCAGACAGGATGGATTTTCCAACTCAGAAACAGGGCGGTCAAAATTATGTTAACTAAATACCCTTATTATTACTATTATTACTACCTTCATGCAATTTTTGCAATATATTTTTTTTACTTTTTTATTCCAGGATATTTGTTTTGTGTTTTGTTTTTGGTTTTCTCTGTGTAAAGGTCATGTGTTCATATGCAATTACATTTTGCATGCACATTAATTTACTTTTTCTGCTCAGACCCAGTTTCTCATTTGTTTCATTGTGCATTCTGTGCATATAAGGGTGTGACCGCCCTGTTTCTGAGTTGGAAAATCCATCCTGTCTGGCCCACACTATTACTGGTGGTTCAGTCCCTCTGTCCTTGTTCACATTTACGTCACTTGACAAGTGGAAAGGTTTTAAATACAAGAGTTAGGACTGTCCCACAAGGGTTGCCGTGACGTGGCGGGATGGCTTCTACATTATTTTGATCAAAATTATGTTAACTAAATACCCTTATTATTACTATTATTACTACCTTCATGCAATTTTTGCAATATATTTTTTTTACTTTTTTATTCCAGGATATTTGTTTTGTGTTTTGTTTTTGGTTTTCTCTGTGTAAAGGTCATGTGTTCATATGCAATTACATTTTGCATGCACATTAATTTACTTTTTCTGCTCAGACCCAGTTTCTCATTTGTTTCATTGTGCATTCTGTGCATATAAGGGTGTGACCGCCCTGTTTCTGAGTTGGAAAATCCATCCTGTCTGGCCCACACTATTACTGGTGGTTCAGTCCCTCTGTCCTTGTTCACATTTACGTCACTTGACAAGTGGAAAGGTTTTAAATACAAGAGTTAGGACTGTCCCACAAGGGTTGCCGTGACGTGGCGGGATGGCTTCTACATTATTTTGATCAAAATTATGTTAACTAAATACCCTTATTATTACTATTATTACTACCTTCATGCAATTTTTGCAATATATTTTTTTTACTTTTTTATTCCAGGATATTTGTTTTGTGTTTTGTTTTTGGTTTTCTCTGTGTAAAGGTCATGTGTTCATATGCAATTACATTTTGCATGCACATTAATTTACTTTTTCTGCTCAGACCCAGTTTCTCATTTGTTTCATTGTGCATTCTGTGCATATAAGGGTGTGACCGCCCTGTTTCTGAGTTGGAAAATCCATCCTGTCTGGCCCACACTATTACTGGTGGTTCAGTCCCTCTGTCCTTGTTCACATTTACGTCACTTGACAAGTGGAAAGGTTTTAAATACAAGAGTTAGGACTGTCCCACAAGGGTTGCCGTGACGTGGCGGGATGGCTTCTACATTATTTTGATCAAAATTATGTTAACTAAATACCCTTATTATTACTACCTTCATGCAATTTTTGCAATATATTTTTTTTTTACTTTTTTATTCCAGGATATTTGTTTTGTGTTTTGTTTTTGGTTTTCTCTGTGTAAAGGTCATGTGTTCATATGCAATTACATTTTGCATGCACATTAATTTACTTTTTCTGCTCAGACCCAGTTTCTCATTTGTTTCATTGTGCATTCTGTGCATATAAGGGTGTGACCGCCCTGTTTCTGAGTTGGAAAATCCATCCTGTCTGGCCCACACTATTACTGGTGGTTCAGTCCCTCTGTCCTTGTTCACATTTACGTCACTTGACAAGTGGAAAGGTTTTAAATACAAGAGTTAGGACTGTCCCACAAGGGTTGCCGTGACGTGGCGGGATGGCTTCTACATTATTTTGATCAAAATTATGTTAACTAAATACCCTTATTATTACTATTATTACTACCTTCATGCAATTTTTGCAATATATTTTTTTTACTTTTTTATTCCAGGATATTTGTTTTGTGTTTTGTTTTTGGTTTTACCATCCAATTTCTGCCTGTTACATTGAGGTGTAATCTCTACTGGGCCTGAGACAATAGTTCAGCGTCTTCAAATCTATAGTGAGATTCAAATTCTCACCAATCCTATAGACACCCTCCACCTTGTCATGCACCATCCAATTTCAGCCTGTTACATTGAAGTGTAATCTCTCCTGGGCCTGAGACAATAGTTCAGCGTCCTCAAATCTATAGATTCTCACCAATAGTAGATACACCTTCTACCTTGTTTTACAGTACCATATAGCTGGTGGTATTTTGGGTACATTTTCACAAAAATGAGGAAGTATGGTGGAAGACGCCATGGAAGTGGGCGGGGGTTGCCAGCTGGTCCCGATGGTGGTGGTGGTGGTGTTGCATCTGTTGGTAGTGGCAAAAGCACAATAGCACCTAAGGCAGGAGGTGTTGAGCCTGCGTCATCGTCTGGCTCCGCAAGGCCTCGAAGGCTCTCTTTTCTGGGAGTAGGTAAACCACTTTTAAAGCCGGAGCTTCAGGAACAAGTTTTGGCTTACATTGCTGACACAGCCTCCAGCTCTCTCGCCTCCTCTTCTGAAGTTTCAAAAAATAAAAGCACTGAATCGACAGTGGAGGCTCCTGGTCAGGAACAACACCTTTCCTTGTGTCCTTCACCCCTACCAAAAGTGAAGGATGTGGCACGCCACACTACCGATTACTCCATGGAGCTCTTTTCACATACCATGCCTGGGTTAGCAAGTCAAATCGTGAATTCCCCAGTCCAAGATGAATCTGACATGGTGTGCACTGATGCACAGCCACTGCTAGATTTTTCGGCTGGTACATTCACTCAGAACACTACATTGTCCTTGCAGTGTACTGAGGCAGAATCAGACCCTGATGAAACTCAGGTGCCCCTTCACGCCTACTATAGCACCTTACACGGTGACAAAGAGGAAGTTGCAGATGAAAGTGCAGGTTCCTTGAGCAGGTGGGGGGGGCATACTCATGGGCGATGGCACTGGCACAGGGCCCCTCATAGTACGCAAAAGTGTCTCTGCCGGTGGGAGGGCCACCCGCCGTCATACACACCGCCGTACTATGAGGGGCCCTGTGCCAGTGCCGTCGCCAATGAGTGGGCCCTCCTGCTTGCTCAGGATCACAGCACTTGCAAAGTTGAAATACTTACCTCTCCCTGCTCCACCGCCGTGACGTCTTCCGCATTTCCTGACTGTGACATTCTGGTCAGAGAGCGCGATGACATCACGTCTGTATGCCCTCTGCCTAAACAGTCCAAGTGCAGTGAGATGGAAGATGGGGACGACGAGGAGTCCAGACTAGTACAGGGATTCCATAGCGAGAAGACTTATTTAATTGTTTTCAATGGTGGGACAGCTATTTTTAGGGAGCACTATACTCTGGAGAATGATATATGAGGCCCACCATACACTGGAGCATTCCAAAGGTGGACATCAGACACTGGAGCAGCATTTACAGGGCCCATTATGCACTGGAGCATTAGAAATGGGTCCCATTATATATGGAGCATTATTTGGGCCCATAACACAGTGGAGCCATGGGTCCATGGGGACCAACATATGCTATTATGTGGAGCTCATCATACGTATACTGTTTCAAACATTATATGGGACCAATGATTCTGCATGGAGAAATATATGGGCCTCATTACTCTGTATAGCGCACTGTGCGGTGGCCTTAATACTGTATGGAGTAATATACTGTCCGTTTTTGGAGCTATTGGAGAATTTAAAATGGATATCAGTCATGAGATGTAAGAAGTGAAGTATTTTTCATTGTACTATACCGTTATTTCTCTGCCTTATCAGAGGATCATGAATTGTGGCATGTGTTAAAAGAGCCCAGTAACACTCTTTGGCCCAGGGCCCACGAAAATCTGGAGCCAGCCCTACCCCCCCACAACTTTAGCCAAATAACCCCCAGTTTTCAATGCCTAACTGTTGTTATAAAGTAAATTAAGGTTGACAAGTAATAAGAATTGATGTTTTTGGCATTAAAATGGGCACTGTAGGTGTGTTTCCTGTCCTCCACTCCCTGCCGAACTTGGTTCCCCATTGACTTGCATTGGGTTTCGTGTTTCTGTCGCCTTCGACTTTTCACAATAATCGGCCGATTTCATTCGACCCGACTTTTGAGAAAGTCGGGTTTTATGAAACCCGACTCGACCCGAAAAGAGGCAAAGTCGCTCATCTCTATGTGTAACAATTATGTGGGTACTATGGAATCTGATTGCGTGGGATAAAACGAAACTGAAACCAAAGCTGAGAAAAACAAATGTATTTAACAAAGTAAGAAATTGAACAGAATCTAACATAGATCTTCCTGCAATAGTAACAAAGTGCTCAGCATAATATAGAAATAATCAACAAACTAAATAGCATGGCGCGACCACTAATACCAACCAGTCCAGCAGTAATATGACGCAGGAGTGCACACAGCACTTAAACGTGGAAGTCAAGCAATAATATTAATGAAAATGCACACAGTACTTAAACGTGGGAGTCCAGCAAGAATATGATGACAAGTGCGCAACTTAAACGTGGAAGTCCAGAAATACAAGTGGAGCATTAATAGGAGAAGGTCTCTATATGTACCTTTTGGGCTGAAAAGTCCCACACAGGTTCAGCACTGTAGCCCAACAGATACAGTCCAAGAAGCGATAATGATGTCAGAATTTCTTACTGACCACAGTAGTTCAGAGGAGAGTAGCTCCTCACTAGAAGTCCTGGACAATAGGTAACTCAGGTCAGGATCAAGGAGCCACACAGAGGATTGAAGCTCAGGAGCTCAACAGCAACAAAATACTCAGGCAAGGAGGAACACCCATTCGGACTTAAATAGCAGGACAGACAGGAAGTTGCAGGACAGAGCGAGGTACAAGATTCCATCTTGGACAAGGACAAACAGGCTCAATGGAAAATCCGGAATCCTTACAATATGTTTAAGGGGCCTTTAGTGTTCCTGACTTATTGGAAATAGGGTATTTTTCTTACTAAAGAGTCATGAAAGACAGTGATGAAAAACATCTTGTGACCATGCTTGGTTTTTAGCAATGGCTGCGGGAGTTCATTGAAGGAAGGGAATTTTCCCCACAACACAGTCAGGCTCATCTTACAAGGGATCATTCCAGTGAATTTTGTAAAATGAAACATGCCATGGAAACTTTCATTTTTGATGAACGGCCTGCATTGAGGACCCCCAAAATGATCCAATAGATGCCATCATTTTTCATGGACTCATGTCCCCACCATCAAAGACTCCAAGAATCCAAAGTTCTAAATATTGACCATCACCTTGATCAGACAACCATGCAATGATCTTTTCTTCAAAACTCTGAATTTTCCCATGAACTGTGGGAAACCATATGGACTATGGACACCCTTATTGCAATGAATTTTTCACATTAGGTCTTATCCTTGACAAGCTGACTCCTATCTGAAACTAATTTATGAAATATTTGTATTGCGAATTAAAAGCTTAATATAATAATAATAAATAAAAGCTTAAAGTACAAAAAAGAGTGTATATTTGGAAAATCCAAGATATTTAGGACTCAATCCTACTGTGTGTGGTCGATTAGGTTAATATGCCGTATTATTATCTTTAGCTGTGAGACACTGAAACCCTTAACTGCTTACATTCAAGCTTTTGGCTCAGATGGAGAGATTTTTTTTTCAAAAACACAAATTTCCATTGGCAGTCAATGTTGAACCCTGAACTAAGGGCTGGGTAGTAGTGTTTGTTGTGCTACAGGCAGGAGGGATGTATTATATTTTGATCTTTTAACCTGGAATAGTTCTGTATCTGCTTGAGGGCATGTGTTGTTATCTTGCTGAGAAACCTCATGTTGGACGAATGTTTAAAGTATCTGGAATCCCACATATCTTCAATGATGAAATTTATAAGTGGAAGAAGATTGATTAATTGTGAAATGTTCCTGAGATTTCATATTTTTGACATGTCAATTAGATATGATGGGGTTGAGAGAGTTGACTTGTTGACGAGGCTTGTACAGGTCAATTATGAAAACTCATCAAATTTAATAAGTCATTATGGTTCTAAATTTAGGGCTGCAACTATGGAAACACCTAGAAGAAGCCAAATACCAAAAAGTGCAGGGATAATTTCCCGTATGGCCACGACAAGGATTCCAACTCATAGACTCCTCCAATGTGCAACCCCTTTGCAGTATACATAATATTACACTGTCCATTCAGTCTGAAGTCTGAAGGATATGCTTTGGTTGACGTGTGCTTATACTGGTGTAAGCAGGTGCCCTGATGCAGTAACGCAGGGAATGCAGAGCAAGGTCCAACACAGTGCTATTTAATTTATAACAATAGTGAACTCCTCGCAGGGAGATAACAGTGAATTAACAGTAGAATTATGATATAACACTACAGTCTTATTATTAAACTTCTCTTGTCGTGATTTCTCTGTCCTTAACCGCATGCAGTCCGATGAGAGTTGTAATACCGGCCACAGCCGTCCCGGCGTTCTCAGATGCATCTTGCCAACAAACGGTCCAGTTTATGGCGGCAACGGACAGTCACTGGTTTTGCCCGTTTAGCCCAAAGTCCATCAATCTGTAAAGCCTGGATGGGAAGTGCCGTAGAAGTCTCTGCCTGGTGCGTGCTCTGCTGCACGCCTGCCAAGGAGGGGGAACGCACCTCACTATCCTGCACCTGGCACTCGCTTCTCAATGCGAGCACTGCACACTGTTTGGCTGGCCGCCCGACACTCTGCATGCTCACTGACTCTCGGGGGTCCTCAGGTAACCTGTACCAGGGAGCGGCTCTGCAATCTTTCTCTTTCTGCGGAGCGCTGTACACCTCTGCTTCCTCTCCCTGCAGACGGGAAACTGAACTTTTTTCCCCGCGTTTACTGCTCTCTCCCCGGTCTCACCACGCCTCCTCTCACCAAGTCATGGGTCCTGTCCGGTTCCCCATTCTTTTCCCCCCGGGAACACTGGACGCAGCCTCGACAGTTCCGGACACGGCATTGCACAGGTACCTGCAGCCCAGTCTTTCTCCTTACACTGGCGAAGTATGAAAAATCATTGCTTTCCAAGGGTTATCCGGCCATACATTAGAGACTTACAATCCATTGCAAGAGCTGGTTTTCCCAATTTGGATAATTAATACTATTCAACCACAAAGAGGCTGATTTATGCTATGTAGAGAGCTGGGAACCTTTGCTTTAAGGCAGTGGTTGGGTTACCAAATCATGGACTCTTCCAATAGTGTGTTTCTGGGTTTGGCTATTCTATGCTATCCAGATGCCAAGTTGAAGCAAATTAGTGCAAAAGACATCAAGCCATAACACAGTAAGTCATTGTAACACTCATACAGGTGGATGAAGCATCCAGATCAGGCTGTTGTCTTGAATAGAGAGAAGAAAGTCTTCTGCTATGACCCTTGTGCCCCACCATGACGCCAGATCTCAGTAGACATGCAAAGAAAAGTGGTGCTGGGATCCAATACTTTATCATCAGCCAAATATTTTATTCTAATGGTGTGGTTTTGGAGGAATAAGGAGGAGGACAAGAATGTTTGGGGAGAATGGGGTCAAGCAGTTGACTTTGTTGAAGTTTTATTCGAATTCTACTATGCGAATGCAAAATTCTATTTCTATGAAAATCCAACAGAGAAATTGACATGATGAGTGAAAAGACTAAGGGAAAAAGGGTGAGAAAATGTAAAAATAACGTGAAATATGAAATGATCCCTCTTAAATGGATCCAAAATCATCTCTGGTTTTCCGTCAGGAAATTGCAGAGTCCTGATCGGTCTTCTCCCAGCTCAACATCACGCTAACTATTTGTGATTGAGGAATGTAAAACAACCTCCTGTTATTCCTCCATGGGCTTCAGGGAAAGTTCATGCAATACGTAGTAATAATAATCTGTAGATGAAAGAGATTTCCTAAATTTGAGCATTTGAAAAGGAAACTTTTGGTCAGATGTTTAAAGGGGATCAATCCCCTTAATACCTTCACGACATATCACGCATATTTTTCATGTCGTGTCCCTGTCTTTGGGCTCATACTCACTTGCGAGTGACTCGCACGATTCTTGTGCGAGTCTTCCGCATGAAAACCTGGCACTGCCACCGGCACTCGGACCAAAGCGTGCAGCTACATATATTTCTATGAAGCCGCACGCTCCAGTCCTAGTGCCAGCGGCAGTGCCAGATTTTCATGCAAAAGACTCGCACGACAATCGTGTGAGTCTCTCACAACTGAATATGAACCCTTTGATGCGGGCTCACATGCTGAGCTCGCATCTTTCTCAGCACATGACAGCTGATTTCATAGCTGTGGAGCTCCACCTGCGTGTCATGATCCATGCTGGATTATGACAGGTTTTGAATAAGTAACATTTTTTTTCCTTTGAGCTGGTTGCTTGGAGTTGGCTTTGCCCCCAGTGGCCATTGGGGTTATTGCACGATGGTGTCTTTTGTTCTAGTTTGCCCCCAGTCGTGGTTAGTGTTATTGCACATGATAATAAAGCAGGTGTGATTCCTTGGGTCCTGACTATAAAGGTGTAGCAGGTGGTTTCACTCACTGTTGGTGATATTGCTCATTTCCAACCAAGACTGGTGAAGGAAGGAACTTCACAGAGCAGCTCAGGGGAGCTCTGGTGTAAAGTCTGGTGAAGGAATTACAGAGAGGTGTTCCTTGCAGCTCTGACGAAGTTTGGAGAAGTAGCAGCTATTCTGTAGGAAAGCTGCATTCTGGTGGTGAACTCTGTTGCTGGGAGCAATAGCAACAGAGCAAAGCTAAGTGGTGTTTACCTGTTTGTCACTTTCCTCAATGTGTGTTTTAGTGCAGTGATGGGATTAGTTTCTGCACCGTCCACTTCACTAGTAAGGGATTGGTTCAGGGCGAGCTAGGGATTTCAGGTATCCTGATTGGCGCCCGCTGCGGAACCGGCCTAGGGATCGTTAGGAGTGTAGAGACACTGACTCTGGGGAGTACAGGAGGTCTCCACGTCCCCATTCCCTATCGCAGGGCCACCATTGTAATTTTTTTTTTTTCTGGTTTTCCCCTTTATTCTGAAATTCGCCCTGCTGGAGGCGGTGTATCCAGACATACGTGTACTACTGAAATTCGCCTGCTGGAGGCGGTGTATCCGGCTGCACGTTCTATTATTTAAATTTGCCCTGCTGGAGGCGGTGTATCCAGGGTCACGCGTGTCATATAAATTCGCCCTGCTGGAGGTGGTGTGTCCAGTCACACGTGACCATAACATTATCACCAACCTATAACATTTTTTCTGCTGAGCCATGGACCCAAGGCAGACCTTTGCTCAAATGCTGCAAATCTTTACTGATGAGATTAGGGGGCTGCGCGGTGAGTTGGTGCAGCAGCTGCAGCTGTTGGTGGGCTTTGGGGGTCTGGTTCAGGCACAGGCTCAGCCAGAACCCAAGATATCCCTCCCTGACAGGTTTTCTGGAGGGAGAGATCAATTCTTGGTATATCAGCAAGCCTGTAAACTATACTTCAGGCTGCGCCCTCGTTCATCAGGGAGTGAAGAGCAATGGGTGGTAATCATTATGTCCCTTCTTAAGGGGGATCCCCAATCCTGGGCCTTCTCCCTGCCGGACGATTCACCAGCATTAGAGTCCGTGGACGTGTTTTTTTGCGGCTTTGGAGCTAGTGTATGGGGATCCTGATGGCGTTGCCCTGGCGGAATCCCGACTCCATAGGTGTAAACAGGGAGCCCGGGTTGCTGAGGAGTACTCCTCAGAGTTTAGGAGGTGGGCCACTGACACTCAGTGGAATGACCCTGCACTTAGGAATCATTTTGTGCAGGGTCTGTCTACAAAGTTGCAGGATACTCTGGTGCAGTACGCCGCCCCCAGGTCGCTGGAGGCCGCCATGTCCCTTGCCATCTGGGTGGATAGACGCCTTAGGGAGAGACATACACAAAATGTGCCTCTTGTTGTCCTCGCTAGGGAGGAGGACCCACCAGTGCGGACGGAGGAACCCAGACAGCCCGGTGTTGTTGGTACTAAAAATAGGGTGTCTGCGGCTCGTCGTGGTAGGGGGGTATGTTTTTCATGTGGGAAGCCGGGCCATTTCACGGGAGCCTGCCCAGTATGTGCCAAGTCTCCAGACGAACCCATGAGAGTAGGAGGAGCTAGTTTGTGCATGGAGCTGCCTATGATTCAGGGAGTGGTGTCGGCATGTTTTTACTGTAGGCAGACTGGTCATGTTGTGAAGGCTTGCCCAATGCGCGCCAAATTATCTATGCCATCTCAGAAGCCGCATTCCCCTGGTCGCTTGGAGGGAGGCGACCAGGGAGTGTATATTTTCTCCATTTTGCCCTCCCAAGGTACTAAGTCAGCAGAGGTGTTGGCTGGCGGGGTACCGGAGGTGATACCGGTGCTTGTGGACAGCGGAACAGGAGTCAGTCTGGTGGATGCTCGCTTTGTTCAGACTCATGGCCTGAGGTGTAGGACACTAGCCCAACCTATAAGCGTCCAGGCCATAAACTCTGCTCCTCTGAGCCAGGGGAGCTTGACCCAACTCATAGAAAATATCCATCTACGTATAGGACATCATGAGGAGTCCTTGTCATGCTACGTCTTGGAGGGAATGCCAGTACCTATCGTTTTAGGCCTCCCTTGGCTGAAAAAACACAACCCGGTAATAGATTGGTGGGCGAGAGAAGTGGTCAGCTGGGGGCAGTCGTGTGAGGGCTGCTGCCTAGGGACTACTGTCTCTGCCGTCTTTCTTCAACCGACCCCTTTCTCTCCAGTGAGAGCAGCAGATGTGCTGCAGGAGAGTAGGAGCAAGTCTCAACCCTCGCCATTAGCCAACCCTGGGAGGTGCAGACCTCGTGGTGGAAGGGGTTGGAGGGTGGTGTACCCCGTGGTGAATTGCGGGGGTGTGAGTGTGGTGACACAGGGGGACGCCTCTGTTGTCAGTTCCAGAAAGAGTTCACCATATTGTGACAAACGAATGTGTGGCAATAAACGTTCAGATCCGGACCTGTGTGTGAAAGAGCATGTATGGGTGGCCACCAAAAAACATCCAGTGGAAGTGTGTTGCGGAGTCTTACCAGCTCAAGTTACCCCCAAACATACACATACACAACTCGTTCCCCAGGTCGGCGCTTCAGAGATCTGTGGTGCCTCCAGAACATATATTACCAATACCAGCGGTGCTCGTTTGTCATCAACCTGATGTGCAGGTAGTTGCAGGGGTGAACTCTGGATCTGGGCATCCCCTCTGTATGTGGTTCCCTGGTGAGGAGCGGTCTTGAGGGTCCGGAGGACCCTCATTAAGGGGAGGGTACTGTCATGATCCATGCTGGATTATGACAGGTTTTGAATAAGTAACCTTTTATTCCTTTGAGCTGGTTGCTTGGAGTAGGTTTTGCCCCAGTGGCCATTAGGGTTATTGCACGGTGGTGTCTTTTGTTCTAGTTTGCCCCCGGTGGTGGTTAGTGTTATTGCACATGATAATAAAGCAGGTGTGATTCCTTGGGTCCTGACTATAAAGGTGTAGCAGGTGGTTTCACTCACTGTTGGTGATATTGCTCATTTCCAACCAAGACTGGTGAAGGAAGGAACTACAGAGAGCAGCTCAGGGGAGCTCTGGTGTAAAGTCTGGTGAAGGAATTACAGAGAGGTGTGTTGTGAGTTCATTCTCTGGTTCACCAGTTGTGAGTTCTCCTTCCAGACTCCCTCTGGTGGTAACAGGAGGTAGTGAGGCTGACTTGATCGGTGGAGATCTGCCACCAGAGGATGAGGATGACGATTGGACCTCAGGAGTCTCAGATTGGATTTAAGACAGCCGACGCCCTATTCAGTTGCTGGTGATTTCTTCTGGCTTGTCAGCTCTTGGTTTTCAGCTCTGTTCCAGTCATCTAAAGCTAAGTTTTTCTGCTAATGTACACACTTGATTTTGTTGGTCTATTCAGTTTTTTGTGTGGTCACCCTGCCCCGGCTGGGGGCTGTGCTGAATTTCCACTCTTATTTATCAGTATTTTGCCAATTTGCTTTTTGTCCCTTACTAGTTTGGTCTCTTTTTGCTCTGTCTCAGAATATTTCAGAGTGCTGATATAGTGGGAGAAGTCTAGTGACTTCAGGGTTAATTTTTCTATCAGAAGTGTTGGACATTATTTTTGTAGGGTTTTTTGCAGGTTGCAGACAGTGTCTTTCCTTTCCTTTCTAGTTAGGTTGGGCCCCATCGTTTGCTCAGCCCATTTTCCTGCCTGTGTTTGTGCCTTCATCTTGTTTCACCGTCAATACATGTATGGGGGCTATCTATTCCTTTGGGGTCTGCTCTGGGGCAGTTAGTTTTCCCCTTTTCATGCTTCAGGCTTATTTAGTCCTCCGGCTGTGACGAAGCGTCTAGGAACATCGTAGGTACGCTCCACGGCTGCTGCTAGTTGTGTGGTAGGAGCAGGGATCTGCAATCTGCATAGTTACCAACCTCTCTGGTTTTCTGTGACTTAGCTTGTTTTGCTTTTTTCTCCTCGGTGACCCATTCATAACAGAATCACCAGCCATACCGCAGATTCTAGGGTACTCAAAAGCAGGAAGAAGTTGTTAAAAAAAAAAAAAAGTGTCAGAATTTTTTTTTTTATATATTTTTTCCTCTTTTTCTCTGGGGCCGTAGGAGGATTTTTTTTCTTTTTCCTAATGGAGATTAAGCAATTGTCTGATCGTGTGGAGCAGCTGGCTGCTGAAGTGCAGGGAATTTCCACCTACCTCATTCAGTCACATGCTGCTGAACCTAAGATCCCTACTCCTGATGTGTTTTCTGGGGATCGGTCTAAATTTCTGAATTTTAAGAATAATTCTAAATTATTTCTGGCCTTGAAGCCTAACTCATCGGGGAACTCTGTGCAGCAGGTTAAAATTGTCATCTGCTTGCTGCGCGGCGATCCCCAGGATTGGGCTTTCTCTCTGACACCTGAAAATCCTATTCTGACTAATGTGGATGCATTTTTTCAAGCCTTGGGGTTGTTGTATGATGAACCTAATGCTGTTGATCAAGCTGAGAGAACCCTGTTGGCATTAAACCAGGGTCAGGATTCTGCAGAGTTATACTGTCAAAAATTCTGAAAGTGGGCGGTCCTTACTACATGGAATGATGTGCATTGGCAGCTCTCTTTCGGAAGGGTTTATGTTATGGATGAGTCACCGAAGGAGGAAAAAACAAAAATAATAGCTAAGTCCAGAAAACCAGAGAAGTTGGCAGCTATCGGATTGCAGACCCCTGAACCTATCCACAACAACTAGCAGTAGCCGTGGGGGGTTCCTACGGTGCCCTAGACCCCTCGATCACAGCCGGAGAACTAAATTAGCCTAAAGACAGAAAGGGGAAATCTAAACTGCCCCAGAGCAGACCCCAAAGCAATAGGCAGCCCCCAACATTTAATGACTGTGAAGCAAGATGAAAAACACTAACACAGATAGAAAGATAGGTTGAGCAAATGATGGGGCCCAAGCTAACTAAATAGGACAGGATAGAAAAGCTGCTGTCTGCAATCCGCAAAAACCCTATCCAAAAATGTACCAACAGACTGATAAGAAAAACAGGCCCTGAAGTCGCTAGGCTTCAAAAAGACTATATCAGCACTCAGGTATATTCTGAAGACAGAGCCAGAGATCAACCTATCAGAGACAAAAATGGAATTCAGCTCACCCCCGGCCGGGGATGGCTGAACTCCAAAAAACAAGGCAAACAAAACCAGAACTAAAGTGTACAAAAGGCAGAGCAAAACTTAGCTTTGAGAATCAGAAATCAGACTGGTCTCCAAGAATCCAGCAGGAAAATCACCAGCAAGGCAGCAGGGCGTCAGCTGCCTTATATCCAGTCATCAGTTCCTGTGACCCAGTCATCATCTACCTGCTCAGCTGTTTGGTAATCAGCCTCACTACCTTCCTTCGCCAGAAGAGGGAGTTCATCAGACCTCACTGGTGAAGGGAAAAATTAACTCACAACAGTACCTCCCTCTTGAGGAGGGGTCACCGAACCCTCATCCATGCCACCAGGGCGATCAGGGTGAGCCCGATGAAAGGCACGCACCAATCTTTCAGCATGAATATCAGAGGCAGAGACCCAGGAATTATCCTCCTGACCATAACCCTTCCACTTAACCAAATACTGGAGTCTCCGTCTAGCCAGACGGGAATCCAGTATCTTCTCTACCTCATACTCCATGTTACCTTCAACCAATACAGGGTCAGGAGGTGACACCCCAGGAACTACTGGTTCAACAAACCTCTTCAACAAGGACTTATGGAACACATTATGAATCTTAAACGTGACAGGAAGAGCCAGCCGAAAAGAGACCAGATTAATAATCTCCAAAATCTTGTAAGGTCCAATAAATCTAGGCTTAAACTTAGGAGAAGCCACCTTCATAGCGATATTTTTTGATGACAACCAAACCATATCACCCACCTTAAACTGGGGACCAATGGTCCTATGCCGGTTGGAAAACCGCTGGGCCTTTTCCTGGGAGAGAGACAACTTATCCACCACTTGGTCCCAGATCTGGTGCATTCTCTCCACCACAGTGTCAACACCTGGGCAGGCAGAAGGCTCCACGTGCCCTGAAGAAAATCGAGGATGAAACCCAAAGTTACAAAAAAAAGGTGACATCAAAGTGGCAGAACTAGCTCTATTATTTAAAGCAAATTCGGCCAAGGGCAAAAATGAAACCCAATCATCCTGATCAGCTGAAATAAAACATCTCAAATACGACTCCAAAGTCTGGTTTGTTCTCTCCATCTGCCCGTTGGTCTGAGGGCGAAACGCAGAGGAGAAGGACAACTGAATTCCCAGCTTGGAACAGAAAGTCCTCCAAAATCTAGACACAAACTGAACTCCTCTGTCAGACACAATGTTCTCAGGAATCCCGTGCAAGCGAACTACCTGTTGCAAAAACAAGGGCACCAACTCAGAGGAAGATGGCAACTTAGGGAGTGGTACAAGATGGACCATCTTAGAGAATCTATCACAAATCACCCAAATAACAGTCATTCTCTGAGAGACAGGCATATCAGAGATAAAATCCATTGAAATATGGGTCCATGGCCTCTTGGGCACCGGCAAAGGCATCAACAACCCACTAGAGCGAGAACAAGGTTTAGACCGGGAGCAAGTCCCACAGGACTGCACAAAATTCCTGACATCACGAGACAAGGCGGGCCACCAAAAAGACCGACTTACCAGATCTCTAGTACCAAAAATACCTGGATGACCAGCCAATGCAGAGCAATGAACTTCAGACATCACTCTCTTCCTCCACTGGTCAGGAACATACAACTTTCCACTGGGACAACGCTCAGGTTTGTCCTCCTGAAACTCTTCCAGAGCACGTCTCAAATTGGGCGAGATGGCAGAAAGAACTATCCCCTCACCTAAGATGGTAGCAGGCTTGGTCACAACAGGAGAATCAGCAAAGAATTTCCTAGAGAGGGCGTCTGCCTTGACATTCGTAGTGCCAGGAAGAAAAGAGACCACAAAATCAAAACGTGTGAAAAAAAAGGCCCACCTAGCCTGCCTAGGATTCAAGCGTTTGGCCGACTCCAGGTAAATCAAATTCTTGTGGTCAGTAAAGACCACGACCTGGTGTTTAGCTCCCTCCAACCAATGTCTCCACTCCTCAAATGCCCATTTCATGGCCAACAGTTTCCGATTCCCCACATCATAGTTACGTTCGGATGGGGCGAACTTTCGGGAAAAGAAAACACAGGGATTCATTTTAGATGTCACAGATCTTTTTGGGACAAAACAGCTCCTGCACCAATCTCAGAGTCGTCCACCTCTACCTGAAATGGGAGTGAGACATCAGGTTGCCGCAGAACCGGAGCGGAAGTGAATCTTCGCTTCAGCTCCTGAAAGGAAGAAACAGCCTCCGGAGACCAATTCAGCACATCAGCACCCTTCTTAGTCAAATCAGTCAATGGTTTGGCAATACCAGAAAAATTATCTATAAATTTACGATAAAAATTAGCAAAACCCAAAAACTTCTGGAGGGCCTTCAAAGAAATGGGCTCAACCCAATCATAAATGGCCTGTACCTTGGCCGGGTCCATTTCAATAGTTGACGGAGACAAAATAAATCCCAAAAATGAAATCCTCTGTACACCAAAAAGGCATTTAGATCCCTTGACATACAGGGAATTCTCCCTCAAAATCCGGAACACAGTCCGAACATGTTCCATATGAGAGTCCCAATCCTTGGAAAAGATCAAAATATCATCCAGATAGATGATTGAAAATGTATCCACCAAGTCTCGGAAAATATCATTCATGAAGCACTGGAAGACAGAAGGGGCATTAGTGAGCCCAAAAGGCATCACCAGGTACTCAAAATGTCCCTCCGGAGTATTAAACGCCGTCTTCCATTCATCCCCATGCTTAATGCGAATAAGATTATACGCCCCCCTGAGGTCAAGCTTTGTAAACCAGCAAGCACCTTTAACTCTGGAGAATAGATCAGAAATCAGGGGTAACGGATACTGATATTTAACAGTAATTTTGTTGAGGGAACGATAGTCAATACAAGGCCTTAATGACCCATCTTTCTTAGCCACGAAAAAAAAACCAGCACCTAAGGGTGAAGAGGATGGTCTAATATGACCCTTCTCCAACGACTCCTTAATATAGGATTGCATAGCCTCGTGCTCAGGTACAGATAAATTGAAAAGTCGACCCTTGGGAAATTTACACCCAGGGCTCAGCTCAATTGCACAGTCATAACTCCTATGAGGAGGCAAAGACGCAGACTCATTCTCACTAAATACATCATAAAAATCAGCCAAATAGTCAGGAACATCATGCGACTGGGGAGAGGTAGAGAAAACAGGAGCATCACTAAGGGCACACCGACAACCCCAACTCACTACAGACACAGATTTCCAATCCAAAACTGGATTATGGATTTGCAACCAGGGAAACCCCAGAACAATGGTATCATGCAAATTATGCAACACCAAAAATCTGCAATTCTCTTGATGGTCTGGGGCGACCTGCATTACCACCTGGGTCCAAAACTGAGGTTTATTCTAGGCGTCCGCAGAGGTGTCATAGGAAATCCACAACGTTTAGCAAAATCCAAGTCCATCAGGTTCAGAGCTGCTCCCGAATCCACAAAAGCCTTAGCGGAAAATGTGGACAGAGAGCAGATCAGAGTAATTGCCAGAAGAAACTTAGGTTGAACACCACCCACAGCAAATGTGTGTGCAAAACGTTTCTCTCGTTTAGGGCAGACAGAAATAATATGCGGGGCATCACCACAGAAGAAACACAGCTTATTACGCCTTCTGAACTCCTGACGTTGCGCTCTAGACAAAACTATATCACATTGCATAGGTTCAGACATTTGTTCACCAGGTGGCAACACCTTTCGTGCGGTTTTGCGCTCACGCAAACGCCGATCAACCTGAATGGCTAATGACATAGAATCGTCAAGACCAGAGGGAACAGGAAATCCCACCATAGTATCTTTTACGGTTTCTGACAAACCCTTCTGAAAGAGAGCTGCCAAGGCACCATCATTCCAGGTAGTAAGTACCGCCCACTTTTGGAATTTTTGACAGTACAACTCTGCAGAATCCCGACCCTGGCTCAATGCCAACAGGGCCTTTTCAGCCTGATCAATAGCATTAGGTTCATCATACAATAACCCCAAGGCTTGAAAAAATGCGTTCACATTAGTAAGAATAGGATCATCAGGTTTCAAAGAAAACGCCCAATCCTGGGGATCGCCGCGCAGCAAAGAGATGACAATTTTAACCTGCTGCGCGGAGCTCCCCGACGAGTTAGGCTTCAAGGCAAAAAATAATTTACAATTATTCTTAAAATTCAAAAATTTAGACCGATCCCCAAAAAACACATCAGGAGTAGGGATCTTTGGTTCAGCAGCATGTGAATGAGCAAGATAGGCGGAAATTCCCCGCACTTCAGCAGTGAGCTGCTCCACACGATCACACAATTGCTTCATCTCCATTGAGAAAGAAAAAAAAATTCCCCCTACGGCCTCAGAGACATAGAGTAAAAAATATACACAAAAAAAAAATTCTGACAAACTCTTTTTTTTTTTCTTTTTTTTTTAACAATTCTTTCCTGCTATTGAGTACCCTAGGATCTGCGGTATGGCTGGTGATTCTGTTATGAATGAGTCACCGAAGGAGGGAAAAACAAAAATACAAGCTAAGTCCAGAAAACCGGAGAGGTTGGTAGCTATCGGATTGCAGACCCCTGATCCTATCCACAACAACTAACAGTAGCCGTGGAGGGTTCCTACGATGCCCTAGACTCCTCGATCACAGCCGGAGAACTAAATAGGCCTAAAGAAAGAAAGGGGAAATCTAAACTGCCCCAGAGCAGACCCCAAAGCAATAGGCAGCCCCCAACATATAAAGATGGTGAAGCAAGATGAAAACACTAACACAGATAGAAAGATAGGTTGAGCAAACGATGGGGCCCAAGCTAACTAAAAAGGACAGGATAGAAAAGCTGCTGTCTGCAATCCGTAAAAAACCCTACCAAAAAATGTCCCAACCGTCTGAAAGGAAAAACAGGCCCTGAAGTCACTAGCACTTCAAAATGACTATATCAGCACTCAGGTAAATTCTGAAGACAGAGCAAAGAGACAAACTGATCAGAGACAAAAATGGAACTCAGCACACCCCCGACCGGGGATAGCTGAACTCCAAAAAACAAGGTAAACAAAACAAAACTAATAAGTTCAATAGCAGAGCAAAAACTTATCTTTGGGAAGCAGGAATCAGACTGGTCTCCAAGAATCCAGCAGAGAAATCACCAGCGACTCAGAAGGGTGTCGGCTGCCTTATATCCAGTCAGAAGTTCCTGGTACCCAGTCATCATCTACCAGATCAGGTGTTTGGTAATCAGCCTCACTACCTTCCTTCACCAGAAGAGGGAGTTCATCAGACATCGACGGAGAAGGGGAAAATGAACTCACAACAACTGAGTTACACTGGAGTTCCTCCTGTCTGATGTTCTTATGAACTCTACTTGTATGGCAGACAGCTGTAGCCTGCTTCGGGGACTCCTTGCTACTAAGTCCCGGCTCACTATCGAGTTGCTGTTGTGGCCCCAAGTCTTGTGTGGGAATAACGCGGTCACTACTTCTATTCCTCCGGTGTCTGCTGCAGGACCATTAGTAGCCATACAACCTCGGGGACCGGGCCCCGGCCTTGCGCTTGGAACTTCTAGGAAGGGTTCTCTTCTCAACCACGTCCTCTGTTCCCTTTTACGCCTCACGTTCCGTACTAATCTTTCTTTCTATGGAAAATCAGGCTTTCAGTCTATGTTGCTCTCTCTCTCTTCCTTTCCTGTGCCAGCAGACCCAGGTCACTGGGATCTGCTGCAGCACTTCCATCCATCTATCCCTCTCTCTGGGGATCTTCTCCCTTCTTACTCCAGAACTCACTTCCTCCACAACTGACCTCTCTCCTCAACTCTTACCACTCTTTTAGTGCAAACTAATCTCCACCCACCTCCCAGCACGTTTCGTGTTCCAAGCAGGGAGTCACAAAGGGGTGCTATGCTACACTCCAAGCAGGGAGCCGCCGAAGGTGCTTTGCTACACTACTTTGTGGTGTGGGGGTGCGGGTGTTGGAGCGTGGTCAGGAGTCTCCACCTTTCCTGGATGGTGGGATACCACACTTCAGGAGGAGGTGCAGTACCTCTGTGTCGACTGAGCCTCAGGGGCGCCACAGATATCAGTCATGTAATGTAAAAAGTGAAGTATTTGTCATTGCACTATACCAATATTTCTCTGACGTATCGGAGCATCATGAATTGTGGTATGTGTTAAAGGGGCCCACTGACACTCTTTCGCCTGGGGCACACATAAACCTGGAGCCAGCTTTACCCCCCCACAACTTTAGCCAAATAACCCCCAGTTTTCAGTGTGTAACTATAATTATAAAGTAAATTAAGGTTGACAAGCTTAAGTAATAAGAATTGATGTCGTTAGCATTGAAATTGGCACTGTAATAATAATAATAATAAATTTTATTTCTATAGCGCTGACATATTCCGCAGCACTTTACATTTCAGAGGGGACTTGTACAGACAATATACATTACAGCATAACAATAATCACATAGATCATAACAGATGCCAAGAGGAATGAGGGCCCTGCTCGCAAGCTTACAATCTATGAGGAAAAAAGGGGAGACACGAAAGGTGGGTGGTAACAGTTGCCCTGATTGTATGGACCAGCCATAATGTTAAGTGTGTAACAGTACGGATGCAGAGGGCTAATGGATGCATAAAGCATGTGGGAACATGATGGGGGAACCTGGTTATTGTAATGCTTTTGGCTGTGCCACACAGGGATAGATTAGGTTAATATGTTGAGGCGATAGGCCAGTCTGAATAATTGCGTTTTCAGGGCACGCTTAAAATTGTGGGGGTTGAGGACTAATCGTATTGACCTGGGAAGTGCATTCCAAAGAATTGGCGCAGCACGTGTATAGTCTTGAAGACGGGAGTGGGAGGTTCTGATTATTGAGGATGCTAACCTCAGGTCATCAGCAGAACGGAGGGCGCGGGTAGGATGGTATACTGAAACAAGGGAGGAGATGTACACCTACACACTGTAGGTGTGTTTACTGTCCTCCACACCCTGACGACTTTGCTTCCCCATTGACTTGCATTGGGTTTCGTGTTTCAGTCGGACGTCCGACTTTTCACGATAGTCGGCTGATTTCGTTCGACTCGACTTTTGAGAAACCCGACTTGACCCTAAAAAAGGCAAAGTCGCTCATCTCTACACAGCAGCTCTTCTTAACGATTCCAGCCTGCGTCCCTGAGTTCTGCATTGCCAACGAGGTCGCTCGTCGGGTCAAACACAGCGATGCGCGCTGGTCAGCGGGACGCCGACGACGAAAAAATGGCCCAGGACATTCGAGCACGATCAGCAATATCCAGCGGTGGGGGGGGGGGGTCACTGCTGCTTGTCATATGTAGTGAGATCGCTGGCGAGGTCGCTGTTGCGTCACAAAATCGGTGACGCTTCAGTGATCTCACTAGCGATCTCGCTATGTGAGAAAGGGGCTTAAGGCTATGTGGTCCCTCTCTCTGTTATGCTTGTGGTTCACTTCGAAGGTGTGGACCGCGTCGAGTAACTTCCTGTGAAGGACCTAGGAACCAGCAGGCAGCCCATCCCACCTGCAGCCCAGCACATACATGGTCGATTATCAATCCGTTAATTTTCATGATCCATATCTCTTGTTCTACCACTATTTGCATTTGCATATCTGACCATTGTATATGTACAGTATAACCATCATGTACATAGTGTATTGTCTAGTGTTCACTTAAGGCAATTACATATATAACTTGATTCCAGCTCACCCACCTATTCTCATCCACCTGGAGCTCAGACACCAACCTCGCCTTGGCCTCACATCAAGGAAAATAGAAAAAACTGGAGTTCGGCTCAACAGGACTGGATTTACCTTATCTTTTTCTTTTGTATGCACTATATTTTCTTTTAAAAATAAAAAGAAAAGGAAAATCCAGTCCTGTTGAGCCGCACTTCAATTTTTTCTATTTTCCTTGATTAAATATATAATTTAACCTTGGGCTGCTCTTTTATCTTGATCCACGAATCCATAAGTCCGTTTTTCGGCTTAGGCCTCTTTCACACATCAGTTTTTTGCCGTCAGGCGCGATCCGGCTTTTTTTTGTAAAACCGGATCCGGCGAAATGCAATGCTGGATCCAGTTTTTCCCCATTGACTTGCATTAGCGCCGGATCGCGCCGGATGGCATTGTGTTTCATCTGTTTTTTGCCGGATCCGGCTACTTGTCTCATTCCGGCATCTGGAAAAAACGGCTACTGTAACGTTTTTTGCCTCCGGCGAAAAAGCCGGAAGCGCCGGATCCGACGCTTCCGGCTTTTTACCACAATGAAAGTCTATGGGCGCCGGAATGCGCCGGATCCAGAAAAAGACGGATCCAGCCACCGGATCCGTTTTTTTAAGTCTGCGCATGCTCAGATCCAATTGGCCAGCCCCCAGGAAACAGATATAACCTTCTAGACGGATCCAGCAGAAAAACGGATCCGTTTCTACAGTTCTCCAAAATTTATGCCGGATCCGTTTTTTCTAAAAATAGCCGGATCCTGCCTGACGGCAAAAAACTGATGTGTGAAAGTAGCCTTATCCCTCCATGCTACCAGGGCTTGTTTCTGGCCTGATATAATCCCAATAATGGACTAGGCTTATACCTAACAAGGAACTTGTGGCAGTCAATCTTACTGGTCTGACCAGGTGCTGTTTCGCTGGTGCTAGAGAAAGGGGCCCCTTAGCCTGTCAGGGTTCTGAGCGAGTATGGCGCCATGCCAGTGACTGCGTGGGCCACATCCTCTCACTCCCTGTGTCTCCCGTGTGGACAGAGGGTGTCTGTAAAACTGTACCAAGCTGACCTTGTGTGCCCCCAGTGGATGTGGAACGTCACGTTGGTGAAAGTTGGGAGTCAACAATGCGTGATCCTTCTGACATAATAGTCAGGCGACACTTTGAGGTGTCGGTTCCTCAAAGGTGCAAAAAACGAAAACTAAAAAATGAAAACTGACTATGGTGTGACGGGGTTAAGGGTTTCTGAATATTGACAACTACGGCGCCTAATAAATGTCCAGCAAAGTGTGGGTCAGGTCAGGTGAAGGCATCACCCCTTACACTGAAAGAAATAAATTACTTATTTTTCAACTCTGTTGAACGACTGAGATTATGTACAAAGGGGAAGGGCATTTGTTACAAATGATACACTTATACCCTTTATAGAGAATAGTATTAGGACACCTCCACATCCCCTATAGAAGCACCACGTATCTCCGTGAAGTCACCTGCATATGAGCCTACAAAGTAGCTGTATGTAGGTGGCAGATTTTTAACCTAATCTGTTCGCAAATGTATATTTAGCAGAGAAAATTGGGGAAAACTCTTGGCAAACCACTGGCATACTGTTGACAATAAGTAAAGGTCTTGGCAGGGTAGATCGTGTAAAGCCAACAAGCAGGTCCTACAAGTGAAATGTGTTTCAATTACACAGGTCTGACTGTAGACAGCGTAGTGTTTCGCAAGAGGCGCCTGACTACGTGTGAATAGGACAGACAGCTGGAACACAGACGAGACGCTCACATCACTTATGCTTTCCAGCTGCTGAAAGACGGAAACTGGAAGCTGACGTCAAATAAGGATCTCACTGCCCATCATCTAATCTTCTCCACCTGTATTCTAACTCAGAATATGACTGGCTGCTCTTATATGCATATCTATCATAGTCGTAGAAACAATCAGCATGGAGCAAGTCTCAGCCTTTTCAGCACCATTAACCTCTAGGTTTAAGATATGTGGGGGACAAGAAGAGACAACTTAAACCTAGATGTTAGCCACCGATCCATCAATTATCTGAGAATATAAGGGAAAACCTTGAAAATCAATTTGTATAATACCTATTAGGGAATTTTGAATCAGTGATGTAGTATGGGGTAGTAGAGCCAGAGCGGCAGTTTCACTGGGCATTAAAGTTTATGCGGTGTAAAATTTATTAGGATAAGGACTAGGGTTAGAGTGAGGGATAGAAATAGGCTAAGAGTGATATTAGCATGAGAGCTAGGGTTAGGGTGAGGTCTAGAGTTAGGGGTAGGATTAGGGTGAAGGGTAGAGATTGAGTTATGGTGAGGGCTAGAGTTAGGGCTAGGGTTAGGGTGAAGGTTAGAGTTAGGGATAGGATGAGGGCTAATGTTAGGGCTAGAGTTAGGGCTAGAGATAGGGTTGGCGTGAGGGCAAGAGTTAGGGCAAAGGCTAGAGATAGGGTTAGGATGAGCACTAGAGTTAGAGTGAAGCCTAGAGATAGGGTTAGAGTGAGGGATAGGGTTAGGGTAAAGGCTAGAGATAGAGTTCAGATGAGGGCTAGAGTTAGGGTGAAGATAAGAGATAGTGTTAAAGTGAGGGCTAGGGTTAAGGGGGTTTTACACTAAGCGATATCGCTAGCAATATCGCTAAAACGTCACTGGTTTTGTGACGTTATAGCGATATTGCTAGCGATATCGCTATGTGTGATACTTACCAGCGACCGGCTCCCCCGCTGTCCATCGCTGATCGCGCGAGAATGTCCGGCTCCATTTCTCGTCGTCTGCTTCCTGCTGAGACTTCCTGCTGTGACGTCCAGCGACGCGTGGAGGCGGGCGGGAGGACGCAGGATCGCTGTGTGTGAATGGTAAGTATCGTGCGCTGCGTCGCTGCTGCATCGCTGTGAGATCTTTCTGTATGAAAGCTCACTAGCGATCATTTAGCGATGCACCAGCGATCCTGACCGGGTCGGATCGCTGGTTGGATCGCTGGTGCATCGCTAAATGTAAAAGGGCCTTTAGGGTGAGGTCTAGAGTTAGGGCTAGGGTTAGGGTGAAGGGTAGTGAATGAGTTAGGGTGAGGGCTAGAGTTAGGGCTAGGATTAGGGTGAAGGCTAGAGTTAGGGATAGGATGAGGGCTAATGTTAGTTAGGGCTTGGGTTAGGGTGAAGTGTAGCGATAGGGTTCGGATGAGGTCTAGAGTTAGGGTGAAGCCTAGAGATAGGGTTAGACTGAGGGCTAGAGTTAGGGCTAGGGATTGGATGAGGGTTAAGGTAATTAGACTGTTACATAAAAAGAAAATAAAGCAAACAGAAAGCAAATAAATATAACAATGTATAACTTTGTTTTTAAAATTTTTGCAAAAATCAGAAAAAAACTAGGAGATCAAAGCGCAAATTATAATTTCACAAGTATTTTCCTCAAATTATAATATATGTTCTTGAAGGAAAAGGGGTTCAATACTGTATTGCAGGAAGGGACTCCAATCATACTAACCACTGTACTTTCCTTGCCCTAGTTGCAATAGCAACCAACACTACACCATTGATCTGAAGTAATACAGGGAGGTCCCATGATCAGGCCCTCATCTATCAGCTAGAGGAGAGTGGCCTCAAGAAGTCCCTCGCAATCTGGAGGACTCAACATATCAATACATTACTCATTGACGTCAATGGAAACTACTGTATGTAATTCATTATTTTGCCTGTGGTAGCGCTGTAAAGAAATTGAACACTCAGGGCCAGATTCCTGCTGATGTAAAGGAGTCTTAGCAGAAACACATCCCTTGAACAGCTAATCATTAGGGGGGGGCTTGTAAAAAAAAAAAAAAAAGCACTTTTAGCAAATTTTTGTACAGACTCATCCAAAAATGTTGATCGATTTCACCAGAAGTCTACCCTAGTCTTCCGACCACCATGGTGGAAATATTTGCACACAAAGTTCTCCAAGTGAGAGAAATCATTCACGATCACGATCCAATGTGTGCTTCAAGGTAGAAGCCACAAGGGGGCAACAAGCCGCAAACAAAGCTGTATCCTAAAATCATATTCGGTCCCTATAGTCCTAAAATGGCATATAAGGGTGTGCGCAGTCAAGAGAAATATTTGGAAGAAAGGTCTGTAAAAATGTGCTCGTCATATATAGAGTGAGAAAAAGTCAAAGTAATATTGTCCAAAATAATACCATTGTACAACATCATATAACAGTACCATAAAGTGCTTCACAATACTGCCCTATAGTTCCCATATAACAGAGGAAAAAGGCCTTCAAATAACAGCAGTAAAGAGTGCCCAAGTAATGCCGGGAAGTGATGTCTACATAATAGTGCCAAACATTGTGTGCTTAGTATGTTGTACAAATTATGCTGCTATACAGTGACAGTACCATACAGCGCTAACATCATGCCTACATAACAGTTCTTAACAGGTAACAGCGTCCTAAACAAAGAGCTGAAATTCTAATATATGACACACAAATTATACTTCTACTCAGAGACAAATAACAGTAACATATGGTGCCCACATAAAGCTGATGCGTTCCTATATAACAGTGCCTAATGAGTAACAGTGTAGTACACAACAAGCTAAAATTATATATTGATAAATAACTGTACCATATGGTGCAGAAATATAATGTCTACATAACAGTGCCTAAAAAGTAACAAAGTACCAAAGAGATAAAATAATACTACTATACAGTGAAAGATAACAGCACCATGTGGTGCCGACAAGTGGTACCTACATAACAGTGCTTGGCAGGTAATGAAGTAGTAACCAGAATGAAGAATATAAAGCTATACAGTGACAAATAACAGTATTGTAAGAGTATGAGCAGGAACGCGGGATGCAGTGACGGGTCGCAGGCAGAATAAGGGTTAACAGGTTTATTTACAGGGGAATGTAATAATAATAATAATCTTTATATAGCACCAACATATTCCGCAGTGCTCTACAATTTAACAGTTTCAAACACAACAAAGTAACAACTTTAACAATAATACAATGATTAAAGCAAAATAAGACGACCCTGCTCGTGAGAGCTTACAATCTAAAATGAGGTGGGGGAGATACAGAGTACAGGTGTGTATTTACAATGGTGTATTTACAATGATGGTCCAGCCATCTTGAGGGAGTGATGGATAGATGGAGATAGTGAATGGGCTACTTACACATAAAATGAATGATTAGGGAACGGGATAGGCTGCTCTGAACAAATGTGTTTTGAGGGAGTGCCTAAAACTGTGCAAGTTGTGGCTGGTCCTAATTTGTTGGGGTAGAGCATTCCTGAGGATTGGTGCAGCGCGGGAGAAGACTTGGAGTCGGGAGTGGGAGGTACGGATTAGTGCAGATGTTAGTCGAAAGTCGTTTGCAAAGTGCAGCGGTCAGTTAGGCCAGTGGCGGATCTTAATAGGGGCGGATGGGGCGGTCACCCCAGGCCCAAGGTTTTTTGGGGGCCCAGGGGCCAATCCGGAGCTTCCCCCAATAGTCGCGTGTCGCGGCAATTGTCGGCGGCTGCGCTGCGCCGAATGGCTGGCTCAGTCACCTGATCCTCCTCCCCTCTCTCTGCAGCGTCCGCGCTCATTCCGGCCAGCAACTGGCTTCAGTTGGCTGCATCAGAGTGACGCTGGCCACTCACACTCTGGCAGCGGCTCCTCTGTTCCCTCCCCTTTGTTGGTGTCCATAGATACAGGGGGGCCCGGCAACTGACAGCCCAGCCGACGCCGTGTATTACAGGAGGAAGAAGAACTCTCTGGTGCCTGGTGGACAGTGTTGCAGCAGCAGCACTGTCTGTTCCTCACCTCTCCGAACTTGGGGGTAAGTCGCAGCAGGGTGGGGCGGAGGTATGTCATGACTGATTCATGTGGATGTGGGGAAAAACACTCTTTGTTATACATGTATTTTAGCCCTATGTTGATTGCTCATTAAATATTATAAACTGAATGTACATTTCCTGCCTATTGATGATTACCCTCTAAGAGTACACCGCATAACATCTGGGCCTCCGTCCTTGATTGCCGGCACACGTGTTTTAGCCCTTAGTTGCCTACCACATCTTTCTCTCACCTACTTTATGTGGATGTGGGGGGCATGGGGGGGTGGGCAGGGGGGCCTTGGTCAAGAGGGGTGCCGAGTGCCCAGACTTTAGGAACAGCCTCGGACCAGTGAGCAGTGCACTGCACGCATTATGTAACATAACCCATTCAGGTCCTCACATCACGTCCCCTATGGCCAGGTTCACGTTGGGCGATTTTGTGCGTATTGGCCGCAGGCCTACAGCTTATGTGCAACGTCTTTTTAGGCCATGTCCACACGTGGCGAAATGGTGGCGGGTTTTCCGTACGGACCCGCAGCAAACCAAGTGCTGCGGTCCGTACGGCTGTCAATTCCCGCACGGGGACCGCAGCGCTCAGCTAGCTGTATTTATGCATGATGGTTTCAAACTGCACAGGTGAGAGATCCTTTTCAAAACTTAAACGAATTAAAAATGAGTTGAGGAGTCAAATGGGACAAGACAGACTCAATCATCTCTCTTTAATGAGCATTGAACAAGAGCTTTTGAAGAGTCTAGACCTCTCAGAAATCATCAACGACTTTAGCACCAAAAAATCTCGCCGAAAAAGTCTGTGAGCAGTTTATGATCTTCAGTGTAAAAAAAAATCCAAGTTTCTAGTCCATTAAGAAATTGTTGCCTGTGCTCATTGCACTTTTCCTGTTAGGCTACCACCCACACAGATATACATCTGTATAGATAAATAATTATGTTGAATTATTGTTTAATATTATGTTTACATGTTCTTATTTGCACTTACATGTGGTACGGTGAATGTAGCCTTATGTTTACCTTGTATGAAGAAATACAGGCCAGTATATACCACATTATATGTTTTAACTGGAATATTTAATATTATTTATATTGTTTGACCATACAATACAATTTCTTGTGATAAAAAAGTAATTTTTCTTTGTTTTTATGGTCTAATAAATGTTACAATTTGTATACCTAAAAATCAGCATATGCAGTGTTTTTGTGAGAAGAGCCACAAAATTTTGACAGAAAATGTTTTCCTGGGAAGGGGGGTACTGGGGCCCAGGTTTTATGAACAGCCCCGGGCCCATGGTCCACTTAATCCGCCACTGGGTTAGGCCGATAGATAGAAATGAAGGAGGAGATGTAATGGGGTGCGGCATCATGGAGAGCGTTGTGGGTGAGAACAAGTACTTTGAATTGGATCCTATAATGAATGGGCAGCCAGCGTAACGACTGGCGAAGAGCGGACGCGTCCGAGTACCGATTAGCCAGATGAATGACCCTGGCTGCTGCATTAAGGGCCCCGTCACACATAGCGATCTCGCTAGCGAGATCGTTGCTGAGTCACAAGTTTTGTGACACAACAGCGATCTCACCAACGAGATCGCTGTGTGTGACAGCGATCAGCGACCGACCCCCCTGCCGGTATCGCTGATCGCTGCAGGAAAGACCAGGACATTACTTTCATCGCTGATCTCCCACTGGCCAGCATGCTGAGTGTGACAGGCGGGAGACCAGCGATCAGCTGGTAACTAACGTACACATCGTGCGTCCCTTAGATAGCCGATGTGTACCTTAGTTACAAGCGAGTTACAGGTGCCGCCGCAGCTGCCGCCACACGCTCGGGACCAGGAGGCAGCAGGACGCCGCCCGCGGAGAGGCCGGGGATATAGGCGCGCCCTCTGCTGGTGGAGGACTGGAACAGCAGGCGCCTGTATCAGCGGAGCAGTGGGGAGATTCTCCCAGTGCCCTGCGCCAGTCACTCATCCTGATCCCGGCTGCACATCACCTCCCGCCTCTGCATCAGCGCGCTGGTAAGTAACGAACACAGCTACGCCGCACGCTTGGCATCGCTGGTCCTGATCGCTGGTGAAGCTGTCTGTTTGACAGCTCACCAGCGATCATGTAGCGATTCACCAGCGATCCTGACACGTTGATATCATTGTCAGGATAGCTGGTGAGTCGCTATGTGTGACGGGGCCTTAAGGATGGACTGGAGAGGGGAAAGTTGAGTGATGGGGAGGCCAATTAATAGAGCATTACAGTACTCCATGCAGGGAATGAGGGATTGTATGGTGATGATATGGAATGGGGCAGAACTGGGAGAGAGGCAGGGTAGGTCAGGGATGAACAAAAGTTCAGTAATAAAGAGGTGAAACTTATCAGTCTGTAGTCTTCTTGGGTGCAGCTCCTCAGGGTTCCAACGTTGGCACCGACAACAGCGGCACATGACGTCTCGGTAAGGTCTGTAACAGGCGGGGATCCAACGGTGGCAACGACAACAGTGGCGCGATGTCCTTTCCAGTGGGGCCAAGTAACTGACAATACCTCGTCTTCTGGAGACAGTAGTCGATCTCCAGTACCTTCCAGTGCCCCTAGTCCATATACTGTAATGGCTAAACAACGGTAAGGGCCACAGTCCTGTACGAGCCCAGAGTGGCTCTGCAAATATATGAAGGCCAAGTCAAGTCACAAGTGTCTGGGGCTGAGATTTACTAGCACAGTCAAGGTGTATGTTACGGTCACGCTACCAGTCTCTTTCAGGCGGCACACGCACGGTATTCACAATCCTGAAGTGTCTGGCTCCTGGCTTTATGTCGGTCACCGGGCACACACTGCCCGTCTCTCTCTGGTCCCCACGGTTGGCGGCGGGCGACAACGGTCGCTGGTCTGTGTGGGGCTGATGCTCCCCAGACGGTGCACCTCTCTCTCTCGCTGCTGCAACACTGGGCCCAGTTCTGCTCTGTGTGCACGGCTCTGCTCTGCACAGCTCTTTCTGCAGGCGAAGGGGGCTCCTTCTATATGGCCTGTCGCCACACCGGTACTCTCTGGTGGAGAAAGCAGAGCGCGCTGCTCACCGCTCTGTGCGCTGCTCTCTGCGCTGCTCTCCGCCGGCGGCAGACTGCCCCGCTTTGCGCGCTTTTTCCTTTTATGCCTCTGCTGCTGCGTGCCCTTTTCTGGCTCTCCCTGCCTCTCTGTGTCTGCAGGAAGGTCCCTCCCACTTAGGCTTCCCTCAGACTGCAGGGGAAGGTCCGCCCCACTCAGGCTTCCCCCCGGGAACAAAGGATGCAGCCTCTCTAGTTCCGGACCTGGCATGCAGGTACCCACGATCCGGTCTGTCTCCTTACAATATCATATTGTGCTCAAATTATAACAGCCATACGGTGAACATTAACAAGTAAACATGGAACAGCACCAAAATATTAGTGCAATACTATGCCAAATAACAGTATTTACATATAGTGAACATTAACAAGTAAAAATTTCACAATACCAAAATAATAGTGCAATACAGTGTCAAATAACAGTACTATACATATGGTGAACATTAACAAGTAAACATTTAACAATATCAAAATATTAGTGCAATACAGTGCCAAACAACATTACTATACATATGGTGAACATTAACAAGTAAACATGTAACAGTACCAAAATAATAGTGCAATACAGTGCCAAATAACAGTACTATACATATGGTGAACATTAACAAGTAAACAATAACATGTAACAGTACCAAAATAATAGTGCAATACAGTGCCAAATAACAATACTATACATATGATGAACATTAACAAGTAAACAATAACATGTAACAGTACCAAAATAATAGTGCAATACAGTGCCAAATAACAATACTATACATATGGTGAACATTAACAAGTAAACAATAACATGTAACAGTACCAAAATAATAGTGCAATACAGTGTCAAATAACAGTACTATACATATGGTGAACATTAACAAGTAAACATTTAACAATATCAAAATATTAGTGCAATACAGTGCCAAATAACAGTACTATACATATTATTATTATTATGTATTTATATAGCTCCATCTATTCCATGGCGCTTTACATGTGAAAAGGGGTAATATAGACAAGTATAGTAAACATGTGTAAGACAAGGGACACACAAGTACATAAGGAGAGGGTACCCTGCCCGCGAGGGCTCACAGTCTACATATGGTGAACATAACATGTAACAGTACCAAAATAATAGTGCAATACAGTGCCAAATAATACTATACATATGGTGAACATTAACAAGTAAACAATAACATGTAACATTACCAAAATATTAGTGCAATACAGTGCCAAATAACAGTAGTACACATATGGTGAACATTAACAAGTAAACATGTAACAGTACCAAAATAATAGTGTGATACAGTGCCAAATAACAGTGCTATACAACTCCCACACAAAACTACTATGCCGGACCCCATCATATCGCCACATGAGGAACATATTTACTCATGTCTGAGTGTGGTGGAGACTCCAGGGAAATTGTCCTTTAACCCAGAGTCCCATAATCCAGCCATTACGTTAAAAAAGCCGTAACAGGGCTTTTTTTTAATGAATACATAAAATATCTTTCATAAAGAAGATGGGGATTAAATCTGACAGATTGTTGGGCCTAGTGGGAAGTGTTCACAGCACAGTACATATGTTCTTCTCCACCAGAACTTGTTTGGGCAAGTTTCCACCCTGACACAATGAACAGTAAACTCTCAGCGCTGTCTGTATTTACTTTGCATCCTCAAGGTTCAGTGGCAATAACAAATTTGGCGAGGCATCTCACATTACCCACCGCCTTGTTAATGGAGAGCCACTTGAGATTAACCCTTCATGTAGAGGAAAAATAAGAGCAGCCTTCTACCGGCTGAGGTTCATTTCTGACCTTAATCATCAATGGTTCCTATTTGTAGAACAGGATGTGAATACTCAACATTAGAATCTTATCAAATTTAGGGTGATGTTAGGTTGGAACTTCAACGGTTCATGCACCCCAATGCAAAATCGGTAACAGATCTCAACCCTACCATGTTCAATTTAAAATTCCAGTGTCATAGTGCATGGATGTAACTACTAGCTCGAGCCCCGCCCCTGAGGATCACTATCTGTTCAGTAGCCATGCAGGACTCTGAGCAGAACATACATAGTGTTGGGGGTCAAGAGTAGGATAAGAAACTTTCTCAGAAAACCACCTACCTGTAATTTCAAAATGGTCCAAAAAATAACCAACTGAGCCTGAATAACCAGATTCTTGGTGCTGAAAAAGTAGAGACCTTCTATAAATTACCTTAACGGGTGGTGGAGGTCTCTTTTAAATATTCTGCAGACCCTCGGAGCAGTATCTGGAAAAGGAGAACAATATGGAGTCTGAGGGTTCTTGTAATCCAGTCTTTTATTATATTATTTTGTTTGTTATTAGATATAGTCATATACTCATGAAAGGTTATCCTTTCTATAAGTTTAGGTTTTGGAACTGGTGGGAGATTTAGCCCAAACAATGTTACTCAACTGGCCAAATTTTCATGGTAATACCATTTAATCCAAGCAATAACAAATGTAAGTATTTACTATATAACCCCCTTTCCTTATTTTTTTTTATTCTTGAGTTCAAGGGCCACCAAAAACAAAATAAACCCCCAAACAATGCTGCAGGGATTGATTAGTTTAAGAGTAATCTTATCATACTTCCTCTGTTTAGAATGTCTTGGTCTGGAGTCATTAGCCCATTATTCCTATTGTTTATTCTACTCAGAAGCCACCTGCTGGCTGGGGCAAGGGTCTACACAGCTTATATGGAAAAAACGCTTATGAGGATTAGCATGTGTAATTACGGCATTTACATGTGAATGAGGCTTTAGTGCTATTCTCTAACCCGCTGTTTATGGAGCAGTCTTGCAAAGTGATGCCTAAAGGCCACTTTACATTTAGCGATGCACCAGCGATCCCGACCACGATATAACCCGGTCAGGATCGCTGGTGCATCGCTAAATGGTCGCTAGTGAGCTGGCAAACAGGCAGATCTCACTAGCGATGCAGCAGCGGTCGGCAGTCGCACTTACCTTTCAGACACGGCGAGGGTGACAGTCTTCCGCCTGCGTCCATGGCTCGCTCGTCGGCGCCAGCAGAAAGCCGAAGATGAGAAATGGACCAGGCCGATCTCGCGCGATCAGCGATAGCCAGCGGGGGAGCCGGTCGGAGGTAAGTATCACATGTATCACATGTGACGCTTTAGCGATATTGCGAGCAATATCGCTAAGTGTAAAGCCCCCTTAAAACTATAGCTTAGATTTACATTTTAACCACCCCGCCACAATGCTGCAAAATGAAAAGATGTATCATGGAGAGCAGAATGTGTAGATATACAAGGGATCATAAATAAGTGCCAACTCAAAAGATAATCCCATATGAAGATGCCCTTTAAGCCTATATGATTTGCCTCATTTCCAGTGACCAGTGGGAGTTATGAGGGGTCACACATAGTGAACCAGTTCAAAGAAATCAAAGTTCAAAGAAATCTTAATTCATGACAATGATGGGGGGTCAATAATGCCAGAACCCCATATATGTGAACTTTGGAGTGGAAACACTCTAAGCCAATGCAATTTGGTTCTTCTCTTCATCTAAAAGGTTTAACCCACTAGTACCTAAATAATACATAAACTGTATAGAGCAGTGAAGGTCAGGAGCCAAAGGCATTGTCATCTGCTTTTGGACACATGAAGTCCTTCATGACGGTGTAGGACAGAGAGCCCCCACTGTGTAACCAGGCCGGAACTAAGGGGGCTGTCACTTAGGTTCCCAGGGGGTATGTTCCCGAGGGAAGTAATTACAGGCCGGGATAGAGACTCTTCTGGAAAGTGTGGGGGCGAGGCGACTATAAAAGGAGCACAGGAGACCAGCAGGGGGCACTCAGCAAGCAGCAAGGAGAGAGACAAAAGGCAGGAAAGAGGAGCTTAGGTGGCGCTGGAGAGCAGGAGGGAGCCAGTGTCTTCCAGAGAGATAGGACGGGGGCTCACCTAACCCAGAGAGAAGACGGTACCGAGCGACGCGAGGAAAAGACACAGCGCTGAGACCTGCGGCCACCTCTGCTCCATCCCGTGGCTGCGGCCTGTATGCTGCCACCCGTGGCCGCCTCTGACCCGCTCCATCTCGCAGCTGTGGCCTGTATTCTGCCACCCGTGGCCGCCTCTGCCCCGCTCCACACCGCGGCTGCGGCCCAGATGCTGAGACCCGCGGCTGCCACCACCTCACCTCCGAGGGGCAATCCCGATGCTGGGGAACTCTCCTAGGGCCTGTTGTGCGCCTTCTGCACCTGGGCGTAGGAACGCCCGAAGCCTCCGACAACTCCTCGTCGGCTGGGCCCAGCGGCTGAGACGCCGAACAGATACCTCCCGGACAACAACTCTGCAGGAAGTCAGAGAAGGATGTGACTTTCAGTTGATTGTTAATTTATAGTTCCAGGACTCGTAGTCGGCCACATAGCGGCCAAACAGTTGCTGGCACTTGCCGAGTAGTCTAATACCGTGTTTTGATGTAGTAGTGTCTAGCTTCCCTGCGTGGAAAACTATTGTCAGTCTTATCGTTTATCCATATAATCCACATATAAAGGTTGAATTTAAGCTTGCTCGGTCTCTGGCTCGTCATTGCATGCTGCGTACCTGCGAGTACCACAACAGGAATTCCCATTCTTTAGGAAGAAGGTTCCAAGACCCAAGTCCCCCTTTCTTCATGAAGTTACAACCAAGAAACATGTTCCCCTACTTACAGGAAGCTAAACCCAAGAATCATATCTCCCTTACTGCGCAAAACTCAACCCAAGAACAGTGTCCCCCTTTTCTTCACAAAGCTAAACAAAAAAAACATGCCCCCATCTCTTCATGAAGCTAAATCCAAGAGACAGGTGCAGCTGCAGCCCCCAGAGCGCTGTAAGATCTGGCAACTGCCGCTGCAGTCCCTATAATGCCGCTATCAATGCCATATATACCGGGAGCGGCCTGGCTACCGCAGTACTCAGGGGAGTTACATACCCTGAGTGATTTCAAGGAGAGACTGTGCAGTTTATTTGAAGTGTTCCCCCTGTCTGAAAGCCAAAAAGTAAACATTCTCCTTGGACAGTTAACCGCTGCAGCTCAAAGAGAAGTAAAGTCCTGGCAGGACACTGATAAAGAGACTGTTAAGCAAGTTCTGGCTAAGTTGAGGAACACCTTTGACACCCGCCTGCTGCAGAAATAAAAATGAGGTTCTTTGGGTGCAAACAAAGGGTGCAGGACAGTATACAGGACTATACTCTTAACCTTCAGGAGGCACTGTGGGCCGTAAAGCAGATTAACCCAGACAGTGTGCAGGTTGGAGACAGATTGTTAAAGGAGCAATTCATTGAGAGATTCCTGTCCAGCACTCACAGGACACAGCTGTGCATCATGGCCCTGCAAAATCCTGATCTGAACTTTGCAGACTTCAAAGATAGGGCTATCCGGGTGCTGCATGAACCAAATGTTGGCCGCCCAGTGCCCCCTAGGCGCCCAGCAATTACCTACCACCAAGAAGCAGCATCCTTCCCTCAGACCCCTGTTGAGGCCGACGCACAGACCCTAGATAATGATCCATCTGTAGAATTACGTCTTCAGATCCAGGAGCTGACCAAAAGTATGGCTGCAATAGCCAAAACTGTGCAGTCCATGCAAGTGCCCCCAAAGGAGAAGATCCAGCTGGCCTCCAGTCCGTCCCGTGGCTACGGCGGAAGAGGATCCTACCGATCAGAGGGAGAGACAATGATCGCTATGACCAGAACAGATGACCCATTTGCTGCCGCAGAGCGGGACACATCGCAAGATTCTGCCATTTAAACAAGCAACCCCTGGGGCAGAGGGCCAACCCCCAGGAGTAGGGAGACCAGGCCCCCAGAACTGGCGAGCCAAGTAAGTCGGAGGATGACCGGTCCTCCCAGTAGTGATTGACGGCATCCCCATGAATGCTTTACTGGACACGGGCTCTCAGGTGACAACTATGCCATATACTCTTTACAAACGGTATTGGGCTGACTCTGAACTTACTCGCGGCCCAGAAGATGAGCTGACAGTAGTTGCCAGCAATGGTCAGCCTTTGCCACAAGTGGGGTGTAAGGAGGTGACCATTAAGGTGGGGCAAGTAGAATTAAAAGCCCAAGGTTTGATAATTGTAGACATTGATCGACGAGAATGTAACCCAATAGTGACCTTAGGCAGTAATTTGATGGAAAATTGTCTTGCCGAGGTTATTGTTTTGTTGCAACAGGTAGCCGAAACTGCTGGTTCCAGTGAGCAATGGGTCCTGCAAAAGGAAATCAAGGCCCTGATGCAAAGACAGCAGGTAGAGCTATCTGGTGGAGAAGTCGGCAGCGTCAGAGTGAGTGATTCATGCCGCATTGCGATACCCCCAATGAGTGAAATGTTAATTTGGTGTCGAGCAGCCATAGGCCTCAGGGGAAGAGACTACAAAGCCCTGGTAGAACCAGTGTATTCTGATAGTAGGCCCACTGTCCTGACAGCTAGAGGGGTAGTTGATGTCCGCAAGGGGAGAGTACCTGTACCCATCTTAAATTGTGAGGAGGAGGAGGCCACACTACCTTGGTGGTATGCCACAGTTGCTAAGCTGTTCACTGTCAGTCACAATGCAATTCAGACAGCAGAACCTTTGGTCTCATCCGATCAGGCGGAGGACCATGGCTCTGCAAAACAGCTGGAGGATTGGTGTTAGCAGCTGCAAGTAGGCACTGACTCCACCCTTCCACACCAAAAGAATGTGGTTTACCGAGTAGTCTAAGAGTTTGAACGGGTTTTCACTAAACACCCTTTAGACTTTGGGCAGGTAAAAGGAGTCCAACATCATATCCCCACTGGAAATCATCCACCCATTAAAGAGAGGTACCGGCCTGTACCCCCAGCTCATTATCAATGTGCCAAAAGTATGTTACGAGAGATGTAGGAGGCTGGGGTGATCAGAGACAGTTGTAGCCCCTGGGCAGCTCCGCAAGTCCTCATTAGAAAGAAAGATTGGACAATGAGGATGTGTGTTGACTACAGAAAATTTAACAGCATTACCCACAAGGATGCCTATCCATTACCTATGATAGAGGAATCACTAGCTACATTGAGAACTGCTATTTCTCAACCTTAGATCTCACTAGTGGGTGTTGGCAGGTTCCCGTGGCAGAGGCGGACAAAGAGAAGACCGCCTTCGCAACACCAATGGGCTTCTCAGAATTCAACTACTGTACATGTCATTTGAGCTTTGCAACGCGCCAGGGACGTTCCAGAGGTTGATGGAGTGCTGCCTTGGACACAAGAGCTTCGAGACAGTTCTGTTGCACCTTGATGACATCATTGTCTTCTCCAAGACTTATGAAGACCATTTGGAGCACCTGGCCGAGGTGTTCGAAGCCCTGTCCAACTTTGGCCTGAAAGTGAAGCCGTGCAAATGCCACCTCCTGAAGCCCAAGGTGCCATACCTGGGCCACATAGTGAACACGGAAGGTGTGGCCCCAGACCCTGACAAAGTCACAGTAATCCGGGACTGGCAGAGGCCCAGCAACATTCATGAAATACGTCAGTTCCTCGGGTTGGTAGGCTACTAACGAAGGTTCATCAAGGGCTTTACTGAAATAGCCGCACCCCTGCAAAACCTTCTCGCGGGCCAGCCCAAGAAGGCCAGGAAGAAGAGTCCTACCTTTGACTGGAATGATGAACTGGAAAAATCCTTCACTCGGTTGAAGTTGGCTCTCATGGGGGGGATGAAGTTCTGGCCTACCCAGATTATGATCAACCATTCATCCTCTATACTGATGCCAGCAACGTGTGTGATGCTCAGGGAATGACGGGCGTCTGAGAGTGGACCCTCTGGATCGCGATACTGGAGCTCCCGAGAGCGAGCAGACCAGGTGGAGCCGACCCCTATGCAGGGATCGTTAGGGGTAGACTCGCGGGAGACAGACACCATGACAGCTGGAACCAAGAGGGACGGCTTGAGGGACTAAGGTAACGCTACGGGCCGGACTAGGAAATAGATACCCTAGACCCGGTCAGAGCAGCAGGCTCAATTTACCAAAGCGAAGCGGAAGAGGTCAGGGTGACTGGACAGGACGGAGCAGAAGGAGCGGGACGGAGCACAGGACCCAGGATACAGGGCAGAAGGTACAGGATGGAGCTCAGGGACCAGGATATAGGGCAGGAGGTACAGAACGGAGCACAAGACCCAGGATACAGGGCAGAAGGTACAGGATTACAGGGCAAACCCCTATAACGCAGCCAGGATTAGTGCACGATATGCACAGGATAATCAGGTGCCTCCAACAAGGAGGATCCGCCTGATATATCCTGTGCCAGCAGGTTATTGGACAACAGAGGCTTGTGGGCAGGCGTTGAAGGGTTAAGAAACCTGCAGAGCGCGCGCTTGCGGCCTAAGGCGCATGCGTGGGGCCGCAGCTGGCCAGGAGGAAAAGAAGGAGGAGGAGACAGGCGGGACTCTCCAGGCACGGCGTGACGTGGGTTGTTGAGTAGGGGTGGCAGCGGCCCCTGCTGCTGATAAAACGGCGGCAGGCACAGCTGCCGACGTGACAACATCGGACTGGGAGCAGTACTGTCACAGGTACAGAATGGCAGAAAAAGAGTGATCTCCTACGCCAGCAAGAAGCTTCGTCCCATTGAAAGGAACCCTGACAACTACAGCTCCTTTAAACTGGAGTTCCTCGCTATAGTCTGGGCTGTGACCGAGCGATTTAAACACTTCCTTGCTGCAGCCAAGTTTACCATCTTCACAGACAACAATCCCGACTCACTTGGAAACCGCAAAGCTAGGTGCACTGGAGCAGCGATGGATGGCCCGGCTGTCCAACTATGAGTTTACCATCAAGTACCAAGCGGGACATAAGAACGCTAATGCTGATGCGCTGTCCAGAATGCCCAGCTTGCCAGATGGGGGAGAAGATCCGGAAACACTTGAAGAAATCGAGTTACCAGCCTTTCACCGGCCAGTTGCGGCCCAACGCGCCCAAGGGGTAAAAAACAAGCGCTATGTCGTGAAAGAGGCCACGCTAAACCCATTGCCTCACCATGAGTGGGCAGAGATGCAGGATAGCAACCCAGCAGTCCGCCTGGTAAAGGAGCTATTGACGCAAGCTGACTCGCGCCCTGGTCCAGTTGCTCCACAAGAGACTCAACAATTGTGGAAGGAGAAGGGTAGGTTGTTCATCTATGAGAGTATGAGGGAAAGCTGTGTCAGAGGAGTGTCAACGCTCGAACTCATGAACTGGTCTGGCAGGTGGTAGTCCCGAAGCGAGATGCATCAATGGTCTTGGAAGCGTACCACGATGGAGCAGGACACTTCAGATGGAAGAAGTTTGAGGTCCTACTTCGAGAGAGATTCTACTGGGCTGGTATGAAGAAGGCCATTGAAGATTGGTGCCGAGAGTGTGGACCATGCAACCCGTGCAGGAAGGACCGTAACAGCCAATAATCACCAAACAGCCTCTTGAGTTGGTAGCCTTAGACCATGTGAAGCTGGTCCCAAGCCGTTCAGGCTATGTCTACGCCCTCCCCATCGTTGTCCATTACTCAAGGTTCCTGGTAGTCATGCATGTCAAGGACCAAACAGCAAAGACAGCGGCCAAAGCATTTCAACAACACTTTTGTCGACCACACGGTTACCCTGAACGAGTGCTTATGGGACGCCCCTCACACCCAGGGCTGTGGGGTACTCGGTACCGGGCTCGGTGGATCTCAATGGAAGTTGTCACAGTAGCTGTGACCCGGCCCGTGGCCCTGGGCGCCCATTGTAAATGTTCAGTGTGAATGAATAAGTCATGACGCCACCTGTGGTGTTCGGCAATGTAGATGTTAGGCCGACGCTACAGACAGATCCTCTGTGACAGATGGTGTGGTGCAGCAGTGATGGTATAGCCCTCGACAGGCAGGGCTGTTGTCCCAGGGCAGAGTAGGTATGGTGACACTTAGGTGGGATAGTGTCAGGCGCAGGGGATGTAGCAGTGCCGGGCAGGTTGACGCAGGAATAAGTGGAGGACACCAGGGCATGTAGTTCCAAAGCTTTACTCACAGTCTGTTGTACCAACAGGTGCCCGCTTCCGTGCCGTGTCCTCCGGGTCTGGGACTCAGTCAACCCCCAGGCCAGATGGAATACTCCTTTCCAACACTCCGCCACTTGTGCCTTTCTGAACGTCTCCTCTTATAGCGCCTTTAGATGAAGTACTCCTAGTACTGAGTTACACTGGAGTTCCTCTGTCTGATGTTCCTATGAACTCTACTTGTACGGCAGACAGCTGTAGCCTACTTCGGGGACTCCTTGCTACTAAGTCCCGGCTCACTATCCAGTTGCTGTTGTGCCACCAAGTCTTGTGTGGGAATAAAGTGGTCACTACTTCTATTCCTCCGGTGTCTGCTGCAGGACCATTAGTATCCGTACAACCTCGGGGACCGGGCCACGGCCTTGCGCTTAGAACTTCTAGGAAGGGTTCTCTTCTCACCCACGTCCTCTGTTCTCTTTTACTCCTCACGTTCCGTACTAATCCTTTCTTTCTATGGAGAGTCAAGCTTTCAGTCTAGTCTATGTTGCTCTCTTTCTCCCTTTCCCATGCCAGAAGACCCAGATCACTGGGATCTGCTGCAGCACTTCCATCCATCTATCCCTCTCTCTAGGGATCTTCTTCTCTCTCCAACCAACTACTGACTAACTAACTTAAACTCTTCCCGCTCCTTGAAATGTAATATATCTCCACCCACCTTCCAGCACGTTTCGTGTTCCAAGCAGGGAGCCATCAATGGGTGCTTTGCTGTACTCCAAGCAGGGAGCCGCCGAAGGTGCTTTGCTACACTATTTTGTGGTGTGGGGTGCAGGCGTTGGAGCGTGGTCAGGAGTTTCCACCTTACCTGGATGGTGGGGCACCACACCTCAGGAGGAGGTGCAGTACCTCTGTGGCAACCGAGCCTCAGGGGTGCCACATACCCCCCCGTTAAACACAGCACGTCCGCGGGCTGCAAGGCAAACAAAGTTGACAAACACGGGAACATACAAAATTTTTGCAATGCTTAGTAAACAATCCTTATCTAATCTTCTCAATGTGAGAGGCACTCATTCTTGAACGTTGCAAACAATTCTTAATTAACTACCTAAAGTCTTAATTCAAAAGTGCAAGTTTCATCATCAACATATTTCTTCATCATCTTTCCTTTTTCACATTTTCTACTTTTCTGTCATTAGCTTAAAGTGATAACCGTTGATACCTGGTTCATCACCTACATTTTCCAAATCTTCATTCTTTATTCAAATCTCTCATCTCTTTATTAAAACATTCCTACATCTTATATAAAAGCTATCATAAGACACATTATCAAATACTTCACATTAAAACTTTCAATAATTCTTGTAAGTGCTGGACACCGCTCCCAGCCGGGATCTCTTGCAGTGTCCTTTGATTGTAGTCATGCTCCAGATGAGGTAGGACCTTATCTTCGCAAAGTGTCTATGTAAAACCAAGAGAGGGCACCTAAAGAGGTGCAACTATTTACAAACACAGTTCCGGATCATTCAGTGTCCATGATCTCCACAGTTCCAAATGACGAAACGCTGCAAATCAAACTGGGCAACAAAGTTAGTTATTTTGCAGGTTCTGGCTAGTTGTCCCCTCCTGGGGTACTGGAAGCTGTGGACTTGGGCTGCTGCTTCCAGGGAAGAACTTTTTGATGATTTCTTCCTGCTGCTGGATTGACATGAGATGAAGTGGTGGTGACACCTGGGGGTACATATACCTTCTTTCCTGTATAGGTTGCCAGTAGCTCTTCAGGTATGCGGCGGATATTCATAGCATACCACCCTCTCAACCCCTCATGCCAGGTGAAAGTCACATACTCCCCTGGCTGCAGGTCTCTATCAGGGTGCCCATTCCTCAGGTGCGACTCCACATCCTGCCGATTGAAGAATAGGTCGCTAATCCTTTTGGGGTCTGCAATGAACCCGAAGCCTCTCTCGTGGTTCACATTTAGGACTTGCCCCCATCCAGCTGCATCCAGGGGACCATAATGGCCAGCATGGACCTTCTCCTTCCGGTCCAGATCAGGACCCAACACAGCCAGTCTCTGCTGTTCCCTCTCCCTCTGCTCCGCTGCCAGTTGGCGGAGGGTCTACTGACAATATGACTCCGTCTCCTCTTCCTCCTCCCGGGACTTGCTTTTACCCATGGTGGGCAAGGGTGCCGCCGCCGGGGGTTCGGATGTCTCCCCCCAGGGTTCAGCATTCCGGTCCCAGACTAGGTCCAGCATGACCTGTCCTGACGCTGCCACGGGCATACACCCCAGGGCCTTCCCAGGTGCAGGGGCGGCAGATATACTTGGGGCCTCCTGGCGGTGTTCTGGTGCAGGCTTGAGACAGTGGGCAGCTGCAGGGATATCCACCAGAATGGCTGGTCCGGGTGCCGGCGGTGGTGGAGCAGATGGTGGCTCCGGGTCTGCAGGGGCCTCCGGTGGGACCTGCACAGCCGCGTCAGGTCCAGGCGGGAGCACGGCCTCGGCTCCCGGGGTCTCCGGTGACTCCCCCGGACAGGCGGCGACCAGCCGTATGGACAGCGTGGAGGTGTAGACTTGCGCTGCCTGAGGACAGTCAGGTTCAGCGATGACAGGTACCACTGGTGAAGGTACCGGGTCCAGAGGTGCCGATGGTGTAGGCCCCTCCTGGGCGTGCTGCCTGCTCAACCTCCGTAAGGCCTCCTGCCTCAGTCGCAGACGGCACATCAGCTGGGTTATTTCATCTTCCAGCTGTTGGCGGTTCATCCCGGAGATGGGGTCGGAGCCTTCAGCCATGGCGCTGGGGAGATCCGACTCAACCTCCGTGCGCTCTACAGGCCTCCTCCCTTCTCCTTCCAAGATGGCATTCTCGCGTTCTTCTTCCTGTCTCAGCTCTTTTCCCGCCACTGGCCTTCGCCCCTCCTTCTGAGGGCGGCGCCTTTTTCCTACTCCTCCATACAAAGCCAGTACACGAACCCCTCAGGGGGTGGGCCATGTTGCAGTTGCATAGAAGTTTAGACAGGGGAGGCCCAAAACAGTTCGCGGTCTTTTCTTAGGACCACCCATGTTGTCACGCCCTTCTTCACTGCGCCAGCGGCCATTTTTAGCGTTCATTTTACAGTCTATCAAATAGGGTCTTCGGCACATCTCCACAAACTTTTAAGTTCAATAAATCGTAGGCACACAGAACCCGACGACATCGGGTCTCGTCATCCAAGTTGGGACGCCCCTCACACCCAGGGCTGTGGGGTACTCGGTACCGGGCCCGGTGGATCTCAATGGAAGTTGTCACAGTAGCTGTGACCCGGCCCGTGGCCCTGGGTGCCCATTGTAAATGTTCAGTGTGAATGAATAAGTCGTGACGCCACCTGTGGTGTTCGGCAATGTAGATGTTAGGCCGACGCTACAGACAGATCCTCTGGGACAGATGGTGTGGTGCAGCAGTGATGGTATAGCCCTCGACAGGCAGGGCTGTTGTCCCAGGGCAGAGTAGGTATGGTGACACTTAGGTGGGGTAGTGTCAGGCGCAGGGGATGTAGCAGTACCGGGCAGGTTGACGCAGGAATAAGTGGAGGACATCAGGGCATGTAGTTCCAAAGCTTTACTCACAGTCTGTTGTACCAACAGGTGCCCGCTTCCGTGCCGTGTCCTCCGGGTCTGGGACGCAGTCAACCCCCAGGCCAGATGGAATACTCCATTCCAACACTCCGCCACTTGTGCCTTTCTGAACGTCTCCTCTTATAGCGCCTTTAGATGAAGTACTCCTAGTACTGAGTTACACTGGAGTTCCTCTGTCTGATGTTCCTATGAACTCTACTTGTACGGCAGACAGCTGTAGCCTGCTTCGGGGACTCCTTGCTACTAAGTCCCGGCTCACTATCCAGTTGCTGTTGTGCCACCAAGTCTTGTGTGGGAATAAAGTGGTCACTACTTCTATTCTTCAGGTGTCTGCTGCAGGACCATTAGTATCCGTACAACCTCGGGGACCGGGCCACGGCCTTGCGCTTAGAACTTCTAGGAAGGGTTCTCTTCTCACCCACGTCCTCTGTTCTCTTTTACTCCTCACGTTCCGTACTAATCCTTTCTTTCTATGGAGAGTCAAGCTTTCAGTCTAGTCTATGTTGCTCTCTTTCTCCCTTTCCCATGCCAGAAGACCCAGATCACTGGGATCTGCTGCAGCACTTCCATCCATCTATCCCTCTCTCTAGGGATCTTCTTCTCTCTCCAACCAACTACTGACTAACTAACTTAAACTCTTCCCGCTCCTTGAAATGTAATATATCTCCACCCACCTTCCAGCACGTTTCGTGTTCCAAGCAGGGAGCCACCAATGGGTGCTTTGCTGTACTCCAAGCAGGGAGCCGCCGAAGGTGCTTTGCTACACTATTTTGTGGTGTGGGGTGCAGGCGTTGGAGCGTGGTCAGGAGTTTCCACCTTACCTGGATGGTGGGGCACCACACCTCAGGAGGAGGTGCAGTACCTCTGTGGCAACCGAGCCTCAGGGGTGCCACATACCCCCCCGTTAAACACAGCACGTCCGCGGGCTGCAAGGCAAACAAAGTTGACAAACACGGGAACATACAAAATTTTTGCAATGCTTAGTAAACAATCCTTATCTAATCTTCTCAATGTGAGAGGCACTCATTCTTGAACGTTGCAAACAATTCTTAATTAACTACCTAAAGTCTTAATTCAAAAGTGCAAGTTTCATCATCAACATATTTCTTCATCATCTTTCCTTTTTCACATTTTCTACTTTTCTGTCATTAGCTTAAAGTGATAACCGTTGATACCTGGTTCATCACCTACATTTTCCAAATCTTCATTCTTTATTCAAATCTCTCATCTCTTTATTAAAACATTCCTACATCTTATATAAAAGCTATCATAAGACACATTATCAAATACTTCACATTAAAACTTTCAATAATTCTTGTAAGTGCTGGACACCGCTCCCAGCCGGGATCTCTTGCAGTGTCCTTTGATTGTAGTCATGCTCCAGATGAGGTAGGACCTTATCTTCGCAAAGTGTCTATGTAAAACCAAGAGAGGGCACCTAAAGAGGTGCAACTATTTACAAACACAGTTCCGGATCATTCAGTGTCCATGATCTCCACAGTTCCAAATGACGAAACGCTGCAAATCAAACTGGGCAACAAAGTTAGTTATTTTGCAGGTTCTGGCTAGTTGTCCCCTCCTGGGGTACTGGAAGCTGTGGACTTGGGTTGCTGCTTCCAGGGAAGAACTTTTTGATGATTTCTTCCTGCTGCTGGATTGACATGAGATGAAGTGGTGGTGACACCTGGGGGTACATATACCTTCTTTCCTGTATAGGTTGCCAGTAGCTCTTCAGGTATGCGGCGGATATTCATAGCATACCACCCTCTCAACCCCTCATGCCAGGTGAAAGTCACATACTCCCCTGGCTGCAGGTCTCTATCAGGGTGCCCATTCCTCAGGTGCGACTCCACATCCTGCCGATTGAAGAATAGGTCGCTAATCCTTTTGGGGTCTGCAATGAACCCGAAGCCTCTCTCGTGATTCACATTTAGGACTTGCCCCCATCCAGCTGCATCCAGGGGACCATAATGGCCAGCATGGACCTTCTCCTTCCGGTCCAGATCAGGACCCAACACAGCCAGTCTCTGCTGTTCCCTCTCCCTCTGCTCCGCTGCCAGTTGGCGGAGGGTCTACTGACAATATGACTCCGTCTCCTCTTCCTCCTCCTGGGACTTGCTTTTACCCATGGTGGGCAAGGGTGCCGCCGCCGGGGGTTCGGATGTCTCCCCCCAGGGTTCAGCATTCCGGTCCCAGACTAGGTCCAGCATGACCTGTCCTGACGCTGCCACGGGCATACACCCCAGGGCCTTCCCAGGTGCAGGGGCGGCAGACATACTTGGGGCCTCCTGGCGGTGTTCCGGTGCAGGCTTGAGACAGTGGGCAGCTGCAGGGATATCCACCAGAATGGCTGGTCCGGGTGCCGGCGGTGGTGGAGCAGATGGTGGCTCCGGGTCTGCAGGGGCCTCCGGTGGGACCTGCACAGCCGCGTCAGGTCCAGGCGGGAGCACGGCCTCGGCTCCCGGGGTCTCCGGTGACTCCCCCGGACAGGCGGCGACCAGCCGTATGGACAGCGTGGAGGTGTAGACTTGCGCTGCCTGAGGACAGTCAGGTTCAGCGATGACAGGTACCACTGGTGAAGGTACCGGGTCCAGAGGTGCCGATGGTGTAGGCCCCTCCTGGGCGTGCTGCCTGCTCAACCTCCGTAAGGCCTCCTGCCTCAGTCGCAGACGGCACATCAGCTGGGTTATTTCATCTTCCAGCTGTTGGCGGTTCATCCCGGAGATGGGGTCGGAGCCTTCAGCCATGGCGCTGGGGAGATCCGACTCAACCTCCGTGCGCTCTACAGGCCTCCTCCCTTCTCCTTCCAAGATGGCATTCTCGCGTTCTTCTTCCTGTCTCAGCTCTTTTCCCGCCACTGGCCTTCGCCCCTCCTTCTGAGGGCGGCGCCTTTTTCCTACTCCTCCATACAAAGCCAGTACACGAACCCCTCAGGGGGTGGGCCATGTTGCAGTTGCATAGAAGTTTAGACAGGGGAGGCCCAAAACAGTTCGCGGTCTTTTCTTAGGACCACCCATGTTGTCACGCCCTTCTTCACTGCGCCAGCGGCCATTTTTAGCGTTCATTTTACAGTCTATCAAATAGGGTCTTCGGCACATCTCCACAAACTTTTAAGTTCAATAAATCGTAGGCACACAGAACCCGACAACATCGGGTCTCGTCATCCAAGTTGGGACGCCCCTCACACCCAGGGCTGTGGGGTACTCGGTACCGGGCCCGGTGGATCTCAATGGAAGTTGTCACAGTAGCTGTGACCCGGCCCGTGGCCCTGGGTGCCCATTGTAAATGTTCAGTGTGAATGAATAAGTCGTGACGCCACCTGTGGTGTTCGGCAATGTAGATGTTAGGCCGACGCTACAGACAGATCCTCTGGGACAGATGGTGTGGTGCAGCAGTGATGGTATAGCCCTCGACAGGCAGGGCTGTTGTCCCAGGGCAGAGTAGGTATGGTGACACTTAGGTGGGGTAGTGTCAGGCGCAGGGGATGTAGCAGTACCGGGCAGGTTGACGCAGGAATAAGTGGAGGACATCAGGGCATGTAGTTCCAAAGCTTTACTCACAGTCTGTTGTACCAACAGGTGCCCGCTTCCGTGCCGTGTCCTCCGGGTCTGGGACGCAGTCAACCCCCAGGCCAGATGGAATACTCCATTCCAACACTCCGCCACTTGTGCCTTTCTGAACGTCTCCTCTTATAGCGCCTTTAGATGAAGTACTCCTAGTACTGAGTTACACTGGAGTTCCTCTGTCTGATGTTCCTATGAACTCTACTTGTACGGCAGACAACTGTAGCCTGCTTCGGGGACTCCTTGCTACTAAGTCCCGGCTCACTATCCAGTTGCTGTTGTGCCACCAAGTCTTGTGTGGGAATAAAGTGGTCACTACTTCTATTCTTCAGGTGTCTGCTGCAGGACCATTAGTATCCGTACAACCTCGGGGACCGGGCCACGGCCTTGCGCTTAGAACTTCTAGGAAGGGTTCTCTTCTCACCCACGTCCTCTGTTCTCTTTTACTCCTCACGTTCCGTACTAATCCTTTCTTTCTATGGAGAGTCAAGCTTTCAGTCTAGTCTATGTTGCTCTCTTTCTCCCTTTCCCATGCCAGAAGACCCAGATCACTGGGATCTGCTGCAGCACTTCCATCCATCTATCCCTCTCTCTAGGGATCTTCTTCTCTCTCCAACCAACTACTGACTAACTAACTTAAACTCTACCCGCTCCTTGAAATGTAATCTAACTCCACCCACCTCCCAGCATGTTTCATGTTCCAAGCAGGGAGCCACCAATGGGTGCTTTGCTACACTCCAAGCAGGAAGCCACCGAAGGTGCTTTGCTACACTACTTTGTGGTGTGGGGTGCAGGCGTTGGAGCGTGGTCAAGAGTTTCCACCTTACCTGGATGGTGGGGCACCACACCTCAGGAGGAGGTGCAGTACCTCTGTGGCGACCGAGCCTCAGGGGCGCCACACTTACCGACCAAGGCCCAGCCTTTGAATCAGGTGTTTAAGGAGTACTGTAATCTGTACGGCTACAAGAAAATCAGGACAATGCCATATCATCCACAGACCAATGGCATGTGTGAGAAAATGAACCAAGTGGTAATTGACCTATTGAAGACCTTGCCCTTGGAAGAGAGAAACCTGTGGCCAGAGAAGTTGCCAGATCTTGGTAGATCTCTACAATCATATCCCTGTAAACGCCACCAACTGTTCTCCAGCCTACTTGATGAGAGCAAGACCTGGCAAGTTGCCCATTGACTTGGACATGGGAGGCCTGACACCTGAGGTAACAGCACCATATGCAGATTGGGATACAGAGCGGCAGTAGCAATATCGCAAAGTGTAAGAATGCGTAGAGAAGAGTCTAGCCCAAGCAGGACAGAAGCAAAAAAGAAGTTACAATCAGCACGCGCCTGCAGTTCCCTTGTCGCCTGAAGAACAGGTACTCAAAAGAAAGAGACGAGTACACAAACTTGATGATCAGTGGGAAGCTGAACCATATACCATCATGCCTTCAGACTTTGATAACACCAAGGTGTGCCTCATCAGCAAAGATAGAGGAGACACGGAAGTGTCAAGGAATCACCTAAAACCATGCCCTGACCAACTGAAGGAAAAGATTGGAGATAAGGACATTCTTCAGCCAGTAAAAGAAGAAAAGGTCAGCACTGTACTCGGTGAGTTCCCTTCAAATTGGACAAGAGTGAATCAGGCCATAGTAGTGCCCAATTTGACCTTTCCCCAACTGGTAGTGCCAGAAAGAGATGTGAGTCAACACCAGAGTGAAGATTAACAAGCTCAAGCAGCAGATGCCACACCAGCAGTGGAGCAAGAGAATCCTCAACCTGCCAGCGGTGAACCTGCCGTGCCCACAGTGAGCAAAAGTGGACCTAGAAAATCAGGTATACCTGTGCTACGTAGAGTCACCCGTAGCGTAGCCAGTAAAGAGCGCACTACACCAGTAGTAGCACAGTGAATCCGACAAGGTCACCAACACCAGTGCTACGTAGGTCTATCCGTACTACCAAAGGCCTACCCCCTATGAGGTTCTGCATATAAATAGACTGTGTATTTAGGAAATGTAAATAAGTTAAAAATGTTTATAACTGCAACTACTAAGCATATAAGCCTACGGAGACTACTGTAAGAACTTTTGAACATTCTTATGTACGATTGGGTCACTGGACTCGTAGTGACCAGGACATTGCTTGTAAATAGTTAGCACTAATGATCACAGAACAAAAACCGTCTGGCATGGCCGAAGATGTGGTCCAAAAGGGAGACCAGCCATGCCTTGTAGCCTGCCCAAGGCCTACGTTGAGGGTTGGAGACGGGTTCCCTTATGTTGTACTTTTTAGGGTGAAAAGGACACCCCATTTCAGGACTTTGCCAAAATTTAAATATCTGTTGTTAAAAATCTGTAAAATTTATGCTTTATTTCTCTTTTATGCTTCCTCAGTCCGGGAGTACTGAATTGCACTAGGGGGAATGTGGTGCCACAGTGTTAGCGTGGGTAGTCTGGAGCCGGAAACTTCAGGAGTGGGCCCTCTGGACCGTGGCACCGAGGGGCCCCGGGCGAGCTGCCAGGTGGAACCGACCCCTATACAGGGACCGTTAGGAGCAGGCTCAGGGGTTTGAGTACCACGGTAGCCGGTACCGAGAGGGGCGGCTCAGGATGGACCGGAGTAGGACTGTGGGACAGAAGTATAGATGACGGAACAGGAACACTGGAGGCAGGACTGGAGTAGGACGGCAGGACTGGAGTAGGATGGAACAGGAACACTGGAGGCAGGACTGGAGTAGGACGGCAGGACTGGAGCAGGATGGAACAGGAACACTGGAGGCAGGACTGGAGTAGGCTGGAACAGGAACACTGGAGACAGGACTGGAGTGGGACAGCAGGACTGGAGCAGGATGGAACAGGAACACTGGAGACAGGACTGGAGTAGGAAGGCAGGAACACCGGAGACAGGACTGAGAGGCTGCTGCGGAGAGCAGGCAAGAACGGAACTGCAGGAGCTGAGAGCACACGATGCAGTGAGGCCAGTGTGCTTGGAAACACAACAATCAGGCACCTCCCACAGGGGGAAGCGGCCTGATATGCTCCTGTCTGGTCTGCCATTGGTCAGGGAGGTGCTTCCGGGTCAGGGCATAGCCGGAGCACAAGAAGCAGGAGGGAGGCGCGGCCGCGGCCTATGGCGCATGCGCATTGCATGCAGGGACGCCGCCGACCGCGCACCTGCCAGAGGCGACCTCCGTGGATGTCGGGTGGCGGGAGGCTGCGGCGTGGGAGCGATGGCCGGGTGAGTATGCAGGGACGGTGTAACACACAGTGGCCTTACCTCCCTACAAGAGAGGGTGATGTCACACCTGGAAGCAAGGAAGGGATCTCCTTAGCAGGTAGTTCCAGCATACAACACAGTTCCTACTCCAGGTCAGCAGGTGGAGTTCTGAACCCAATTTCTGGGCGAGCTGCTCTATGGTCAGAGGCAGGAAGGTAGTAGTTAGTTGATGCCTGAACAGGGTAACGAGAGGACGTGCGTGGGGACAGGAGGCAAAGTGGGGCTCATCCCTAGTCTTGAGCGCCAGAGACCGGACGCAGAAGACGCCGGAATCCAAGGCTGTGTGGGTACTAAAGGTCCCACAGCAGAATCTGGAGGACACTAGGCTGCAGATCCTCTGTCCCCAACTGAGACTCGACGACATAGCAGCAAGTGTGAGCCGGAGACGCCATAAAGGAGTAATCCCTGAAGTAGGCTACAGCTGCCTGTCATGCAAGTGGAGTTCTACCAAAGTAGCAAGAGAGAAACTTGAGTAGAGTTCACAGCAGCAAGTACCTCAGAGAATAGCGCTAGAGAGGAGGCCTCACAACCCATCTGAATAAGGAGATTCCCAAACTGCTTTCAGGCTGACCGTCTCCAGAACGATCTGTAACCTGAGCCCTGGACTGTACCTACAAAGCTCAGTAAAAGGTAATGGAAACTTCACTCTGTTGTGTCCTCTAATTATTCCTGCGTCACCTATCCAACTCTGCTACATCTCTTGCTAAATACTACATCACCATCACCTTCTACATCTTTCATCTGCCCTGGGACAAATCTCCGCCTGTGGGGAGCTATACCAACTCTGCTTGATCACTATCATTCCCAGCGGATCTGCAGTGCAGCACTGGTCACCTCTGATCAGACACCACAGGTGGCGTCACGAACACTTTACAAACTCTTTATTTTTCCTTTGTAAAATATCCCCTTTTAGTGGAAGTCCAGAGCCACAGACTGGGTCACCGCCGCTGTGACACTGCCCCTTTAACCACTACACTACCAAGGGTGGTTTGCACGTTAACTCCCTGGCCAATTTTTACAATTCTGACCACTGTCCCTTTATGAGGTAATAACTCTGGAACGCTTTCATGGATCCCGGTGATTCTGACAATGATTCCTCGTGACATATTGTACTTCATGTTAGTGGTAAAATTTCATTCATATAACTTGCGTTTATTTGTGAAAAAAATGGAAATTTGGTGAAAATTTTGAAAATTTTGCAACTTTGAATTTTTATGCTCTTAAATCACAGAGATACAGCACTCAAAAAACTTAATAGATAACATTTCCCACATGTTTACTTTACATCAGCACAATTTGGGAACCAAAATTTTTTTTTGTTAGGAAGTTATAAGGGTTAAAAGTTGACCAGCGATTTCTCATTTTTACAACACCATTTTATTTTTAGGGACCACATCACATTTGAAGTCACTTTGAGGGGTCTATATGATAGAAAATACCGAAAAGTGACACCATTCTAAAAACTGCACCCCTCAAGGTGCTCAAAACCACATTCAAGAAGTTTATTAACCTTTCAGGTGCTTCACAGGAATTTTTTGAATGTTTATAAAAAAATGAACGTTTAACTTTTTTTCACAAAAAACATTACTTCAGGTTCAATTTTGTTATTTTACCAAGGGTAACGGGAGAAATTGGACTGCAAAAGTTATTGTGCAATTTGTCCTGAGTACACTGATACCTGATATGTGGGGGGAACCACTGTTTGGGCTCATGGCAGAGCTCGGAAGGCAAGGAGCGCCGTTTGACTTTTTCACTGCAAAATTGGCTGGAATTCAGATTGGACGCCATGCCACGTTTGGAGAGCCCCTGATGTGCCTAAACAGTGGAAACCCCCCACAAGTGACCCCATTTTGGAAACTGGACCCCCCAAGGAACTTATCTAGATATGTGGTGGGCACTTTGAACCCCCAAGGGCTTCACAGAAGTTTATAACGTACAGCCATACAATTAGAAAAATCATATTTTTTCCACAAAAATGATCTTTTCACCCCCAATTTTTATTTTCCCAAGAGTAACAGGCCCCCAAAAGTTATTGTGCATTTTGTCCTGAGTACGCTGATACCCCATATATGGGGGTAAACCACTATTTGTGCACATGGCAGAGCTCGGAAGGGTAGCAGCGCCATTTAACTTTTTTGGCTGGAATTGAGATAGGACGCCATGTCGCGTTTGGAAAGCCCCTGATGTGCCAAAACAGTGGAAATCCCCCAATTCTAACTCCAAACCTAACCCTAGCCCTAACCCTAGCTCTGACCCTAGCCCTAACCCTAGCCCTAATGGGAAAATGGAAATAAATAAAAAAAAAATTATTTTATTATTTTTCCCTAACTAAGGGGGTGATAACGGGGGGTTTGATTTACTATTTATCGCGGGTTTTTATTTTTGGCAGCTGTCATACGCTAAAAGACGTTTTTTATTGTAAAAATAGTTTATGCATCACCACATTTTGTGAGCTATAATTTTTCCATATTTTGACCCACCGTGTCATGTGAGGTCATATTTTTTGCGGGACGAGTTGATGTTTTTATTGGTACCATTTTCGGGCACATGACATTTTTTGATCGCTTTTTATTCCGATTTTTGGGACGCAGAATGAACAAAAACCAGCGTTTCATGAATTTCTTTTGGGGGGTGCGTTTACACCGTTCCGCGTGCGGTAAAATAGATAAAGCGGTTTTATTCTTTGGGTCAGTACGGTTACAGCGATACCTCATTTACGTCTTTTTTTATGTTGTGGCGGTTTTATGCAATGAAAACAATTTCTATATAAAAAATAATTATTTTTGCATCACTTTATTCTGCGAGCTATAACTTTTTTATTTTTTCGCTGATGATGCTGTATGGTGGCTCGTTTTTTGCAGGACAAGATGACGTTGTCAGCGGTACCATGGATATTTATATGCGTCTTTTTGATCGTGCGTTATTGCACTTTTTGTTCAGCGGTATGATAATAAATCATTACTTTTTGCTTCATTTTTTTTTTAAGGGGTTCGCTAAAGGGCTTAACTAATGGGACAGTTTTATAGGGTGGGTCATTATGGACGTGGCGATACCAAATATGTGTACTTTTATTGTTTTTTGGTTTTTTTATTTTCAAAAAATGAATTTATTAGGGATTTTTTTTTTTTTTTTTACTTTATTATAATATCCCATGGGGGACATCACTATCCTGTGACAGATTGCTGATCTGTCACATCACAGATCGCTGTGACAGATCAGCGAACTGTCACAGGCACTGCTGCTGGCTTCCTCATGCCTGCACTCTGCGGGCAGTGAGGAAGCCAGCTCCCTGCAGGCCCCCGTCGCCATATTGGATCCGGGGACCTGCAGGGAAGGCGACCCCCGCAGCGGCGCTGCACATCGCGATGCTGTGAGGGTCACAGGGAAGCACAGAGGGAGCCCCCTCCCTGCCGATGCTTCTTTTAATCCCCGGTACACCGCGATCATGTTTGATCGCGGTGTGCCAGGGGTTAACGTGTCGGGGGCGGTCCGTGACCGCCCCTGACACATTGTGCCGGGTGTCAGCTGTGATAAACAGCTGACACCCTGCCGCGATCAGCTGCGCTCCTCCCATGAGCGCTGCTGATCGCATTAGACGTACTATTCCGTCCTTGGGACTTAGGTCCCAGGTCACATGGACAGAATAGTACGTCCAATGTAGGAAAGGGGTTAAGAAGCCGCCTGATACCGAGTACACCACAGCCCTGGCGGGCGCTCCATGTGGGGTCTGTAATCTCTCCCTGCCCTCCATGTGCAGTGAGGGGTCTGTCACTCTCTCCCTGCCCTCCATGTGTAGTGTGGGGTTTGTCAATCAACCAATTCTCCATGTGTAGTGTGGGGTCCTTCACTCTCTACCTGCCCTGCATGTGTAGTGTGAGCTCTGTCCTCTCTCCCTGCCCTCCATGTGTAGTGTGGGCAGTGGCGTAGCAACTGTTTGTGGCGCCCGGGGCGGTCGAAAAATTTGCCGCCCCTTTGGTCGTTGATAATTCGGAAGCATCCGAAGAGCCCACACTACACTCAAAGATCTAATTTTTAGTCTGCTACTAACTCTGCTATTATTTCTAAATTTCTAGACTTTCAACTTCTTGCAGTTCTCTATATATATGTATGTATTAGCTTGATGATGCTGGATGAAGACCTAATGGCTTTTTTTAATAATAATTTTTAATAATGTGACAGAAAAAAAAACAGAAAGTACAAATTATTTTGGCGGACAGGGGGCGGACACTGACAGCTTGGGGTCCCTGTGCAAGAAATGTGTCCGGGCCCCCCTCCTTTTATGGCGTCAAAGCTACGTGTGTGTGTATATATATATATAGATAGATAGATTATTGATATTATATAGCCACACACACACATACAGGTATATATTACATAGTCTCCTTTATTATGTATATTGCTGTCCCATACACAGTGCCTTCTCTTGTTATGTACAGTTCCGTCCCTTACATATTGGATTATATAGAGCCCTGTTTTTTATTACATACCGTCCTGTCTTGTTAGCTGTATAATGCAATGATGGCTGATGGAGCATGGGAAAGCTTCCTTTCTAATGGAGGAGCTGATGGACTGGTCGTCTGGTCACCGGCTCCTCGATCAGCAGTCATTTTATATCTAACAAGAGAGGGGACCATGTAATAAAAGAGGGCGCTGTGAATAACAAAAATAACAAAAATATACTATGTAAGAGACAGCACTATACATAACAGCAGAGGAAGCTATATAATAAGGGACGGCACCATATATAACTAGAGAGGATGGTAGGTAATAAGGGGCGGTGTTATACATAATAAAAGAGGAAACTATGTAACTAAGGATGGTGTTATACAGAATTAGTGAGTACACTATATACTAAGGGACTGTGTTAGACATAATAAACGATAATGTTTTCCTCCACCTCCCCCTGTTCCTAAGGCCATTATAAGTCCCCCTTCCTCCCATCCCAATCCCCCACACCCCTCATTGTCCTCCTCCCCTCGCATCCCATTATTGTCCTCTCCCCCACCTCCATCATTTTCTTCTCCACCACTATCTTTGCTTTCTCCCCCACCACTCCCATCATTGCCCATTCCACCACCTCCATCATTTCCTCCTCCTCCACCACCCCCATTTATTGCCCTTTCCACCACCACCATCATTGCATTCTCACCCACCACCCCATCATTGCCCTCTCGACCATCACCCCATCATTGTCTTCTCCCCATCACTGCCTTCTCCATCACCCCATCACTGTGCCTTCTCCCCATCACTCCCATCATTGCCTGCTCCATCACCCCATCACTCCCATCATTGTCTGCTCCATCACCCCATCACTGCCTGCTCCATCACCCCCATCATTGCCTGCTCCATCACCCCATCACTGCCTTGTCCATCACCCCATCACTGCCTGCTCCATCACCCCATCACTCCCATCATTGTCTGCTCCATCACCCCATCACTGCCTGCTCCTTCACTCCCATAATTGTCTTCTCCATCACCCCCATCATTGCCTGCTCCATCACCCCCATCACTCCCCTCATTGCCTGCTCCATCACCCCATCATTGCCTGCTCCATCACCCCCATCATTGCCTGCTCCATCACCCTATCATTGCCTGCTCCATCACTGCCTGCTCCATCACCCCATCATTGCCTGCTCCATCACCGCATCATTGCCTGCTCCATCACCCCATCATTGTCTGCTCCATCACCCCATCATTGCCTTCTAGACCATCACTCCCATCATTGCCTGCTCCATCATACACACAGACACACACACAGACATACATACATACATACACACAAGACACCACCTCTCTCCTCTCACCTGTCCGCAGCATCGCCCGCGCTTCCTCCCTCACACAGCAGCAGCCGCTGAATGATGACGTCATTCAGCGGCGCTCCTCTGTGTGAAACAGGAAGCGCGGCCTCCGGGCAGGAAGCAGGACGGACCCTTGCCGCTCCGCTCCTGCTATTCACTCTTGCAGGCAGCGGAGCTGCCATGATCGCATCGCTCCCTGCCCGCCGCTGCACTGCACTGCAGGGTGGAATTGCTGCTGCCGCGCCGCCCCCACACACATGCCGCCTGGGGCGGACCGCCCCCCCCACGCTACGCCAGTGAGTGTGGGGTCTGTCTGGGTCGCCCTCCAAGGGCTGTGGGATACTCGGTGCCGGGTCGGGGTCAGTGGGATGTGTCAAAGCAGCGGTCACCCGGTCTGTGGCCCTGGGCACCCAAGTAATGGGGGAATGTAGTTAATGGAATGGAATAGTTCGTGACACCAGTGGTGGTGTTCGGCAAGGGAGGTGTTAAGTCGACGCTGCAGTCAGATCCGCTGGGACTGATGGTAGGGTGCAGCAAGGGTGTAAAAGCTCCCCACAGGTGAAGCTAGAGTCCCAGGGCAGTGTAGAGGTGGTTGGCACGGGGGTGTAGCAGTGCCGGAAAGGTAGGAAGCAAACAAGACACAGCGGGGTGCAATTTCTGTACCTTTACTTTATAACTGCAGTCCAGGGTCCTGATTACAGATGATAACGGAGCAGGCTAGCCTGGAAGCAATTCAGGGATTCTCTCTCAGCAGACGGGTTGTGCAGTCTCCTTCCTAGCGCTTGTTTGAATGAAGTACTCCAGTACTCAGTTACTCTGAAGTTCCTCCTGTCAGATGTTCCCAAGAACCTTACTTGCATGGCAGACAGCTGTAGCCTCTCTCGGGGACTCCTCTCTTGAGTCCTGGCTCTCTATCCAAGCTGCTGTTGTGCCTCAAGTCTTAGACGGGAGTAGGGCATTTACAGCCTCCAACTCCTCTGGTATCTGTTGTAGGACCGTTAGTATCCGTACAGCCATGGAGACCAGGGTCCAGTTCTTGCGCTTTCACTACGAGGGAGCTCTCCTTTCCAAGCTCAACCTCCAGCTTCTCTCTACACGTCTGCACACTTCACCCTCCGCAGACTGACTCCCCTTCCTCTTGGCCCTCAGAGAGCACTCTTCCCCTTAATCCTGGTTCAGAGTTCCCCCTGCTGGCCTGGAGTGGAACTGTGTTGCATGTATGGATTGACTGCGAGAGAGACCCATCATTGCCTCCAAGCCTGGCATTACCCTCACCTGGAGGAAGGCAAAGCCACTGTGGCGACCATACTCCTGGGGGCACCACATGTCATCTCTCCCTGCCCTCCATGTGTAGTGTGGGGTCTGTCACTCTCTCCCTGCCCTCCATGTGTAGTGTGGGGTCTATCATCTCTACCTGTCCTCCATGTGTAGTGTGGGGTCTGTCACTCTCTCCCTGTCTTCCATGTGTAATGTGAGGTCTGTCACTCTCTACCTGTCCTCCATGTGTAGTGTGGGTAGGGTCACTCTCTCCCTTTCCTCCATGTGTAGTGTGGGGTCTGTCATCTCTCCCTTTCCTCCATGTGTAGTGTGGGGTCTGTCATCTACCTGCCCTGCATATGTAGTGTGGGGTCTGTCATCTCACCCTGCCCTCCATGTGTAGTGTCAGATCTGTCAATTTCTACCTGTCCTCCAGGTGTAGTGTGGGGTCTGTCACTCTCTACCTGTCCTCCATGTATAGTGTGGGGTCTGTCACTCTCTCTCTCTGTCCTCCATGTGTAGTGTTTGTCCTGTCATCTCTCCCTGCCTTCCATGTGTAGTGTGGGGGTTGTCACTCTTTACCTGTCCTTCATGTGTAGAGTGTGGTCTGTCACCCTCTACATGTCCTACATGTGTAGTGTGGGATCTGTTTCTCTCTCTCTGTCCTCCATGTGTAGTGTGGGGTCTGTCACTCTCTCTCTCTGCACCATGTGTATTGTGGGGTCTGTCACTCTCTCTCCTCCATGTGTAGTGTGGGGTTTGTCACTCTCTCCTTGTCCTCCATGAGTAATGTGAGGTGTGGTGCCCCTGAGACTCGGACGCCACAGAGGTATTGCACCTTCTCCTAAGGTGTAGTGCCTCACCATCCAGGTAAGGTGGGAACCCTTTTCCACACTCCAACACTCGCACCCCACACAACAGGGTAGTTCTGCACAACCACATTGCGGCTCAGTGCTTAGAGAGTAGCAGAGCACCTTTGGTGGTTCCCTGCTTGGAACACTGGATGTGCTGGGAGGTGGGTGGAGTTGAGATACATAAAAGAGTGGGAAAGTGTAGGATGAGAGGTCAGTCTGACAGAAGGTCAGTCGGGTAGGAAGTCACTCAGACAAGAGTGAGGATCCCTGGAAGAAGGGATGGAGGAAGGAGTGTTGCAGCTGCCTCAGTGATCTGAGCCAGCTGGCACAGGAAAGGAAAAGAAGGAGAAAGATGTAGAACTGAAACCTAAGCTTCCAAAAGAAAGACAAGTACGGAACGAAGGGGTAGAGAGAGCAGAGAGGACGTGGGTTGGAATCTTGAGGAACCCTGCTTATAGGTTCTCAGCGCAAGGCCAGGGCCCGGTCCCCGAGGTTGTATGGACACTTATGGTTCTGCAGCAGACACCAGTGGAGTAGTTGTCTGTAAATGCACTACTCCCATCTAAGACTTGGGGGCACAACAGCAATTGGATAGAGAGTCGGGACTCAGGAGAAGGGAGTCCCCGAAACAGGCTACAGCTGTCTGCCGTACAAATAGAGTTCTTGGGAACATCTGTCAGGAGGAACTTCAGGGTACTGGAGATCTTCACACTTAAAGGTGCTATAGAGGAGACGTTCAGGAAAGGCACATAAGTTGGCGTAGTGTTGGAGGGGAGCTTTCCATCTTGCCTGGAGGTTGACTGGGTCCCTGACCCAGAGGACACGGCACAGAAGCGGGCACTACTGACTGTGAGTAAAGCGTTGGAACTACATGCCCTGGTGTCCTCCATTCCTTCCTGCGTCCGTCTGCCTGACACTGCTACATCCCCTGAGCCGGACACTACACCACCTAAACGTCCCCACATCTACACTGCAGTAGGAAAACAGCCCTGCCTGTGGAGGGCTATACCAACATTGCTGCACCACACCATCTGTCCCAGAGGATCTGTCTGCAGCGTCGGCTTAACTCCTCCCTTGCCGAACACCACAGGTGGCGTCACAAACTATTCCATTCCACTTAAACTACATTACAAACTCCCTTTGATTACTTGGGCGCCCAGGGCCACGGACCGGGTCACTGCCGCTGTGACACATCCCCCTGACACCGGCCCGGTACCGAGTACCCCACGGCCCTGGGAGGGCGACCCAGAGGTCTGTTACTCTCTCCCTGTCCTCCATGTATATTGCGGCGCCTGTAACTCTCTACCTGCCCTCCATGTGTAGGGAGGAGGACCCCCGCAGAGTGTCCAGGCCGGAACCAAGGGGACCGCCATCTGGGTTCCTAAGGAAACAGTACCCAGGAGCAAAGGAGGAGAGTGGACTGCTGAGAGTGACAGGACAGCAAGGGGAGGGGCGAGTATAAAAGGGACAGAGAGCGCGCAGGGGAGTCAGTTGGCGGAACGGCAGACAGGAGGCAAGAGACTGTGGGAGTCTGAGAGAGCCAGAGTGAGAGACAGTGACGAGAAAGGAGACCATCGGCAGAGGAGAGACTTACTGCGGCCTGCAGAGAATGGGTGCCGAACCTGCCAACAAGAGACAAAAAAAAGGAAAAAATGCCAGCTTACCCAGTTGGTTCAAACCATAAGCTGCTATACTGTATAGGCTCTCAGCAACGGATAAATGACAGGAGCTCTTGCCAACAATAGATGCGAAAATGAGATGAATCCAGCGAGCCAGGTGTGAAGTACGTAAAAAATCTTTTTCTTTATTTCAAACGTAGATTAAAAATATTTATCCATAGCAGCATATTATGAATATTATGAATATAGGCAGAGATGGGAAAAATTACTGCTGTAAAGCGCACGGCAAGACGCGTTTCGGCTAAACCTTTATCATTGCTATATGGCAATTCTAAAGGTTTAGCCGAAACGCGTCTTGCCGTGCGCTTTACAGCAGTGATTTTTCCCATCTCTGCCTATATTCATAATATGCTGCTATGGATAAATATTTTTAATCTACGTTTGAAATAAAGAAAAAGATTTTTTACGTACTTCAAACCTGGCTCGATGGATTCATCTCCTTTTCGTACCAACAAGAGACTTTCGCTTCACTCCGATCCGGGGTCTCTTCCTGCCCACGTTGGTCCACAGCTGTTACCGCTGTGCTTCGGCCTGTCACGGCTGGTCCGCCGCCCCTCGCAGCTGCTGCCGCTCCACTCTAGCCCGCGGCTGCCGCCCCACTTCAGCCCGCAGCTGCAGCCTCTTCATCGTCGGCCGCAGTGGACGTCACCCCGCTGCAGTCGGCAGTTGGGGCCTACTCCTTTGCCTAGGCCCAGGTCATGCACGTGGCCTGCCAACTGCCACTCCTGGGAACTGCGACACAACCCTGCTTGGAGACTGGAGTCTCATTGAACTTGCTTACGATCAGAACCCCGCTGTTTCTACAGGGGGTCACCTCATCAAAGACTACGACAGATCCTCAGCAGCTGGGCCCAGCGGCTGCGACGCCAGCGCAGCCTCATCAGAGACGCAGAGGGACGTCAGGACGGATAAGTGACACTATAAGAAATAAGGACCCGTAGTCGGCCATATCGCGGCCCTATAGAAACCGGCCCTTGCCGCATTAGTCGTGTTCACTTTTAAAGTGTTTGTTTGTGCAGAGTCCCTGCGAGGACAATAGTTGTTATTAATTTTTGGTTACTTAGTATAGCCCCAGCGGCTTAAATTCATAAAAGTTCTTTAGCCAAAGTTCAATTCAGTCTCGTGTCTCGTCACTGCATCCTGCGTACCTGCGGTTTACCTACACGTGTGTAGTGTGGGGTCTGTCAACTTCTACCTGTCCTCCATACGTAGTGTGGGGTCTGTCATTCTATTCTTGTTCTCCATGTGTAGTGCGGGGTCTGTCACTCTCTACCTGTCCTTGATGTGCAGTGTGGAGTCTGTCACTGTCTACCCATCCTCCATGTGTAGTGTAGGGTTTGTCACTCTCTCCCTGCTCTCCATGCGTAGTGTGGGGTCTGTCATCTCTCCCTTCCCTCCTTGTGCAGTGTGGGGTCTGTCACTCTCTACCTGTCCTTGATGTGTAGTGTGGGGTCTATAATTCTCTACCTGCCCTCCATGTGTAGTGTGGAGTCTGTCACTCTCTACCCATCCTCCATGTGTAGTGTAGGGTCTGTCACTCTCTCCCTGCTCTCCATGTGTAGTGTGGGGTCTGTCATCTCTACCTTCCCTCCTTGTGTAGTGTAGGGTCTGTCACTCTCTACCTGTCCTTGATGTGTAGTGAGTGGGTCTGTCACTCTCTCCCTGCCCTCCATGTGTAGTGTGGGGTCTGTCACTCTCTCCCTGTCCTCCATGTGTAGTGTGGGGTCTGTCATCTCTACCTGCCCTCCATGTGTAGTGTGGGGTCTGTCATCTCTACCTGCCCTCCATGTGTAGTGTGGGGTCTGTCACTCTCTCCCTGCCCTCCATTTGTAGTGTGGGGTCTGTCACTCTCTTCCTGCCCTCCCTGTGCAGTGTGGGGTCTGTCATCTCTACCTGTCCTCCATGTGTAGTATGGGGTCTGTCATCTCTACCTGTCCTCCATGTGTAGTGAGGGGTCTGTCACTCTGTCCCTGCCCTCCATGTGTAGTGTGGGGTCTGTCATTCTCTACCTGCCCTCCATGTGTAGTGTGGGGTCTGTCATCTCTACCTGCCCTCCATGTGTAGTGTGGGGTCTGTCACTCTCTCCCTGCCCTCCATTTGTAGTGTGGGGTCTGTCACTCTCTTCCTGCCCTCCCTGTGCAGTGTGGGGTCTGTCATCTCTACCTGCCCTCCATGTGTAGTATGGGGTCTGTCATCTCTACCTGCCCTTCATGTGTAGTGAGGGGTCTGTCATCTCTACCTGCCCTCCATGTGTAGTGTGGGGTCTGTCATCTCTACCTGCCCTCTATGTGTAGTGTGGGGTCTGTCACTCTCTCCCTGTCCTCCATGTGTACGTGTAGTGCAGGGTCTGTCATCTCTACCTGCCCTCCATATGTAGTGTGGGGTCTGTCATTCTCTCCCTGCCCTCCATGAGAATTGTGGGGTCTGTCATCTCTCCCTGTCCCCCATGTGTAGTGTGGGGTCTGTCCTCTCTACCTGCCCTCCATGTGTAGTGTGGGGTCTGTCACTCTCTCCCTGCCCTCCATGTGTAGTGTGGGGTCTGTCATCTCTCTCTACCCTCCATGTGTAGTGCAGGGTCTGTCATCTCTCCCTGCCCTCCATGTGTACGTGTAGAGCAGGATCTGTCATCTCTCCCTGCCCTCCTTGTGTAGTGTGGGGTCTGTCACTCTCTCCCTGCCCTCCATGTGTAATGTGGGGTCTGTCACTCTTTACCTGTCTGTTGGGTCTGTCATCTCTCCCTGCCCTCCATGTGTAATGTGGGGTCTGTCACTCTCTCCCTGCCCTCCATGTGTAGTGTGGGGTCTGTCAACTCTCCCTACCCTCCATGTGTAGTGTGGGGTCTGTCACTCTCTCCCTACCCTCCATGAGTAGTGTGGGGTCTGTCACTCTCTCCCTGCCCTCCATGTGTAGTGTTGGGTCTGTCATCCCTACCTGCCCTCCATGTGTAGTGTGGGGTCTGTCATTCTCTACCTGCCCTCCATGTGTAGTGTGGGGTCTGTCATCCCTACCTGCCCTCCATGTGTAATGTGGGGTCTGTCACTCTCTACCTGCCCTCCATGTGTAGTGCGGGGTCTGTCATCCCTACCTGCCCTCCATGTGTAATGTGGGGTCTGTCACTCTCTACCTGCCCTCCATGTGTAGTGCGGGGTCTGTCATCCCTACCTGCCCTCCATGTGCAGTGTGGGGTCTGTCACTCTCTCCCTGCCCTCCATGTGTAGTGCGGGGTCTGTCATCCCTACCTGTCCGCCATGTGTAGTGTGGAGTCTGTCACTCTCTCCCTGCTCTCCATGTGTAGTGTGGGGTCTGTCATCTCTACCTGTCCTCCATGTGTAGTGTGGGGTCTGTCACTCTCTCACTGCCCTCCATGTGTAGTGTGGGGTCTGTCATCTCTCCGTGCCCTCCATGTGTAGTGTTGCGTCTGTCATCCCTACCTGCCCTCCATGTGTAGTGTGGGGTCTGTCATTCTCTACCTGCCCTCCATGTGTAGTGTGTGGTTTGTCATCCCTACCTGCCCTTCATGTGTAATGTGGGGTCTGTCACTCTCTACCTGCCCTCCATGTGTAGTGCGGGGTCTGTCATCCCTACCTGCCCTCCATGTGTAATGTGGGGTCTGTCACTCTCTACCTGCCCTCCATGTGTAATGCGGGGGTCTGTCATTCTCTCCCTGTCCTCCATGTGTACTTTGGGGTCTGTCATTCTCTCCCTGTCCTCCATGTGTACTGTGGGGTCTGTCATTCTCTCCCTGTCCTCCATGTGTACTGTGGGGTCTGTCATCCCTACCTGTCCGCCATGTGTAGTGTGGAGTCTGTCACTCTCTCCCTGCTCTCCATGTGTAGTGTGGGGTCTGTCATCTCTCCCTGCCCTCCATGTGTAGTGTGGGGTCTGTCATCTCTCCCTGCCCTCCATGTGTAGTGTGGGGTCTGTCACTCTCTCCCTGTCCTCCATGTGTACGTGTAGTGCAGGGTCTGTCATCTCTACCTGCCCTCCATGTGTAGTGTGGGGTCTGTCACTCTCTCCCTGCCCTCCATGTGTAGTGTGGGGTCTGTCATCTCTCCCTGTCCCCCGTGTGTAGAGTGGGGTCTGTCCTCTCTACCTGCCCTCCATGTGTAGTGTGGGGTCTGTCACTCTCTCCCTGCCCTCCATGTGTAGTGTGGGGTCTGTCATCTCTCTCTGCCCTCCATGTGTAGTGCAGGGTCTGTCATCTCTCCCTGCCCTCCATGTGTACGTGTAGTGCAGGGTCTGTCATCTCTCCCTGCCCTCCTTGTGTAGTGTGGGGTCTGTCACTCTCTCCCTGCCCTCCATGTGTAATGTGGGGGTTTGTCACTCTCTCCCTGCTCTCCATGTGTAGTGTGGGGTCTGTCATCTCTCCCTGCCCTCCATGTGTAGTGTGGGGTCTGTCATCTCTTCCTGCCCTTCATGTGTAGTGTGGGGTCTGTCCTACCTGCCCTCCATGTGTAATGTGAGGTCTGCCACTCTCTCCCTGCCCTTCATGTGTTGTGCAGGGTCTGTCACTCTCTACCAATCCTCCATGTGTAGTGCAGGGTCTGTCACTCTCTCCCTGCTCTCCATGTGTAGTGTGGGGTCTGTCATCTCTCCCTTCCCTCCTTGTGTAGTGTAGGGTCTGTCACTCTCTACCTGTCCTTGATGTGTAGTGAGTGGGTCTGTCACTCTCTCCCTGCCCTCCATGTGTAGTATGGGGTCTGTCACTCTCTCCCTGTCCTCCATGTGTAGTGTGGGGTCTGTCATCTCTACCTGCCCTCCATGTGTAGTGTGGGGTCTGTCATCTCTACCTGCCCTCCATGTGTAGTGTGGGGTCTGTCACTCTCTCCCTGCCCTCCATTTGTAGTGTGGGGTCTGTCACTCTCTCCCTGCCCTCCCTGTGCAGTGTGAGGTCTGTCATCTCTACCTGTCCTCCATGTGCAGTGTGGGGTCTGTCATCTCTACCTGTCCTCCATGTGTAGTGAGGGGTCTGTCACTCTCTCCCTGCCCTCCATGTGTAGTGTGGGGTCTGTCACTCTCTACCTGTCCTCCATGTGTAGTGTGGGGGTCTGTCATCTCTACCTGCCCTCCATGTATAGTATGGGGTCTGTCATCTCTACCTGCCCTTCATGTGTAGTGAGGGGTCTGTCATCTCTACCTGCCCTCCATGTGTAGTGTGGGGTCTGTGATCTCTACCTGCCCTCTATGTGTAGTGTGGGGTCTGTCACTCTCTCCCTGTCCTCCATGTGTACGTGTAGTGCAGGGTCTGTCATCTCTACCTGCCCTCCATGTGTAGTGTGGGGTCTGTCACTCTCTCCCTGCCCTCCATGTGTAGTGTGGGGTCTGTCATCTCTCCCTGTCCCCCATGTGTAGAGTGGGGTCTGTCCTCTCTACCTGCCCTCCATGTGTAGTGTGGGGTCTGTCACTCTCTCCCTGCCCTCCATGTGTAGTGTGGGGTCTGTCATCTCTCTCTGCCCTCCATGTGTAGTGCAGGGTCTGTCATCTCTCCCTGCCCTCCATGTGTACGTGTAGTGCAGGGTCTGTCATCTCTCCCTGCCCTCCTTGTGTAGTGTGGGGTCTGTCACTCTCTCCCTGCCCTCCATGTGTAATGTGGGGTTTGTCACTCTTTACCTGTCTGTTGGGTCTGTCATCTCTCCCTGCCCTCCATGTGTAATGTGGGGTCTGTCACTCTCTCCCTGCCCTCCATGAGTAGTGTGGGGTCTGTCACTCTCTCCCTGCCCTCCATGTGTAGTGTTGGGTCTGTCATCCCTACCTGCCCTCCATGTGTAGTGTGGGGTCTGTCATTCTCTACCTGCCCTCCATGTGTAGTGTGGGGTCTGTCATCCCTACCTGCCCTCCTTGTGTAATGTGGGGTCTGTCACTCTCTACCTGCCCTCCATGTGTAGTGCGGGGTCTGTCATCCCTACCTGCCCTCCATGTGTAATGTGGGGTCTGTCACTCTCTACCTGCCCTCCATGTGTAGTGCGGGGTCTGTCATCCCTACCTGCCCTCCATGTGCAGTGTGGGGTCTGTCATCTCTACCTGTCCTCCATGTGTAGTGTGGGGTCTGTCACTCTCTCCCTGCCCTCCATCTGTAGTGTGGGGTCTGTCACTCTCTACCTGTCCTCCATGTGTAGTATGGGGTCTGTCATCTCTACCTGCCCTCTATGTGTAGTGTGGGGTCTGTCATCTCTACCTGTCCTCTATGTGTAGTGTGGGGTCTGTCACTCTCTCCCTGTCCTCCATGTGTACGTGTAATGCAGGGTCTGTCATCTCTACCTGCCCTCCATGTGTAGTGTGGGGTCTGTCACTCTCTCCCTGCCCTCCATGTGAAATGTGGGGTTTGTCACTCTTTACCTGTCTGTTGGGTCTGTCATCTCTCCCTGCCCTCCATGTGTAATGTGGGGTCTGTCACTCTCTCCCTGCCCTCCATGTGTAGTGTGGGGTCTGTCAACTCTCCCTACCCTCCATGTGTAGTGTGGGGTCTGTCACTCTCTCCCTGCCCTCCATGAGTAGTGTGGGGTCTGTCACTCTCTCCCTGCCCTCCATGTGTAGTGTTGGGTCTGTCATCCCTACCTGCCCTCCATGTGTAGTGTGGGGTCTGTCATTTTCTACCTGCCCTCCATGTCTAGTGTGGGGTCTGTCATCCCTACCTGCCCTCCTTGTGTAATGTGGGGTCTGTCACTCTCTACCTGCCCTCCATGTGTAGTGCGGGGTCTGTCATCCCTACCTGCCCTCCATGTGCAGTGTGGGGTCTGTCATCTCTACCTGTCCTCCATGTGTAGTGTGGGGTCTGTCACTCTCTCCCTGCCCTCCATCTGTAGTGTGGGGTCTGTCACTCTCTACCTGTCCTCCATGTGTAGTATGGGGTCTGTCATCTCTACCTGTCCTCTATGTGTAGTGTGGGGTCTGTCACTCTCTCCCTGTCCTCCATGTGTACGTGTGGTGCAGGGTCTGTCATCTCTACCTGCCCTCCATGTGTAGTGTGGGGTCTGTCACTCTCCCTGCCCTCCATGTGTAGTGTGGGGTCTGTCATCTCTCCCTGTCCCCCATGTGTAGTGTGGGGTCTGTCCTCTCTACCTGCCCTCCATGTGTAGTGTGGGGTCTGTCACTCTCTACCTGTCCTCCATGTGTAGTGTGGGGTCTGTCATCTCTCTCTGCCCTCCATGTGTAGTGTGGGGTCTTTCACTCTCTCCCTGCCCTCCGTGTGTAATGTGGGGTCTGTCATCTCTCCCTGCCCTCCTTGTGTAGTGTGGGGTCTGTCACTCTCTCCCTGCCCTCCATGTGTAATGTGGGGTCTGTCACTCTTTACCTGTCTGTTGGGTGTGTCATCTCTCCCTGCCCTCCATGTGTAATGTGGGGTCTGTCACTCTCTCCCTGCCCTCCATGTGTAGTGTGGGGTCTGTCAACTCTCCCTACCCTCCATGTGTAGTGTGGGGTCTGTCACTCTCTCCCTGCCCTCCATGAGTAGTGTGGGGTCTGTCACTCTCTCCCTGCCCTCCATGTGTAGTGTTGTGTCTGTCATCCCTACCTGCCCTCCATGTGTAGTGTGGGGTCTTTCATTCTCTACCTGCCCTCCATGTGTAGTGTGGGGTCTGTCATCCCTACCTGCCCTCCATGTGTAATGTGGGGTCTGTCACTCTTTACCTGCCCTCCATGTGTAGTGCGAGGTCTGTCATCCCTACCTGCCCTCCATGTGTAATGTGGGGTATGTCACTCTCTACCTGCCCTCCATGTGTAGTGCGGGGTCTGTCATCCCTACCTGCCCTCCATGTGCAGTGTGGGGTCTGTCACTCTCACCCTGCCCTCCATGTGTAGTGCGGGGTCTGTCATCCCTACCTGTCCGCCATGTGTAGTGTGGAGTCTGTCACTCTCTCCCTGCTCTCCACGTGTAGTGTGGGGTCTGTCATCTCTACCTTTCCTCCATGTGTAGTGTGGGGTCTCTCATCTCTACCTTTCCTCCATGTGTAGTGTGGGGTCTGTCATCTCTCCCTGCCCTCCATGTGTAGTGTGGGGTGTGTCATCCCTACCTGCCCTCCATGTGTAGTGTGGGGTCTGTCATTCTCTACCTGCCCTCCATGTGTAGTGTGGGGTCTGTCACTCTCTACCTGCCCTCCATGTGTAGTGCGGGGTCTGTCATCCCTACCTGCCCTCCATGTGTAATGTGGGGTCTGTCACTCTCTAACTGCCCTCCATGTGTAGTGCGGGGGTCTGTCATTCTCTCCCTGTCCTCCATGTGTACTGTGGGGTCTGTCATTCTCTCCCTGTCCTCCATGTGTACTGTGGGGTCTGTCATTCTCTCCCTGTCCTCCATGTGTACTGTGGGGTCTGTCATCCCTACCTGTCCGCCATGTGTAGTGTGGAGTCTGTCACTCTCTCCCTGCTCAATATGTGTAGTGTGGGGTCTGTCATCTCTCCCTGCCCTCCATGTGTAGTGTGGGGTCTGTCATCTCTTCCTGCCCTTCATGTGTAGTGTGGGGTCTGTCCTCTCTACCTGCCCTCCATGTGTAGTGTGGGATCTGTCACTCTCTCCCTGCCCTTCATGTGTAGTGCAGGGTCTGTCACTCTCTCCCTGCCCTCCATGTGTAGTGTGGGGTCTGTCACTCTCTCCCTGCCCTCATGTGTAGTGCAGGGTCTGTCACTCTCTCCCTGTCCTCATGTGTAGTGCAGGGTCTGTCACTCTCTCCCTGCCCTCCATGTGTAGTGTGGGGTCTGTTATCTCTACCTGTCCTCCATGTGTAATGTGAGGTCTGTCATCTCTACCTGTCCGCCATGTGTAGTGTGGGGTCTGTCATCTCTCCCTGCCCTCCATGTGTAGTGTGGGGTCTGCTATCTCTACCTGTCCTCCATGTGTAATGTGAGGTCTGTCATCTCTACCTGTCCGCCATGTGTAATGCAGGGTCTGTCACGCTCTCCCTGCCCTCCATGTGTAGTGTGGGGTCTGTCATCTCTACCTGTCCGCCATGTGTAGTGTGGGGTCTGTCACTCTCTCCCTGTCCTCCATTTGTAGTGTGGGGTCTGTCACTCTCTCCCTGCCCTCCCTGTGCAGTGTGGGGTCTGTCATCTCTACCTGTCCTCCATGTGTAGTGTGGGGTCTGTCATCTCTACCTGTCCTCCATGTGTAGTGAGGGGTCTGTCACTCTCTCCCTGCCCTCCATGTGTAGTGTGGGGTCTGTCAGTCTCTACCTGCCCTCCATGTGTAGTATGAGGTCTGTCATCTCTACCTGCCCTTCATGTGTAGTGAGGGGTCTGTCATCTCTACCTGCCCTCCATGTGTAGTGTGGGGTCTGTCACTCTCTCCCTGTCCTCCATGTGTACGTGTAGTGCAGGGTCTGTCATCTCTACCTGCCCTCCATGTGTAGTGTGGGGTCTGTCACTCTCTCCCTGCCCTCCATGTGTAGTGTGGGGTCTGTCATCTCTCCCTGTCCCCCATGTGTAGTGTGGGGTCTGTTATCTCTACCTGCCCTCCATATGTAGAGTGGGGTCTGTCACTCTCTCCCTGCCCTCCATGTGTAATGTGGGGTCTGTCACTCTTTCCCTGCCCTCCATGTGTAGTGTGGGGTCTGTCACTCTCTTCCTGCCCTCCATGTGTAGTGTGGGGTCTGTCATCTCTCTCTGCCCTCCATGTGTAGTGCAGAGTCTGTCATCTTTCCCTGCCCTCCATGTGTACGTGTAGTGCAGGGTCTGTCATCTCTCCCTGCCCTCCTTGTGTAGTGTGGGGTCTGTCACTCTCTCCCTGCCCTCCATGTGTAATGTGGGGTCTGTCACTCTCTCCCTGCCCTCCATGTGTAATGTGGGGTCTGTCATCTCTCCCTGCCCTCTATGTGTAGAGTGGGGTCTGTCATTCTCTTCCTGCCCTCCATGTGTAGTGTGGGGTCTGTCATCTCTACCTGTCCGCCATGTGTAGTGTGGGGTCTGTCACTCTCTCCCTGTCCTCCATTTGTAGTGTGGGGTCTGTCACTCTCTCCCTGCCCTCCCTGTGCAGTGTGGGGTCTGTCATCTCTACCTGTCCTCCATGTGTAGTGTGGGGTCTGTCATCTCTACCTGTCCTCCATGTGTAGTGAGGGGTCTGTCACTCTCTCCCTGCCCTCCATGTGTAGTGTGGGGTCTGTCAGTCTCTACCTGCCCTCCATGTGTAGTATGAGGTCTGTCATCTCTACCTGCCCTTCATGTGTAGTGAGGGGTCTGTCATCTCTACCTGCCCTCCATGTGTAGTGTGGGGTCTGTCACTCTCTCCCTGTCCTCCATGTGTACGTGTAGTGCAGGGTCTGTCATCTCTACCTGCCCTCCATGTGTAGTGTGGGGTCTGTCACTCTCTCCCTGCCCTCCATGTGTAGTGTGGGGTCTGTCATCTCTCCCTGTCCCCCATGTGTAGTGTGGGGTCTGTTATCTCTACCTGCCCTCCATATGTAGAGTGGGGTCTGTCACTCTCTCCCTGCCCTCCATGTGTAATGTGGGGTCTGTCACTCTTTCCCTGCCCTCCATGTGTAGTGTGGGGTCTGTCACTCTCTTCCTGCCCTCCATGTGTAGTGTGGGGTCTGTCATCTCTCTCTGCCCTCCATGTGTAGTGCAGAGTCTGTCATCTTTCCCTGCCCTCCATGTGTACGTGTAGTGCAGGGTCTGTCATCTCTCCCTGCCCTCCTTGTGTAGTGTGGGGTCTGTCACTCTCTCCCTGCCCTCCATGTGTAATGTGGGGTCTGTCACTCTCTCCCTGCCCTCCATGTGTAATGTGGGGTCTGTCATCTCTCCCTGCCCTCTATGTGTAGAGTGGGGTCTGTCATTCTCTTCCTGCCCTCCATGTGTAGTGTGGGGTCTGTCATCTCTACCTGTCCGCCATGTGTAGTGTGGGGTCTGTCACTCTCTCCCTGTCCTCCATTTGTAGTGTGGGGTCTGTCACTCTCTCCCTGCCCTCCCTGTGCAGTGTGGGGTCTGTCATCTCTACCTGTCCTCCATGTGTAGTGTGGGGTCTGTCATCTCTACCTGTCCTCCATGTGTAGTGAGGGGTCTGTCACTCTCTCCCTGCCCTCCATGTGTAGTGTGGGGTCTGTCAGTCTCTACCTGCCCTCCATGTGTAGTATGAGGTCTGTCATCTCTACCTGCCCTTCATGTGTAGTGAGGGGTCTGTCATCTCTACCTGCCCTCCATGTGTAGTGTGGGGTCTGTCACTCTCTCCCTGCCCTCCATGTGTACGTGTAGTGCAGGGTCTGTCATCTCTACCTGCCCTCCATGTGTAGTGTGGGGTCTGTCACTCTCTCCCTGCCCTCCATGTGTAGTGTGGGGTCTGTCATCTCTCCCTGTCCCCCATGTGTAGTGTGGGGTCTGTTATCTCTACCTGCCCTCCATATGTAGAGTGGGGTCTGTCACTCTCTCCCTGCCCTCCATGTGTAATGTGGGGTCTGTCACTCTTTCCCTGCCCTCCATGTGTAGTGTGGGGTCTGTCACTCTCTCCCTGCCCTCCATGTGTAGTGTGGGGTCTGTCATCTCTCTCTGCCCTCCATGTGTAGTGCAGAGTCTGTCATCTCTCCCTGCCCTCCATGTGTACGTGTAGTGCAGGGTCTGTCATCTCTCCCTGCCCTCCTTGTGTAGTGTGGGGTCTGTCACTCTCTCCCTGCCCTCCATGTGTAATGTGGGGTCTGTCACTCTCTCCCTGCCCTCCATGTGTAATGTGGGGTCTGTCATCTCTCCCTGCCCTCTATGTGTAGAGTGGGGTCTGTCATTCTCTTCCTGCCCTCCATGTGTAGTGTGGGGTCTGTCACTCTCTACCTGTCCATGTGTAGTGTGGGGTCTGTCATCTCTCCCTGCCCTCCATATGTAGTGTGGGGTCTGTCACTCTTTACCTGTCCTCCATGTATAGTGTTGGGTCTGTCATCTCTCCCTGCCCTCCATGTGTAATGTGGGGTCTGTCACTCTCTCCCTGCCCTCCATGTGTAGTGTGGGGTCTGTCACTCTCTCCCTGCCCTCCATGTGTAGTGTGGGGTCTGTCACTCTCTCCCTGCCCTCCATGTGTAGTGTTGGGTCTGTCATCCCTACCTGCCCTCCATGTGTAGTGTGGGGTCTGTCATTCTCTACCTGCCCTCCATGTGTAGTGTGGGGTCTGTCATCCCTACCTGCCCTCCATGTGTAATGTGGGGTCTGTCACTCTCTACCTGCCCTCCATGTGTAGTGCGGGGTCTGTCATCCCTACCTGCCCTCCATGTGTAATGTGGGGTCTGTCACTCTCTACCTGCCCTCCATGTGTAGTGCGGGGTCTGTCATCCCTACCTGCCCTCCATGTGCAGTGTGGGGTCTGTCATCTCTACCTGTCCTCCATGTGTAGTGAGGGGTCTGTCACTCTCTCCCTGCCCTCCATCTGTAGTGTGGGGTCTGTCACTCTCTACCTGTCCTCCATGTGTAGTATGGGGTCTGTGATCTCTACCTGCCCTCTATGTGTAGTGTGGGGTCTGTCATCTCTACCTGCCCTCTATGTGTAGTGTGGGGTCTGTCACTCTCTCCCTGTCCTCCATGTGTACGTGTAGTGCAGGGTCTGTCATCTCTACCTGCCCTCCATGTGTAGTGTGGGGTCTGTCACTCTCCCTGCCCTCCATGTGTAGTGTGGGGTCTGTCATCTCTCCCTGTCCCCCATGTGTAGTGTGGGGTCTGTCCTCTCTACCTGCCCTCCATGTGTAGTGTGGGGTCTGTCACTCTCTCCCTGCCCTCCATGTGTAGTGTGGGGTCTGTCATCTCTCCCTGCCCTCCATGTGTACGTGTAGTGCAGGGTCTGTCATCTCTCCCTGCCCTCCTTGTGTAGTGTGGGGTCTGTCACTCTCTCCCTGCTCTCCATGTGTAGTGTGGGGTCTGTCATCTCTACCTGTCCGCCACGTGTAGTGCAGGGTCTGTCACTCTCACCCTGCCCTCCATGTGTAGTGTGGGGTCTGTTATCTCTACCTGTCCTCCATGTGTAATGTGAGGTCTGTCATCTCTACCTGTCCGCCATGTGCAGTGTGGGGTCTGTCATCTCTACCTGTCCTCCATGTGTAGTGTGGGGTTTGTCATCTCTACCTGTCCTCCATGTGTAGTGAGGGGTCTGTCACTCTCTCCCTGTCCTCCATGTGTACGTGTAGTGCAGGGTCTGTCATCTCTACCTGCCCTCCATGTGTAGTGTGGGGTCTGTCACTCTCCCTGCCCTCCATGTGTAGTGTGGGGTCTGTCATCTCTCCCTGTCCCCCATGTGTAGTGTGGGGTCTGTCCTCTCTACCTGCCCTCCATGTGTAGTGTGGGATCTGTCACTCTCTCCCTGCCCTCCATGTGTAGTGTGGGGTCTGTCATCTCTCCCTGCCCTCCATGTGTACGTGTAGTGCAGGGTCTGTCATCTCTCCCTGCCCTCCTTGTGTAGTGTGGGGTCTGTCACTCTCTCCCTGCCCTCAATGTGTAATGTGGAGTCTGTCACTCTCTCCCTGCTCTCCATGTGTAGTGTGGGGTCTGTCATCTCTACCTATCCGCCATGTGTAGTGCAGGGTCTGTCACTCTCACCCTGCTCTCCATGTGTAGTGTGGGGTCTGTTATCTCTACCTGTCCTCCATGTGTAATGTGAGGTCTGTCATCTCTACCTGTCCGCCATGTGCAGTGTGGGGTCTGTCATCTCTACCTGTCCTCCATGTGTAGTGTGGGGTCTGTCATCTCTACCTGTCCTCCATGTGTAGTGCAGGGTCTGTCACTCTCACCCTGCTCTCCATGTGTAGTGTGGGGTCTGTTATCTCTACCTGTCCTCCATGTGTAATGTGAGGTCTGTCATCTCTACCTGTCCGCCATGTGCAGTGTGGGGTCTGTCATCTCTACCTGTCCTCCATGTGTAGTGTGGGGTCTGTCATCTCTACCTGTCCTCCATGTGTAGTGAGGGGTCTGTCACTCTCTACCTGTCCTCCATGTGTAGTGTGGAGGTCTGTCATCTCTACCTGCCCTCCATGTGTAGTATGAGGTCTGTCATCTCTACCTGCCCTTCATGTGTAGTGAGGGGTCTGTCATCTCTACATGCCCTCCATGTGTAGTGTGGGGTCTGTCACTCTCTCCCTGTCCTCCATGTGTACGTGTAGTGCAGGGTCTGTCCTCTCTACCTGCCCTCCATATGTAGAGTGGGGTCTGTCACTCTCTCCCTGCCCTCCATGTGTAATGTGGGGTCTGTCACTCTCTCCCTGCCCTCCATGTGTAGTGTGGGGTCTGTCACTCTCTCCCTGCCCTCCATGTGTAGTGTGGGGTCTGTCATCTCTCTCTGCCCTCCATGTGTAGTGCAGGGTCTGTCATCTCTCCCTGCCCTCCATGTGTACGTGTAGTGCAGGGTCTGTCATCTCTCCCTGCCCTCCTTGTGTAGTGTGGGGTCTGTCACTCTCTCCCTGCCCTCCATGTGTAATGTGGGGTTTGTCACTCTCTCCCTGCCCTCCATGTGTAATGTGGGGTCTGTCATCTCTCCCTGCCCTCTATGTGTAGAGTGGGGTCTGTCACTCTCTTCCTGCCCTCCATGTGTAGTGTGGGGTCTGTCACTCTCTACCTGTCCATGTGTAGTGTGGGGTCTGTCATCTCTCCCTGCCCTCCATATGTAGTGTGGGGTCTGTCACTCTTTACCTGTCCTCCATGTATAGTGTTGGGTCTGTCATCTCTCCCTGCCCTCCATGTGTAATGTGGGGTCTGTCACTCTCTCCCTGCCCTCAATGTGTAGTGTGGGGTCTGTCACTCTCTCCCTGCCCTTCATGTGTAGTGTGGGGTCTGTCACTCTCTCCCTGCCCTCCATGTGTAGTGTTGGGTCTGTCATCCCTACCTGCCCTCCATGTGTAGTGTGGGGTCTGTCATTCTCTACCTGCCCTCCATGTGTAGTGTGGGGTCTGTCATCCCTACCTGCCCTCCATGTGTAATGTGGGGTCTGTCACTCTCTACCTGCCCTCCATGTGTAGTGCGGGGTCTGTCATCCCTACCTGCCCTCCATGTGTAATGTGGGGTCTGTCACTCTCTACCTGCCCTCCATGTGTAGTGCGGGGTCTGTCATCCCTACCTGCCCTCCATGTGCAGTGTGGGGTCTGTCACTCTCTCCCTGCCCTCCATGTGTAGTGTGGGGTCTGTCATCCCTACCTGTCCGCCATGTGTAGTGTGGAGTCTGACACTCTCTCCCTGCCCTCCATGTGTAGTGTGGGGTCTGTCATCTCTCCCTGTCCCCCATGTGTAGTGTGGGGTCTGTCCTCTCTACCTGCCCTCCATATGTAGAGTGCGGTCTGTCACTCTCTCCCTGCCCTCCATGTGTAATGTGGGGTCTGTTAATGTGGGGTCTGTCACTCTCTCCCTGCCCTCCATGTGTAGTGTGGGGTCTGTCATCTCTCTCTGCCCTCATGTGTAGTACAGGGTCTGTCACTCTCTCCCTGCCCTCCATGTGTAATGTGAGGTCTGCCATCTCTACCTGTCCGCCATGTGTAGTGCAGGGTCTGTCACTCTCTCCCTGCCCTCCATGTGTAGTGTGGGGTCTGTTATCTCTACCTGTCCTCCATGTGTAATGTGGGGTCTGTCACTCTCTCCCTGCTCTCCATGTGTAGTGTGAGGTCTGTCATCTCTCCCTGTCCGCCATGTGTAGTGTGGGGTCTGTCATCTCTACCTGTCCTCCATGTGTAGTGTGGGGTCTGTCACTCTCTCCCTGCCCTCCATGTGTAGTGTGGGGTCTGTCATCTCTCCCTGCCCTCCATGTGTAGTGTTGGGTCTGTCATCCCTACCTGCCCTCCATGTGTAGTGTGGGGTCTGTCATTCTCTACCTGCCCTCCATGTGTAGTGTGGGGTCTGTCATCCCTACCTGCCCTCCATGTGTAATGTGGGGTCTGTCACTCTCTACCTGCCCTCCATGTGTAGTGCGGGGTCTGTCATCCCTACCTGCCCTCCATGTGTAATGTGGGGTCTGTCACTCTCTACCTGCCCTCCATGTGTAGTGCGGGGGTCTGTGATTCTCTCCCTGTCCTCCATGTGTACTGTGGGGTCTGTCATTCTCTCCCTGTCCTCCATGTGTACGTGTAGTGCAGGGTCTGTCATCTCTACCTGCCCTCCTTGTGTAGTGTGGGGTCTGTCACTCTCTCCCTGCTCTCCATGTGTAATGTGGGGTCTGTCATCTCTACCTGCCCTCCATGTGTACGTGTAGTGCAGGGTCTGTCATCTCTCCCTGCCCTCCTTGTGTAGTGTGGGGTCTGTCAATCTCTCCCTGCCCTCCATGTGTAATGTGGGGTCTGTCATCTCTCCCTGCCCTCCATGTGTAATGTGGGGTCTGTCATCTCTCCCTGCCCTCTATGTGTAGAGGGCAGGGAGAGAGTGACAGACCCCTGCCCTCCATGTGTAGTGCAGGGTCTGTCATCTCTCCCTGCCCTCCTTGTGTAGTGTGGGTCTGTCATCTCTCCCTGCCCTCCTTGTGTAGTGTGGGGTCTGTCACTCTCTCCCTGCCCTCCATGTGTAATGTGGGGTCTGTCACTCTCTCCCTGCCCTCCATGTGTAATGTGAGGTCTGTCACTCTCTCCCTGCCCTCCATGTGTAATGTGGGGTCTGTCATCTCTCCCTGCCCTCTATGTGTAGAGTGGGGTCTGTCACTCTCTTCCTGCCCTCCATGTGTAGTGTGGGGTCTGTCATCTCTCCCTGCCCTCCATGTGTAGTGTTGGGTCTGTCATCCCTACCTGCCCTCCATGTGTAGTGTGGGGTCTGTCATTCTCTACCTGCCCTCCATGTGTAGTGTGGGGTCTGTCATCCCTACCTGCCCTCCATGTGTAATGTGGGATCTATCACTCACTACCTGCCCTCCATATGTAGTGCGGGGTCTGTCATCCCTACCTGCCCTCCATGTGTAATGTGGGGTCTGTCACTCTCTACCTGCCCTCCATGAGTAGTGCGGGGGTCTGTCATTCTCCCCCTGTCCTCCATGTGTACTGTGGGGTCTGTCATTCTCTCCCTGTCCTCCATGTGTACTGCGTGGTCTGTCATCCCTACCTGTCCGCCATGTGTAGTGTGGAGTCTGTCATCTCTTCCTGCCCTTCATGTGTAGTGTGGGGTCTGTCATCTCTCCCTGCCCTCCATGTGTAGTGTGGGGTCTGTCCTCTCTACCTGCCCTCCATGTGTAATGTGAGGTCTGTCACTCTCTCCCTGCCCTTCATGTGTAGTGCAGGGTCTGTCACTCTCTCCCTGCCCTCCATGTGTAGTGTGGGGTCTGTCACTCTCTCCCTGCCCTCATGTGTAGTGCAGGGTCTTTCACTCTCTCCCTGCCCTCCATGTGTAATGTGAGGTCTGTCATCTCTACCTGTCCGCCTTGTGTAGTGCAGGGTCTGTCACTCTCTCCCTGCCCTCCAAGTGTAGTGTGGGGTCTGTTATCTCTATCTTTCCTCCATGTGTAATGTGGGGTCTGTCACTCTCTCCCTGCTCTCCATGTGTAGTGTGAGGTCTGTCATCTCTCCCTGTCCGCCATGTGTAGTGTGGGGTCTGTCACTCTCTCCCTGTCCTCCATTTGTAGTGTGGGGTCTGTCACTCTCTCCCTGCCCTCCCTGTGCAGTGTGGGGTCTGTCATCTCTACCTGCCCTCCATGTGTAGTATGGGGTCTGTCATCTCTACCTGTCCTCCATGTGTAGTGAGGGGTCTGTCACTCTCTCCCTGCCCTCCATGTGTAGTGTGGGGTCTGTCACTCTCTACCTGTCCTCCATGTGTTGTGTGGGGGTCTGTCATCTCTCCCTGTCCCCCATGTGTAGTGTGGGGTCTGTCATCTCTACCTGCCCTTGATGTGTAGTGAGGGGTCTGTCATCTCTACCTGCCCTCCATGTGTAGTGTGGGGTCTGTCATCTCTACCTGCCCTCTATGTGTAGTGTGGGGTCTGTCACTGTCTCCCTGTCCTCCATGTGTACGTGTAGTGCAGGGTCTGTCACCTCTACCTGCCCTCCATGTGTAGTGTGGGGTCTGTCACTCTCTCCCTGCCTTCCATGTGTAGTGCGGGGTCTGTCATCCCTACCTGCCCTCCATGTGTAATGTGGGGTCTGTCATCTCTACCTGCCCTCTATGAGTAGTGTGGGGTCTGTCACTGTCTCCCTGTCCTCCATGTGTACGTGTAGTGCAGGGTCTGTCATCTCTACCTGCCCTCCATGTGTAGTGTGGGGTCTGTCACTCTCTACCTGCCCTCCATGTGTAGTGCGGGGGTCTGTCATTCTCTCCCTGTCCTCCATGTGTACTGTGGGGTCTGTCATTCTCTCCCTGTCCTCCGTGTGTACTGCGTGGTCTGTCATCCCTACCTGTCCGCCATCCTGCTCTCCATGTGTAGTGTGAGGTCTGTCATCTCTCCCTGTCCGCCATGTGTAGTGTGGGGTCTGTCACTCTCTCCCTGCCCTCCATTTGTAGTGTGGGGTCTGTCACTCTCTCCCTGCCCTCCCTGTGCAGTGTGGGGTCTGTCATCTCTACCTGTCCTCCATGTGTAGTGTGGGGTCTGTCATCTCTACCTGTCCTCCATGTGTAGTGAGGGGTCTGTCACTCTCTCCCTGCCCTCCATGTGTAGTGTGGGGTCTGTCACTCTCTACCTGTCCTCCATGTGTTGTGTGGGGGTCTGTCATCTCTACCTGCCCTCCATGTGTAGTATGGGGTCTGTCATCTCTACCTGCCCTTGATGTGTAGTGAGGGGTCTGTCATCTCTACCTGCCCTCCATGTGTAGTGTGGGGTCTGTCATCTCTACCTGCCCTCTATGTGTAGTGTGGGGTCTGTCACTGTCTCCCTGTCCTCCATGTGTACGTGTAGTGCAGGGTCTGTCACCTCTACCTGCCCTCCATGTGTAGTGTGGGGTCTGTCACTCTCTCCCTGCCTTCCATGTGTAGTGCGGGGTCTGTCATCCCTACCTGCCCTCCATGTGTAATGTGGGGTCTGTCATCTCTACCTGCCCTCTATGAGTAGTGTGGGGTCTGTCACTGTCTCCCTGTCCTCCATGTGTACGTGTAGTGCAGGGTCTGTCATCTCTACCTGCCCTCCATGTGTAGTGTGGGGTCTGTCACTCTCTACCTGCCCTCCATGTGTAGTGCGGGGGTCTGTCATTCTCTCCCTGTCCTCCATGTGTACTGTGGGGTCTGTCATTCTCTCCCTGTCCTCCGTGTGTACTGCGTGGTCTGTCATCCCTACCTGTCCGCCATCCTGCTCTCCATGTGTAGTGTGAGGTCTGTCATCTCTCCCTGTCCGCCATGTGTAGTGTGGGGTCTGTCACTCTCTCCCTGCCCTCCATTTGTAGTGTGGGGTCTGTCACTCTCTCTCTGCCCTCCCTGTGCAGTGTGGGGTCTGTCATCTCTACCTGTCCTCCATGTGTAGTGTGGGGTCTGTCATCTCTACCTGTCCTCCATGTGTAGTGAGGGGTCTGTCACTCTCTCCCTGCCCTCCATGTGTAGTGTGGGGTCTTTCACTCTCTACCTGTCCTCCATGTGTAGTGTGGGGGTCTGTCATCTCTACCTGCCCTCCATGTGTAGTATGGGGTCTGTCATCTCTACCTGCCCTTCATGTGTAGTGAGGGGTCTGTCATCTCTACCTGCCCTCCATGTGTAGTGTGGGGTCTGTCATCTCTACCTGCCCTCTATGTGTAGTGTGGGGTCTGACTGTCTCCCTGTCCTCCATGTGTACGTGTAGTGCAGGGTCTGTCATCTCTACCTGCCCTCCATGTGTAGTGTGGGGTCTGTCACTCTCTCCCTGCCCTCCATGTGTAGTGTGGGGTCTGTCATCTCTCCCTGTCCCCCATGTGTAGTGTGGGGTCTGTCCTCTCTACCTACCCTCCATATGTAGAGTGGGGTCTGTCACTCTCTCCCTGCCCTCCATGTGTAATGTGGGGTCTGTCACTCTCTCCCTGCCCTCCATGTGTAGTGTGGGGTCTGTCACTCTCTCCCTGCCCTCCATGTGTAGTGTGGGGTCTGTCATCTCTCTCTGCCCTCCATGTGTAGTGCAGGGTCTGTCATCTCTCCCTGCCCTCCATGTGTACGTGTAGTGGAGGGTCTGTCATCTCTCCCTGCCCTCCTTGTGTAGTGTGGGGTCTGTCACTCTCTCCCTGCCCTCCATGTGTAATGTGGGGTCTGTCACTCTCTCCCTGCCCTCCATGTGTATTGTGGGGTCTGTCATCTCTCCCTGCCCTCTATGTGTAGAGTGGGGTCTGTCACTCTCTTCCTGCTTTCCATGTGTAGTGTGGGGTCTGTCACTCTCTACCTGTCCATGTGTAGTGTGGGGTCTGTCATTTCTCCCTGCCCTCCATATGTAGTGTGGGGTCTGTCACTCTTTACCTGTCCTCCATGTATAGTGTTGGGTCTGTCATCTCTCCCTGCCCTCCATGTGTAATGTGGGGTCTGTCACTCTCTCCCTGCCCTCCATGTGTAGTGTGGGGTCTGTCACTCTCTCCCTGCCCTCCATGTGTAGTGTGGGGTCTGTCACTCTCTCCCTGCCCTCCATGTGTAGTGTTGGGTCTGTCATCCCTACCTGCCCTCCATGTGTAGTGTGGGGTCTGTCATTCTCTACCTGCCCTCCATGTGTAGTGCGGGGTCTGTCATCCCTACCTGTCCGCCATGTGTAGTGTGGAATCTGTCACTCTCTCCCTGCTCTCCATGTGTAGTGTGGGGTCTGTCATCTCTACCTGTCCTCCATGTGTAGTGTTGGGTCTGTCATCCCTACCTGCCCTCCATGTGAAGTGTGGGGTCTGTCATTCTCTACCTGCCCTCCATGTGTAGTGTGGGGTCTGTCATCCCTACCTGCCCTCCATGTGTAATGTGGGGTCTGTCACTCTCTACCTGCCCTCCATGTGTAGTGCGGGGTCTGTCATCCCTACCTGCCCTCCATGTGTAGTGCGGGGGTCTGTCATTCTCTCCCTGTCCTTCATGTGTACTGTGGGGTCTGTCATTCTCTCCCTGTCCTCCATGTGTACTGCGTGGTCTGTCATCCCTACCTGTCCGCCATGTGTAGTGTGGAGTCTGTCACTCTCTCCCTGTTCTCCATGTGTAGTGTGGGGTCTGTCACTCTCTCCCTGCCCTCCATGTGTAGTGTGGGGTCTGTCATCTCTCACTGCCCTCCATGTGTAGTGTGGGGTCTGTCATCTCTTCCTGCCCTTCATGTGTAGTGTGGGGTCTGTCATCTCTCCCTGCCCTCCATGTGTAATGTGGGGTCTGTCCTCTCTACCTGCCCTCCATGTGTAATGTGAGGTCTGTCACTCTCTCCCTGCCCTTCATGTGTAGTTTAGGGTCTGTCACTCTCTCCCTGCCCTCCATGTGTAGTGTGGGGTCTGTCACTCTCTCCCTGCCCTCATGTGTAGTGCAGGGTCTGTCACTATCTCCCTGCCCTCCATGTGTAGTGTGGGGTCTGTTATCTCTACCTGTCCTCCTTGTGTAATGTGAGGTCTGTCATCTCTACCTGTCCGCCATGTGTGGTGCAGGGTCTGTCACTCTCTACCTGTCCTCCATGTGTAGTGAGGGGTCTGTCACTCTCTCCCTGCCCTCCATGTGTAGTGTGGGGTCTGTCACTCTCTCTCTCTGCCCTCCATGTGTAGTGTGGGGTCTGTTATCTCTACCTGTCCGCCATGTGTAGTGTGGGTCTGTCATCTCTACCTGTCCTCCATGTGTAGTGTGGGGTCTGTCATCTCTCCCTGCTCTCCATGTGTAGTGTGGGGTCTGTCACTCTCTACCTGTCCTCCATGTGTAATGTGAGGTCTGTCATCTCTCCCTGACCTCCATGTGTAGTGTGGGGTCTGTTATCTCTATCTGTCCTCCTTGTGTAATGTGAGGTCTGTCATCTCTACCTGTCCGCCATGTGTAGTGCAGGGTCTGTCACTCTCTACCTGTCCTCCATGTGTAGTGTGGGGTCTGTTATCTCTACCTGTCCGCCATGTGTAGTGTGGGGTCTGTCATCTCTTTCTGCCCTTCATGTGTAGTGTGGGGTCTGTCATCTCTCCCTGCCCTCCATGTGTAGTGTGGGGTCTGTCCTCTCTACCTGCCCTCCATGTGTAATGTGAGGTCTGTCACTCTCTCCCTGCCCTTCATGTGTAGTGCAGGGTCTGTCACTCTCTCCCTGCCCTCATGTGTAGTGCAGGGTCTGTCACTCTCTCCCTGCCCTCCATGTGTAGTGTGGGGTCTGTTATCTCTACCTGTCCTCCTTGTGTAATGTGAGGTCTGTCATCTCTACCTGTCTGCCATGTGTAGTGCAGGGTCTGTCACTCTCTACCTGTCCTCCATGTGTAGTGAGGGGTCTGTCACTCTCTCCCTGCCCTCCATGTGTAGTGTGGGGTCTGTCACTCTCTCTCTCTGCCCTCCATGTGTAGTGTGGGGTCTGTCACTCTTTACCTGCCCTCCATGTGTAGTGTGGGGTCTGTCACTCTCTCTCTCTGCCCTCCATGTGTAGTGTGGGGCCTGTCACTCTTTACCTGCCCTCCATGTGTAGTGCAGGGTCTGTCACTCTCTCCCTGCCCTCCATGTGTAGTGTGGGGTCTGTCACTCTTTACCTGCCCTCCATGTGTAGTGCAGGGTCTGTCACTCACTACCTGTCCTCCATGTGTAGTGAGGGGTCTGTCACTCTCTCCCTGCCCTCCATGTGTAGTGTGGGGTCTGTCACTCTCGCTCTGCCCTCCATGTGTAGTGTGGGGTCTGTCACTCTTTACCTGCCCTCCATGTGTAGTGTGGGGTCTGTCACTCTCTCTCTCTGCCCTCCATGTGTAGTGTGGGGTCTGTCACTCTTTACCTGCCCTCCATGTGTAGTGCAGGGTCTGTCACTCTCTCCCTGCCCTCCATGTGTAGTGTGGGGTCTGTCACTCTCTCCCTGCCCTCATGTGTAGTGCAGGGTCTGTCACTCTCTCCCTGCCCTCCATGTGTAGTGTGGGGTCTGTCATCTCTACCTGTCCGCCATGTGTAGTGCAGGGTCTGTCACTCTCTACCTGTCCTCCATGTGTAGTGAGGGGTCTGTCACTCTCTCCCTGCCCTCCATGTGTAGTGTGGGGTCTGTCACTCTCTCTCTCTGCCCTCCATGTGTAGTGTGGGGTCTGTCACTCTTTACCTGCCCTCCATGTGTAGTGTGGGGTCAGTCACTCTCTCTCTCTGCCCTCCATGTGTAGTGTGGGGTCTGTCACTCTTTACCTGCCCTCCATGTGTAGTGCAGGGTCTGTCACTCTCTCCCTGCCCTCCATGTGTAGTGTGGGGTCTGTCACTCTTTACCTGCCCTCCATGTGTAGTGCAGGGTCTGTCACTCTCTACCAGTCCTCCATGTGTAGTGAGGGGTCTGTCACTCTCTCCCTGCCCTCCATGTGTAGTGTGGGGTCTGTCACTCTCTCTCTGCCCTCCATGTGTAGTGTGGGGTCTGTCACTCTTTACCTACCCTCCTTGTGTAGTGTGGGGTCTGTCACTCTCTCTCTCTGCCCTCCATGTGTAGTGTGGGGTCTGTCACTCTTTACCTGCCCTCCATGTGTAGTGTGGGGTCTGTCACTCTCTCTCTCTGCCCTCCATGTGTAGTGTGGGGTCTGTCACTCTTTACCTGCCCTCCATGTGTAGTGTGGGGTCTGTCACTCTCTCCCTGCCCTCCATGTGTAGTGTGGGGTCTGTCATCTCTACCTGCCCTCCATGTGTAGTGTGGGGTTTGTCCTCTCTATCTGCCCTCCATGTGTAATGTGAGGTCTGTCACTCTCTCCCTGCCCTTCATGTGTAGTGCAGGGTCTGTCACTCTCTCCCTGCCCTCCATGTGTAGTGTGGGGTCTGTCACTCTCTCCCTGCCCTCATGTGTAGTGCAGGGTCTGTCACTCTCTCCCTGCCCTCCATGTGTAGTGTGGGGTCTGTTATCTCTACCTGTCCTCCTTGTGTAATGTGAGGTCTGTCATCTCTACCTGTCCGCCATGTGTAGTGCAGGGTCTGTCACTCTCTACCTGTCCTCCATGTGTAGTGAGGGGTCTGTCACTCTCTCCCTGCCCTCCATGTGTAGTGTGGGGTCTGTCACTCTCTCTCTCTGCCCTCCATGTGTAGTGTGTGGTCTGTTATCTCTACCTGTCCGCCATGTGTAATGTGAGGTCTGTCACTCTCTCCCTGCCCTCCATGTGTAGTGTGGGGTCTGTTATCTCTACCTGTCCTCCTTGTGTAATGTGAGGTCTGTCATCTCTACCTGTCCGCCATGTGTAGTGCAGGGTCTGTCACTCTTTACCTGTCCTCCATGTATAGTGTTGGGTCTGTCATCTCTCCCTGCCCTCCATGTGTAATGTGGGGTCTGTCACTCTCTCCCTGCCCTCCATGTGTAGTGTGGGGTCTGTCCTCTCTACCTGCCCTCCATGTGTAATGTGAGGTCTGTCACTCTCTCCCTGCCCTTCATGTGTAGTGCAGGGTCTGTCACTCTCTACCTGTCCTCCATGTGTAGTGAGGGGTCTGTCACTCTCTCCCTGCCCTCCATGTGTAGTGTGGGGTCTGTCACTCTCTCTCTCTGCCCTCCATGTGTAGTGTGGGGTCTGTTATCTCTACCTGTCCGCCATGTGTAGTGTGGGGTCTGTCACTCTCTACCTGTCCTCCGTGTGTAATGTGAGGTCTGTCATCTCTACCTGTCCTCCTTGTGTAATGTGAGGTCTGTCATCTCTACCTGTCCGCCATGTGTAGTGCAGGGTCTGTCACTCTCTACCTGTCCTCCATGTGTAGTGTGGGGTCTGTTATCTCTACCTGTCCGACATGTGTAGTGTGGGGTCTGTCACTCTCTACCTGTCCTCCGTGTGTAATGTGAGGTCTGTCATCTCTACCTGTCCGCCATGTGTAGTGCAGGGTCTGTCACTCTCTACCTGTCCTCCATGTGTAGTGTGGGGTCTGTTATCTCTACCTGTCCGCCATGTGTAGTGTGGGGTCTGTCATCTCTACCTGTCCTCCTTGTGTAATGTGAGGTCTGTCATCTCTACCTGTCCGCCATGTGTAGTGCAGGGTCTGTCACTCTCTACCTGTCCTCCATGTGTAGTGTGGGGTCTGTCATCTCTTCCTGCCCTTCATGTGTAGTGTGGGGTCTGTCATCTCTCCCTGCCCTCCATGTGTAGTGTGGGGTCTGTCCTCTCTACCTGCCCTCCATGTGTAGTGTGGGGTCTGTCACTCTCTCCCTGCCCTCCATGTGTAATGTGGGGTCTGTCACTCTCTCCCTGCCCTCCATGTGTAGTGTGGGGTCTGTCACTCTCTCCCTGCCCTCCATGTGTAGTGTGGGGTCTGTCATCCCTACCTGCCTGCTATGTGTAGTGTGGGGTCTGTCATCCCTACCTGCCTGCTATGTGTAGTGTGGGGTCTGTCATCCCTACCTGCCTGCCATGTGTAGTGGGGGTCTGTCACTCTCTCCCTGCCCTCCATGTGTAGTGTGGGGTCTGTCATCTCTCCCTGCCCTCCATGTGTAGTGTGGGGTCTGTTATCTCTACCTGTCCTCCTTGTGTAATGTGAGGTCTGTCATCTCTACCTGTCTGCCATGTGTAGTGCAGGGTCTGTCACTCTCTACCTGTCCTCCATGTGTAGTGAGGGGTCTGTCACTCTCTCCCTGCCCTCCATGTGTAGTGTGGGGTCTGTCACTCTCTCTCTCTGCCCTCCATGTGTAGTGTGGGGTCTGTCACTCTTTACCTGCCCTCCATGTGTAGTGTGGGGTCTGTCACTCTCTCTCTCTGCCCTCCATGTGTAGTGTGGGGCCTGTCACTCTTTACCTGCCCTCCATGTGTAGTGCAGGGTCTGTCACTCTCTCCCTGCCCTCCATGTGTAGTGTGGGGTCTGTCACTCTTTACCTGCCCTCCATGTGTAGTGCAGGGTCTGTCACTCACTACCTGTCCTCCATGTGTAGTGAGGGGTCTGTCACTCTCTCCCTGCCCTCCATGTGTAGTGTGGGGTCTGTCACTCTCGCTCTGCCCTCCATGTGTAGTGTGGGGTCTGTCACTCTTTACCTGCCCTCCATGTGTAGTGTGGGGTCTGTCACTCTCTCTCTCTGCCCTCCATGTGTAGTGTGGGGTCTGTCACTCTTTACCTGCCCTCCATGTGTAGTGCAGGGTCTGTCACTCTCTCCCTGCCCTCCATGTGTAGTGTGGGGTCTGTCACTCTCTCCCTGCCCTCATGTGTAGTGCAGGGTCTGTCACTCTCTCCCTGCCCTCCATGTGTAGTGTGGGGTCTGTCATCTCTACCTGTCCGCCATGTGTAGTGCAGGGTCTGTCACTCTCTACCTGTCCTCCATGTGTAGTGAGGGGTCTGTCACTCTCTCCCTGCCCTCCATGTGTAGTGTGGGGTCTGTCACTCTCTCTCTCTGCCCTCCATGTGTAGTGTGGGGTCTGTCACTCTTTACCTGCCCTCCATGTGTAGTGTGGGGTCAGTCACTCTCTCTCTCTGCCCTCCATGTGTAGTGTGGGGTCTGTCACTCTTTACCTGCCCTCCATGTGTAGTGCAGGGTCTGTCACTCTCTCCCTGCCCTCCATGTGTAGTGTGGGGTCTGTCACTCTTTACCTGCCCTCCATGTGTAGTGCAGGGTCTGTCACTCTCTACCAGTCCTCCATGTGTAGTGAGGGGTCTGTCACTCTCTCCCTGCCCTCCATGTGTAGTGTGGGGTCTGTCACTCTCTCTCTGCCCTCCATGTGTAGTGTGGGGTCTGTCACTCTTTACCTACCCTCCTTGTGTAGTGTGGGGTCTGTCACTCTCTCTCTCTGCCCTCCATGTGTAGTGTGGGGTCTGTCACTCTTTACCTGCCCTCCATGTGTAGTGTGGGGTCTGTCACTCTCTCTCTCTGCCCTCCATGTGTAGTGTGGGGTCTGTCACTCTTTACCTGCCCTCCATGTGTAGTGTGGGGTCTGTCACTCTCTCCCTGCCCTCCATGTGTAGTGTGGGGTCTGTCATCTCTACCTGCCCTCCATGTGTAGTGTGGGGTTTGTCCTCTCTATCTGCCCTCCATGTGTAATGTGAGGTCTGTCACTCTCTCCCTGCCCTTCATGTGTAGTGCAGGGTCTGTCACTCTCTCCCTGCCCTCCATGTGTAGTGTGGGGTCTGTCACTCTCTCCCTGCCCTCATGTGTAGTGCAGGGTCTGTCACTCTCTCCCTGCCCTCCATGTGTAGTGTGGGGTCTGTTATCTCTACCTGTCCTCCTTGTGTAATGTGAGGTCTGTCATCTCTACCTGTCCGCCATGTGTAGTGCAGGGTCTGTCACTCTCTACCTGTCCTCCATGTGTAGTGAGGGGTCTGTCACTCTCTCCCTGCCCTCCATGTGTAGTGTGGGGTCTGTCACTCTCTCTCTCTGCCCTCCATGTGTAGTGTGTGGTCTGTTATCTCTACCTGTCCGCCATGTGTAATGTGAGGTCTGTCACTCTCTCCCTGCCCTCCATGTGTAGTGTGGGGTCTGTTATCTCTACCTGTCCTCCTTGTGTAATGTGAGGTCTGTCATCTCTACCTGTCCGCCATGTGTAGTGCAGGGTCTGTCACTCTTTACCTGTCCTCCATGTATAGTGTTGGGTCTGTCATCTCTCCCTGCCCTCCATGTGTAATGTGGGGTCTGTCACTCTCTCCCTGCCCTCCATGTGTAGTGTGGGGTCTGTCCTCTCTACCTGCCCTCCATGTGTAATGTGAGGTCTGTCACTCTCTCCCTGCCCTTCATGTGTAGTGCAGGGTCTGTCACTCTCTACCTGTCCTCCATGTGTAGTGAGGGGTCTGTCACTCTCTCCCTGCCCTCCATGTGTAGTGTGGGGTCTGTCACTCTCTCTCTCTGCCCTCCATGTGTAGTGTGGGGTCTGTTATCTCTACCTGTCCGCCATGTGTAGTGTGGGGTCTGTCACTCTCTACCTGTCCTCCGTGTGTAATGTGAGGTCTGTCATCTCTACCTGTCCTCCTTGTGTAATGTGAGGTCTGTCATCTCTACCTGTCCGCCATGTGTAGTGCAGGGTCTGTCACTCTCTACCTGTCCTCCATGTGTAGTGTGGGGTCTGTTATCTCTACCTGTCCGACATGTGTAGTGTGGGGTCTGTCACTCTCTACCTGTCCTCCGTGTGTAATGTGAGGTCTGTCATCTCTACCTGTCCGCCATGTGTAGTGCAGGGTCTGTCACTCTCTACCTGTCCTCCATGTGTAGTGTGGGGTCTGTTATCTCTACCTGTCCGCCATGTGTAGTGTGGGGTCTGTCATCTCTACCTGTCCTCCTTGTGTAATGTGAGGTCTGTCATCTCTACCTGTCCGCCATGTGTAGTGCAGGGTCTGTCACTCTCTACCTGTCCTCCATGTGTAGTGTGGGGTCTGTCATCTCTTCCTGCCCTTCATGTGTAGTGTGGGGTCTGTCATCTCTCCCTGCCCTCCATGTGTAGTGTGGGGTCTGTCCTCTCTACCTGCCCTCCATGTGTAGTGTGGGGTCTGTCACTCTCTCCCTGCCCTCCATGTGTAATGTGGGGTCTGTCACTCTCTCCCTGCCCTCCATGTGTAGTGTGGGGTCTGTCACTCTCTCCCTGCCCTCCATGTGTAGTGTGGGGTCTGTCATCCCTACCTGCCTGCTATGTGTAGTGTGGGGTCTGTCATCCCTACCTGCCTGCTATGTGTAGTGTGGGGTCTGTCATCCCTACCTGCCTGCCATGTGTAGTGGGGGTCTGTCACTCTCTCCCTGCCCTCCATGTGTAGTGTGGGGTCTGTCATCTCTCCCTGCCCTCCATGTGTAGTGTGGGGTCTGTCATCTCTCCCTACCTGCCCTCATGTGTAGTGTGGGGTCTGTCATCCCTACCTGCCTGCTACGTGTAGTGTTGGGTCTGTCATCCCTACCTGCCTGCTATGTGTAGTGTGGGGTCTGTCATCCCTACCTGCCTGCTATGTGTAGTGTGGGGTCTGTCATCCCTACCTGCCTGCTACGTGTAGTGTTGGGTCTGTCATCCCTACCTGCCTGCTATGTGTAGTGTGGGGTCTGTCATCCCTACCTGCCTGCTATGTGTAGTGTTGGGTCTGTCATCCCTACCTGCCTGCTATGTGTAGTGTGGGGTCTGTCATCCCTACCTGCCTGCTACGTGTAGTGTGGGGTCTGTCATCCCTACCTGCCACGTGTAGTGTGGGGTCTGTCATCCCTACCTGCCTGCTACGTGTAGTGTTGGGTCTGTCATCCCTACCTGCCTGCTACGTGTAGTGTGGGGTCTGTCATCCCTACCTGCCTGCTACGTGTAGTGTGGGGTCTGTCATCCCTACCTGCCTGCTACGTGTAGTGTGGGGTCTGTCATCCCTACCTGCCTGCTACGTGTAGTGTGGGGTCTGTCATCCCTACCTGCCTGCTACGTGTAGTGTGGGGTCTGTCATCCCTACCTGCCTGCTATGTGTAGTGTGGGGTCTGTCATCCCTACCTGCCTGCTATGTGTAGTGTCGGGTCTGTCATCCCTACCTGCCTGCTACGTGTAGTGTGGGGTCTGTCATCCCTACCTGCCTGCTACGTGTAGTGTGGGGTCTGTCATCCCTACCTGCCTGCTATGTGTAGTGTGGGGTCTGTCATCCCTACCTGCCTGCTACGTGTAGTGTGGGGTCTGTCATCCCTACCTGCCTGCTACGTGTAGTGTGGGGTCTGTCATCCCTACCTGCCTGCTATGTGTAGTGTGGGGTCTGTCATCCCTACCTGCCTGCTACGTGTAGTGTGGGGTCTGTCATCCCTACCTGCCTGCTATGTGTAGTGTGGGGTCTTTCATCCCTACCTGCCTGCTATGTGTAGTGTGGGGTCTGTCATCCCTACCTGCCTGCTACGTGTAGTGTGGGGTCTGTCATCCCTACCTGCCTGCTATGTGTAGTGTGGGGTCTGTCACTCTCTCTCTGCCCTCCATGTGTAGTGTGGGGTCTGTCACTCTTTACCTGCCCTCCATGTGTAGTGTGGGGTCTGTCACTCTCTCTCTCTGCCCTCCATGTGTAGTGTGGGGTCTGTCACTCTTTACCTGCCCTCCATGTGTAGTGTGGGGTCTGTCACTCTCTCTCTCTGCCCTCCATGTGTAGTGTGGGGTCTGTCACTCTTTACCTGCCCTCCATGTGTAGTGTGGGGTCTGTCACTCTCTCCCTGCCCTCCATGTGTAGTGTGGGGTCTGTCATCTCTACCTGCCCTCCATGTGTAGTGTGGGGTTTGTCCTCTCTATCTGCCCTCCATGTGTAATGTGAGGTCTGTCACTCTCTCCCTGCCCTTCATGTGTAGTGCAGGGTCTGTCACTCTCTCCCTGCCCTCCATGTGTAGTGTGGGGTCTGTCACTCTCTCCCTGCCCTCATGTGTAGTGCAGGGTCTGTCACTCTCTCCCTGCCCTCCATGTGTAGTGTGGGGTCTGTTATCTCTACCTGTCCTCCTTGTGTAATGTGAGGTCTGTCATCTCTACCTGTCCGCCATGTGTAGTGCAGGGTCTGTCACTCTCTACCTGTCCTCCATGTGTAGTGAGGGGTCTGTCACTCTCTCCCTGCCCTCCATGTGTAGTGTGGGGTCTGTCACTCTCTCTCTCTGCCCTCCATGTGTAGTGTGGGGTCTGTTATCTCTACCTGTCCGCCATGTGTAATGTGAGGTCTGTCACTCTCTCCCTGCCCTCCATGTGTAGTGTGGGGTCTGTTATCTCTACCTGTCCTCCTTGTGTAATGTGAGGTCTGTCATCTCTACCTGTCCGCCATGTGTAGTGCAGGGTCTGTCACTCTTTACCTGTCCTCCATGTATAGTGTTGGGTCTGTCATCTCTCCCTGCCCTCCATGTGTAATGTGGGGTCTGTCACTCTCTCCCTGCCCTCCATGTGTAGTGTGGGGTCTGTCCTCTCTACCTGCCCTCCATGTGTAATGTGAGGTCTGTCACTCTCTCCCTGCCCTTCATGTGTAGTGCAGGGTCTGTCACTCTCTACCTGTCCTCCATGTGTAATGTGGGGTCTGTCACTCTCTCCCTGCCCTCCATGTGTAGTGTGGGGTCTGTCACTCTCTCCCTGCCCTCCATGTGTAGTGTGGGGTCTGTCATCCCTACCTGCCTGCTATGTGTAGTGTGGGGTCTGTCATCCCTACCTGCCTGCTATGTGTAGTGTGGGGTCTGTCATCCCTACCTGCCTGCTATGTGTAGTGTGGGGTCTGTCACTCTCTCCCTGCCCTCCATGTGTAGTGTGGGGTCTGTCATCCCTACCTGCCTGCTATGTGTAGTGTGGGGTCTGTCATCCCTACCTGCCTGCTATGTGTAGTGTGGGGTCTGTCATCCCTACCTGCCTGCCATGTGTAGTGGGGGTCTGTCAATCTCTCCCTGCCCTCCATGTGTAGTGTGGGGTCTGTCATCTCTCCCTGCCCTCCATGTGTAGTGTGGGGTCTGTCATCTCTCCCTACCTGCCCTCATGTGTAGTGTGGGGTCTGTCATCCCTACCTGCCTGCTACGTGTAGTGTTGGGTCTGTCATCCCTACCTGCCTGCTATGTGTAGTGTGGGGTCTGTCATCCCTACCTGCCTGCTATGTGTAGTGTGGGGTCTGTCATCCCTACCTGCCTGCTATGTGTAGTGTGGGGTCTGTCATCCCTACCTGCCTGCTACGTGTAGTGTTGGATCTGTCATCCCTACCTGCCTGCTATGTGTAGTGTGGGGTCTGTCATCCCTACCTGCCTGCTATGTGTAGTGTTGGGTCTGTCATCCCTACCTGCCTGCTATGTGTAGTGTGGGGTCTGTCATCCCTACCTGCCTGCTACGTGTAGTGTGGGGTCTGTCATCCCTACCTGCCTGCTACGTGTAGTGTGGGGTCTGTCATCCCTACCTGCCTGCTACGTGTAGTGTGGGGTCTGTCATCCCTACCTGCCTGCTACGTGTAGTGTGGGGTCTGTCATCCCTACCTGCCTGCTATGTGTAGTGTGGGGTCTGTCATCCCTACCTGCCTGCTATGTGTAGTGTTGGGTCTGTCATCCCTACCTGCCTGCTACGTGTAGTGTGGGGTCTGTCATCCCTACCTGCCTGCTACGTGTAGTGTGGGGTCTGTCATCCCTACCTGCCTGCTACGTGTAGTGTGGGGTCTGTCATCCCTACCTGCCTGCTATGTGTAGTATGGGGTCTGTCATCCCTACCTGCCTGCTATGTGTAGTGTGGGGTCTGTCATCCCTACCTGCCTGCTATGTGTAGTGTGGGATCTGTCATCTCTCCCTGCCCTCCATGTGTAGTATGGGGTCTGTCATCCCTACCTGCCTGCTATGTGTAGTGTGGGGTCTGTCATCCCTACCTGCCTGCTATGTGTAGTGTGGGGTCTGTCATCCCTACCTGCCTGCTATGTGTAGTGTGGGGTCTGTCATCCCTACCTGCCTGCTACGTGTAATGTGGGGTCTGTCATCCCTACCTGCCTGCTATGTGTAGTGTGGGGTCTGTCATCCCTACCTGCCTGCTACGTGTAGTGTGGGGTCTGTCATCCCTACCTGCCTGCTACGTGTAGTGTGGGGTCTGTCATCCCTACCTGCCTGCTATGTGTAGTGTGGGGTCTGTCATCTCTCCCTGCCCTCCATGTGTAGTATGGGGTCTGTCATCCATACCTGCCTGCTATGTGTAGTGTGGGGTCTGTCATCCCTACCTGCCTGCTATGTGTAGTGTGGGATCTGTCATCTCTCCCTGCCCTCCATGTGTAGTATGGGGTCTGTCATCCCTACCTGCCTGCTATGTGTAGTGTGGGGTCTGTCATCCCTACCTGCCTGCTATGTGTAGTGTTGGGTCTGTCATCCCTACCTGCCTGCTATGTGTAGTGTGGGGTCTGTCATCCCTACCTGCCTGCTACGTGTAGTGTGGGGTCTGTCATCCCTACCTGCCTGCTATGTGTAGTGTGGGGTCTGTCATCCCTACCTGCCTGCTACGTGTAGTGTGGGGTCTGTCATCCCTACCTGCCTGCTACGTGTAGTGTGGGGTCTGTCATCCCTACCTGCCTGCTATGTGTAGTGTGGGGTCTGTCATCCCTACCTGCCTGCTACGTGTAGTGTGGGGTCTGTCATCCCTACCTGCCTGCTATGTGTAGTGTGGGGTCTGTCATCCCTACCTGCCTGCTATGTGTAGTGTGGGGTCTGTCATCCCTACCTGCCTGCTACGTGTAGTGTGGGGTCTGTCATCCCTACCTGCCTGCTACGTGTAGTGTGGGGTCTGTCATCCCTACCTGCCTGCTATGTGTAGTGTGGGGTCTGTCATCCCTACCTGCCTGCTACGTGTAGTGTGGGGTCTGTCATCCCTACCTGCCTGCAATGTGTAGTGTGGGGTCTGTCATCCCTACCTGCCTGCTACGTGTAGTGTGGGGTCTGTCATCTCTACCTGCCCTCCATGTGTAGTGTGGGGTCTGTCATCCCTACCTGCCCTCCATGTGTAGTGTGGGGTCTGTCATCCCTACCTGCCCTCCATGTGTAGTGTGGGGTCTGTCATCCCTACCTGCCCTCCATGTGTAGTGTGGGGTCTGTCATCCCTACCTGCCCTCCATGTGTAGTGTGGGGTCTGTCATCCCTACCTGCCTGCTATGTGTAGTGTGGGGTCTGTCATCCCTACCTGCCTGCTACGTGTAGTGTGGGGTCTGTCATCCCTACCTGCCTGCTACGTGTAGTGTGGGGTCTGTCATCCCTACCTGCCTGCTATGTGTAGTGTGGGATCTGTCATCTCTACCTGCCCTCCATGTGTAGTGTGGGGTCTGTCATCCCTACCTGCCTGCTATGTGTAGTGTGGGGTCTGTCATCCCTACCTGCCTGCTATGTGTAGTGTGGGGTCTGTCATCCCTACCTGCCTGCTATGTGTAGTGTGGGGTCTGTCATCCCTACCTGCCTGCTATGTGTAGTGTGGGGTCTGTCATCCCTACCTGCCTGCTACGTGTAGTGTGGGGTCTGTCATCCCTACCTGCCTGCTATGTGTAGTGTGGGGTCTGTCATCCCTACCTGCCTGCTATGTGTAGTGTGGGATCTGTCATCTCTACCTGCCCTCCATGTGTAGTGTGGGGTCTGTCATCCCTACCTGCCTGCTATGTGTAGTGTGGGGTCTGTCATCCCTACCTGCCTGCTATGTGTAGTGTGGGATCTGTCATCCCTACCTGCCTGCTATGTGTAGTGTGGGGTCTGTCATCCCTACCTGCCTGCTACGTGTAGTGTGGGGTCTGTCATCCCTACCTGCCTGCTATGTGTAGTGTGGGGTCTGTCATCCCTACCTGCCTGCTATGTGTAGTGTGGGGTCTGTCATCCCTACCTGCCTGCTATGTGTAGTGTGGGGTCTGTCATCCCTACCTGCCTGCTATGTGTAGTGTGGGATCTGTCATCTCTACCTGCCCTCCATGTGTAGTGTGGGGTCTGTCATCCCTACCTGCCTGCTATGTGTAGTGTGGGGTCTGTCATCCCTACCTGCCTGCTACGTGTAGTGTGGGGTCTGTCATCCCTACCTGCCTGCTATGTGTAGTGTGGGGTCTGTCATCCCTACCTGCCTGCTATGTGTAGTGTGGGATCTGTCATCTCTACCTGCCCTCCATGTGTAGTGTGGGGTCTGTCATCCCTACCTGCCTGCTATGTGTAGTGTGGGGTCTGTCATCCCTACCTGCCTGCTATGTGTAGTGTGGGATCTGTCATCCCTACCTGCCTGCTACGTGTAGTGTGGGGTCTGTCATCCCTACCTGCCTGCTACGTGTAGTGTGGGGTCTGTCATCCCTACCTGCCTGCTACGTGTAGTGTGGGGTCTGTCATCCCTACCTGCCTGCTACGTGTAGTGTGGGGTCTGTCATCCCTACCTGCCTGCTACGTGTAGTGTGGGGTCTGTCATCCCTACCTGCCTGCTATGTGTAGTGTGGGGTCTGTCATCCCTACCTGCCTGCTATGTGTAGTGTGGGGTCTGTCATCCCTACCTGCCTGCTACGTGTAGTGTGGGATCTGTCATCCCTACCTGCCTGCTACGTGTAGTGTGGGGTCTGTCATCCCTACCTGCCTGCTACGTGTAGTGTGGGGTCTGTCATCCCTACCTGCCTGCTATGTGTAGTGTGGGGTCTGTCATCCCTACCTGCCTGCTACGTGTAGTGTGGGGTCTGTCATCCCTACCTGCCTGCTACGTGTAGTGTGGGGTCTGTCATCCCTACCTGCCTGCTACGTGTAGTGTGGGGTCTGTCATCCCTACCTGCCTGCTACGTGTAGTGTGGGGTCTGTCATCCCTACCTGCCTGCTATGTGTAGTGTGGGGTCTGTCATCCCTACCTGCCTGCTATGTGTAGTGTGGGGTCTGTCATCCCTACCTGCCTGCTATGTGTAGTGTGGGGTCTGTCATCCCTACCTGCCTGCTACGTGTAGTGTGGGATCTGTCATCCCTACCTGCCTGCTATGTGTAGTGTGGGGTCTGTCATCCCTACCTGCCTGCTACGTGTAGTGTGGGGTCTGTCATCCCTACCTGCCTGCTACGTGTAGTGTGGGGTCTGTCATCCCTACCTGCCTGCTACGTGTAGTGTGGGGTCTGTCATCCCTACCTGCCTGCTATGTGTAGTGTGGGGTCTGTCATCCCTACCTGCCTGCTATGTGTAGTGTGGGGTCTGTCATCCCTACCTGCCTGCTATGTGTAGTGTGGGGTCTGTCATCCCTACCTGCCTGCTATGTGTAGTGTGGGATCTGTCATCCCTACCTGCCTGCTATGTGTAGTGTGGGGTCTGTCATCCCTACCTGCCTGCTACGTGTAGTGTGGGGTCTGTCATCCCTACCTGCCTGCTATGTGTAGTGTGGGGTCTGTCATCCCTACCTGCCTGCTATGTGTAGTGTGGGGTCTGTCATCCCTACCTGCCTGCTATGTGTAGTGTGGGGTCTGTCATCCCTACCTGCCTGCTATGTGTAGTGTGGGATCTGTCATCTCTACCTGCCCTCCATGTGTAGTGTGGGGTCTGTCATCCCTACCTGCCTGCTATGTGTAGTGTGGGGTCTGTCATCCCTACCTGCCTGCTACGTGTAGTGTGGGGTCTGTCATCCCTACCTGCCTGCTATGTGTAGTGTGGGGTCTGTCATCCCTACCTGCCTGCTATGTGTAGTGTGGGGTCTGTCATCCCTACCTGCCTGCTATGTGTAGTGTGGGGTCTGTCATCCCTACCTGCCTGCTATGTGTAGTGTGGGATCTGTCATCCCTACCTGCCTGCTACGTGTAGTGTGGGGTCTGTCATCCCTACCTGCCTGCTACGTGTAGTGTGGGGTCTGTCATCCCTACCTGCCTGCTACGTGTAGTGTGGGGTCTGTCATCCCTACCTGCCTGCTACGTGTAGTGTGGGGTCTGTCATCCCTACCTGCCTGCTACGTGTAGTGTGGGGTCTGTCATCCCTACCTGCCTGCTACGTGTAGTGTGGGGTCTGTCATCCCTACCTGCCTGCTATGTGTAGTGTGGGGTCTGTCATCCCTACCTGCCTGCTACGTGTAGTGTGGGATCTGTCATCCCTACCTGCCTGCTACGTGTAGTGTGGGGTCTGTCATCCCTACCTGCCTGCTACGTGTAGTGTGGGGTCTGTCATCCCTACCTGCCTGCTATGTGTAGTGTGGGGTCTGTCATCCCTACCTGCCTGCTACGTGTAGTGTGGGGTCTGTCATCCCTACCTGCCTGCTATGTGTAGTGTGGGGTCTGTCATCCCTACCTGCCTGCTACGTGTAGTGTGGGGTCTGTCATCCCTACCTGCCTGCTACGTGTAGTGTGGGGTCTGTCATCCCTACCTGCCTGCTATGTGTAGTGTGGGGTCTGTCATCCCTACCTGCCTGCTATGTGTAGTGTGGGGTCTGTCATCCCTACCTGCCTGCTATGTGTAGTGTGGGGTCTGTCATCCCTACCTGCCTGCTACGTGTAGTGTGGGGTCTGTCATCCCTACCTGCCCTCCATGTGTAGTGTGGGGTCTGTCATCCCTACCTGCCTGCTATGTGTAGTGTGGGGTCTGTCATCCCTACCTGCCTGCTATGTGTAGTGTGGGGTCTGTCATCCCTACCTGCCCTCCATGTGTAGTGATGCAGGTAGTTGGTTAGATGATGCCACAGGTGGGCTTGTCCCAGTCTCTCTGTGGTGGTGAATGCCCCTCCCCGGTGGAGGCGGTGGAGGGAGAGGTGGCAGCAGGAGGCTGAGTGTTTAGCATCACACATATAAGGGAGGGGAGGTATATATAGTCACGGACGCACTGTGGTGGGTCAGTGTTGCACACATTGGAGGCCGTACCCAGTGTGGAGCTGAGCCCCGCCGCTGCTCTCAGGCAGGAGTCCATGACACCTCTGTATTAGCTGAACTTGCTGCTCTGAAGCCTCCTCCTCTGCACACGAGATCGGGATTTTAATTTATCCTCCATTTTTGTGGCGTTCACCTTCCAAAACCCAAGAAATACCCTCAAAGATGCCCAACTTCTCAGGAAACTGGAAAATGAAACAGTCTGAGAATTTCGAGGAGATGTTGAAAGCTTTGGGTAAGTGCGAATGAATGGGGTGATGATGGCAATGCTGAGCTGTGTGATGAAGGGGTAGATGGGGAGCAATATATTGGGGTCTGGTGTAAAATACGCGGATTATAATAGTCACATTGCAGTGTGGAAATGTCACGCATCAACTGATCCCAAGATAAGTATAAAGGGTTAACCGATGTGAAGTCAGCCTAATACATTGATATTGTGGGCTAATGAATGCAATATAGGAAAGGGTTAATAGATATGTGATCCTAAGTATAAAGGGTTAATAGATGAGATTTAATCATCACACACGCATTTTAAGGGTTCATAGAGTTGGGGTGGAGGGGGTTAATAAAAGATGTCTGATACTAATGCATATGCCTAGGTCTAAGGGATGTGATCGTAGTAGGTAGATATGAAGGTTTAGTGTGTTATATTATAGAAAGGGTTAATGGATGAGTGATTCCTATGTATAGATATAATGGGTTAATAGATGAGACCTGAAACTAATATACAAGTGTGAAGGGTAAATAGGTGATCTGTCCCAAGTGTGTAACTGTAAAGGGTTAACTGGTGAGACATGCATCAAACATATAAGTATAATGTGTTACTAGATGAGGGATGTGCTGAGATATGAAGTGTTAATGAGATATAAGCCAATATATAAATCTGAAGGGTTAATAGTTGAGATTTGAGCCTAATGCACAAATCTCATCAGGGGTTAATAGATGAGACGTGATGCCAATAAATAGATATATTGGGAGTTATTAGCTTGTGTATTAATACATGTTATAAAGGGTTAATGGATGCCATGTGCCTAATACACAGATAACAGCTCGGCCTACTGCACAGGTAAATTGGGAATTCATGCAAAAAATGCTTTCTTTAATATCTAAATATACTGATATTGGCGATAACATCTCCTCCTATTACACAGAGATCCGGGGCTAATGTATGAAATCTGATTCTCATACACCAGCAATAGGGGTTCATGTCAGGGTTTGTCTTGTTTCACCTTAATAAACAGATATCTGATTGCAACCCGTGTATTAGGGGTTAATAAATCCTAATACACACATAGAGTTAATAAATATGATGTGATCCTAATGCACCGGTACCTGGGGTTAGTAGATGAGATGATCCTAACTATAAAGGGTTAATAGATGAGTTATGACCCTAATATACCAGTATCGGGGGCTAATGGCTCCGATCTGGTTCTTATACACAGGCAGATGGAGAAGAATGTGCTTCCTCTCCCTGTAATATGTGGCGATAGCGAGATTATTCTATAAACGGTCCTATACACAGGGGGCTCCTGTAATGTATTGTCCATTATCCAGCCGATCTGCGGACCTCCGGGGTCCATAGAACAGATCGGACCCTGCTACGCGGCTTTATGATCAGGATTTCTCTTTCTACACAGATGAATATCCCATCTTGTCCTAATCTATAGATATTGGGCACTCATCTCTCCCTCATATACTGCGGCCTTGCATCTCATATCTTGTCCTAATACACAGGTAGTAAGGATTACATCATTTCCTCATACAGATGCATTGTGCGTGTGCTTATATAAAGTATCTGTCCCATATATTGGGAATTATTCCCTGCTATCGTGTCCTTATACACAGTTATCAGAGACTTGCATTCCCTAGATTACTCTAATACACAGGTATTGGGGATGAGCCTGTTATATTATATCCTCACACATGACTATTAGCGCACTATACACAGATATTGTGGCTGATTGTTTCTTGCTTTGTCCTAATACACAGGTATTGGCTATTCGTACTGCAGATTTATTCTAAAAGACCGACATGGGGGTCGGCTATGATGTGTGTGTGTGTGTGTGTGTATATATATATATATATATATATATATATATATATATATATATATATATATATATATATATATATATATATATACACATTATTCAAGAAGGGAAACAGAACTGTGTTTTATAAACAGCTAATGCTGATGTGATCCATATATTGCACCTTGTCCTTATATACAAGCGAGACTGAATTCACCCTGTATTAGTTCTTAAAACATTTCTCGCTTCCTCTTATTCCTTTCTAATTCACAGAAGCTCTACGGCCGGGGTCACACTGGCGAGGAATACGGCCGAGTGAGAGGCGCTAAAAGCACGCATTACACACGGACCAATGATTCTCTATGGGGTCACTCGCACCAGCCGTATATTTCTCATCCGTATTCTACGGTCCGTGCCAATCGCAGCATGCTGGGACTGTCAGCGTACTATGCCTGTAGTACGCCAATGCAAGTCTATGGGTGCGCAAAAATACGGAGTACACACGGAACACACATGTGACTTGCGAGAAATACGCACCCGGTGTCTTTTAGCAATTCAGTGCGCGATACAGTAAACTCACACTGACAGGAGAAAGAATAGATATAGACACATTGTGTGTGTGTGTGTGTATATATATACATGTATATATGCATTCTATGTGTCTATATCTATTCTTTGGTTTCTGTTATAAACCCTGTCATAGGGCTCCATTATATGTCCATTTTGCAAGGTGACGAGAAAATCTCGCCATACGGATTACATACGGATTACATACGGATGCTGACATGCGCAAAATACGCGACCACACCTTGATTACGGATGACATACGGAGCACTGTTTAGGGGCCATTCATCCGTATTACGCATGTAAAATACTGACCGTATTTTTGCGTCGGTTAGTGTGACCCCCGGCCTTACTCTTATCTGCTTGACTTTCAAAGCTGAAGCTTTTCATCTGCCCCTTATATACAGACATTAGGCTCCTCACCTTTCTTGTATGCCATCAGACATGAAATGCATATGCATGATCCTCCCACCCCCTTATATAAAAACTTGAGATTTCTTACTCCCACTACCTCTGGGTATACACAAAAGAAATCTCACCCACTAGTTGGACACCTCACAGGCTCCTCACCCTACTTGTATACAGAAAGCGGGTTCGTGTGTGGCAGGTCCCCCCCCCCCCTCCATATATACATGTGCGTCTCACAAAATTAGAATATCTTCAAAAAGTTAATTTATTTCAGTTCTTCAATACAAAAAGTGAAACTCATTATATAGAGTCATTACAGACAGAGTGATCTATTTCACGTGTTTATTTCTGTTAATGTTGATGATTATGGCTTACAGCCAATGAAAACCCAAAAGTCATTATCTCAGTAAATTAGAATACTTTATAACACCAGCTTGAAAAAATGATTTTAAAACCCGAAATGTTGGCCTACTGAAATGTATGTTCAGTAAATGCCCTCAATACTTGGTTGGGGCTCCTTTTGCATCAATGTGGCGTGGCATGGAGGCGATCAGCCTGTGGCACTGCTGAGGTGTTATAGAAGCCCAGGTTGCTTTGATAGCAGCCTTCAGCTCGTCTGCATTGTTGGGTCTGGTGTCTCTCATCTTCCTCTTGGCAATACCCCATTTATTCTCTATGGGGTTAAGGTCAGGCAAGTTTTCTGGCCAATCAAGCACAGTGATACTGCTGTTTGTAAACCAGGTATTGGTACTTTGGCAGTGTGGACAGGTGCCAAGTCCTACTGGAGAATGTCATTTCCATCTCCAATAAGCTTGTCAGCAGAGAGAAGTGGGTCACCCTCCCAGGGCTGTGGGGTACTTGGTACCCAGCTGGTATCAGCGGGACGTGTCACAGCAGCGGTGACCCGGACCGTGGCCCTGGACGCCCAATCAATAAGGGGATGTTGTGAATGGTGGGATGAAGTTAGATGAATAGTTCGTGATGCCACCTGTGGTGCTCTGCAAGGGAGGTGTTAAGCCGACGCTGCATACAGATCCTCTGGGACAGATGGTGTGGTGCAGCGATGATGTTATAGCCCTCCACAGACAGGGCTGTTGTCCCAGGGCAGGATAGGTGAAGAGACACTTAGATGGTGTAGTGTCCGGCGCAGGGAATGTAGTAGTGCCAGGCGGACGGACACAGGAAGGAATGGAGGACACCAGGGCATGTAGTGCCCACTCCTGTGCCGTCTCCTCCGGGTCAGGGACTCGGTCAACCTCCAGGCAAGATGAAATGCTCCCTTCCACACTCCGCCAACTTATGTGCCTTTTCTGAACGTCTCCTCTATAGCGCCTTTAAGTGTGAAGATCTCCTAGTACTGAGTTACACTTGAGTTCCTCCTGACAGATGTTCCCAAGAACTCTACTTGCATGGCAGACAGCTGTAGCCTGCTTTGGGGACTCTCTACTCCTGAGTCCCGACTCTCTATCCATGTTGCTGTTGTGCCCTCAAGTCTTAGATGGGAGTAGTGCATTTACAGCCCACTACTCCACCGGTGTGTGGTGCAGAACCATTAGTGTCCATACAACCTCGGGGACCGGGCCCCGGCCTTGCTCTTAGAACTTCAAGGCAGGGTTCTTCCTCTAACCCACGTCCTCTGTGTTCCCTTTTACTCCTACATTCCGTACTTGTCTTTCTCTCCTATGGAAGCTCAGGCTTCAGTTCAATGTCTTTCTCCTTCTTTCCTTTCCTGTGCCAGCTGGCTCAGATCACTGAGGCAGCTGCAGCACTCCTTCCTCCTTCCCTCTTCCAGGGATCCCCACTCCTCCCGAGTGGCTTCCTCTCTCAGCCTCACTGACTGACCGACCTGTAATCCAAAACCATCCTGCTATTTTATGTATTCTAAACTCCACCCACCTCCCAGCACGTCTAGTGTTCCAAGCAGGGAACCACCAAAGGTGCTCTGCCTCTCTAGGCAAAGAGCCGCAATGTGGTTTTGCTGAACTACTCTATTGTGTGGGGTGCGAGTGTTGGAGCGTGGTCAGGAGCCTCCAACTTACCTGGATGGTGGGGCACCACACCTTAGGAGAAGGTGCAGTACCTCTGTGGCGACTGAGCCTCAGGGGCGCCACAGAAGCATGAAGTGCTCTAAAATTTCCTGGTAGACGACTGCGCTGACTCTGGTCTTGATAAAACACAGTGGACCTACACCAGCAGATGACATGGCTGCCCAAACTATCACTGATTGTGGAAACTTCATTCTAGACCTCAAGCAGCTTGGATTGTGGCCTCTCCACTGTTTCTCCTGACTCTCGGACCTTGATTTCCAAATTTAACGCAAAACTCACTTTGCTTGTGGAGTGTGTCAATGACTGCCTTATGGAAATCTGTCAAGTCGGCTGTCTTCCCCATGATTGTGGAGCCTACTGAAACAGACTAAGGCCGGTTTCGCATGTCTTGATATTTCTGGTACCAGAGATATCCATGTGCTGTCCATGTGGATATGTACCAGAACCTAGTATTAAAATAATTGTTTCAATTTTAACCCTATGACTTTAAAAAAAGCACACGGACGGCATCCTTGTGCAGTAAGTGTTTACACAGACCCATTGACTTGCATGGGTCTGTGTGATCCATGCAGATGCACAAAAATGGACATCTCTACGTGTGGGGCATGCATACACACGGTCCATGGAAAATAAAACGGATGTGCACAGCCACAGACCCATTTATTTGAATGGGTCTACGCGTCTTTCTCCGGTACGTGTGAAAACTGTCACTACACATCCCTGTGACTCTGTTTGGGGGGGGAAAAAAAAAAGCCTTAGGGACCTTTTTTAAACGCTTATGAAGTCTTTGCAGGTGTCTTTTGTTAATTATTCTAATTTACTGAGATGATGGGTCGCCCTCACACCCAGGGCGGCGGGGTACTCTGTACCGGGCCCACGGATCTCCACGAGTGGAGTTGTCACAGCAGCTATGACCCGGTCCGTGGCCCTGGGCGCCCATTGTAAATAGCGGAAATGTTCATTGAATGATTCGTGACGCCACCTGTGGTGTTCGGCAAGAAAGGTGTTAAGCCGACGCTGCGAACAGATCCTCTGGGACAGATGGTGTAGTGCAGCAATGATGTTGTGGTCCTCCACAGGTAGGGCAGTAGTCCCAGGGCACTGTAGGTGAAGAGATAGGGGAGAGACGTAGATGGTGCAGTGTCAGACACAGATGTAGAAGTGCTGAGGGTGTTGGCGCAGGAATAAGCAGAGGACACCAGGGCAAGTAGTTCCAAAGCTTTACAGTCTGTTGGGCATACAGGTGTCCTCCGGGTCAGGAGCTCGGCCAACTTCCAGGCAAGATGAAGTACTCCGTTCCAACACTCCGCCAACATATGTGCCTTTTCTGAACGTCTCCCTTTTGCGCCTATAGTGAAGAACTCTCAATACTGAATTACACTGGAGTTCCTCCTGTCAGATGTTCCTATGAACTCTACTTGTACGGCAGACAGCTGTAGCCTGCTTCGGAGACTCCTTGCTACTAAGTCCCGGCTCACTCACGTTGCTGTTGTGCCCCCAAGTCTTGTGTGGGAATAAAGTAGTGACAACTTCTATTCCTCCGGTGTCTGCTGCAGGACCATACAACCTCTACTATACTATCTATACAACCTCGGGGACCGGACCCCGGCCTTGCGCTGTGAACTTGGGAAGGGTTCTGCTCAAACCCTATCCTCAGTCCTCCTCTTCTCCTTACATTCCGCTCGAATCTATCTTTTTTTATAAAGAGTCAGGCTTTCCATCTATGTCTCTTTCCTGTGCCAGCAGAACCAGGTCACTTAGGTCACTGCAGCACTCCCCTCGTCCATCCCTCTCAGGGGATCTTCTCTCACCGACTGACCCCATCAGACTGACTAAATCCTAAACTCTACCCAATCTTTTGGTGCAGACCAAGCTCCACCCACCTCCCAGAACTCTTTGTGTTCCAAGCAGGGAGCCACCAAAGGGTGCTTTGCTACACTACTATGTTGTGTTGGAGTATGGTCAGGTGTCTCCACCTTACTTGAATGGTGGGGCACCACACCTCAGGAGGAGGTGCAGTACCTCGGTGGCGACTGAACCCTCAGGGGCGCCACAATGACTTTTAGGTTTTTATTGGGTGTAAGCTATAATCTTTAACATTAAGACCGGGGTCACACATGCGAGAAACTTGCACAAGTCTCGCATCACAATACTCGGCACTGCTGCCGGCACTTGGGATCAGAGCACTCAGCTGCATGTATTTGCCAGGATGGTTTATATTGTATTTCTATGCAGCTGAGCGCTCCGGTCCCAAGTGCCGGCAGCCGTGCCGAGTATTGTGATGCAAGACTTGTGCAAGTTTCTTGCATGTGTGACCCCCGAACTTAACAGAAATAAACACGTGAAATGGATCACTTCGTAATGAACTGAAATTAATTTTTTGATATATTAATTGTGTGAGAAGCGCCTGTATGCAGGCTTCTCCCCTCCTTCATATATACAGGTGGCAGGCTTCTTATCTCATTGTTTCCTGCACTCTTGGGGTATGTGCACACGGTGCAGATTCTCCTGCGGTGTACAGTACCATTAAAGTCAATGAAAAACGCTGCAGATTTTTCTGTGTGGAATAGCTGCTGATTGAAATCTGCAGCATGCCAATTCTTTGTGCAGATCCGCAGCTGTTTGACACCTCCTCCATTATAGAAATCCGCAGGTGTCAAAACGCAGGGGAAATCTGCACAAATTCTGCACCAAATCTGCAGGTCATGTTGCCTGAGGATTTGGCCAAATCCGCACGGAAAAATCTGCAGTAGAATCTGCACCGTGTGCACATACCCTTAGTAATTAATCGTCATGATTAATTACAACTATCATTTTCCCTATCCACCTCCACAGCTGCTTGCAGGATGTGAATAGATCTGCACGTGCGGGATTGGCCATATATGTGCACTACCAACATTGATCGTTTTGGAGACACCCTCCTCCAGGCTCTTGTATATGCATGACTTATTTCTAGGTATTGAAAATGTGGGGGGTGATACCGAAAGGGTCTCCCAACCTTAACGCCAAACAGCCCCACTTTCTTCTATGGGCTGAGTCTGGCAATGCGGCTTCGTCCTGTTACTTAATTATAAAATATCTATTTAATACTCAATGGCTGCCTCCACTTGGTAAGGAAAATTAGTTCATATTGCAGACTTGATCCTCAAGATGCAACATTAAATGTATTGTGCCCCTTTAAATCCTTAAAATTTGCAGTGACTCCTTCTTACCTGCAGCACTAAAATAATTATCCTAGGAAATCAGCCAATGCTTGGCTTCAGTAAATATTCAGAAGATTTAAAGAGCCCAATAAAGTATTAACGATATCAAAGCGCGCCGTAGTTTTATTTTAATGGGATATTAAAAGCTGGCGGGGACCCGGGTGTCTGAGGATTTCTAGAAGCATCTGATCTTGGGTTCTGGTTTGTCTGTTCTACACATTGTCAAATACCCCTGAGGGCGCAGGAATGTGAGCCTGGCACAACTCCACAGACAAACTTGCACAAACCATGTTCTAATTTTCTTCAAAGTACCAAAATTTCTTTAACATCCAATAAAAGTTATTGGTCGCCAGGCAGACTTTCCAATTTTAGGTTTTATCGAAGCTCTCCTAATGTCTAAAAGTTGGAGAGCTCATCTGTAAACTGTTTCTACCTTCTGAAAATATCATTTAAAGCCTCCTATTAGGGAGAAAAAGCCTGAAAACATTGAATAATCAGGAGTCAATATAAAAGCCAAGACATGGAATGCAGCAGCCTCATAAACTTTAAGTAGCTATTGCCTCTACTCTTCCATACACAGGAATGCTTGGCTCAGCTGAACGCTTCTGGGTTCCCTATTGGAGAACCATTACCATACTCCTTAGGCAGGGGCTGGGAACAAAAAATCGGCAGTTGGATATTTAATATTCCAGACTCTTGATGGGGAGGAGTAGGGAGGCCCCTATAACTATTTGCAGATATAGGCAGGCCCCTATAAATATTTGCCGATATATAGGCACTGGACAGTATTAACTTCTCTTTATGAAAATAATTGTTTTCATTTTATTGAAATATACTTGAGTGAACTTTACAAGGAGACCATCAGCATGGCTGAATTTTTTTTTTTTTTTTGCAAAGTTAATGACTTGTTACGCAATCGAAGAGGAACTAGTTTAGAATCATGATGCCAGAAAATTTCCATACAAGAAAGATGTGTATCTTTGTACCGTGTTAGCCAGTAGATGGAAAAATATTTAGATTTGAGAGTCCTCAGTGGTTGATTCCATCTATTGAGTTAGCCATTAAAAAGGTAACAAATTGGAAGCTTTTGAGACTACTCGGGTCTCTTCATCAGGCATGGACTAAGGCTATGTGCATGTTGCAGATTTGTTTGTGGAAATTTCTGCGCGGTCTCTGCCTCTTTTGGCAGAAAAACACAGTTGAAATTCCATGTGGATTTGTATGCATTTTTGTAAGCTAAATAAAGAATTGTGACATCATTTTCCTGTTTAACGGTACATAGTTAGTGCCTTTTCTCTTTATCTCTTTTTAATATTTAGAAAAATTAAAATTGGGTGGGCTCCAGTTTAATTTTCATAACCAGCAAAGGGAGGGCTGATGTTAATATTCTGGGAAGGAGCCTTAAAGGTTCCCAGGCTATTAATATCAGCTCACAACTCTTTGCTTAGCCTTTTACTGGCTAGTCTGCAGGGGAACCCTAGAAAAAAAAATTGACATGGGGTCTGCTATAAAATCGAACCAACAAACGTTAGGCAGACAGCTGCGGGCTGATATTAATAGCCTAGGAAGGGGCCATGAATATTGGGGGGGTTAATCTAAAAACATCAGCTGCCCCAGAAATGGTGCATCTTATAGATGTGCCAGAATTGGCACTTAGCCTGGCTCTTACCACTTGCCCTGTTGTCACCTTTGTATTGTCAGGTGATATCAAGCCCACAGCTTATTAATGGAGAGACGTCTATAAGACACCTATTCATTACTAATTATTTCAAACTCCTTTATTGAATCTTAATTAATCATACTTGCTAAACACCTAATCCCTGACTCCCTTGTCTCCTGCAACAAAAATAAAAAAACATATAATACTCCCTGTCCGCTGTAATCCAAGTGTCACTCGACGATCTCGCGTGAAGAACCGTCACATTGGGAGATGTGACTGCTCTACCTGGCCTCTAGCGATACACTGACAGGAGGTAATGTCACCCACAGTGTATCAGTGTGCTGCTGTGAGAGTTCATCATTTCCAGTGCTCTCACTTGCAGCACTACCACTGTGTGAGAACTCTCCCATGCAGCGGTGCCGCAAGTGATGGCATAAAAGCTGATCAGCTGATCGTTCCTGCAGTGTATCACCAGAGGCTGGGTAGAGCGGTCACATCTCCCGATGTGATTGTGTGGTTTGTTTGTTTTCTTTACTGTGAGCACAAGTGCCGGCAGATGATACTACTCTCCCGTCAACAGCACCTGCTGTCACTGTTATCAGTGACAGCAGACATAGCCCGATGGGAGCAGTAGTCTACTTTCTTACCATAGGTCAGTTTCAGAATCGTGCTGACATCTGCCAGCATGATCCTGCAGCGCTGTGACCAACAATGCTGGTGGTAGCGTTACCGCACACGGCCACAGTCACCTGCAGAGAGACACGCACATATTCTCCTCCCACACTCTCTTCCTCCTTCTGACATTTCCTTTTCTGCAATGTTTTTGCCAGCACATCAGCAGGAAATCCGCAAACCTTTTTACACCTGCGGTTTTGCTGCAGATTTTACTGACTCTGTAGAAGTCAACGGGTGCAGATCTGCAAAAAGCATTGACATGCTGCGTAAAATGAAACTCTGCAAATAAGGACAAATTTCCACAGCATGTGCACAACAATTCAGGAATTCCTTGATTTAACATTGCTTAAGTAATGTGTTTTGGAGTGCTTCCGCACGGGAAGAGCAACAAATCCACAACGTGTGCACATGGCCTAATACAAAATCTGAAGAGTCACATATTTATACACAGCACAGAATAAGTGCAATAGATAAGGCAAGTGACGTGAAGCAGAACTATCATTATGGGTGAGTGATACAGTTGTGGCCATAAATATTGGAACAGATCATAGATAAGGAGTGTGAATGTTTTATTGTCCTGTGATTGAGGTCTGGTCCATGGTTGTGATGCCCCCACAACGTCTGAGGAGCACATTTCTAAATTAATGTAAAAAGACATAAATCCATGGGACACAGGAACAGTTCTCTAAATCATCTGGTAACACTTAGAAGGTGGTAACAAAATAATTTTATAATTGTTGGGGTTTGGTAACGTTCTCTTGATTGGTCCTTCAGGAATCATGAACTGTATCTAATTTCAAGCTTGGTCACAACTCACATTCTCTTCTACGTAATGCCTCTTTCCTATATGAGCCCTCTAATAGCTGACAGAGTTGTGATATATTTTTCTGACTTTTTGAGTTCATAAATTCTGGGGGGAAAAAAAAAAAATATTCTGAACTTGGACACTTTTTTTTTTTTTTTTTTTTTTTTTTTTCCTCTCAGGTTTTTAAGCTGCAGATTTGGGGCCATGTAACTCAATATACCGGTAATTATCTTTAATTGAGACTTATTGTCCATGAATCTGGGTCACAGATCTTGCCATTCCTCGAGTCCCCAAAACCTGCCAGCCTATCCTTCTTTGTGTGATGAATAAAATATTTAAAAACATTTAATATGGAACCCTACACGATCCAGTCCGTCGTCACGGATCATTGTCATTAACACCAGTGAACAGTTTCCTGCTGTGATCATCTTACTGATGCTAGCTCATCCTCATTGTTCCCCTGTGATATCAATGTTCGCTAGTTTGTAATTTTATTTTTTACGTCTTTGGGCTTTACACTCTAGCCCACCTGTCAAACAGCTAAATATTCTAATATTACAGGTACTTTATTTCACACCATAAAGGAAGCAAATGTGGTAGTGTTGTGAGCATGCTTAGTGATCTGTGCTGGTAGAGGGAGGAGGAGCTGCAGTGACCGTCACTATTATTGCGCCAGTTACTCCATGGCATTTTACATGCGAAAAAGCATATAAAGAACGAGGACAAAAATGCACGTGAGCCTTTTCCAAGTATGATGAACATACTAACACGCCATAATTCTGGTTAATTTGATTTGTATATTGCCCTCTTTAATGGCCTGGAATACAGGGAAACAGAGTAAGACTGTAAACATATGAAAATGCATCTAGTTTTTTTTTGTTTTTTTTTATTTTCTTACTTGTATCACTCATATTCTGCAGCTCTCTACACACCTTTTCACAGTACCCATTGAAGCTCGCATTCTAAAATTCCTATCAGTTTGTCCTTGGAGGAAACCGACATACCCAAAAGAAACCCATGCAAACATAAAATCCCTTTTTAATGAAGATTCTAATGTTGGGGAAAAAATTACCAAATTTATTAATAAATAACTTGGAACATTAAAATCTGTTTAGCATTAAATTTAATGATTTAATAGCTAATCCAAAGAGCATGGCCGTGGCAAAGGGGTTAAATCTCTAAATCCCATTAGTATTTAGTGCAGGCCACACACAACAGGTGCAGCGACATGAGTTGTCCCCTACATCCTCCCCCACCACCTTCCACACTCCCAATGTTTCCATAGACATTGGACAGCCAGGTCGCTGGCAGAATCTTGGCTCTCAACCAGGACAACTCGGCCAGCTGGAAGAAAGACGGTTGGGGTTGTGAATTTGACACAGAACTTATTCTACATCCTCCAGTGAGAGAAAACCATTCTGATTTTTCACTACAGGCTTCTGCAACTGTGTGAAAAATGAATAGGATTTAACTGGTGGGTGGTTTGGTGGGGCAGGTATCGAGCACAGTTAAGAAAAACACATTTATTAAAAAAAAAAAGTTCTCAATCAAAATTTTTTTTTTTCTCTCGAAATACTTAATTGGGGTTTTTTTTTTTTTTTTGTTTTTTTTTTTTGACACTTTTAGACTAATATATTTAAATAACCGATGTGCTATGTAGCAGTCCAACTTTATCTACTAAAACTTTTTCTAAAATTAGTGGTCTGACTACTGGAGTGGTGTCTTAAAAAAAAAAGTGGTGTAATTAGTGATAACTATGTAGTATAAATGAGCCAATTTATTTGATTTTGTGCCAAATTTCAGAAAATTTTCTGAATAATTTTCGATTCTGATTTCACAGCCGGTCAGAAGGTATCATGTTCTGTATAAAAACAGATACAGGGAATGCAGCAGGCAATTTGTAGAGGATCTGGATTGTGAGACGACATCACAGCATAGCAATAGAGCTATGGAGATACAAAAAAAAAAAAAAAATGATGTGTAACAGCACAATCGTGAAGAATGGTTAGCATCTGTCTTCCAATAACCATATATTAATAAAGCGTCCCTACAGTATAGATAAATGTCGACTGATCATTCAGCCGGCAGCTATCTTCCTCTACTCTGCCCTATACAGGGAAAACTTCTCTAGTGTTGGCTTATATTCCCAGACATAAAAAGGACTATTTGGTGGAAACCTTCTTTTCCCCCTATATCATCTGTCATGAAAGAGTTAGGACGGCCCAAAACACATTAGACCCAGGAACTTGGCAGGTCCAGCCAGCTAAGTCTAACGTCACTTTAGGTGTGCCAATTCTGGTGGTGTGTTCGTCCTTTTATTTTTTTGTTACATCCTTTTCCCACGCTCCAGATTTCGGCACAGGTCAGGCTGTGAGAGCATCTTGGCATCGTCCTGGTTGTAATCTGTATATACCCCAGATATGGATAACGGCACAGGTATGGTATATTGTTGCTTTATTTTATGGTTGTTACAGGAGAACGAGGGTGTCACAGGAATTAGGAGTACAATAAATATGGGAAACTGTTGTGATTTATTTCAATTAAAATACTAATTTTTTTTTTTTATTTTTTTTTTTTTTCTGGCTGTCTTTATTTAACCCCTTAGCTATTGGATAGGTGTCTAATTGACACCCCTCCATTACTAAGCCTTGGGCTTGATGTCACCTTACAATACAAAGGTGACCTCAACCACACAACTATTACCCCACTTGCCACCACTACAGGGCAAGTGGGAAGAGAGGCTAAGTACCGGAATTGGCGCATCTTAAAGATGCGGCATTTCTGGGGCGGCTGGGGGCAGATGTTTGTAGCTGAGGGGGAGGGTGCAATAACATGGTCCCTTCCTAGGCTAATATCTTCCCCCCCCCCCCCCCAATTGCTTGCTGGCTTTCTCTTCACACACACATTTTATTGCATAGCACTCGTCCATATTCCTCGCTAGTGTGACTCAGGCCTTAGAGGGGACTTGCAGACAGACACTTTTATATTAAGTGAGAGTCTTGAATCAGAAATGGGCTCATCACAATTTTGTCAATCAGAGGATGAAGCCTCCCTTTTCTCCTCAAGGAACAAGAGAGTTGGTGTACAAACCACATTTTATTTTTTATTTTTGCTATAGCTGCTAAAGGTCCCCATACACATAGACTAACTGGCTGAAACCCTCCAAAATTGGCAGGCTCTAGTATGTATCGGGCCTGCCAGGAGAAATAAGGATCTAGCATGTCTGGTTTCAGCATGCTGATCCATCTCTTCTCCATGAGATAAGGGGAATCTTGTTGTATAGGGGAGAGAGCTTTTGGCCAAAAGATAGTTTGGCTGGTAGTCAGCTGGCTGCTACCCATTGTGTATGGGGGTCCATTAGTCCATGATTGACACCCTGGACTTAATATAATTTCTTATGACTCCATTCAAATTAAACTCTTGTCTTCTTGACCTTTCCAAATAGTAACAAGTCATTTCTATCATTTCCTTCAACCTTAGCTTAACCCCTGGTCATTGACCAGTTAATTTTTTACATCAAACAAAAAAGGGTAATAGACCACCACAATGTTTATGGCTGTTAGATGATCGCCCTCTGATTCACAAGCAGAAAACAGCTCTGGAGTTTAATGCCTTCTGCATTGTCCATGAGGATTGTGTAAATCTTAAGACTTTACAGCCTATAGAAAGATCAAAGCAAGGTAGAATGAGAAAGTTGTCTTGTATTCCTGGTCTCATGTCCCGTGATTTGCAAAGAATTTAACACCTCCACTAGATAAGTTACTTTGAACCTAATTCTGTTTCACTGTCTAAAGTCAGAACTGGAATTTAGCAAGTCTCTATTGGCAAATTTGTATAAGGCCCCTGGTGACACTATACTAAAAAAAAATCAACATTTGAAAAGGAGTCTTCCTTTTCTGTAAATTGTAAAGGGTTTTTTTTTTTTTTTTTTTTTTTTTTTTTTTTCTCTTCTAACCTCCCTAGTTACCCACATTTACCTTTAATAATACGGGACTTGGGATATAGAAATAGAAGTTTCTTGTAATTTGTAGGTTCTGTGCCTCAATGCAAAATCCATAACATGGTCCCCAACGGTCATCAATTTGTAGTTTTGGTCTCTCCTAGAGATGAGCAAAATAATTTTGGAAGACCTTGGTAGTCCATGGTCACTGGACTAGAGTCCTTCAAACCTCCAGTTACCTACTTGCATCCCTGGCACCTTTTCTGATCAGTAGGCTCGGTATGAGCTCCTTCCTGTCAAGAGATGTGTCTTGAATGTCGGTAAATAAAAGGAGGTTCGAAAAGCTTATGTCCGACAGTCAAGGACTACTGACACAACTGTTGAACTAGGGTCCTGCGACTCATTCTGCACAACTCTACTCTCCTTTTGGATCCCTGCAGTCTCCAGGGTCAGTCTTTGCCCCCCCTCTAACTATAACCTTGGTTTTAGGGGTGAAAATTGTATAAAAGGAGTTATTTTCTTGTAATGTAGGATACAAAAATGTATAATCCTCATAAAATTGTGAAAAGAAAAAAATTAAAATGATTTTAATACAACTTATTGTAGCCTGAATAAGAATTTAAAATAAAAAAAGTTAGAAAAATGTTACACTTCCTCTTTATTGTTGCTGTAAGGGTTATCACAGGCCACCTATGATAGAACTTTTGAGTTGACAGGAGGAACGTGAGCTTGGTGACTGCCAAAGTTACCTCCATCTGCAGCCAAGGCACCAAGCAAACAAGGGCTTTATTCTTCTTTCATTCCAGACAAGATGAGTCTTATGAGGAAGTGACAGCTCTGTCTATTATTTTCTGTCCCGAGTTGGATCATGCTTGTCTCTCTTACAAAGACGTGACCTTCCATCCAATGAGGCGAAATCATGTGTCTGCTCTGAACTTGTACCTTGTGGAGGGTGAAGACCTCACAAGTCACACTAGTCATCCCTTCTGATACTAATTTCTCCTCTCATTCTCCTAGAGTTCAGATTCTTGATACTCCACAATCCAGGTATTGTATAGTTCCAAGCATAATGTGATCTCCTTTCCCAAGAAAACAAATATCTAATCTCCTATCTTTGGTAATTGAGTTTCTCCTCCCTCCTGAATGGATGTGAAGGTCATAGTGGGGAAAGAGCAGAAAAGCACTAAAAAGGTCTTTACACTTATATGGCGTTTAACAGGTCTCATTCCAACAGACAATGTCCAACTTATAGGTGGAGGTCGCACCCATGTCCTGGAATTTGAGAACCCAAATTCTCCTTTGCCCCATAAACTAGAGCAGTTCTAGAAGCGTAGTAGTCTCTTCATTGGGATCAAAGGGACCTTTAGCAGAGGCCTAGGGGCAGTTTAAAGCCACTGAGACCTAGCGATAAAATGGGGACATGGCCCTCAACTTCCAATACCTCTTGCAGCTTTAAAACTCTTGGTTTCCAATGCTAATTTCACCCCCCCCCCAAAAGGATCTTCTGACCTGTCACCAGTTCAAAAGTGGATAGTTTTTGCTTATTTTATTCCTGCTGTTCCCCCTGAGTATTCCCTTTTTTTTTTTTTCTTAGTCATACAGTTCTAGAGATATGGGACTTTTTTATTTAGTGCTCATTTTTATGGTTCTTAACAAAGTGATGTTGCTCAAGACACGCTCTAGAGGATCCTGTGAGCAACATCCCCCTTGATGAAAAGCATAAAAACTTTGTATTGGATACTCTAGAGAGAAAGACCCCTATCTTTGGGAATTTATGATGGATTAAAAAAAAACAAAACTGAATAGTCATGGGAGCAACGGGAATAAAATAAGCAAAAAGTGACCATTTGATGTGATCATCAAAATGCTGAACCCTTGACATGACATCGTTTTACAGTTAATGGGGTGTTTTGTTTTTTTTTGTTTTTTTTAAATTTACACAAGGGAAGGGTTTGGTGTGTGTGTGTGTGTGAATTTTTTTTTTGAGATCGGCCTATGTCAGGCACTTTTTCAGAGTGGCGCACTTGAAGTTGCAGTGAAGTGTCTTTCGCTGTCACGTAGGAATGTTGGGTCGTATATCTTCTTTAGATTTCTGTTTTCCCACACGTGGCGGTTTGTAGCACATCTCCATCGCCCTGTTCATGGTATTCAGCATAAACACAGGAGCAATTTGTTCTAACTTTATTAAAAAATATTTCGGCAATGACAAGCACTCAGCCACGTCCCCTGTCTTATTTGTAAAGCCTGAAGGAAGTAACGTAATAACACAAGCGTGACGGTTATTAATGCAAAAATTTTACAGATTCTTTTTTCAAAGGTTGGGGAAACCAGTTGTAAGATATATTTTAAGGCAAATAATGTTGAAGTATCGATATTTCAGCTGAAATCACTCCCAAAATACTGCTATCGTCGTTGTCTTTGCGTACTTGGGTAAGCAGATTAAGCAAAGCCGCTATTCTCCTAAATCCGGCGATTGTTTTCCTTTTGTTCCTGCGCCTTTCCATTCCTGATATATGGCCCCCTCTTTGTGTATAAAGCTAAAGTCTCTTTTGCCAAGTGGGCACAATCCTTAGTTTTTCTCCATGGGCGTCGTCTTGAGGACCACACCCAATTGTCTAAAAGATTTATATACAGGGAAGAGAGGGCCATATCTCAGGAACGGAGAGGCGCAAAACAAAAGAAAAATATCACCGAATTTAGGAGAATAGCAGCATTTACACCAGATGGCAAAAAGTTTATGGTAAGTCATGGGTTCTCTTTAAAGGGATAGGTGGGTGCAAAATGCCAGTCAAGAACTGGATAATATTTGCTACATACAACACTGTTTAAAGAAAAAAAGCCACTTTGTAAGATTACTTTTTTAATTGATTTATTCAGATTTCTGCTACAATAAGTTGTTTAAAGTATATACTTTTTGTCTAATCGCCCACAGGTGCAGGGACGTCGCAGGAATCCATCTGTCATGTAATGGGGGTATAGGATTCCCCCTACCACGTTGACAGAGTTCCTATGACAAATGGGGATAAAATTGGCCGTCCTGAGGAAGAGTGTCTGGGTTCTGTCTCTTCTATCGGCTGACAGATCGGCTGACACTGGGTGACCTTTTTAATGCACTATTTGACAACCCCAATTTCCTGCCACAGAAGCAAAGCAGAATAATATTTATAACCAAATTAAGTGTTTATTTAAAAAAAAGTCAAATTCTTTAGAGAAATCTGATTATTGATGAATGGTAAAATATTGCTGTAAAAACTGTCATTTTAAAATTACTGTCATAGGTGGCGCCACTAAGTCATGTCTTCCCGTTTTGCCGTAGGTGTCAATGTCATGCTGAGGAAAATAGCTGTGGCTGCAGCCTCGAAGCCGGCAGTGGAGATCAAACAGGAAGATGAGACCTTCTACATCAAAACCTTCACGACTGTCCGCACCACCGAGATCAACTTCAAAATCGGAGAAGAGTTTGAGGAGCAGACAGTAGATGGCCGTCCGTGTAAGGTAACTATCTGCTCCTCTTCCGGAAACAATGAGGGTAGTGCAGCTGAAACCAGTGACCAAGCAGGTCAGACCAAATGTCCTTATTGTTAATATCTGTATAGAACCTAGCTATCCATAGTGTCCCCATAATAAGGAGAAAACCTAGTACTGTTAGTGACTTAAAACTGTGCCCTTCATCAGTTTTCCCAACAGTTGCCTCAAAACAATGTCACTCATCAGACCCACAACACAGAATCAGCTTTCCCAATAGCAGCACCCTGTTACCCCTTAAATGGGCCAGCTGCCGTATCTGATAACAGTGCCATTTACTGAGGCTTTTTTTTTTTTTTTTTTTCAGTGCTTCTTTACAATGTAATTTATCCAGCTCCTAACAGACACAATTATCCCAATAGTAGTGCTCCCTTGCTTCCCCATAGCTGTACCAGCTGCAGTACCCCATAACAGTGCCATTCGCTGTGACTTGCAGCATCCCCATAATAAGGCATGTTGCAGTACTCCCAACCATGCCATTGTGTCCAGTGCCCTGTAACAATGTCCTCCCTAGTGCCCCAAAACATTGGCAGCCATAGACTCCCCCATAACAAGGTACCATTGAGGGTCCTGTGACTTGCACATTCTTCCCTGTACATCACCGGCATCGCTCCTCTCTTCCTTCCTGCCTTCAGTCCAAGTTCCTATTGGGCTAGAAATCTGAACGTGAGCGTTTCCATCCCTGCACTGACGAGCCCTTTTATTGCCGACCATATGAGATTTAATACTGTCATTTATTTATCTTTTTATTTGCTCGTGAGTGTCAAAAAAAGAAAAAAAAAAAATTCCCCATAAAACCCATTTTTGGATTTCGGCTCACAGGTGCCTGAAACACAGCACTCATTGTTTCAGTAGAAATGAAATCCTCGTTATTTTAGGTGGGCGTCTATCCCTGCCATTGGCGAGCCATTAAATCATGGACCAAATCTGTTCCTGTTTTATGGTGTGCTGGAAGATTTCTAATATATTAAAGGCTAGTGACAAGTGGGCAGGAATCATTTGGCTTCCCCATCTGGGGGTAATGAGTCATAAAGATATTAATTTACCACGTGTCAATTTCCACAATTAACCCCGTGTTCTCGCCGCAGTCAGTGGATGGAAATTAAAGGAGTCCTTGATATTGGAAGGGTAGAAACTGTGAGCTTCACGCCCCTCGTGTCCCTTGCAGGACGGTTTTAGGTAATCATTGAGTAACTATTTTAGCAGAGAGGAAATTGCAGTTCTCCTGGATAGCTTTCCGTGAAGCCATTTGCGGTTGGGTAAGGTGAGGTTATGTTGAACCGTTGCCATAAAGAAATCCAGCACCGATGTGAGACCATGCCCAATCTCGCAAGGAATACATAAGCCAAATGCTTCTTGCCTAGACTTAAGTCACAAGTACAAGCAAGAGGGGAAATGGTGTTACGGCACATTTTTAGATTTTTAAGTATTGAAATGTTGAACTTTATTTTCTTAAAGGGACTGTGTGTTTTCTCGAGACCCTCCTCCCTGTAGATGGAGCCTAGAAAGACTCAAGTATTTTGCTTCATTGAGGGCACTTCTCTTTAGGTGGAATTTAGAAAGACCCTTTTTTTCACTTTTTTTTTTTTTTTTTTTCCCCTTTTCCTCTGGGAGTCTTCACTCAAGACGCTACTCCCCCCCCCCCCCCCCCCCCCCCCATAGGTGGAGCCTAGAAAGATCTTTCCATTATTTTCAGGATCTTTTAGATCTTAAAGTCTGTGTCCTCCATTTCAGAGTAGTTAGGGCATCATTAAATTTCTCATGAAAACAGCACCCTGGTTCCTGTCACTTGCCATAAATATGTAGTTTTGCATGCCTGGTGTGAATCTCGCTCCGCTCCTGAATTCAGCCATGTGGTGTGTGTTGGGGTGGTTTTTTTTTTGTTTGTTTTTTTTTTTTTTTTTTTTCTTCCCCTCTCTAGCCCTCTTTGTTCCTGAGATGACCTTCTCTTCCCTTCTATGTAAGTATAGCCAGTTCAAAAAATGGCCATGGACTTTGTTTCTACACTATGGGTGACTAGCCCAGTTGGCTAATAAGGCTAGTTTTATATGCAGCTAAGATGAGGCCATATCTCAGGAACGGAGAGGCACAGAAAGGAAAAAAAAAAAAACCTGTCCGGATTCAGGAAAACAATGGCCTTTACATTAGGTAAAAAAAATTATATATATTTATGGCAAGTGACGGGTCCTCTTAACGTTATGATTTAGTCTACACAGTCTAAACAGAGCTATGAATTATTGACAAAGCATTAATTTACATTAGACCCTAAGTGGTGTGTTGGACTTATTTATCATCCATGTATCCACAGAAGGCCCGTTTTAATACAACTCATTCTACTAAGGGCATTGAGAAAGTGTTAAAACCCAATATGAGTCTGATAAATATCCATTGTCAGAAGTCATTACCTTGTGAAAAAAAGGACAACTGATGGCACTGTGCCACCTGGAACAAAGGCTTCAGATGGGCTCCTTCAGGCATGACAAGTCTCGGGACGGGTCACACACTGTTTCCTCAAGTCGTACATGATTCTGACCTCATTATCTGATACGTGACTCTCCTTGTTCGCTTCAGTAAATCATCTTGACATTCTCCTTTGTTATAATAACTTTAATTTCTATAGCGCCAACGTATTCCACAGCGCTTTATATTTTAGGGGGGGCTTCTACAGACCATAAAGACATTACAGAAAAACACACTCAACCGATGCCGAAAGGAGTGAGTCCTGCTGTCAAGCATACAATCTGTGGAGATGTGGGAGATACACAAGGTGGCTGGTAAAAAATATTGACTGTGTGGTTCAGCCATCAGTAAGATACATAGGGGAATTCACAACATTGAAAGAACCAGTCACCAGTACAAGTACTGACACAGAGGGCTAATAAGTGAGTGGAGTGTGTATGAACAGATTCGAAGAGGGTCCTTATTTGGAAGAAAATTTTTGTGTGGGCAAAACAAGGATAGTTAGATAAGTGAGGTGAGACGATGGGCCACTCTAAAGAAATGCGTTTTTAGAGCACGCTTAGAACTGTGGAAATTATGTATTAATCGAATTGTCCTGGGTAGTGCATTACAGAGAATTGGTGCAGCACACAAGAAGTATTGGAGACAGGAGTGTTAGGTTCTGATTATTAAGGATGTTAATGTTGGGTCACTTGCAGAACGGAGGGCATAGGTAGGAAGGTAGCCTGAGACGTGGATGTAGGGTGATGCTGAGCCATGGCTCCTGCGCAGGCGCACTGCTCTGCCCTGTTGAGGGCAAAGCAGAATACTGCGGTGTGCAGGCGCTGGACCCCTCCCAGCGCCTGTGCACTGCAGGACTCTGCTCTGCTCTCTACAGGGCAGAGCAGTGCGCCTGCGCAGGAGCCATGACGGGAAGGAAAGAGGCCGTCACCATTAGAAGATGGGAGGCACCGGACCACGACGCCCATCGGACTGGACTGTGCCCCCAACCCCCCACTTGAGTGAGTATAATCTAACTTTTTTTTTTTTTTTTGTTACATTACAGAATGCTGTAGATAAGCCCCTGATGTCAGTGCCGGCAGCTTGTATTTGAAAAAAAAGGGTGACAGATTCCCTTTAAGGAGAGATCTGAATAAAGTGACACAAAGACAGAGGGCATGTGGCTGGGGGTTAATGGTAGAACGACACATGGCAATGACAATATTGGGCATAGTTTAGTGGAGGAGTAGACATAAGAAGTCCAATTTCTCAGACAATCAGTTTTGTATAAAGGGAGGACATGATGAGAGAGAGGATAGACAATCACTAGTATTGTGTAGTAATGCAGAGACTGTGGATAACTGGTGTCATCAGCATAGAGATGGTACTGAAAACCGAATCTACTGATGGTTTGTCCAATAGGGGCAGTTTATGGAAAATAGAAGGGGTGGGGGGCTAGGACTGATTTTTGAAGCATCCCAACATTAAAATGAAGAGGAAAAGAGGAGCCAGCAAGAGATAGTGAAGGAGCAGTCAGAGAAGTGGAACCACAAGAGAAATGGTATCTTTGAATAACCACCTCCTCTTCACCATGCTCCACTCCATCGGTCTCAGTGTCAAAGGCTGGAGAGCTCCAGGAGGATTAGCATGGAGTAGTGACTATTAGATTTAGCTGTTCCTGCTTTAGTCTAAGGCCTGTTTCATACTTCAGTTTTTTTCTGTCAGTCAAAATCCACCAAAATAGCAGAAGACGGATCCGCAGGCGGACTGACAAACGGGGGTGAGCAGATTGGCGGATGTACGGATCCGCCGAAGGTAAAAATTTAAAGGAACTGCGCCTGGGGAAGGAGAGAGAATTTTCTTCCAGCAGCCAGAAAAGATCCAGGGTTCAAAAGGGAAAATGCGGATCCGCAGGGCAAAAAAACGTTACAGGCTCCATTCGAAGATCTCAGCGGACGGCAAAAATTTAGCGGATCCGCAAAAAACGGATCCAACGGATGGCCATCCGTCAAGATCCACCGGTAATGCAACTCAATGGGGGAAAAAAACGGATCCGCCAAGCAAAATGGCGGATCCGTTTTTTTTTTGCAAAACTGCAGATTTTGACTGATGGTGAAAAACGGAAGTGTGAAACAGGCCTAATATATCGCACCTATCTTGTGTTCTTATATTAAATGAGCAAGATTACTAAGAAAACTGAGATGTTGAAAGTCAGTTGTGATCTATGGCAGACCCAAAAAATTCAATTTTTGATGGACCTTTATAGTGTGTCTATAGTTTAGAGAAGGACAAGGTGGGGTGTTGGTGTTTTTATACATAGCTGTTGTTGGACTTGTTCCAACTTTGGGCACTGGAGTCAGAAAAGGCTTAATAGCATCAAAAAACTTTAGGCTCTGGGCAAAACACCCAGAGTAGATACTAAAGGTACTGTCACACTAAGCGATATCGCTATAACTTGTGACGTTATAGCAATATTGCTAGAGACATCGCTGTGTCTGATACTTACCTACGACCGGCTCCCCCGCTGGTTATCGCGGATCGCGCGAGAACGTCCAGGACTGTTTCTCGTCGTCAGCTTCCTGCGGCGCTTCCTGTGGAGCCGGGCGGGAGGACATCAGGATCGCCTAGTGTGACAGGTAAGTAGCGACCCACGTCCCCAGCGATGTCGCTGGGGAGATCTGCCTGTGTGGCAGCTCACTAGCGACCACTTAGCGATGTATCGCTGGTTGGGATCGCTGGTGCATCGCTAAGTGTGACAGTACCTTTAGTTGACTAGGTGCTAGACACTACTTAACATTTAACAAAAAGATGATGTGACATTAAGTATATGTGATGACAGTCCTTATATTTGGCATTGATCCAATCTTCTTTTTTTTTTTTTTTTCCTATCATCTGTATCTACAATAAAACTTGCCTGTTCCCGGCCTTTCTCAGGCAGGGTTCAGATTGCGTTATGGCAGTCCGTCTAACGGACTGTGTTACACCGCGGCATTAACGCGATGTAACGCTGCCATAGACTGCCATAACGCAGCGCATCACTAACAAATGTCCTAAGCGTTAGCGATGTGCCGTCATTCTGTGACGGACCCTCGGACGCGGTCTGCAGCGTTCGAGGGTCTGTCACTGTTAGTGCAGATGGAGCATCTGTGTTGAACAGACTGCATTAACGCTATGTGAACCTGGCCTTGGGTCACATAACAACCTTCAGATAACTGAGATTCAGGATGCGAGAAGTTGCCCACAGCTTCTTACTCCATTTTAAAGGGGTTTTTCCCATATTTACCTATGGCTATTGTTGCAAAATGCTTGTAAAAGAAAGCAGTTTTTCAATTTGCTGTTTGTAAACCTTTTTAACCGTTTTTGAGATAGTAACACTTTTCTGTTGTATGCAGCTAGTTGCCTAGGTGACCGACTTCCAATGCTGTCTAGCAGCTGTGGCCGAACATGCAATAAGCTTGTAAGCACTGCTTTGATTACTGAAGTGCTGTTGGGCTCCTAGTCACGGCCAGCTTCAGCGCAGTGCTTGCAAAGCTAGACAGAAGTGGTGGTCCGTCTCCTGGGCAAAACACCATAAACAAGTGTTAATATGTCAAACTTTTATTAACAGTAAATTGTAAAAATGCTTCGTTTTACTATCCCTATTCAATAACTTTGAGCTATGAAGGCGAGAATAACCTTATAAGTAGTTGGGATAAAGGTTCTGAACATACAAGGTATTATGGGATTTGCCATATGCCAAAACTTTCATGCCACAACTTTGGAATTTCTCAGGTCTGGTCTGTGCACACTTTTGAATGATCAATCAATGAGCCAGTAATGACTTGTCTCCCTGCCCCCATTCACTTTCCACAGTCACTGACATTGATGAATTAGGGAAATGTGGAAGACTAGTCAATTGAGTGTTAAATTTCTCAAAGATGAGCTTCCATGAGGTTGGCTGCTGCCCCCTGCATTTGATGGATGATGGCCATGGTTTTGAGTATGGAGGGCCTGTTTGTTATTTAAGTGTCTCCTTTTATCTTTGTCTCTCTTCAGAGCTTGGCCAAATGGGAAAGTGAGAACAAGATTGTGTGTGAACAAAAACTTCTCAAAGGGGATGGTCCCAAGACTTCCTGGTCAAGAGAGCTGACCAACGATGGAGAACTTATCCTGGTAAGAAAACAAGACCTGACATTTCACCACTTAGCTGATTACTATCAGGAACACTGATCTCATCATGAATGTTATCAGACCATTGACCCCTAACCTAAACAATAAAGGCAGTAAGCCAAACAATTTTATCTCAATCATCCAAGTCAAAACGGACAGGGTTACAAATTTTTCGGTGTAATTTAATAATTGTTTTAATTCACAGATAGCAGACTGATCTGGAAACAAGTTGGTCTGGTAGTCCATAGAAGAACCTCTCCAGAATGTTCCAAGAAAGATTCTTCATATTTTGCCTTGTCACTGGAAAAAAACATGTGCCAAGGCCAAAATGAACTAAAATGTGTGACTGCATTGGCATAATGTTTTTTTGCTCAAAGGTTGTTCAACCACAAACCTTCTATCTAATTTGTGTGTGTGGCTGCATCAGTGTAATGATAGTTCATCATTCCATCAATGTTGGGATCCATGGGTTGGAACAACCAATAATGCATAACTGGAGGTGCGTACTCCTTTTTCAGAGGCTTCCACACCTTAATTGGCCAGATTTGGAATATCCAAAATACCAATCACATTGGCAAATCATTAGATTGAATCTCTCTTAAGCCCCCGTTACACACTGCGATATCGCTAGCAATATCGCTGTAAAGTCACTGATTTTGTGACGCATCAGCGATATTGCTAGCGATATCGCTGCATGTGATACTTACCTGCGACTGGCTCCCCCGCTGGTTATCGCTGATCGCGCGAGAAGCTCCCGGACCATTTCTCGTCGTCAGCTTCCTGCTGTGACGACGAGCGACGCGTGGAGCCGGGCGGGAGGACGCAGGATCGTCACGTCTGACAGGTAAGTAGCGACCCCCGACCCCTACGATGTCGCTGGTGAGATCTGCCTGAGTGGCAGCTCACTAGCGACCACCCAGCGATTCACCAGCGATCCTGACCGCGTCATGTCGCTGGTCCAGATCGCTGGTGAGTCGCTAGGTGTAACGGTACCCTTAGAGTTGAAGACTCTTCGGCTGGCGTTAATTAGCATTATTGGTTTAGTTGACTAATGGTCCATATATATATATCATAGCTCCATAGTCAATTAAGAGGTGTTTTTTTTTTTTTTTTTTTAACTCAGAGTCTACAGTTACTGTTCATCCCAAATACTTTGGTTGACCATATTGCCATTCAATAAGTGTTCAGATATTGTTCATTTCAAGCCCCCCCGTGTTGACCATAAGGTCATTCACGGAGTCTACCATTACTGTTATGGTGAACTTGGATAGTTCAATCAGAAGTTCATCCACTGAGTCTACAGATATTATTCCTATCGAGCTACCCATGTGGACCATAAGGTCATTCTCTAAGTCAATAGCTACTGTTCCACTCGTACTACCCATGTTGACCATAAGGTCACACAATAACTTGACAGGTACTCTTCCTATCGAGCTACCAATATTGACCCTAAGGTCATTCAGTCTTCATGTACTGTTCCTATCGAGTTACCCATGCTGACCCTAAAGTCATTCAATGAGATAAAAAAATTCATTTTTTTCAAACTAAGCAATTTGGTCATGCAGTAGCACAACTAGGGTCTAATGACCCCACTGCAAGATTTGAACCCGGGCCCCCTTATCCTGGATATGACCTTATCCTGGTATGTTCCCCGTTCTGCCGCTGTTTGTTTTAATGCCTAGGAAATTTTTTTTTTTTTTTTTTTCCTCCGCCTCCCTGTTGTGGCCTCCTCATCTGAAGCAGGCAGCTGACTACAGTGTGCAAGCACAGGAGCACGTGACTTCACTGCCATGCATTCCCAGTCACGTGTACGCTGAAGTCGGCTGCTGGCCTCTGAGTGGTCGGCAGTGTGTACTGCCGAGCATAGACTCGACATCGGTGGACTGCTCACACGCACAAGCCCCCTCTGCTGACCGCTATGACTGCAATCATTAAACCCCTGTCTTCATGTGCAGTCTTAATTGAGCTACCCATGTTGACCCTAAGGTTATATTAAACATTAACCTTCCTTCATTCTTCTTACAGACCATGACTGCTGATGATGTCATCTGCACACGAATTTACATCAAAGAATAAAGCCAGTGAACTGCCCAAGGGACCCGAGGCACGACCTTCTGCGGCCAATAGTCTGAATCTCATATAACACATATTATGAAGCAGAGAGTATCCCGTTTACAGCAACATGCCAACGCTTCTCCTGTAATGTCTACCATCTTTCATGAACTCTTTGGAAGATGGTAGAAATAGCCTCAACTGTATACCCAGACTGGGCACCAGGGAGTGGCATTAACAAGACTGCGAATTGACAACGGGGTAAAGATTGAATTGTCAATTATGTGATTAAGTAAAAAAAAGTTGATCCAGAGATTAGATGGACCATTCCAAATTTTTTTCTTTTTTTTCTTTCTTTGGGTGGGGGGCAAAAACCTTCTGTCGGCCATTCTGAATGTAAAACCATATTTTGCCTATTTTGCAGTGAGCTACCGACCAAAAGGAAAGGGTCGCAGGGGAAACACTTGGTAGCAATAATTTGGCAAAGATGTGAATAAGTAGTGATAGCCGAAGGTGTATTGCCGTATTTTATACTATAAGACGCACTGGATAATAGGATGTGTGCAAGTTATATGCATGAAAAATGAGTCTACAGGCTGACTTATCATTAAGAAGTGAGACTTGGGCTACATTCACAAATTCACGTGCCGTGGACAGGTCAAGGGTCTTCTGACCCAACTCAACAGCCTCATACAGTATATGCTTCTGAAGGTTGTTGAGTTTAGGTCATGATACGTATGGCTGGTCCACACTCTGACTGCAACACATGGATGTGTTCATTTACCCCAAATTGTACCTAATCTCATGGCTGCTATTGCCGATAGGGTTACTGTCTTAGGTTATGCCTTAGGTCAGCTAAGAGGGGAAAAAATGTACAAGCTCTTTTAATATGATTTTATGGAAGGAGTCCATGTCTTAATTTGTGGATAAAATGTCAAACTCTCCAAAACTTACTAGCTCATGTGAAAATAAGGATCTTCTTTCATTGTGACTGTCCTTTAACATTTTATACTATTTTTATGTATGTAAAACACACAGCTAGATAATGTTGTACCACTAGCTACAAGGATTCTTCTTTTCCCCAGGTAGATGTCTCGCATTGCATTTTTTTTTTTTTTCCTAGTTTATGCATCAATACTGTATTTATTTGTCAATGTTTTTTAATTAAAGAGAAATCTTAAATCACTTTTAAACAGTTCTCTTTGGTTTGATTTAATAATGGAGACAAGTTAAAAAAAAAAAAAAAAAAAAAAAAAATTTGCACTACCCTGATACCACAGAAAACGTCCATGTTTTTTCCAATTTGATGCTATTGAACGGTCTGTAGCTTGACCTGTGGATCTGCGGTAGCTGTCGACTCTTGAGTCCTTGATGCTTTAAAATTGTGGAATATCAGGTGAGTGCAAACTAAATATTAAGTTGGAAATACCATTGGATTAGACCCTTTTGGCGCTTTTCTCTCCTAGAGTGGTTCTGTGATCCCAGGAACAGATATTTTTGATTCTTGTATTTACCATCTTTGATACCACAGTAAAAAAAGTGTCTCAATCAATGATCACCTCCAGAAAACTCCATAATTGTGACCTCTTAAAGAACACTATGAACAGTGTCAGTCAGAAGACCCTCACAGTTCTGGTCGGCTAGAAAATCCCATGAGTAATGTTAGCGAGAGACTCCAGCAATGGTGTCGCTCACCTAGGAGAACCCAATGGATATTGTCATCTTGAAGGCCTACATGAATGGTTTTAGCCAGATGGACTCTAGGACCCTATGAATAGTGAGATAGAAGGACCTTTTATAATCAGTGCTAGCCAGAAGGACTCAATGATTAGTGTCAGCCAAGCCAGAAGGACCCTATGAATAGTGCCAGTCATAAGGAACCCATAAATAGTGACATCCACAAGGACCTCATGATGCATATCATCCTGAAGAACTTCATGAATAATGCCAGCCAGAAGGACTCCATGTCTAGTACCATCCACAGATCAATCTTTTAGTAGACATGCAATCTGTCTTTTACGCTAGGGGTGTATACAGTATGTATATAGATTTATAGACAGGGTTAATTAAATTTGTGCCTAGAATCTAATCCACAGTATTTATTCATAAGCCCTCTCTAATTCCCTCTGGTAAGGAATCAACTCAGTCTGCAACTTCAAAGCACAGTCGGCACGCAGCACACAATTATGGATCAGAAGAGAAGTCTTACCATTAAATAATCATCACAGTGACTTAGCAACGTTTTACTGAACGGTCTCCTTGTAACACAGGCCAGGCAGTCCCTACAGGGGAAAAATGTGGGTCATGAGACGAAAGGTTGTGGTGCTACTTTTTTTTTTTTTTTTTTTTTGAAGACCTTTGTGAAACATATACATGTATATATTTAAAATAGTTATGCACTAAAAGGGGTTGTTCGTTCTTATCCATCGGATTAAAAGTGGTCAGTTTTATTCCCGTTGCTTCCCTGAGTATTCAACTTTTATTATTTTCTCAATCTGCCATATGCTTCCACCAATATAGGTCTTCCTTTTTAGTGGTAACTTTTTTTTTATGGACTTTACTGTGGGGGAGTGACTCACAGGATAACTATGAAGGACAGCCTAAAGACACCCATGAGGATCCTGCAGCACTAAATAAAAAGGCTATCTCTGGAGTAAAATGTCAGATTTTAAGAAAGAGTACTCAGGGGAGCAGTAGGAATAAAAAAGGGCAAAAATGTTGACTTTTCCTTTCACCCATGACAGCACACCTGAGAGAGGGATGGTGGAGGGGGTCGGGGCAGTATTCAGGCACTGGAGGAGGCGAAACCAAGGAGAAGTGCAATGGATACCTTATAAAATGAGGCTATGACTGCAGAAGAGGCGCTTATGTCCAAGGCTCTTCATCATGGAGGATCTAAGAGGACAGCAGCAGCAGTCACCATTACCAGTGCCTGGTAACCAGCACAGGTGCACTAAGGGGAGCAGCTGCTCAAGTGGCAGGAGTGGCAGCCGTCCTTGTTAGGAGAATGGAAGATTGCAGGACCTCTCTGTGTCCAGAAGGGATGTCATATGTACCCCTGATCAGCCAACGAATACAGTACCCTTGATATGACAGTGGGTGGTGAGTGTTCTGTGTGAATGTCATCTTTTGTTAGTAAGGGCAATTTTATGGCTTATATCACTAGGGGCCTAGGAAAGTTAGCACCAAGAGGAAAAACAACAACTGTGCCCTATGTAGAACCCAGCTGGCAGTCTTAATAGCAGAAGAGTCTCTGCTCGGACTGTATCCAAAAAACTACACTGCATGAGACCGTGACTTCGCCTTAGGTCTGTGATCAGGGCTGAGGCGGAAGGTTCCCTAAAGACCCTATTAAAGAGGAATAAGAGAGCTCAGAAGGTCGTTATGGAATCTGAGGCCTCTCCACAGTCAGTCGGAGAATACCATAGTGAATCCCCGTCCTCCTCAGACAGTGCTTTAGGGCAGTCAGGTCAACAATGGCCCTCGAGGAGAAAGGACCTGTGTCCCTAGAGCAGTGATCCCCAACCTTTTTTGCACCAGGGACCGGATTCAAGCAAGGACCATTCTTCCATGGCCCGGCAGGGCGGGGATGGAGGTGGGGCAGGGGGCGGGGCTATGGACAGAACTGTAGTATGTATAGCAAGATGGTCCCACACATAATCCCCCCCATGTATAGTATGATGGTCCCACACATATAATCCCCACATGTATGGTATGATGGCCCAACAAAGTACTGATTGATATATATATATATATATATATATATATACTGTATACACTCGAGTATAAGCCGACCAGAGTATAAGCCGAGGCACCTAATTTTGCCACAGAAAACTGGGTAAGCTTATTGACTCGAGTATAAGCCGGATATGCATTGTCCCCTCATTCCTATCCCAGTATGTGTGGTTCCCCCGTCTTGTCCAGCTCTGTGTGGCTCCCACCCTTGTATGCATGGCTCCGCTCCCACCCTCCCATCCTTGTATGCATGGCTCTGCACCCTCTCTCCCATCCTGTACACATGGCTCCGCTCCCATTCTCCCATCCTGTACACATGGCTCCGCTCCCACTCTCCCATCCTGTACACATGGCTCCGCTCCCACCCTCCCATCCTGTACAAATGGCTCTGCTCCCACTCTCCCATCCTGTACACATGGCTCCACTCCCACCCTCCCATCCTGTACACATGGCTCCACTCCCACCCTCCCATCCTGTACACATGGCTCCGCTCCCACCCTGTACACATGGCTCCGCTCCCACCCTGCCATCCTGTACACATGGCTCCGCTCCCACTCTCCCATCCTGTACACATGGCTCCGCTCCCACTCTCCCATCCTGTATACATGGCTCCGCTCCCACTCTCCCATCCTGTATACATGGCTCTGCTCCCACTCTCCCATCCTGTATACATGGCTCCGCTCCCACTCTTCCATCCTGTATACATGGCTCCCCTGTCCCATCCTTGTATACATAGCTCCCCTGCCATCCTTGTATGCATGGATCCGCTGGGTTCCCCCTTCCTCCCCCATCATACTTACCCTGACACCGTCACTGCACGTCCCTGCATCTCTATCCCAGCGCGTAAGCTTCTTCCTGTGCAGTGCGTTCACGTGGTACCGCTCAATAAGGTCATGAATATGGACGCCACACCTATGGAAGAGGAGTGGCATCCATATTCATGACCTTAATGAGCAATACTACAAGAAAGCTCAGCACAGGATGAAGCTGCCACGCCTGGACAGGGATGCAGGGATGGAAGGTGAGTATCGGTGACTTCTGGAAGCTGGCGGCTGCAGCTGTCACTACAGTGCTACAGCCGCCAGCTCCCCGTGTGTCCAGCATTTGAGCCTGGCTCCGCAGACTGGCAACAGAAGTGCAATGGCCCGGTCCTGGGCCACGGACCGGTGGTTGGGGACCCCTGCCCTAGAGAATATAATGTTTGGGAGCCTGGAGAAAAGGAGGAAGCTCAGCTTTCCAGTAAATTCCAGGATACAAGCACTCAGAGTGGAAAAAGCCAGAAAGATCTGGTAGCATGCCCTCATCTTCAAAGAGGAGATACCCATTTGAGGAGAAAGATGCGGAGAGATGGGATAAAATCCCTAAGATCGGGGCAGTGGCAAAATACTCAAAGAAAACGGCCCTGTCCTTTGAGGATTAGGGAGCACTTAGAGACCCATTGGATAAAAAGGCTGAGGGGTTTTTAACCCCTTTACCCCCACGGGTGTTTGCATGTTAATGTCCAGGGCAATTTTTACAATTCTGACCACTGTCCCTTTATGAGGTAATAACTCTGGAACACTTCCATGGATCCCGGAGATTCTGACATTGTTTTCTGTTTTTGGGGCTTTGGGAGCGGGAAATCTTTTTGAGTGATTCTATACCGGGAATGAACCGAGTCCAGAATTTGATTAGGTTCATTGATGATATTTTGTCTATCTGAGAGGGACCAGTCAGTGATTTGGAAAATACAATGAAGATTCTCAATGAAAATCCTTACAACATTCATTTGACGTACAACTTTGGTCATAGAAATTGAATTTCTGGATCTTCTCATTTCAGCAACTACAGATGGATCTCTTTCTGCTTTGTAAATCGACACTTACAAACACATTACTCCATCCATGCCAAATCTTTTCATCCTAAAACCTTGATACAGGGCATTCCAATTGGGCAATTTTTCCAAATTAAGCCAATCTGCTCTGATAACCATCAATTTGAACTGCAATCGAAAGAGTTATCACAGCGTTTTGAAGAACGTGGTTATAGACTGTGACGTGTGGCAAGAGTGGACCCTCTGGGTCGCGGCACCGAAGCTACCAGGGGCGAGCTGACCAGGTGGTGCCGACCCCTATACAGGGATCGTTAGGAGCAAGCCAGAGGGAGTCGAATACCGCGACAGCTGATACCAAGGGGGACGGCTCAAGTACGAACGAGAGAGTGCAACTGGGCCTGAGGGGACGAGGCTAGCAAGGCGGAGGCTCAGGCAGATGGAAAGGGATAAAGATGTGGTGGTGCAGGGGACTAGATGGGGTAGTCAGACAGTGAGGCACACCAAGCAGGGATCAGGGGCAACTGGAGTCAGGAGGGACCGGAGTCAGGAGCGACCGGAGTCAGGAACGACTGGAGTCAGAGTGACTGGAGGCAGGAGTGACAGGACATGGCCAGAGTACCGTACAGGATGCACACGATAATCAGGCGCCTCCATGAGGGAGGAGCCGCCTGATATACCCTGTGCTGGAGCTTGATTGGAGATCGCTCCACAGGGATGGTGCAGAAGGGGTTAAGGGGAGAGAAGAGCGCGTGCCCGCGGCCTAAGGCGCATGCCAGGAACAGGAGCAGGCCAGGAAGGAGAACCATCATGCTGGATTCCCTGGGAGGCTGAGGGAGCGGCGGCAGGAGCAGTGAGCGGGGAGCCGGGGGGAGACCCTGGGAGCAGCAGCAGGGGAAGCGGGGCCCGGCATGACAGCAAGCGCCGGTATCAGCCTGACAGTCGGCGCTGGCATGACAGGGGGCGCCGGCACCGGCCTGACAGACGGCACCGGCATGACAGTACCCCCCCTTTACGTCTCCTCCTCCTGAGATTGGCCAAGAATCTGTCCATGATGCGTGGAGCATCAACATTCTCTCGAGGTTCCCAAGACCTCTCCTCAGGACTGAATCCCTTGCAATCGATGAGGAAGAAGGTCTTTCCCCTAACCTTCTTCATGGCCAAAATATCTTTCACTTCAAAGACGTCATCTTCCCCTACTGGCTGAGGAGCACCAGGGGAAGCAGGGCAAAACTGATTGAGGATGACAGGTTTCAGGAGCAAGACATGGAAGGCATTAGGGACCCGGAGTGAAGCAGGCAGCCCCAATTTATAGGCCACGTTGTTAATGCGTCCAAGGATCTCAAAGGGACCGATGTACCGGGGACCCAGCTTGTAGGAAGGGATTTTCAAGTGGATATGTTTGGTTGACAGCCAGACTTTGACATCAGGACGATATGGTGGAAGATCCCTCCACCTCTTGTCAGCATGTCTCTTCATCCAGACTGCGACCTGTACGAGAGCCTCCTTGGTCTTCCTCCAGACATGGGAAAATTCTTGGGAGAGTGCAACGGCAGCAGGAACACCAGAGGATGAAGATATAGGAAGAGGTACACCTGGGTTCTGACCGTAGACCACAAAAGACGGGGATCAGGTGGTAGATTCATTAGAATAGTTATTATGGGCGAACTTTGCCCAAGGAAGATCAACCCAATTATCTTGATGTGTGTTAGCGAAGTTGCGTAGGTAGGAGGTCAAAACTTGGTTGACTCGTTCGACTTGCCCGTTGGTCTGTGGGTGATATGCAGAAGAGAAATCCAGAGATATGCCCAAGAGTTTACAGAGCGTTCTCCAGAAGCGGGAGGTAAACTGTACCCCACGATCAGACATGATCCGCAGAGGGAGCCCATGTAATTTGAAAATCTGATGAATGAAGATCTTGGCCAATTCAGGGGCCGTGGGCAAGCCATGCAACAGAACGTAACGAGCCATCTTGGAAAACCACCAAAATAGTTGTGCATTTGGAGGAGTGAGGTAAATCAGTAACAAAATCCATGGCAATATGTTGCCAAGGAGCTTCAGGGACAGGCAACGGATGTATTAGGCCAGAGGGTAACCTTCTGGGTACCTTGTTTCTTGCGCAGGATGGACAGGAGGCTACAAAGTCCAACACATATTGACGGAGGGAAGGCCACCAGTAATAGCGGGAAAGAAGAGCGAGAGTCCTCTTGGTGCCAACATGTCCTGCAATCTTGGAGGAGTGACCCCAGCGCAGCACTTCTACCCTTTTGTCTTGCAGGACGAGAGTCTTGCCCGGCGGGACGGGAAGAAGACTCACGGGGGCTTCCGTGATAACTTTGGCAGGATCGATGACATATGACGGAGCCTCCTCTACTTCGGTTGACTGCACAGACCGGGACAGTGCGTCTGCCTTGGTATTTTTGTCACCAGGTCAGAAATGGAGCTCGAAGTCGAAGCGAGAGAAAAACAATGACCACCTGGCTTGTCTGGAGTTAAGTCTTTGGGCCAACTGGAGGTAGGCTAAGTTTTCGTGGTCAGTGAATATCAAAAAGGGGTGGACAGCCCCTTCCAAGAGATAGCGCCAGTCCTCCAACGCCATCTTGATGGCTAGCAATTCTCGATCTCCAATCATGTAATTGCATTCTGCGGGGGAGAACGACTTGGAGAAGAACCCGCAAGAAGCCAAGCGTCCGGTGGGCATCGTCTGGGAGAGAATCGCCCCAGCCCCCATGGATGAGGCGTCCACCTCCCAAACGAAGGGCCTGCTGATCTCTGGTCGATGCAAAACTGAAGCTGTGGCAAAGGCCTGCTTCAGGGCAAGAAAGGCATCCTCAGCTTCCGACGACCAGATGTTAGGTCTTGCTCCCTTCCGGGTAAGAGCAACAATAGGCTTGGTTAAAGAGGAGAAGCGAGGGACGAATTGCCTATAATAATTTGCGAAGCCCAAGAATCGTTGGATGGCTTTCATTCCGACAGGTCACAGCCATTTGAGCACAGTGGACAATTTCTCTGGATCCATCCTCAGCCCAGAGTCCGTAATATACCCCAGGAAGGGTAAGGAGGTCTGCTCAAACAGGCATTTCTCTATTTTGGCATAGAGTCGATTCTCCCGTAGGCGTTGCAAGACTAGGCGAACACTCCTCCTGTGGGAGGGCAGGTCGGGTGAAAAGATGAGAATGTCATCTAGATATACCACAAGACATGAGTACAGAAGATCCCTGAAGACTTCATTAACAAATTCTTGGAAGACTGCCGGAGCGTTATAAAGTCCAAAGGGCATGACCAAATATTCATAATGGCCATCTCGCGTGTTGAAGGCGGTCTTCCACTCGTCTCCGGCATGTATTCAGACTAAACTGTAGGCCCCCCGGAGATCCAGCTTAGTAAAGATCCGGGCCCCTCGCAGGCGGTCAAAAAGCTCGGGGATGCGTGGTAGAGGATACCTGTTCTTGACCGTGATGTTGTTCAAGCCTCGGTAGTCGATGCAAGGTCGAAGGGATCTATCCTTCTTCCAAACAAAGAAAAACCCGGCCCCTGCTGGGGAAGATGATTTCCAGATGAAGCCCTTGGTCAAGTTCTCCCGGATGTACTCCGACATGGCTGAATGGCTGAGGTTTCTGCCGGGGACAGCGGTTCTCCCCCTGGGACGGGTGGCTCCAGGAACCAGCTCGATGGGGCAATCGTAGGCCCGATGAGGAGGAAGGGTCTCAGCCTCCTTCTTGTCGAAGAAGTCCGCAAAGGAATGATAGGCCTTGGGAAGCCCTGGCAGATCCATGGGTGCTTGGTGCAGACTAGAGCGGATGACTGGCAGCAGGCAGCGTTCATGGCAAGAGTGGCCCCAATGAAGGACTTCCCCAGAGCGCCAATCCAGGACTGGCTCATGCACCCTGAGCCAGGGCAGACCAAGGAGCAGGGCGTGGGACAAATTGGGCAAAACATAAAAGGCAATTCTTTCCCGGTGCAGGGTTCCGATCTGCATTTCCAACTCAAGAGTAACCGTGGTAATGGACACAGGTTAACGGTTTGCCATCCACAGAGGAGATCATACGCGGTTCTTCAAGGGTGACAACTGGAATCCAGAACTTGTCAACTTCTTCCAACGGAATGAAGTTGCCAGCCGCACCCGAGTCCACATACGCCTCCACAGATATATGCCCCCAACCTAGGATAATTAATGCTGAAACAGTAAGGGGTAGAGAGGAAACAGAGTTACCTAGGGAGGCCTCTCTTACCTGGCCTAGACGGAGGAGTTTCCCAGTCTCTCCGGACAGGAACGTAGAAAGTGATTGGCTCCACCACAATAGAGGCATAACCCTTGCGCTAGTCTCTCCCTACGCCGCAGCTCAAACAACTTTACGCGATCCACCTGCATGGGCTCTGGGGCAGCACTACTGGGAGGCTTGGTGGGACATGGACTAAGAGCGGGTTAAACCTAGAGGGCCCTCTTTCCCTGACCGACTCGCAAGAGCGTTCCTGGAACCGTAGGTCAAGACGTGTGGCCAGGGAGATAAGGTCCTCTAAAGTAGTGGGGGTTTTACTCGAAAGGCCCCTCCAAAAGGCCCCTACCAAAGCCTCATTATTCCACCCCAGCTCCGAGGATAGTGTTCTGAAACGAATGGCATACTGTCCCACTGTATGAGTTCCCTGACAGAGGTTGAAAAGGGACTCAGTGGTGGAAGCCAAGCGCCCTGGCTCATCAAAGACCCGGCGGAAGGTGTCCATGAAGTTTTGCATACTGCACACAACTGGGTCATCCCGCTCCCATAGGGGATTCACCCATGCCAAGGCCTCCTCCTCGAGATGGGACACAATAAATGCCACCTTGGTGCAATGAGACGGGTACTGCTGGGGCAAAAGCTCGAAGTTTAGGCGGCATTGGTTGAGGAACCCCCAACACAATTTTGGATCCCCGTTATACCTAGGAGGATTACCCAAACATGGCGGCGGGTGAGGGACTGAATCACGGGATGGGGCAGAGGCCCCAGCAGAAGACTGGAGGGAAAGTAAACGGTCATCAACAGAAGCCATGTAACTAAGGATATGGGGCTGAGTATCACGCTGCTGCGTGAGCTCCTGCTGGAGTCCCGCCAGCAGAGGGGCACTCCCGGGATCGGAGGTTTGCATGGCGGATAACTGGGTGTCCATGGATTTCATAAAGGCCATAATCCGGGTTTGATTCTCCCACAAAAAAAGTAATTCTTTTTGGGTCGCAGCCGAGGCACCAGCGGGGTCCATGGCCTGATTATACTGTGACGTGTGGCAAGAGTGGACCCTCTGGGTCATGGCACCGAAGATCCCAGGGGCGAGCAGACCAGGTGGTGCCGACCTCTATACAGGGACTGTTAGGAGCAGCCCAGAGGGAGTCGAATACCGCCACAGCTGATACCAAGAGGGACGGCTCAAGTGCAACCGAGAGAGCCCAACCGGGCCTGATGGGACGAGGCTAGCAAGGTGGAGGCTCAGGCAGACGGAAAGGGATAAGGATGTGGTGGTGCAGGGGACTAGATGGGGTAGCCAGACAGGGAGGCACACCAAGCAGGGATCAGGGGCAACTGGAGTCAGGAGCGACCGGAGTCAGGAGTGACCGGAGTCAAGAGCGACCGGAGTCAGGAGCAACTGGAGTCAGGAGCGACAGGACGGGGCCAGAGTACCGTACAGGATGCACACGATAATCAGGCGCCTCCATGAGGGAGGAGCCGCCTGATATACCTTGTGCTGGAGCTTGATTGGAGATCGCTCCACAGGGATGGTGCAGAAGGGGTTAAGGGGAGAGAAGAGCGCTCGCCCGTGGCCTAAGGCACATGCCCGGAACAGGAGCAGGACAGGAAGGAGAACCATCATGCTGGATCCCCCGGGAGGCTGAGGGTGCAGCGCGGTGGCAGGAGCAGTGAGCGGGCAGCCGGGAGGAGACCCTGGGAGCAGCAGCAGGGGAAGCGGGGCCCGGCTTGACAGTGAGGGCCGGTACCGGCCTGACAGCCAGCACTGGCATGACAGGGGGCGCCGGCACCGGCCTAACAGGCGGCGCCGGCATGACATAGACGAAGAACCATTTGAAAGGGGTATATCAGAGAAAAGAATACGTCAACAGATTCCCTTTTGTGCCTCAATAAATCGCGAACTTGTAATTCTAGTGTTAACAAGGAGAGATTTATAACCAACTATCACAATCAATGGGAGGAATTCACAAATATTTCGAAAAACATTGGAATGTTTTGTTTACTGATCCAATGCTGAAGAAAATTCTTGATCCATATCCATCAGTGGTAGCTAGGCGCTCATAAATCCTGCGAGACTGCCTAGTATCATAGTCATTATGACTCTAAGGCTGGAGTCACACACAATGAATAAAAAATCGGTCCCATTTTAACGGTCCGAAATCGCACAGAAGTATCTTAACCAGTGATCCGTTTTTGATGCGATTTTTCTTCATTGATGCGATTTTAATCGCATGTAAGGATCGGTTTGACATCCGTCTGGCGAGATTTTCTCGCAGGATAGCTAAATGGACATATAATGAAGCCCAATGACAGGTTTCCGCACACAAACGAATTAATAGATCTAGACACATTAAATACATATATATATATATATTTTATACATGTATAGAGACACATTTATATATATATTTCTAATTCATACAGTTCTTCATTGCAGAATAGCCGCTGAAACATTAGCCGGCTTTTGTATAACATTCTCCTGCCCAACATGAAATGACACATGGTTTACATATAGTTAACCATTTCATTTCATGGTTGTTTTTTTTATGTCTATCACTATTAATTATATGAGGGTTTGTGGGTAAAATTTTGGAGTTGTAGGGGTTCATTTAAGGGGTTAATTAGTTGTATTAAATTGCGGGGACTCCCTGCAGCCTCAGTGACGTCAGCGGGAGTCCCAGCAATTTAATACAACAAATTAACCCTTTAAATGAACCCCTACAACTCCAAAATTTTACCCACAAACCCTCATATAATTAATAGTGATAGACATAAAAAAAAACATGAAATGAAATGGTTAACTATATGTAAACCATGTGTCATTCCATGTCGGGCAGAAGAATGATTATACAAAAGCCGGCAAATGTTTCAGCGGCTATTCTGCTATGAAGAACTGTATGAATTAGAAATATATATATAAATGTGTCTCTATGACATGTATGAAATATATATATATATAAATATATATATATATGTGTGTCTAGATCTATTAATTTGTTTCTTTATTTAACCGGTCACTGTGATATTACTGTATTTGAAAAAAAAATTTGGGCTTTTGGTGCGATTTTACCGCAACTCACACATCGGGTCCGTTTGCTATCCACTTTTTTCTCGCCCCCATAGACTTGCATTGTCGAATCCGATCCGAAAATCGGTGACAATCGCAGCATGCTGCGATTGTCTCGGTCTGAGGATCAGATCCGACCAAAAATCGCATGATGGGAGCTGCCCCATAGAATAACATTGGGACGAATGCAATGCGATTTTTTTAGCGCATTGCATTTGTCCGATTTAATCGCCAGTGTAACCCCGGCCTAATAGAAGTGTTGTCTTGAAAACTAGTGAAAATCAAGGTTTTTTTTTCCCTGCGGCCATTGTAGACTTGTGCCAATTTAGTGAAAGCCAATACATTCATAAATCATGATGGCTCCAGAATCTATGAAATCCGTAGAAATATTACTTGCCCCTCCAAGGGGGTGATTTATCATGCCACGTGCCCTTGCAACAAAGTGTATATTGGGTTAACGAATCGTGAATTGAAAATCCAAACACGAGAACAATGTCTAGATATAGAAAAAACTAAAGCTGTTACAGATGATTCTACAGTATGTGAGTAAAGTCATGGTGTACTTTGATAGTTTACATTTTGTCGCCCTTTCTCTGGCCCAATCATATCAGATCTGTTCATGAGGAGAGATAACAAGAACCAATCAAACAATACAAACTCATTTAACCCCTTTACCCCCAAGGGTGGTTTGCACGTTAATGACCGGGCCATTTTTTACAATTCTGACCACTGTCCCTTTATGAGGTAATAACTCTGGAACGCTTAAACGGATCTTGGCGATTCTGAGAATGTTTTCTCCTGATATATTGTACTTCACTTTAGTGGTAAAATTTCTTCGCTATAACTTGTGCATATTTATGAAAAAAACGGAAATATGGCAAAAATTTTGAAAATTTTGCAATTTTCAAACTTTGAATTTTTATGCCCTTAAAACAGATAAATATGTGACACAAGATAGTTACTAAATAACATTTCCCACATGTCTACTTTACATCAGCACAATTTTGGAAACAAAATTTTTTTTTGTTTTGAAGTTATAAGGGTTAAAAGTTGACCAGCGATTTCTCATTTTTACAACAAAATTTACAAAACCATTTTTTTAGGGACCACCTCTCACATTCAAAGTCACTTTGAGGGGTCTATATGGCAGAAAATATCCAAAAGTGACACCATTCTAACAACTGCACCCGTCATGCTACTCAAAACTACATTCAAGAAGATTACTAACCCTTCAGTGTTTCGCAGAAGCAACATGGAAGGACAAAATGAACATTTAACTTTTTAGTCACAAAAATGATCTTTTACCAACAATTTTTTAGTTTCCCAAGGGTAACAGGAGAAATTAGACCCCAAAGGTAGTATTCCAATTTGTCTTGAGTATGCTGATACCCCATATGTGGGGGAGAACCACTGTTTGGGCACACGGCAGGACTCGGAAGGGAAAGAGCGCCGCTTGACTTTTCCAACCTAAAATTGGCTGAAATTGAGATCGGACGCCATGTTCCATTTGGAGAGCCCATGATGTGCCTAAACAGTGGAAACCCCCCCACAAGTGACCCCATTTTGGAAACTAAACCCCCTAAGGAACTTATCTAGATGTTTGGTGAGCACTTTGAACCCCCAAGTATTTCACTAAAGTTTATAACGCCCGGGTGTGACAAAAAAAAAAAATTTCACAAAAATGAAATTCTAGTCCGCAATTTTTTAACTTTCCCAAGGGTAACAGGAGAAATTGGACCCAAAATTTGATGTCCAATTTGTCCTGAGTACGCTGGTACCCCATATGTGGGAAAAAACTACTGTTTGGGCACACGTCGGGGCTCAGAAGGGAAGTAGTGACGTTTTAAAATGCAGACTTTGGTGGAATGGTCTGCAGGCGTCATGTTTTGTTTGCAGAGCCCTCATGTGCCTAAACAGTAGAACCCCCCCCCCACAAGTGACCCCATTTTGGAAACTAGACCACCTAAGGAACTTATCTAGATGTGTGGTGAGAATTTTGAACCCCCAAGTGTTTCACTAAAGTTTATAATGCCCGGGCGTGAAAATAAAAAAATCCTATTTTTTGCCCACAAAAATGATCTTTCAGCCCCCAATTTTTTATTTTCCCAAGGGTAAAAGGAGAAATTGGACCCCAAAAGTTGTTGTCCTATTTGTCCTGAGTACGCTGGTACTTCACATGTGGGAAAAAACTGTTTATGCACATGTCGTGGCTCGAAAGGGAAGTAATGACGTTTTGGAATGCAGACTTTGGTGGAATGGTCTGCGGGTGTCATGTTCTATTTGCAGAGCCCCTGATGTGCCTAAATAGTAAAAAAAACACAAGTGACATCATTTTGGATACTAGACTCCCATGGAACTTATCTAGATGTGCCCCCTTTGGAACTAATCTGTTTCCTGTAAAAAAATTAGTAGTGCATGAAGGTGTGGTACAATCTGAAGCAATCCTTCATACACAGGCCAGGTTTTTCGGGGCAGGTGTCGCACTGGTAAATAGTGTCATTTCATATTCCCCTTTTGCAACACACTCGGCACCTTTTTTGCAGCTTACCTTTTCTACCAGTTGGCGGGACCACCCCCGGAAATTGCTGACCTGATACAATACGATCACCTACAGTTCCGGAAGTACTCCTTCCGGAGTGCTAAATATAAGGGCCTTAACCACTACCTCCTTGAACTGAAGGTACAACGTATCGGTGTGGCGTGCACATCGTGACAGCAGGAATGCGTTGAGCATTGCCATTTGTAGGATGTGCATGGCCAGCTTTTTGTACCACACCCTGGCCTTTCTGAGAGCATTGTACGTTTGGAGGAGTTGATCAGAGAGATCAACGCCCCCCATGTTTTTGTTGTGCCCCACTACCCAGGTCAGTTTGCTGGCCTGTGTAGAGGTACCCTGTACAGTGCTGAGGGTGCTGCCATCATGGTGGTCGAGAAGGACATCCCTCCTGTCCTTGTACTTGACCACCAGCAGGTGGTCGCTACATTGGGCTCTGTTCTCATATTTTCTGAGCATCTGCCCAAGTAGCATCTTCGGTAGGCCTCTCTGATTTTTGCAGACAGTACCGCAGGCTGCGGTACCTCGCGCAGAGAGAGATTTGTAGAGTGGGACGCTAGTATAAAAGTTATCAGTGTAGAGGTGATAACCTTTATCCAGCAGTGGGTGCACCAAATCCCACACAATTTTCCCACTCAGTCCCAGGGTAGGAGGACACTCCGGGGGTTCAATCCTGGTGTCCCTTCCTTCGTACACTCTAACCCTGAGGTACTCTCACAAAGTTTCTAGAGTTTGATTCCGTACCTGTCCCTCTTACTGGGAAGGTATTGATGGAATATGAGCCTTCCCTTGAAATGAACCACGGACTCATCCACGCAGATGTCCCTTTTGGGCACGTACACTTCAGCAAACTTTTTGTTGAAGTGTTCGATGACCGGCCGAACTTTGCACAGACGGTCAAAGTTGGGGTCATCTCATGCGAGACGCTGTGCATTATCGGTATAATGCAGAAATTTGTGGATGGCCTCAAAACGCGTCCGGACCATGACCATTCGGAACATTGGAGTGTTGTATAAAATATCAACACTCCAATATTGCAGAATTTCTGGCTTCTTTATTATCCCCATGTGGAGGACCAGGCCCCAAAACTGCATCATTTCAACCGTGTCCACAGGAGACCAGAATTAGTTAGAATATGATGAACCGGGGTTTTGCACCAAAAATTGACAAGCTTACAAATTAGTTTGCTCCACCATGAGGTTAAGAAAATCCTCAGAGAAAAAGACTTTGAAAAAGTCTATTTCTGTGAGGCTGGTGATGTCAAACTTGATTCCTGATTCTGCCACAAAATCAGGAATCAGAATATGCCTCCTCCATTGAATAGCGCTGTTGGGAAGAACGTGATGAGCGGGACATTTTTTGTGAATATGGTGCTTGGGTGTACTTTATTTATAATTATGTGTACGTGTGAGGGGGGCTAGTGATTGGTGCACACTATTCTGGAAAGAAAAAATAAATGGGGAGAAAAAAATACAGGTGAAAAGAAAAGTCTAAAACAGCAGGCCCTAGCTCTGCTAAGTGAACGGCGTCACTTATCAAAGTTCAGTGACGGCTGCTGGGTGTGCGTACAGGTGTGGTGCAAAGAGGGGTTGAAAAAAAAGGAAATCAGCAGGCACAAGCTCTGATAAGTGAACTATGTCACTTATCAAAGCTTGGCGGCTGTGGGATGCGAATACGGAGTTGGCGCAAAGGGGGCTATTAAATGTGCGCACGGAGGCAGCGCTAAGGGGGGTGGAGGGGGTAAAAAGAGGGGGAAGGGGAAGGGGGGATTGGGGTGGATGAAGAGAGATCAGACAGGGATCAGGGATTAGCACTTATGCTTGTAGTCAGGTGGTGCAAAGGGGTGAAAACAAAAGGAAATCAGCAAGCACAAGCTCTGATAAGTGAACTATGTCACTTATCAAAGTTTGGCGGCTGTGGGATGCGAATACGGAGTTGGTGCAAAGGGGGTTGAGGAAAAAAAAGCAAGCACGAGGGTTGATCGGTGAACTGCGTCACCAATCAACGCTCGGCGGCTGCTAAATGTGCACACGGAGGCGGCACAAAGGGGGGTGGAGGGGGGTAAAGAGAGGGGGAAGGGGGGATGGGAGGATTGGGGGGATGACGATAGATTGGGAGGTGAAGATAGATTGGGGGATGAAGCTAGATTGGGCAGGGATCGGGGATCAGGCAACACTTACAGTTGTAGGGTTTCTCTTTCTTCTTTCTTCAGCAGGGATTGTGGTGCTACAGGCTGCAGTGGCACCACAATACCCAGCACACCAGGAGATCCAGACATATGACTGCTCTCTGGGGAATCCTCAGCTAGTGTGAGGACCCCTGCAGAGCTGTCTTACAGGTCACAGGCAGGTCAGGGACAGGTCACAGAGCAGTCACATCGCTGCTGTGACCTGTCATTGGTGGGATCGAATGATTACATCGATCCCACCAATCCCTCCTCTGCCTGGTGACCGCGGCAACCACCTAGGATCGGAGCTCACAGCTCCGATTCCAAGTCAGGTCATGGCCAGGTCACCAGCAGGGCACAGAGCGGTCACAGCATGACCGCAGCTGTGCCCTGTGATTGTCGCGATCGACGATGACATCACTCGTGCCAATGAGCTCCTACAGGCCCTGCTGGGCCTGTACCAGGCTTCGGCCTACGATCGGTGCTAATACAGCACCGGACCGGTACTGGCAGGGCATAGTGGCGCTATACCGCCGCTGTGCCCTGCGATTGGCGCGATCGATGCGATCGGCGATCGCGCCAATCTGGGGGGGTTTTTGTCGGTGCCTGGCGTTGCCAGGTACCAGGCCTAAGATCGAGTACATCAGGACCTGTTTCAGCCGCTCCGATTGGCTGAAACAATGAGAAGTGCTGTGATTGGCTGTTTCCATTTGGAGGAAGGGAGGGCGGCGACATAAGGTAAGATGGCGTCAGAATTTTAATGCGATCACCGCGAATTAAGTCGCGATGTCGCATTAAATTCCATGACATACTATCCCGTCCATGGGAATTAAGTCCCAGGTCACATGGACGGGATAGTACGTCCAATGGCAGAAAGGGGTAAAGCTGTTGCTGATCCCCCAGTCAGATTAACTCCTGATAAACTGAACTCTGATTAATACACTGCCAGGTCTGTGACATCATGCAACCACAAGATTGGATGTGTGTAGGGAAACAAATGGAGTCCCAATTTAACTGCACTGAATAGGTATGAAACTGGGAGAGTTTTTCTTTTATTTGGAGCAGATTTTCCATTTCTGTCGTTTTTTGTTGCTTTCCAGTGACTGGTCATACGTGCACTATGACTTTACGGACACACTGTACTGTGAAAACTTTACCTAGACATTTCAAGAAATACCATAATTGCAAGGCACATCTATTAAAAGTCACATAATATTTATCTGTTGGCTTATTTAGGCATTGGGTGATTTTTTAATATTTTAATTGTTTTTAACCATTATTTTACTTACGGTACCTTCAACTCTTCTTTTTTCTATATTGGATGTGAGCCAAGAATTTCTGTGGGAGATGCGGATATCTATGAAGGCTTTCTTTCTGGCTAAAGTGATGACGGAATTGCATCAGGAGAAGAATGGTTCATCCTTGGTGTTTTGTATCTGGACTTATATATTTGCGAAAAAATCAATTATCTTCGGCAAGCGGAGTCAGGAATGGTCTAATTTCTGACAGTCTTTTGGAGATATCTGTTGACTTAATGATTTAATCAACAGATTCATCTATATATATCATTCTACCTGGAAATGGACTTTTATAAACATCAGTTTTTTAGCTGTATAATTTTGGCTTGACTTTTTTCTCCTGAGCTATTATCAGAATTTGTTTATTCCCCCCCCTTTTTTTTTTATTTTCCCATGAGGGTAGAGGGGAATTCTTTTTGACTAATTATGAGAAATATAATTGGGATCTGCTATATATTTTAAATATCCAGCAATTTATTATACATTACTATTATTGATTTATTATTATATAATTTGTTATATAATATTCATTTTTTGTAATATTTATAGCATATTTATGCACTTGATATGCACATTGTCACTTTGTTGCATGATTAGCAGAAATATATTTTGTAATATTTCTTATTTAAATGTATACATTTATTATTTGTAGTATTAATTTTATAAATAATTTATAAGCACTTAGTGACTCTCTATATATGTGCTGGTGTCCCATATATTGATAACATTCAATACCTGGTTTGTTTAAATAATTTATTACCATTTCTTGCCTTGACGCTATCACCACCTGTGATGTTGTGCGCATGCGTGGGCTCGTGCGCGCGCAAGTCATACCAAGAGCGGTCTCATATGCTGGTGCCACACATCCCCACCATATGACTGACTTGGTGGACTGTGGGTAATCCACCGAGACCGCGCTGGTTTGTTTTCTTAGTTGGAGTGACGCACTGCCAGCGCATCAGCCATGTCCGCGAGTATGCTATCATATGACTGGCAAAGCTCTGTTCTTATTGGCTGTGGCTCGCATTTAAACAGCATACACCCTCTGCCCAGACCCTCCCCCCCGAAGAATCAGGGCGAAACGTGCACTTCGGAGCAGAGGGGAGGGACGGGACTCTTATTTCATCCCTTATTATGCTGTTAGGATCCAGGTAATGGCATTTTGACCACCACTTTTAATGTATATAATACCACTATGCGCTATTTTCTGCAGACACAAGAGGTTCAGCACAACACTGCATATATGTATATATATTAAAGCTCTTATTTAGAGCCATGCTGAGTGTCTATTTATTTTTGCAATGACTGGGTTATACACATTATTTTGAGCTACCAAGTGCAGTATTGGGAGTGTAATTTTGAATTTATCCTATGTCTTTTCTAAATGAGTAATGTGTGTTTTGTAGGTCCACATCCAATCTACTGTATATACTATTTATTTATTAAAGGTTGATGAGAAATTGAGTTTTGGGCCACAGCATACAGTATTCAATTATTTTTGGCTTGGTTCTTTGGACCTCTTTGCAATCAATTGTTTGGTTGTCATTGTACCATTTACCAGGCAGCAACTTATACAATTTTTAGAGTCCTATGTCCCTCCCTTTCTTATTCTGCATCTTTCTGATTTTACTGTATTTTTATCATTATTTGTGATTCAATAAAAATTGATTTTGTTACGTATATCCGTATATCCAGTTTTACTCCTTTTTTCCTGTGCTATACTTTGAGCAGGGATTTTGTGGTTGATTCATTGTTTTCTCGTGACATATTGTACTTCATGATACTGGTAAAATTTCTTTGATATGACGAGTTTATTTGTGAAAAAGAAAAAAACAAATATGGTGAAAATTTTGAAAATGTCGCAATTTTCCAACTATGAATTTTCATGCCCTTAAAGCAGAGAAATATGTCACACAAAATAGTTAATAAATAACATTTCCCACATGTCTACTTTACATCAGCACAATTTTGGAGCCAAATGTTCTTTTTGTTAGGAAGTTATAAGGGTTAAAAGTTGACCAGCGATTTCTCATTTTTACTACACCATTTTTTTTTTAGTGACCACATCACATTTGAGTCACTTTGAGGGGTCTATATGATAGAAAATACCCAAAAGTGACACCATTCTAAAAACTGCACCCCTCAAGGTGCTCAAAACCACATTCAAGAAGTTTATTAACCCATCAGGTGCTTCACAGGAATTTTTGGAATGTTTTAAAAAAAATGGAACATTTAACTTTTTTTCACAAGAAATTTACTTCAGATCCAATTTGTTTAATTTTACCAAGGGTAACAGGAGAAATTGGACCCCAAAAGTTATTGTGCAATTTGTCCTGAGTAGGCTGATACCCTATATGTGGGGGTAAAACACTGTTTGGGTGCATGGCAGAGCTTGGAAGGGAAGGAGCACCATTTGACTTTTCAATGCAAAATTGGCTGGAATTGAGATCGGATACCATGCCGCATTTGGAGGGCCCCTGATGTGCCTAAACAGTGGAAACCCCCCCCCCAATTCTAACTCCAACCCTAACCCCAACACACCCCTAACCCTAATCCCAACCCTTATAGGTATGAGTTAATGAGGCGCTCCAAGTGAGGGTGGATATATATCACCAGTCCAGGCTGGGGATATATATATAAACCTCACGACTATCACCGCAAAAGTTCTTCACTAAAACAGTACGGTTTGCTGCCACCAGCTCCTCTTTCGAAATAAGCCCAGTCCGACAGCAAGCTTATGTCAGGTCAGAAACCAGCCCGGGTATCGTATAATAACCAACAGAGCGTGCGGACGTGGGGATTCGTGCACTGAGATAAAAGAGCAGCCCAAGATTAATTTTAGATTTAATCACCGAAAAGGCGCACTAGAAATATACAGGTATATATTTACAAGAACAATATACAGGTATACAGTCAGGAGTGTGTTAGGTGTCGGATTTCTGCGTTTACTCTGCAGGGATCCAGACCCTCACATTCTGCAGTCTCCTGCTGTTTATCTACTGCAGAGGAGATTGCAGAGGAGATTGCCTTGCAGCAAATCTCTCCTGAGGCTAAGTCCTTCTGTCCTCCTACTGAGCATGCTCATGAGTCATGTGCTCAGGTCCCGCTCCAGATCTCATTGGTCCATCTCAGAGATCTGGAAGCTTGCGGAAGGTCCCGGCTGCTATAAAAGGCGCGCATGGCTGTTCCGCCATGCGCTAGTATAGACTTACATTACTTGACTTACATTACTTGCTGCTGTGTGTATGAGGACGGATGTATGATTCTGGTGAATGACTCATTAAAAAACCCCTTCCCTCTGATATTACGTATGTGGTTAGGGACTGAGTTAGAATCAGTGCCAGCGCTCCTCTGCTGCAACATCCACAGCTGCTAGCGTCCGACATTGCGCTTGCACCTTAGCCTTGTCGCTTAGCGACAGTGTCCACGCCGAGCTGCAGTAGCAGCCTTTTTGCGTCCGCAGTTGCGACGCTCCGCACACGATAGGTTTAGATGGACGTAGTGCCGCAATCTTTGGCTACTCCTGTGACCTGATACCGTGTGTGTATTTATACTGAGTACTGTGACCTCAACAGGCTCAGTCTTTTGTGTTTGTACTTATTTGGCATCTCTGTGAATTAACTGAGATGGCTCTGCGCACCTGGGTGAAGTTTAACCCTGTGCGCATTTCCGCCACCATGGCTCCTGCCACCATTTAGCAGAGGTTATATCACCTACTGCACGGTGGACCCCGAGCGGCGAGCGCACTTTATTATTATTTTTATTTAGTGCGTTCCGCCATTCCTAACATTATACTAGCGCCAGGGTCTGGCTAGTGATGGCAGAACAGCAGCAACTGTTACAGTGAATTCGGCAACTTGAGGACCGGTTGGCCACTCTTGAGAGGGCTCTCTCAGCTGCACAATCCACCGAAGCTGCTGTAAAGGCAATCACAGACGCGGTTTCCCGTATGTCTACGTCCTCCCTCGCGCCGACAGTTACCCGCCTCCCGTTGCCCGATAAATTGGCGCCTCCTGTAGGGGTTTCATCAGCCAGTGCTCTATTCAGCAGGACCTACTGGCAGCGCGGTTCCCTACGGAGCAGGCCAAGGTGGGGTTTATTGTTTCCCTTCTGTCAGGCAAGGTGTTTGAGTGGGCTACGCCATTATGGGAGCGTGGTGACTCAGAGGTTCGGACTGCTGCTCAGTTTCTAACAGCTATTAAGCAGGTCTTCCTCGGTCCACGGGTCACGCACAACACCTCTCTTTAGCTTCTTGCTTTGACTCTGGGTTCTCTCTCGGTTAGTCAGTATGCCGTCCGTTTTCGGACACTGGCTTCCAAGCTGGAGTGGTCTGATAAAGCCCTCATCCCTGTGTTTTGGAGAGGTTTGGTGGAGCATGTTAAAGATGCTCTCTCTACCAGAGAGGTTCCTGCAAGTTTGGAAGAGCTGATTGCCATTTCCACCCACATTGACCTCCGTTTTTTGGAGCGCGGTATGGAGCGTGCTCAATCCAAACGGAAGGTTACCTCGGCTCCCAATTTTTTTGAGCCTCTGGAACTACCCGAGCCAGAGGTTCCACCCCCAGAGCCCATGGAGGTGTCTCACGCCATTCTCCAGGCGCGTCTGGCACAAGACTCCAGTTGCGGTTATATTTGTCAACACGCTGTTTCTCAGAACAACAGTGGCCTGCAACGGCCAAATTCTGTGCCGCCGGGAAAGACCCTTGTTCCTCCCCGCCTTCGGCCGAAGGTTCTCGCGTGGGCACACGCGTCCAGGAGGGGTAGTCACTGTGGCTATATGCAGACCACAAAACTCCTGGCAGGGTCTTACTGGTGGCAGCACAGGGCTCGGGATGTTAAAAAATAAATTTGGGCCTGCGCCTTTTGTGCTCGGAATAGCCTTCTTAAACGAAGGGTGGAGACGCCTGCTGACACACGGTGGCATTCCACTTTAACTTCTGCTCCCGTTGTCTCCCACGGGTCCCTTCTCAAACCTGGCGATCTTGCCGCCCCTGATGCCTTCTATTTGTCCCAGGTCTCCCTGTCACCTACCGGGACATCAGACTTGCCTTCGGACAAGTCTGAGGCCTATATCTCTGATGAGCACAAATTGGTGGATCAGAAGGCTCAGGGAGGAGGGGGCCCTAGGAGGGGGGGTAATGTTAGGCATCGGATTTCTGCGTTTACTCCACAGGGATCCAGACCCTCACATTCTGCAGTCTCCTGCTGTTTATCTACTGCAGAGGAGATTGCCTTGCAGCAAATCTTTCCTGAGGCTAAGTCCTTCTGTCCTCCTTCTGAGCATGCTCATGAGATGATCTCCCATTGGAGATCGGGAGTCATGTGCTCAGGTCCCGCTCCAGATCTCATTGGTCCATCTCAGAGATCTGGAAGCTTGCGGAAGGTCCCGGCTGCTATAAAAGGCACGCATGGCTGTTCCGCCAAGCGCTAGTATAGACTTACTTGCTGCTGTGTGTATGAGGACGGATGTATGATTCTGGTGAATGACTCATTAAAAAACCCCTTCCCTCTGATATTACGTATGTGGTTAGGGACTGAGTTAGATTCAGGGCCAGCGCTCCTCTGCTGCAACATACACAGCTGCTAGCGTCCGACATTGCGCTTGCGCCTTAGCCTTGTCGTTTAGCGGCAGTGTCCACGCCGCGCTGCAGTAGCAGCCCTTTGGCGTCCGCAGTTGCGATGCTCCGCACACGGTAGGTCTAGACGGACGTAATGCCGCCATCTTGGGCTACTCCTGTGACCTGATACCGTGTGTGCGTTTTTACTGAGTACTGTGACCTCAACAGGCTCAGTCTTTTGTGTTTGTACTTATTTGGCATCTCTGTGAATTAACTGAGATTGCTCTGCGCACCTGGGTGAAGTTTAACCCTGTGCACTTTTCTGCCAAATTGTTCCGGCCTCCACTTAGCAGCGGTTATATCACCTACTGCACAGTGGACCCCGAGTGGCGAAAGCACTTTATTATTATTTTTATTTAGTGCGTTCCGCCGTTCCTAACAGAGTGTAGTACAAGGGTAGGGTATAGATAGGTTGCAATTACCGTGTTATGTAGCTTGTGACCACAGGGAGGTGCTGATGGATCACAGGTCCAAATCTTAATTACGTGGTTTTCCTGGCCCCGTCAGCTAATGTATACTCCTGCAAGTAGAAAACTAAGCTCACAGTGAGAAGCTGACACTTATCTCCTAGGCTGCTCCCTCCCACACTCTTTGCACACCCCTGGGCTAGGCTGCCTTCCTCCTCCCATTCCTGAGAGTATGATTTCCCAGGCAGAACCGTGAATGGCCCATAACTTTCCACCCATAGCTCCAAATGTGTCGGTGGAGCCGCCACTGGATTTTATCTGTGCAGGGAGACCAAATACGGCTACTGTATTTTCTCCTGATAGCTATGCTGTATAACTCCATAATGCAAGGTTCTGGAAGTGGCTAAATGGTATCGGCGTGTGGGGAAAGGAATGCCAATTCCGATTATGTGCTTGGCTAGTCTCAGTGATATTGCATTCTGTTATTTTAGGTAATTTTCCATATTCAATACCTCAGAGCCTTGCTGTGACCTATGGTACCATGATGACTCCATGTGCTTGAGTCAGACAAAAGAATCCAGTTTAGCTGGTCCTGCATGAGAGCTCACACCCCTGTGCTAATTGCTGGGCACAGGATATATGTCCACCCTGGAGAGAGCTTCAAACTAGAGTTAATTTAAAGAAAATCATTTATCCTGGGGAATGAATGCCAAGGGATGGGGCTGAGTGGTATGAAACAAATATTTTTTGGCCAAACTGTATCTAGATGGGGAATTCCATCAGAAATCAAAATTATATAATTTAGATATCATTTTCCCATATCTCACACCCCTCTTTTTGATGAAAAAAAAAGCCGGATGGTTCCTTAAGAACTATTATCAATCTGAGGAAGCTCAACCGGTGGATTGTGAATTGTACCTTCAAGATGGAATCAGTGAACACAGCTATAAAGCTGTTATTCCAAAATTGTTTCATGTCGGTCTTCGATTTGAAGGATACATATTATCACATCCCAATCCATTGGGACCATCAAAAGTTCCTGAGGGTGGCTCTGTATGTCCAGGGACAGGTCAGGCATTTCCAATATACAGCTCTTCCATTCAGACTGTCAATAGCTCCGAGAGTATTCACCAAAGTAATATTGGAGGTGATGGCCTACCTTCATTCTCGAAACACCGTTATAGATCCTTACTTGGTCGATTTTCTTACAGTCGGAAGGTTGGAAGATCACTGTGCAGAGCAGTTGAGAGAGGTAATGGTGGTCCTTGCTGGGCTAGATGGTAAAAACCCTCAAATCGAGATTAAATCAGTCCTTCCTGGGCCTGGTTTTGGACTACAAGCACCAGATCTGTCTCCTTCCAGAGGACAAAATAGCCAAAATAATGGCCCTGGCTCTGTCAGCAATAGATCAGCCAAGTATGACCCTAAAGGCCCTGTCTCACATAGCGAGATTATTAGCGAGATCGCTGAAACGTCACAGATTTTGTGATGCAACATCGACCTTGCCAGCGATGTCGCTGCGTGTGACACATAGTGGCGACCGGGCCCCCGCTGTAAGCTCGCTGATCGTGCTCAAATTTCCTGGGCCATTTTTTGATCGCTGATGTCCCACTGGTCAGTTTGCATTTTTGTGTTTGACGCCGACGAGCGACCTTCTTGGCGACGCAGAACTCAGGGACGAAGGCGTGAGTCGTCAGAAAAGCTGCTGTGTGACAAGGTCCCAACGACAGCCAAGGTCATTATACGGATCGCCGAGTCGTTGCTGCATCATTGAGTAGATCTGTCTGTTTGACAGCTTACTAGCAACCATTTAGCGACGTACCAGCGATCCTTACCAGGTCGTATCGTTGTCGGGATCTCTGGTGCGTCACTTAGTGTAACGGTACCTTAAGAAAGTGTCACGCCGCGCTCACCTGGGGGCGGGACCTCGGTCCCGACGTCATCTCTTCCGGAGCCGCGGTCACTCCGGGGGTCCCGTCGGGTGCGCACGCGCAGCTCTCGTCCCCGGGTCTTCTCCTACATGTCACGTTTGCGCTTGCGCGCTCCTGTCAGTGCTGTATAGGGCTCGGTCCTCTCTATGGTAATGGAGGATCTGACCCGGAACCTGTAGTCATGTGCTTTCTGGCTAGGTCCTGACCCGGAACCAGTAGTAGTCATGTGCTATATCAGACGACCTCCTCCTAGGGGAGGTGCCTGATTATTGTTGTGCTTCCTGGCTTGGTCTGCCGTGTCCATGCCTGGCTGTGCGCTGTATTCAGGTCCCCTGCCTTGCACTCTGTTGTGCCTCTTGGTACACGCTCTGAATCTGCACTCTGCTTTGTACTTGGTTGTGCCTCCTGGCACACGCTCTGACCCTGTGCTCTGTCTCGTACTCGGTTGTGCCTCCTGGCACATGCTCTGACCCTGTACTCTGTCTCATACTCGGTTGTGCCTCCTGGCACACGCTCTTACCCTGTACTCTGTCTCATCCTCAGTTGTGCTTCCTGGCACACACTCTGATTCTGTGCTCTGTCTTATACTCAGTTGTGCCTCCTGGCACACACTCTGATTCCGTGCTCTGTCTTATACTCAGTTGTGCCTCCTGGCACACACTCGGACCCTGTGCTTTGTCTCATACTCAGTTGTGCCTCCTGGCACATGCTCTGATCCTGTACTCAGTCTCTTACTCTGTTGTGCCTCCTGGCACACGTACCAATCCTGCGCTCTGTCTTATGCTCAGTTGTGCCCTCTGGCACACACCCTGCTCCTGTACTCTGTTACACCTCCTGGCACACCTGCTGCCTGACTCAGTGCTCTGACGTGCTCCTTGCACGCATCCTTCTTCACTCACACCCGGACGAACGAAGTCTCTCTATACCACGTGTTCCCGTGTCCACACTTTACACGTTCCTGCAGACACACTCACCCACTCGTGTCTCCTGTGAGCCGGCCGCCTGGTGCCAGCAGTCGTGGTGCCTCACCCCCTGGGGCTTGCCCCTGACACTCCCTGTATAGGGGGTGGTCTTCACTAGGTCAGCTCGCACTGGGAGGGTTGGTGTCACGACCCAGAGGGTCCACTCCAGGAGTCGTCATAGAAAGGCAATGTCCTTGCTAGAATCCATAACATCTTGTATCCCGGCAGTAAGATGGGCTCAATTTCACCCAAGGCAGCTACAGTGTGAGGTCGTGTCTACACAGAGGTCATTAGAAGGACATTTCGAAGGAAACATACATCTATCTTCAGCAATAAGGGATTCCCTGTCTTGGTGGACAGTCGGAGAAAGCTTGTCGTCAGGGGTCAAGTGGAAAAAACCAGTAGAGGATGTTATCATGACAGATGCAGCAATACCGGATTGGGGGCACACTTAAGGTCTCACTCAGTTCAGGGGATCTGGTCTCCGCTAGAGAGGGACCAGGGATCAAACTTGAAAGAGTTGTGGGCTGTGGAAAGGGCCTTGAGACACTTTCTCCCCTTCCTCGGGGGTCACCATGTCCGGGTCATGTTGGACGATCGAGAAACCGTGGCCTATATCAACCACCAAGGGGGGAACACGGTCTCATACCCTAATGATGGCAGCAGACATTCTACTCCATCTAGCAGAGCAACACCTATTGTCCCTTACGGCACTTCAAGTAAGGGGAATAGAAAATACAAAGGCAGACTTCCTGAGTCGGAAGAAATTGAGACAGGTAGAATGGTCTTTAAATTCCCAGATCTTCCATCAGATAGTGCGGGCATGGGGGCGGCCAAAGATAGATCTATTTGACAGCTTACCCAACAGAAAAGTAAAGCACTTTTGTTCATTAAACCCAAGGGAGAAACCATTAGCAGTGGATGCTCTTCAGATTTCCTGGAGGTTCAGGATTGCCTCTGCATTCCCTCCAATAGCGATGATCCCAACAGTCGTGAGGAGGATCAGGCGAGGGTGCCAGTATGCCACTTTCAAGTGAAGGGCTTCCATCTAGCAGCATGGAATTTGAGAGGGCATTACGTAGTTGGCATGGGTTTTCAACAGGGCTAGTCTCCACCCTGTTGAAGAGTAGGAAACCAATTACATTAAGTATCTATGGTAGGACATGGAAGAAATTTCTGGAGTTTTCAAGGCAGTCCTTAAGGGATGAGGCCCTGGCGGGGTTCATTCTGGAGTTTCTGCAATCGAGAATGGAACTAGGGTTTGAAACTAACACTCTCAAGGTACAGGTATGGGCCCTCGGTGCCTTGTATAATTGAAACCTAGCAGGAAATAAATGGATGTCTCAGTTTATAAAATCCTGTAGTAGGTCTAGACCGGTTATAGTCCCGAAAATTCCACCATGGGACCTGAACCTACAGTAGGTACGGAAAGTATTCAGACCCCTTTAAATTTTTCACTCTTTGTTTCATTGCAGCCATTTGGTAAATTCAAAAAAGTTCATTTTATTCTCATTAATGTACACTCTGCACCCCATCTTGACTGAAAAAAACAGAAATGTAGAAATTTTGGCAAATTGATTTAAAAAGAAAAACTGAAATATCACATGGTCATAAGTATTCAGACCTTTAGCTCAGTATTGAGTAGAAGCACCCTTTTGAGCTAGTATAGCCATGAGTCTTCTTGGGAATGATGCAACAAGTTTTTCACACCTGGATTTGGGGATCCTTTGACATTCTTCCTTGCAGATCCTCTCCAGTTCCGTCAGGTTGGATGGTGAACGTTGATGGACAGCCATTTTCAGTTCTCTCCAGAGATGCTCAGTTGGGTTTAGGTCAGGGTTCTCTCTGGACCAGTCAAGAATGGTCACAGAGTTGTTCTGAAGCCACTCCTTTGTTATTTTAGCTGTGTGGTTAGGGTCATTGTCTTGTTGGAAGGTGAACCTTCAGCCAAGTCTGAGGTCCAGAGCATTCTGGAAGAGGTTTTCATCCAGAATATATCTGTACTTGGACACATTCATGTTTCCTTCAATTGCAATCAGTCGTCCTGTCCCTGCAGCTAAAAAACACCCACATAGCATGATGCTGCCACTACCATGTTTCACTGTGTGGGATTGTTTTGGGCAGGTGATGAGCTGTGCCTGGTTTTCTCCACACATTACCGCTTAGAACTATCACCAAAAAGTTCTATCTTCATCTCATCAGACCAGAGAATCTTATTTCTCATAGTCTGGGAGTCCTTCATGTGTTTTTTTTAGCAAACTCTATGCAGGCTTTCATATGTATAGCATTGAGGAGAGGCTTCCATCGGACCACTCTGCCATAAAGGCCTGACTGGTGGAGGGCTGCAGTGATAGTTGACTTTGTGGAACTTTCTCCCATCTCCCTACTGCATCTGTGGAGCTCAGCCATAGTGATCTTGGGGCTCTTCTTCACCTCTCTCACCAAGGCTCTTCTCCCACGATTGCTCAGTTTGGCTGGACGGCTAGGTCTAGGAAGAATTCTGGTGGTCCCAAACTTCTTCCATTTAAGGATTATGAAGGCCACTGTGCTCATAGCCATCTTGAGTAATGCAGAAAATCTTTTGTAACCTTGGCCAGATCTGTCTCTTGCCACAATTCTGTCTCTAAGCTCCTTGGCTAGTTCCTTTGACCTCATGATTCTCATTTGGTCTGACATGCACTGTGAGCTGTGAGGTCTTATATAGACAGGTGTGTGCCTGTACAAAACAAGTCCTATGAGTTTAATTAAACACAGCTGGACTCCAATGAAGGAGTAGAACCATGTCAAGGAGGATCACAAGGAGATGGACAGCATGTGACTTAAATATGAGTGTCTGAGCAAGGGGTCTGAATAATTATGACCATGTGATATCAGTTTTTCTTTTATAATAAATTTGCAAAAATTTCTACATTTCTGTTTTTTTTCAGTCAAGATGGGATGCAGAGTGTACATTAATAAAAAAAAAAATAACTTTTTTTAATTTACCAAATGGCTGCAATGAAACAAAGAGTGAAAAATTTAAAGGGGTCTGAATACTTTCTGTAACCACTGTAGTTTTCGAAGCACTAAATAAATACCCATTTGAGCCCTTACAGGATTTATCTGCAAAATTCCTCACATTTAAGACGATTTTACTAGTGTCCCTGACCTCAGCCCGCAGGGTGAGCGGCCCTGTCCACATGCCCCCCCTACACACAGTTGTATGACGATAGAATTGTTCTAAGGCCGGACCAAGCCTATCTTCCTAAAGTGGCTCTTAAATTCCATAGGAGCCAAGATATTACTTTGCCCTCATTTTGTAACAACCCTAAATTTCCAGGCAAGGAAAAATTCTATACCTTAGATGTAAAGAGGTCAATGTTGGAGTATATGTCCATGACCAGTCAGTGGAAGAAAGCCCAGTCCCTATTTGTAGCCTTTGAGGGAAGCAGAAAAGGGTATGGGGTATCCAAGGTACCATTGCTTGATGGATCAGGTAGACCATTAGTTTATCTTATGTGACCAGTGGTGCTCCAGTTCCTGAAGATATCAAGGTTCACTCCACCAGAGCTGTGGTAACATCCTGAGCAGAAAAGTCGAAAGCATCAATTGATCAGATCTGTAAGGCTGCTACCTGATCCTCACAATCTACTTTCTTTAAGCACTACAGACTGAATCTGTCCTCCTCTGCTAACTTGACCTTTGGTGGAAGAGTGCTGCAAGCGGTAGTCCCTCCCTAAGGTGTTTAAATGCCTCAGAAGTCTCTCAGTTGTGCTGTCATGGGTGAAGTGAAAACACCAAGGTTACTTACCGGTAGCCATTTTTTCCAGAACCCATGACAGCACTCTTATATTCCCCCTTTTATAATGTGGTGTTGGTTATGTGTATAAATTAAACCGAAGGTCCTCTCATGTTCTATAACCCAAGTGAAGCGGGGGAGAGGTACCGCCTTTTTATTTCAGTAGGTTTCCTGTGATGGCTAGGCGGATCCCTGTCTCATGTGTGCTGTCATGTGTTCTGGAAAAAATGACTACTGGTAAGTAACCTTTGTGTTTTCACTTTGTGACAAATCCTCTTTACGCACTTTGTAATGTCATGGCTTATTTCTTGAGAAAATTAAAGGGACAAAGTGCAAAAAATCTATTCCATGGAATCATTGTTATTCCCAAATGCAAAACCAATGGATTATAATTGGAGACAGATTGAGTGAGTGACCATACACCTTGAATTGATTGTTGGTCCAAAAGCTCTCTCTTCCAACACCTGCCTAACCTAACACATGCTTTGCAAATTTGGCCAAGTGTGCATGTACTTTCAATGGGAAGAAGGAAACAAGCTGCAGGCAAACATATTTGGAAATAGCATACCTCTCTTGAGAATAAAATTATATGAAATGTTAAATTTCAAGAGAAGGCAGCACACCTCAGATAGTCATTTCCACCAATATTGGTAGGTTCAGCTAACATTGCTCTTGTGTATATGGACAGTTTAAGACATTTTCAGAACAATCACCTCCATAGTGAAAAAACTATTAACCAAAAATTCTAACATCGCACATATTCCATAATAAGAGTGAACTTGTGACGGGATCACTAACATCCAAATCCATGAGAATGTTGGCGGTATCTGCCAACAAACCTCTGATGTACATGGAGAGCTCAAGACTTTTGAGAAAACCTCAAAAAGAGGAAAAAAAATCCTCCAAAAAATTCAGTTACAAACCAGACAGTCCCAAATGCATCTGCACTAATCCAGGGTGCAGCTGACCCAAGTAAAATGGCAGCTGCACAAGTGCATAAATACCAAATGAAACAGCCAGCCTACAATCAGGGATTGGCCGTGTGGTACACCAGTGCAGAAAAAATAATCCGCATGTGGCAGTGTTCACACAGAGAATGCAGGGCTTCTGGTTCACAGCCTCTTAGTAACACCATATAGGGGGGCTGCCCAGTGCCAACTAGAATGCATCCCGTGTGAACAGAGGCCACAAGTTTGCAGAACCATTTGGGCCCAACTGCACCCTGGAAAAAATATAAAAAGTGCACAAAAAACATATCAATATATGTAAGGTATTGGTTGATATTACGGCCTTAATACGGAAGCTGACAAACTGCGTCAAAGTTCCTTACACTTGTCAGTCCCTACTCTAACATGAAAACCTCAAAAAGAGGAAAAAATCCTCCAAAAAATTCAGATACAAACCAGACAGGCCCAAATGCATCTGCACTAATCCAGGGTGCAGCGGACCCAAGTAAAATGGCAGCTGCACAGGTGCATAAATACCAAATGAAACAGCCAGCCTACAATCAGGGATTGGCCGTGTGGTACACCAGTGCAGAAGAAATAATCCGCATGTGGCAGTGTTCACACAGGGAATGCAGGGCTTCTGGCTAACAACCTCTTAGTAACACCATATAGGGGGGCTGCCCAGTCCGCTGCACCTTGGATTAGTGCAGATGCATTTGGGCCTGTCTGGTTTGGAGCTCAAGACTTTTATATAGTTGATCACCAGTTCCACAGAAATCTGGGAGGTGTCTGTAGACTACAATTGTCTTCTAGACAGGGTTGGGTGAGGCTTTTGGCTGGGAACGATGATTGCTTCTCATACTTTGTGACTGCTTCACTTAGTTGCCTCTGCTACATGTCAACAAAGATACGCAAAAAGTAAAATACACAACACATGTCAACACAATAGGCTTTCGAAGATTAGGGAGTGACATTTTTTCCAGTTCTGGGTGGTCCAACTATTTTATTTGTTTTTGGAAGGGAAATATCATCTGGTCTTCAAAAGTTCAAAACTTCTATGTAAACAGGACCTGAATGGGAGAAATTCTACAAAAACATTCACATGCAGATGTTCTCACCTCGGAAGACCACTAATATTCTTATATTTTGGTAATTGCCACCATTTTGAAGCAGAGAATGATGAGAAACTCTATCCCCCATATGAATATCCTGCCAGAAGGTTGCCATCATTACTCTACAGTACAAGTAGAGTTAGCAGTGACATTGGTATATGAGTTGTGGGTCTCTTTTGACTTACATTTTTAGTGATGTCCCAGTAAAACTTGTTTTACCATAAGGTCTTCATTAATTATGGATATTACATGTTCTAACAATAACGCTCTGTTCATACCTAACCACAAATGGCTTGTCTGTCTGAAGGCAACTCTGAGTCACAAGGAATGATCTCTTCAACATGGCTCATTGGCATTGATACAAGCCTACAGGCCGTTCACACTTTCGTTTATCACTGTCTGAATTAATGTGCAGATAATAATCCGGTACTGTAATGCTAAATTATAATTGTTGCTCTTTTCTCTGCCAGGAAGACAACATTTCTGGAGTAGTTGCCCAGAAACCCTGGAGGTGTCTGTAGACTACCATTGTCTTCTAGACTTCCCCAAGTTGGGTGAGGCTTTTGGCTACTTGTAGAGAGGGTGCAGTCTTTGGTTAGTTTATTTACACATGGAGCACAAACTGCTGTGCACTTTGTAGTTGAAATGTATGTACTTGTTACACCTTGGTGCTTGTTGTGAAGTCCTACCTCAGGGCTGCCAGTAGATGTAAAATAAAGGTAGGATTTGTAGATTCATGCCCAACCCATTAAATATGCTACACTTTATATTCTTTTTTCTTAAAACAGCTATGATTCAGCATCTGAAAAGCTTAGGAGAATGACATTTCCACATAACAAAAGTCACATGTTATTTCCAAAAAGTAACCATTTGAAAGCGTGCTGACTGCTGGAACTTACAATAGCTGTATGATGCAGTTAGATGAACAATAAATAATAATAATAATAATAATAATAATAATAATATTTTTAATTATATAGTGCCAACATATTCCGCAGCACTTTACAGTTTGCACACATTATCAATGGAGCAGAAGCTATGCATGCACACCTCCACTACATTTAAGCCCGAGCCCTGACGTCGGGATCATTGAAGGTCTCTGTAATCAGCAAGTTATCTGCTTTGCTACAGGTAGGGGATAACTTGCTTTTTTATTAATAACCACTTAAATAACTCAACACACTAGAATGGCTAAGCCAGCTCTCTTTTCTATTTGGGCTGATGCAAAGGCTGAGAAGGAGCTGGCTGGTTTGTCAGCCAGCCCCCATTGTACACAGCACGCCTAATAAAAGCATTACAAGGTCAAGTTGGGGCCAGAAGTGGATCAACCGGAAGGAGCATTGGTGAAACGGAGACAACGGTGAAGTTTTGCTACTACATGAACATTAATAAATTATATATAATTTTTCCAGGAACACATTTTCAAACCTTTTTTAAACTGGACTATTCATTAAAACATAATGCAGAACATGTTCCAATTTTTTTATTTGCCCTTTTACCTCCATGTTGCTATGATGAACTACCAATCCTCACAACTAAAACAATTTTTTATGGTAGACCAAACAAACGTCTTTCTCTGGTGGTTCTAAGGAATCATTCATTTCCACCTAAACAGAATGAACTCCAATGAAATATCACCTCATTCAATAACATAATTGCCTTACTTGACCAACATTACTTTTCACTTTCTCGGGTCATGGTCCACTAGATCTGAATCCTGCTCTGATGCTCTCAATGTTTGAGTTCTTTGCACTATTAATTTGTACTACCAATGTAGTGGGGTTGTAGGGTAATATTAGTAGTAATATATCCCATCTGGTGCTTGAGGACAGGGACAAGATGGGCCTGTGTGATTTCAAATGCCAGGGCTGAATTTCATCTTCATTCCGTACCTACTTCCAGCAAATGTGTGTCTTTTGTCGTCTGTAATTGAAGGTGTAGTCTCAGCCAACATAATAATATTGTCACACTGTGACAGTCTTTAGTAAGCAAGAGGGGCCTCAAATTGTCCCTGGAGCTGGGACCTTAACTATCCCTGGGTACTCTTAAAGGTAGAGAGGCCCGAGTCTCCTACCTTACTATGATAAAGTAAAAACCCTAATCTGTCCCCTCCCGACCCCATGAGCCATGGGACAGAAATGAAAGGTAAATCAGACACAAAGACAAAACAGGGATAATATAAAACCTCTATAACACAAAAGTGGGTCGCCCTCCGAGGGCTGTGGGGTACTCGGTACCGGGCCGGTCTCTCAGAGGGGATTGTCACAGCAGCGGTGACCCGGTCCATGGCCCTGGGCGCCCATGTAAAAGGGGTTGAGTTGGGAATAAAGTTTATAAGTGATTTGTGACGCAACCTGTGGTGTTCGGCAAGGGAGGTGTTAAGCCGACGCTGCAAGCAGGTCCTCTGGGACAGATGGTGTAGTGCAGCAATGATGTTGTAGCCCTCCACAGGTAGGGCTGTAGTCCCAGGGCAGTGTAGATAAAGGGTTAGGAAGAAGGTGCAGTGTTTGGCACAGAGATGTAGTAGTGCTGAGGATGTTGCAGGAAGGAGGTGTCATGGTCCAGTCCGGAGTTTATCTTCTGCTGTCTTCACTCCGGACTGGTCATGCGGGGGTTAATCTCCTCAGCCTTGTTCTGGAGCTAGCTGGGCTATTTCAGTCCCTCACAGCCTGCTGACCAGTGTTAGTGATAGCTCAAGCTTGCAGTTTAGAGCCGCTGACCCTTGTACCCTGGTGATCCTCCTGCCTTGGACTGATATTCACGTGTATGACCCGGACTGATTTCTGACCCCGTCTCTTGGTATTCGTCTCTGCTGTTACGTTCCCTCTCTGGCATCTGACTCCCTGGCTTGTACCCCGACCACGTATTTCGTCTCACGTTTTGGACCCCGTGCTCATGTTCTGGCTTTCTGACTCTCGGCTTTGGTATTTTGACTACGTGCATTGCTGCTCCTTCTGGTACGTCTGCTCTTGTTAGTTTCTGACTCGGTTCGTCTGACTATTCTCTCTCGTTGCCTGTGGCACCTGTGCTGTTGCTCAGGGTTGCTGCTCTTAGTGTATAACCTCTCTTCCCTCACCAGCTCCCCCTGGTGGAGGTTTCACTACATTATCACTAACCTCACATTTAAACGGGATTTTGCGTTTTTTTTTTTTTTTTTTCTCTGGCCATGGATCTGCTGCATAACTTGGCTGATCAAGTGCCCAGTTTGACACAGATGGCGCAGGACTTTTCTGTGAATCATCAGTCCCTTGTCATGTCTCAGACCCACTTACAGAAAGAACTGACTGAGACTATTAAGACCATGCAGGGAAACACCTCTCATATTGTTTGTCCACCAGGTGACTCTGTAGATGTTATTTTGCACTCTCCTGAACCCTCAGTTAAACTTCCTGACACATTTTCTGGCGAAAAAGATAAATTTCATATATTCAAGGAGAGTTGTAAATTATGGTTTTCTCTTAGACCCCGATCGTCTGGGGATGAGACTCAGCGGGTGGGGATTGTTATCTCCTTACTTAGGGAGGGTCCCCAATCCTGGGCTTTTTCATTGCCCCCTACTGCCCCTGAACGGATGTCGGTAGATAGGTTCTTTGAGGCCCTAGGACTTATCTATGACGAACCGGACCGTGTTAGGGTGGCAGAGGACACTATTTTGGGTCTGGGGCAAGGGAAGCAATCAGTCTACTGGTACTTCTCCTTTCTTCTACAACTATGGGTTTCACCCTCATTTTGGTGAATTCTCCAGACTAGATTCGGAGTGTCCAGAGGCTGATTCAGCCTTTTTGCGGTTGGAGGAGGTTTGGAGGGAAGTTCAGAGAAACATTGGGGAGGCTCAGGGCAAATATAAGTTTTTTGCAGATAAACGACGCTCAGTGGGGCCGACTTATCAGGTGGGGGATAAGGTATGGTTATCCACCAAAAACATAAGGCTGAGAATTCCCTCTGCTAAGTTGGGTCCCAAGTTTATTGGTCCGTATGAGATTTTAGAGGTGATTAATCCTGTGGTCTTTCGCCTGCGGTTGCCTCCGTCATTACGGATTCCTAATGTGTTCCATAAAGCGCTTCTGAAGCCATCGGTGCCTTCCTCTGATGAGTCTCCCTCGCACCCGCCGCCTGTTATGGTAGATGGGCAGACCGAGTACGAGGTGGAACAGGTGGTGGATTCTCGTATGCTCCGTCGTTCACTTCAGTACTTGGTCCATTGGAAAGGATACGGTCCTGAGGATCGGTCATGGGTGCCGGCGCGTTCGGTCCATGCGGATCGGTTGGTCCGGGCCTTTCACGCTCGTCATCCAGGGAAGCCTGGGGGTCCAGTGGCCCCCCATTGAGAGGGGGGTACTGTCATGGTCCAGTCCGGAGTTTATCTTCTGCTGTCTTCACTCCGGACTGGTCATGCGGGGGTTAATCTGCTCAGCCTCGTTCTGGAGCTAGCTGGGCTATTTCAATCCCTCACAGCCTGCTGACCAGTGTTAGTGATAGCTCAAGCTTGCAGTTTAGAGCCGCTGACCCTTGTACCCTGGTGATCCTCCTGCCTTGGACTGATATTCACGTGTATGACCCGGACTGATTTCTGACCCCGTCTCTTGGTATTCGTCTCTGCTGTTACGTTCCCTCTCTGGCATCTGACTCCCTGGCTTGTACCCGGACCACGTATTTCGTCTCACGTTTTGGACCCCGTGCTCATGTTCTGGCTTTCTGACTCTCGGCTTTGGTATTTTGACTACGTATATTGCTGCTCCTTCTGGTACGTCTGCTCCTGTTAGTTTCTGACTCGGTTCGTCTGACTATTCTCTCTCATTACCTGTGGCACCTGTGCTGTTGCTCAGGGTTGCTGCTCTTAGTGTATAGCCTCTCTTCCCTCACCAGCTCCCCCTGGTGGAGGTTTCACTACAGGAGGCAAGGACACAACAGGGTGCAGTTTCTTTACCTTTACTTGTCAAACGCAGTCGAAGGTCCTGATTACAGATGGCACAGGAGCAGGCTAGCCTGGAAGCAACTCAGGAATCTCTCTATCAGATGGGTTGTGTAATCTCCTTCCTAGCGCTGGCTTGAGGTACATGCAGTACAGTGTTACACTGAAGTTCCTCCTTCTTATTGTCTCTTAGAACTACCTTGTATGGCAGACAGCTGTAGCCCTCTATCTCTCTTGGCTCACCCGTCGCTGTTGTGCCTCCGAGTCTCATTTGGGAATAGAGCATTTACAGCTTCCTATTCCTCTGGTTTCTGTGGCAGGAACTTCAGTATCAATACAACCGTGGAGACCAGGCTCCAGATCATGCGCTTTCACTGTGAGGGAGCTCTCTTTCCTCAGCTCAACCTCCAGCTTCTCTCCACACGTTTACACACGTGGCCCTCCTCACACTAACTAACTATTTCCCCTCCTGGCCCTCAGAGCACGCTCCACCCCCAATCCTGGTTCAGAGCTCCCTCTGCTGGCCTGGAATGGGAACTGTGTTGCATGTAGATGATTAACTGTCAGAGAGACCCTTCCTTGCTTCCAAGCATGACATCACCCTCCCTGGAGGAAGGCAATGCCATTGTGGCGACCATACTCCTTGGGGTGCCACATTCCCCCCTAGTGCAAGTCAGCACTCCTGGACTGATAAAAGAAAACATGAATAACATATAAACATGTAAACAGTATGAAGGTTACAAGATTTTAAAAAATGAAAAATGTACAAAAACCACAAGCTCCAAAAATAGTCATATGATGATAAGTCCAAGCATCAATGTCCATGGGCCATTCCTGGGCAAATGGTGAACTATTTACAAATTGGTGACCACACAAGTCCTGTGGTACAATGTCCATCAAAACATGAAACAAGAACTTCAAAAAGGCTTCTTACAGGTTATCTGTAGGCACAAAACTTGAGAACAGTTACATATATACACAATTTCAACATTCACATAAACTTAGCTATATACGATATCTGATAGATGGTATACCTTGTGTAGTACGTGTAGACCTGCGTAACACTGGTGTGACTGGGGATCTTACCGGTTGTCTAGAGCTAACTACTGGTGTAGTTAAACTAGGTAGTATTCTCCTACTGACTCTTAGTCTCACCATGGGTATGACAGATTCACCATTGGCAGGGCGAGGATTCTCTGGCTACACTGCTGGTATGGCATCTGCTACCTGAACTTCTCGATTTTCAGAGTTCTCAGGAGTCACTTCTTCTTGTACTACCAGTTGGGGAAATGGCACTGGCACCACTATAGCATCATTTACTTTAATCCAATTTGCAGGGAATTCTCCAAGTATGGTGCTGACGTTTTCTTCTTCCACGGGTTGGATGTTATTTTGTTCTTCCATTCTTTCTTTTAGCTGATCAGGGCACAATTTCAAATGATCCCTTGATACTGCTGCTGAGGTTTCGCCTCCATCTTTACTAATAAGGCACACCTTGGTATTGTCAAAGTTTGAGGGTAGAATGGTATAGGGTTCAGCTTCCCATTGGTCATCCAATTTATGCAGTCTTCTTTTCCTCTTGAGGACTTGTTCTCCTGGTGACATGGGAACTGCAGGTGCATGCTGATTGTAGTTCCTCTCTTGTTTTTGTCTTGCCTAAGCTAGACTCTTTTCCACATACTCTTGTACTCTTCTGTACTGTTGCTGCCTCTCTATATCCCAGTCAGCATCTGGTGATGTCACTTCAGGTGTCAGGACTCCCATATCCAAATCAATAGGCAGTTTACCAGGCCTCACTCTCATTAGGTAGGCTGGAGTACAGTTGGTGGAATTCACAGGAATGTGGTTGTAGAGGTCTACCAGACCTGGCAACTTTTCTGGCCACAGATTTCTCTCCTCCAAAGGCAAGGTCTTCAGCAGGTCGATCACCACCTGGTTCATCTTCTCACACATGCCATTGGTCTGTGGGTGGTACAGTGTTGTCCGGATCTTCTTACAACCATACAAGTTACAGAATTCCTGGAACACTTCTGCCTCAAAAGCGGGACCTTGATCTGTTAGCACTCGCTCAGGATATCCATGTGGTCTACAGAAGTGCTGTTGAAAGGCTCTGGCTGCTGTCCTGGCTGTTTGATCTTTGACAGGCACAACTACCAGGGATCTTGAGTAGTGGTCCACGATGCTAAGAGCATAGATGTAGCCCGAGCTTGGGACCAACTTCACATGGTCTAGGGCGACCCACTCAAGTGGCTGTTTGGTTATTATTGGCTGTAGAGGAGCTCTCTGGCTGTTTCGATCCTTTCTGCGCAGGTTACATTGTCCACACTCCCGGCACCACTTTTCAATGACTTTCCTCATACCAGCCCAGTAGAATCTCTCCCGGAGCAAGGCTTCCAACTTCTTCCATCCGAAGTGGCCAGCTCCATTGTGGTATGCTTCCAGGACCATTGATGCCTCTCTCTTTGGGACTATCACCTGCCAAATCAGCTCATGAGTGCAGGCACTGATACTCCTCCGACACAGCTTCCCTTCATAAATGAACAGCCGGCCTCTCTCCTTCCACAACTGCTGGGTTTCTTCAGGAGCATTCGACTCAGGGCGTGAGTCAGCTTGTGACAGTAGCTCCTTCACCAGGTGGACTGCGGGGTCATTATCCTGAGTTTCTGCCCAGTCATGATGGGGCAATGAATTTAGGATGACCTCTTTCAAGCCAGACCGTCTGTTTCTCTCTCCTTGGGCACGTTGGGCTGCAATTGGCCGGTGGAAGGGAGGTAAGTCTATTTCTTCAAGAGCCTCAGGGTCTTCTCCTGCATCTGGCAGATTAGGCATTCTGGACAGCACATCAGCATTGGCATTCTTGTGCCCTGCCCAGTACTTGATGGTAAACTCATAGTTAGACAGCCGAGCCATCCATCGCTGCTCCACTGCACCTAGTTTTGCAGTGTCCAAGGGAGTCATCGGGTTGTTGTCCATGAAAATGGTAAACTTGGCTGAAGCTAAGCAATGCTTGAATCTTTCAGTCACAGCCCAGACTATGGCGAGAAACTCCAGCTTGAAGGAACTGTAGTTGTCAGGGTTCCTTTCAGTAGGACGAAGCTTCCTGGCGTAGGAGATCACCCTTTCTTTGCCATTCTGTACCTGTGACAGTACTGCTCCCAGTCCCACGTTGCTGGTATCAGTATACAACACAAAGGGCTGGTCATAATCTGCGTAGGCCAGTACTTCATCTCCTGTGAGAGCCATCTTCAGTCTGGTGAAGGATCTTTCAAACGCCTCAGTCCATTCAAAGGTGGAACTTTTCTGTTTGGCCTTCTTGGACTGCCCCACCAGAAGATTTTGCATAGGAGTGGCTCTTTCAGTGAAGCCTTTGATGAACCTTCGGTAGTAGCCTACCAACCCAAGGAATTGACGTACTTCATGGAGGTTGCTGTTAGTCCCGGATGACTGTGACTTTGTCAGGATCTGGTGCCAAACCTTCTGCACTCACTACATGACCGAGGTACTGTACCTTGGGCTTCAGGAGGTGGCATTTGGAAGGCTTCACCTTCAGGCCAAAGTTGGACAAGGCTTCAAACACCTCAGCCAGGTGCTCCAGATAGTCTTCCTAAGTCTTGGAGAAAACAATGACATCATCAAGGTACAACAGGACTGTCTCAAAGTTCATGTGTCCCAGGCAGCACTCCATCAGCCGTTGAAATGTCCCTGGAGCAGTGCAGAGCCCGAATGGCATATAGTTGAACTCACAGTGACCCATTGGGGTGGTAAATGCTGTTTTCTCCTCATCTGCCTCTGCCATGGGAACCTGCCAATACCCACTAGTGAGATCTAAGGTGGAAAAGTAGTTAGCAGTTTTAAGTGCAGCTAATGACTCTTCAATCCTGGGTAATGGGTAGGCATCTTTATGTGTAATGCTGTTAATTTTCCTGTAATCAACACACATTCTCATGGTACCATCCTTTTTCTTTACAAAAACTATTGGGGTTGCCCAGGGGCTACAGCTGTCTCTGATGACCCCTGCTTCCTTCATCTCTCCCAACATACCTTTGGCACATTGGTATTGTGTTGGGGGTATAGGCCGGTACCTTTCTTTAATGGGTGGGTGATCTCCAGTGGGGATATGATGTTGAACCCCTTTTGCCTTCCCAAAATCTAGAGTGTTTGCTGAATACTCCTGGGTCACCCTGTAAACCCTATTTTTTTGGTATGAGGGTGTAGAGTCAGTCCCCACTTGCAGTTTCTGGCACCACTCCTCCAGCTGCTTGACAGAGCCATTGTCCTCCACCTGGTCGGATGAGACCAAGGGCTCTGCTGCCTGCATTGCATTGTTACTGACAGTGAGCAGCTTAGCAACTGTGGCATACCGAGGTATTGTGGCCTCCTCCTCCCCACAATTCAAAAGGCGTACAGGTACACTCCCTTTACGTACATCAACTACCCCTCTGGCTGTCAGGACAGTGGGCCTGCTATCAGAGTATACTGGCTCTACCAATGCCTGGTAATCTTTTCCTCTGAGGCCTATGGCTGTCCGACACCAAATCAACATTTCACATCTGGGGGGTATTGCAATGGGGAAAGCATCACTCACTCTGATGCTGCCAATTTCTCCACCAGAGAGTTCTACCTGCTGTCTTTGCATCAGGGCCTTGATCTCCTTCTGCAGGACTCGTTGTTCACTGGAACCAGCAGTCTCAGCCACCTGTTGCAACAAGACAATAACCTTGGAAAGACAGTTTTCAATTACATTTGTACCAAGAGTCATCATGGGATTACATTCTCGTTGATCAATATCCACAACTATCAGACCTTGAGATTTTAACTCCACCCTCCCCACTTTAACAGTAATTTCTTTACATCTCACTTGTGGTAAAGACTGACCATTACTGGCAACTACTGTTAGTTCATCAGTTGGTCCACGGGTAAGTTCAGAGTCAGCCCCATACCGCTTGTAGAGGATATAGGGCATAGTGGTCACCTGGGAGCCTGTGTCCAGCAAAGCCTTCATGGGGATGCCGTCAATCACCACCGGAAGGATCGGTCTCCCTCCAACATACTTGGCTCGCCAGTTCCTTGGGCCTTGTGGTCCTACTCCTGGGGGTTGGCCCCCTGCATGTGTTGCATGTAGATGATTAACTGTCAGAGAGACCCTTCCTTGCTTCCAAGCATGACATCACCCTCCCTGGAGGAAGGCAATGCCATTGTGGCGACCATACTCCTGGGGGTGCCACAAAAGCACTAACCAACAATAGGAAGGAGGATAGGGACCGGGAGGAATAAACTAAATAGAGGAAAAGGGGACCAGGAGATAAACACACACATACAACAGCAAACTAGAGAGCGCCACAAATCTAACTCCAAACTTTAACTAGTTAGCTTTATTACACAGCACAGAAAGATGAATCTTTCACCCGCAGGGACTAAACACCCAGATACCATATATATAGAGAGTAAAGGGTAAGCAGGGTGTATGGTCTCAGCCAGCATGGAAAGAGTCCTGACCCCTCTCAGCTCTGAAGGAAAGGGAAATCCATTTAAATTAGGATATGAATCACACCATCTCTAAAGAGGGCTGCGATTCATTAACTGACGTGACTGTCTAACTCCAAGTCTTCCGGGGGATGTGACACCCTCTTGACAAATATACCAATATACCAATATCTGATCGACAGAGGTCCAACTCTTGCATTAAGGGCATGTCACACTAAGAGATATCGCTAGCAATATCGCTATAACTTGTGACGTTATCGCGATATTGCTAGCGATATCGCTGTGTCTGATACTTACCTACGACCCGCTCCCCCGCTGCTTATCGCTGATCGCGCGAGAACAGGCTGGACTGTTTCTCGTCGTCAGCTTCCTGCGGCGCTTCCTGCTGTGACGACGAGCGACGCGTGGAGCCAGGCGGGAGGACGCAGGATCGCCTGGTGTGACAGGTAAGTAGCGACCCCCGTCCCCAGCGATGTCACTAGTGAGATCTGCCTGTGTGGCAGCTCACTAGCGACCACTTTGCGATGTACCAGCGATCTTGACCGCGTCATATCGCTGGTCGGGATCGCTGGTACATCGCTAAGTGTGACAGTACCTTTAGAGTGGAGAGGAACCAGGAACATGTTATACCACTTCCTCTACTGCCTTGTCCACATTCCAGTTTATGGGTGGCCACATGGACAATCAAGACAAATTATCATTGCTCCCCAAAATGTTTACTCTAGAATTTAATAGGATAGGTAATTAAAGGTCGCAAATATTGCAGGTGCAATTAAAAAGCATCTGTAATACATGTGCCAAGTGATGATTTGTCACTAGTCAATACAGAGCTTGCACTATAACTTAAGAACTTTGAGCTAAGCCTGCATATAGTTTACTATTACTACTATTTTTACATAGTTTTAAACCTTTCATCTTCGTATAATCTATAAGATAGTCAAGGAAGCTTCAGCGCAAAGTTCTTAAGGTTCTTGTACTCTTTGACCCTTCTGAGATTTCCATCTATTCCCATAACACTAGTCAAACTCTTCATTGCTCCCATGCTGGGTAGTGGATAGTGACAGGATGATGAAAAATAGACATTGTTTTCTCATCTTCTCAATAGGGAAAACTTCCTAAAAAAAAAAAAGAGGACAGCTGCCTGAGAATGAGGAATCACCCGAAAAATGGATGAATGGGAAGAGGTAAGAATGCATGAAAGCTTCCTGTCCAAATGAATGGGGGAGTGTAATTATTAATAGCCTTTGTACACGTCCCAGGCATGGCTACTTTCCTTTTCCACTTCTCTCAGTGATGGATCACATTTACGTTTAATATTAAAATGAAGGCATGTCTGACAAAGAGTTGTCAACTTTCTCACCAAGACACAAGACTTTGGGGGGTTTTGTCTTCGAGAAGTAACTTAATTTATTGTAATTAAAGGTTCTGCTGAGCAGATGTTGACTTTTTTTTGGTGGGTTGGTCTTTCAGATTCTTCAGCTCTCCAGAACAACATAATAATGGAGGTGGCCATTTCTGAGGTTTTAGAGATATTGACTTTGAGTGCTAAATTGACTTTAAGAGGCCCACATTGAGGGCTCCTATCTGTAGAATTGAGTAGGGTGTATATGTACTTCCATAAATATTGATAGGAAATGGTCATGTTGCTCTTACCACAGATGGTGGTATAAGTAATTTATTTCTGGGCCAATTTTAAAAAAAATCCTGTGAAAATTATTTTGGAATTTTGGATTTACACTGTGTTTGAAGATGCCCGTATGCATTAGACTAAAGTTGACAAAAATGCACAACAATGAATATATAGGGTGGACTATAGCAAGGAATTATGTTTTATAGGACTGTTCCCACATCAGCATCTTCTGAGACAAATGGCCCACATACACATTAGGTAAAATTATGCTGAACCCTTCAGTTTTCATGAGACCAGTCAACTGTCTGATATGTATAGGGGCCTCCCTACGTGCCACCTAATAACTATGCTGATGGAGATAAGGACTGGGTAGTTGGAATTGGGGTAGCAGCTTTTCCCTTCTCTTCTCATTGCCAACACATGAATGTTCTGCCAAGTCAAATGCTCATGTGTATAGAGGAGACTCGAGAGGTAGATGTTTGCCAAATCAACGTTCATCTAACAACTATGGTGTATTTTCAGCTGCAGTTGGCCATGTTTAAATTTGCTCAGAAAATTTGCCCATTTGTCCAAATTAAATTTTTGTGCTGTCTTTAAACCAAAGAACTTTTGTCCACAATTATCTTTTCTAGAAAGAACATTCCCAGAAAGATCATTCATCCTTTTTCCTATGTGACTTGAACGACTGTATCAGCCAATTATCAAAATATGTATGGCTGTGTTCCAAGACAATTGTTCATTAAAAATGGTTGCTAGACCTTGAAACCACTTTTTCTGCAATTTTTATGGAAGCCTTAACCCCCTCATCCCCGTGTCTATTTAAAGGAGCGCTATTTGACTTTTTGAATGCAAAATTTGTTGGCATATTCGTGCACGCCATGTCGCATTTGGAGAGCCCTTGATGTGCCTAAACAGTGGAAATCCACCACAAGTGACCCCATTTTGGAAAATAGACCCCTCAAGTAACTTATCCAGATGTTTAGTGAACACCTTGAACCCTCAGGAACTGCACAGAAGTTTATAACGTAGAGCCGTGACAATAAAAAAATCACATTTTTCCTCACAAAAATTTTCTTTAGGCCCAAACTTCGCATTTTCACAAGCGTAACAGGAGAAATTGCAGCAAGCAATTTGTTGTACAATTTCTCCTGAGTACACCGATACCGCATATGTGGGGGAAAATTGCTGTTTTGGCTCAAGGCAAGGCTCTGAAGGGAAGGAGCGCCATTTGACATTTTGAATGCAACATTTTTTGGAATCATTAGCGGATGCCATATCGCATTTGGAGAGCCTCTGATGTGCCTAAACAGTGAAAACACCCTACATGTGACCCCATTTTGGAAACTAGACACCTCAAGGAATTTATCTAGATGTCTAGATGTGTGGTGAGTACCTTGAACCCCAGGTGCTTCACAGAAGTTTATAACGTTGATCTATGAAAATAAAAAAAATCATTTTTCACACAGAAATGTTCTTTTGGCCCCAATCTTTTTATTTTCACAATGGTAACAGGAGAAAATACACCATACAATTTGCTTTTCAATTTCTCCTGAGTTTGATGATAACCAATATGTGGAGAAAAACTTGCTGTTTAGGCGCAAGGCAGTGCTCAGAAGCAGTGGTGGGATTCAAATTTTTAACAACAGGTTCTGTGTTTGTGTGTAGGAAAGCCACACCCATTTTAAGCCACACCCATTTAAGCCACACCCATTTACACACACCTTTTCCTCAAATATATACAAGTAGGGGCGCAGTCAAACAGTTGAAAAAAAATAAATAAATTGGAATGAGATCAGAACAGTGCACAGGTCCCCAAAAGGCAGCACAGGTCCCCAATAGGCAGCACAAGTCCCCAATAGGCAGCATTGGTCCCCAATAGGCAGCACAGGTCCCCAAAAGGCAGCATTGTTCCCTATAGGCAGCACACGTCTCCAATAGGCAGCATTGTTCCCTATAGGCAGCACAGGTCTCCAATAGGCAGCACAGGTCCCAAATAGGCAGCACAGGTCCCAAATAGGCAGCATTGTTCCCAATAGGCAGCATTGTTCTCTATAGGCAGCACAGGTCCCCAATAGGCAGCACAGGTCCCAAATAGGCAGCACAGGTCCCAAATAGGCAGCACAGGTCCCAAATAGACAGCATTGTTCCCAATTGGCAGCACTGGTCCCCAATAGGCAGCACTGGTCCCCAATAGGCAGCACTGGTCCCCAATAGGCAGCATTTTTCTCTATAGGCAGCACAGGTCCCCAATAGGCAGCACTGGTCCCCAATAGGCAGCATTGTTCTCTATAGGCAGCACAGGTCCCCAATAGGCAGGCACAGGTCCCCAATAGGCAGCACAGGTCCCTAATAGGCAGCACAGGTCCCCAATAGGCAGCACAGGTCCCCAATAGGCAGGCATAGGTCCCCAATAGGCAGCACAGGTCCCTAATAGGCAGCACAGGTCCCCAATAGGCAGCACAGGTCCCCAATAGGCAGCACAGGTCCCCAATAGGCAGGCATAGGTCCCCAATAGGCAGGCACAGGTCCCTAATAGGCAGCACAGGTCCCCAATAGGCAGCATTGTTCCCTACAAGGCAGGCACAGGTCCCCATTACGCAGGCACACTGCACAGGTCCCTAATAGGCAGCACAGTGCTGCACAGGTCCCCAATAGGCAGCAGCAATGCACATACAGAATATCAAAACAACTGACCTGGTGTTGGCCTGTGTTGTGTACCATACACACACACAGACTAGTGTCCTCCAGGGGCTGAGGGCAGGCTCAGGCAGCTCACTGGGCAGTGGCGGTAGTAACTCCTCCAGCGAGCTCCTCCAGATTTACCCGCCAATAACAGCCGCACGCACTGCATCTGCCTCAGCACCAGAAATGAATCGGTGCGCACTGTGCGCGCCGCCGCCACCGGGGTGTGCTGTGTCGTGCTCTGTCTGTCCAGGACACAGCAGCAGACAGAGCACTACGTCACGTGACTCATGTGCCTGTGCGTTGTATCAATGCGCCGGCCCGCGCCGTGCGGTATCCACTCCAGGGCTGCAGAGGCTGAGCAAGATAGTCCTCCTCTCCTCCGCCTCCCTCCTTGCCTGCAGGACCGGATCGCGGCTCTGGATCTCCCCGGTTCGGGGAACCGGCTGCTTTTTTAACAACTGGTTCCACCGAACCGGGGAGAACCCGCTGAATCCCACCCCTGCTCAGAAGGGAAGGAGCGCCGTTTGACTTTTGAATGCAAAACTTGCAGGAATCATTAGCGGATGCAATGACGCATTTGGAGAGCCCCTGATGTGCCTAAACAGAGGAGACCCCACAAGTAATCCCATTTTTTAAACTAAACTCTGAAGGAACTTATCTGGATGAGTGGCAAGCACCTTGAACCCGCAGGTGCTTCACAAACGTTTATAAGGTTGAGCCGTGAAAATAAAAAAAATCAAATTTTTCCCACAAAAATGTTTTTTTTTGCCGCAATTTTTTTTTATTTTTACAAGGGTAACAGGATAAAATGGACCCCAAGATTTGTTGTTCAATTTCTCTTGAGTATGCAGATACCCAAAATGTGTGTGTGAGGGGGGAGGGGATACTGTTTGGGCAAACGGCAGGACTCAGAAACAAGTGACATTTTGGAATGCAGATTTTGATGGAATGGTCTGCAGGTGCCATGCCACGTTTGGCAAGCCTCTGATGTGCCTATACAGTGAAAATCCTCCACAAGTGATGCCACTTTGAAAATAGGCTCATGAAGGAATTTATCTAGATGTGTGGTGAAAACCTTGAACCCACAGGTGCTTCACAGAATTTTACAATATTGACCTGTGAAAATGAAAATAAATTATTTTTTTCTCAATAAAATGTTGTCTTAGCTCCTAATTTTTCCATTTTCAAAAGGACAGCAAGAGAAAATGGTCCCCAAAATTTGTTGTGCAGTTTTTGCTGAGTACACTGATACCCAGGGTTGCCACTTGGAATTTCAGGGCCCCATACTAGCAAAATTTTCAGGGACCCCCTTGAGAGTCCACCCAGGCTCTGCCCTAGCCCTGACTACATCCCTCGAACCTTACACAGTCCCACCGCTCTGTCTTAGAAAAACTCCACTTCTGCACCACATCCTCACCAATCACACATTTACAGTTCCCATCACCACATAAATAACCAGCAGCTTTTGCTCTGGCCAAAAGATTTTTTAATCCACCACTATGACAAGGTAGAATCTTTTGGCTGGGCTTTACTCTACTGTAACTTACTAAACATTTGTTAAAATATCCAATACAATTTAGCTATATTTTAATTTATTTTTCAGTTTTTAAAATGACCAATAATATCATAAATAAGGAGCAAATACCACCACACCATGACCAGACCACATATTACAACCACAAGGTGACCGAAAAATACTACATACAAGGAACAAATACCGCCACACCATGACCAGATCATATATTACCACCATAGTGACTGAATAATAGCACATACAAGGAACAAATACCACCACACCATGACCAGATCACATATTACCACAACATAGTGACCGAATATTACAATACTGATCATTAAAAAAAAACCCACAATATTAATATCACCATAAGTGCCATTATACACAGGAGATCTGTACTTTGTATAGAGTGTCCGTGTACAGATACAGTGATCAAGAGTGACATTATATACAGGAGCTTTGTATATAGTGTCAGTGTACAGGTAATACAGTGATCACCGGTGACATTATACACAGGAGCTCTGTATATAGTGTCAGTGTACAGGTAATACAGTGATCACCCGTGACATTATATATCGGAGATCTATATATAGTATACAGTGTAAAGTGTCAGTGTACAGGTAACACACTGACTCGCCAGTGACATCTCTAGTTGAAGTCCTTCATCTTCGCTTTTCATATTCATCCAGCGCACACCACCATCACTTCTTCCAGCAAGGACTCGTCTTTGCAGAAAATAACAAAGTTATCTAGAGCACATTCCCCAATTTTTCACCAACCTCTACACTACGCCAGATGAAGAAAATAAGCGACTGTATCACCCTGCACAGTAACAGGACATCTCCTCCCTCACACTGAAAACAGTATCCTCAAAAATGATATCCTTTAATTAGCCCCTACAGTAATAATATCCCACATTCTGAACCCCACGTGTCCTCCCATTCTGCCTCATGTCTCTCCATATTGCCCCATAGTCATCCATAATAGTATAATCTACCCCATAGTCATATATAGCAGTATAATGCACCCCCAAAGTAGTATAATGTACCCTATAGTCATATATAGTATAATGCACCCACATAGTAGCATAATGCACACCCTAGCAGTATAGTGCACGCACATAGCAGTATAATTCACCCTATAGTACTATAATGCACCCCCATAGCAGTATAATGCACCCCAAAGCAGTATAATGCACCCCCATAGCAGTATAATGCACCCCATAGTATAAAGTAGCAGCCCCATAGTATAATGTAGCAGCCCCAGAGGGATATATTGCACCTCATAATATTATGTAGCAGCCCCATAGGGATATAATGCACCTCATAGTATAATGCAACAGTCCCATAGTATAATGCGCACATAGTATAATGCAGCAACCCCATAGTATAAAGCAGCAGCCCCATAGCATCATGATGCAACACCCCATAGTATAATGTAGCAGCTCCATATTATAATGTAGAAGCCCCTTAGTATAATGTAGCAGCCCCATAAGGATATTATGCACCTCATAGTGTAATGTGGCAGCCCCATAGGGATATAATGCACCTCATAGTGTAATGTAGCAGCCCCATAGGGATATAATGCACCTCATAGTATAATGTAGCAGCCCCATAGTGATATAATGCACCTCATAATATAATGTAGCAGCCCCATAGGGATATAATGCACCTCATAGTGTAATGTAGCAGCCCCATAGGGATATAATGCACCTCATAGCATAATTTAGCAGCCCCATAAGGATATAATGCACCGCATAGTATAATGTAGAAGCCCCATAGGGATATAATGCACGTCATAGTGTAATGTAGCAGCCCCATAGGGATATAATGCACCGCATAGTATAATGTAGCAGCCCCATAGGGATATAATCCACCTCAGAGTGTAATGTAGCAGCCCCATAGGGATATAATGCACCTCATAGTATAATGTAGCAGTCCCATAGGGATATAATGCACCTCATAGTATAATGAAACACAAAAAGAAAGCACAGAATGACAAACGTGCAAAATACTCTGTAGTAAAAAATATAACAGTAGTCAGCTAGTTCACCTTGTCACAGTAACCCTTAACGGAGCAGTCCCTATCTAATGTATTTAAAACCTGAACATGCGAACAGTACCTAAATGAGCAGGATTCAGACAGGTGCTTCCTGATGTGCGCACGTGGTGTAAGATAGCTTTTTATGTGCATGCCACACAAGAGAGGGGTGGGGATCTCCCGAACCATGCATAAGCAAGGAAATAATGGATTAAAAACACATGTGACATGCACATATGTGAACAGGTCGGTTGGACAGTGTTCACACCACCCACTAACTGAGACACAAAAAGAAAGCCCAGAATGACAAACGTGCAAAAATACTCTGTAGTAAAAAATATAACAGTAGTCAGCTTCTGCTATTGAAAGATGGTACTGGTCACATGTTCAGGTTTTAAATACATTAGATAGGGACTGCTCCGTTAAGGGTGATGAGGTGGAGTGACGAGGTGGAGTAGCTTGGTATACATTTTTTGCAAAAAACGTATTGACTAAATACCCTGTATTTGTTATCATCTTTCTACTAGCACTAGCTGACTACTGTTATATTTTTTACAACAGAGTATTTTTGCACGTTTGTCATTCTGTGCTTTCTTTTGGTGTTTCAGTCAGTGGGTGGTGTGAACACTGTCCGACTGACCTGTTCACATATGTGCATGTCACATGTGTTTTTAACCTCATAGTATAATGTAGCAGCCCCATAGTTATATAATGCACCTCATAGTGTAATGTAGCAGCCCCATGGGGATATAATGCATCTCATAGTATAACGTAGCAGCCCCATAGGGATATAATGCACCTCATAGTATAATGCATAACTTTCCCTCCCCCTCATAGTAGTATAATGCACTCCCATACCGGTATAATTTGCCCCATATCGTTTTACAAAAAAAAAGAAGAAAAAGTTTTTCCTTACCTGGCCGAGCACCTGCAGCGTGTCCTCCTCTCTGAGGCTGGAGGCTGAGGCGCGCAGCGTTGTTCCGGCGTATGACAGTGACATCATACGTAGGCGATGTGCGCACTGACGTCAGCTGCCAGCCTGTGACTGGCTAGCGACTGTTAACTGTTACCCTGCGGGAGGAATCTTCTGCACGGCAACAGATTTTAATTTATCGTGCATTAGAGGATGCCTGGTCAGTTACTGAAACGGCATTATCCTGCTGCTCGGGTTCCGGTGAGCAGAATAGAGGGGGCCCGCTCTGGGCACCCTCTGCTCATTGGGCCCCATGTGGTCAAAAACTACTTTTGAGGCACAGTGCAGCTCAGAAGGGAAGAAGCACCATATAGGAGTTCAGATTATAAGGGACTTGTTTAAAGGTGCAATGTCACATTGGTAGCAACCCTAAGGTGCCAGAACAGCAGAACGCCCCATAAGTGATCCCATTTTACAAACTACAGCTATAAATTAATTCCTCTCGTGGTGCAGTGATCATATTGACACCACAGGTGTGTCACAGAAATTTATACCATTGGGCAGTGAAGAAAAAATAATTACAATTTTACCACCAAAATTTTGTTTTAAACTGAGATTTTACACTTTCACACTGGGAATTGGGTAAGAAAGGCACCAAAATGTGTCCTATAATTTCTGGTGAATCTAGAAATACCCCATATGTGGCTGTACAGTACTCTTTAGCCACACTACGAGACTCGGGAGGGACGGAGTGTTATTTGCCTCCTGGTGCACAGATTTGTACATTGTATTGCCCAGTATATTGTAGTGACTGGTATGTTGTAGTGCCCAGCTCATGCTTCTGGAGACATGACCCTGTAAATTAGGCGGGTGTCATCACTACAGAAATGTCAAACATGTGAACGTTAAGGCTGTGTGCACACGATGCAGATATCCAGCGGATCCGCAGCGGATTTTACCGCGCAGAAACGTTGTATATCCGCATTGTGATGTACAGTAGCATTTAAAGCAATGAAAATAAAAAACCGCTGTGCAGACGCTGCAGATTTTTCCGCGCGGTTTTCCTGCGGTACAAAATGCGCAGCATGTTACTTCTTTTGTGCGGTTTTCCACCTCCCCTGTCTCCAAATCCGCAGGGGGAAAACCGCAGTGGAAAACCGCACAAAAACCGCAAAAGAAAACAGCATTTAAAAAGGAAGAAATCCGCAGGAAACATTCAGGTCATTTGACCTGCGGATTTCTTCAATTCTGCGCGGAAAAATCCGCAGGGCCAAAAAGTACGTCTGCACTCAGCCTAAAAGTGGTTTACACATAATGTGGGGTTCAGTAGGGAGAGGAGCATTTAGATGTGGGAGCACAGAATTTGCTGAATTTCTTTTGGAGAGCAAGGAGCCATAATGCTTTTCCAGAGCCTTTGTACTACAAGTAACATGAAAGCCCAATAAATATTCATCAACAGATTACAGACCTGAGTGGAGACTTGTTTTTTTTTGTGGATTGAGTTGAAGGTTTTATTGGGAATGTTTGGGATCACATTGATCCTGCGCTTTACATTGAACACATATGTTGGGGTTTAAATCTAAATCTGTGAATGAAACCCTTGAAGGAGCCACTCAATATAATGAGGCAGCAGAGTTACCCTGGACTTCATCTGGCCTCTTTTCAGCGTTGTCCTTCTTTTCTCAAAAACTGTGGCGGACCACGCTTTTATGCATGCCTAAAAAGATGGACACCGCCGGATCACAGGCCACAGAGTCCACAGTGACTACATCTGCCTCATTATGCACCACCGGGGGTTCCGTCTGAATCACATATTTAAGAGATTAACACAGAATTCCTGGTGTTAAGTGCTCAGCGTAGAATGCAGGACAAACGTGAGCTAAGCCTTACTGCGATCTTTAGGAGGCAGAATGAACAAATCAACAGCAGGTGAAGAATTGGTTTTATTTATTTTTCTATGCCGTTCCTCATGTAGTATAAGTGATTAGACGACTTTATTCTTAGGGGTGGTGCGATTACAGCGATACCAGATTTTTATCGGGTTTTTATGTTTGGCTAATGCCACACACGCTTTTTATTGAGAGAAATAGTTTTTTGCATTGCCATATTTTGAGAGCTATAATTTTTCCAGATTTTGTCGGACAGAGTCATATGAGGGCTTGTTTTTTGCGAGACAATTTGACATTGACATTTTTTTGGTACCTTTTTCGGGCAAATTACATTTTTTGATCGATTTCTATTCTAAGTTTTGCAAGGTAAAATAAACAAAAACCAGCAATTCAGGATTTTTTTTGGGGAGTGGGGTTTATGTTGTTCCGGATGTGGTAAAATTGATAAGGCAGGTTTATTCTTCTGGTCAGTACAATTACAGTGATAAAACATTTATTTTTTTTTATGCTTTGCCACTGTAATGATAATGTAAGATATGACTTCTCTGGAACATTCCAGAATCTTCCATTCTCTACACTACAGATGAGACTTTTGCCTGTCAGCACCTGCGACCCCCCTTCCTTACCCAAAGCTCACACACACCAGTGTAACACAACTTGTAAGATGAGACAGCAGCCTCTGGTGCTAACTTCCCCTCCCACCCTCCTTGCAAGGAATGTTAATTAGCCAGGAAAAGATTTTTTTTGTTTGAAGCAACAAATGCTTGGATAAGTATGGGGAATATTAAAGTGGTCGGATCTTGGAAACAATATGCGACAGAGAGATGAAAATTACATATATTACATATTGGTAACATGCACTGATCGGGTTTCACTACAGTGGTTCTTGCTAAATCCTAGTATTGACAGAACCAGAGAAACGGAGTTCTCCTATACAGAGTGGAATAAACAGCTAGTGTTTGATGTCATTACAAAGCTAATTTCAATATAAGATGAATGATGTATCTGGGGATACCCTGCTAGGTTCTCAAGCCCAGTTATATAGCCGAGAAGGTTTCAGAACCAAAAGTGTAACTTAGAGAAAAGGGGATGACCCCAGTAACTCAGCCCCTTTTATGATATCATGACCCAGAACTATAGAGCACACTCACTCAGTTGGGAGGTGATTCAAGCTGGAGATTCCATGCTAAAAGGAACTCAGATGAGTGGAGACGTTTGGCTCCGCCTTCTCCCCACATGGTTAGCCTAAGACCATCTAAGCAAATGTAAGTGTTGATTTCTGCTTTTAAACCTGTTTATTTTATATTTGCATTGTACATATCTAATGTCTCAACCTTGTAAGATCTTTTTATCTCTGTAAACACTGCTCGTCTTTTAGGAATAAATTATAACTTTATTAGTCTGTCTTCATGCTCTAAAAACGAATTTACGTGCCTTTAAGATAATTACGCTACTGATATGGGTTGGCTTCGAACCCCTCTATTAAGTTTAAATATTAATCAGAGAAATCCAGAGCTGGTGGCGGCGAAGTGTGGTCTGGGTCCCGTGTTGTGAGTGCATTCTCCCCTTCACCTTTGATGTCTGATGAACTCCCTCTGCTGGTGAAGAGAGGTAGTGAAATTGATTGGGATGGGAAGAACCTGCCATCTGAACAGGCGGAGTGTGATTGGACATCTGGAATTTCTGAGTGGATATAAGGCAGCCGACACCCTGCAGGGCTGCTGGTGATCCTTTCTGCTCTGAGCTCTTGCATCCAGTTTAGTTCCTGTCTACTAAAAGCTAAGTTTTTGCCCTGCTATTATTCCATGAGATTTTGTCTGGTTTCCTTAGTGTTTGTATTCAGCCAGTCCTGGTTGGGACTGGCTGAGTTCCATTTTTGTCTCTGATCAGTTAATCTCTTTGCTCTGTTTTCAGAATATACCCGAGTGCTGATATAGTGATTTTGAAGTCTAGCGACTTCAGGGCCTTTTTCCCTATCAGACGGTTGGGACATTTTTGTAGGGTTTTTTGCGGATTGCAGCCAGCATCTTTTCTGTCCTATCCTATCTAGTTAGTTGGGCCCCATCGTTTGCTCAGCCTGTCTTTCTGTCTGTGTTTGTGTTATCATCTGTATTTCACCGACAATACATGTTGGGGGCTGTCTATTGCTTTGGGGTCTGCTCTGGGGCAGTTTAGATTTCCCCTTTCCTTCTTTAGGCTTATGTAGTTCTCCGGCTGTGACGAGGGGTCTAGGGTACCGTAGGAATCCCCCACGGCTACTGTTAGTTGTGGTGTATAGGATCAGGGGTCTGCAATCCGATAGCTACCAACCTCTCCGGTTTTCTGGACTTAGCTTGTATTTTTGTTTTTTCCTCCTCCGGTGACTCATTCATAACAGTCCCGGGTACTGCTGACTGTGACGGAAAGGGATCTTATTAGCTAATTTGTGGCTGCGGCCAGAGCATTTTATAATTGCCTCACGGTAGCGTGCCAGGTGGCCAGTCCTCATTGAAGCAGCTGGCTGGCGACCAATTATCCCAGGTGTAGTTCCCTGACTGACCTGAGGGTAAGGGGGGCACCGGAGAGCTGCGAGTTCCAAAGTGGAACTGAAAAGTGGGATATACATAAATTCCCACAGTTCGTGAAATATTGTTAGCAGTGATGGGACATCCAAAATAACCCCCCCTGCAATAAATTATTAGGGCAAGACTAGCTTGCTGTTTTTTTATAACATTGTGGCAGCGGTGGGATAATTAAGATAAACCCCCCTGTGCAGGTGATAGCCGTGTGTCGGCAGTGCGTCGCATCCATCCGTCCGTGACATACCGGTGTCAGTGGTGGGATCGTGACTGTTAGGGCTGGTGGAACACACCAAATAATAAAGATGGTAATAAGGTGCGTTCGTACCCGGGGTCCACCGTGCAGGGGTGGTAAACTGCTGCTCAGTAATGGCGGATGCTATATGGTGTTATTATAGAGGAACAGATGCGGGTTAACGTCACCCGGTGTGTACAGGGGCAGACTGTTGCTTCACAGAGCGGCACTACTGCTGAACATAAATGCCAGAGACTGTTAAAGCTCACAGAGCTCAGCAAGGTAAACGCTCAGTATCAGGTCACAGGATTCAGCCCCAAGAACACAGGGTCAGAGTCTCTCTAGACCTACTAAGCGTGCGGCGTCGCAACTGAGGACGCCACTAAGTGACGCTGGCGACCATGGAATGTCGACCAAGTGAACTGTGGCGTACAGACCAAGCCACCACTTGGCATTGATGCCAGTCTCTGACTCTGCCTTCTACTTGCTCCTCAGCCTGAGCGCTAACAGGCTAGGCTACACAACACATGCGTACCAAGGGTAGGGGTTTCCAATGAGTCATTCACCAGAGACATTCATACATGCATACAACTGTCACTCCACATGGTCTAAATCTTTCTCTATATTAGCGCATGGCCGAGCGGCCATGCGAACCTTTTATAGCCACGTCCTTCCGGGACCTTCCTAACCTTCCTGATGGTCCAATCCGAGCTGGAGAAGGACCTGAGCTTTTGACATCCGATCTTCAATGAGATCGTCCCACGGGCATGCTTAGGCTGGTTTCACATTTGCGTTTTTTAGCGCTGGAAAAAAACGCTAACCTGCGCATGCGTTTTTTCCCCTATCTTTAACATGGGTGCGCATACTTGCGTGCTTGTAAGCGCATGTATGCGATTTTCATGCGCTGCGTTTTTTTGGGGTGTGCGATTGGATTTTCCAGACGCATCATGTTGCATTTTTTGGCCCTGCAAAAAAGCGCATGCGCACATATGCGCACGTTTTGCGCTAAAAAGGGCCATTATAGCCTATGGATGCGCATATGTGCGCACTGGCATGCTCATGTAAGCGTTTTTTTGCATATGCGTTTTTTTTTTTTAACCATGGAATTTAGGGGTTTGAGTTAGAGTTAGGGTTAGTTAAGGGGGTTTAGGGTTAGGGTTAGGGTCAGGGTTAGGGTTGGGTTTTGGGTCAGGGTTAGGGTTTAGTATGGTTTGGTTAAGGGTTAGGGTCAGGGTTAGGGTCAGGATTAGGGTTAAGTATGGTTTTGTTAAGGGTTAGGGTCAGGGTTAGGGTTAGGGTTAGGGTTAGGGTCAGGGTTAGGGTTAGGGTTAGGGTCAGGGTTAGGGTTAGGGTCAGGGTTAGGGTTAAGTATGGTTTTGTTAAGGATTAGGGTCAGGGTTAGGGTCAGGATTAGGGTTAAGTATGGTTTTGTTAAGGGTTAGGGTCAGGGTTAGGGTTAGGGTTAGGGTTAGGGTCAGGGTTAGGGTTAGGGTTAGGGTCAGGGTTAGGGTTAGGGTCAGGGTTAGGGTTAAGTATGGTTTTGTTAAGGATTAGGGTCAGGGTTAGGGTCAGGATTAGGGTTAAGTATGGTTTTGTTAAGGGTTAGGGTCAGGGTTAGGGTTAGGGTTAGGGTTAGGGTCAGGGTTAGGGTTAGGGTTAGGGTCAGGGTTAGGGTTAGGGTCAGGGTTAGGGTCAGGGTTAGGGTTAGGGTCAGGGTTAGGGTTAGGGTTAGGGTTAGTTAGGGTTTAGGGTTTGGGTTAGGGTTAAGTATGATTTGGTTAAGGGTTAGGGTCAGGGTTAGGGTTAGGGTTAGGGTCAGGGTTAGGGTTAGGGTTAGGGTCAGGGTTAGGGTTAGTAAAGTCATGGTTTGGGTAGTGTGAGGGGCCACCTAAAAATGTTGGAAAAAAACGCAAACGCGGTAAAAACGCGCTAAAAACGCATACAAACGCATAAAAACGCTGCGTTTTTTTCATGCATGCTCATAAAAATGCTTGAAAAAAACGCAGCAGTTGTATGCTTATGTATGCGTTTTTTCAATGCGTTTTTTTGCGGGAAAAACGCGCTGCAAAAAAAAGCAAGTGTGAAACTAGCCTTAGTGGACTAAAAGGAGGACTTAGTCCCTGGAGTAGCTCGCTGCTGACCAGCATGCTTTGCTATAGCTGGACCAGAGGTGGCAGTAGCAACCAAACCTACAGAGCTGGTCTGAGCAGAGTGCCTGGATCGATGAGTCTGCTGAGCAGCCTTCTCTGTGGCCGGAGAGGAATGGGAGACTGCCAAATGCAAGGCTCGGGATTCCTGCTGTGCAGCGACAGGAACCCGACGCCTAACAGTGACAGCCACTTTTACACAATAAAAACTATTTTATAGAAAAAAGAATTATTTTTGCATTACTTTATTCTGAGAGCTATAACTTTATAAGTTGATGGAGCTGTATGGCTGCTTGGTTTTTTGCAGGACAATTTGACATTTTCAGTGATACCATTATTATTTACATTTGTCTTTTTTATCGCGTTTTATTCCACTTCTTGTTTGACGGTATTGTCAGGAACACCGCACTGAACTTGCTCACTGAGCCAGTGTGCGTGTCCTGAGTAAAGCGAACTGTGCTCAACGATACCTGTGGAGCGGACAGCAGCCGAGTAGATGCGAACTTCAGAGCCGCAGGACCTGAAGCACGTGACTGCTAGGGGCGTGGCCTAAACTCCAGGGAGCTAGGAGCAGCAAGAGAACTCCTAGCAGGGTAACTGCGAGACAAAGTTACCAAGGGGCATAGACAGAGAGAATAGTCAGGACGTAGCCAATAAGTCACACACAGAGATAGCTGCAAGGTACAAGAGGGGCGAGCATTGAGTAGTCAGGTCACAGGCAATGAGTCATACACAGAGATAATATCGCAGTACAGAATCAACAGGCAAACTCACAATGGGAAACAGAGCCGGGTCAGAACCATATAAACAAGCTATAGCAACAAACAAGCACACGGGGGTCAGCACACTAGGCCATAGGCAAAAGTATAACTGGCAGGGATAGAAGCTTCCCAGGGGTTTAAGAAGCTCTCCCAGAACCAGAAAGAGGCCACCATCATTAACCCCATGTGTGCAGGTCAAAACCTGCATTGAGCTCCAGACATCAACCCCTGACGTGCAGCTCAAAAACCTGCACTGGGATTATGACAGGTATGATGATAAAGTATAGTTTTTTGCCTTGTTTTTTGTTTTTACAGTGTTCACAGAAGGGGTTAAGATATTTTTATAGGTCGGGTCGTTCCAGATACGGCGATACCAAATATGTGTACTTGTTTTGTCTATTTTTGTTTTTACTTAAATAAATGTATTTATTGGATTAATATTTTTTATTTTTATTTTTTTTGTCCAATCTGGCACAGGAGCGTGCTGAAGCTGTCAGGACTTTGACTTACAGCTCAGCCATCTTATCTAGTACAGGGGTGTGCTGAGCTGTCAGTGTGTTGACTGACAGCTCGACTATCCAATCTGAGACTGGGAGGCGTCAGCTGTCTCCAAGTGTTTATTACTACAGGTAATTGCCATGCTTCTTAACTAAGCTGTGTCTCCCAGAACTCTGCCAGACGTACATTCAGCTAGTGAGGTTTGTGCTTCCTGTGCCTTGAGTTCTGTATGCTTGATCTTTTGTTGCCTGACTTTGAACTTCATTCTGACCGTCCATCTGTTTAACCACTTCTGCTCTGATTGGTTATTCTCCTGGTACTCTTATGTCAGAATGTTACCTGACCATGCTTTTGTCACTTCCTTCTGTTTATGACGTACACTCCTGGCTACTGACCTTGGAATCCTTGACTATTCTGAGTCACGGCTTGACTGTGAGAAGTGACTAGGGTCACAATCAGAAGTACCTCTGACTCTCTATCTCTGGGGATAAGAAGCACCTGTGACTCTCTAACTCTGGGGATAAGAACCACCTGTGACTCTCTAACTCTGGGGATAAGAACCACCTGTGACCTGCTAACGCTAGGGATAAGAAGCACCTGTGACTCTCTAACTCTGGGGATAAGAAGCACCTGCAACTTTCTAACTCTGGGGATAAGAAGCACCTGTGACTCTCTAACTCTGGTGATAAGATCCACCTATGACTCTCTACCTGTGACTCTAACTCTGGAGATAAGAAGCACCTGTGTGTCAATATCTATGGGGATAAACTCCTGCAGGAGATTGTTCTGATGTGGCCGGTGTCCCACTTGCAACTGCAATGTGAGAAACTCGCGAGAGTCTCTCGCCTCAATACCCAACACTGCTGCTGGCGGTTTGGACCGGAGCATTCAGATGTATAGAAATACATGCAGCCGCACACTCTGGTCCCGAGTGCTGGCGGCAGTGCCAAATATTTAGAGGAGAGACTCGCGTTAGTTTCTCGTATTGCAATTGCAAGTGGGACACCGACCTATGCAGAATACTAAGAGGAGGAGACAGGTGCTACCCATCACTGCCATCGTCTGTACACAGTGGCGTAGCGTGGGGGGGGCGGGGGGGCGGTCCGCCCCAGGCGGCACGTGTGTGGGGGCGGCGCGGCAGCAGAAGCAATTCCTCTCCTCTGTGGGAGAAGCGCGGAGCCTGGACTCACTGACTGTACATTTCGGCCTGCGGGGCTGTGCAGTGAGGGGGTAATGTAATGCAGCCTCTTCCCACCCTTCCTCCATCCTTCTCCTCCGCCTATCGGGAGTCTCTGTACCCCTGCTACCTAGCAGCTTCTCCCTCCTCTCCGCCTGGACCCTCAGTGAGCAGCGCTGCGCTGGGCAGAGGCAGTGCTGACTTCAGCCCCGCTGCACTGGAGGACTGTCATGGTGGGATGGTCGCGACTGCCAGGAATGTGATGCACACAAGGAGCCATGTTAGGAAGAGCCGAGCAGTGAGCTGGTGAGTGCGGGGCTGGGGTAAGGTGGTCTGCGGCTGCCCCCGGCGGCCCTGTGTGCAGGCAGCTGTCATCCTCATCACAGGCTGCGCTGGGTGTGTGTCTGCCTCCATTGTGTGCAGTTATGTGCCACCAACACCGCTGCCTGTGTCTCACCATGTGCAGCAGCGAAAGGATCTGTGCATGCAGCCACACTGTGTGTGTGTGTATGTACACTTATGTGTGTGTGTGTGTATGTACACCTGTGTGTGTGTGTGTGTGTATGTACACCTGTGTGTGTGTGTATGTACACCTGTGTGTGTGTGTGTATGTACACCTGTGTGTGTGTGTGTGTATGTACACCTGTGTGTGTGTATGTCTGTGTGTGTATGTATACACCTGTGTGTGTGTGTGTACACCTGTGTGTGTATCCACCTATGTGTGTGTACACCTGTGTGTGTGTGTCTGTGTGTGTGTGTGTGTGTGTGTGTACACCTGTGTGTGTGTATCCACCTATGTGTGTGTACACCTGTATTTGTGTATGCCTGTGTGTCTGTGTGTGTGTGTACGCCTGTGTGTGTGTCTGTGTATATACACCTATGTGTGTGTGTATGCCTGTGTTTGTGTATGCCTGTGTGTGTGTATACACCTGTGTGTGTGTGTGTGTACGCCCGTGTGTGTGTATCCACCTATGTGTGTGTATGTACACCTATGTGTGTGTGTACACCTGTTTGTGTGTATCCACCTATGTGTGTGTATGTACACCTATGTGTGTGTACACCTGTTTGTGTGTATCCACCTATGTGTGTGTATGTACACCTATGTGTGTGTGTGTACACCTGTGTGTGTGTATCCACCTATGTGTGTGTATGTATACACCTGTGTGTGTGTACGCCTGTGTGTGTATCCACCTATGTGTGTGTACACCTGTGTTTGTGTATGCCTGTGTGTGTGTATACACCTGTGTGTGTGTCTGTGTGTGTGTATATACACCTATGTGTGTGTGTGTGTACGCCTGTGTGTGTGTCTGTGTGTGTGTGTGTGTATACACCTGTGTGTGTGTGTACGCCTGTGTGTGTGTGTCTGTGTATATACACCTATGTGTGTGTATGCCTGTGTGTGTGTGTGTCTGTGTGTGTGTGTATACACCTGTGTGTGTATACACCTGTGTGTGTGTACGCCTGTGTGTGTGTCTGTGTATATACACCTATGTGTGTGTATGCCTGTGTGTGTGTGTGTCTGTGTGTGTGTGTATACACCTGTGTGTGTGTACGCCTGTGTGTGTGTGTCTGTGTATATACACATATGTGTGTGTGTATGCCTGTGTTTGTGTATGCCTGTGTTTGTGTATGCCTGTGTGTGTGTGTCTGTGTGTGTGTGTATACACGTGTGTGTGTGTATACACCTGTGTGTGTGTGTGTGTGTGTGTGTGTATATACACCTATGTGTGTGTGTATGCCTGTGTGTGTGTGTCTGTGTGTGTGTATACACCTGTGTGTGTACACTCTGCGCATGTGACAGCACAGCAGCAGCTCTGCTTTCCTAGGTTTTCTGTCCCGTCCTGGCACCGTAGCAGCTGCAGAGGCTCCGCCCTATTGATGCTCCCGGGAGGAGGAAAGAATATGGCGGTGCTGCTGCCCCGGCTGGGAGCGAGAGGAAAAGGGTAGGACAGTACTGCACGGGGTGAGGTGGGATACTGGGGAGCATGGTATGGAGGCGATTTGTGGGAGAGGCTGCTGGGTGCACCGCGGCCATTACCGGAGAATGCACCACCAACATCTGTACGGGAGAAGCCACAGACAGCTGTCACATGCCACATAGACATCACACCACAGGTGTCCTAATACAATAATCATCCCCCATATAAGTGTTCTCGTACATCCCCCCATATATACGTGTCCTCGTACATCCCCCTATACGTGTCCTCGTACATCCCCCCCATATATACGTGTCCTCGTACATCCCCCATATCCATATATACGTGTCCTCGTACATCTCCCCCTATACGTGTCCTCGTACATCCCCCCATATACGTGTCCTCGTACATCTCCTCCCCATATATTTTCTGTTTTTTTCTGTCACATTATTAAAAATTATTATTAAAAAAAGCCATTAGGTCTTCATCCAGCATCATCAAGCTAATACATACATATATATAGAGAGAGAGAACTGCAAGAAGATGAAAGTCTAGAAATGTAGAAATAATAACAGCAGAGTTAGTAGCAGACTAAAAATTAGATCTTTGAGTGTAGTGTGGGCTCTCCTGATGCTTCCGGATTATCATCGACCAAAGGGGCGGCAAATTTTTCGACCGCCCCGGGCGCCACAAACAGTTGCTACACCACTGTCTGTACACCAAATGAGTATGTTCTAATATCAATGCAGCTTAAAGCAGACAAATAGAATGAGGAAAGTCAGGGGTTTGGAAGCCAATTAAATGCAATATTTTAAGATATATGAAGACAAACTCCTTACTAAAAAAGATTTGCAAAGTTCAACACTGGAAAAAAATTATTAAAAAAAAAGTTTAGCTATTCTTTAATTGTTTTGAGTCCTGCCCACAGTGTCCAAGCACTGGAGAAAAAATGTGGACACCATTCGATTTGGTTTGCCAAGGGGTAAGTTGATCACTGCGTTTTTTTCATTCTTAGGGTACCGTCAAATTTAGCGATGCACCAGCGATCCCGACAACGATATGACCCGGTCAGGATCGCTGGTGCATCACTAAGTGGTCGCTAGTGAGCTGCCAAACAGGCAGATCTCACCAGTGACGTAGCAGCGGTCGGCGGTCGTTACTTACTTGTCAGACGCGGCGATGAAGACGTCCTCCCGCCCGCGTCCATGTGTCGCTTTTCGGCACCAGCAGGAGGCCCAGCAGGAAGCGGCCGATGAGAAACGGCCCAGGACGTTCTCGCGCGATCAGCGATAGCCAGCGGGGGAGCCGGTCGGAGATAAGTATCACACATAGCGATATCGCTAGCAATATCGCTGCTGCGTCACAAAATCTGTGACACTTAAGCGATATCGCTAGTGATCTCGCTTAGTGTGACGGGGCCTTTAACCCTTGATGTAATTAGTTAGAGTTTCTTGGTGACTTATCATTAATGGTCAGTCTGTGAAAGTTGTTTCTTTGGTTGATAATACCATGAGTTAAAAGAGATCACTGATTGATCTCTAACTTCTTGACTCTTTGGGGCTTCAATTTCAATTTATGTTATGCAGAACTGCCATTTGGCATACAAATATTCACAAAAATTGCATCCAACATTGACTGAGAAGTCCAAAATTCCAAACCAAATTTTTGCTTTGTTTACATATATCTTGTCTTCTGATGGCATCCAAAATCAAATTGTATCACAAACGTCATTTGAAATCCATCTTAAAATGGTCTTAAAGCTTTTTATAATTTGCTACGATGCACCATCATCCTCTAAAAACCTCATAAAAATATTGTGCTATTTCTCTGTTTTGGGGAAATTTTTCTGGATCATATGCTAAGGATGTGGAAGAAGTAGTTGACCCTACTAATCAGGTAAGTTATTTTTTTTTTAAGTACACATAAGTTGGGCCATCATTTCTCCCAGTTTGATGAAGGATATTTAGGGAAAAGATTGGGTAAAGTGGCCATGTTGTTTATCAGTTCCTCCCGGATAAATAATAAGGATAAAGTTGATAAATAGATCCTGTTATGGATTATCCGGAGCTGTAGACTTCATGACTCCTTGAGTCACTGATTGACCACAGCACATGATGTAACTATTTCTAAATGCAGCCTCCAGCCTGGTCAGACAAAGATCCAAGGTCTACTGAGACCAGATATCCAGGTCTGCAAGACATTGCTCTCCCTTTCATCTCTATGTATGTTACACCGCTCCGCCATACTCACCCGGCCTCCGCTCCCACGCCGCAGTCGCCCACCGCTCCCACGCCGCAGCCTCTCTCCTCCCGACGGCCGCGGCGGTCACCTGAGACAGACCCGCGACCGATGCCTTCCCTGCATGCTATGCGCATGCGCCATAGGCCGCGGCCGCGCCTCCTTCCTGCTTCTTATGCTCCGGCTGTGCCCTGACCCGGAAGCACATTTGGACCAATGGCTGACCAGACGGGGCCATATCAGGCCGCTTCCCCCTGAGGGAGGCGCCTGATCGTTGTGTTTCCTGACACTCTGGCCTCGTTCCATCGTGCACACTCTGCTCCTGCAGTTCCTGTCTCGGCTGCTCCTCACAGCAGCTTCTCAGTCCTGCTACCCGTGTTCCTGTCGTCCTACTCCAGTCCTGCCTTGTGTTCCTGCCGTCCTACTCCAGTCCTGCCTTCACTGTTCCTGCCGTCCTACTCCAGTCCTGCCTTGTGTTCCTGCCGTCCTACTCCAGTCCTGCCTTCACTGTTCCTGCCGTCCTACTCCAGTCCTGCCTTGTGTTCCTGCCGTCCTACTCCAGTCCTGTCTTCAGTGCTCCTGCCGTCCTACTCCAGTCTCAGTCTTACTCCGGTCCATCCTGAGCCGCCCCTCTCGGTACCGGCTACCGTGGTACTCGAACCCCTGGGCCTGCTCCTAACGGTCCCTGTATAGGGGTCGGTTCCACCTGGCAGCTCGCCCGGGGTCCCTCGGTGCCACGGTCCAGAGGGTCCACTCTCGGAGCTCCCGCTCCTGACCACCCACGCTAACAGTACGATCAGGCCATGGACTCCGCCGGTACTACGGCTGCTACCCAGAAAGAGTTGCTATTCCTACGGGAGAATCAGGGACGCATTATGTCAATCATGAAGTCGATGGACACCCGTTTGTCGGCCTTACAGGTGGCCGATCCTGGAAATGCCACTCAGCTGGCCAGTCTCCAACAGGAGCTGGGCCAGCAGCAAGATACTCAAACCCACATTTTGTCCTACATGGCCTCCTTTGATAGTCGCTTGTCGGCCCTCCAGGCTGCCGCTGCAGTGCCGACTCCTCCCCCTGCGTCTGCTGCTCATCCGACGCCCCGCCTCGCCAAGCCGCCTCGTTTCACCGGGGATCCCAAGCTCTGTAGGGGGTTCTTAAATCAGTGTAGTCTCCACTTTGAATGGCTGCCACAGCAATATCCCTCGGACCGGGCCAAAGTGGCCTTCATCATGTCCCATCTGGAGGGAGAGGCCCTTTCTTGGGTAAACCCGCTCTGGGAACGTGACGACCCGGTCGTTTCGAGTCTCCCGGTTTTCCTGGATACGTTTCGTAAGGTTTTCGATGAGCCAGGCCGGTTAGCCTCTCTCACTGAGTCACTCTTTAACTTACACCAGGGCTCTCTCACGGTCGGACAGTACGCTATTCGCTTTCGCACTATTTCCTCTGAGCTCGGCTGGAATAACGCAGCTTTGGTGGGGGCATTCTGGCGCGGTCTTTCTAGTAAAATAAAGGATGAACTCGCTGGTCGAGATACCCCGTCCACCTTAGAGGACCTTATCTCGCTGGCTACCCGCATTGACCTGCGCTTCCTGGAGCGCGCTCGGGAGTCAGTGAGAGACAGGCGCTCCTCCAGGTCAGTTCCTCCTTTCACTCAGTCGGCCAGCTCACGTTCAGTCGGATCTTCTTCCCTCTCTTCGGGTGAGCCCATGCAGATAGATCATCTCAGGTTGGCCGAGTTACGTCAGAGAGAGAGACGGGCACAAGGTCTGTGCCTCTATTGCGGTCATTCGTGACACTATATCCGCACCTGTCCTAAGAGGCAGGGAAACGACTCCACCTAGGTCAGGTAAGAGAGGCCTTCCTAGGTGATGATGATGATTCCTTTCAACCCCTTACGATTTCTGTGCTTTTGGTTTCAGGAGGGAGGCGTGGTTCCGAGGTGGCCTACGTGGATTCGGGCTCAGCGGGTAACTTCATTCGGCCGGAAGAGGTAGACAAATACCAAATTCCTGTAGTCACTCTATCTAACCCAATTCAGATTGCCACCGTGGATGGCAAACCGCTACAGGTGACCATCACCTTGGTCACTGAAGAGGTGGAATTGCAAATCGGAGCCTTACATCGAGAGAAGATAGCCTTTTACGTTTTACCTAAGCTCTCTCACGCCATTCTACTCGGTCTTCCATGGTTAAGGACTCATCAGCCTGTTCTCGACTGGTCTTCTGGGGAGATACTCCGCTGGGGGCACCCGTGCCAAGCTCGCTGTCTGACTCCTGTCCGCCTGGCGGCCGCTCCACGGTCACCTCCAGACCTCCCGGGTCTTCCTCCAGCTTACAGCTCCTACGCCGATGTTTTTGATAAGAAGGAAGCAGAGGTCCTCCCTCCACACCGGCCGTTTGACTGCCCAATTGAACTTGTTTCTGGTTCAACCCCCCCAAGGGGCAGAATCTACCCTCTGTCTCCCGTGGAGACCACCGCCATGTCCGAGTACGTCCGAGAGAACCTCGCCAAAGGCTTTATACGGAAATCCTCTTCGCCCGCGGGAGCCGGGTTCTTCTTCGTCAAAAAGAAGGACGGGACTCTACGGCCATGCATTGACTATAGGGGCTTGAATGAGATTACCATCAAAAACAGGTACCCTCTTCCACTCATTCCGGAACTGTTTGACCGTCTCAGAGGGGCTCGGGTCTTTACCAAGCTGGACCTCAGAGGAGCCTACAATCTGGTCCGTATCCGTGCAGGTGACGAGTGGAAGACCGCTTTCAACACTCGAGATGGCCATTACGAGTACCTGGTCATGCCCTTCGGTCTTTGCAATGCTCCTGCAGTCTTTCAAGAGTTCGTCAACGAGATCTTCCGGGATCTCTTGTACTCCTGTGTGGTCGTGTACTTAGACGACATCCTCGTCTTCTCGCCGGACCTCTCGTCCCACAGAAAGAGTGTCCGCCTGGTGCTTCAGCGTCTTCGGGAGAACCGTCTGTATGCAAAGATCGAGAAATGTCTCTTCGAACAGACCTCTCTGCCATTTCTGGGATACATTATCTCCGACGCTGGTCTAAGGATGGATCCCGAGAAGTTGTCTGCCATCCTCAAATGGCCTCGCCCCGTCGGATTAAAGGCGATACAACGATTCCTCGGGTTCGCCAACTATTACCGGCAATTTGTCTCCCACTTCTCTGCGATCACAAGACCCATTTCTGTGCTCACCCGTAAAGGGTCTACTTCCAAGGATTGGTCTCTTGAGGCAGAGGAGGCCTTTCTGTCCCTAAAACGGGCTTTCTCCACGGCTCCGGTCCTGCATCGCCCTGAGAGCGATCGACCTTTTGTACTCGAGGTGGACGCTTCCTCGACTGGTGCCGGGGCGGTGCTGTCCCAGAGAACCGCCTCCGGTCGCCTGCACCCTTGTGGCTTCTTCTCGAAGGCCTTTTCTCCATCCGAGTGTAACTACTCGATCGGTGACCGGGAACTTTTGGCCATCAAGTTGGCCTTGGAGGAATGGCGCCACCTCCTGGAAGGAGCTGTCCATCCTTTTGTCATCTTCTCGGACCACAAGAATCTGGCCTATCTCCAGTCTGCCCAGAGACTAAACCCTCGCCAGGCCAGATGGTCTTTATTTTTTGCCCGATTTGATTTCGAGCTCCGATTCCGTCCCGGCAGCAAGAATTCCAAAGCCGACGCCCTGTCCAGGGTCTTCCAACCACACGAATCCACGGAGGAACCGTCACATATCATTGATCCCACTAGGATCATCACCGTGGCTCCAGTGAACTGGCTTACTCCTCCGCCTGGCAAGACGCTTGTGCCAGAGAATCTCAAGCAAAAGGTTCTTCTATGGGGGCACTCCTCCAAACTGGCCGGCCACGCCGGAACTAAGAAGACCCTTGATCTTATCAAACGTCACTACTGGTGGCCCTCACTTCGCCAAGATGTACTCGATTTTGTGGCTTCTTGTCCATCCTGTGCAAAGAACAAGGTACCACGGAGATCTCCGTCTGGCTTGTTGCTTCCGTTGCCTGTCCCTACGGTTCCTTGGGAGAACATCGCCATGGATTTCATCACCGACCTACCCTGCTCTGCGGGCTGCTCAGTCATTCTGGTGGTGGTGGATCGTTTTTCCAAGATGGCTCACTTCATCCCTCTGCCCGGTCTTCCCTCAGCACCGGAGCTGGCCGAGATCTTCATTCATCAAGTCTTCAGGCTTCATGGACTACCTTCGACGCATTGTGTCTGACCGAGGGGTTCAGTTTACCTCCAAGTTCTGGCGTTCGCTTTGTAAGCTTATGAACGTTTCCCTCGACTTCTCCTCAGCCTACCATCCACAGTCCAACGGACAAGTAGAGCGTACCAACCAGACGCTTACGGGATACTTACGCCACTTCTCTAACGCCCACCAGAACGATTGGGTCAGCTTACTCCCCTGGGCAGAGTTCGCTTATAACAACCATGCTGGTGAGTCTTCGGCCAAGTCTCCGTTTTTCATTGTTTTTGGCAGACATCCTGGTGTCCCTCTTCCGATAACCCCTGCCTCTGAGGTACCCGCGGCCAATGCCTTATCCTCGGAATTTTCTAAGATTTGGGCTGAGACCAACACATCACTCAAGAGATCCGCTGATCAGATGAAGAACTATGCAGACAAAAAGAGGTTGGATTCTCCTCCGTATCGTGTTGGCGACAAGGTCTGGCTCTCCTCCAAATTCGTCCGACTAAAACTGCCCTCCTACAAGTTGGGTCCACGCTACATCGGTCCGTTTGAAATTCTGGGACGTATTAACGAAGTTGCCTACAAATTGAGGTTGCCTGCTTCGCTCCGGATCCCGAACACCTTTCACGTCTCTCTCCTGAAGCCTGTGGTGCTGAATCGTTTCCATTCCTCGCTTGATCTTGGTCCTCAGCCGGTGGGTGCCGACAACGTTTTTGAAGTGCAGGACATCCTCGCTGTGAAAAGGGTTAGAGGTAGGACTTTCTTTCTCGTTGATTGGAAGGGCTTTGGTCCTGAGGAGAGATCCTGGGAGCCTCGGGAGAATATTAATGCTCCCCGTATCCTCAAGAGGTTTCTTGTTAATCTCCGGGGGGGGCGGCTTAGGGGAGGGGGTACTGTTACACCGCTCCGCCATACTCACCCGGCCTCCGCTCCCACGCCGCAGTCGCCCACCGCTCCCACGCCGCAGCCTCTCTCCTCCCGACGGCCGCGGCGGTCACCTGAGACAGACCCGCGACCGATGCCTTCCCTGCATGCTATGCGCATGCGCCATAGGCCGCGGCCGCGCCTCCTTCCTGCTTCTTATGCTCCGGCTGTGCCCTGACCCGGAAGCACATTTGGACCAATGGCTGACCAGACGGGGCCATATCAGGCCGCTTCCCCCTGAGGGAGGCGCCTGATCGTTGTGTTTCCTGACACTCTGGCCTCGTTCCATTGTGCACACTCTGCTCCTGCAGTTCCTGTCTCGGCTGCTCCTCACAGCAGCTTCTCAGTCCTGCTACCCGTGTTCCTGTCGTCCTACTCCAGTCCTGCCTTGTGTTCCTGCCGTCCTACTCCAGTCCTGCCTTCACTGTTCCTGCCGTCCTACTCCAGTCCTGCCTTGTGTTCCTGCCGTCCTACTCCAGTCCTGCCTTCACTGTTCCTGCCGTCCTACTCCAGTCCTGCCTTGTGTTCCTGCCGTCCTACTCCAGTCCTGTCTTCAGTGCTCCTGCCGTCCTACTCCAGTCTCAGTCTTACTCCGGTCCATCCTGAGCCGCCCCTCTCGGTACCGGCTACCGTAGTACTCGAACCCCTGGGCCTGCTCCTAACGGTCCCTGTATAGGGGTCGGTTCCACCTGGCAGCTCGCCCGGGGTCCCTCGGTGCCACGGTCCAGAGGGTCCACTCTCGGAGCTCCCGCTCCTGACCACCCACGCTAACAATGTACAACTTCCCCCTTCTTCCACCACCCGTTTGTCTACTTTTCACCAGGCTAACACCCACTATATCACCGCCAACTGTGTCAGAGGCCGAAGAGGTCTCATTCCTCTGGACCCTTCTGTGAGGTCATTTTTTTGGATCTCCTACCTCCCCCACCCCAGACTATTCATCATTGAATATTAAACCATGAAAGTGTCTCTAAACAGACTGATGTTTAGATAATGGACAGTCAAATTTTCGCTGTGTTTATTTGAATAATACGGTTTAGTGCTTTGGAAAACATTAATACCATGCCGTGAAATGCTTATATTAACTTTATTTATACAGTTCTATAAACCTGAGGAATGCAGAATGATGGGATGTAAAAGACAGGGAAAATAAAGGTCATATTTTGTATACATTTCTCATAAATACTACTGTTGCAACCAAAATTATGCAACCCCACTGAAAATTAGGTTCTTTACAATTCAACCCAAAATGGCACTCTCATTTGGGAGGTCACTTCCATGTGTAAATTGACCTGAAGACATTCGGAAACGTGATGTCGGGATCCCTCAGATACTTCTTTCATCCAAAGGACAAGCAGTCCTTTGTCAGCAAGCAGTTAATCCTGAATGCTATCTCTGTGTTTTCAACTCTGCAAGCTTCTATATGGTAACCAGCTTTTCCAATCTCTGCTCTGAATCCACTCCTGAGTCTCCATTCAATGTCAGCAAGCAGTTAATCCTGAATGCTATCTCTGTGTTTTCAACTCTGCAAGCTTCTATATGGTAACCAGCTTTTCCAATCTCTGCTCTGAATCCACTCCTGTGTCTCCATTCAATGTCAGCAAGCAGTTAATCCTGAATGCTATCTCTGTGTTTTCAACTCTGCAAGCTTCTATATGGTATATAGTTTTTTTTCAACTTACTCTGCTTGTCCCCTTATGTTGTGAGGTCAAGAAACTTTTCAAAGTGCTTTATGATCCATGTAGTGCTGGACATGTGTTTATTTGACCACAACATTTTATTGGGTCCTGGTGTCTCAATTTAGTGTGATTGATTAACGAGAAGAGAGAGAGCCCAAAAAAAAAAAAAAGTTCTAAGTCTTATCCTCCTATATATTCAGACATAGCTTGGGGATAGCATTTATGCAGGGGGCATTTATGCACACTTTATCCAAGTACAATTTATCAAAGTACTGGCAGTTATAACATGGCAGTTAGACAGGGCAGGAGACAGGTAAGACATTTATATACATCTACTCCCTGTACATTTGGAGGACAACAAATATATACCATATGCATTTGTGTAATTTTAATCCTGGCCGCTGCATTCACAAACATCAACCGCCCTAGCATTAACTCTCTACACTCCATCCACATTGGCCCCTCGCTTCTTTCCTCTCCTATGTATAGCACTCATGCTCTTTTCACGTTGTTAAACTGCACAGATCCAGTCAGTCCCACCATTCAACATCAGAGACGCTCTCACAAATCACTTAACCATCTGCTCACTCTTTCTATCCTCCTTCTCCTAGTCGCAGGAGACATTGCTCCCAACCCTGGTCCCCCATGTTATAGAAAGTCAAACCTCCCGACTGCTACACTCAGAAACCCCTCTAATCTTATTAATATTCCCTGCATGCCATCTGTCTCTCTTAATTGTGCACTTTGGAATTCTCGCTCAGTGTGTAACAAACTCTCCTTCATTCATGACTTTTTCCTTTCTAATTCTCTTAACCTCCTGGCTCTTACTGAAACCTGGATCCAGCAGTCAGACACTACCGCTGCTGCTCTTTCATACGGGGGGCTTCACTTCTCTCATACCCCAAGATCAGACAATAGAGCTGGTGGAGGCGTTGGTCTGCTCCTATCACCAAAATGTACCTTTCAGGTTATCCCTCAAGTACCCTCACTTGTCTTCCCTTCTTTTGAGGTCCATGCCGTCAGACTCTACACCCCCTTCTCCATGCGAGTGGCGGTGGTGTATCGTCCTCCCGGCCCCTCCCATCAGTTCCTGGATCATTTTGCCACTTGGCTTCCACATTTTCTCTCCTGTGACATCCCTACCCTCATCATGGGTGATTTCAACATCCCCATTGCTCTTCCCCTCTCCCCATCTGCTACTCACCTTTTATCTCTAACCTCCTCATTTGGCCTTTCGCAGCTTACTAATTCTCCAACGCATGAAGACGGAAACTCCCTCGATTTGGTCTTCTCTCGGCTTTGTGCAGTGGATGATTTTGCAAACTCCCCTCTCCCGCTCTCTGACCACAATCTTCTTTCATTCTCTATCAAGAACTGCCAGGCTCCTCAGGTCACCCCCACTGTCCATACTTATAGAAACATACAGGCCATTAACACCCAGAAACTTACGAAGAACTTGCAGTCTTCATTGGCCCCTATCTCCTCCCTCTCATGTCCTGATTCTGCATTGAAGCATTACAATGAAACACTTCAAAGTGCCCTGGATGAATTTGCACCCCCTATAAATAGAACACCACAACGCAGACGGCGACAACCCTGGCACACGGTGCAAACACGTTTCCTGCAGCGGTGCTCCAGGTGCGCCGAACGTCTGTGGAGAAAATCCAATCTACCCGAAGATTTCATCCATTTTAAGTTTATGCTTAGAACATACAACACTGCCCTTCACCTCTCCAAACAAACCTATTTCAACACCCTCATCACCTCACTGTCCAATAACCCGAAACGTCTCTTTGACACTTTTCATTCTCTACTCAATCCAAGAGTACAGGCCCCAACCACGGAGCTCCGAGCTGACGATCTGGCCAATTACTTTAAAGAAAAAATTGACCAGATTCGACAGGAATTTATCTCCCAATCACCTCATACCATGCACCGTCCTCCCTCCCCCACTGCATCTAACTCACTCTCTGATTTTGAACCAGTCACAGAAGAAGAAGTAAGCAGGCTCCTTGCATCTTCTCACCCAACTACTTGCACCAGTGACCCATTTCCGTCACAGCTCCTTCAGTCCCTTTCCCCTGCTGTCACCCCTCACCTAACTAAAATATTTAACCTCTCTCTCTCTTCTGGTATTTTTCCCTTCTCATTTAAGCATGCCATCATACATCCACTACTTAAAAAACCATCCCTCGACCAAAACTGTGCCGCTAACTATAGACCTGTCTCTAATCTTCCCTTCATCTCTAAACTCCTGGAACGCCTGGTCCACTCCCGTCTTATCCGCTATCTCTCAGAAAACTCTCTTCTCGACCCTCTCCAATCCGGTTTCCGCTCTTTACACTCCACTGAAACTGCCCTCACTAAAGTCTCTAATGATCTGCTAACAGCTAAATCAAATGGTCATTACTCCATGCTAATTCTCTTGGATCTCTCTGCAGCATTCGACACTGTGGATCATCAGCTCCTCCTCACTATGCTCCGTTCCATTGGCCTCAAGGATACCGTTCTCTCCTGGTTCTCCTCCTATCTCTCCGACCGCTCCTTTACTGTATCTTTTGCCGGTTCCTCCTCCTCTCATTTTCCCCTTACTGTTGGGGTCCCCCAAGGATCGGTTCTAGGTCCCCTCCTCTTCTCCTTGTACACTGCCCCTATTGGTCAAACAATCAGTAGATTTGGTTTCCAGTACCATCTCTATGCTGATGACACCCAATTATACGCTTCTTCTCCTGACATCACGCCAGCCTTTCTAGAAAACACCGGCGATTGTCTAAACGCTGTGTCTAATATCATGTCCTCACTATATCTGAAACTGAACCTGTCAAAGACTGAACTCCTGGTGTTTCCTCCCTCTATTAATGTACCTATACCCGACATTGCCATTTCTGTGTGTGGTTCCACTATTACTCCCCAGCAACAGGCCCGCTGTCTTGGGGTCATACTTGATTCCGAGCTTTCCTTTGCCCCCCACATTCGATCACTGGCTCGCTCTTGTCATCTGCACCTCAAAAACATTTCTAGAATTCGACCTTTTCTTACCTTTGACTCTGCAAAAACTCTTACTGTTTCTCTTATTCATTCTCGTCTCGACTATTGTAACTCTCTTCTAATCGGTCTCCCTCTTACCAAACTCTCCCCCCTCCAATCTGTCTTGAATGCTGCAGCCAGGATCATATTCCTCACCAATCGTTACACTGATGCCTCTACCTTGTGCCAGTCATTACACTGGCTACCCATCCACTCCAGAATTCAGTATAAACTTATTACCCTCACTCACAAAGCCCTCCATGGCTCAGCACCACCCTACATCTCCTCCCTTGTTTCAGTATACCACCCTACCCGCGCCCTCCGTTCTGCTGATGACCTGAGATTAGCATCCTCAATAGTCAGAACCTCCCACTCCCGTCTCCAAGACTTTACACGTGCCGCACCAATTCTTTGGAATGCACTTCCCAGGTCAATACGATTAGTCCCCAATCCCCTCAATTTTAAGCGTGTCCTGAAAACGCATTTATTCAGACTGGCCTACCACCCCAACACATTAACCTAATCTATCCCTGTGTGGCAGAGCCAAAAGTTTTACCATAACCAGGTTCCCCGCATCATGTTCCCACATGCTTTATGCCTCCATTAGCCCTCTGTGTCTGTACTGTTACACACTTAACATTATAACTGGTCCATACAATTCAGGGTAACTGTTACCACCTACCTTTCATGTCTCCCTCTTTCCTCATAGACTGTAAGCTTGCGAGCAGGGCCCTCTTTCCTCTTGGTATGTGTTATAATCTACTGTATGTGATTATTGTTATGCTGTAATGTCTATTGTCTGTACAAATCCCCTCTGAAATGTAAAGTGCTGCGGAATATGTCGGCGCTATAAAAATAAAATTTATTATTATTATTATTATTAAAGGACCGATGTTCTTGGGTGTAGGACACCATATGTCTCTAATTGATTGCCCCGTCGAGAAGAATTACACAGACACAAGCTGTATGATACAACTCGGGATGCCTGCTGAGCGCCTCTGCCCCCTCAGTCAAGCTTTCCCCTTTTATGATAAAGAATTTAGATATTTACAGACATGCGCAATAAAGAAAAGAAAAATAGTTACACAACTTGTTCTTCTACAACAGCTTTGCCATGTAAGCAGGAAATATTTGACCTTGGTTCACAAGGGAAAATGGCTGAGTCATATCCCTGAAGAAAAAATAATGTCCAGCAGATTTTATTTAACTCATTCAGTTCTTATCATTCCCCCCTTTGACATCTTCATTTTCCACAATCTGGAACACTGGATCCTGCAACAACAGCGTATAGTGGCTCGTTCACCAGGTACTATCCCAGGCCGACGGGTTGCCCAAGGGAGACAGGTCTTCTACCTTCTCCATCCCCCAGATACTGAAGCCACGTCCATCATTGCAAGAGTACGCTCCTTCATGCCAGAAATGAGATGTCAACCTAGGACTCAAAGGAATAATAGTTAAATTCTTGTTGTTTACAGTCAAACTTCCTTTTCTATTTCTACATCTTTTCCTGCATACAGAGATACACCAAAAAACAAGTTTCAATAGCACATATATTATAAGGAGACAAACGGCAATACGTAATAAACTTAGTATAATCCCAGCTATCCAGCCTCCAATACCCTTAAACCAATTAGCTGGATTAAGAAAGGAGAAAGTGTCTGACCACCAACTATCTTTAGTACGATCATTGTCTTTATCATACTGATCTCTAAGTCTTTGAACATCCTCTATTTTTAATTTTAACTTTATAGTACTGTTGGGATCTATATAATGACAGCAAGCGGGTCCGATGACCTGACACATACCACCTTGCGCTGCCGTTAAATAATCTAGTACTATAGTATGTTGATTAGTGACTATAATAAGCTGATTTTGGACAGCAACAGTGGTGTTCAGTATATCCAGTATATCCCAGATTTGATCATCCAAATAATCTGTAGCCCTAACCAATTTATCCCACATTTGAGTAATCATAGGATAAATAAAAATAGAGCTGACAATTTTATTGGTCACACTCATCTGCACTATATGTGGTCTCCCAGAGAGGCGAGGTGTATTGTCAGCGGCTCTTTTGTATAACGTGTGTTTAGGTATGCTCTGAGTATTCAACTGGTCGATCGGAATAACAAAAGTAGCTGGAGTCAAACGACCCAGAGTACAAGCACCTCTTACCCCTACTACCCCTACATACCCAGAACATGTCACTAGGTAAGTCCCATAGGGCTGAATGTTGTAATACCAGTCTATGCACTAAATCGATGAATGCAGATGCATTCTGGAGCATGCACCAAGGTGGGGATTGTCCTAAGGGACTACAATAACCTGCATCAGGATTTCCACAAGGAGAGGTTCCCTTCTCATATCCAGAGGACTCGTTACAAGGCATATTACCGGGAACTTCAATACAAGTTTCGCTAGTGCCCTGGGGAAATAAATTGGAATATTCCCATGACATATTATGTAACCTTCTCTCTAGCAGCATTGGTTTGAAGGCATCAGTAGAGTGAGAAGTTACATTAAAACTAACTTGTAGACCATATGTTGGAACTTGCCCCAGGTAGGTTAACCGAGTTCTATTCCTGGGTACCCAAACCCCTCCTTTATATGCCAAATATTGAAGGTGTGTACTACTTCCTGAAAGGTTACCCTGCCACCAAGGGTATCCTACCCATCCCACAATGGGTATACCAACAGTCATATTCCATAACTTCACATTATTTGTGGCATTATTAGCAAGTGTATCAGAACAATTAGTCCAGGCAAATAACTCTTCAGGTGGAACAGGAATAAACAGAAACGGAATACTTGTGGCTGATACTGGTGAATACGTGCAGATCCAGCAATCTGCTGGAGACTGAGTGTCATTTGACCAGTCTTTCAGTAATTTTTCATGATGTTGTATAAACTTATTATTCAAGGACATTGGAGAATTTAAACTGTCCCACGCAGCTACTATCATTAATATAGACAATGCAGAAAAACCAAACCAAAGCATTATACACTCTTATGTATTGCTAACTCCTGTGGCTAGTTTGCAATGTGATGCGTGGATCCAGGTTGGTCGTCCTTCCAACTTAACAGAAGTAGGCGTTGTTAGGAGTACTTGGTAAGGTCCTTGGTATCGGGGTTCAAGCGTCTTTCTGGAATGTTTTTTGACATATACGTAATCACCGGGTTGCAAGCAGTGAGTTCCTTCCACACTGTCTGGATCTGGAATGGAAGACTAGAGAATGCATTTGAGTTAAATGCTTTTGCAACTGGATCACATAATTCATCAAATTATCCACATTAAGTGTTAAGACCTGTTGGTAGTACAACCCTGTGTTTGGTGGTCTTCCAAACAATATCTCGAAGGGTGACAGTTTTCCCCGTAGGTGTGTATCTTACTGAGAATAATGCTAATGGGAGACACTCTGGCCATGGTCTACGGGTCTGTTCCATGGTTTTCTGTATTTTTAATTTTAGTGTCCCATTCATTCTTTCTACCTTCCCTGAACTCTGTGGGTGGTAGGGTGTATGGAACGCCTGTTCTACACCTATCATTTGCATTACATTTTGCATTACCTCAGCAGTAAAGTGTGTACCTCTGTCTGATTCGATTGTTTCAGGTACACCGAATCGTGGTACTAGTTCCATCACTAGTCTCTTTGCAGTGGCTCGAGCTGTGGCCGTTTTCACTGGGTAGGCTTCTGGCCATCCGGAGAACATGTCAACACACACCAGAACATACTCATATGGTCCACTTCTGGGGAGTTGAATGTAGTCGATTTGTAGTCTCTGAAAAGGATATAACGGCCTAGGACTGTGTTTCCGTGGAGTCTTTACCACTTGTCCAGGATTGTGTGCTAGGCATATGGGTCAGGTGGTACAGTGTAGCTGCGCCACCTTCCCAAACCCGGGAGCAATCCAATCGTTCGTGACTAGGCGTGTCATTCCATTGGCGGACATGTGAGTTGGAAGATGAACTGCTTCTGCCATTCTTGGGTACAAAACCCTAGGCAGGCAGTACTTCTGATCTTTCTTCCATATTCCGTTCGTTTTTTCGGCACCCATCTTCTCCCAAGTTTCCTTGTCCGTCTGGGCGGAATCTTCTTGGAACTTTTGTAAGTCTGTAAACAATCCTGATGCATCTTGGTGCACTATGTTTACCTTTTCTGGAGTCCCCAAGGCAGCTTGTTTCGCCGCCTCGTCTGCTTTTTCGTTGCCTTTTGCTTCCATGTTGTCCTTTCTGGTGTGTGCTGGCACCCTCATAACGGCTACCCCCTGTGTCTGGGCCACATTCTCGAGGATTTCTCTGATCAGTGTGGCATGTTTTATGGGTGTTCCTGCTGCTGTCATGAAACCCCTTGTGCGCCACAAAACCCCAAAATCATGTACTATCCCAAAGGCATATCTTGAGTCAGTGTAGATATTTGCTGTTTTTCCTTTGGAAAATTTTAATGCCTCATTCAGAGCTGTTAGTTCAGCTTCTTGTGCAGACATATGGGGTGGAAGTGCCTTTGCTACAATAGTCTCATGTGGTGACACCACAGCATATCCTGTGTGGAATTTTCCACTCTCATCGGCATATCTGCTGCCATCCACAAAAAGCACAAAGTCTGGATTTGACAATGGTGTGTCAGTGACATTGGGCAAGCCAATAACTTCTTGCTGCATCAGTTCTATGCAATCATGTTCAACCTCGTATGAAGGCTCAAAAGAAAGTGATAATGTGTTCTCATCTACATCCCCCCCGTCAGAATCTGCAATTGGCAACAGTGTAGCCAGATTCAAATTCTGAGTTTTGGTAAACGTAACATTAGGAGGCATGAGTAAAGCACATTGCAATCTGAGTTGTCGAGCCATAGAAATATGTTTAGAAGAAACCTGATTCAGGATACCGTATATATCATGTGTGGTACAGACAGTTAATGGATTGTCCAATACGATATCAGAAACTTTGTCAAGTAGTAATGCAATTGCAGAAACTGCTCTAACACAGGATGGTGTTCCTTGTGCTACAGAGTCTAATTTGGCAGAATAGTATGCAAGAGGTCTATTCTTTTTGTCATGTTTCTGTGTCAAAATGCCAGTAGCATGCCCTCTGATTTCAGCGGCCATTAGTTGAAAAGGTATATCATAGTTGGGTATACCTAATGCTGGGGCTGATACTATGGCCTTCTTTAGATACTGAAATGAGGTCCGTGCAATATCAGTCAATTGGAAAGGTGTTGTGTTGATGCAATCATACAGTGGCTGCATGTGTTCACTAGCATGTATGACCCATTGGCGGCAAGAAGAAACCAAACCCAAAAAGGCTCTCAGCTGTTTGTGAGTTGTCGGTTCTTTTATCTGGGTGACAATTGTGATTCTGTCATTAGTTAGGTGTCGGGTACCATGAGATAGACAATGCCCTAAAAATATGACTTTTGGTTGACAGAACTGTAATTTCTCTCTGTTGACCTTACATCCGTTATCTGATAGAAACATCAATAGTGATAGTGTATGGATTTTACAATTAGTCTCATCAGGTGCACAAAGCAATAGGTCATCCACATATTGTAAGAGCACAATATCAGGTGGGTGTGGCCAGCCGGCCAACACAGACTGCAATGCTTGCGTGTACAATGTGGGTGAATGCTGCATGCCCTGCGGTAGTCTGGTCCAGGCATATTGTTTGCCCTTAAATGTAAAAGTGAACAAATGCCAACAGCTTTTGTGGAGGGGCACTGAGAAAAATGCGTTCGACAAATCAATCACTGAAAAACATTTCGATTGACTAGGGATTTTTGCCAATAGCGTGTGCGGGTTAGGCACCACTGGTGTCAGAGGGACAAGGATTTTATTTATTTCTCTCAGATCATGTACCATGCGGTATTTTGGGGCATCACTTGGTCCTCCTTTCTTTTTGACGGGATTCTGAAAGGAGATCTGGAGTTATTACCTTGTCATTGACCACCGAAGAGGTTGCTCCGGTGTCTACTAGAAAGGGCACCTTTTTTCCATTGACTTGAATTTTAACTACTGGTTCCTTAGAGTCAAGTTGCATTCTAATTGCACCTAGTCAGTCAGTTGTTTCCTCCCTTCTAGACTGAGATTCCCTATCTGCTTTTCTCTTGCGGCAATCTCTCTGGAAATGACCGGGCTTTTTACAGTAATGGCAAGTAAAAGTCCTTCTCCTTGCTCCCCCTGTTGAGCCTTCTGAATCTTGTGTGAAAAATACTTTCCCTTTTTCTTTTTTGTTTTCCTGTAAGTCCATTTCAATTCCCATGGCTCTCTGCCTCAGACCATGGGCGTCATCTGCTGACCTCCAATCAGGAGTACAATTTTTCAACTTCAATTTTACCTCTGATGTTAACCCATCTACAAAGGATTTAGCAAGCAGTCTCTGTACCCCCGGACTTGTTAGATCCAGTCCTTCATCGCTAAATCCCATTTCTAGTGTCTGATAAAAATCAGCTACTGTTTGTCCAGGTTGTTGTGAAACAGCCGTCTGCGAACCTCGCTGTCTCTGTTTACCTCCCATAAAAGTATCAAGAACCTCTAAAAATATCTCTACTGATGCTTGTGTACGGGGTTGTTATCCGCATTTTCTGCTGGTTTTCTAGGTATCAGAGCCTGCCAGAGCTCGTGTTGAAGTGGCAAAGGTAGCTTCAATCTAAGCATATCCTCTCCATCATTCCAAGTACCCCTGTGTACCACCAACACCTGTCTTAAATACGCAGCAAATCGGGCTGGATTGATAATCGGGTCAGGGGCGTTGGACAACAAAGCCATGCATTCAGTTGCAGTCCAAGGCTGATAATGGGAAGTGTGTATATACCTTGTTACAGGTTCCCCATTTGGTCCAGGCTCTCTAAAAGGTCTGGTGGAGGTCCTAACCGGGGCTAATATATTGGGTGCATGGTGTCGAGGTACACCACAAAAAAAGCAAACATCCCTCCAATTAGGGTTTTGTTGACCACAATTACTGCAGACCCATCCAGGTTCATTACTGCCACTAGGTGGCATAGTAGCTATCTGCATCTCTGGGTACAGCTTAGTCGGCGGTGGAGGAGCCACAGGTACTGGTGGTGGCACTGGCAAAGGGACTGGATAGGGTGGGGGCTCATGCATTTTCTCTCCTAGGTCCCCTATTATGGACTTCTTTGGATATACCCATTTCCCTGTCTTCTCATTGTATTCCCACTTTTCCTTCTGAGCAACTTGTGAGCACTTTAAACATGCTTCAACTTGTTCCCCCCATCCCGCATCTGTGATTTTTCCTGATTTTGTGTCTTTTATCTCTTTCCATTTGTCTTCGTTCAAAGCCTCTCTCCCTTCTACCTTGAATTTTTTTAATACCTTTTCTAGGTTCCTTGCTGCACTTCTTCCATATCTATCCTCAATTATATCACATAACCGGTCTCCTTCTTCGGGTGTCTTTCCCTGACTGTTCCCCATCTTTCTATCCTGTTTCTCTTGTTCCTTCCTGTTAGTCCTCTGCCTTAGGTGGTGTATTGGGTAAGCTCAAGACTAGGCTCTACTATACCTCGTTACCTTCTTCCTAAGGTGCTAACAGGCTAAATGGGGTGTCTGTTCCTCCTTGTACTACGTGTTTCGTGTACTTATATGCTATGTAACATCCGAACAGAAACACTCCCACAACACACAGGATTGTAAACAAAGTATCCATCTGTCGGGGGTTCTTCAGTCATATCCTGTCACAGGCTCATTTCGTGGTCCTGTGCTCATTCGGTCACACTCTTATCTGTCACAAGGTTTATTCGTAAAGGGTGTTGATTTAAGCTTAGGCGGTGACCTCCCCGAAAGGACGCTGTCACATAACCCAGTTAGGCAATATCACCACTCTTTGAACGAATACCTACTGTGCAGCTTATTTTTCTACTTTCCACAATCTTTCGAATCAAGGCAGCCACTCAACAACCTCCTTGGTTCCTAACGCGGAATCGTCTATTGTGAAAAACTTGTCCGTCCGGGCTGCGCAGTATGAACTGTTCACCCAGCCTTAGATTCCGTAATGTTAGACCTCTCAACATATCATTCAATGGGATATGTGTATTTAATGCTAGTAATATCCACCATTCATCTCCCTTACGTACGTGGTGAAATTTTTGTATATTCAACCCGGGGACTGTTCCCGCAAACGTCCATGCACCATACCCATTTTGATTTGCATCAGCTCTTCTCCTAAAGTTAGCAGTATACAGGCAGAATCTACAATAACCTCTCATTCGAGCAGAAGTTACATATGTATGTCACACCCTATTTCCTCAGAGTTCTTATATGGACCTGATTTTATGGCCCCCTCCTCTACTAGATTCCCCTTGATACGGACCTTAGTTAAAATGATATATTATGAAGAGCAGAGAAGAGAAGAATGATCTCTTACCTGGCCAGGTGTTTAGGTCTGCTGTTCACAATTTCATCAGTAACCGGAGTGGTCCGTAGGTCGGGTGGTCTCGGAGAGGTGCCTATTTCAGGTCCCTGTTCGGGTGCCAGGAAACTGTCAGGATCCCTCAGATACTTCTTTCATCCAAAGGACCGATGTTCTTGGGTGTAGGACACCATATGTCTCTAATTGATTGCCCCGTCGAGAAGAATTACACAGACACAAGCTGTATGATACAACTCGGGATGCCTGCTGAGCGCCTCTGCCCCCTCAGTCAAGCTTTCCCCTTTTATGATAAAGAATTTAGATATTTACAGACATGCGCAATAAAGAAAAGAAAAATAGTTACACAACTTGTTCTTCTACAACAGCTTTGCCATGTAAGCAGGAAATATTTGACCTTGGTTCACAAGGGAAAATGGCTGAGTCATATCCCTGAATAAAAAATAATGTCCAGCAGACTTTATTTAACTCATTCAGTTCTTATCAGTGAGGTCAAGAACTTTAGGTTAGCTTTACAATTCGAGATGGTTAGATCAAAGCATCAACATCTCACGTACACCATCAGTGGTTCCATCAACTTTTTTAACTGATTGGTTTAGGTTGTCCCATCCGGCACATCGAGAGTTATGGAAATGTCAAGAATTGACCATGATGTAACTCAACACTGTTGTTGACCCAGTTTATCTATGATGGTATCTTCACAAAATCCATGACCACTATATCACCACTGACCATGTGTAATGCCCACTCTGTTGTCCTAATATCCCTTCTTTGTTCCTCAAATGGACAAGCATCTGCTCACTGGTCATCCTGTGGAAAATTGTCCTTGACCCCTAGTTCCACTGGCCGCATTTTTACTGCCGACATAGTAATCCAAAGTCTTCTATTTATTGGTCTCCTTATTTTGGTTACTAGTCTAGTAGGGTATCATTGGGTCATCAATGAATGGATAGTTGCCCATATGGTATGACCTCAAAGACAAAATAATGGGCCACCAGAAAGGCAGTACCTCGCTGGTACATCACAAGGTATTTAATATTTGACCAATGGGATATCAGGACTGTCAGTCTTTTCAAGAGTGGTAAAAGGCATTAAACGATTGACCATCAGGCATCCATGAGTGGACCATTGATTACTAGGGAGAGTAATATTTCTTCCTTTCTTTCTCCCTTTTGAATTCTCTTAACCTTCTGGCTCTTACTGAAACCTGGATCCAGTAGTCAGACACTAACGCTGCTGCTGCTCTTTCATATGGGGGACTACACTTTTCTCATACCCCAAGATCAGACAATAGAGCAGGTGGAGGCGTTGGTCTGCTCCATCACCAAAATGTACCTTTCAGGTTATCCCACAAGTAACCTCACTTGTCTTCCCTTCTTTTGAGGTCCATGTTGTCAGACTCTACACCCCCTTCTCCATGCAAGTGGTGGTGGGGTATCGTCCTCCCGGCCCCTCCCATCAGTTCCTGGATCATTTTGCCACCTGGCTTCCACATTTTCTCTCCTGTGACATCCCCACCATCATCATGGGTGATTTCAACATCCCCAATGCTCTTCCCATCTCCCCATCTGCTTCTCACCTTTTATCTCTAACCTCCTCGTTCGGCCTTTCGCAGATTACTAACTCTCCAATGCATGAAGATGGAAACTCCCTCGACTTGATCTTCTCTCAGTTTTGTGCAGTGGATGATTTCGTAAACTCCCCTCTCCCGCTCTCTGACCACAACCTTCTTTTATTCTCTATCAAGAACTGCCATCCTGGTCAGGTCACCCCCACTGTCCATACTTATAGAAACATACAGGCCATTAACACCCAGAAACTTATGAAGAACTTGCAGTCATCATTGGCACTATATCACCTCCCTCTCATGTCCTGATTCTGCACTGAAGCATTACAATGAAACACTTCAAAGTGCCCTGGATGAAATTTCACCTCCTATACATAGAACAACATGACACAGATGGCGACGACCCTGGCACACCCTGCAAACACGTTTCCTGCAGCGGTGCTCCAGATGCGCTGAACGTCTGTGGAGAAAATCCAATCTACACAAAGATTTCATCCATTATAAGTTTATGCTTAGAACATACAACACTGCTCTTCACCTCTCCAAACAAACCTATTTCAACACCCTCATCACCTCACTGTCCAATAACCCTAAATGTCTCATTGACACTTTTCATTCCCTACTCAACCCAAGAGTGCAGGCCCCAACTACGGAACTTCGAGCTGACGATCTGGCCAATTACTTCACAGAAAAAATTGACCATATCTGACAGGAAATTATCTCCCAATCACCTCATACTATGCATTTTCCTTCCTCCCCCACTGCATCTAGCACACTCTCTGATTTTGAACCAGTCACAGAAGAAGAAGTAAGCAGGCTCCTTGGATCTTCTCACCTAACCACTTGCACCAGTGACCCACTTCCGTCGCATCTCCTCCAGTCCCTTTCCTCTGCTGTCACCGCCCACCTGACAAAAAACACTTTAAAAAAATCCCTCGACCAAAACTGTGGCACTAACTATAGACCTGTCTCTAATCTTCCTTTCATCTCTAAACTCCTGGAATGCCTGGTCCATTCCCGTCTTATCCACTATCTCTCTGATAACTCTTTTCTCGTCCCTCTCCAATCCGGTTTCCGCTCGTTACACTCTACTGAAACTGCCCTCATTAAAGTCTCTAATGATCTACTAACAGCTAAACCTAATGGTCATTACTCCATGCTATTTCTCTTGGATCTCTCTGCAGCATTCGACACTGTAGACAGCTCCTCCTCATTATGCTCTGCTCCTTCGGCATCAAGAACACCATTCTCTCCTCGTTTTCCTCCTATCTCTCTGACGGCTTCTTTACTGTATCTTTTGCTGGCTCCTCCTCCCCACATCTTCCACTTACTGTTGGGGTTCCTCAAGGGTCGGTTCTAGGCCCCCTGCTCTTCTCTTTGTACACTGCTCCTATTGGTCAAACAATCAGTAGATTTGGTTTCCAGTACCATCACTATGCTGATGACACCCAATTATACGCTTCCTCTCCTGACATCACGCCTGCCTTTTTAGAAAATACCAGCGATTGTCTAAATGCTGTCGAACATCATGTCCTCACTATATCTGAAACTGAACCTGTCAAAGACTGAACTCCTTGTGTTTCCTCCCTCTACCAATGCACCTATGCCCAACATTGCCATTTCTGTGTGTGGTTCCACTATTACTACCCAGCAACATGCCCGCTGTCTTTGGGTCATACTTGACTCCGAGCTTTCATTTGCCCCCCCACATCCGATCACTAGCTCGCTCTTGTTATCTGCACCTCAAAAACATTTCTAGAATTCGACCTTTTCTTACTTTTGACTCTGCAAAAACTCTTACTGTTTCTCTTATTCATTCTCGTCTGGACTATTGTAACTCTCTTCTAATCGGTCTCCCTCTTACCAAACTCTCCCCCCTCCAATCTGTCTTGAATGCTGCAGCCAGGATCATATTCCTCGCCAATCGTTACACTGATGCCTCTACCTTGTGCCAGTCATTACACTGGTTACCCATCCACTCCAGAATCCAGTACAAACTTATTACCCTCACCCACAAAGCACTCCACTGCTCAGCACCACCCTACATCTCCTCCCTCATCTCAGTCTACCACCCTACGCGTGACCTCCGTTCTGCTGATGACCTGAGGCCAGCATTCTCAATCAGAACCTCCCACTCCCGTCTCCAAGACTATACACGTGTTGCGCCAATTCTTTGGAATGCACTTCCCAGGTCAATACGATTAGTCCCCAATCCCTACAATTTTAAGCGTGCCCTAAAAATGCATTTATTCAGACTGGCCTACCGCCTCAACACATTAACTTAACTATCCCTGTGTGGCACAGTCAAAAGTTTTACCATGACCAGGTTCCCCCCATCATGTTCCCACATGCTTTACGCATCTATTAGCCCTCTGAGTCTGTACTGTTACACACTTAACATTATGGCTGGTCCGAACAATGAAGGCAACTGTTACCACCCACCTTTCGTGTCTACCTTTTTTTTTTTCCTCATAGATTGTAAGCTTGCGAGCAGGGCCCTCATTCCTCTTGGTATCTGTTATGATCTATGTGATTATTGTTATGCTGTAATGTCTATCATCTGTACAAGTCCCCTCTGAAATGTAAAGTGCTGCAGAATATGTCGGCGCTATAGAAATAAAATTATTATTATTAATATCTTATGGGGTTAGGGTTGGCGTTACTCACAGCAAATATTTGCGAAAACTTATGAGGAAATCAAGGCAAAATAAGGAACAAATTAAATGACTGGTAAATTACCAAAACCAAAGGCCTGTATCCTTGAAAAGCAATTAGAGCAAATGTAGCCATTGTAATTAACCTCATTAACATCTGTGCATATAGCTATCTATTCTGGATGTCAAGCCCTGACACTAATCACATGATGCCTGAGGCTGGACCCTCTTACACCCTGTCCTCCTGTGCAATATATACACTTCCTGTTTGAATGATTATTCACCGCAATTGCCATTCAGGATACAGGCAAAAACAGGGTTGAGTTTATTAAGACGATTTTGTAGATGATCCACTCCAAAAAAACTGCAAAAAGAATTGAGTGTTGAACATAGCCTACGCTTTTGAAGCACAAATTGAGTGGAAACTCTCCAAATTCTCCTTAAGGGTATGTTCACATGCAACATGTTTGGCTTTTGGTGCAGAAAAATTTGCAACAGAGTGTTGTCAGGAAAAAAGCATATACTTTTTTGCATTTTCACTTAGTTTCTGCTGCAAAAATAGTTTTTTTGCTGTTTGTGGAGCAAAAACTGTTGAGAAACTCAAAGTTTTTGATGAGTTTTGAAGTTTGAGAAGGATCTGTAGGGTTTCTGCTCAGTTTCACTTTCAGAAACTGCTCAAAAAACTGTGTAAACATTGCCTCAGATTTCCCAATTTGTCTCTCAGAATTAAAGCCATTTTTCGTTGGGAAAATGACTCATTAGATTCTCCATCTGAGTTCAAGGTATCCATTTTGCTGAAGTGGTAGAGTTGACAAGTCTAAGAAGGCCTTTACTACTTGTGATGAGGATTCCTTGAGGTCAGAGGCCACCAGTAAAGCTCAGAGGAAAAACTCATTAATGTCAGACAGTTTGTACAGGAAACTTACGATGCACTTGAGGAATGGTTTTTAAAGCTGAGCCCAGTAGGAAACTTTCCACACAGATTTATGGTGGAGGACCACCTTCATGACAGGCATCTCCTGCACACTCTAGGTCAAGGATGTGTCAGTATTTATTGTGTGATGACTAAGTGTTTGAGAAAACATCTACAAAGTATGGCCGACAGGTTCTGAGCTGGAGCTGTGTTAGTCAGGGCAGGACCTTTCTACAGGCAGCTGCATTCCTTCTCCGTGGCTGGGTCTTGAAGAAGTGTTGAGCGACTTTGAAATTTCAGTTTAGGGTATAGGTCTGAAGTCTTCAATTCTCCAGAGGGGACAAAAGGCAGCTCCCGCAGCTGTTTTGCAGGCCATTTTGTTTCTTCCATTTCACAGAAACAATATGAAGTCCCCATCAAATAACACTACACATCTAAGCTCCCTAAATACCTGAAGGTGTCACATGGGTGGAGTGGGATATCATGGAGCTAACACATCCATATGTTAGATCAAAGTCATCCAAATGTCATGATTTTGGTGGGACTTGCCAGGGATCTAATCTGTAGTGAGCTCTCTGAACAGCATATTTTGGGCCAAATTTGTGCATATTGGATTTCAAAAGCACTTAGGTCACCTCTTCATTTGGGCCATTTGGGTATTGTATTGCATTGCTTTTTTGGTGCTTGATAGAGGGTTATTTGGATACATTGTTTAGAATTATTATTTGGTAAAATGTACAGTACTATTATTTGGGCATCGTATGGTGTGTGACAAATGCACTGGTAAAGTGCATGAGGGGAGATATGTGTCACTACGCTTCACTAAGTGTTGTGAGGATTAAGCTAAGTTGCATAAATGGGCTGGTTTTCATGTGGACATCTACAGAGTGGGTGGGAGGATGTTAACCTTATCTCCACCTGCAGAGTTGGAACCACCATGTCCTGACAGGAGCTGCATGATGTCACAGTTATGTATTCAGTCACATGGGGGAGGAGTCACATGGTCTGGGGCTTAAATAGCTGGGCTCCAGAGGCAGTCTTTGTTCAGAAGAATTGGAGGGAGGACCCCCAGTGCTTTGTGTTCTGAGGAGGAAAGACTGAACCTCTGTTGCCGCAGAGCAGGCTGTTACCCACAAACAAATGGACTCTGTTACAGCATTTAGTTTTCTTTGTTGCTTTCCTGCTTTTGCCTGAAGGGCTGTGTTTACTTTCCCCTTCTTGTTGGTTTATGCTGCCATATAATAAACCAACCGAAGATTTAAAGAGACAGTTTTCTTGTTTTCTACGTAAGTGTACCGCCAAGTGAATTGAACTACCACAAGTGGTGTTTCGAATGTGGGCAACATTCCAGGAACACCAGTAGCAGCTGTGGTCAAACCACATGTCCTGGGTAAAGGAGGACACAATCCAGTGCCTGACGTTAGGCAAAATGGAAGACTTGCTCAAGCATCTGGTGAATGCGCAGCAGCAGCAACAGCTGGCATATCAGCAGACGAGTAAGTTGCTTATCCAGCAGATGCAACAGCAGCAGTGGCATCGGCAGCAGCTCCAACAACAGCAGCAATACCAAAGGGACCAGTTCAGACAACAGCAGCAGATTGATTTGCTTGCTGAGGCGGTTCATGGGAGACCAGAAGCCCATTTCACAAGTCCAGGTCATGACAAAAGTGTCTGGAAGTGGGTAAGACGAACAATGCAGAAAATTACCCCGGGTAGTGGAGCAAGAGAAACTGCCGCCAGACCTTTGGGCGGAGGTGCTGGCCCCCTATCTAACCGGCGAGCTCCAGAAGGCTTATTATGACCTGGGCTTACAAGATGCCCAGGAATATGCCAAGTTAAAAACTAAGATACTGACTCGCTTAGGGGTGAATATGTCTGTCTGAGCACAAAGGGTTCATGACTGGGCCTATTGTGGTGATAAACCTCCTCACTTCCAAATGTTTGATTTTCTGCATCTGGTGCAGAATTGGTTGCAGCCATGGTCCTCCACACCACCCCAGATGGTGGAGCGGGTTGTAATGGACAGATATATCCACTCCCTTCCAATGCCGGTGCAGACATAGGTGTCATGCCCGTCATGCCTGTCATGCCGCTTGCGCTGCTTGATTCCCGGAGCAGGGTTCTCGCGGCCATTACGGTAGCCCCCTCTAGTGCACATGCACATCTCACCTTACGGCTGCACGCCGTTGCTGGTGCGCACGCGCATCTCACCTTACGGCTACGCGCCTTTGCTTTTGCGCACGCACATCTCCTGTGCTGGATCCTTCGGTTGACGCCTGTGCCCAGTACGCGTGCGTGCGCTCATCTCCATGCTGGCTGCAATGGTTCCTTTCTATGGTCCTGGAGGACCAGACTCAATGATCCTCTCTATGGTCCTGGAGGACCTGGTCCAGCGATCCTCTCTATGATCCTCTCTATGATCCTGATCCTGGAGGACCCAACCCAGAAGTCCTCTCTATGGTTCTGGAGGACCTGACCCGGAAATCCTATCTGTGATACTGGAGGATCTGACCCAGAAGTCCAAGTATCCATGCCCTATATCAGGCCGCCTCTTCCTATGGGAGGGCCTGATTATCGTGTTGCTTCCTTGCAAGAGCTGCTTGGTCTCTGTTCGGTCGTTCCCTGTATTCTGTGCCCCTGCACTCTGCCCTGTTGTGCTTCTTCGCACACGCACTGTGCTTGTACTTCGTCCCATGTCTTGTATTTTTTTCGTGTCCTGTATTTGTCTCGTGTTTTGTACTTCGTCTGGTGTCCTGTACCTTGCCTGTCTGGCTTTCCTTTCCTCTCCTCTGTTGTGCTTCTTTAGCACAAGCTCTGCTTCTTTCCTATGCTCTGTCCTATCGTGCTTTCTTACACAACCCTGTTTCTGTACTATACCTCGCCGTGCTGTCTGTACGTGCTTTGGCTATGTACCCTGCCTTGAGCTATAACTTTGTATTTTGACCTATCGTGCTCCTTTAGCACAAGTCTAGTCTCGTACTCAGTGCTCTTCCTTGACCTGGCTCTGGGCTCTAGCATACCCTCCGCTTCTCTTCTCTTACCCGGGTCTGTGCTTGAGCCTACGTTCCGCTTCTAGCTCTGTATCTAGTTTCTTCCTTGACAAGGCTCTGGGCTCTAGCATACGCTCTGCTTCACTTCTCTTTACCTGGCTCTGTGCTTCAGCCTATGTTCCGCTCTTTGCTCTGTACTCCGTCTGTACCTTGCTTCTTCACGTGCACTATGCACACGCCTGGTCTTGCCTTGCTGTCCGTGCCTCAGCCCGACCAGCCTGCCAGTGCTGCAGTCGTGCCCTCTGTGCTTCCTTGCACTCAAGCTGTCTCTGCACTGTGCCCTTACCTACTTCTTGGCTTGCCTCCTTGTGCTCCTTAAGCACGGGCACGTCCTAGCCAGAACCCTGCCTAGTACTCAGGCCCTTGCCTGAACCCTGGCGTGCCTCCTAGCAGGCGTAGGCCCTAGCCTGAACCCTGGACCCTGGCGTGTCTCCTAACACACATCCTGCCTTGAACTTTGGACCCTGGCGTGTCTCCTAACACACACCCTGCCTTGAACCTTGGACCCTGGCGTGTCTCCTAACACGCACCCTGCCTTGAGCATTGGACCCTGGCGGGTCTCCTAAACACGCACCCTGCCTTGAACCTTGGACCCTGGCGTGTTCCCTAACACGCAACCTGCCTTGAACCTTGTAACCTGGCGTGTCTCTTAACACACACCTTGCCTTGAACCCGGAACCCTGACGTGCCTCCTAGCACGCACAGGCCCTAGCCTTGAACTTTGGACCCTGGCGTGTCTCCTAAGCATGCACCTTGCCTTGAACCTTGAACCCTGGCGTGTTTCCTAGCATGCACCATGCCTTGGACCCTGGCATGCCACCTAGCACGTACCATGCCTTGGACCTTTGCGTGCCCTCACACGCGCCTTGTATGTATCTCTCAAGATGGCTGGACCTTCATTGTAAATTCACCATTGTAAATACACACCTGTACTTTGCATCTCCCTCACCTCATTGTAGATTGTAAGCTCTCACGAGCAGGGTCGTCTTATTTTGCTTTAATTATTGTATTGTTAACGTTGTTACTTATGACTTGTGTTTTGAAACTGTTAAACTGTAAAGCACTGCGGAATATGTTGGCGCGATATAAAGATTATTATTATTATCTCTGTGTCCTCGCAATTACGTTGTCATGCCGGCGCCGCCGGGCAGGTCGGTACCAGCGCCGCCTGTCAGGTAGGGGGCCGGCGTCACCTGTCTCGCAGGGTCCCGCTCTGCCTGCTCCTGCTCCCTGGGTCTCCCCCCGCTCACCACTCCAGCCGGCGCGCGGTGCTCCCAGTCTCCCGTCCTGCAGCTCTGCATGGGGCTTCCTCCTCCTCCTCTGCTCCTGTCCCGGGCATGCGCCTTAGGCCACGGGCATCCCCTCACTTAACCCCTGCTGCACCAGCCCTGTGGAGCGATTACCAATCAAGCTCCAGCACAGGGTATATCAGGCGGCTCCTCCCTCATGGAGGCGCCTGATTATCGTGTGCCTTCTGTATGGTACTCTGGCCCCGTCTGGTCTCTCCTGACTCCAGTTACTCCTGACTCCTGTTGCTCCTGACTCCGGTTGCTCCTGACTCCGGTTGCTCCTGACTACAGTCACTCCAGACTCCGGTCACTCCTGACTCCTGTCGCTCCTGACTCCTGTCGCTCCTGACTCCTGACTCCAGTCACTCCTGACTCCAGTCACTCCTGACCCTCTGCCTTGTTTGTCTCATCCGCACCTGAGCCGCCCCTCTTGGTATCAGCTGTCGCAGTATTCGACTCCTTCGGGCCTGCTCCTAATGGTCTCTGTATAGGGGTCAGCACCAACTGGCCAGATCGCCCCAGGGATCCTGGTACCGTGACCCAGAGGGTCCACTCTTGCTACTCGTTACATACGTCTTGAACCTGGTGAAACCGTGAGACCACGATTTACCGGAGAAACCTTGTGACCACGCTTTGCCTTGTCTTGTACCTTGCTTGTTTTCTGCACGTTCCCTGTTGCCAGACACTCACACTTGTGTCTTCCATGAGCCGGCTGTCTGGTTCCAGCTGTCGTGGTGGCTCACCCCCTTGGTCTTGCTCCTGACACTCACTGTATAGGGGGTGGTCCTCACAAGGTGAGCTCGCCCTAGGTGGGTGCCACAACCCAGAGGGTTCACTCTTGAAACCGACATAGCAGAATACGTCACAATAGGTTGCTCAGGGGGATCCTCGCAATGCGGATGACCTGGTCGGCTAGAAGAAAGGTACCAGGTGGTTGAGAGGTCTCTAAGGAAGCTGAGGGGGGGGGGTTGGTGCATTTCCATATTGGGGTACCCAGTGGGAGCCCGAGTCCCAAAAGAGGGGTAGCAGAGCCACCACTGGGGGAAGTCCAAGGTCCCAAGGAGCCATTGCGAGGTTGCAAAAGGCTGCTGGTAAAGATCTGGACCTGATCTGTTGGTGGTGTCACGGTCCTGAACACATAGCGGCCCATTGTCCTTCGTCTTCTGAGCAGATGGATTGTAGCTTAGGCAGGTGCTGCTCATACTATGCTTATCCTGCTTGCAGTATGGATTAACAGCCCGGAGAGGGGCTGCAGTCATGTCCTGTGACCATAAATGGGGTACTGGTGTCAGGACCGTTGGACTCAGGGAGTTTGGTGACCCAGATAAGGGCTACACTCCCCCACCATTTGATCCCAAGAAAACGCATGGGTGTCCGCTGTATCCACAGGGATGCCAAGAACTACCCCGTCGCCAGACTGTCGATAAAGACAAGACATGACGTTGGGTGAGAGACTTACTACACCCTGTGATAATCGGGCGGGACTTCAACCTGTTTTGGGACTTGTGGGGAAAGGCGGGGATGCTAAGTGACTCAGACAGAAGCCAACTCAACCCTGATAAATCCTGGTTGCAACTGGAGGTGGACGAGTTTCCCTTGTATGTCCTGGCAGATGACGAGGACGAGATGGTGGCCAGTGAGGCTGAGGTTCCTGATCTGGGGGTTTCTAGTGAAAAATTTTGGCTTTGCTCAAATGTTGGATCTTACTCTAAAAGGGGCATTCAAAAATATGTCTGTGATAGATTTGGTTGCTCAAGAGACGGGGGCTGACACTTTGCAGTTAATAGGGAGTTACTGTATCATGGACTATGCGACCCGCTACACTGAAGCAGTACCACTAAGAAAGTCTTCGGCCAAGAGTATCACCTGGGAATTTGTCCATATTTTTGCATGGATGGGTCTGGCAAAGGAGATTTTGACAGACCAGGGAACTCCTTTCATGAGCAAGGTAATGAGGAAGTTGTGTAAGATCCCTCAGATTGCCCAGCTGCGAACCTCAGTCTACCACACGCAGACAAATGGCCTAGTTGAGCGCTTCAATAAGACCTTAAAGGCAATGCTCAAGAAGGTGAATGAGAAGAACAGTCAAGACTGGGACTATCTGCTTCTGTTTCTGCTCTTCTCAGTCAGAGAAATTTCTCAAGCCACTACTGGCTACTCGCTGTTCGAGCTCTTGTATGGTCGAAATCCGTGAGGGCTCCTGGACATTGCCAAGGAAACCTGGGAAGCCAAGGTCAGAGCATATCAACCAGTTACAGGATAGGATGGCAAAAGTAATGCCCATCATGAAGGAGCATCTTCTCCAGGCACAGAAGGCACACACAAAGGTGTGTAACTGTTCAGCAAGCCTGAGGAGTTTCAGCCCAGAGACTGCGTGCTAATGCTTATCCTCACTGTGGAGAGCAAGTTCCTAGCCAAGTGGTAAGGTCCATATGAAGTGGTGGAAAAACTGAGCAAGGTGAAATATAAGGTACACCAGCCAGGCAGAAGGAATCCGCACCAAATATACCATGTGAACTTGCTCAAGCAATGGTGAGATCGGGAATTGCTGGAAATCTCTTGCCTGGGAGCCAATCCCAAAGCCACAGTGGACAATGTCACCATTGCAGAGACTCTAACACCGGCCCAGAGACAACAATGTCAGGAACTGTTGCAGCAGAATAGTGACCTGTTGGGAGGTAAGAGCAAATGAGGTGAAGAGGATGTTAGACCTTGGGGTGATTGAGGAGTCGAAAAGTGGATGGTTGAGTCCCATCGTCCTCGGGCCGAAGCCCGATGGTCAGTGGCAGTTTTGCAATGATTACCGCAGGCTGAATCAGGTCTCCAAATGTGATGCATATCTGATTCCCCGTGTGGACGAACTCAATGAAAGACTGGGAACCGCACGTTACATTACAACCCTCGACGTGTCGAAGGCTACTGGCAGGTTCCCATGTCCCAGAGCGCCAAGGAGTAGACAGCCTTCTCGATGCCTAATGAGTGTTTCCTATACACCAGAATGCCCTTTAGTCTACAGGTGGCTCCAACAACCTTCCAGAGGGCTATGGATCGGGTCCTGGCTCTGAATAAGAAGTATGCCATGGCCAACCTCGATGACGTAGTCTTCAGCCCTGACTGGGGTATTAATTTACCAAAGGTTCAGGCAATCCTGGATGCGTTGAGGAATGTGGGATTCACTGTAAACCCCCCAAAATGTGCCATAGGGAAGGAAGAGGCCAAATACCTGGGCTATGTCATCGGGAGGGGCAAAATCAAGCCTCAGATAAACAAGATTGAGGCAATTCAGAAGTGGCCACAACAGCTTTCCAAGAAACAAGTGATGCAGTTTCTTAGAATTGTGGGTTACTACCGGCGGTTTATCCGAAAGTTCTCCATAATTGCTGGACCTCCTTTAAAGCACAATATCATTGATGATTAAATGGTCTGCTGAGACTGAGATGGTTTTCTAGGAGTTGTAGCAGGCTCTGTGCAGACATCTGGTTCTGGTCGCACCAGACTTCAGCAAGGAGTTCGTGGTCCAGATAGATGCGTCAGAAGTTGGCTTGGGAGCCGTGCTGTCTCTGGAAGTGAATGGGAAGGAGCATCACATAATGTAACTGAAACGAAAGCTCTCTTCATGCAAGAGAAACTACGCCATCGTCGAGAAGTAGTGCTTAGCCATAAAATGGGCCATAGATACCCTGAGATATTACCTGCTAGGCCGTAGGTTTAAGCTGGTATCTGACCATGCCCCTCTGAGGTGGTTGAGGGAAAAGAAGGGTAAGATTGCTTGGGTAACTATGTGGTTCTTAGGCCTCCAAGATTTCATTTTTCACGTCGAGCAAAGGCCAGGGAAGTTTCACGGGAACGCAGATGCCCTATCCAGACTCCCCTGATTAGCGAGTGAAGGTGCCAAAATCCCCGACTTTTGGCACGGGGGGGGAGTATTATTATTATTATTTATTTAATTAATTCCATGGTGCTGTACATGAGACGGGGTTACATCAAAATACAAATATCACTTACAATAAATAAACTAACAGTGACAGACTGATACAGAGGTAAGAGGACCCTGCCCTTGCGGGCTTACATTCTACCGAATTATGGGGAAGGAGACAGTAGGTCGAGGGTTGCAGTAGCTCCGATGGTGTTGAGGTGGCCTTGTGGTCATTACAGGTTGTAAGCTTTTTTGAACAGATGGGTTTTCAGGTTCCGTTTGAAGGATCTAAATGTAGTGGATAATAGTGTTGGGGCACAGGATTCCAGAGGATGGGGGATATTCTGGAGAAATCTTGGAGCGAATAAGCATGGAGAAGAGAAGGAGGTCTTGGGAGGACCGGAGATTACGTGAGGGAAGATATTAAGAGATTAGTTCGGAAAATACAGAGGAGAAAGGTTATGGATGGCTTTGTAGGTCAGTGTTAGTAGTGTTAGTAGTTTAAACTGGATACACTGGGAAAGGGATTTGCAAAGAGTGGAAGCAGGAGTGCAGGGAGGAGAGAGATTAATTAGTCGGGCAGCAGAGTTAAGGACGGACTGGAGGTGTGCAAGAGTGTAAGGCCGGGGTCACATTGCGTTTAGGCAGTCCGTTAGACCGTGGTATAACGCGGTGTAACGCAGTCCGTTAACGCTGCCATTCAGCCCCATTATGTGGCACATCGCGACACATGCCGTAAAGCGGCACACGTTCGCGATGTGCAGTCATTCAGTGACAGAGCCTCGAACGCGGGCTGCAGCTTCAGAGGCTCCGTCACTGCTAGCGCTGGCTAGCGGGTATAGCATAACGCGATCGCGTTATGCTATACTGTTAACGCAACGACAACGCTATGAGTTGAACGGGCTGCAAAATGCAATGTGAACCTAGCCTTAGAAGGTAGACCACAGAGGAGGATGTTACAGTTGTCGAGGCGGGAGATGATTAGGGCATGCAGAAGCATTTTTGTAGAGTGAGGGTTGAGGAAAGGACGGATGCTGGAAATATTTTTGAGCTCGAGACGACAGGAGGTGGCGAGAGCTTGGATGTGCAGTTTGAAGGACAGGGCAGAGTCAAGGGTTACTCCGAGGCAGCGGATTACCGGGATAGGGGAAAGTGTGAATTCATTTATTGTGATAGATATCTTCCTACTCCTACTGATTTCGGGGGACATGTCCCCCAACCCCGGTCCACCATCCCCCAACCTCAACCCCTACCCTACCTCATATCGAAACCATAATAATTTTAATATTACTTCCACTCCCTCATCTCCTTCTTTTAATTGTGCCCTCTGTAATCCACAGTCTGTATGTAACAAACTTCCTTTCCTGCACAATTACTTTCTGAACAACTCTCTGGATCTGTTGGCCCTCACTATAACCTAGAATCAGAAATTCTGAAACCGTCTCACCTGCTGCCATTTCCCATGGTGACTTACAATTCGCCCATTCTCCGAGACCCACAAACAGACTTGGTGGTGGAGTCGGCATACTCCTGTCCCCATAATGCACTTCCCAGGTCATCTCCCCAGTTCCATCACTCTCATTCCCTTCTTTTGAGGTCCACATCATCAGGCTCTTCCATCCCCTCTCCCTCAGAGTAGCGATCATATACCGGCCCCCATGCTCAACCACCCACTTCCTTGACCACTTCTCAGTCTGGCTGCAACATTACATGTCCTCAGAACTACCAACCCTTATCCTGGGAGACTTCAACATCCCCATTAACAGTCCCACTTCCACATCTGCATCACAGCTTTTATCACTAACCACTTCTCTAGGCCTCTCACAGCTTTCAACTTCTGAGACACACAAGGATGGTAATACCCTTGATCTGGTCTTTGTCCGGCTCTGTTCAATCTCCTATCTAAATAACTCACCACTTCCCCTCTTTGACCACAACATTCTCTCCTTCATGCTCACAAATCCTCGCCCACCCCAGCCCACTCCTACCTACCACACATTCAGAAATCTACAAGCCATTAACCCTCAGACACTTTCAGACTCCCTACACTCATCACTGTTCCCCCAATCTCCTCTTTTTCCTGTCCTGATCTGGCTGTTCATCACTACAATGACACTTTTAGAAGCACCCTTGACCAAGTAGCGCCCCTCACCCTCAGAACCTCCAAACACAGAGTAAAACAACCCTGGCTCACATCAGAAACTCAACTTCTCCAGCGATGCTCTAGGAGTGCTGAATGCCTATGGAGAAAAACCCGCACACCAGAAGACTTCATCCAATTCAAATTTATGTTAAGAGCCTATAACTCTGCCCTTCACATTGCCAAACAGACCTGCTTCACCACCCTAATCTCCTCTCTAGCCAACAACCCCAAGAAACTTTTTGACACTTTTCACTCCTTCCTCAGGCCAAAAGCACAAGCCCCTATCACAGACATTTGTGCTGATGACCTGGCCTCCAACTTTATAGAAAAAAATAGATAATATCCGTCAGGAAATCCGCTCCCAACCACCAAGAGCTGTGACTCCCATCCCTCCCTGCATTTACCCTGGCTCACTTTTCACATTTGACCCCATCACAGAAGAAGTCTAAAGATTCCTCCCTTCTTCTCGTCCGACTGCATGCACTACCGACCCCATTCCCTCACATCTTCTCCAGTCTCTCGCCAGTTGTCACAACTCACATAACTACAATCTTTAATCTCTCCCTCTCCTTGGGCACTTTCCCATCCTCCTTCAAACACTCTATTGTTACTCCATTACTAAAGAAACCTGCTCTCGACCCATCCTGCATAAACAACTACAGACCAGTCTCCAATCTCCCCTTCATCTCTAAACTTTTGGAGTGCCTGGTCTACTCCCGCCTTACCTCTCCACTCACTCCATCCTAGACCCTTCACAGTCCGGCTTCCGCCCCCGACATTCGACTGAAACTGCACTCATCAAAGTTACCAATGACCTTCTGATAGCAAAATGTAACCGGGACCACTTTCTGCTCATTCTTCTCGACCCTTCTGTAGCTTTCAACACTGTTGACCACTGTCTCCTATTCTCTAGGCTCCAGTCACTAGACATTAAGAGCACTGCTGTCTCCAGGATCTCTTCCTATCTTTCTGACTGCTCTTTCAGTTTTTTGTTCACTTGCTCCACGTCATCTCCTCTTCCTCTCGCTGTCAGGGTACCTCAAGGCTCAGTCCTTGGCCCCTCTTCTCTCTCTACACGGTCCCAATTGGACAGACCATCAGCAGATTTGGCTTTCAGTACCATCTTTATGCTGATGACACACAACTATACATGTCATCCCCTGACCTTACCCCCGTTGTACTACAGAACTCCAGTGACTGTCTGTCCGCAGTCTCCAACATCATGTCCGCTCTCTATCTGAAACTCAACCTCTCAAAAACTGAACTTCTTCTGCTCCCGCCGTCTACTAACCTTCCTAAATCTGACATTTCCCTCTCCGTGGGTTGCACCATAATAACACCCCGGCAGCAGGCGCGCTGTCTGGGTGTTATGTTTGACACCAATCTCTCCTTCACATCCCATATACAATCTCTTGCCCGCTCTTGCCACTTACGCCTAAAGAACATCTCTAGAAACCGTCCTTTTCTCACCATGGAAACAACAAAAACCCTCACTGTCGCATTGATCCACTCCCGCCTGGAATACTGCAACGCTCTATTGTCTGGCCTCCCCGTTATTCGACTTTCACCTCTTGTAGCAGCCAAGGTCATCCATCTGGCTAATCAGTACTCAGACGCGTCCGTTCTACGCCAGTCCTTACATTGGCTGCCCATTTATTATAGGATCCAATTCAAAGTACTTGTTCTCACCCACAAAGCTCTCCACAGTGCAGCATCCCCTACATCTCCTCCCTCATTTCTGTCTATCGGCCTAACCGACCGCTGCGCTCTGCAAACGACTTTCTACTAACCTCTGCACTAATCTTTACCTCCCTCTCCCGACTCCAAGATTTCTCCCGTGCTGTGCCAATCCTCTGAAATACTCTACCCCAAGAAATTAGGACTATCCACAATTTGCATAGTTTTAGGCGCTCCCTCAAAACGCATTTGTTCAGAGTGGCCTATCACCTTCACTAATCAAAGTCATTATATGTGTAAGTGTGCATGTGTAGCCCATTCACTATCTCCATCATCCCTCACTCCCTCAAGATGGCTGGACCATTATTGTAAATACATCATTGTAAATACACACCTGTACTTTGTACCTCCCCCACCTCATTGTAGATTGTAAGCTCTCACGAGCCGGTCCGACGCCTCCCATCCTCTAGCGGTGATGTCCACTTCTTTGCTTCCCGCCACGGTTCCGATGCACTGCTCTGCCCTGTTGAGGGCAGGGCAGAGTCCTGCAGTGCGCAGGCGCCGGGAAAGCTCAAAGAGGTCCGGCGTCTGTGCACTGCAAGACTCTGCTCTGCCCTCAACCTGCATCGGAGCCACGACAGGAAGCAAAGAAGAGGACGTCACCGCTAGAGGATGGCAGGCGCCAGACTGGACCGCGACACCCATCGGGCTAAAACCGGACCCGGACCGCCCCTGGGTGAGTATAATATAACTCATTTTTCTTCTCTTTCTGGTTACATTGGGGGACTATCTACAGCATTACCGAATGCTGTAGATAAGCTCCTGATGGCGGTGGCCGCAGCTTGAGGTCGAAAAAATAGGTGACAGATTCCCTTTAAGAAACCTATATATTTGTATTTGGATACTTCAGGACTATTACTTGGTTATGGTATGGAGATACTTATGGATTAATAATATCAAGAAATGTGTTTTTTAGGGTGAAACTCTTGCACCTATGACCAGCTCCTCTCCTATCCCAGGGTTAAAGCATAGTCTCCAGAATGTAGAAATGGATGGGAGGTCGATCTTCCTGCTCCCAGAGCCCCCTGCTGATTCTGTCACTTCCATAAAGGAGCTAATACAATCTCTAATATCCATTCCAAGACCCGGGCTATAGACATTGTAAGGACCTCTTTTACATAGGAAAAGCTGTAACACAGAGGGACTAAACAGAATTCAGGATGATAATGGGTGAAAGGAAAATACATATCCTGGGAGAAAGGAAAACGTTACCATCATCACTCATAGAGGTCCAGTCACCCCCCCCCCTCCGTGAGGATGAATGGGACAGAGGCGCCCCCCAGAAATCATCTATCAGGGTACTCTGTCACCTCGTGTCAGGGCTCCATCCCCCATTAATTACACTCTATGTGCTATGAAAAACAGCTTTTGTCCTCAATATAATGGAAGTGTCATTGGGCTAAAGAAGGAGAAGTCATTGTGACTGGTTCCAGGATGGATAGGAGGTTTGGGGAAAATAGTGCGGAAACCAAATGTAGAGGAGACAACGGCAGCAAAACTATTAGTATAATTGTTTTATATGCCATTTGTCCAGTTCAGAAGAGGATCTAGTATAGATTGGGGCAGCACGGTGGCTCAGTGGTTAGCACTGCAGCCTTGCAGCGCTGGGGTCCTGGGTTCAAATCCCACCAAGGACAACATCTGCAAGGAGTTTGTATGTTCTCCCCGTGTTTGCGTGGGTTTCCTCCGAGTACTCCGGTTTCCTCCCACACTCCAAAGACATACTGATAGGGAATTCAGATTGTGAGCCCCATCGGGGACAGTGATGAAAAATGTGTGCAAACTGTAAAGCGCTGCGGAATATGTTAGCGCTATATAAAAATAAAGATTATTATTATTAAGAAAGATGGCAACTGACACCATGGGTATGGGGCAATGATACTGACACTAGGGGTAGATGATGATACTGACATTGGTACTTTGGATAATGGCACTGACACTAGGAGTACAGGAGAATGGCTAGGATGATAGCACTGACTCTTGGGGTATAGGATGATTGCACTGACACTTGGGGTACAGGATAATGACACTGACACTAGGAGTACAGGAAAATGGCACTGACACTTGGGGTATAGGATAATGATACTGACTTGGGGTACAGGATGATTCCACTGACTCTTGTGGTACAGGATGATGGCACTAACTCTTGGGATACAGAATGATGGCACTGACTCTTGGGGTACAGGATAATGACACTGACACTAGGAGTACAGGAAAATGGCACTGACACTTGGGGTATAGGATAATGATACTGACTTGGGGTACAGGATGATGGCACTGATTATTGGGGTACATGATGATTCCACTGACTCTTGTGGTACAGAATGATGGCACTGACTCTTGGGGTACAGGATATGATACCAACACTTGGAGTACAGGATAATGATACTGACACTAGGAGTACAGGAAAATGGCACTGACACTTGGGGTATAGGATAATGATACTGACTTGGGGTACATGATGATTCCACTGACTCTTGTGGTACAGGATGATGGCACTGACTCTAGAGGTACAGGATGATGGCACTAACTCTTGGGATACAGAATGATGGCACTGACTCTTGGGGTACCAGTTGAATTATCGAGTTGTCGTATAGTTAATATCACATCTGTGTTGGTAGATATCACTTTGGAGACAGTGACGCACAGTTTTTACTCAGACCAGAGTTGGTTAGGAGGTAATAGTTTCCAGAAAGGTCAGAGTACTGGGGAGATTAACTAAGATCAACATTAGACCCACAATAGGACAGGCGGGCTTTGATCAATGGCTGAGTCAGACTGTACTAATATTCAGTGACAGGCACAGATGCCGGTTACCACGCTATCAGCAGGACATGCTCATTCACATGCCGTGACCTATCCGATAATGAGTCCATCATTGGCGGCTGCTGCCTTCTGCCCATAACGCTTTCCCCTAGCCAATGAGAAAGAGGTAACAGATCAGCAGAGCTTTGACGCACAGTGTTTGCATGTGAATGTAGGGCCCTGTGGCAGGATAGGACACAGGCAGGACTAGGCGGTTGCCTAAAGACCTACAGCTGTGTGAAAAAGTGTTCACCCCCTTCCTGATTTCCTATTCTTTTGCATTTTTGTCACACTTAAATGTTTCAGATCACCAAACAAATGAAACTATTAGACTAAGATAACACAAGTAATCACAAAATGCAGTTTATAAATGAAGGTCTTTATTATTAAGGGAAAAAGAAATCCCAACCTACAGGGCCCTGATATTACAGATGCAGACATTACAGTATGGGATCACAACGAATTCTTTTTGAGAGGTAAAACATTTTCCTAACTGTGTTTAAAAAAATATTTTACCTTAGAGAAAAAAAAATATTTGTGATCCCATGCTACAATGTTGGAATACTCTTTCACTTACCCCCTGCCCACGAGCTGTGGTATGATCAAAGCATGTCCCTGCACAGTAAAGGCCCTTTTACATTTAGCGATGCACCAGCGATCCGACCCGGTCAGGATCGCTGGTGCATCGCTAAATGATCGCTAGTGAGCTTTCATACAGAAAGATCTCACAGCGATGCAGCAGCGACGCAGCGCACGATACTCACCTTTCACACACAGTGATCCTCACGTCCTCCCACCCGCCTCCACGCGTCGCTCGTCTCACACAGCAGGAAGCAGACGACGAGAAATGGAGCCGCCTGATCTTGCGCGATCAGCGATGGACAGCGGGGGAGCCGGTCGGAGGTAAGTATCACACACAGTGATATCGCTAGCAATATCAATCGCTATAATGTCACAAAACCGGTGACGTTTTAGCGATATTGCTAGCGATATCGCTATGTGTAAAACCCCCTTAAGACACGGCCATTACACAGTACACAGCAGGGGCACATTTATAAGATTACCTCAGCACAGGAACATTATATTTATACACCAATATGTTTTCAATTGTGGAAATGATTATTATTCCAAGATCTATTTGATTAAAATATACTTTGTACATTGGAAAACCCCTCTAAGCAAGTTAAAGGTGAAATGATCTCTAAAAGGCCTAAAGTTAACCCCTTCGTGACCAAGCCTATTTTGACCTTAATGACCAGGCCACCTTTTGCAATTCTGACCAGTGTCCCTTTATGAGGTAATAACTCTGGAACGCTTCAACGGATCCTAGCGATTCTGAGACTGTTTTTTCGTGACATATTGGGCTTCATGTTACTGGTAAATTTAGGTCGATAATTTTTGCGTTTATTTGTGAAAAAATCAGAAATTTGGCAAAAATTTAGAAAATTTTGCAATTTTTAAATTTTGAATTTTTATTCTGTTAAACCAGAGAGTTATGTGACACAAAATAGTTACTAATTAACATATCACACATGTCTACTTTACATCAGCACAATTTTGGAAACAAAATATTTTTTTGTTAGGAAGTTATAAGGGATAAAAGTTGACCAGCAATTTCTCATTTTTACAATAAAATTTACAAAACCATTTTTTTTAGGGACCACCTCACATTTGAAGTCACTTTGAGGGGTCTATATGGCAGAAAATACCCAAAAGTGACACCATTCTAAAAACTGCACCCCTCATGCTACTCAAAACTACATTCAAGAAGATTATTAACCCTTCAGGTGTTTCACAGGAACTAAAGCAACGTGGAATGAAAAAATGGACATTTTAATTTTTCCAACAAAAAATTTATTTTAGCATCAATTTTTTCATTTTCACATGGGCAACAGGATAAAATGGATAATAAAATTTGTTGGGCAATTTCTCCTGAGTACACCGATACCTCATATGTGGTTATAAACCACTGTTTGGGCGCACGGCAGGGCTCAGAAGGGAAGGAGCGCCATTTGACTTTTTGAATGGAAAATATGCAGGAATATTTAGCGGTTGCCATGTCGCGTATGGAGAGTCGCTGTGTGCCTAAACATTGGAGCTCCCCCACAAGTGACCCCATTTTGGAAACTAGACCCCCCCAAGGAACTTATCTACATGCATAGTGATCACTTTGAACCCCCAGGTACTTCACAAATTGATCTGTAAAAAAAAAGTACTTGTTTTTCACAAACATTTTCTTTTAGCCTCAGTTTTTTCATTTTCACATGGGCAACAGGATAAAATGGATCCAAAAATTTGTTGAGCAAGTTCTCCTGAGTACACCGATACCTCATATGTGGTCATAAACCACTGTTTGAGCGCACGACAGGGTCCGGAAGGGAAGGAGCATCATTTGACTTTTGAATGGAAAATTAGCTCCAATCGTTATCGGACACCATGTCACGTTTGGAGAGCCCCTGTGTGCCTAAACATTGGAGCTCCCCCACAAGTGACCCCATTTTGGAAACTAGACCCAACAAGGAACTTATCTAGATGTGTAGTGAGCACTTTGAACCCCCAAGTGCTTCACAAAAGTTTATAACACAGAGCAGTGAAAATAAAAAATATTATTTTTTCCTCAAAAATGATTTTTAGTACACTATTTTTAATTTTCACAAGGGTAACAGGAGAAATTGGACCACAAAAGTTGTTGTCCAGTTTGTCCTGAGTATGCTGGTACCCCATATGGGGGGGGGACCACTGTTTGGGCACACGGCAAGGCTCAGAAGGGAAGGAGCGCCATTTGACTTTTTGAAATGCAAATTACTTCTAATCGTTAGCAGACACCATGTCGTGTTTGGAGAGCCCCTGTGTGCCTAAACATTGGAGCTCCCCCACAAATGACCCCATTTTGGAAACTAGACCCCCTAAGGAACTTATCTAGATGCATAGTGAGCACTTTGAACCCCCAAGTGCTTCACAAAAGTTTATAACGCAGAGCCGTGAAAATAACAAATATTTTTTTTCCTCAAAAAATTATTTTTTAGTGCGCAATTTTTTATTTTCACAAGGGTACCAGGATAAATTAGACCCCAAAAGTTGTTGTCCAGTTTGTCCTGAGTATGCTGGTATCCCATATGGGGGGGGGGAAACCACTGTTTGGACACACGTCGGGGCTCGGAAGGGAAGTAGTGACATTTTGAAATGCTGACTTTGATGGAATGGTCTGCGGGCATCATGTTACATTTGCAGAGCCCCTGATGTACCTAAACTGTAGAACCCCCCCACAAGTGACCCCATTTTGGAGACTAGACCCCCCAAGGAACTTATCTAGATGTGTGGTGAGCACCTTGAATCCCAAAGCGCTTCACAGAAGTTTATAACGCAGAGCCGTGAAAATAAAAAATATTTTTTTTTCCTCAAAAAAAATGATTTTTAGCCAGCAATTTTTTTTTCACAAGGCTAGCAGGATAAATTGGACCCCAAAAGTTGTTGTCCAGTTTGTTCTGAGTACGCTGGTACCCCATATGTGGGTGGGGACCACTGTTTGGGTACACGTCGGGGCTCGGAAGGGAAGTAGTGACATTATGAAATGCTGACTTTGATGGAATGGTCTGCGGGCATCATATAACATTTTCAGAGGCCCTGATGTACCCAAACTGTGGAACCCCCCCACAAGTGACCCCATTTTGGAAACTAGACCCCCCAAGGAACTTATCTAGATGTGTGGTGAGCACCTTGAACCCCCAAGCGCGTCACATAAGTTTATAACGCCGAGCCGTGAAAATAAAAAATAATTTTTTTTCCTCAAAAAAATGATTTTCAGCCAGCAATTTTTTATTTTCACAAGGGTAGCAGGATAAATTGGACCCCAAAAGTTGTTGTACAGTTTGTCCTGAGTACGCTGGTGCCCCATATATGGGGGGAACCATTGTTTGGGCACACGTAAGAGCTCGGTCGTCGTTACGTTTGCAGAGCCCCTGATGTGCCTAAACAATAGAAACCCCCCACAAGTGACCCCATTTTGGAAACTAGACTTCCCAAGGAACTTATCTAGATGCTTGGTGAGCACTTTGAACCCCCACGTACTTCACAGAAGTTTATAATGCAGAGACGTGAAAATTAAAAAAAAAAATTTTTCCACAAAAATGTTTTTTAGCCCCCATTTTTTATTTTCCCAAGGGTACCAGGAGAAATTAGACCCGCAAATTTGTTGTGCAATTTTTCCTGAGTACGCTGATACCCCATATGTTGGGGTAAACCACTGTTTGGGCACACGTCGGGGCTTGGAAGGGAGGGAGCACCATTTAAGTTTTTGAGCGCAAAATTGGCTGGAATCAATGGTTGCACCATGTCACGTTTGGAGACCCCTGATGTGCCTAAAATAGTGGAAACCCCACAATTCTAACTTCAACCCTAACCCCAACACACCCATAACCACAGCCCTAACCCCAACACATCCCTAACCCTAATCCCAACCCTAACCATACCCCTAACCCCAACACACCCCTAACCCTAATCCCAACCCTAACCATAACCCTAACCACAAGCCTAACCCTAATTCCAACCCTAACCCTAATTCTAACCCTAATTCCAACCCTAACCCTAATTCCAACCCTAACCCTAATTCCAACTCTAACCCTAACCCTCTTTCCAACCCTAACCCTAACCCTCTTTCCAACCCTAACCCTCTTTCCAACCTTAACCCTAACCCTCTTTCCAACCATAACCCTAACCCTAGTGGAAAAATAAAAATAATTTCTTTATTTTATTAGTTGTTCCTGCCTACGGGGGTGATAAACGGGGGGTTTATTTACTTTTCATTCTATTTTGATCACTGTGAGAGTTTATCACAGTGATCAAAATGAATGAATGGAAATTGCAGCCGATGGGCGCACTGCGCATGCGCCCGCCATTTTCCAACATGGCGGCGCCCATGGTCCGGGACCGCGGGACACCGAGAGCCATAACGGCACTCGGTGAGCACCAGGGGGTGGGAGGAGGGGCGATCGGAAGCCGGGGGAGAGCGGAGGGAAGGCGGGGGGGGGAGATTATGACAGCGGCAGCACATCGCCGCTGTCATTCAGTGGCGGGGGGGGGCAGATCGCCCCCGTTAACGGGTGGGGGGGTCGGATCGCTGTCACCAGCCATGTCCGATGCTACAGCAGCGTCGGACATGGCTGGATTGTAATATTTCATCAATTTTCATTGATGAAATATTACTATCGCTCTGATTGGCTGTTTCACTTTTAACAGCCAATCAGAGCGATCGTAGTCACGCGGGGGCGAAGCCACGCCCCCTATGGTGAAGAACAAAGCCCCCTGTATCTGCGGGTCGGGTGACCTTTCAGTGACCTAGGTCACCCGACCCGCAGGGGGGCTTTAAAGTCATGACGCCACATAGGCGTCACTGGTCAGATTGGCACCAGTTTTCATGATGCCTATGTGGTATCATTGGTCGTGAAGAGGTTAAAGATGACACATTTCTTTTGTATTTTAGGGAACCATATATGTATGTTTTCATCTATAACATTTTGAAAATTGCAAAAAGGAAAATGGGCCGATGCAAAAGTTTTGACACCCTGCATGGTTAATACCTAGTAGTGCCCCCTTTTTAAAATATCACAGCTTGTAAAATGTCCCTTCAGAGAAGAAGAGGAGTAAAACTCTAGTGCCACCTGTAGGAAGTAGCAATCCTAAAAGTCAATATCGACTCTCCAAAGAGCCTTGTCACATGACTTAGGATCAAATCCAAAACCAACATCTCAATAGCCCTTGTAACACTACCCATAAAACTTTTTAATTGACCATATCTAGAACAATAACTCTAGCTATATCCCTAACTTAATAAGCCTTGTCACATGACTAAGGATAAAATCCAAATCACAGCTTGCAAATGACTTTTGTAGTCAGCCAAGAGTCTTTCAATTTTTGTTTGAGGGATTTTCATCCATTCTTCCTTGAGAATTCTTCCAGTTCTGTGAGATTCCTGGGTCGTCTTGCATCTTCTGCTATTTTGAGGTCAAGCCACAGATTTTCAATGGTGCTCAGATCAGGGGACTGTGAGGGCCATTGTAAAACCTTCAGCTTGTGCCTTTTCAGGTCTATTGTGGGTTTTGACGTGTTTAGGATCATTATCCATTTGTTACCATCTTTTCAGTTAGCTATTAAAAGGTATCAACCACTGAGGACTCTCAATTCTGAATATTTTTTTATCCATTTGTAGAAGCCATCCTCTTTTCAGCTTCAGCTTTTTTTTTACAAACAGTGTTATGTTTCCCTCTACCCATGAAATGTTCCCTGTGCCATTGGTTGCAACACAACCCCAAAGTATGATTGCTCCATGCCCATGGTTACTGGTTGTCGAGATGTTGTTTTCCTGAAATTATAGCCCTTTTTTCAGCACACATACCATTGATCATTGTGGCAAAGGAGTTCCACTTTAATCTCATAGGTCCACATGACTTGTTTCCGAAATGCATCAGGCTTGTTTAAATGTTTTTTTGCATACTTATGACACTGAATTTTATGGTGAGGATGCAGGAGAGGTTTTCTTCTGATGATTCTTCCATGAAGGCCATATTTGTGCTGGTGGTTATAAACAGTAGAACAATGTACCACAACTCCAGAATCTGATAAGTCTTTCTGAAGGTCTTTTGCAGTCAAGTGGGGATTCTGATTTGCCTGTCTAGCAATCCTATTAGCAGCTCTCACTGAAAATTTGCTGGTTCTTCCAGACCTTATCTTGACCTTCACTGTTCCTGTTAGCTGCCATTTTCTTAATTACATTTTGAACTGAGGAAAGGGCAACTTGAAAACACTTTGCTATCTTCTTATAGCCTTCTCCTGCTTTATGGGCCTCTACCCTTTTTATTTTGAGAGTGCTAAGCTCCTGCTTAAAAGAACCCATGGCTGCTGTTTTGGCACAAGTTAGAGGAAGCTGTTTTTTTATAATGCAGGGAATTATGCATCACCTGACCTTTTGTAACGATGATAGTGAACAAGCCATAACCGTAACAGGATAATTAATGTCTGAAACTATAGTCAAAGTTATCTGAGGACACAAATCTCAAAGGATGCCCAAACTTTTGTATCGGCCCATTTTTCTTTTACATTGTAAAATATGACAATTTATATTTTTTTGCCTAAAATGCAAAAGAAAACTGTCATCTTTAACTGTAGGCCTTTTAGAGATAATTTCATCTTCAACTTGCTTAATAACTGTTCACAATAACAGTAATTTTGACCAGGGGTGTCCAAACTTTCATATACCACTGTATGTCCCAAACTTTACCCGATCCCTCCCAGAAACCAGAGATTCAGCCAGGTGATGGGGAATTGAGAAGGGAAGAGGCGTGGCATGGGTGGGCGTATCCTTGACTTAAAGGGAAGATGCCGCAATTTTATATAATTTGCAAAAAAAAATACTTAACAAAACATGTTGTTTCAGCAAATGTTGTACTAACTAGGATTTATGTGTATTTTTGTAATGTTTTAATGTAGCCACTGGGTGCTGCCATTTTGCTTGGCAGGTCTGTAATGGTTGCTGCACGATACATACAGTCTGTAAATATGGCTGCCTTGGGCATAGGAGACAGTGTCGGACACCGACCCTATCTCTAAAATTGCAGCCGCATTAGCAGTGAACTGGGCACGCCCCTGTGGTCTGCACAATTCACTGCTGTAGGTGTGGCTGGGTGCCATTTTACTGTAGCCCAGTGCTATCCGCTGAGCTCCACTTACGCTCTATCACAGGACCTGTTACGCCAGAAACTGTACTGTTCACTTGTGGCATAACAGGTTCTGTGTTGTGAGGACTGAGGACAGGCTGTAGATGCAGAGAAGGTGGACAGCAGAGGAGAGAAGTGCTCACTGGAGCTGGAGGATGGAGAGTGGTGAGTGCGGGTGACTTGCCTCCATGCTCCTCTGTCCTGTTACTCCAGGCTCGGCCCTGTGCGCCCTGAGCAGACATCCTCTGCTCCTCATCCACTACTCCTCTGTCTCCGCCTCCCTACTCACACACAGTCCCAGTGATCTCCTGTAAGTGGGCATGCATCATCCCTTGGCTTTTATGGCTGTCTGAGGAGGACAGTGACATACAGACATACTTTCTGCTGAGCCGTGTATCTAATCCTCTCCTGTATCCATCAAAAATTGAAAGCAGCACGATTTTGAAGAGTATGAAGATGATTTATTCAGCCCATAGGGCTATATGCCCATTCAGTATGACGTTTCGGTCCAGAAAGGGTGCGGACCTTTCTCTGCTTGAGAAAGGTCCGCACCCTTTCTGGACCGAAACGTCGTACCGAATGGGCATATAGCCCTATGGGCTGAATAAATCATCTTCATACTCTTCAAAAGGCGTGCTGCTTTCAATTTTTGATGGATGCTTTAAAGGTTTGGTATATGTCTGGGAGCGTGCACCCCCTCTTTTCTTATTTTGTTTGTGCTGCTTTTTCATTTTTTCAATAATCCTCTCCTGTGTGATACTGTCTGCTGAGCCGTGTATCTAATCCTCTCCTGTGTGATACTGTCTAATGACCCGTGTTTCTAATTCTTGACAATGAGAGACTGTCTGCTGAGCTGTGTATCCAATCCTCTCCTGTGTGATACTGTCTGCTGAGCCATGTATCTAATCCTATCCTGTGTGATACTGACTGCTGAGCCGTATATCTAATCCTATTCTGTGTGATACTGTCTGCTGAGCCGTGTATCTAATCCTCTCCTGTGTGATACTGTTTAATGACCCGTGTTTCCAATTCTTGCCAATGAGAGACTGCTGAGCCGTGTATCCAATCCTCTCCTGTGTGATACTGTCTGCTGAGCCATATATCTAATCCTATCCTGTGTGATACTGTCTGCTGAGCCATATATCTAATCCTCTCCTGTGTGATACTGTCTGCTGAGCCGTGTATCTAATCCTATCCTGTGTGAGACTATCTAATGAGTTGTGTATCCAATCCTCTCCTGTGTTATACTGTCTGCTGAGCCGTGTATCTAATCCTATACTGTGTGATACTGACTGCTGAGCTGTGTATCTAACCCTATCCGGTGTGATACAGGCTGCTGAGCCGTGTATCTAATCCTCTCCTGTGATACTGTCTGCTGAGCCATGTATCTAATCCTCTCCTGTGTGAGACTGTCTAATGAGTCGTGTATCCAATCCTCTCCTGTGTTATACTGTCTGCTGAGCCGTGTATCTAATCCTATCCTGTGTGATACTGACTGCTGAGCCGTGTATCTATCCCTATCCGGTGTAATACAGGCTGCTGAGCCGTGTATCTAATCCTCTCCTGTGATACTGTCTGCTGAACTGTGTATCTAATCTTCTCCTGTGTGATACTGTCTGCTGAGCCGTGTATCCAATCCTCTCCTGTGTGATACTGTCTGCTGAGCCATGTATCTAATCCTCTTCTGTGTGATACTGTCTGCTGAGCTGTGTATCCAATCCTTGCCAATGAGACTGTCTGCTGAACCATGTATCCAATCCTCTCCTGTGTGATACTGTCTGCTGAGCCATCTATCTAATCCTCTCCTGTGTGATACTGTCTGCTGAGCTGTGTATCTAATCCTATCCTGTGTGATACCGTCTGCTGAGCTGTGTATCTAATCATATCCTGAGTGATACTGTATGCTGCGCCGTGTATCTAATCCTATCCTGTGTGATACTATCTGCTGAGCCGTGTATCTAATTCTCTCCTTTGTGATACTGTCTGCTGAGCCGTGTATCTAATCCTCTCCTGGATGAATTTGCACATCCTATACATAGAACACCACAACACAGACGGCGACAACCCTGGCACACCCTGCAAACACGTTTCCTGCAGCGGTGCTCCAGGTGCGCCCAACGTCTGTGGAGAAAATCCAACCTACCCGAAGATTTTATCCATTATAAGTTTATGCTAAGAACATAAAACACTGCCCTTCACCTCTCCAAACAAACCTATTTCAACACCCTCATCACCTCACTGTCCAATAACCCTAAACGTCTCTTTGACACTTTTCATTCCCTGCTCAACCCAAGAGTACAGGCCCCAACCACGGAGCTCCGAGCTGACGATCTGGCCAATTACTTCAAAGAAAAAACTGACCAGATCCGACAGGAAATTATCTCCCAATCACCTCATACCATGCACTGTCCTCCCTCCCCCCCTGCATCTAGCGCACTCTCTGATTTTGAACCAGTCACAGAAGAAGAAGTAAGCAGGCTCCTTGCATATTCTCGCCCAAATACTTGCAACAGTGACCCATTTCCGTCATATCTCCTCCAGTCCCTTTCCCCTGCTGTCACCCCTCCCCTAACTAAAATATTTAACCTCTCTCTCTTCTGGTATCTTTCCCTCCTCATTTAAGCATACCATCATACATCCACTACTTAAAAAACCATCCCTGGACCAAAACTGTGCCGCTAACTATAGACCTGTCTCTAACCTTCCCTTCATCTCTAAACTCCTGGAACGCCTGGTCCACTCCCGTCTTATCCACTATCTCTTTGATAACTCGCTTCTCGACCCTTTCCAGTCCAGTTTCCGCTCTTTACACTCTACTGAAACTGCCCTCACTAAAGTCTCTAATGATCTACTAACAGCTAAATCAAATGGTCATTACTCCATGCTAATTCTCTTGGATCTCTCTGCAGCATTTGACACTGTGGATCATCAGCTCCTCCTCACTATGCTCCGTTCCATTGACCTCAATGACACCGTTGTCTCCTAGTTCTCTTCCTGTCTCTCTGACCGCTCCTTTACTGTATCTTTTGCTGGCTCCTCCTCCTCTCACCTTCCCCTTACTGTTGGGGTTCCTCAAGGATCAGTCCTAGGCCCCCTCCTCTTCTCCTTGTACACTGCCCCTATTGGTAAAACAATCAGTAGATTTGGTTTCCAGTACCATCTCTACGCTGATGACACCCAATTATATGCTTCTTCTCCTGACATCACTCTAGCCTTTCTAGAAAACACCAGCAATTGTCTAAACGCTGTGTTTAACATCATGTCCTCACTATATCTGAAACTGAACCTGTCAAAGACTGAACTCCTTGTGTTTCCTCCCTCTACTAATGTACCTATACCCGACACTGCAATTTCCGTGTGTGGTTCTACTTTTACTCCCCAGCAACATGCCCGCTGTCTTGAATACTTGATTCCGAGCTTTCCTTTGCCCCCCACATTCGATCACTGGCTCGCTCTTGCTATCTGCACCTCAAAAACATTTCTATAATTCGACCTTTTCTTACTTTTGACTCCGCAAAAACTTTTACTGTTTCTCTTATTGATTCTCATCTCAACTATTGTAACTCTCTTCTAATCGGTCTCCCTCTTACCAAACTCTCCCCCCTCCAATCTGTCTTGAATGCTGCAGCCAGGATCATATTCCTCACCAATCGTTACACCGATGCCTCTACCTTGTGCCAGTCATTACACTGGCTACCCATCCACTCCAGAATTCAGTATAAACTTATTACCCACATCCACAAAGCTCTTCATGGCTCATCACCACCCTACATCTCCTCCCTTGTTTCAGTATACCATCCTACCCGCGCCCTCCGTTCTGCTGATGACCTGAGGTTACCATCCACAATAATCAGAACCTCCCACTCCCGTCTCCAAGACTATACACGTGCTGCGCCAATTCTTTGGAATGAACTTCCCAGGTCAATACGATTAGTCCCGAATCCCCACAATTTTAAGCGTGCCCTGAAAACTCATTTATTCAGACTGGCCTACTGCCTCCTCACATAAACCTAATCTTTCCCTGTGTATCTAATCCTCTCCTGTGTGATACTGTCTGCTGAGCCGTGTATCTAATCCTATACTGTGTGATACTGACTGCTGAGCCGTGTATCTAATCCTATCCTGTGTGATAATGTCTGCTGAGCCGTGTATCTTATCCTCTCATGTGTGATACTGTCTGCTGAGCCGTGTATCTAATCCTATCCTGTGTGATACTGACCGCTGAGCCGTGTATCTGATTCTATCCTGTGTGATACTGACTGCTGAGCCGTGTATCTAATCCTATCCTGTGTGTTACTGACTGCTGAGCCGTGTATCTAATCCTATCCTGTGTGTTACTGACTGCTGAGCCGTGTATCTAATCCTATCCTGTGTGATACTGACTGCTGAGCTGTGTAGCTAATCCTCTCCTGTGTGATACTGACTGCTGAGCCGTGTATCTAATCCTATCCTGTGTGATACTGACTGCTGAGCCGTGTAGCTAATCCTCTCCTGTGTGATACTGACTGCTGAGCTGTGTATCTAATCCTCTCCTGTGTGATACTGTCTGCTGAGCTGTGTATCTAATTATGTGCAAACTATATGGCGGTACTATGTGTGAACTATATGGCAGTATTAGGTGTGAACTAAATGGCGGTATTAGGTGTAAACTATATGGTGGCATTATATGTTATCTGTATGGGCCCATTATGTGTGAACTGCATGGCGGCATTAGGTGTGAACTATATGGCAGTATTAGGCGTGAACTATATGGCAGTATTAGGTGTGAACTATATGGTGATATTAGGTGTGAACTAGATGGCGATATTAGGAGGGATCTATATGGCAGTATTAGGTGTGCTATATATAGCGGTATTATGTGAGAACACTATGGCAGTATTATCCAGAATGGGGAGCCATTTTAGGGTGGTTCTAGCTGTGTACCTGCACATAGGTTTGGGGTAATAGAGGGGGCAGCCTGACCTCCAGTTAGGTGGTTAGGTGCAGTCAGGGGAGGGCGGGTGAGGCACCTGAAGAGAGGGGTCTCATTTTTATCGTTACTATATGGCTACATTTCCCCCCAGCCTGCTTCCCAGCGTCACACCGGACTGCGCCTGTCACCTCCCTTTCACACATCGCCAGGACAGGATCTGAGGAGGGGAATGGGGTCAAAGTCTGGATCAGAACAGGCCATCAATCAGAAATGTTTCCTGGATTTCTGTGGAGCAGACAAGCAGACGGTCCATCCAGGTGTATAAAACACAGCGCTCTATGTACAATCCCTGGCTGCTCCGCGCACCGTACAGGGTGCCCCCCCCATAGACCAGCACACTGCTCTCCTGAAATACTCTGTGCTGCTGTCACCCTGCTCCCTCCACCATATATCTCCCAGAATCCTTGCTGCCTGCCATCCTCTGTGACCATCTACTTGTCAGTATAACTTTGCAGTCACCCATAAAATGGCTGCTCACTGTGTTCCTAAATGTCATCCTCTCTTATCACTTAGCAAACACCCAGAAGGAGAGGAGAGGAGTGACACCACACCCATGTCAGCAGACTCAGCCCACATTTACTGCAGCGCAGTAATGTGAGCTAGTTGTACACTAGGTTTTTGTCAAATTTCAGTAACTGTTCCCCCTAGTGTTTAAAAGTGGAAATACCAAAACTTTTAAAACTATTTTTCATATTTTACTAAATTATTAACAAATACTAATATTTAAGAAAACTTAAACATTAATTCTTTACATTTTTTCAATTGCTGGAATACATTTTTTTTTATGACACCTTCCCTTTAATGTAAACATGGCAGGGGGGAGGCTCCTGCTGCAGCCAGTTTTCTTATTATCACACATGAGATGGTGAAGAGGAGGATTGGGGACATGTCTGAGCTCCTGGGTCTCACAGAGGAGATATTCTCAGTTTTAACAGTAATGCTAGACAAAATATGACCAAAGAAAAGGAGGGAATGAAAGGAGGATATTTTTTTTTCATTATTTTAAGTTTAGTTTTCCTAAATGACACTCATTACGGGGGGAAGAAAGGTGATTCCAGCAGCTAAATAGGAAATGATTCTTTACAGTTAGAGCAGTCAGACTGTGGAATGCGGACCACAAGAGGTAGTAATGGCAAACACAATAACAGCTGTTATACAAAGGCCGGATGATTTCCTCAGTACACACAACATTGTGGGTTATAGATAATTTAGTGATAAATGTATAATTGTTGGAGAAAGGCTGAATTTGATGGACTCGGTTTTTTTTTCCCATCTTTGTAACTATGTATAAGTCATTGCCTCATTAGTTTCGTTTGTCATCTTTAATTTCATATAATACAGTGGGTACAGAAAGTATTCAGACCCCTTTAAATTTTTCACTCTTGGTTTCATTGCAGCCATTTGGTAAATTCAAAAAAAGTTCATTTTTTTTCTCATTAATGTACACTCTGCACCCCATCTTGACTGAAAAAAACAGAAATGTAGAAATTTTTGCAAATTTATTAAAAAAGAAAAACTGAAATATCACATGGTCATAAGTATTCAGACCCTTTGCTCAGACTTAAGTAGAAACACCCTTTTAAGCTAGTACAGCCATGAATCTTCTTGGGAATGATGCAACAAGTTTTCACATCTGGATTTAACATCCCCTGCCATTCTTCCTTGCAGATGGAGGAAAGAAGGTTTAAGCATACTCACAGATGCGGATTATTTACTGTAAGAGCAGTGAGACTATGGAACTCTCTGCCATATGATGTTGTAATGAGTGATTCACTACTAAAATTTAAGAAGGGACTGGATGCCTTTCTTGAAAAGTATAATATTACAGGGTATATACACTAGTCTCCTTAATATTGCGTTGATCCAGGGAGCTAGTCTGATTGCCGTATGTGGAGTCGGGAAGGAATTTTTTTCCCCAATGTGAAGCTTACTGTTGCCACATGGGTTTTTTTTGCCTTCCTCTGGATCAACATGTTAGGGCAAGTTAGGATAGGATATGGGTTGAACTAGATGGACTTAAAGTCTCCCTTCAACCTTAATAACTATGTTACTATGCTACTATGTAGATCCTCTCCTGTTCCGTCAGGTTGGGTGGTGAACATTGGTGGACAGCCACTTTCAGGTCTCTCCAGAGATGCTGAATTGGGTTTAGGTCAGGGCTCTGGCTGGGCCAGTCAAGAAAGGTCACAGAGTTGTTCTGAAGCCACTCCTTTGTTATTTTAGCTGTGTGCTTAGGGTCATTGTCTTGTTGGAAGGTCCAGAACACTCTGGAAGAGGTTTTCATCCAGGATATCTCTGTACTTGGCTGCAACTGAAAAACACCCCCAAAACATGATGGTGCCACCCCCATATTTCACTGTTGGAATTGTATTGGGCAGGTGATGAGCAGTGCCTGGTTTTCTCCACACATACTGCTTAGAATTATCACCAAAAAGTTCCATCCTCGTCTCATGAGACCAGAGAATCTTATTTCTCATAGTCTGAGAGTTCTTCATGTGTTTTTTTGCAAACTCTATGCGGGCTTTCATATGTCTGGCACTGAGGAGAGGCTTCCGTTGGGACACCCTGCCATAAAGGCCCGACTGGTGGAGGGCTGCGGTGATAGTTGACTTTGTGGAACTTTCTCTTATCTCCCTACTGCATCTGTGGAGCTCAGCCACAGTGATCTTGGGATTCTTCTTTACCTCTCTCACCAAGGCTCCTTCCACGATTGCTGTTTTTTGGCTGGATGGCCAGGTCTAGGAAGACTTTGGGTGATCCCAAACTTTTTCCATTTAAGGATTATGGAGGCCACTGTGCTCTTAGGAACCTTGAGTACTGCAGAAATTCTTTTGTAACCTTGGCCAGATGTGTGCCTTTCCACAATTCTGTCTCTGAGATCCTTGGCCAGTTCCTTTGACCTCATGATTCTCATTTGGTCTGACATGCATTGTGAGCTGTGAGATCTTATATAGACAGGTGTGTGCATTTACAAATCCAGTCTGTAAGGTAGCGTCTATTGTACGTGTTGGGGACACTCGCTTGACAGTCCATGTGGTTTCCCAACACACCGGCCTCTCTAGGTCCACAGTCTTTCTCACTAACCCCGGTCAGTACAACACAGACTCCTGTCTGTTACCTGTTGTTGACGGCCACACAGGTTCCCGGATGCCTCTTCTCCTCAGAGGTATCCCACAATTTATCAACAGTCTCTTTCTCTGACCCCGGTCAGCATCACACAGTTGTCAGAACGTACACTCTCCTGGCTCAGAGTCGCCAGCACTGCCACATGTGCATCTTGGTCCGTTGTCCCTAGCAACCGAACTTGTAGACCTCGTCCGTTGCTTCTAGCAACAAGGCTACAACAGTGCCCTTAGCATTCTCCACCAATTGTAAGGTAGCGCCTATTGTACGTGTTGGGGACACTCGCTTGGCAGCCGATTAACCAGGTCCGGCATGGGTTTTTTAACATAAATCAGTCCATGTGGTTTATTAGGCAGCATAAACCATAAACAGCAACAGGATTATATCAAACAGCATAATGTTCATGACAGAGCTCCGCTCTATTAAACCTGTGGTCACACAGGCTGTGCTATGTCCGGTACGCAGGCTCTCGCCTAAACCACAGCTCACCCTGTCCGGGTTACCTTCTTAGTTGCTTTCTCATTCAGGATGTCCATTCCTTCCTGGGGACTGTCCCACACAAACAGGCCAATATACACAGGCCTCACCAGGTCCGCAGCCTCAGCATGTGCTGCTCAGGAGGGCAGCAGACTCTCTAGCACGTTGGCCTTCCGGAACCTTCCACACGTGCTCCAATCAGATCCAGGCACTCCTCATTCATGTGACCTACTCTGGTCACCTTATACGGTCCGTAGCCACGCCCACCGGATCACATGGCTATGACCTCATCCCAGGTCCTATCTCAAACACCCAGTCATACACACATATATATGCTTACTATGGACGTTTAGCCACACGCCCCGGGGTGGTTTGTAGGTGACTGGTCCCACCCGTCTCACCAGCCACCTGGAAGCTTCTACCTGATACAGTGTACCAAAACCTCAGCTGTACCTCTGCTGATTAGCACATGTTCAAGCTCCCATCCCAGGGCCACCCACTCTGGGATACATAACGGTCATTTACCATCCTGGCATTCATCCTATATCCGTCACCACAATGGATATACCTGTGTGCATGACCCATACAGCGCCCCCTAGCTGTCACAGCTGTCACTGCACCACATACCTCCCCCCTCTTTTCAAACTTGTGGGGTTGAACACAAGACATCACCCAGGGGTCTCGAGATCGGGCACCCATGTCACCTTACCCTACAAGTCGAGAGGACCGTCTCCGTCTGTTTTGGGCATCATACAGCATGATATTTATGTTAGGCCTCCCCCGCCCCCAGCGGACAGTATATTGGCCTTGGACTTTGGCCTTCCAGTCAAAGTCCATCTGCGTCACCAGACACCTTTTTGTTTCCACACTTTGCCTGTCTGCTCCGTCCTTCGACTTCTCTCTCTGCGACCGGCTCTCCCGGTTGTTACAGTCAGAAGTCCCACTTACAGTAGCGTCAACTGTCCGGCCTGAGTCAGACCCATTGAGTATTGCATTGGAGCTAAGGTTTCTCAGCCTCATACTGCCAGTCGAACTGCCACTTGCAGATTTTTGATGTCCTTGCCTTGCTGACAGTCTTCGGCCACCTGCCATTTCACTTCTTCGAGGGACACTTCGGGTCCTTACATCTTTGGTTGAAGGCGGCCGCCACTTGATGTTCCGTACCTCTTTATTAATCCACAGTCAACTGCTCCATCTCCTGCAGGTATGTCACTCGATACTCCAGGAGCAACCGGAAGTTCCTCGGGCTTTCCATGGAGCCAACCACAATGATGAGAATCATGCCCCCTTCATCGGATACCTGGACTTCACAATCAGGAGGGATCCTCACCCTTGCCACACCGGAGATATTTACAAGGTCTTGCATCACCTTCCAGAGCCTTCCAACGACTCTCCCGATCAGATATTTGGGTACCGGAATTACATCTTCCCCCAAACCCAGCTGATCCTTAGCTTCCCTTGCCAGCTCTAGGCGTTGAGCAGCTTTCCGATTACTCCGCCTGAACATCTGTTTAGCGTGGAGACATTGCAGATGCATATCTGTCAGGACAGCTACCTGCTTTGCTGTGTCTTCCCTGGTTGCTAGTACCACCAGCTGTTTTGTCTCTGGTGCCCAGTTCACACTACATGCTTGGACCGCCTTTTTAAAAGCCTCATGCACACCTTCACCGGTACAGGCTTCTTGCACGTCTATGGGTACCTCGATCACACACTTGAAGATCGTGGGCTCGCTCTCTTCCTGGAGAGAAGGCTTCGGCTTTACAGTTGTCTCGACCGGGTGACTGTCTTCTTCAGCTCTTAGCTCAAAATCTTCATAAGATTTCACCTCTTCGAGACCGCTTGCCAAGATGAGCACTGGCAATTCCGTCTTGTTATCACTCGGGCTCGGCTGCTGTAAGTCTTCATCCAACTTCTTCTCCCGCAGAAGACCTCTTACAGTTTCTTTGAGCACTTCCACATCTTCCTTTGGGGTGTTGTTCACGCTTTGCCACATTGACAGGTGACCTCTGAGCTCCAAGACTTCTTTCTCGAGCTCCTCCACTCTGTGCTCGGCCGTTTGTCTCAGGGCCTTGACTGCCGGGAACTCGGACACTAGATGGCGCAGCCGCTCCAACTGCGCAGAGTTGGCAACTTCCATACTCACCACCTTTAGACATTCCTTTGCCAGCTGTTGACACATCTCTTCGCGCCCTTGCTCCAAGTCTCCTAGGTGTGCTTCTACCTGGTAAAAACTGTCAACTCACTCTTTCCACATGCACACTTCCTTGGTCAGGTTGTCAACTTGACCCTCTAGCAGTCGGGTGATAGCGGTCAAATTGGAGTCAGCACTCACCCTGTCATCCAGGAACAGCAAGCTTCCATTCATACAGGTGTCAGACTTCTTTTCTGGAGGTATCCCGCTTCCCACGGTCACACGTTTGGTCACCCCAACTACATCATCAACTTCCCATGCATCGTCAAACAAGACAAAGTCCCGGCCCCTCTCAAAGGGATACACTAAGTTTGGTGGTATACTGCACTCAACCCTTTTGGTCCCCTCAATCATAACTCTGTCCACAGTATAGTCCACAGTGACCCCATGGTGGCAGCGAACCTTGACCTTTTTCTTGGTCAGATAGAAAACGAGGAGTTCCTGTCAGAGTCACCTGACTCTTTGAGTCCAGCCGTCCAGAGACTCCTTCCCGGTGTAGCATCACGGTACACACCTGCGGCCCATCAATACCCATAAAGAATGTGCCGCACTCAGAAAAAGTCATACACAAACACGGCTGTTCCCCAGACATGTCCACTGAGGAAACCAGTGCTGCCCCTTTTTAAATCTCCGCCTCTTTTTGGACCACTATCCCCTTTTTGGACTTAGCCTCCCCCTGGGACTCCACCCCTTTTGGGTCACCACCTCAATTTGGGCCACCGCCTCCCTCTGGGACTCCACCCCTTTTTGGGTCACCACCCCCATTTGGGCCACAGCCTCCCTCTGGGACTCCACCCCTTTTTGGGTCACCACCCTGATTTGGGCCACCGCCTCCTTTCGGGATTTCCCCATGTCCCCTCTACAGGCCTTCTTAGGCCAGAGTTCACACGATACCGTTTGTCTTTTGGGCTTAAAACTGGCCCTTTAAGAAGACGAATATTCTGATGTCCTCTTACGATACCACACCAGCTCCTGCTGGCACTGCCACAGCTCCTGCTGTAGCCGCAAAGCACCGGCACCTCCGGCTGCCACTCAAAAACAGCTGCTGGCGTCTCTGCAGCTCCTGCTGCGCCATATTTGTGGACCTGCCGATCCACAGCAACATTCGTAACCACGCCGAGTTACAGTCAGCCGCGTGTCACCTTCGTAACCCCGACGAGTTACAGCAAGCCGCTTGTCACCTTCGTGACCCCACTGAGCCACCGCAAGCTGACTTGAGAGGGAGAGAAAAAAAAACAACACAAAAACACACGTGGCCTCACCGGGTGCTATTCAGGGATCCGACCCTCCACCCAGGGTTTCCCAACACACCGGCCTCTCTAGGTCCACAGTCTTTCTCACTAACCCCGGTCAGTACAACACAGACTCCTGTCTGTTACCTGTTGGTGACGGCCACACAGGTTCCCGGATGCCTCTTCTCCTCAGAGGTATCCCACAATTTATCAATACTCTCTTTCTCTGACCCCGGTCAGCATCACACAGTTGTCAGAACGTACAATCTCCTGGCTCAGAGTCGCCAGCACTGCCACATGTGCATCTTGGACCGTTGCCCCTAGCAACCGAACTTGTAGACCTCGTCCGTTGCTTCTAGCAACAAGGCTACAACAGTGCCCTTAGCATTCTCCACCAATTGTAAGGTAGCGCCTATTGTACGTGTTGGGGACACTCGCTTGGCAACCGATTAACCAGGTCCGGCATGGGTTTTTTAATATAAATCAGTCCATGTGGTTTATTAGGCAGCATAAACCATAAACAGCAACAGGCTTATATCAAACACCATAATGTTCATGACAGAGCTCCGCTCTGTTAAACCTGTGGTCACACAGGCTGTGCTATGTCCGGTACGCAGGCTCTCGCCTAAAACACAGTTAGCTCACCCTGTCCTGGTTGCCTTCTTAGTTGCTTTCTCATTCAGGACGTCCATTCCTTCCAGGGGACTGTCCCACACAAACAGGCCAATATACACAGGCCTTAGCAGGTCCGCAGCCTCAGCATCTGCTGCTCAGGAGGGCAGCAGACCCTCTAGCAAGTCAGCCTTCTGGGACCTTCCACACGTGCTCCAATCAGATCCAGGCACTCACTCATGTGACCTACTCTGGTCACCTTATATGGTCCATAGCCACGCCCACCGGATCACATGGCTATGACCTCACCGCAGGTCCTATCTCAAACACCCAGTCATACACATATATATGCATGCTTACTATGGGCATTTAGCCACACGCCCCTGAGTGGGCTTGTAGGTGACTGGTCCCACCCGCCTCACCAGCCACCTGGAAGCTTCTCCCTGATACAATGTACCAAAACCTCAGCAGTACCTCTGCTCATTAGCACATGTTCAAGCTCCCATCCCAGGGCCACCCACTCTGGGATACATAACGGACATTTATCATCCTGGCATTCATCTTATATCCATTACCACAATGGATATACTTGTGTGCATGACCCATACAGCACCCCCTAGCTGTCACAGCGGTCACTGCACCACAAGTAATATCAGTTTAATTAAACACAGCTGGACCCCAAAGAAGGAGTAAAACCATCTCAAGGAGGATCACAAGGAAATGGACAGCATGTAACTTAAATGTGAGTGTCTGAGCAAAGGGTCTGAATACTTATGACCATGTGATATTTTGATTTTTCTTTTTTAATAAATTTGCAAAAATTTCTACATTTCTGGGGGTTTTTTCCATCAAAATGGGGTGTAGAGTGTACATTAATGAGAAAAAAATGAACTTTGCTGAATTTACCAAATGGCTGCAATGAAACAAAGATTGAAAAATTTAAAGAGGTCTGAATACTTTCCGTACCCACTGTATATTGCAGTCATCTAACTTGTGGGAAGTTAAAGGAGAACTCCACTCATCACATTGTTACATTAATGATGTCCCTGTAAGAAAACAAAATTCATCTGATGGAAAAATTGGAAGATGGAAACATTCCCACGCTATATTTGTTATTTAGATGTCTCTTGTGGTGATTTGATTGGTTGCCATTGTCAAAATATTGACAGCACTGAAGATTGAAAAATCTTGTCCTGATTTGTCAGCTATGTGCTGCATGGAGAAACTCTGCCCTCTGCTGGCCTGGAAAGTGAGATGTTTGAACACATAGTAACCGTCCTTTAATCCAGCATCTGTTAATCCAGAGTCATTGCACTTTAAAGTAATGCAGAATTGACATATCCAGCTGTGTAAATGAGCATTTTGTCTTTGCTTTATATGCCATCTGTTCTGTGAAGATTGTTTAAGCGCATCCTTTATTTTTTGCACGTATGAAGTATCCTGTATATTTCATTTATATATGGTTTCAAGATTTTAGATGGTTTGCGCATCCTCTGGAATCAATATCAGCTCCATTCAAAAGTCACAGTACTGCTGCAGCCTGTGATTGGCTGCATTGGTTAGGTTACTAGAAGTCACCTGACCTATGCTATCAAACACCAGCTGCAGTGGTCCTCTGACTTCCAAAGAGAGGAGACATCGCTTCTGGAGCTTGCACAGACCTCCAGAGAGGATTGCACTGAGATAGTGTTGCCTGAACTTAATCCCCAGCACACTGACACTGCAGGCGTCACAGCATCATCCCTCATGTTGACAGTGTCTGGAGTGATGGCAGGAGATGCTAGTCACCCTTTCCTCCTCCCTCTGAAGCCACTGCAGATAGGAGAGAGGGATAAGAGAGTGGCAGTGCTGACACTGTGTGCAAGCAATGCAGTGTCAGTGTGCCTGCAATTTAGTCTAAGCAGCGCTGTCAATCAATATAAGGAGAGGCGTGCTAATTGATGGTGTGGAAAGATGGCACTAAGCCCGTCACCATGTCAATAAATAAAGAGCTTTTCCCTGAGCTATAGAGGAAGTAGATACTAAACTCTAGGGATAATAATTATAGGAGCTAAGTTCCTTATATGATTGTAAAAGTAGTTTAATTTGAATCTTTGGTGTGAAAGACTCCCAGGTACCACTTTGAATTGTGCTTTGTTTGGTTAATTTTTCCTCCCACAAATGTAAAAAATATGCAATTGCCAGATCTGCAGCAAAAAGCATAATAAAGTAGAAAATGCATTAAAAAAACAGCAAAAAAGTAGTCATCAGAGAAGATTGTTATTGTGCAACTTTGTGCAGACACAAGCAAAAAAATGCCATGTTTTTGCTTGTTCTTATTCTATGTTTGCTGCTAGAGTTCTATATGTGCCATTTTTTATGCTTTTTTTTTACATTTTGGGTATGGTATTTTGCGTCTTTTCCTGCTTTGCATATGCTCTCATTGGCCTTCTCCCACTTTGATACAATCTTCGCTCTGTCCCCCTTAAGACCTCAGTGATAACATAAAGCATTGTTTATGGCACAGCTGTTCCCAAAAGCACTTAGCAAAGGAAATGGCTACAATGAGGTGTGAAAAAGCTAGTGCTCCCATGAGAAAGGCTCTACCTTAGTCCCAATAAAGTCATGCCAGGGCCATGTGTCACTTTGGCACAAATGTGTTCATGCAGGTGGCAGCTGATGGTTTTTTTTATCCTTGCCTCAGCAGCATCTTAACTATTAACCCTTTCGATCCACTAACTATCTTACCACAAAAACTAAACATTTCCAAAAGGTCAAGATCCAGGCTGCGCAAAAAAAAAGTGGTCTTATCGCAATTTTAATGGATTTCACCTATGCTCGCCACAATAAACTGATATAAAACCTCATACGTATTTTTGCAATGTGGCAAGATTACTATAATTTTCAACTTCAGGGCTTGGGAAGGATTTATTTAGAATTTGGGGCAACTTTGCTATATCTCGTTATGTGTATTTAATGGCCGTGATGCTAATTTCACTGTAAAGAGGATCTGATAGCTGCCTTAAATATGTAGTTGTTTTACATGGTGTAAATGCTGCTGTTCTCCTGAATCCGGCGCTGTTTTTCTTTTGTTCCTGAGCCTCTCCGTTCTTGTGATATGGCCCATTTTTTCCTCTATATAAATCTAGATTTTTAGCAAAGTAGGCGTGGTCCTAAAGACACACTCACAGAGAAGAGCCGTGAACCATGCTCACTTAGCTTAAAAGTCTAAATTGAAATACAGAGAAGAAAGGTCCATATCTCAGGAACAGTTCTCGCAGGAAAAAAAGAATACGGCAGGATTCAGGAGCACTTGGACATTTACACCAGGAATATTATGACCAGTGACAGGTCCCCTTTAAGAAATGGGAACAGGGAGAAAACAAGCCACCTGCTCAGAATCAGTCATAGTAAACTACAAGGTCCTTTTAGTCCCTTTTGTATGGGGAGAAATGTGGACCCTTTAAAGGGAAGGTGCCACCAGTTTTCTTGTAGTTTGTTTTTTTGTGAAATTAAGCTTAAAATAGTAATTAAAATGTATTAGTGCAATGTTTGCAAACATTTCTATATGAAAAATATGATATACTAGCTGAAGAGCTGGCGTAGCCCGGGCATAGTAACTAACTGTGGTTAGTTATAACAAATTATAATGATTATCCTCCATCCCATAGTCCTAATTTCTTGGGGTAGAGCATTCTAGAGGATTGGCACAGCGTGGGAGAAGTCTTGGAGTGGGAGGTATGGATTAGTGCGGAGGTTAGTCGAAAGTCGTTTGCAGAGCGCAGCGGTCGGATAGGCCGGTTGACAGAAATGAGGGAGGAAATGTAGGGGGTGCTGCACTGTGGAGAGCTTTGTGGGTGAGAACAAGTACTTTGAATTGGATCCTATAATGAATGGGCAGCCAATGTAACGATTGGTGAAGAACGGACGCGTCCGAGTACCGATTAGCCAGATGGATGACCCTGGCTGCTGCATTAAGTATTGACTGGAGAGGGGAAAGTCGAGTAACGGGGAGGCAAATTAATAGAGCGTTGCAGTAGTCTAGGTGGGAGTGGATCAAGGCGACAGTAAGCGTTTTTGTTGCTTCCATGATGAGAAAAGGGTGGATTCTAGAGATGTTCTTTAGGTGTAAGCGGCAAGAACGGGCAAGAGATCGGTATCAAACATAATACCCAGACAGCACGCCTGCTGCTGGGGTGTTTTTTTTTTAATCGTATGAACATATATTTTAGCATCATATAAGAATAACGAACAATAAGTGACTGAAAAGAACAAAGGAACAGAAATCAAAGTAGACATTATCATATTTGATGTAAAATATATTGACCAGGAGATCTAGATGTAGTTTGATTATTTGGTTGTCAAGATTGTTAGTACTTTAGCGTTACCCAGGGTGCACCACGTGGAGGCGGACTAACGTTGCATTCCACCGGGGTGTTATTATGGTGCCACCCACGGAGAGGGAAATGTCAGGTTTAGGGAGGTTACTAGATGGCGGGAGCAGAAGTTCAGTTTTGCAGAGGTTGAGTTTCAGATAGAGGGCGGACATGATGTTGGAGACTGCGAATAGACAGTCACTGGCATTCTGTAGTACAGCGGGGGTAAGGTCAGGGGATGACATGTATAGTTGTGTGTCATCAGCAGAAAGATAGTTCTGAAAGCCAAATCTGCTGATGGTCTGTCCAATTGGGGCTGTGTAGAGAGAGAAGAGAAGGGGGCCAAGGACTGAACCTTGAGGTACCCCAACAGTGAGAGGAAGAGGAGATGACGTGAAGCCAGAGAACAAAACACTGAAAGAGAGGTCAGAAAGATAGGAAGAGAATCAGGAGAGAGCAGTGTCATTAATGCCTAGTGACTGAAGCCTAGAGAGTAGGAGACGGTGATCAGTAGTGTCGAAAACTGCAGAAAGGTCGAGAAGAATGAGCAGAAAGTGATCACCGTTACAATTTGCTGTCAGAAAGGTCATTGGTAACTTTATGAGTGCAGTTTCAGTAAAATGTAGGGGGCGGAAGCCGGACTGTGAAGGGTCTAGGAGGGAGTGAGTGGAGAGTTAAAGGGTAAGGCAGTAGACTAGGCGCTCCAAGAGTTTAGAGATGAGGGGGAGATTGGAGACTGGTCTGTAGTTGTTTTTGCAGGATGGGTCGAGAGCGGGTTGCTTTAATAATGGAGTAACAATAGAGTGTTTGAAGGAGGATGGGAAAATGCCCGAGGATAGGGAAAGATTAAATATTGTAGTTAGGTGAGTTGTGACGACTGGAGAGAGACTGAAGGAGATGTAAGGGAATGGGGTAGGTAGTGCATGTAGTCAGACGAGAAGAAGAGAGGAGTCTGGAGACTTTTTCTTCTGTGATGGGATCAAATGTGGAGCGTGAGCCAGGGGGAATGTAGGGAGCACTTAGTGGTTGGGAGCTGATTTCCTGACAGATGTTATATATTTTCTCTATAAAGTGGGAGGCCAGGTCATCAGCACAAATGTCTGTGATAGGGGCTTGTGCTTTTGGCCTGAGGAGGGAGTGAAAGGTGTCAAAAAGTTTCTTGGGGTTGTTGGATAGTGAGGAGTTCAGGGTGAAGAAGTAGGTCTGTTTGGCGAGGTGAAAGGCAGAATTATAGGTTCTTAACATAAATTTGAAGTGGATGAAGTCTTCTGGTGTGCAGGTTTTCCTCCATAAGCGTTCAGCACTCCTAGAGCATCGCTGGAGAAGTCGAGTTTGCGATGTGAGCCAGGGCTGTTTTGCTCTGTGTTTGGAGGTTCTGAGGGTGAGGGGTGCTACTTGGTCAAGGGTGCTTCCGAGAGTGTCATTGTAGTGATGTACAGCCAGATCACGACAGGAAATAGAGATTGGGGACAGTGATGAGTGTAGGGAGTCTGAAAGTGTCTGAGAGTTAATGGCATGTAGATTTATGAATGTGTGGTAGGTAGCAGTATGCTGGGGTGGGCGAGGATTTGTGAACGTGAAGGAGAGAATGTTGTGGTCAGAGAGGGGAAGCGTTAAGTTATTTAGGTAGGAGATTGAACAGAACCGAACAAAGACCAGGTCAAGGGTGTTACCGTCTTTGTGTGTCTCAGAGGTTGAGAGCTGTGAGAGACCAAGAGAACTGGTTAGTGATAGAAGCTGGGATGCAGATGTGGAAGTGGGGCTGTTAATGGGGATGTTGAAGTCTCCCAGGATAAGGGTTGGGAGTTCTGAGGACATGAAGTGCGGCAGCCAGGCTGAGAAGTGGTCAAGGAAGTGGGTGGGTGAGCCTGGGGACCGGTATATGACCGCTACTCTGAGGGAGAGGGGATGGAAGAGCCTGATGGTGTGGACCTCAAAAGAAGGGAATGAGAGTGATGGAACTGAGGACATGACCTGGAAAGTGCATTGTGGGGACAGGAGTATGCCGACTCCACCACCAAGTCTGTTTGTGGGTCTCGGGGAATGGGAGAATTGTAAGCCACCATGGCAAATGGCACCAGGGGAGACAGAGTCAGTCCTTGATCCAGGTTTCAGTGAGGGCCAACAGATTCAAAGAGTTGTTCAGAAAGTAATTGTGCAGGAAAGGAAGCTTGTTACATACAGACCTTGGATTCCAGAGGTCAAAATTGAAAGCGGGAGATGAGGGATTGCAAGTAATATTAATAAGATTAGTGTGGTTTCGATATGAGGTGGAGTAGGGGTTGGTGGATGGTGGACTGAGGTTGGGGGAGATGTTCCGCGAAATCAGTAGGAGTAGGAAGATAAAGAGCAAGTAGTTATTGGAATTGTAAGAAGTTTTTTGTGTGATGTGTATGGGCAAGATGGGCTGAAATTTTTCAGGAAGGTGAGGAGTGCATGGGAGCTGTACATGGGAGAGGGAATAATAGAGGGGCTGAGGTGTATAAGTCGTGATGGAAGGGGGATGGGGCAGTGAATGTGAATGGCAAGGGAACACAGGAGGATAAAAAAAAACACATGGATAAAAGGGAGAGCTAAGTGTGGGTTACCTGACTCCTGACATATACACACATACATACACTCAGTTTTATATAGATTTTTTTTACAAATATATAGAATTACCACTAGGGGGAGCATTTTCTGTTTTAGACCTCAATCAGCTATAGTATGACTTACTAGCTTTACTGTTAACTGGAAAATTGGGGCAGTAACTGCTGACATCATCATTTCCCTCCCCTTTTGGGTGTTCTAGTACCCCTGGGGCAGAATGAAGAGCAGCATCACACGGCAGGGCATTTTGTGGGTGACTGCCATGTGATCTATCACCAGCAGTTATTGCATCAGAAGCACAGCTTGTTTACAGAGGAGAAGACAGTGGACCGGAAGAGTGAAGACAACTGGTGTGTATGGAGCAGCATTATCGGAGCAGGAGCTGTGGGCAGCAGCTGTGACTCATCCCTCAGTAAGATAAGATAAGAAGGAGCTGCAGGTCTGCAGTGAATGGCCAGGCATTGTGGAGGGGGTGAGAGAATACATGTAGTCTACATATGTCTCTCTCTCTCTCCCATCAGTCTGCACATGTCTCTCTCAGCCAGACTATATGTATCTGTCACCCCCCTTCACAATGCCTGGCCATTCACTGCAGACCAGGAGCTCCTTCTTATCTTATCTTACTGAGGGATGAATCACAGCTCCTGCTCCAATAATGCTGATCATACACTGTTCCTCCTTGATGTCTTTGCAGTCTCAGTTACTGTGCCCGCGCTTTTCTCCCGCATTTTACTCCTGTCAATATAGGATCCGTTCTGCTGGAAACAGTACTGCTTCTATTAGCAGATCCTAATGACAGGAGATAAATCGAGCGCAGTCGACAGCCGAGGGCTCCATGAAAATGGCAGCAGAACACTCCCACTGGTCACTACTGTGAATTGGGCAGCCCACAGAGGCATGCCCAGTTCACAACAGTGACAGCTCAATTATAATAGATAGGGTCGGCGCCCGTCTGTTATCTCCTATGACCATGAGCTGCGGTATTATGACACTGAAAGTATAGTGCTGCTACTGTGAAAGCAAGAGGTCAGCCCCCAGTGCCTTCCTTAAACTCATATAACATACAAAATATATTTCAAATGCAATAACAAAAACTAGGTTATAACAGCATGTTATGCTACATTACATTGATTTATTAATGATCTACAAGCGCGGTACATTGCCTTTAAGAATTGGAATCTTTCCTTGTAGGATTATGAGGGAGGATTGGCTTTGGTTTGGTTGGGGTGCAATCAAGACTCAAATCAGTAAAAATTTCAAACAAATGAGTCCTGATCCGAAGTGTCCGGACATGTTCAGAAACCTCCTAACCCCTCAGTTTACTTAAATATTTGTTGGTTTACCCATAACAAATAAAGACCCCTCTCCTCCTCCTTAGCTTCTTATCAGTTAATGAGATAATTGCTCTGGCTGCTTTTCTCAATTAGGACCCCAGTCTCTCACAAATTAAGCTCATTTGCATTGTGTTTGTATTTTTAGCCTCCCTAAATAGCAGGAGGATTGGACCCAGGCTGCTTTAAGGATTTGGTGGGTCAGGTATGTTACTAATCCCCTGCAAAAGTCAAATACAGCTAAAGCCATTACCTTTGTAGATGGAAAATCTCCTCTTGGCAATAAGGGTGGGAAGAGTGGGGTGCATAATCTCGTTAGCAGTCAAATCTTTACACAATAAATGGTTTTCCCTACCCCATGGGAAGGTAAAATGGGTCTGAAAAGAGCAGTAATGAGTTTAGGTTGACTAGTCCTCATTAGGATGTAGGTCAGGGATATAGGGAGATGAGGAGATGCCAGGGTAGACTAGATCTGCCCATATACATGGTCATTCCGCTGACAGCTATCGGCTATCTCTCCCAACTGCCTGATACACATGTATGTTTGGTTCATGTGCGGTAACGCTGCCTTTGACCCCCATTATGTGGCGCATCGCGACGCATGCCGTAAAGCGGCACGCGTTTGCGATGTGCCGTCATTCGCTGACGGAGCCTCGGACGCGGGCTGCAGCGTCTGAGGCTCCATCACCGCTAGCACTGATGAATCATCAGCGCTAGCAGTATAGCATAACGCATATCGAGTTATGCTATAGCATCAACGCAGCCCGTCAACGCTATGCGTTGAACAGGCTGTGTTAACGCAATGTGAACCTGGCCTAAGACGTTACCATGGACCTCTGCCATCGATTTATCTCCCCTGAGGACATTTAAATTCAAAACTCCAACTTCAAGATTCTACTGTCCCCCGACCTCGTCAGTTACACACAACTGCTCGACCGATTCTGCTTAAACTGTCGAATGTGGCTAACTTTAGTCTAATGTGTATGATATCACTGATTACCAGTTTACAACAAATGACTACCCATTACCATCTACTCTGGACCAATAGCCCTTAAACCCCTTAAAATAAACCCAGTTGCCCTCATAAGAAGTCCCGAGCTGTATTCTAATGAGTGCCAAGTGATAGGATGGACATTTCCAAATGCCCATATTCGTCTCTATTCCGCCATTGACTGACATGGATGACGTCTCCTATGTCATTCACATAGCCCAATTAATGAGCAGTTGAAAAGGTTGCTGTGCTTTCAACAGAATCACCCCTCTGCAGGGCTAGATTGCAACTCTGCAAGTACGCAATTGACGTGGATGACGTCTCATATAAAAATCAAGATGATGCTCTTTGCTCAATGGGGCAGAGGAAATATTGCCTGTGCAAAGCTAAAGAGCAATTGCAGAGGTGCGGACGTGATGTGGGTGACGTCCCCTATGCAAATATCAGGACAGTGGCAGCTAGATTGCAGCTGTAGAGGTGCGCGATTGACGTGGATGACGTACCATGTCACACACAGTCCATCTAGCGCACGCACAGATCAATAGGTTGCGCTTCCTTCAACTGGTCGTCACTGTGGTGTCCTGACATCCATGGCCAGGCATCAGGACTGCCTACTAGATGACCTAATTTAGAGGTCTGTCCTATTTCCACATGCCACATTCATGGGCTGCCGGACAGGGTTATGCACAAGGAAGACTTGGTGACGTTTAGACTGAGATTTTGCTAGTTGTCTTCTTTGTCCTCTTCCCCGGATGCCGCATGGTTGATAAGGGTATGTGCCCACGGTCAGTAACCGGCAGCGCTTTGGACACAGCACATGTCCGCTCCGTCCAAAGCGCTGCAGGCTTTTGAATGCAGGAGATTCCGCATGTGTTCATTGAACCGTGTGTAATCACCGCGTCCAATTACATTGTACGGGTGACATTTATCTTGTGGAGATTGTGCGTCTCCGCAAGACAAATAGACATGCTGCAGTCTAGAAAGATGCCGCATGTGTGTCTACTCATGGAAGCTGCGGGTACCGATGCACGCATAGTGGAGGTGGGATTTCATGAAATACCATCCACTATGCTGGAACATCTGGCCACTACGGGTTGGACGCTGCGGATGTATGCAGCACCAATCTGCAGCGTTTACTGATCGTGGGAACATACCCTAAGAGGTGCGAGTTCTCTCCGGGACTCGTGTCTCCTGGCGGCCCAGGATTTGCTTGTTTCTAATCCCGACATTAATTCTGTGAACTTTCAATCTGCACAATGGGCCGGTGTTAAGGAGACACCAGTGTTGTCCCTGCGAGAGAAGGCCTTGTTCTCCCACACAGAAACCAGATCCCCTCCGGAGGACAGCAGGACAGTGGAGCGCTGTCTATAGAGGGATCTGATGCCATCGCTGCAATCAGACACCACCCAGATAATTGTGCTAAATTGGGCTAAACCTCCAATTTATAAAGTTCCACAGGGGAAGGCTAACATGAATAGCCAAAACGCTTTCTAGGGGATTGTACAACCTTACTCTAATGTGTTACCCCACTGTATACGAGCCTGATACGCGCTGTTTCTGCTCAGTTTTTATACCTAATTGTCCCCTCATAAAATTGCAGGCCAGACGTATCTAGGCCTATAATGTGTGATACTAACTGCAGAGGCAGTATAGCCAATCCTAAAATATAGGATACTGACTGATGAACTGAGGTATCCAATCTTAACCTGTGTGATACTGTCTGCTGAGCCAGGTATCTAATCCTATCCTGTATGATACTGTCTGCTGAGCTGTGTATCTAATCCTATCCTGTGTGATAACTGTCTGATGAGTCATGTATCTAATCCTATCCTGTGCGATACGGTCTGCCGAGCCGTGTATCTAATCCTATCCTGTGCGATACGGTCTGCCGAGCCGTGTATCTAATCCTATCCTGTGCGATACTGTCTGCTGAACCGTGTATCTAATCCTATCCTGAGTGATACTGTCTTCTGAGCCGTGTATCTATCCTATCCTGTATGATACTGTCTTCTGAGCCGTGTATCTAATCCTATCCTGTGATACCGCCTGCTGAGCCGTGTATCTAATCCTATCCTGTGCGATACTGTCTGCTGAGCTGTGTATCTAACCATATCCTGTGCGATACTGTCTTCTGAGCCGTGTATCTAATCCTCTCCTGTGTGATACCGTCTGCTGAGTTGTGTATCTAATCCTATCCTGTGTCAGACTGTCTGCTGAGCCATGTATCTAATCCTATCCTGTGTGATACTGTCTGCTTAGTTGTGTATCTAATCCTATCCTGTGTCATACTGTCTGCTGAGCCGTGTATCTAACCCTATCCTGTGTGATCCACAGACTCTCTACCTCTGTCCTCCATATCTTCACTTCACAACACGGACAGTGCCACCGCTTTCTACAACGCCACTCTCACATCAGCCATAGACTCAGTCGCTCCTCTCATGCATGGCAAAGTGCGACAAACCAATAGGCAACCCTGGCACAACAACCTCACTAAAAAACTTCGACAAGCATCCAGGGTCGCGGAGCGGCGTTGGAATAAAACACGCCTGCCAGACGACTTCACTGCTTTCAAACAAGCTACACTTGCCTTTAAATCAGCCCTCACCTCTGCTAAACAGACCTATTTCACAAACCTTGTATCTTCATTATCCAACAACCCAAAACAACTGTTCAGCACATTCAACTCTCTCCTCCGCCCACCAATGCCACCTCCAACTCCCCTCATCTCTGCTGAGGACTTTGCCACCTACTTCAAAAACAAGATCGACCAAACAAGGCAAACTTTTACAGTTCCAACACCCCAACCACTCCACATACCAGACCTCTGCCCTTCCCTAATAACCTCCCTCTCCAACGTCATTGAAGGAGAGCTTACTCATCTCCTTTCCAAATCACACCTCATCACCTGTGCACTTGACCCCATCCCTTCCCACCTGCTCCCCAACCTAACATAATTCCAGCCTTAACCCATCTCTTCAACCTATCCCTAACACTTCTGGTACCTTCCCCTCTGCCTTCAAACATGCCACCATAACACCCATCCTCAAAAAATCAAACGACCCAACTGCTATGCCCAGCTATCGCCCCATATCACTGCTCCCATTTGCTTCCAAACTCCTTGAACAGCATGTCCGTGCTCAACTTTCCTCCCACCTCTCATCTAACTCCCTCCTTGACATCCTGCAATCTGGCTTCCGCCCCCACCACTCCACTGAAACTGCCCTGATCAAAATTACTCATGACTTACGCACAGCGAAAGCTAAAGGGGGTTTTACACTAAGCAATATCGCTAGCAATATCGCTAAAACGTCACTGGTTTTGTGACGTTATAGCGATATTGCTAGCGATATCGCTATGTGTGATACTTACCAACGACCGGCCCCCCCGCTGCTCATCGCTGATCGCGCGAGAATGTCCGGCTCCATTTCTCGTCGGGGGCTTCCTGCTGGGCTTCCTGCTGTGACGTCCAGCGACGCGTGGAGGCGGGCGGGAGGACGCAGGATCGCTGTGTGTGAATGGTAAGTATCGTGCGCTGCGTCGCTGCTGCATCGCTGTGAGATCTTTCTGTATGAAAGCTCACTAGCGATCATTTAGCGATGCACCAGCGATCCTGACCGGGTCGGATCGCTGGTTGGATCGCTGGTGCATCGCTAAATGTAAAAGGGCCTTAACAGACAGGTCTCCATCCTCCTCCTTCCTGACCTGTCCTCTGCCTTTGACACAGTTGACCACTGCCTACTGCTACAGATTCTTTCTTCCCTTGGCATCAAAGACCTCGCCCTGTCCTGGATTTCCTCATACCTTTCTGACCGCACATTCAGCGTTTCCCACTCCCACACTACCTCCTCATCCCGCCCCCTCTCTGTTGGCATCCCCCAAGGCTCTGTCCTGGGGCCCTACTTTTTTCCATCTATACTCTTGGACTAGGACAACTCATAAAAGTCCCATGGCTTCCAGTACCACCTGTATGCGGATGACACTCAGATCTACCTCTCTGGCCCAGATGTCACCTCTTTGTTGTCCAGAATCCTGGAGTGTCTATCAGCCATATCCTACTTTTTCACCTCTCGCTTCCTAAAATTCAACGTAGACAAAACTGAACTCTTTATCTTTCCTCCATCTCACGTATCTTCCCTACCCGATCTACCTATTAGGGTAAACGGCATCACGCTCTCTCCAGCACGTGAAATCCGCTGCCTCGGAGTAACTCTAGACTCTGCCCTGTCCTTCAAACCATACGTCCAATCTCTTGCCACCTCCTGTCGCCTCCAACTCAAAAAATTTGTCCCTTCATCAGTCCTCAATCTACTAAAACTCTTGTACATGCCCTCATCATCTCCCGCCTTGACTACTGCAACACTCTCCTCTGTGGCCTCCCTGCTAACTCTTTTGCACCACTGCAGTCTGTCCTCAATTCTGCTGCCCGACTAATCCACCTCTCTCCTCGCTACTCCCGTCTCCCCCCTCTGCAAATCCCTCCATTGGCTCCCAATTCCCCAACAAATCCAGTTCAAACTACTAACACTGACCTACAAAGCCATCCACAACCTTTCCCCTCCCTATATCTCTGAACTAATCTCCCAATATCTTCCCTCACGTAATCTTCGATCCTCCCAAGACCTCCTAGTCTCCTCCACACTAAGGGCCCCGTCACTCATAGCAATCTCGCTAGCGAGATCGCTGCTGAGTCACAAGTTTTGTGACACAACAGCGATCTCACCAGCGAGATCGCTGTGACAGCGATCAGCGACCGGTCCCTCTGCCGGTATCGCTGATCGCTCTTGGAAAGCCCTGGATTAGAGTTGAGCGACTTTGGTCGGATCGGGTTTCATGAAACAAAATATGTGTCGGCATTGAGTGGATGAATGTCATCTGCTCAATGCCGACTTTTATTTCCCATTGACTTGCATTGGGGTCGGGTTTCTGACGAAACTCCGACTTTTTTTTTGTCCTAGTCGGACCAGTTTCATCTGAAACAAATTTTGTTTTATGAAACCCGATCCGACCAAAGTCGCTCAACTCTACCCTGGACATTTCTTTGATCGCTGGTCTCCCGCTGGCCAGCATGCATCGCTGCGTGACAGGCAGGAGACCAGCGATACCTACACATCGGGTATCTAAGGGACGTGCGTCACTTAGAAACCCGATGTGTACCTTAGTTACCAGCGCGCTGATGCAGGGAGCTGGTAACTAAGGTACACATCGGGTTTCTAAGTGATGCACTTCCCTTAGAAACCCGATGTGTACCTTAGTTACCAGCTCCCTGCATCAGCACGCTGGTAACTAAAGTACACAGCGACGCCACGCGCTCAGCGTCGCTGGTGTTGATCGCTGGTGAAGCTGTCTGACAGCTCACCAGCGATCATGTAGCGACTCACCAGCGATCCTGACACGTTGATATCGTTGTCGGGATCGCTGGTGAGTCGCTATGTGTGACGGGGCCCTTATTCGTCCCTCACACAACCGCCTCCAAGATTTCTCCCGAATATCCCCTATCCTCTGGAATGCCATACCTCAACATGTCCGATTATCCACCACCCTCGGATCCTTCAAACAGAACCTGAAAACCCATCTTTTCAGGAAAGCTTACAGCCGGCAATGACCATTCTGCCGCCTCACCACCACCTGAGCTGCTGCACCCCCGACCTTCTGTCTCTTCTCCACTATCCCGTAGAATGTAAGTCCGCAAGGACAGGGTTCCTTCCCCTCTGTACCAGTCTGTCATTGTAAATTTGTTTACTGTTAACGATATCTATAACTTTGTATGTAACCCCCTTCTCATGTACAGCACCATGGAATTAATGGCGCTATATAAATAATAATAATGATACTGTCTGCTGAGCTGTGTATCTAATCCTATCACGTGTGAGCCATGTATTTGATAGTACCACAGGCCTGCTTAGTATATGCTGGGGAGTAGAGGACTCCACTAGTCCCTTACAATCTCAAGGGATGCCGCTCTCCCCGTTGGAGCTGGCAATATAAAGCCGCATAGGGGAGGACAGCAGAGCTCTGTGGCTGCCATCTGTCAGCAAACAACCATGTATTCCAGGACCTGGTAAATAATGAGGTGCAGACATTGCAGACAATGGGACAACCTACAGATACTAGCTGTAGATACCGTACAGTTAGCGGACTGCGGAGCTCGCTGACCATAACCAGAAATGATCACATCCAATCAAGTGTGTGCACCGCCACCTGGTGGAACAGCACTGCAATTACAAAGATCACAGAGTAATACAAGTGCTTCTCACAAAATTAGAATATCATCAAAAAGTTAATTTATTTCAGTTCTTCAATACAAAGAAGGAAAATCATTAGAGTTGAGCGAAACGGGTCGAAAAATTTCAAAAGTCGCCGACTTTTGGCAAAGTCGGGTTTCATGAAACGAAACCCGACCCTAGGATGAGGTCGGCCACGAGGTTGGCGACTTACGCGCCAAAGTCGCGTTTCAAAAGTTTGTTTTGCGCTCTTTTTCAGCCAATCAGGATCCACGGACACTGTGGGCAACGTGATGACATAGGCACGGGTCACCACCATCTTTCAGAAGGGCATGCAAGTGATTGGCTTGCTTTGGGGGGCGTCACAGGGGGTATAAAAGGGCGTGCACGCCGACCGCCATGTTACTCATGCTGATCTCAGAATAGGGAGAGCTGCTGCTGCTGCTGATTTTGTAGGGAGAGCATTAGGCAGGGAAGAAGACACCAAAAACTGCTTCTGCTGCTAGCGATTTTGCCTGTACAACACACCAGTCACTGTGTGTGCAGTGCAAAGGGAGGCTATATAGTGGTGTATCAGTGGTGTTGGTTGTTGGTCTGCCTTCTAAGGCTTCCTGACATTCCTGCATTGCTGTTTTCCCACTGCTCCGCAAACTTAAAAGCAATCCCAATTTTTTTTTTTGTCCTGCTGAGGTACTGAGCGTGCATTTTTTCACACCATACAGCGGTGTACGCTCCTCACACAGTACCGTGTAACGGCTGTTATCACAGCCATAGTGAAGCTATCAGTGTGTCACTCTGTGAGAATAAAACGAGGACATGATCCGTTCTTACGGACCTGCACTCTAGGGAGATTCCTATTCTGCCCAATTCTACATACACCTTGTAGTTTGTGATATACTAGCCAATTTCTGCCTGTGACATAGCGCTGTGAAATTCAGTGGGCCTCACACAATCCATAAGTGTCCAGTGTCCACAAGTGTGTGCAGAAATTCAAAATCTCCCTTATCCTCTAGTCACTTTGGTCACAGCTGTGCCATCGAGCCTGTGACAGAGCGCTCAGATATCAGTGGGCCTCACACAATCCAAAAGTGTCCAGTGTCCACAAGTGTCTGCTGAAATTCAAAATCTCCCTTATCCTCTAGTCACTTTTGTCACAGCTGTGCCATCGAGCCTGTCACATAGCGCTCAGATATTCATTGGGCCTCACACAATCCAAAAGTGTCCAGTGTCCACAAGTGTGTGCAGAAATTCAAAATCTCCCTTATCCTCTAGTCACTTTGGTCACAGCTGTGCCATCGAGCCTGTGACAGAGCGCTCAGATATTCAGTGGGCCTCACACAATCCAAAAGTGTCCAGTGTCCACAAGTGTGTGCAGAAATTCAAAATCTCCCTTATCCTCTAGTCACTTTGGTCACAGCTGTGCCATCGAGCCTGTGACAGAGCGCTCAGATATTCAGTGGGCCTCACACAATCCAAAAGTGTCCAGTGTCCACAAGTGTGTGCAGAAATTCAAAATCTCCCTTATCCTCTAGTCACTTTGGTCACAGCTGTGCCATCGAGCCTGTGACAGAGCGCTCAGATATTCAGTGGGCCTCACACAATCCAAAAGTGTCCAGTGTCCACAAGTGTGTGCAGAAATTCAAAATCTCCCCTGTCCTATAGACACCTTGTACCTTGTTTTACATTACTATATAGTTTGTTGGATTTTGTCTACATTTCTACCAAAAATGAGGAAGGCTGGTGGAAGAGGCCGTGGAATTGGGCGGGGGTTGGCAGCTGGTAATGATGGTGTTGGCGGTGGATCTGATGGTAGTGGCAAGAGCAAAATAGGACCGAATGCAGGAGGTGTTGAGCCTGCGTCATCGTCTGGCTACATAAGGCCTCGAACGCTTAGTTTTCTAGGAGTTGGCAAACCGCTTTTAAAGCCAGAGCATCAGGAAAAAGTTTTGTCTTACATTGCTGACTCAGCCTCCAGCTCTATCGCCTCCTCTTCTTCAGTTGTAAAAAGTAAAAGCACTGAGTCGTCATTGGAGGCTCATGTTCATGAACCACACCTTTCCTTGTGTCCTTCACCCCAACCAAGATTGAAGGATGACGCAGGCCATACTACTGATTACTCCATGGAGCTGTTTTCACATACCATGCCTGGATTATCAAGTGAAATGGTGAATTACCCAGGCCAAGATGAATCTGACATGGAGTGCACTGATGCACAGCTGCTGATGGATGATTCTGCTGGTACATTCACTCAGAGCACTACATTGTCCTCGCAGTGTACAGAGCCAGATTCTGACCCTGATGAGACTCAGGTGCCCCTTCCCGCACACTATACCACCATACACGGTGACACAGAGGAAGGTGCACATGACATAGAAGAGGAGGTGATGGATGACCCAGTTGTTGACCCAGATTGGCATCCATTGGGGGAAGAGGGTGCTGCTTCCAATAGCTCAGATGAGGAGCATCCACAGCAGACATCGACATCGCAACAGCTGTTATCTGGCAGGCCCGGAGCACTCCAAAGACAGGTTCCAAACATCAAAAGAGTTGCTGGACAGCTTGTCCAGAGGGTCAAAAAATCACAGTGTGCTAGGCCGCAAAATGTCTGCCAAAGTAGGAAGAGTGCAGTGTGGCACTTTTTTGAACAAAATCCTCATGATCAGGCCAAGGTTATCTGTAAGAAGTGCGCAAAGACCTTTAGCCGAGGGAAAAATCTGAAAAATTTGAATACCAGTTGCATGCTTAGACATTTAACCAGCATGCACTTGCAAGCGTGGACACAACACCAAACCTCAAGTGCCACATGTGCAACTGATCACAACGAAGGTAGTCAGCAACGCTACATTGTTTCCCCCACTGTAAGCCCACCGGTTAGCACAGCAGCAAATGTTGAGGTGTCGTTGCAAGGCCACAGCAGTCAGGGAATCCCACTGTTATATCAACGAAAGACTGATTCTAGGCCATCAGAAAGAACACCAACTCCATCACCATCATCAACCCTCTCTCAGTCCGCCCTGTCCACCGCTACTTCCACCATATGCAGCTCTCAAGTCCAGCTCACCCTCCCAGACACTATGAGTAGGTCAAGAAAGTACTCAGTCTCTCATCCGCATACACTGGGTTTGAACGCCCACATTGCCAAACTAATCTCGTTTGAGATGATGCCCTTTCGGTTGGTGGAAAGCGCAGCTTTCCGCGAACTCATGGCCTATGCAGTACCACGCTATGACCTACCCAGTCGCCACTTCTTCTCTCGCAAAGCCATCCCAGCCCTCCACCATCATGTGAAAGACCGCATTGTCCATGCACTCAAGCAGTCAGTGAGCGGAAAGGTGCACCTCACAACTGATGCATGGTCCAGTCGGCATGGCCAGGGCCGTTACGTGTCCATCACTGCGCACTGGGTTAATGTGGTGGATGCAGGGTCCACAGGGGACAGCGGTGGTGGGACAGTGCTGCCTAGCCCACGGTATAGGAAACAGTTGGCTGTATGTGTGCATCTGTTCTGTAGCTGGCATGGTTGAGGTTTCCCAGGTGGAGTCGAATTTAACCGTAGGCTCCACTCCTGGTGGTGCCCTTCTGGACGTTCCTTTAAGGTTCAGCTTTGCAACCATACTGCCCACGTAAAACAAACACTTTGCCTTCATGAACGCTGTTTGGAGGGTCATGACTCGTGGGAATAACGCCGCCCAATCAGTTAACCTGCTAGAGAGATCGTTCGTTGCTCCCAAGCATGACATCACACTCCCTAGGAAGAAGGTAATGCCACTGTGGCGACCGTACTCCTGGGGGCGACACAAGTGCACTGATGCCCAGCCACTGCTCGATGAATCTGCTGGTACATTGACCCAGACCACTACATTCCCCTCGCACGCTACACGACCTGAATCTGACCCTGATGAAACTCAGGTTACCCTTCCCAAATACAGTTCCATCTTACACGGTGACAAAGAGGAAGCTGCAGATGAAAGTGCAGGTTCGGCCCACCCGCCATCAGACACACCACCGTACTATCAGGGGCCCTGTGCCAGTGCCGTCGCCAACGAGTGGGCCCCCCCTGCTTGCTCAGGATCACAGCACTTGCAAAGTTGAAATACTGTGCAGTGAGATGGAAGATGGGGACGACGAGGAGTCCAGACAAGTACAGGGATTCCCTAGCGAGGAGACTTATTTGATTGTTTTCAATGTTGGGACAGCAATTTTTGGGGAGCACTATACTCTGGAGAATGATAGATGGGGCCCACCATACACTGGAACATTCCAAAGGTGGACATCAGACACTGGAGCAGCATTTACAGGGCCCATTATACACTAGAGCATTAGAAATGGGGCCCATTATGTTTGGAGCATTATTTGGGCCCATAAGACAGTGGAGCTTCATCCATGGGGACCAACATATACTGTAGCATTATGTGGAGCTCATCATATACTGTTTCAAACATTATATGGGACCAATGATTCTGTATGGAGAAATAGATGGGCCTCGTCATGAGATGTAAAAAGTGAAGTATTTTTCATTGTACTATACCGCTATTTCTCTGCCGTATCGGAGCATGATGAGTTGTGGTATGTGTTAAAGGGGCGCTCTTTCGCCCAGGGCACATGAAAACCTGCAGCCAGCCCTCCCCCCCACAACTTTAGCCAAATAACCCCCATTTTTCAGTGCGTAACTTGTATTATGAAGTTAATTAAGGTTGACAAGCTTAAGTAAGAAGAATTGATGCTTTTGGCATTCAAGTGGGCACTGTAGGTGTGTTTCCTGTCCTCCTCTCACTGCCGACTTTTATTCCCCATTGACTTACATTGGGTTTCGTGACGACCACGACTTTTCCCTATAATCGGACGATCTTGCTCGACCCGACTTTTGGAAAAGTCGGGTTTCACGAAACGAAACTCGACCCTAAAAAACCAAAAGTCGCTCAACTCTAAAAATCATATTATATAGTCATTACAAACAGAGTGATCTATTTCACGTGTTTATTTCTGTTAATGTTGATGATTATGGCTTACAGTCAATGAAAACCCAACAGTCATTATCTCAGCAAATTAGAATACTTTATAACACGAGCTTGAAAAACTATTTTAAAATCCAAAATATTGGCCTACTGAAATGTATGTTCAGTAAATGCATTCAATACTTGGTCGGGGCTCCTTTTGCATCAATTACTGCATCAATGCAGCATGGCATGAAGGCGATCAGCCTGTGGCACTGCTGAGGTGTTATGGAAGCCCAGGTGACTGATAGCAGCCTTCAGCTCGTCTGCATTGTTGGGGCTGGTGTCTCATCTTCCTCTTGACAATACCACATAGATTCTATATGGGGTTAAGGTCAGGCGAGTTTGCTGGCCAACCAAGCACAGTGATACTGTGGTTTTTACACCTGCACTATTGGCAGTGTGGACGGGTGCCAAGTCCTGCTGGAGAATGAAATTTCCATCTCCAAAAACCTTGTTGGCAGATGGAAGCTTAAGGTGCTTTAAAATTTCGTGGTAGATGGCTGCGCTGACTTTGGTCTTGATAAAACACAGTGGACCTACACCGGCAGATGACATGGCTCCTCAAACCATCACTGATTGTGGAAACTTCACACTAGACCTCAAGCAGCTTGGATTGTGGCCTCTCCATTCTTCCTCCAATATTGCATTTTCATAAGGGAAACAGGAGAAATTGCGCCATACAATTTGTTGCGCAGTTTCTCCTCAGTATGCCAATACCTCATATGACGGAGAAAACTACTATTTGGGCACACGGCATGGCACCTTGAACCCCTAAGTGCTTTGCAGAAGTTTATAACGTCGAGCCGTGAAAATAATAAAATCATGTTTTCCTCACAAAAATGTTGTTTTAGCCCTAAGTTTTTAATTTTTCTTAGGGCTAAGAGGAATTTGTTTTTTTACAACAAACACAGGTCCTTTTCTTCCTGAGTGCGCCAATACCCTACATGTAAATCGGTAAATATTTTTCAGGCACAGTGTAAAGCTCAGAAGGCAAGGAGCGACAGATTTTATTGTTATGATTTGCAGGTACCATGACCCACTGGGAGAGCCCATGAGGTGCCAGAACAGCAGAACCGCCCATAATTGACCCCATTTTACAAACTACACCTCTCAATGAATTCATCTAGGGGTGCAGCGACCATTCACTGGTGTGTCACAGAATTTTAGACCATTGAGCAGTGAAGAAAAAAAATAACTACATTTTTACCATCAAAATTTAGTTTTAGCCCCAGATTTTACATTTTCACACAAAAAGTAGGTAAAATGGCACCAAAATGTGTCCCACAATTTCTACTGAACGTTGCAATTCTCGATATGTGGCTGTACAATACATAAAAAAATTATGTCTTGGCGCTTTTATACAATAAAAACTATTTTATAGAAAAACAATTCTTTTTGCATCGCTTTATTGTGTGAGCGATAACTTTTTTCTTTTTCTGCTGATGGAGCTGTATGGCGGCTTGTTTTTTGTGGTACAAAATGACGTTTTCAGTGGTACCATGTTTATTTATATTTTATTGCACTTTTTGTTTGGCTGTAAAGCATTCTTTTTTATTTATTATATTTACGATGTTCACTAAAGGGGTTAACTAGTGGGACAGTTTTATAGGTCGGGTCGCTGCCACATCAAAACCCTGTCAGGGGCATCCCATTCTCCAGACCTGAACCCCATTGAAAACCTCTGGAATGTAATCAAGAGGATGATGGATAGTCATATGCCATCAAACAAAGAAGAACTGCTTAAATTGTTGTACCAGGAGTGGCCATAAGGTTAACCAAAAGCAGTGAGAAAGACTGATGGAAAGCATTCCAAGACACATGAAAGCGGTGATTAAAAATCATGGTTATTCCACAAAATATTGATTTCAGAATATTTCCTGAGTTAAAACATTAGTATTGTTGTTTCTAGATGATTATGAACTTGTTTATTTGCATTATTTGAGGTCTGAAAGCACTGTTTTTTTTATTTTGACCATTTTCCTTTGTCAGAAAAAAATACAAAATAGTGCTTGGAAATTTGGAGACATGTTGTCAGAAGTAGTGTTGAGCATTCCGATACTGCAAATATCGGATATCGACAGATATTCGCTGTATCGGAATTCCGATACCGAGTACCGATATTTTTACAATATCGGCTACAGGAATCGGAAGTTCCCATAATGCAATGAGCCACTGTTGTGGCTGTGATTGGCTGCTGAAATGATGTCATCATGATGCGCGGTCTGTGCGGGCGTGCCGGGGGTCTGCGCGGGCATCGTCCGATGGGACTACAAGTCCCATCGGGCTATGCCTGCTACAATGACAGTGATTGACACATTAGCCAATGATGGGACAGTAGTAGTCCCATCATCCGGCTAATGTGTTGAATGTAAAAAAAAAAAAAATTATATTATATACATATACACACACACACGCACTACATATATACAACATACATACTTCATATATACTACATTCATACACACATACTACATACATAGTACATACTACATATATACTGCATTCATACATACAACATACATGCATACTACATACATACAACATACATACATACTTCATATATACATTCATAAAAACATACATACATGCATGCATACTACATTCATACAACATACTAGACATACTACATACAATACATTCATACAGTACATATAACAGAGTACATACTCACCATCACTTGTCACTTTGTTCCCCGAAGCTAGTGTCATCTATAAAAAATATGAAAAAAACAAACAAGCAATATACTCCCTGATCCGCAGAAATCCACAAGTGTCCCACAACGATCTCCTGCAGTGCATCACTGAGAGGTTACTATGGTTCACTGGTCTCACTTTATGGCAAAAGCTGCGTGGGAACTTTCTCACACAGCAATGCCAAAAGTGAGACTAGGGACTATTTTTTTTTACAGTGGCGGAGGAATACAGTGCAGAAGGATACCTACCTCCCGTCATTGGATTCCTGGGGCCCCTAGAGCGGTCGCATCAGCTGATGCTGCTGTTCTCCACGGGAGATCGACGTGGGACACTCGTGGATTTCTGCGGATCAGGGAGTATATTGCTTGTTTGTTATTTTCATATTTTTTTATAGATGACACTGGCTTCGGGGAACAAAATGACAAGTGATGGTGAGTATGTACTCTATGTTATATGTACTGTATGTCTATATGTATGTTGTATGTACTATGTATGTATGTTGTATGAATGTAGTATGTATGTATGAATGTAGTATATATGTAGTATGCATGTATGTATGTTGTATATATGTAGTATATATGTATGTTGTATGAATGTAGTATGTATTTATGTTGTATGTATGAAGTATGTATGAAGTATGTATGAAGTATGTATGAAGTATGTATGAAGTATGTATGTTTTTTTTACATTCAACACATTAGCCGGATGATGGGACTACTACTGTCCCATCATTGGCTAATGTGTCAATCACTGTCATTGTACAGTCCCATCGGACGATGCCTGCACACACACACACAACCCCTGGCAGGCCCGCACAGACCCCCAGCAGGCCCGCACAGACCCCCAGCAGGCCCGCACAGACTCCCAGCAGGCCCGCACAGACCCCCGGCAGGCCCGATATTTCAAATATTTATTTACAGATAGAATCTGTTGATTTTTTTTTTTCAAAAATATTTTTACAATTATTACATTTTTTTAAAAGTTTTTTTACTTTGTCGCAATATGGGACAATCATTTTTTGCAGGTTGATCGCTTCTATAGCATGGAGATGAAGCAGCATCCCCATGCTGCAGAAACTGTCAGCTTTACACTGACAGTCAAACTTGCTCATCATGCACTGGGTGTGATCAGCAAGTTTGCTAGGTCTGGTGACCCGGATGTCATCATGAAGACATCAGGTCACCATGGCAAGCAGCGGGGTCTCTGATCCAAAGGCAGAGGGGCCGTCAGCCCATTGCCGACTTCCGGAATGCTGCGATCGTGTTCGATCAAAGAATTTCAGGGGGTTAAAGCGTCGGGAACAGTCTGTGACCGCTCTTGGCACTTAGTGCCGGGTGTCAGCTGTCAGAATCAGCTGACACCTGGCGGCGATTGCCTATACAACCCCTGTGTGTGCGGGCGATCACTCACAAATAATATTAAATCCCTGGTCAAATATGCCCAGGTCACAGGAACGGAATATTATGTCCAATGTCAGAATGGGCTTAAAGGTACAGCTAGATATCCATAATCACTTATAGGGTTATCCCTATATATGTGAGAAGATTTACAGTGACACAGATGTGATTGCTGGGGGTCTGGCCAGTGTAACCCCCTACCCATCACTACAAAGGGTTCCTGGGTGAAAGGAGCAAAAGGGCACGTATAGGACTGCCACTAGTCACAGTCTATGGGAGCAGTGTTCCCCCTTCTACACTCAATGTTGCTGGGGTTCTTTTATGCCCTCGTAGTCTATCAGATCTCTCTGCTCTTGTTACATGGAGATTTTATTAGGGAACGGCTTTTCATGCGATTACCCTATAGGAGAGATAAGATCAAACCTCCTGGGTTTGTGATTATTTGGTCGCCCCCTGCATACATATCAGACACAGGACACAGTGTAGGACGGAGGAGACTCTCCTATTTTATTCCCTTGACGTCATATAAAACATTTTAGCTATGATAAAACCGTGGAGACGTGAGATCATTGTTGTGCTGCGCCTGCCGCCAGCTCCCGCTCGTACTCCGCCTCCACTGCCCTATACAGCTCCATCGTAGTCTTGGCGTCTTCTACGGAGGAATGGCCGCCTTTTCCCATCTACAGGACAACAAAATATAGGGTGAATATATACATCGTACATTTTTCTTACCATACGCAGCTCTTTATACCTCATGTGGAGGGTCAGTCTCAGGTGATTTGGGTCTGCTAAGCTCTGGCCTAGAAGGCACTGGCGATCACGTAACTTACACACTGGCTCTGATCGCTGCCATTTAACCATTTAAATATCGTCATGGCTCCCATTGGCCTCATGTGAAGTGATGGAGTAGGACCGATGGGTTGTCATGACCACATGGCTGCCATTGGGAGCTTCACAGGAAATGTCATGTTAACTGTACACTGGAAAAATGCAACATCAGGACAAAAAGGGCTCGGAGAGAGGTGCGGGAGCCGTACCTGTATGTCTTTATGAAGAATCTGTTTGGCGAGACGCTTTAGGGATGCAGTTTCCTTCTCTGGGAAGCCAGCCTTACGGTTCAACAGGGGCATCTTCGATGTGTCTCGCGTCATCTCCTTAGGATGGAAGTAGCTCAGGGCCTTGTAGTCATTTTGTATGGCGTGGCCAATAACTATCTTACCGTGGAGGAGTTTCAGGACCTGTGGGATTCAGAAAGAAGTTAAATAAGGCTATGTTTCCACATTAAGGAAATGCTGCGGAGATGATGCAGCTCCGCCTATAGCACTGCCCCCTTTTTTCCGCGCGGTGATTCCGCATCCTATACAAAGACTTATTTATCTTGTGGAGACGGAGCACCAAATAGACATGCTGGGTACTATAAAAGACGTGCCGCATGTCCGGTTACGCGGGTCTGCCACCTGTGTCTTTGTACGCATAGTGGAGATGGGATTTCATAAATCCCCTCCATTATGCTGGATGCTGCGGATTGGACACAGCGTTTCCTGAATGTGGAAACATACCCAAGACAGCCAATATATAACAACTTTTTTTTATTGTTTTTCTTAAAGGGAACCTGTCAGCAGGATTGTGCACAGTAAAGCTAGGTTCACACTTGCGGATGGCCGAGCTGCGGAGGTCTACGGACTTCCTCTGTGAAGCTCCGCCCATGGCCGCACCTCCTCCGGTCATCTTCGCCTATGGCCTGCGTACCTTATCTTTAACATTGGGTACGCAGGCCGTGCGGTGAAAAAAAAAAAAAGAAATTCCAACCAGGTGCGTTTAACGCGGGTCGCCACGTCGTCAAAACGACGCATGCGGACGCATCCGCATACATTCGCATGGCCTGCGTACCCAATGTTAAAGATAGGGTACGCAGGCCGCATGCGGCCGTAGGCGGAGATGACCGGAGGAGGTGCGGCTGTGGGCGGAGCTTCACGGAGGAAGTCTGCAGACCTCCGCAGCTCGGCCATCCGCAAGTGTGAACCTAGCCTAACCTACAGAGTGTCAGGTCGGCAACATTATACTGATTACAATGATACCTGGTGATAAAAACTGTCTTGTGGTTGTTGTTTAATCTTTATTTTGAGTTAATGATATGCATGTGCTCCAGGGCAGCCTGTGGGGAGACTTTATGTGGTGCTCTGATTAGCTATTCATAACGCAGACTGCTGACAGGTCACTGATCTCTCACTGACCTGCCCCCTAGTTTGCATAATGAATATCTGTATATACAGTGGGTCCGGAAGGTATTCCGGACCCAGACACTCATATTTAAGCCACATGCTGTCCATTTCCTTGTGATCCTCCTTGAGATGGTTCTACTCCTTCATTGGAGTCCAGCTGTGTTTAATTAAACTGATAGGACTTGATTTGTAAAAGCACACACCTGTCTATATAAGACCTCACAGCTCACAGTGCATGTCAGACCAAATGAGAATCATGAGGTCAAAGGACCTGTCCAAGGAGCTCAGAAACAGAATTGTGGCAAGGTATAGATCTGGCCAAGGTTACAAAAGAATTTCTGCATTACTCAAGGTTCCTAAGAGCACAGTGGCCTCTACAATCCTTAAATGGAAGAAGTTTGGGACCACCAGAAGTCTTCCTAGACCTGGCCGTCCAGTAAAACTGAGCAATCGTGGGAGAAGAGCCTTGGTGAGAGAGATAAAGAAGAACCCCAAGATCACTGTGACTGAGCTCCAGAGATGCAGTAGGGAGATGGGAGAAAGTTCCACAAAGTCAACTATCACTGCCGCCCTACAGCAGTCGGGCCTTTATGGCAGAGTGGCCCGACGGAAGCCTCACCTCAGTGCAAGACATATGAAAGCTCACTTAGCGTTTGCTAAAAATCACATATTTAGTGTGCGAATAATACATATTCTTCATGTTTTTCAGCTAGAAAAAAAAAAATCAATTTGAAAATTGCGCCCAATGAGCCTTCGCAGTAACAGCTATTGGTGTACATAGCTGTAATCCGATAGCTGCTACTGCGCCATCTTACTGGAGAAGAAAAACAAAATTCCTCCTGCAAGATGGCACCGCCCGCACCTGCGCAGTAGCAGCTCTCGCAGATATCAATTTTCAAATTGATTTTTTTTTTCTAGCTGTCTAACAAGAAGAATAGTTATCACTGGCACATGAAACATGCGATTATGCTGCAGAGCAGATGCCATGGCTCAATGACCTGTCAGCAATCTGCATTATGAATACCTAATCAGAGCACCACATAAAGACCCCCACAGGCCACCCCGGAACACAAGCATATTACTAACTCAAAACTGAAAATAAAGATTAAACAACAACCACAAGACGGATTTCTTCACCAGTTATCATTTTAATCAGTATAACGGCGCCGACCTGACACTGTCTGTAGATTACTGTACACAATCCCACTGAGAGGTTCCCTTTAAGTCCTATATGAAGCCCTATATGGTGTGCTCACCCTATGATACCTGCATGTTGCAACAAGTCTATTTATGCTGAGGGCTCCCTCTAGTGGTGCCTGCAAGATGCAACATGTCTATAATGTGGGCTCCCTCTACTAGTGGTACCTGCAGGTCACTACATCTATACTGTGGGCTCCCTCTAGTGATACCTGCAGGTCACATTTATAATGTGGGCTCCCTCTGATAATACCTGCAGGTCACTACATCTATCGGGTAGGCTTCCTCTAGCGTACCTTGCAGGTCACTACATCTCTAGCTTGGGCTCCCTTTAGTAATTCCTACAGGTCACTACATTCATACCGTGCGCTCCCTCTGGTAATACCAGCAGACAACTACCTCTATACTGTGGGCTCCCTCTAGAGGTACCTGCAGGTCACTACATCTAAACTGTAGGCTTCCTCTAGAGGTATCTGTAGGTCACTTTATCCATCCTGTGGGCTCCCTCTAGTGATATCTGCAAGTCACTACATTCATATTGGGCGTTCGCTTTAGTAATACCTGCAGACTTGGGGCAGGCAGTAGGCGGGGGCAGACAAAGTGGCAGGTCAATTTAAATATTTAGGAATATGGGTCTCTATGCCAGTTACAGACTATCTGCATAAGAATCTGACTGGGGATTCTCAAGGCGAAGGTGGGGGCCTGAACTAAACTGCATTTGTCGGTGGTTGGCTGGGTCAACCTCATCAAAATGATTCTGATGCCCAAGATACTGTATGTACTTCACAATGCACCTATTTGGATACCTTGTGGGAAATTTATACAGATCAACTCCTTATTTAGGAGTTTGGTATGGGGAAGCAGCATCCCCGTATTAGGTTGGAGACGCTTCAGTGGCCTAAGGAAGAGGGGGGATTGGTTTTGCCTAATCCTGAAATATTTTTTACTAGCTGAAGAGCCCGGCGCTGCCCGGGCATGGTAACTAACTGTGGTTAGTTATAGCAAATTCTAATTATCCTCCATCCCATAGTCCCGTGCCCATATACCAATCATACATATCCACGATCCCATAGGCCCATGCCCATATACCCATCATACATATTCTCCATCCCATAGTCCCATGCCCATATACCCATCATACATATTCGCCATCCCATAGTCGAATGTCCATATACCCATCACACATCCTTTATCTCATAGTCCCATGCCCATATACTCATCATACATATCCGCCATCTCATAGTCCCGTGCCCACATACTCATCATACATATCCCCCATCCTATAGTCCAGTGCCCATATACCCATCACACATCCTCCATCCCATAGTCCCGTGCCTATATACATATCCGCCATCCCATAGTCCCATGCCCATATACCCATCAAACATATCCTCCATCCCATAGTCCAGTGCCCATATACCCATCACACATCCTTCATCCCATAGTCCCGTGCCCATATACATATCCGCCATCCCATTGTCCCGTGCCCATATACCCGTCATACATATCCTCCATCCCATAGTCCAGTGCCCATATACCCATCACACATCCTCCATCCCATAGTCCCGTTCCCATATACCCATCATACATATCCTCCATCCCATAGTCCGGTGCCCATATACTCATCACACATCCTCCATTCCATAGTCAACCATTATGACATCATAATGAGCGGCGGCAGGGCTTGCAACCTTTGATGACATCAGCGTCGCCATGGCAACCATTGTGACATCATAATGAGGGGCGGGGCTTGATACGCACACACTGCTTCCCCAGTATGCAAATAGGGGCATTATGACATCACAATGAGGGGCGGGGCTTGACGCGCACACACTTTCCCCCCCAGTATGTAGATAGGGGCAAAATTGTTTGGGGAATTGGAACGCGCGGGGTTAAAATTTCGCCTCACAACATAGCTTAGGACGCTCTCGGGGTCCAGACGTGTGACTGTGCCAAATTTTGTGGCTGTAACTGTGACGGTGCGGATGCCAATCCCGGACATACACACATATACACACACATATATACACACACACACACACACACTTTGAGCTTTATATATTAGATTGCGGCCCAATGCCAGCATCTCAGGGGTTGGGCGGATGAGGAGACCTCCAGCGTGGTACAGCATTTGCTAGAGGGGCTGACGAAGAGGAGACGGTGGTACAGTGCTTGGAAGATGGGTCCCTGGGGGCACTTGGGAAAATTTACCCAACACTATTTCTGATACATAAAATATGGGGGGGGGGGGAAATCAAACAAATATGGGGGGGCAACTGTCTAAGGCTGGTTTCACATTAGCGCTTTTTAAGCGCACGCACGGCCGGGGGTAGCTCCGCCCCCGAGCCGGCTCTCTGCCTGGCGTGCCCGCCCCTTGCTTGTAGCGCCGCCTCCTAGCGGACAGCGGCGCCTGCGATCGGCGCACCCTATCTTTAGCATAGGGTGCGCAGGCCGTGCGCTAGTTGCGCTTTGACCTGCGCTGCGCACTTTTGACGGTGCGCCGTGCGCGCCAAAATCCGAAAAGTTCGATTTTGGCGCGCACGGCGCACCATCAAAAGTGCGCAGCGCAGGTCAAAGCGCAACTAGCGCACGGCCTGCGCACGATCTGCGCACCCTATGCTAAAGATAGGGTGCGCCGATCGCAGGCGCCGCTGTCCGCTAGGAGGCGGCGCTACAAGCAAGGGGCGGGCACGCCGGGCAGAGAGCCGGCTCGGGGGCGGAGCTACCCCCGGCCGTGCGTGCGCTTAAAAAGCGCTAATGTGAAACCAGCCTAAATAGGTTTTCTCCATTATGGCATAACAACAATCTTCCGGAGTGTATGACGTTGGGATGTTTGTTGGAATGGCTGGCCAGGGGGATACGGTATGTCTTTCAGATATTAGAGCAGCGGGAGTTTAAATATTTTTCCAGGCTGCAGTTGGAATATGGTCTTAAGGCCTCCAGCAAATGTCAATATGCTCAGATGAGGCATGCGTACAGAGCTCAAAACAGAGATGATTGCCTCTGGAGTGGAGTGGATACCAAAACTGTCACTGAGTGAGCCGTATAGGCTCTCTCAGCTTTATATTTTACATAGAGTATATAGGTCTCCGGAAGTTATGTATAGGGCTGGATTACAGTCTAACTGAGTGCCCTCGGTGTAAGAACGAAAATGCTGGATTATTTCATATGTTGTGGACGTGTCCAAGATTGGCTGCTTTTTGGTTAGTGGTCCCGAGTGTGGAAGTGGCTTATAGGTGTGTGGTCCCAAGAGAGCCAGTGGTTTGTTTGCTGGGATATGTGGAGGAGATAAAAGTGGATATCAATCTGAAAGTGGCAATTGCTAGATTACTATATATGGCTCGAAAGGTAATAGCGAGGGATTGGATAAAGGAGGATCAACCTTCAAGGGGAGAATACCTTGCCTATGTGAAGCATGTCATTAAGCTGGAGAAGGGTCTACAAGAAAAGGGGAAAACTGGTGATGTATGACAAACTGTGGACGCCTTGGCTGGAACTGGGATGAGCAGATAGGTGAATGAACGGTCTCGGGGGGGGGGGGGGGGGGGGGTATGTATATGTGGGTTGTTTGTCTACACTGCTATAACAGATGATGTTGGATAATGCAATTCTATATATGTGTACAGGTGGTGTTAAAGGGATAATACAAGCTGTCTGAAGGGGGGGGCTGGGGGTGGGGTGAGTTTGCATTGTTGAGGGGGGGTTGTTTATGGGAAAATCAAAAATGCTTGTACTACTGTTATATGAATACTATGTTGTTCTTAATAAAAATCTATTTGAGTTAAAAAAAAGTAATACCTGCAGGAAACTACCTCTATACTGTGGACTCCCTCTAGTGGTACATGCATGTCACAACATGTCTAAATTATCTTATTCCAAGAGCCAGAATTATTACTCTTTTTTGGAGGGAAAAACTATGTGACTCTCGCACCCATCCGAAAAAAAAGAAAAGATTTTGCCATTTTTATATTTCCTGTATGGAATAAATATTTTAATAATCTAATAGTTCAGACAATTGCAGTAGAGGCAACACCAATTATGTGGTGGTTCTGACAGAGCTGCAGTACCAGACATCACTATACCTGGATGACTGGTGCTGTGCTGAACAGTGGAGTCCTTAGAGGTCAGACCGCACCAATCAAGCACCGATGAACCATCAAGCTCTAAAAGGCGGCCATTCAGACTAGATAGGAATTGGCCAAACAAGTTGATATACTTAGGTGATGCGGCTTAGAGGGGAGTAGGCGGATAGCTGACATGGCTGGAGATGGCATCAAACAAAGACTGGGCATGTTGAAATCTAACATGCCCGAGCCTTTTTTTCCCTGAAGGCAATCTTACCTCTTTTTGTGCTACGCTGAAAGGTATAGCGTTGGATAAATGTTCCCTCCGGATCCCGCTCCATTTGGTCCTGAAGTCAGTGACGGGGCAGACGGGTCTTATGTACTTGTCATACACCACGTCCCCATAGTAATTCACAATGCTGCACCGCGCCAGGGCGCTGTTTCGGCCCTTAAACCCGGTGCCCACCATTTCACAGTCAATCGCAAGCAGCTTGTGGCTGGGCGCTGATGCGGCAGGGGAGAGGCCGCTTTCATACTCGCTAAGCAGTAAGTTGGGGTGTGGTATGAGGGGCTTGGCGGGTTCTTTGGTGCCGTCCATTGCGGGAGCATTGCGGTCTTTGGAGGGGGCGGCAGGACGATTAGCGGCACAGTTTATACTGATGCTTAACGTTCCTGGCTGGTGCGGGGCGGTCGCAGTCACTGTCCGGTAAGACCCATCCAGTGCGCCCTGCTGACTCCGCGGCCGATGACTCCCAGCCTGCCCGTTGTGCCGACCACGCTCCCACGCATTTTTTGGCTGCCCCGGTCTCTTATTCGGCAGCTGTTTTTGCTTGAGGAATCCGCGTTTCTCAAGATACTTCCGCTTTTTCAAAAATTCCTTGTGCTTTCGATTTCCTTGGCCACTCTGTGTCCTGGAGAGGCTGGAGGACATATCTATGTTTATGAAAGGGTCGGCCATGATGGCTCCCTCACCGATACGAGCAGAGAACTAAATGATGTGCGTCGTCCCTGCTTCACCCGACAGTAAAGAGCGTCTCGGCGTCGAACGGCGAGAAGGCGACATCACCTACAACACAGAGATGCATGGTTACAGAGTGCTTGTCCTGTAAAGAATCCTTTCCACTCCTCTGTGAGGAAAACTGGGTGATGGACAACCCGTGGAGGACACAAATTTGTTCTGAAAAAAAAAAAAATTAGTTGCCATTTTCTGAGAATGTGACTTTTTTCGATCCCAAACCCCCCCCCCCACCGGTTTAGAAAAAAAGGCAATTTTGACATTTTAATTGCCTTTCTTCACTCCATCTACCAAAGGGGTTGATTAACCCCTTTCCAACATCAGGCGTAATAGTACGCCGATGTTGGACTCCCTCCCTTTGATGTGGGCGCCGGCGGTGAGCCCACATCTTTCCCGGTACATGCCAGCTGTTTTTCGAACAGCTGACATGTGCCCGAAACAGCCGCTGGTGGAATAGTGATCCACGCCCAGCTATTAACCCGTTAAATACCGCTGTCAAATGCTGACACCAGCATTTAACATGCGCTTCCGGCAATCGCGCTGGAAATTCACCCGTCAGTGACCCGTAATGTGATTGCGGGTCACCGTTGGGTTGGCATAGCAACCAGAGGTCTCCTGGAGACCTCTATAGTTGTCACTGTCGGATTGTTATGAGCGCCGCCCAGTGGTCAGCGCTCATAGCAAGTGAGTAATTCAGCTATTTTAGGCGAACTGATCGTCTGTATGTAGCAGAGCCGATCAGGTTGGGGCAGCTTCTAGTCTCCCATGGAAACTACTGAAGCATGCCAAAAGTAAAAGGAAAAAGTTTTTACAAATATTAAAAAAAATTAAAAAAATATAAGTTCAAATCACTCCCCTTTCGCCCCATTCAAAATAAAATCACACATACACATATTTGGTATCTCCGAGTTCATAATCGCCCGATCAATAAAAAAAAAAAAAAAAAAGGATTAACCCGATCGCTAAACGGCTTAGCGAGAAATAAATTTAAAACACCAGAATTACTTTTTTTTGGTCGCCGCAACATTGCATTAACCATTTAATGACTGTGCCAAATTTTTAAAATCTGACCAGTGTCAATTTATGTGGTAATAACTCTGGAACAAAACAGTAATTTTCAGATTGTTTTCTCGTAGCGCATTATAATTTATGATAATGGTAAATTTAGGTTGATATGTTTTGTGTTTATTTATAAAAAATAGCTGAAATTTGACAAAAAAGTTAAAAAATTTGCAATTTTCAGACTTAGAATGATTATCCCTATAATCCAGATAGTCATTCCACAAAAACCTTTAATAAATATTTCCCTCATGTCTGCCTTACATCAGCACCATTTGTAGAATGTTATTTTATTTTGTCAGCCTATTAGGTTTAAAAATGTAGTTTTTATTTTTTCAAGGAAATTTATATACCGTAATTTTCAGACTATAAGACGCACCCCCCACCCCAAAATTGTGAGGAATATGGGTTGTGCGCCTTATAGTGCGAACGCAGGCTTACCGGGGCGTTGCGGCAGCGGTGCTGATGGCGCAGTGGGCGGTACGCCGTGCACCTGAGCAGGGTCCCTTCCTCAGGTGTGGTGATGCCGCGGCCCGGTATCCACGGAGAGCAGAGCCAGGTGAATCACGGGTTTCTCGTGGCGGCGGCCATCTTCCTGAGGCCGCGCGTGTGCAGATTGAGATCTCGGCTTCAGGAAAATGGCCGCCACGATCTCCATCTATGCACGCGCTGCCTCTCGCAGCCATTTTCCTGAACCCCGGGAAGCAGAGAACTATCTGCGCACGCGTGGCCTCAGGAAGTTGGCCACAGCCACGGAGAAACCCGTGATTAATCGGGCTCTGCTCGCCTTGGACACTGGACTGCGGCGTCACCTCACCTGAAGAAGGGACTCTGCCCAGGTGCACTCTGTACCGCCCACCGCGCCTCAGCATCACCACCACACCACTGCCGCAACCCCCCGTGGACACCAGGCCGCGGAGTTGCCACATTTCTGGCATCCAAAGGACCCTGCTAAGGTGCACTCCCCACAGCCCACACCGAACCTCAGCATCACCCCACTTCTCTTATCCTGAGGAAGGGACCATGCCTCCTGTACCACCGCCAGCCCTCAGGTAAGATGCCTTAAATTCGGACAATAAGACGGGGTGCGTCTTATGGTCCAAAAAATACAGTAATTTATTCTTTTTGCTCTTATATCTCAGGTCAGTAAAGACGTATTGACAGTCATTAAGGGGAAACTGTCATCACATTCTAGAGCTATAATCTGTGGCCACTGCCATCAGGGGCTTATCTACAGATTAGATTATACTCACAGGGGGCCTGGTCGGGTGTGATGGGTGTCGCGGTCCGGCGCCTCCCACCTTCATACGATGATGATGTCCTCCTCCTTGCTTCTCCCTTGGCTCCTGCGCAGGCATACTTTCTCTGCCCTATTGAGGGCAGAGCAGAGTACTGCAGTGCACAGGGAAAGGTCAGAGGTACGGCACCTGCTCACCGCAGTACTCTGCTCTGCCCTCAACAGGGCAGATAAAGTACGCGTGCGCAGGAGCCGAGGGAGAAGCAAGGAGGAGGACATCATCGTATGAAGATGGGAGGCGCCGGACGGGACGGCGACACCCATCGGACCGGACCGAACGCCAGAATGAGTATAATCTAACTCTTTTTTTTCTTGTCTTTCAGGTTACATCGGGGGCTTATCTACAGCATTACAGAATGCTGTAGCTAAGCCCCTGATGGCGGTGCCGGCAGCTGATAGGGCTAAAATGGGGTGACAGAGCCCCTTTAAGGGATTAAAATGCAATAACGGGCGATCAAAATATCGTATCTGCACCAAAATGGTATAATTAAAAAGTCAACTCTGTCCGCAAAAAATAAGCCCCCCAACCCAAGATCAGGAAAAATGGAGATGCTGCGGGTATCAGAAAATGGTGCACTTTTTTTTTAAACAAAGTTTGGAAATTTTTTTCACCACTTAGATAAAAAATAACCTAGACATGTTTGGTGTCTATGAACTCGCCATGACCTGAAGAATCATAATGGCAGGTCAGTTTTAGCATTTAGTCAACCTAGTAAAAAAGCCAAACAAAAAACAAGCATGGGATTGCACTTTTCTTTGCAATTCACCGCACTTGGAATTTTTTTCCCCATTTTCCAGTACACAATATGGTAAAACCAATGGTGTTGTTCAAAAGTACAACTCTTCCTGCAAAAAAAACAAGCCCTCACATGGCCATACGAAAAATAAAAAAGTTACGGCTCTGGGAAGAAGGGGAACAAAAAACGAAACTACCTCTGGTCATTAAGGGGTAATTTTACATTGTCAAAAACTGTACGTTTACAGAAGTGGCGATACTGAACATGTTAACTGTTTTAATATTTTCTTTGACCAAAATAGTTTCTTATTTTTCCTGCCACATGTGGACATGTCGCAAGACGTGCCATTATGTAGGGAAGCTGCGCGGTGATGGGTTGCTACGGCAACAAAGGCAGGCAATTTCGTTCATCTATCTGCTTTAGGGTGGTTTCACATTAGCGTTTCAGGGCGCAGCGACGGGCTGCGCACGGCCGCCGCCGCGCCTCCTCCGGTAGCTCCGCCTACGGGCGCATGATGCTGCATGCGTCCCCTATCTTTAGCACTGGGGACGCAGGCCGTGCGCAGTATGCATTTGGCGGCGCATGCGTCCTTTTGACGCTGCGCCGAGCGCACTAAATTGCAACCTGTTGCGTTTGGCGCAGCGTCAAAAGGACGCATGCGCCGCCAAAGCATACTGCGCACGGCCTGCGTCCCCAGTGCTAAAGATAGGGGACGCAGGACGCATGCAGCGTCATGCGTCCGTAGGCGGAGGCGTGGCAGGGGCTTAGCGGCGGCTGTGCGCAGCCCGATGCTGCAGCCGTAAACGCTAATGTGAAACTAGCCTTACACCGCGGTGTAACGCAGTCCGTTAAACGGACTGTCATAGCGCAGTATGAACCCAGCCTTAGGTTGTAGTGATGTGTCGTTCATGAACGATCCGATTCAAAGAGCCGGCTCCCTGCTGTGAACGAAATGAGCCGACTCTGCAGGGACGAGCCGCTTTTTTTTTTTTTCCTGGCGCCTCAGCAGCTTATCAGACCCAGCTTACTGAAGCCTGACTGTGACTCATCTGGGGGAGGAGCAGTCAGGAGAGGACTGTGAATAAATGCAGGGGAGTTAACCCTTCAGTCCCAAATATACACTGCCAGTTCCTCCATGGCATATATGGCATGGAGGGGACTCAGCACATTGTCATCGTCATCATCATCATCTGCAATGATCTGTGCGTTACCTTTAGTCCCGAATAAAGATCTACTTTCCGGGCCCCTCATCCATGGTGTATACATACAGTATATGGTATGTGCAGGAGGAGAGACTCCGCACATGGTTTGGTATATCATCTTCTCATAGTGTTAGGCCAGGTTCACATTGCGTTAATGGCCCTGTGTTCAACGGGATCCGTTACATAGCAAGCGGAACGCTATGGAACCGACGCGTTAACGCACCCATTGGCCGCAATGCTACTAACGCATCCAAACGGATGCCAAAATCGGCATGATGCGTTACTTCATGACGCACCCCCAAATGCTGCAGACCGCGTTCAAGGGTATGTCATGAAGTAACGCATCATGCCGATTTTGGATGCGTTAGTATCATTGCGGCAAAAGGGTGCGTTAACGCATCTGCTACATAGCGTTAGTGTTGCTATGTAACGGATCCCGTTGAACGCAAGGCCAGGAGGATTCAGGACAACACTACCGGGAGGAGGATAGACGACGTCAGTTGTTGCTGCTAAGGGCTCATACTCACTAGCGAGAGAGTCGCCTAATTCTCGTGTGAGTCTCTCGCATGGAAACCTGGCACTGCCACCAGCACTCGGACCGGAGCGTGCGGTTACATGTACTTCTATGCTGTCACCCCCAACTGTCCGAGTGCCGACGGCAGTGCCAGGTTTCCATGCGCGAGACTCGCACGAGAATCACGCGAGTCTCTCGCAAGTGAGTAAGATCCCTAAGGGTAGGGGAAGTAATATAAAGTGATTTTAGGCAAAACCTGTGGCGAGATCTAGGTCCAGCTCCAATCATTATATAGGGTTAAGCTGGTCTCACACTTGCATATTTTGAATGCACACGGCTCTGTTTTCGTCTCCATTGACTTTCAGTGCTGACAGATGGGATTTGCGTGTGCATCCAGTTGTCACCGTTTTCCCAAAGATCTGCATGTATGCATATTTTATCAGATGCACAAAAACACAACTTGTTGCAGTTTTGTGTCATCTGAAAAATACGCAGGCACAGGGTGACGCACGGATCCGCGGCTATACGTCTGGAATTAAAATGGAGTTCTATGGAGATCCATGTGCTTCCGTGTGCAGGAATCCGTGTGCAGGAATCCCCGTTCTGCGGCACTGAGCATGCTCGGAAGCGAGGGATGTGCTGTATGGGACCAGTATGCAACATAATGTAGACTATGTCCGCTTGCTGCTCTGTCATACAGTGATCTTTCTCGCCTCACTAGAAGGGCTTATGCCCTGTGTTACAGTGTGGTAATGATAATAATGTATTGGGAGCATGTATATAACATGGGGGCACCTGGTTAGGGGCTGCACGAGTGGGGCTGCGTTCACACTAACGTTGTGGTACGGTGCGTTGTGATGCGTAGCAATCCTGATGCATCCTGATCCATATTACATCCCTATACTTAACATAGGGACGCACGGACCTGCGTTTGCATCAGGATCAGGATGCATCATGTGTACCGACACATATCACAGCACTTACAAATTCACATAGGACATGAACAAAAAATGCCACAATACATGGTAAGACTACAACCGAAGAGCGGGGCCTGATCACAAGAGCTGACAATCTGAGGAAACAGCAATGCTGAATAACAGTTTACACTGCTTCACTAGATCCTTATACAGGAGTATAATGAGGCCTCACTGTACAGGAGAGACCGGAGCGAGGAGCAGGGGCCTGATCACAAGAGCTGACAATCTGAGGAAACAGCAATGCTGAATAACAGTCTACACTGCTTCACTAGATCCTTATACAGGAGTATAATGAGGCCTCACTGTACAGGAGAGACCGGAGCGAGGAGCAGGGGCCTGATCACAAGAGCTGACAATCTGAGGAAACAGCAATGCTGAATAACAGTCTACACTGCGTCACTAGATCCTTATACAGGTGGAGAATGAGGCCTCACTGTACAGGAGAGACCGGAGCGAGGAGCAGGGGCCTGATCACAAGAGCTGACAATCTGAGGAAACAGCAATGCTGAATAACAGTCTACACTGCGTCACTAGATCCTTATACAGGAGTATAATGAGGCCTCACTGTACAGGAGAGACCGAAGCAGGAGCAGGGGCCTGATCATAAGAGCTGACAATCTGAGGACACAGCAATGCTGAATAACAGTCTACACTGCGTCACTAGATCCTTATACAGGTGGAGAATGAGGCCTCACTGTACAGGAGAGACCGAAGCAGGAGCAGAGGCCTGATCACAAGAGCTGACAATCTGAGGACACAGCAATGCTGAATAACAGTCTACACTGCGTCACTAGATCCTTATACAGGTGGAGAATGAGGCCTCACTGTACAGGAGAGACCGAAGCAGGAGCAGAGGCCTGAACACAAGAGCTGACAATCTGAGGAAGCAGCAATGCTGAATAACAGTCTACACTGCGTCACTAGATCCTTATACAGGAGTATAATGAGGCCTCACTGTACAGGAGAGAGCGGAGCGAGGAGCAGGGGTCTGATCACAAGAGCTGACAATCTGAGGAAGCAGCAATGCTGAATAACAGTCTACACTGCCTCACTAGATCCTTATACAGGGGTATAATGAGGCCTCACTGTACAGGAGAGACCGGAGCGAGGAGCAGGGGCCTGATCACAAGAGCTGACAATCTGAGGACACAGCAATGCTGAATAACAGTCAACACTGCGTCACTAGATCCTTATACAGGGGTATAATGAGGCCTCACTGTACAGGAGAGACCGGAGCGAGGAGCAGGGGCCTGATCACAAGAGCTGACAATCTGAGGAAGCAGCAATGCTGAATAACAGTCTACACTGCCTCACTAGATCCTTATACAGGGGTATAATGAGGCCTCACTGTACAGGAGAGACCGGAGCGAGGAGCAGGGGCCTGATCACAAGAGCTGACAATCTGAGGAAACAGCAATGCTGAATAACAGTCTACACTGCGTCACTAGATCCTTATACAGGGGTATAATGAGGCCTCACTGTACAGGAGAGACCGGAGCGAGGAGCAGGGGCCTGATCACAAGAGCTGACAATCTGAGGAAACAGCAATGCTGAATAACAGTCAACACTGCGTCACTAGATCCTTATACAGGAGTATAATGAGGCCTCACTGTACAGGAGAGACAGGAGTGAGGAGCAGGGGCCTGACCACAAGAGCTGACTATCTGAGGACACAGCAATGCTGAATAACAGTCTACACTGCGCCACTAGATCCTTATACAGGAGTATAATGAGGCCTCACTGTACAGGAGAGACCGAAGCAGGAGCAGGGGCCTGATCACAAGAGCTGACAATCTGAGGAAACAGCAATGCTGAATAACAGTCAACACTGCGTCACTAGATCCTTATACAGGAGTATAATGAGGCCTCACTGTACAGGAGAGACCGGAGTGAGGAGCAGGGGCCTGATCACAAGAGCTGACTATCTGAGGAAACAGCAATGCTGAATAACAGTCTACACTGCGTCACTAGATCCTTATACAGGAGTATAATGAGGCCTCACTGTACAGGAGAGACCGGAGTGAGGAGCAGGGGCCTGATCACAAGAGCTGACTATCTGAGGAAACAGCAATGCTGAATAACAGTCTACACTGCGTCACTAGATCCTTATACAGGAGTATAATGAGGCCTCACTGTACAGGAGAGACCGGAGTGAGGAGCAGGGGCCTGACCACAAGAGCTGACTATCTGAGGACACAGCAATGCTGAATAACAGTCTACACTGAGTCACTAGATCCTTATACAGGTGGAGAATGAGGCCCTCAGTTTACAGGCAAAGACCTAGAACTAGGACTGTGGAAAACGGATTTCTATTTAAAAAAAAAAAGAGCCGTTTAAAGAGCCGGCTCTTTATGGTGAGCGGAGCCGAATCACCAAAAAGAGCCGAACTTCCCATCACTATTAGGTTGTTTTTTTTCATGAAAAACACATGCCGCAATATTCCTTCTGCCACATTACCTGTTGTGATAAAAGCTGTCCTCCATTAATATACACCATAATGGAGGTTCCTTTAAGAAAACTAAAAATCACCATAAGTCTTCATTATTTATTCCTGAAACCTGATAAATCATGTACTAATAATATACAGATCTACACAAATATGTACAATACGGAGCGTTATTCCCCATATAGTAATCACTTCCGGCTCGCTACAACTGGTGAGGCCACACGTGAGACAGCGGCGTCTCCCGCACTAGGATCCGAATAATCTCCTCAGAGATTCGGCCGCGCAGCAGGGAAAGACCGGGGACGTGCAGGCCGTTACCCGGTTAGCTGCACGGACAGTTAATGAGTGAACAATACATGGGAGCGGAGCGGATACTCACCAGGCACACGGGACGTGAAGGCCTTCCGGGTGTAACGTCACGTCCCACTATCACACGGTCACGGAGAGCCGGCCTCACATAGAGGAGTGTAAGTGCGGGGTGGGAGAGGCGCCATCTGCATAATGACGAGCAGGGAGGGGCTCTGCAGGGGGCCCCTGCTGCCTGGTATTAGGCCCCGGGTGTATCATACGCACTGAATATATGATGTATAACCGTATGTGTCTGGCTGGAGGTATCACACTTGTACCCTTCAATGTATTGCTTTGAAGGTCAGAAATTACTGTCGAACCACATAGCGTCTGGTTCAGAGCTCCATTACCACACATCTATTTAGCGGACCCCTTTAATATTTTATGGCTATAGAAATATACTGGCGCAATGTCTGCATGACTGAAATTTCCGCTACAAGGACGACAAAACTAATTGACCATTATTAGCTCAATATTTATCAGGTATTAGGGGTTATTAGCCCATATCAGGTATCGAGGGTTATTAGTCCCATATTATCAGGTGTCAAGGGTTGTTAGTCCTATATTATCAGGTATTGGGGGTTATTAGCCCATATTATCAGGTATCGAGGGTTATTAGTCCCATATTATCAGGTATTGGGGGTTATTAGCCCATATCAGGTATCGAGGGTTATTAGTCCCATATTATCAGGTATTGGGGGTTATTAGCCCATATTATCAGGTATCGAGGGTTATTAGTCCCATATTATCAGGTATCGAGGGTTATTAGTCCCATATTATCAGGTATTGGGGGTTATTAGCCCATATTATCAGGTATCGAGGGTTATTAGTCCCATATTATCAGGTATTGGGGGTTATTAGCCCATATTATCAGGTATCGGGAGTTATTAGCCCATATTATCAGGTATTGGGCGTTATTAGCCACATATTATAAGGTGTTATTAGCCCCATATCAGGTATCAGGCGTTATTAGCCCCATATTATCAGGTATAGTGGCGTTATTAGCCTATAATATCAGTTATTGGGGTATCAAATATCGTGTGTTATTAGTCCCATATTATCAGGTATCGGGTGTTATTAGCCCCATATTATCATGTATAGGGGTTTATTAGCCCATATTATCAGATATTGGGGTTATTAGTCCATATTATCAGGTATCAGGGAGTTATTAGCCCATATCTCTGAAATGTAAAGTGCTGCGGAATATGTCGGCGCTATAGAAATAAAATTTATTATTATATTATCAGGTATTGGCAGTTATTAGCCCATATTAACAGGTATCAGATGCTATTAGCCCGTATTATCAGGTATCGGGGAGTTATTATCCCCATATTATCAGGTATTGGGGGTTATTAGCCGATATTATCAGGTATAGAGTCATTATTAGCCCCATAATATCACTTATCGGGTTATTAGCCCCATATTTTCAGGTATCGGGCGTTATTAGCCCATATTATCAGGTATTGGGGGTTATTATCCGAATTATCAGGTACAGAGGCGTTATTAGCCTCATATCAGGTATCGGGTTATTAGCCACATATTATCAGGTATCGGGGGTTATTAGACCCATATTATCAAGTATCAGGGATTATTAGCCCATATCAGGTATCGTGCATTATTAGCCCTATATTATCATGTATAGGGGGTTATTAGCCCATATTATCAGGTATTGGGGGTTGTTAGCCGAATTATCAGGTATTGGGGGTTATTAGCCGAATTATCAGGTATAGGGGCGTTATTCGCCTCATATCAGGTATCAGGGGTTATTAGCCCCATATTATCAGGTATCGGGGGTTATTAGCCCCATGTTATCAAGTATCGGGGATTATTGGCCCATATCAGGTATCGGGGGTTATTAGCCCCATATTATCAAGTATCGGAGATTATTAGCCCATATCAGGTATCGGGGAGATATTAGCACATATGATCGAGTATCGGGAAGTTATTGACCCATGTTGTCAGGTATTGGACGTTATTTGCCCCATGTTATCAGGTATTGAGTATTTATTTAGTTTTTGCACTTCCGTGTTTTTACCTTATTAATGCCATAACCTTTTATCTTCCTATTTTTCCCCTCACTTATAATGATTACTGCAGTCTGTGGTGAGAATGGCGGCCATCGATGAAGCTCAACCTATTACTGAGCTACTCGGGGGTACCAATATGGTGGCTGCTGTACCGTGGTAACCAATCAAAGCCCTGCTGTCAAGTCGTAGGATGAGCATCTGAGCATCTTTTGCCTGGAGAATCACGGTCCTCCTACCTTCATTGATTTGGATGACGCGTCCTACGTTATCCACACGTGCCTGACGTCATAAAATGCTCCGGCACCTTTTTTCTGTTGGTTGTCAGCATCTTTAAAGGGGACAATAATTGTATTTAAATATTTTTATTAAAGTTTTTATAAAACTGGGAGGTGGATAGGGAGGGGGAACAAGAAAAAGGGAAGGGGAAAGGGTAAATGTACATAGGAAGGGTAAGGGTCATAATAAATAGAGAACCCTTGTAACAAAGCATACATTAATAAGTATACAAAATACTAATGTCAATACAGTAAGAGGCACAATAATGCTGAACCTTTAAGGAGGAGATGCTTGAGGGCGGTCTAGTCCAATCACTTAAGGAGGTGCATGAGAGAAATTTAAACTCGTCTAAATTTACCTTTCCAGACCTTCCACTTATTAGTATAGGCGAGAATATTATTGTTACTAACTGCAAACCATTCGATAGCATTATGTTGGTAGATTTTGCCTGGAATATCTGAAAATTTAGGAGAGTGAAGCTTCTTCCTAAAGTAAGGCAAGTTATTTTTAACTACCAAAAGGATGTGAATAACTACCTGTCTCACCGACGGGTGTAATTGATCCAAGTCCAAAGAAAGCAATGCTTTTTGGGAAGTCAGGGTAAAATTGTCTGTAAAGGAGTCAATATGATGAGAAACCTGGAGCCACAGACGTGTTAGTTTCGAGCAACACCAAAAGATGTGGTAAAGATTCCCCTGCTGTCCGCATCCTCTCCAACAATGGGGGGAGTGGGCCTGTTTAATGTGGGAGAGTCTGATAGGCGTGAGATACCACCTGGTAAGTAGTTTGAAATAAGACTCATGAAGAGTCATTGATATGGTAGATTTATACGTATTTTTTATGGCGATGTCCCATTGCTCAATCGGAACAACAGTCCCAAGGTCGGTCTCCCATCTCCTTAAATATATGTTCTTGCAAGAGAGTTCCTCTCTGTTGAAAGAGGAGTATATATTCCTTATGCTCCAGGTATTTTTATTGTTTAGGCTGCACAGCAGTGAAGACACAATTTCATAATTAAATGCTTTGCCTAATAGGATTTTTTGTACCTTATCTTTCAGCATTAAGAAAGGGATAAATTCAGAGGAAGGGACATTATATTTGGCTTTTAATTCGCTGAATGTGAGAAAAGTAGACCCATCGTGTATGTTTTTTTAATACCTATATTACTCCAGATTTCTGAGAAAGGGAAGTCAAATATTAAAGCCACTACACAAAGCGGAAACCTCAAGGCCTGTTCAACTTTGTTAAATTTTTTATATGGTTTGATCAGTGATCTCCATGCAGAAATGATGGGACTGAAAATAGGATGGGAAGATACCTTTTGAGGCTCTTGAAACAAACAAGAAGTAGAAAAGCAATTCTTTTAGAGAGCCAAATTTACTTATGTCTCTCTCCAGGTAAAACCAAGCTGGAGATTTTTGTTTATTGTTGAGCCAATACCAGCTCTGCTTAATTAATAAGGCCGAGTAGTATGCATGTAAGTTAGGCATGCTCGTACCTCCTCTGCTCTTATGTTTATATAGAGTTTCTGCCGACACCCTAGGCCTCCTGTCATTCCACACGAATGATTTAGCAGGTTTTGCAAATTTTGCATGGATTGAAATGGGAGAGTGATCGGGAGTGTCCGAAAAAAATAGAGTATTTTGGGCAGAATGATGGATTTCACAACCATCACCCTACCAAACATAGAGAGTTCAATTTGCCTGAAAAAGGAAATATCCTGAGAGACAGTTGCAAGGATCCCACTTAGATTTGCTTTGACAGTTGCTTGGATAGAATTAGCTAAAGTGATTCCTAGATAAACTAACCGTTTATCTTCCCAGGCAAACTCAGTACTTCTCTTTAGCTCCTCGATTTCCGTTTTAGTCATGTTGAGGGTCAAGAATTTCGACTTGGGAGCATTAATCTTGAAATAAGAGGCCCTTGAAAATATTTCCATGTATGCAGCAAGTGCTCTGATGGAATTCAAGGTATCCAGTAGGGTCAAAAAGAGGGCGTCGGCAAATAGTCCAATTTTAAAATGACGGGAGGGGAAATCAAATCCTGCAATATTCTTATTGGATCTGATCTTTTCAGCTAGTGGCTCTATTGCTAATACAAAGAGCAAGGGTGACAAAGGGCACCCCTGTCTTGTTCCGTTCGAAATGGGGAACGGGTTTGAGAGGCAATTATTAGCATAAATTCTGGCGGTGGGGGCAGAATATAACGCAAAGACCGATGACAAGAATCCTTGGCTAAAACCAAATTTAGTTAAAGTTGCTTCCAGGTAAGACCAATTCAGCCTGTCAAAGGCCTTTTCTGCATCCAACGCCGATCTAGTATTGGATAGATTTGCCCTGGTAAGTAAATTCAAAACTCTCCTCGTTCCATCCGCCGCCTGACGTCCCCCTACAAAGCCAATCTGGTCATAGGAGAGCAATCGAGGGAGTATGTTTTTTAACCGTTCAGCAAGTAATTTAGAATAAATTTTAATGTCATTGTTTATGAGTGATATTGGCCTGTAATTTTGCATCCTCTCCGGGTCCCCCCCCCTCCCGCTTTTGGAATCAGAACAATTACAGCTTCCAGTATCTCTTTTGGGAAGGAGCCCCGAGAGGACGCTGCATTAAATACTGAGACCATATGTGGGATCAAGGCTTTAGAAAAGGTCCTGAAATATTCGGAGGAGAAACCATCCGGGATTTTTGGGTTTTTAATTTATTGATAATGGACTGGGGCTGTCAAATTGCTCCAATTCTGATTGAGTCAACCTGGGAAGGTTGATGTCCGCCAGGAAATTATTAATAGATTCGTGGTTTACAACAGGGGCCCCAGGGTCGTCTTTAAAATTATACAAACGCTGGTAAAATTCTGCGAATTAGTTGATAATATCTTTAGGGTGTGTTTTAGGTTCGCCCGTGAGGGAGACTATCTTGTTTATCCTTCTCTTAACTCTCTCCCATTTCAGTTTCGCCATCATGTATCTGGTGGGTCTGTTCATTGATGTGTAAGTCTTAAATTTTGAGGCCTTGATTTCTGTCTCGTATTCTTGGCTAATTTCGAGTCTTAGACTTTGTCTAAGTTTTAAGATTTCCTCTTGAAGGGCAGGGGAAGGAAGTGTCAGATTGTTTTGTCGTTCCTCTCTCTCATTGATCTGTTTTTGTAATGTGGCAATTTTTTCTCTGTTTTTCTTTTTATACCTCGAGGAAATCTGGATGAGATTTCCCCGTAATACAGCCTTGTGGGCGTTCCATAGTGTAAAAATATCAATTTCCTCTGATTGGTTTTCATTGAAAAAGTTGGCAATATGATTTTCAATCTCTTGTCTAAACTCAGATATTTTAAAGAAGTGATGGGTTGTTTTTCCAGAGACGGGTATTTTCTGGGGATGGGCCTAGTGTGAATTGTGCTAAGACCGGGGAATGATCAGATAATGACTTGTTCAAGATTTTAATACTTAGAAACCTAGTTAATGTAAAAATATTTGTAAGAATCAGATCAATTTGCGAGGATGTCATATGGACATCCGAATAGTGGGTGTATTACCTTGAAGACGCATTAAGGCAGCGAAATGTGTCGTAGTATTCATTCTGAATAAGGGAATTTTTTAGTACTGGGGCCTTGTACCTGACCGATGAGGTAGAATCCAAGCTGCTGTCAGGTAATATGTTAAAGTCTCCAACCAGGCAAGGTCCCCGGATTTCATTTTGTTAATTTTCTTTTGGAGTTTATTCAAGAAAGAAATTTGTATTTTATTGGGAACATACTGTAGGTGTTCACTACCGTGCAGAGCCTATTATTGAGGAGACAAACAAGGATGTGATATCTCCCCAAGGAATCAGTAACCACATTGAGCAATTTGAACGGTACATCTCCACTTACCAAAGTATTGACTCCAGCTTTCTTAGAAGGATCTAAGGATTTGAATTGATGAGGGTATTTTTTGTGCTGGAAATATGGTTGGTGGTCAACCGCCATCTTAACCTCCTGTAAACAAACAATATCAGAGTGAATGTGATTGATCTCCTTCCATATTGCAAATCTCTTATGAGGGCTATTGAGACCGCTGACATTGTAAGATAAAATCTGCCTAACACTCCTAAAAAGGAAACAGCAGGTTAACAACTAAAAAAAAAACAAAAAACAAAAAAACAGGAAACAGATAGGCAAACTTGCCTAAAAAGTCAGACCTAAGAGAAAAAGGAGAGCTATCTTAAAAAAAAAAAAAAAAAAAAAAAAGGTAGCAAGAGTTCTGGCGGACGTCAATACGGCTAAAGTCTCACCTTAATTTGGGGGCAAAATTAGAAATATGTGGCCGAGATCCCGGAAGGACATCATGTGTTTAGAGGTATATTGTAGCAACTAAAAAGCATATAGGACCAAAGCTAGTTATTAATAGCAAAAGACAACATCTCAATTCCTAATCTTTATCCCTGAAAGCTAGTTCCTCCCGGAGAAATGCTAGGAACCGCTGACCCTCCTGAGGGGGTGTTGATAATGTGATTTTTATCGTAATACCAAATAATCAGTTTAGTGGGAAAGCCCCACCAATAGTGGACTTTGAGTTCCCTGAGTATTGTGGTAGTATCTTTAAAAGACCTGCGAGCGTTCATCGTGGTTTTAGAAAAGTCGGAGAAAACGTTTATATTTCCATAAGGGTCTGGAAAGGAACCCCTGTCTCTAATAGCCCTCAATATTTTCTCCTTGGTGCCGAAAAAATGGACTCTGAGAATGGTGTCCCTTGGCCTGTCTTGAGAAATCCCCCGTGGGCGAGGGAGACAGTGGATACAGTCAATATTTAACTCAAGGTCTGTTAACTTGGGGACCAATTTCTTGAATAGGTGTTTTGTGCACCCTGAAAGACTATCTGGTGAAATGGATTCCGGAATACCCCTTAACTTCAAATTATTTCGCCTATTTCGATCCTCGAGATCGGTTAGGTTATTTTTAAGAAATAAGACCTCTTCCTGAAGGACCAAATTCTGTTTGGAGAGGAGTCTAGTGTCCTCCTCTACTGTAGTCAATCTTTTGTCATGTTTTTCAAGTTTTTGGTTAAAACTGTTACACGTTTCCTGCAGGGTCCTGGTTTGTGTTTCGAACCCTATTTTCATAGTGTCACTAAAGGATTTGAAAACCCCTGCTAGAAAACCTTCTGTAACTTGTTTACTAGAACCAAGATATTGGTCCAAATCAAGTGAAGGGGGTGATATTGCCATTATTGTTGTCAGAGTTTCGTGTGTTCTTTTAACCCTCTGTCTCTCTGAACTATTGTTAGGGGAATAATCATCCGAGAAACTTTCAGATTCCGCAGCACAACAATGGGGTGTGTTCTCTTGATCATTATGAACTTTTCGTTTAGCCAAAATAGTAGTGTCCATCCCCTCTAAAGGAGAATTAATCAGGTCTGGAGGGCTGGCTGCCCCTTTAGTTACCTTTAGTTTGAGATTTTGACACCTGAATTTTTTAAACCAGAGCCATTACCCTCCTTAGTAGATTTACTATAGGTTGGGATCTGCAATTGTTCTAGAAAGGAAGACCTCGACTCATCTCCCTTCAATGGGGATCTCAACTTGCCCGAGTGTAACAGGCTAGGAAAGTCTTCATATGGCTTTGAGATTGCCCCCATGTGTGACATAGCATTTTTTTGAGCCTTAGTTTTGTTTCTCAGTGTTGCAGCATCCATTTTGTTCAAGTGCCCCTATGGCAGTGTTTATACGAGAATTAAGTGAAGTACTAGAATTCAATTTTTAGGAATAAATGCAATGAGATGTGGAGTAGGTATTACTAGATTTCAGGAATAGACAAGAATTATATAAGGTATGTACGAGATTTAAAAAAAAAAAAAAAAAAGTATTGAATTGGCAAAACGAGATATTAAAGTCTGCTAATAATAGACTCTTAGAATATCACCCACAAGCATATTGTAGCAAGATAGTATTACAAAATAATACAAATATACATGTAACTTAAGTGACTGTAAAGTCCAACAAGTTAGATCCTGTAATTTTATAGGAACTGCTGCAAGGTTAGTTAGGGAGAAAGAAGCTGGTAAATGTCCCTTTAAAAGCCAGATGTTGCACTGACAAGGTATCCTCAAGAAGAGTTATTCCTACATAGAAAGAAGGACTTTGTGTAAGGGATCCTAACTGAGCAATATGCAGGGTCCTCTGTGACTTAGTAACAAAGCCTGTTCATGAGAGATGAGTTTTCCCGCCTTTGAAATGTTTCCAGGTGATGCACCAGGAGCCGTAACCACTTCAGAGCAGGACCCGTGCTGCTTGTCCTGGTATCGCTGCAGGCACTATTTCCCCTTCTTGCAGATGTACATAATCACCTGCACACCAGTCTAAGGGGCTAGGGATAGGTAGTCCCCCCGGGATGTGAACCGCTGCACCAAAGTTATTCCCGCTGCAGTATAATCTTATGCAGCTGTCGGGACTATTTTCACACGCCGCGGAAGAAGATTCGGCCGACGTGCTGTCTGGATGCCGACTCCAGAGGACCAGGAACTGGGTGTGCCCCGGAATAACGGGTGCCAATGGGTACCTTAAGATTAGGGACGCCAGTCCCAGTGGTCTTCTCTGAGAGGGGAACCCGCACTTGTCTTCAGATCCTCTCTTCAATGGAGCTCACGGTGGAGAGCGGTATCACTCCGCCCTTCAGCTCCACTCTGTCATACTGCAGGCCCGCTGGGATTGAAAGTCCAGAACGTGGTTGTGCCTCTGTTTAATCAATAAAAACGGGTACCTCAGAACAGGGGATGATGAATTTAATTATCTTCTTGTCAGATAATCACTGCACGTAAAATTTTCTCCTCAGGAAATGCCATGGCACAGAGTGGTATCCTTCCGCCGCTTCCCCACTGCTCTCACCGTTGGCTTCTGGAAAATTGAAACTTCACTTTTCCCTGGAAAAAGGAGCTTGATTAGGGATGGGCGAATCTACTCGTTAGGACTCGTTACTCTGCGAGTAGTAGGGGACTCGCAGGAGTCGGTACTCTGCGAGTTTCCAAGCGATTACTCGCACAGTAACGAGTCCAATGCAAATCAATGGCAATCCTAGTTTTTTCGGCTAAGTGCACACGTACCGGAACTCTCGTGGAAATTACCGCGAGAATTCTGGAATTCCATTCCGCGGGAAAATCGCATTTTAAATTCCCGCGATTTTCCCGCGGAAAAACTAGCATTTTGCAAGCGTAATTAGCTTGCAAAATGCTAGCGTTCTCCAAGCGATCTGTATCATCGCTTGGAGAACTGATTGACAGGTTGGTCACACTCGTCAAACAGTTTTTGACAAGTGTGACCACCTTTTTACTACTGAGGCCGCCTATGCAGCATCAGTAGTTAAAGATAAAATGTAAAAAAAAATAGTGTTATTCTCACCCTCGGACGTCCCGCGCATCCGTTCCCAGTAATCCTTTGCGAAAATGCCCGCGATGACGTCCGTTCTCGCGGGATCGCGATGTCTCGCGGTAATTCGTGATGACGTCGCGCGAATGACCGCGAGACTTCGCGATCCCGCGAGAACTGACGTCATCGCGAGCATTTTCGCAAAGGATTACTGGGAACGCATGCGTGGAGAGGCGGGAAGGCTGCGCGGGACGTCGGAGGGTGAGAATAACAATATTTTTTATTTTTAAATTCTATTTTTTACAGGGATATAGTACCCAAAGCCCGGAGGACAATCTTCTCTCCTCCGGACCGTGGGTACCATCCGCCATTGTTCTGCTTACTTTCCGCGTGGTGTGCACAGCCACATGCAGGAAGTAAGCGGAACAAAAAAAATGGCAGCACAGGAATCGCTGCAATACTCGCATCCCCATTCATTAACATTGGACTCGCTAGACTCGCAACGAATAGCGAGTTTCCGAGTCGGACTCGTTAGAGTCTAGCGATTCCGAGTATTTCGGGATTCGCCCATCCCTAAGCTTGATAGTAGAATTAAAGTGGTCCAGGGTGGTCAGGGATCTCTTTTGAACCGAATAAAATACTTTGAATGGGCCTCCAGTCGCTTTATGGGTCGCTTTTAAGATATCAGACCGGGAGCTCTGGACTCCTGCTGCCTACATAGCCAGGGTCCTAGGCCACGCCCCCTAAAGGGGACAATAATTGTGTACTCAACCCATATGCCCCGTACACCCACCTATCAGATTAGTAAAACTCTCAATTGTCAGGCGATCACATCAGGCAAGGCAGCATAGGAACATCAGGCACGGCATCACAGTGAGTAACCAGGACAGCTACCGAGAGCATGTACTATATATAGGAGCCGGACAGAATTAGATACATGTTCAGCACACAGTATCACAGAGGATAGGATTAGATACACGGCTCATCAGACAGTATCACTCAGGATAGAGTTAGATACACGGCTCAGCAGACAGTATCACACAGGATAGGATCAGATACACAGCTCAGCAGACAGTATCACACAGGATAGGATTAGATACACAGCTCAGCAGTCAGTAACACACAGGATAGGATTAGATACACAGCTCAGCAGTCAGTAACACACAGGATAGGATTAGATACACGGCTCAGCAGACAGTATCACAGAGGATAGGATTAGATACACAGCTCAGCAGACAGTATCACACAGGAGGATTAGATACACAGCTCAGCAGTCAGTATCACACAGGATAGGATTAGATACATGGCTCAGCAGTCAGTATCACACAGGAGAGGATTAGATACACGGCTCAGCAGACAGTATCACAGAGGATAGGATTAGATACACGGCTCATCAGACAGTATCACTCAGGATAGAGTTAGGTACACGGCTCAGCAGACAGTATCACACAGGATAGGATCAGATACACAGCTCAGCAGACAGTATCACACAGGATAGGATTAGATACACAGCTCAGCAGTCAGTAACACACAGGATAGGATTAGATACACGGCTCAGCAGACAGTATCACAGAGGATAGGATTAGATACACAGCTCAGCAGACAGTATCACACAGGAGGATTAGATACACAGCTCAGCAGTCAGTATCACACAGGATAGGATTAGATACATGGCTCAGCAGACAGTATCACACAGGATAGGATCAGATACACAGCTCAGCAGACAGTATCACACAGGGTAGGATTAGATACACAGCTCAGCAGTCAGTATCACACAGGAGAGGATTAGATACACGGCTCAGCAGACAGTATCACAGAGGATAGGATTAGATACACGGCTCATCAGACAGTATCACTCAGGATAGAGTTAGATACACGGCTCAGCAGACAGTATCACACAGGATAGGATCAGATACACAGCTCAGCAGACAGTATCACACAGGATAGGATTAGATACACAGCTCAGCAGTCAGTAACACACAGGATAGGATTAGATACACGGCTCAGCAGACAGTATCACAGAGGATAGGATTAGATACACAGCTCAGCAGACAGTATCACACAGGAGGATTAGATACACAGCTCAGCAGTCAGTATCACACAGGATAGGATTAGATACATGGCTCAGCAGAGAGTATCACACAGGATAGGATCAGATACACAGCTCAGCAGACAGTATCACACAGGATAGGATTAGATACACAGCTCAGCAGTCAGTATCACACAGGAGAGGATTAGATACACGGCTCAGCAGACAGTATCACAGAGGATAGGATTAGATACACGGCTCATCAGACAGTATCACTCAGGATAGAGTTAGATACACGGCTCAGCAGACAGTATCACACAGGATAGGATCAGATACACAGCTCAGCAGACAGTATCACACAGGATAGGATTAGATACACAGCTCAGCAGTCAGTAACACACAGGATAGGATTAGATACACGGCTCAGCAGACAGTATCACAGAGGATAGGATTAGATACACAGCTCAGCAGACAGTATCACACAGGAGGATTAGATACACAGCTCAGCAGTCAGTATCACACAGGATAGGATTAGATACATGGCTCAGCAGACAGTATCACACAGGATAGGATCAGATACACAGCTCAGCAGACAGTATCACACAGGATAGGATTAGATACACAGCTCAGCAGTCAGTATCACACAGGAGAGGATTAGATACACGGCTCAGCAGACAGTATTACAGAGGATAGGATTAGATACACGGCTCATCAGACAGTATCACTCAGGATAGAGATAGATACACGGCTCAGCAGACAGTATCACACAGGATAGGATCAGATACACAGCTCAGCAGACAGTATCACACAGGATAGGATTAGATACACAGCTCAGCAGTCAGTAACACAGGATAGGATTAGATACATGGCTCAGCAGACAGTATCACAGAGGATAGGATTAGATACACAGCTCAGCAGACAGTATCACACAGGAGGATTAGATACACAGCTCAGCAGTCAGTATCACACAGGATAGGATTAGATACATGGCTCAGCAGACAGTATCACACAGGATAGGATCAGATACACAACTCAGCAGACAGTATCACACAGGATAGGATTAGATACACAGCTCAGCAGTCAGTATCACACAGGAGAGGATTAGATACACGGCTCAGCAGACAGTATCACAGAGGATAGGATTAGATACACGGCTCATCAGACAGTATCACTCAGGATAGAGTTAGATACACGGCTCAGCAGACAGTATCACACAGGATAGGATCAGATACACAGCTCAGCAGTCAGTATCACACAGGATAGGATCAGATACACGGCTCAGCAGTCAGTATCACACAGGAGAGGATTAGATACACGGCTCAGCAGACAGTATCACAGAGGATAGGATTAGATACATGGCTCAGCAGACAGTATCACAGAGGATAGGATTAGATACACGGCTCATCAGACAGTATCACTCAGGATAGAGTTAGATACACGGCTCAGCAGACAGTATCACACAGGATAGGATCAGATACACAGCTCAGCAGTCAGTATCACACAGGATAGTATCAGATACACGGCTCAGCAGTCAGTATCACACAGGAGAGGATTAGATACACGGCTCAGCAGTCAATATCACATAGGATAGGATTAGATACACGGCTCAGCAGACAGTATTACACAGGATAGGATTAGATACAGGGCTCAGCAGACAGTATCACACAGGACAGGATTAGATACAGGGCTCAGCAGATAGTATCACACAGGATAGGATTAGATACACAGCTCAGCAGATAGTATCACACGGGATAGGATTAGATACATGGCTCAGCAGACAGTATCACACAGGATAGGATTAGATACACAGCTCAGCAGACAGTACCACACAGGATAGGATTAGATACACGGCTCAGCAGTCAGTATCACACAGGATAGGATTAGATACACAGCTCAGCAGTCAGTATCACACAGGATAGGATTAGATTCACAGCTCAGCAGACGTTATAACAGGATAGGATTAGATACACAGCTCAGCAGACAGCATCACACAGGATAGGATTAGATACACAACTCTGCAGTCAGTATCACACAGGATAGGGTTAGATTCACAGCTCAGCAGACGTTATAACACAGGATAGGATTAGATTAGATACAGAGCTCAGCAGACAGCATCACAAAGGATAGGATTAGATACACGGCTCAGCAGACAGTATCACACAGGATATTATTAGATACATAGCTCCGCAGACAGTACCACACAGGATAGGATTAGCTACATGGCTCAGCAGACAATATCACACAGGATAGAATTAGATACACAGCTCAGCAGACAGTATCACACAGGATAGGATTAGATACACCATCTCAGCAGTCAGTATCACACAGGATAGGATTCGATACACAGCTCAGCAGACTGTATCAGACAGGATAGGGTTAGATACGACTCAGCAGTGGGTATCACACAGGATAGGATTAGATACACGCTCAGCAGATAGTATCACACAGGATAGGGTTAGATACGTCTCAGCAGTCAGTATCACACAGGATAGGATTAGATACACGGCTGAGCAGTCAGTAACACACATGATAGGAGTAGGTACATGGCTCAGCAGTCAGTATCACACAGGATAGGGTTAGATACACGGCTCAGCAGTTAGTATCACACAGGATAGGGTTAGATACACAGCTCAGCAGTCAGTATCACACAGGATAGGATTAGATACACCCTCAGCAGACAGTATTACACAGGATAGGGGTTAGATACATGGTGGAGCTGCAGATGATGGGAGTTGTAGTCCTTTCTGATGGCTGTTCTCCTCTTTTCCAGGATGTCTGATATCAGGGGACGTGCGTGGTCTCTGGAGGAGAACAAGCTGCTGGCAGTGAACATCTCCCGCGTCCTGTCTTTGTATGGATACATCACAGATTCCTACATCATTGTGAGTACCCTAGGAAGGTATAGTAATGGCGCGCTATTCCTGAGAGAGGTTATTGTCACCCTGGGTGTCCGCTCCACCGCCGATCAGTGACTGATGGTTGTGATGTCCGCAAAGCGTAGACCATCAGATCGGCAGTGTTGGAGCTGGGAGCCGAGTCCCAGGGGAAGGGCAACATCTTATAGTTTAGTCTAAAGCGGAGCTGGTTTGAGACTGAGATGAGAATAAATGCATTTGAATAAGTTTTATAGTAATCTTTCATTTATTTTTTTTAGCACAGTGTGATAAAAAGTTTACGTCATCTTCGTTATAGATTTGTTTTTTTTAAGGTCAAAATCTCACAAATTAACACGGCTAGGATCAAAGTGTTAAAAATAAAAACAGAAATTTAATTAAAAAAATGTACATTTATCATTTTAAATTATTTAAGTAATAAAAAAAACACCTCAAAGACGCGCTGATACAGTGTACCAGGAAAACAATAAAATGCACAGGATATGTTGCAAACAAATTAGGGTAACCATTTTTAAGTTTTATGCGTGATTTTGCAAACTGCTTAATAGAAACATATACCGTATTTTCCGCTTTGTAAGACACACTTTTTTTCCCCCAAACTTGGGGGGAAAATGGGGGTGCGTCTTACAAAGAGGATATACCTTATCGGGTGTAGGCCGCAGGGGTGTCCGGGCGTCTCCGGGTGTCCGTCGGCGCTGTGGGTGTCGCCGGGTGCCCAGCCGTGTCTCCACGTGCCCAGCGGTGTCTCCGGTTCCCATCCCGGGGCTCTGCCGACATTTTGCGACAGGCTTGAGCCCCAGGGCTCCCTCTCGGTTCCCTCTGTATTGGCTGGCTCCGTCAATATGGCGGCCGCCGCCGGGGACGGTGCATGCGCTGATGGTGATCTCGGGACTGAGATCTCGAGGGATGAGATTTCAGCTGCACATCGGAGCACCCTCTCATCCCTTCCTGCGGCCTGCAGTATCACCCCGCTCCTGCCTCCTCCAGCAGCGACCCTGGGACCCCGCTTCACCGCAGCCACCACACCCGGTAAGCAATAAGACACCTGGATTATAAGAGGCACCACCATTTTATTAAAAAAAGTTTTTTCCTATTTTTCTCCTCAAAATTTGTGGTGCGTCTTATAATCCGGAGTGTCTTATAAAGCGAAAAATACGGTACTGTATTTTTCGGCTCATATGACGCACCTTAGGTCTGAGAGCAGAAAATAGGAGAAACACATTTCCTAATAATTAATGCTTCCTTGGCGGTAGAATATTAGGTCACAGGTGTAGTGTTAGTGTTCTCACTTGGGTGCGTTCTAAGGTAACACAGGAACCGTATCCATTGAAATGTCCATGCTGGTTTATTGGTGCTTCATAAACCAGTTTCATCAATGACTCCGAGATTCAGCATACTCCTTACTTTGGAGATCAGCTCTCGCTGGGCCTCGGGAATTTGATCGCTCTTAAGGTTCACCCACACACAGGGTTCTGTCAGAATCTCGTATTGTATGACCTTTGTACAACCCGGCAATTCTGAGAACAGGTCCCTGTTCTGCTGCAGCAACTCCCGACACTGTTGTTTTTTCGACAGTGTCTCCACTATTGTGACTCCTTCAGCATCTGTTTTTTTAGCTTTATCAGCAAACATGGAGCTTCCACAGGCTCCATGTCTTGCTATGGCTTGATAAGATTGGCGTGGTACACTTGGCACGGTTTACGTCTTCCCGGGTTGATGAACCTTGTAGTTCACTTCACCCACCTTTTCCACGACCGCATAAGGCCGTTGCACTTGGCCAAGAATTTACTCTTCACGGTTGGAATAAGTACAAGGACTTGGTCCTTGGAGCTGACAGGTTGTAGACCCTAGGTTGAGCCTCTTGTGCCTGGAGGAGATGTTCCTTTACAATAGGCATCACCTTTGCAATCCTCTCCTGCATTTGGGTGACGTGCTTGATGATGCGCCGGTAGGACGTGACTTCGGCTTCCCAGTAATCCTTCACTATATCAAGGAGACTCCTCGGATGTCGGCCATACAGAAGTTCAAACGAAGAGAATCTGGTAGAAGCTTTTGAACCTCCCGGATAGAAAACAACAGATATGAGACAAGACAGTCCCAGTCTCGACCATCCTTTCTCACTGACCTTTTTCAGCATACTCTTCAATGTGGTGTTGTACCTTTCCACAAAGCTGTCTGTTTGAAGATGGTATACTGACATCTTCAGTTATGTAATTTGCAGGGCTTTACAAAGTTCCCTTACTCATAAAGGGTTTTCCTTGGTCGGTCAGGATCTCACTCGGTAATCCTGCCTGGGAAAAAAGGTGTACCAACTCGCTGATTATACTTTTCACAGAGTATTTTCTCAGGGGAACCGCTTCAGGGTATCTTGTAGCATAGTCAAGGATGACCAATATGTATTGATGCCCACAAGCAGACTTAAACAGGGGACCAAACAAGTCCATGGCAATTCGCTCAAACAACACTTCTATGATGGGTAATGGCAAGAGGGGAATGCAAAAGTGAGAGGGGGTGGTTATCTGGCATGTGGGACAGGACCTGCAGTACTTTAAGATTTCCCATTTGCATCCATGCTAATAGACTCTCTGCATAACCAGTTCTTAAGTTTTGTTCACCCCCAGATTTCCACCCAAGACATGTGAATGTGCCTTGTCCAACACCCTCCACCTATACGATCATGGTACCAACATTTGCTCCACTATTTACTCTCTGACCTTAGTAATCTGATACAATAAGTCTCCACTAACCATAAAGTAGGGAAACCTGGTGTCAACCCCTGACTCCTGCGCTATACTGTTTATAATGGTTACATTATTGAACGCCTCCCTTAGAGCTAGGTCCCTATGATGGGACCCAAAATATTCCCTGGCCACTTCTAACTCAGGAATACTGGTGTAACAATTACATGGGTACTACAGAATCTGATTGCGTGAGATAATACGAAACTGAGACCAAAGTTGATGCAAATGAGTATATTACCAAGAGAAACAAAACTAACAGAGCACTTCCAGCAATAGTAACAAAAACGCAGCACAATGTAGCATGATGCAAGTAAAGCAATACAAATGGAGCACGTCTCTGCAACAGTAACGAATGCACAGCACAATATGGAAATGTCCAAATGTCCACTGTAACTGAAGAGCGGGCGCGACTGCTAATATGAACCAGTCCAACAGTAATATGATGCAGGTGTGCACAAGGCACTAAACGTGGGAGTCAAGCAGTAAGTATGAGAGTAAGCACACCACGTTTAGTAAGGAAGTCCAGCTATATTATGAATGAGCATGCACACTGCACTAAAGTGTAGATATCCAGCAATTATATGGGTAGAAATGCACACGGCACTTAATCGTAGAAGACCAGCATTATATGGGAGTGGCATTAACAGGAGAAGGTCATATGTGCCTTTTTGGGCTGAAAGTCCCGCCCAAGGCCAGCACCGCAGCCCAACAAACACAGGCCTAGAGGAGATGGTGATGTCAGGATTCTTTACAGGCCACAGCAGATCCAGAGGCGAATAGTTCCACACTAGAAGTCCAGACAGTACATTAGTTAAGCACAGACAGCATCAGGGAGACGCACAGAGGACTGTAGGCAGCATAACGTGGAGAGGCGGAGCAACGATTAATGAGCAGCAGCGGCAGGGAGTCCATCAATAGGCAGGAGCTCAGGAGCTAACAGCAACAAAATACTCAGGCAAAGAGGAACACACAGCCCGGACTTAAATAATCAGAACAGACAGGAAGTTCCATGACAAGGCGAGATACAAGACTCCATCTTGGATAAGGGCGAGCAGGCACAAAGGAAAGTCCAGGAATACTTACAACCGGGCTCAGAGGACACTACCTCCTCATCCCCCACAGGAACACAGAAGGGAAATCCGTCAGACTCTGGGTGTGGTGACACTTCTTTAGGGATAACCCATTTCTTATCCGAGCAACTGAGCCCTGTCCACCTCCCCCACAGGTCCCAAAACAAGCAAAAGTCACGGCCCATGTTATCATGTGGGGTTGAGGAGATCTCTAGCTGGAATGACCAATTTTAGGGAGGGAATCAAAGAAAAAAGAAACATCCGGCACTGTCCCTGAGAAAGAAATACCCGCAAAGTCACTTATAACCGCTATCAATGTGACACCTGTAACCCTTGCTGAACGGGTGCTATATCCATGTGAAGAAAAAACATGAGCTATCGTAGTAGAAAAAGACAACAGGATGGCACTCACCGTTCTCTTGAAATGATTCACTTTATTTCATGTTAATAAAGCATAGGTGTTGGCACGGGAGAAATGCAAAAAGACGGTCTTTTTGCATTTCTCCCGTGCCAACGTCTATGCTTTATTAACATGAAATAAAGTGAATCACTTCAAGAGAACGGTGAGTGCCATCCACTTAGGGAGGGAATACCTTATAGCTTTGGGCTAGTGACATCACAAAAGGGACCGTCTGGTGTTGGTCCTCCCCCTGCTCTTGGAGTTACAATTCTGACTACAACATTTATAATAACTATATCTCGCAGAGGGTACCTCATATAAACACGCACATAGTCTCATCTTTTCCAGCCTGTCGAAGACAATAATTCAAGACCAAACATGCAGTAATTATGTCACATCGTTTAGGAGGAATCCATTTCTCCAATTCTGTGGGTGCTAGAACCGTGAAAACTATGGGCTAGGACGCTGGGTCGATGCCCTACGCAGAAATGTAATTTTCGCCGCGTTTTATGACCAAATGATTAGATCTCCATTATTTTCTATGAGAGTAGCTGAGCACATGTTTCAGAGACAAAGAGACCCCCCGCCGTGAGGCAGGAAGGAGCTCCACTGGGAATTCAGGTTAGACTGGTTTTGTGTGTGAGCCGTGGATGGGGGAGGAACAGGGGGGTGAGTGGTTGCAGGGACAGAATACAAAGCTACAGCTGTGACAGGCTAAAGTCTCATCTGTAGGGTAGAGAATGAACGATTCTGGAATCTTCCGGAAAAGTCATACATATTTTACAATACCATTACAGTCACCAAACTCCCTGAGTCTAGGAGTCCAGTCACTTGCAGACCATTCACCTTTACGGGACAAGCATGTGGCCCCTCGCTGGGTGCACAGTTCACATTGCAGGCCAAATAAGCATATCATGAACAACCGCGAACCATGCTACAGTCCATATGCTCAGAGGTCAGGGGACAACGGGTGGCTGTATGGCCTGGGCAGTGACATTTCCAGCAATTAATATCGCCAGCTGGGACCTTCGTCATCACCTCCTCCGCTCCTTTGGACCTTGAATGCCCCACCCCCTTTTGGGCCCCCCAATATGGAATGGGTTGCGTCCACAAGGATCCCTCAACCCCCCTGATACCTTTCGACCAGTCCATCCAGGTCATTGGTGTTCTAGGGATCACTCTGGGAAACCCACGTATGTGCAGTGGGGAAAAAAATATTTAGTCAGCCACCAATTGTGCCAGTTCTCCCACTTAAAAAGATGAGAGAGGCCTGTAATTGACATCATAGGTAGGCCACAACTATGAGAGTCAAAATGAGAAAACAAATCCAGAAAATCACCTTGTCTAATTTGGCAAGATTTATTTTGCAAATTATGGTGGAACATATGTATTTGGTTACCTAAAAACATGCAAGATTTCTGGCTCTTACGGACCTGTAACTTCTTCTTTAAGAGGCTCCTCTGTCCTCCACTCATTACTAGTGTTGAGCGATACCATTCGATACCCAAAAATATCGTATCGGATGGTATCGCCCGATACGAAAAAAATATCGGGTATCGCCGATTCCGATACCGGAAGTCCCATTCAAGTCAATGGGACTTCCGGTATCGGAATTAAAAAAAGCCCTTTATTTCCTTGTTGGCTAATTCTACATAATTGAAAACAAATAAGAATCATGTAGAATATATTGTGGGAGGTGGAGGAGACATTGAAGGCATAGTGGTTTATTCAAATCACATGGCATAGCATTAATTCCAATTTTTTTTTTCAAGACGTTCGGAGTTAAAAAGATATTGACTATGTTAACTTTTTTATATTTTGTCAGATATGTATGTTTCACAACTTCCATGCTCTTCACCTTCTTTTGTACTTCTCCCACACTTTCTCCTTCATGATCCGCAGCAGTAGCATTTTTTTCATCAACTTTTTCTTCACCTTATTCATCTTCTTCTTCTTCCCATTATTTTTTTTTTCCATTCTTCATATTCTTCTTATTCAGCTATTATTAATTTTCATATGCTATTTCTTCATCTTCTTCCTATTCTTCTTTTTCTTCATTTTCTTATGGCGACAGGCATTCCTGTAGTACTTATCTATAAAAGTTATAAGATTACACCTTACGTTCTGCCTGTCACAAAAGATTTACAACAGGATTTGTCCGCATTCAGTTTGGCCTGCAGCAGCAGGCATTTTCCAGGGGCACCACGAGGAGGAACGGACTCACCCCCATTTACTGCTTAGTCTTCTTCTGCTTATAATTTTGATATCTTCTATGCTGATTTTTAGTCTTATGCTTAATGTTCTTCTGCTTTTGCTTCTTCTGCTTCTTGTTCTTCTGTCTTTTGTTCTGTATCTTGGTGGTTGTCTTCATGTTCTTTGTCCTCTTGGTCATATTATTTAGGGTCATATTTCTGGTCATCAGGGTCGTCGTCATGGAGATCAATAAGGATTACCAAAGACAATTTCAAAAAGCTTGATCTTGGAAATGTAGCAGAAGGTACAAGAAGGCTGAGAAACTGGCGCGAACCAGCTGACAGTACTGGAACCCGTAGTGGCAGCAGAAGGAACAAGAGCCAATGGCACTACTGAGGAACAGCTGACGGTGCTGGACCCCGGTTACTATGCAGGAGGTACCTGTGCTAGAAACCACTACCAAGGACCAGCTGACGTTGCTGGACCTCGGATACCGAGATGGAGGCACCTAGGCCAAAGGCTCTGGCGAGAACCAGCTGACAGTGCTGGAACCCGGATGGGTAGCAGAAGGAACAAGAGCCAATGGCACTACCGAGGACCAACTGACGGTGCTGGACCACGGTTACTGAGCAGAAGGTACCTGTGCTAAAAAGCACTACCAAGGACCAGCTGACGGTGCTGGACTTCGGATACCGAGATGGAGGCACCTAGGCCAAAGGCTCTGGCGAGAACCAGCTGACAGTGCTGGCACCCGGATGGGTAGCAGAAGGAACAAGAGCCAATGGCACTACCGAGGACCAACTGACGGTGCTGGACCACGGTTACTAAGCAGAAGGTACCTGTGCTAAAAAGCACTACCAAGGACCAGCTGACGTTGCTGGACCTCAGATACCGAGATGGAGGCACCTAGGCCAAAGGCTCTGGCGAGAACCAGCTGACAGTGCTGGCACCCAGATGGGTAGCAGAAGGTACCCATCCAAAGCAAAGTAGCCAGGCCGCAAGCCGGCCGCAGTTACCGAAACCCACAGTCCTACAGGGGGTCCATGTCCCATTGGCACTACGGATCCAGCCTTCAGTGCCAGATCCCGCAGTCCACATAGGAGTCACCTAAACTGCAGGCACCGTAGAGTCGGCTAACCCGGCCGCAAGTCGACAGGACAACGGATTGGTGGCAAAGTGACCTTGACACTACCCGGAAACAGCTGGCGTGCTGAAAACAGGCTGGGCAACAGGGAGTACCCATGCCAAAGACACTGCCGAGAACCAGCTGACGGTGCTGGAACCCAGATGGGTAGCAAAAGCTACAAGAGCCAATGGCACTACCGAGGAACAGCTGACGGTGCTGGACCACGGTTACTAGGCAGGAGGTACCTGTGCTAGAAAGCACTACCAAGGACCTGCTGACGTTGCTGGACCTCGGATACCGAGATGGAGGCACCTAGGCCAAAGGCTCTGGTGAGAACCGGCTGACAGTGCTGGTACCCGGATGGGTAGCAGAAGGAACAAAAGCCAATGGCACTACCGAGGACCAACTGACGGTGCTGGACCACGGTTACAAAGCAGAAGGTACCTGTGCTAAAAAGCACTACCAAGGACCAGCTGACGTTGCTGGACCTCGGATACCGAGATGGAGGCACCTAGGCCAAAGGCTCTGGCGAGAACCAGCTGACAGTGCTGGCACCCGGATGGGTAGCAGAAGGTACCCATCCAAAGCAAAGTAGCCAGGCCGCAAGCCGGCCGCAGTTACCGAAACCCACAGTCCTACAGGGGGTCCATGTCCCATTGGCACTACGGATCCAGCCTTCAGTGCCAGATCCCGCAGTCCACATAGGAGTCACCTAAACTGCAGGCACCGTAGAGTCGGCTAACCCGGCCGCAAGACGACAGGACAACGGATTGGTGGCAAAGTGACCTTGACACTACCCGGAAACAGCTGGCGTGCTGGAACCAGGCTGGGCAGGAGGGAGTACCCGTGCCAACGAAACTTCTGAACAGCAACTGGTGATGTTGGAGCCCAGGGACAATCATGGTGTAGGCCGAGGCCTACTTGGTGGCAGTATTATATAGGTTGTAGACTACAACAGACTGTCAACGTGCTCCAATTAGGCATCTGTCTCCACTCTGTTTCCAGGATTTCACCTGACCACCAACACCGCCAGTTTATGCGTACATTAGCCGTCTGCCCAATCCACACGTGTTCCTGTGTTACTGGGGTTCTGTAATGTCAGCAGATCCCCTGATGTGTGTCTGGCAATGTCTCCTGTTCTGTCCACATTCCCACCACTTGTAGTGGGAAGGTGGACAGCGCAGGAGACAGTGCCGAACTCACATTGGGGGATCAGCTCACGTAACAGAACACCAGGAACACAGGAACAAGTGTGGAATGCGTGGACGGCAACTGTGAGCAGGAACTGGCGGTGTTGGAGGTCAGGGGAAATACTAGAGACAGAGGCCAAATCAGAGAATGTTTAAATCTGAAGTAGTTACAATTTGGAGGCAGCAGCAGTTTGCCCTCCACACAGCAGGGGATCAGCTGACGTTACTGACCCCCACTTTCACATGAACGAGTGTTTTTTTTTATGTGTGGACAGCACTTCCGAGCACCAACTGGCGTTGTTGGAGCCCAGGGACAATCATGGTGTAGGCTGAGGCCTACTAGGAGCCAGGTGTAAATCGGAGGTATTTTGACATTGGAGGGAGCAGGACACTTTGCCATACACACAGCAGGGGATCAGCTGACGTTACCGAACCCCACTTCCACATGAACAAGTGTTTTTTTCTGTGTGGACAGCACTTCCGAGCACCAACTGGCGGTGTTGGAGCCCAGGGACAATCATGGTGTAGGCCGAGGCCTACTTGGTGGCATTTTTATATCGTTTGTAGGCTACAACAGACTGTCAACGTGCTCCAATTAGGCATCTGTCTCCACTCTGTTTCCAGGATTTCACCTGACCACCAACACCGCCAATTTATGCGTACAGTAGCCGTCTGCCCAATCCACACGTGTTCCTGTGTTACTGGGGTTCTGTAATGTCAGCAGATCCCCTGATGTGTGTCTGGCAATGTCTCCTGCTCTGTCCACATTCCCACCACTTGTAGTGGGAAGGTGGACAGCGCAGGAGACAGTGCCGGACACACATTGGGGGATCAGCTCACGTAACAGAACACCAGGAGCACAGGAACAAGTGTGGAATGCGTGGACGGCAACAGTGAGCAGGAACTGGCGGTGTTGGAGGTCAGGGGAAATACTAGAGACAGAGTGGAGACAGATGCCAAATCAGAGAATGTTTAAATCAGAAATAGTTACAATTTGGAGGCAGCAGCAGTTTGCCCTCCACACAGCAGGGGATCAGTTGACGTTACTGACCCCCACTTTCACATGAACGAGTGTTTTTTTCTGTGTGGACAGCACTTCCGAGCAACAACTGATGATGTTGGAGCCCAGGGATAGTCATTTTGTAGGCTGAGGCCTACTTGGAGGCAGTTTAAGATAAGACGTTGTTTGAATTTGGAGGCAGCAGGAGAGTTTGCCATACACACAGCAGGGGATCAGCTGACGTTACCAAACCCCACTTACACATGAGCGAGTGTTTTGTCTGTGCGTACAGCACTTCTGAGCACCAACTGGCGGTGTCGGAGCCCAGGGAAAATCAGGTAGTAGGCTGAGGCCTACTTGGTGGCAGTTTTAGATTGTTTCTACACTACTACTAACTGTCAACGTACTCCAATTAGGCCTCTGTCTTCACTCTGTTTCGAGTATTTCCTCTGGCTTCCAACCACGCCAGTTGCTGCTCTGAAATGCCGTCTGCACAGCCAACACTTGTTCCTGTGTTACTGGGGTTCTGTAACAGCAGCTTCTCCCTAGAGGTGAGTCAGGCAATGTCTCCTGCTCTGTCCACTTTTCCACTACAAGTAGTGGGAATGTAGACAAAGCAGGAGACATTGCCAGACTCACCTCTGGAGATGAGCAGATGTTACAGGACCCAGGTAACACAGGAACAATTGTTGATTGTGCAGACGTCACTTGAGAGCAGAAACAGGCGGTGTTGTAGGCCGGAGGAAATACTCAAAACAGAGTGGAGACAGAGGGCAAATCAGAGAACATATTAAATCAGAGGTAGTCAGAAGTTGTAGGCAGCAGGAGAGTTTGCCGTACACACAGCAGGGGATCAGCTGACGTTACCAAACCCCACTTACACATGAGCGAGGGTTTTGTCTGTGCGTACAGCACTTCTGAGCACCAACTGGCGGTGTCGGAGCCCAGGGAAAATCAGGTAGTAGGCCGAGGCCTACTTGGAGCCAGGTGTAAATCTGAGGTTGTTTGACTGTGGAGGGAGCAAGACACTTTGCCATACACACAGCAGGGGATCAGCAGACGTTACCGAACCCCTCTTACACATAAACAAGTGTTTTTTCTGTGTGGACAGCACTTCCGAGCACCAACTGGCAGTGTTGGAACCCAGGGAAAATCCGGTAATAGGCCGAGGCCAACTTGGAGCTAGGTGTAAATCTGAGGTTGTTTGACTGTGGAGGGAGCAGGACACTTTGCCATACACACAGCAGGGGATCAGCTGACATTACCAAACCCCACTTACACATGAGCGAGTGTTTTGTCTGTGTGGACAGCACTTCTGAGCAACAACGGGCGTTGCTGTAGCCCAGGAAATAAAGTTCAGGTCATAGAAACATGAACACAACAGGAGACCTGGATCCTGTTGCCAGGCAATTATTTATTCTGGAAGAGGACTGGCAAATTCAAGTGAGATTCAGGCCTTGTTCATTTTCACAAAAGTAAGCCGGTCAAAATTATCGGCGGATAGTCGCGTGCGACGGTCTGTTACCACACCACCTGCAGCACTAAAGACATGTTCCGATAATACACTGGCAGCAGGGCAAGCCAGCACCTCCAATGCATACTGGCTAAGCTCTGGCCATGTATCCAGCTTAGAGACCCGAAACTTGAACGGCGAAGAGCCGTCTGGGAGTACACTAACAGGGCAAGACAAGTAGTCTGTCACCATCTGACGGAAACGTTGCCTCCTGCTGAATGGAGCCGTCTGTGATGGTGTAGCCGTTTGTGGCGGTCCCACAAAACTTTTCCACATTTGGGCCATACTGGCCTTGCCTTGTCCTGCGGCACTGCCTCTGCTACCTCTTTGTGTAGAGCTTCCTCCACTGCCTCTACCCACATGGCTGCTTTGAAAAGCACTACCAGCAACACTTGCGGGGGGAATGGAGAACATGATGGCCTGCACAAGTGTTTCTTGGTACTCCCGCATTTTACGCTCCCGGTTCAACTGTGGTATGAGGCTTTGTAAGTTGTCCCGGTAGCGAGGATCTAGGAGGGTGTACACCCAATAATCAGCCGTGTGGAGAATGTTGGCGATGCGGCGGTCATTTAACAAGCACTGCAGCATGAAATCAACCATGTTCTGCAGACTGCCAACTGGACCGGAAACGCTGTCCCCAGCTTGAGGCAGCATCTCAGCCTGCTCAGCATTACCCCACCCTCGCTGTACACACTTGACTACTAGAGCCTTGTGTACCTCCCTCCTCTGGAGAGATGTGTTCCTCCTCCTCCATTGACTCCTCGTCATCCTCCTCACTAAGTGTCCCCTGCCTGGGCCTTTGTGTGGAAGCACGTTGCGCAGACTTGCCAGAAGCAGATGGCATTTCTGACTCCTCATCCTCGACCTCTTCAAAAACCTCCTCACTTAGTGCTTGTAAGGTTTTTTGAAGCAGACAGATAAGGGGGACAGTCATGCTGACTAGTGCATCATCTGCACTGGCCATCCGCGTGGAGTCATCGAAGGCACGCAAAACTTGGCAGATGTCCCTCATAGTGGCCCACTCGGTGGTGAAGTGTGTCCGGCGCACAGTGCGACTTGTTTGCGCCTGATGCAGCTGGTACTCCATTACTGCTGCCTGCTGCTCACACAACTGCTCCAACATATGTAACATTGAATTCCACCTGGTGGGGAGGTCACATATGATGCGATGTTCTGGCAGGCGGAATCGGCGTTGCAGAGATGCAATGCGCGATCTTGCCATGCTGGAACGCCGCAAGTGAGCACACTCTAGGCGAACCTTGTGCAGCAGTGCATCAAGATCCGGATAGTCCCTCAGAAAGCTCTGCACGACCAAATTGACCACATGTGCCAGACATGGTATGTGAGTGAGGTTGCCTAGGCCCAGAGCTGCAACTAGATTTCGGCCATTGTCACTCACTACCAAACCTGGCTGAAGATTCGCTGGAACAAAGCACACATCGCTCTCCTGCTTGATGGCATTCCAGAGCTCCCGTGCTGTGTGGCTCCGATTCCCCAAAGAAATTAATTTAAGGACGGCCTGTTGACGTTTGGCCACACCTGTGCTCATATCTGGCCTAACAGGCTCATGCAGTGCTGATTCCGAGGAACTAGAGTAGGAGGAGGACTCAATATGTACAGACTGCATTCCTGCAATCCTTGGAGTTGGCAGAATACGTACAGAAGCACTCTCCAGATCTGTACCCGGCTCCACAACATTGACCCAATGGGCAGTGAGGGAAAGGTATCGTTCCTGTCCATGGCTACTGGTCCACGCATCGGTGGTCAGGTGGACCTTGCTACTGACGGCGTTTAGTAGCGCATTTTTAATTTTTCCCTCCACATGCTTTTGCAGGGCAGGGACGGCTTGCCTGCTGAAATAAAAGCGGCTGGGCACATTGTATTGTGGAACTGCCAATGACATCAAGTTCCGGAAGGTGTCAGTCTCCACCAGCCTGAATGACAGCATCTCAAGGGCCAGTAGTTTGGCAATGCCGGCATTCAGAGCCAGTGCTCGGGGATGGTTTGCCGAGTATGGCCGCTTTTTCTCCCATGCCTGTGCTACCGATTGCTGGTGAGTGGCCTGGGAGTGTGCTGATGACTGAGAACGTGGTTCAGTGGGTGGAATTTCACTGGGTCTCTGGACAACAGTGGCAGAGGTTCTTCCATGGCGTTCCAGTGAGGAAGCCGAACCAGCTGTGTGTGAGCTGGAGGAAGAGGCCCCAACACAAGCTGAAGAGGTGGTAGGTGCTGCTGAAGTTTGGCCTACATCTTCAGTGTGTCTGTGTAACTCCACCTTGTGCTTGGTACGCACATGTTTCCACATATTTGTGGTATTGAGGTTGCTCACATTTTTCCCTCGTTTAACTTTCTGACGACACAGCTTGCATTTGACAAAGCAAATGTCATCTGCAACTGTGTCAAAAAAAGACCACGCACTGCAAGTCCTGGGAGCGCCCGTTTTGTGTTTTGGAAGAGGATTGCTCCTCACGGGTGCCAAAGTGGAGGCTACAGGCAACCAAGTCTGCCCCCGCCCTCTCCCTCCTGTTTTGGCCGTTCGGGGAATCTGTTCCTCAGAGCTGCTCCCACCACCTTCCTGTGGCTGACGCCATGATGGGTCAAGGACCTCATCATCTCCACTCCCCTCTTCAAGCACCGGCTGGTCCTGGGTTTTCTCGCCAGCACCATACGCACCAGAAATTGGCAACTGAGTCTCATCATCATCAGATGAGTACTGAGGTTTGCTGACAATAGGCACTGGCCCACCCGCCTCTTCAGATTCAGAGGGACAAAGCAGTTCCGCATCACTGCATACTCCCTCTTCTTCACGCTCTAGAATGCTGCTTGGCTGGACACCTCTTTCCAAGCCAACAGATTCTGAGAACAGAAGTAAAGATTGAGATGGCTCCTGTCCAGGGCTCTCAGACTGCCTGGGCAATTTGGCAGGTGGTGAAGAGACAGATGGCTGCTCTTCAGTGCTCTGGCCCTGAGAGGATGCGGAAGTCATTGAAGTGGATGTGTTAGCTGCCATCCATCCGACAACAGCTTCAATTTGTTCGTCACGCAGCAGTGGGGTACGGCGAGGTCCTACAAAGCTGCGCATGAAGGACTGTTGCCTGGTAAAAGTGGGGGATGCCGGGTCACTGGTGGCCGCAGCAGACACCGAATCCCCACGTCCTCTCCCTGCTGAATCCCCCCATCCTCTCCCTGCTGAAACTCCACGGCCACGACCACGTGCATTACTCCCTGCCTTCTTCATCTTGGTAGACTGATAAAGATAGGCAGAAAAGTAAAAAAGGGGGGGCTTAGTGTTCTTATTCCTGAACACCAGCTAACCAGTATAAGAAACACTAATTTTGCTAAGAGTGTGTGTACTACACTTTAATATGATCTAATGTGGCCTACACAACTCTAAAGTGGAGTGTTTGGTGAACTTTATTTCCTTTTTTTTTGGGGGGGGGGAAATAAAAGGATGTGACCAAAGTTCGAAAGCTATAGTTTCACAAACTTTTTGGAGCGATTACAATGCAGGAAGCTAACCTACAATGCAATTGATGAGGCTCCAAAAAATAGGGTGATACTAGTCTGGCTGGCGCTGAAGGGCACAAGCCAGAAAAAAGGCTCCTCTATCTAAACCTATATAGTGTTTGCAACCAACCAATGACAATGGATGCGGATGGAAGCACACTAATATAGGAGCAAAAATCTGGACAAATTAGCTGCAAAAAAAGGACTATGTATGAGGCAGTGACGCACGCTGAGCGGACTACAACCAGCGGTGGCTGTAGAACACACTGCAACGTGAGCTGCACTCACACACAGAGAGACCTATCAGACAGCCAAAAACAGTGCAGAGAAATGGGCTATAGCACTGAAAGGCTGCTGAAAGGCTCCACTGTCCACTCCTTTAGTGTTTGCAACCAACGTATATGGATACGTAGGGAAGCACACTATACAGGAGAAAAAAAAAGCAGCAATAAAAGAAAAATGTGTATGAGGCAGAGACACGCTGGGCGGCCTACAAGCAGACGTGCCTGCAGGACACTACACAGCGTGGGTCTGCACTCACACAGCCCTTGCAGACAGCTATTAAAACAGCGCTGCTCGGCTTAAAAAATGCTACAGTGGTGGATTATGTAGCCTGGGTAGAGCAATAGATATGTTTGATGATCGCTATTTCTAACTGTCCCTCACAGTCTTCAACAGCAGCCTGTCCCTAACTGAATTCACAGCAGAGTGAACCCGAAATGGCGGCTGCTGCGGTTTTTATAGTGCATCATGACATCATTTCAGCAGCCAATCACAGCCATGCCAGTAGTTAACATGCCTACATGCCTAACAGGATGTGCCCACACTTCTGAGGATCCCCATTGGCTGAATCAAATCGAGCGGGCTCCTAGCATTATGGGAACTTCCGATTCCGGTATTCGATATGAAAAAAGTATCGGAACTAAGTATCGGAATTCCGATACAGCTAATATCGGCCGATACCTGATACTTGCGGTATCGTAATTCTCAACACTACTCATTACCTGTAGTAATGGCACCTGTTTCAACTTATGTTATCAGTATAAAAGACACCTGTCCACAACCTCAAACAGTCACACTCCAAACTCCACTATGGTGAAGAACAAAGAGGTGTGGAAGGACACCAGAAACAAAATTGTAGCCCTGCACCAGGCTAGGAAGTCTGAATCTGCAATAGGCAAACAGCTTGGTGTGATGAAATCAACTGTGGGAGCAATAATAAGAAAATGAAAGACATACAAGACCACTGTTAATCTCCCTTGATCTGGGGCTCCACGCAAGATCTCACCCTGTGTGGGTCAAAATGATCAACAGAACAGTGAGCAAAATCCCAGAACCAAACAGGGGGACCTAGTGAATGACCTTCATAGAGCTGGGAGCACCGTAACAAAGGCTACCATCAGTAACACACTACGCCCCTAGGGACTCAGATCCTGCAGTGCCAGACGTGTCCCCCTGTTTAAGCCAGGACATGTCCGGGCCCATCTGAAGTTTGCTAGAGAGCATTTGGATTATCTAGAAGAGTATTGGGAAAATGTCATATGGTCTGATGAAGCCAAAGTAGAACGGTTTGGTAGAAACCAAACTCGTCGTGTGTGGGTAGACAGAATGCTGAGTTGCATCCAAAGAACACCATACCTACTGTGAAGCATGGGAGTGGCAACATCATGCTTTGGGGCTGTTTCTCTGCAAAGGGACCAGGAAGAATGAATGGGGCCATGTATCGTGAGATTTTGAGTGCAAACCTCTTTCCATCAGCAAGGGCATTGAAGATGAAACGTGGATGGGTCTTTCAGCATGATAATGATCCCAAGCACACCGCCAGGGCAATGAAGGAGTCGCTTCGTAAGAAGCATATGAAGGTCCTGGAGTGGCCTAGCCAGTATCCAGATCTCAACCCCATAGAAAACCTTTGGAGGGATTTGAAAGTCCATGTTGCCCAGTGACAGGCCCAAAACATCACTGCTCTAGAGGAGATTTGCATGGAGGAATAGGCCAACATACCACCAACAGTGTGTGCCAACCTTGTGAAGACTTACAGAAAACGTTTGACCTCTGTCATTGCCAACAAAGGATATACAATGCGTTGCGAAAGTATTTGGCCCCCTGGAACTTTTCCAGGGGGCCGGATACTTTCACAAGGCACTGTATAACAAAATATTGAGATGAACTTTTGATAATGACCAAATACGTTTTCTCATTTTGACTTTCATAGTTGTGGTCTATCCATTACCACTCACTCTACCATCTGAGTAGGGGTAGAGGACACTGTCTGCAACCATTTTTGGACCAGATGCAGCAGATCAAATATTTGGGAGTGAGAGGGTTTGTCACGGTGATACTCTCAGCCGTGGACCCTTTTGTGCCCTGACAGACATTGTCACCCCCAAGAGTGCCAAAATTTCAGCTTCACATATTCCTTGGTGTCTTGTAAGGCTAAGTTATAGTAGGCCTTCTGGGGCTACCTCGTTAAGTATGGCACCAGGATTTCTGCCCATTGCTCTGGCAGGAGTTTCTGCCTCTCAGTGACCCTTTTCAAAAATGATCAAAAATGCCTCCATATTATCACCCTCAGTTATTTTCTGCAGTGCTCCTCTTGCTGCCTTCCGGATGGAAAAATCATCAGTTGACCTTGGAGTCGGAGCTGCTTCCGTGTCACGTCAGTCTCTGCAAGTAGATCAGACTGTTGCTGCTGGTGACAGTCCTGCTGATGTTGCTGAATCTGTTGCATAAGCTGCTTATTTGTATCCTGTTGTGCCCGCTGTTGTGTGTTGGTGCTGCTGCAGTTTGGCTTGCATCAGGTGTTTAACTAGGTCCTCCATACAGTCTGATGTTGCTTGCTGGCTTGTGGTCGCCTTCACTCAGGACATGCAGTACATCAGTAGCAGTCACATGTTCCCTGGGAACACTGCCCACCCATGTAACTCCCAGTTGTGGGAATGCTACTCTCTTGGGTGCGTGGTGAGGTAACACAGGAACCGTTTCCATTTAAATGTCCATGCTGGTTTATTGGTGCTTCATAAACAGGCCACAAGCAAAGGAAAATAAATGGCCTTCAGTTCAGGTAACACAAAGTAAACAGTTCTTAACAAAATCACTTGAGAGGCAGTCCTGGTCACACAGGCTGGATAGCATCCAGTATACCGGCTCAGTCTGGAGTCATCACACAGGAGGTCCTCTACCTCCACACACACAGACCATGAGTCAAACAAACAGAGTCCATTTTACCCTGTGAACCACAAGCAGGGGTGGGGTATGTGTCAGGCAGACCCCACCCATCTCTCAGGCTGCCTGTAAAATCTGGTCCAGATGCACCTAACAAGCCTCTTAGTACTATGTGCACTGATACAATACTCCAGGATTACATCACAGAGGACAATCACCTCTGTGATACATTACTCCCATCAACTGTGTCCGGTAGCCACCTTACAATATACTCACAACGCTTTACACCGCATGCATTCTCTATACTCTCTGCAGCGCACAGATACACAGTACATAACACACTCAGGCCAGCTATATACATATGTGGCGCCCCTGAGGGTTCTGTCGCCACAGAGGTACTGCACCTCCTCCTGAGGTGTGGTACCCCACTATCCAGGTAAGGTGGAGACACCCGACCACACTCCCAACACTCACATCCCACACGTACACCAGTAGTGTAGCAGAGCAACCTTGGTGACTCCCTGCTTGGAACGCGAAGAGTGCTGGGAGGTGGGTGGAGTTTAGACTGCACAAGAGAGCGGGAGAATATTAGGAAAAGGTCAGTTGGTGAGCGGAGATCCCCTGAGAGGGATGGAGTGAAGGAAGTGCTGCAGCAGACAACTGTGACCTGGAGCTGCTAGCACAGGAAAGAGCAATAGAAAGCCTGATTCTTCAGAAGGAAGATAGTTTAGTACGGAACGTAAGGAGAAGAAGAGAACTAAGGACTAGGGTCATTGCAGAGCCCTTCCTCAAGTTTGAAGTGCATGGCCGGGGTCCGGTCCCCAAGGTTGTATGGATACTGATGTTCCTGTAGCAGAAACCGGAGGAATAGAAGTCGTCACCACTTTATTCCTGTCTAAGTCTTGGGGGCACAACAGCAACGTGGGTGAGCCGGGACATGATAGCAAGGAGTCCCCGAAGCAGCTACAGCTGTCTGCTGTACAAGTAGAGTTCTAAGTAACATCAAGAAGGAGGAACTTGAGTTTAATGCACAACTACAAGTACTTCAGATTAAGCGCTAATGTGAAGACGTTCAGAGAAGGCACATGTTGGAGGAGTGCTGGAAAGGAGTACTTTACCTTGCCTGGGAGTTGGCTGAGCCCCTGACTTGGAGGACACGGCACCGAAGCGGGCATCTGTGCGCACCAGACTGTGAGTAAAGCCTTGGAACTACACGTGGGTCGACCTCCCAGGGCTGTGGGGTTCTCAGTACCGGGCCGGTCTCTCAGATAGGAATGTCACAGCAGCAGTGACCCGGTCCGTGGCCCTGCACGCCCATGTAAAAGTGGTAGAGTTAGGAATAAAGTTTGTAAAGGATTCGTGACGCCACCTGTGGTGTTCGGCAAGGAAGGTGTGAAGCCGACGCTGCAAACAGATCCTCTGGGACAGATGGTGTAGTGCAGCAATGATGTTGTAGCCCTCCACAGGCAGGGCTGTAGTCCCAGGGCAGTGTAGATAAAGGGTTAGGAAGAAGGTACAGTGTTTGGCACAGAGATGTAGCCGTGCTGATGATGTTGCAGGAAGGAGGCAAGGACACAATAGGGTGCAGTTTCTTTACCTTTACTTGGCAAACGCAGTCCAGGGTCCTGATTACAGATGGCACAGGAGCAGGCTAGCCTGGAAGCAACTCAGGGATCTCTCTATCAGATGGGATGTGTAGTCTCCTTCCTAGCGCTGGCTTGAGGTACATGCAGTACAGTGTTACACTGACGTTCCTCCTTCTTATCTTCTCTTAGAACTACCTCGTATGGCAGACAGCTGTAGCCCTCTATCTCTCTTGGCTCACCCGTCACTGTTGTGCCTCCGAGTCTTAGGTGGGAATAGAACATTTACAGCTTCCTACTCTGGTTTCTGTTGCAGGACCTTCAGTATCCATACATCCGTGGAGACCATACTCCAGATCATGCGCTATCATCAGGAGGGAGCTCTCCATCCTCAGCTCAACCTCCAGCTTCTTTCCACACGTCTACACACGTTGCCCTCCTCACACTAACTATTTCCCTCCCTGGCCCTCAGAGCACGCTCCTCCCCCAATCCTGGTTCAGAGCTCCCTCTGCTGGCCTGGAGTGGGAACGTGTTGCATGTAAATGATTAACTGTTATAGAGACCCTTCCTTGCTTCCAAGCATGACATCACCCTCCCTGGAGGAAGGCAATGCCATTGTGGCGACCATACTCCTGGGGGCGCCACATTCCCCCCTAGTGCAAGTCAGCACTCCTGGGCTGATGAAAAACATGAAAAACCATATAAACAAATAACAATTATGAAGGTTACAAGATTAAGAAAAATTCAAAAAACCAAAAGTTCCAAAAATAGTCCTGTGATGATAAGTCCAGCATCAACGTCCATGGTCCATTCCTGGGCAAATGGTGAACTATTTACAAGAGTAGTGACCACACACAGTCCTGTGGTCAAAATGTCCACAAAAACAAGCGGGAAAAATTCAAAAAGAACAATCTTACAGAATATCTGTAGGCACAAAACTTGAACAGTTACATATATACATTTTTAACAGTTACATTACTTTAATTTGATTATATGCGGAATTTAATGGGTGGTATACCTTGTGTAGTGCGGGTAGACCTGCGTAACTCTGGTATGGGTAAGCTGGGTAGTAGCCGTCTACGGACTCCTCACCATGGGTATGACAGATTCACCACTGGCAGGGCGAGGATTCTCTGGCTCCACTGCTGGTATGGCATCTGCTACCTGAACTTCCTGATTCTCAGAGTTCTCTTGAGTCACGTCTTCTTGTACTACCAGTTTGGGAAACGTCAACACTGGCACCACTATAGCATCATTTACTTTAGTCCAGTTGGCAGGGAATTCTCCAAGTATAGTGCTGACCTTTGCTTCTTCTTCTATGGGTTGGATGTTATTTTGTTCTTCCATTCTTTCTTTTAACTGGTCAGGGCATAATTTCAAATGATCCCTCGATATTGCTGCTGAGGTTTCTCCTCCATCTTTACTAATAAGGCACACCTTGGTATTATCAAAGTTTGATGGTAAAATGGTGTAAGGTTCAGCTTCCCATTGGTCATCCAATTTATGCATCCTCCTTTTCCTCTTTAGGACTTGTTCTCCTGGTGACAAGGGAACTGCAGGTGCATGTTGGTTGTAGTGCCTTTCTTGTTTTTGTCTTGCTTGTGCTAGACTCTTCTCCACACACTCTTGTACTCTACGGTACTGCTGTTGTCTTTCTGTATCCCAGTCAGCATCTGGGGCTGTCACCTTAGGTGTAAGGACTCCCATGTCCAAATCAATAGGCAGCTTACCAGGCCTCGCTCTCATTAGGTAGGCTGGAGTACAGTTGGTGGAATTCACAGGAATGTGATTGTAAAGGTCTACCAGATCTGGCATCTTTTCTGGCCACAGATTCTTCTCCTCCAAAGGCAATGTCTTCAGTAGATCAATCACCACCTGGTTCATCTTTTCATACATGCCATTGGTCTGTGGATGGTATGGTGTTGTCCAGATCTTCTTACACCCATACAAGTTACAGAATTCCTGGAACACTTCTGCCTCAAAGGCGGGACCTTGATCTGTAAGCACTCGCTCAGGATACCCATGTGGTCTACAGAAGTGCTGTTTGAATGCTCTGGCTGCTGTCCTGGCTGTTTGATCTTTGACAGGCACAACTACCAGGAATCTTGAGTAGTGGTCCACAATGGTAAGAGCATAGATGTAGCCTGACCGGCTTGGGACCAGCTTCACATGGTCCAGGGCGACCAATTCGAGTGGCTGTTTGGTTACCATTGGCTGCAGAGGAGCTCTCTGGTTGTTTCGATCCTTTCTGCGCAGGTTACATTGTCCACACTCCCGGCACCACTTTTCAATGGCCTACCTCATACCAGCCCAGTAGAATCTCTCCCGGAGCAATGCTTCCAACTTCTTCCATCCGAAGTGTCCAGCTCCATTGTGGTATGCTTCCAAGACCATTGAAGCCTCTCTCTTTGGGACTACCACCTGCCAGACCAGCTCATGAGTGCGGGCATTGATACTCCTCCGACACAGCTTTCCTTCATACATAAACAGCCGACCTCTTTCCTTCCACAACTGCTTGGTTTCTTCAGGAGCATTCGACTCTGGGCGTGAGTCAGCTTGTGACAGTAGCTCCTTCACCAGGCGGACTGCGGGGTCATTATCCTGAGTTTCTGCCCAGTTATGATGGGGCAATGGATTTAGGGTGACCTCTTTCAAGCCAGACCGTCTGTTTCTCACTCCTTGAGCACGTTGGGCCGCAAGTGGCCGGTGGAAGGGAGGTAACTCTATTTCTTCAAGAGCCTCAGGGTCTTCTCCTGCATCTGGCAGATTAGGCATTCTGGACAGCGCATCAGCATTGGCATTCTTGTAAATTCGGTAAATTCATAGTTAGACAGCCGAGCCATCCATCGCTGCTCCAGTGCACCTAGCTTGGCAGTTTCCAAGTGAGTCAACGGGTTGTTGTCCGTGAAGATGGTAAACTTCGCTGAAGCTAGGTAATGCTTGAATCTTTCAGTCACAGCCCAGAGTATGGCAAGGAACTCCAGCTTGAAGGAACTTTAGTTGTCAGAGTTCCTTTCAGTGGGATGAAGCTTCCTGCTGGCATAGGAGATCACTCTTTCCTTGCCATTCTGTACCTGTGACAGTACTGCTCCTAGTCCCATGTTGCTGGCATCAGTATACAATACAAACGGTTTGTCATAATCTGGGTAGGCCAGAACTTCATCCCTCCAACTCCTCAGTCCATTCAAAGGTGGAACTTTTCTGTTTGGCCTTCTTGGACTGCCCCACCAGAAGAATTGGCATGGGGGTGGCTATCTCCGTGAAGCTTTTGATGAACCTTCGGTAGTAGCCTACCGACCCAAGAAATTGGCGTACTTCATGGAGGTTACTGGGCTTCGGCCAGTCACGGATGACTGTGACTTTGTCCGGATCTGGTGCCACACCTTCCGCACTCACCACATGACCGAGGTACTGTACCTTGGGCTTCAGGAGGTGGCATTTGGAAGGCTTCACCTTCAGGCCAAAGTTGGAGAAGGCTTCAAACACCTCAGCCAGGTGTTACAGATGGTCTTCATAAGTCTTGGAGAAAACAATGACATCATCAAGGTACAAGAGGACTGTCTCAAAGTTCATGTGTCCCAGGCAGCACTCCATCAGCCGTTGAAATGTTCCTGGGGCGGTGCAGAGCCCGAATGGCATATAGTTGAACTCACAGAGACCCATTGGGGTGGTAAATGCTGTTTTCTCCTTCTCTGCCTCTGCTACGGGAACCTGCCAATACCCACTAGTGAGATCCAAGGTGGAAAAGTAGTTAGCAGTTTTAAGTGCAGCTAATGACTCCTCAATTCTAGGTAATGGGTAGGCATCTTTATGTGTAATGCTGTTAATTTTCCTGTAATCAACACACATTCTCATGGTACCATCCTTTTTCTTTACAAAAACTATGGGAGCTGCCCATGGGCTACAACTGTCTCTGATAACCCCAGCTTCCTTCATCTCTCTCAACATACCTTTAGCACATTGGTATTGTGTTGGGGGTATAGGCCGGTACCTTTCTTTTATGGGAGGATGATTCCCAGTGGGGATATGATGTTGAACTCCTTTTGCCTTCCCAAAATCTAGGGGGTGTTTACTGAATACCCGCTCATACTCCTGGGTCACCCTGTAAACCCCATTTTTCTGGTATGAAGGTGTAGAGTCAGTCCCCACCTGCAGTTGCTGGCACCACTCCTCCAACTGCTTTACAGAGCCATTGTCCTCCACCTGTTCGGATGAGACCAAGGGCTCTGCTGTCTGCATTGCTCTCCCTTTTCGTACATCAACTACCCCTCTGGCTGTCAGGACAGCGGGCCGGCTGTCAGAGTATACTGGCTCTACCAATGCCTGGTAATCTTTTCCTCTTAGACCTATAGCCGCCCGACACCAAATTAACATTTCACAACTGGGTGGTATTGCAATGGGGAAAGCATCACTCACTCTGACGCTGCCAATTTCTCCGTCAGAGAGTTCTACCTGTTGTCTTTGCATCAGGGCCTTGATCTCCTTCTGCCGGACTTGTTGTTCACTGGAACCAGCAGTCTCAGCCACCTGTTGCAACAAGACAATAACCTCAGAAAGACAATTTTCAATCACATTGGTACCAAGAGTCATCATTGGATTACATTCTCGTCGATCATTATCCACAACTATTAGACCTTGAGATTTTAGCTCTACCCGACCCACTTTAACAGTAATTTCTTTACACCCAACTTGAGGTAAAGACTGACCATTGGTGGCCACTACTGTCAGTTCATTAGTGGGGCCATGGGTAAGTTCAGAGTCAGCCCAATACCGCTTGTAAAGGATATAGGGCATAGTTGTCACCTGGGAGCCAGTGTCCAGAAAATTGTTCATGGGGATGCCGTCAATTACCACTGGAAGGATTAGTCTCCCCCCAACATACTTGGCTCGCCAGTTCCTTGGGCCTTGTGGTCCTACTCCTGGGGGTTGACCCTCTGCCCCAGTGGTTACTCGTTTAAAGGACAGAATCTTTCCAGATCGCCTGCCTTGTGGCAGCGACGACAGATGGGACGTCCGTCCTGGTCATAGCGGTCATTGGTCCTCCCTCGGAGTGGCGGGGTTCTCCTCTTCCGGTGCCACGGGACATCCTCTGGACTCGAAGCAAGCTGGATCTTCTTCTTGGAGGACACCTGCAGGGACTGCACGGTTTTACTAAGTGCAGCCATATCTTTGGTCAACTCCTGGACCTGAAGACGCAGCTCTTCAGTTGGATCTTTATCCAGAGTCTGTGCATCAACCTCCACAGGGATGGAAGGGAAAGATGTTGCTTCCTGGTGGTAGGTGATTGCTTAGCGCCTAGGGGGCGCTGGACGGTTGACAGTTGGTTCCTGCAGCACCCGGATAGCCCTGTCCTTGAAATTAGCAAAGTCTAGGTCAGGGTTTTGTAGGGCTATGATGCGCAGCTGTGCTCTGTGGGTGCTGGATAGGAGTCCTTCAATAAACTGCTCCTTCAACAGTTTGTCTTCTTCTTTCACACTGTCTGGGTCAATTTGCTTGACGGCTCGCAGCGCCTTCTGCAGGTTAAGAGCATAGTCCCTTATACTGTCCTGCGCTTTCTGTTTACATCCAAAGAACCTCATCTTGATTTCAGCTGCAGGGCGGGTGTCAAAGGTGCTTCTTAGCTTAGCCAGGGTCTTTTTAACAGTCTCCTTGTCAGTGTCCTGCCAGGCTTTTACTTCCCTCTGCGCTGCATCTGTTAGCTGCCCAATTAGAATATTCACCTTCTGGCTTTCAGACAGAGGATACACCTCAAACAAACTGCACAGTCTCTCTTTAAATTCACTCAGGGTATGTGACTCACCCGAGTACTGCAGTAGCCAGGTCGCTCCCAGTATGTAGGTCATGGACAGCGGCATTATGGGGACCGCTGCGGTGGGCGCTACTTCTTGCGACGCTGAGGGGTTTGCGGGAGCGCCCGCCGCTGCATTGGCGTTGTCCTCAGACATTTTCTCTCCACCCTAGTTAACGTGAGCCAGGCCGCGGGGTTGCGCTGGCTTACCGGATGCCGCTCCTCGGCTGGATCAGGGGACGCCGGAACTGCAGGCCTTAGCTTCTCACTTCTCGCGCGCTGTCCTCTTCCCGCGCGGTACTCCACTGCTTCGCTCTCTCCGGCAGGCTCCGCCCACGACGGCCGGCCTCTCTGGGTGCCCGCGCGCGCCAAGCAGCGGGATAATGGCAATGGCGCCAATTTCGCATACAGTCGATAGCATACAACAGTCTCTGGCACACAGGACCCGGGGATACCGGGCTCCATGATCCTGTTCGTGACGCCAAAATGGGTCGCCCTCCCAGGGCTGTGTGGTACTCGGTACCGGGCCGGTCTCTCAGATGGAAATGTCACAGCAGCGTGACCCAATCCGTGGCCCTGGGCGCCCATGTAAATGGGTAGAGTTAGGAATAAAGTTTGTAAAGGATTCGTGACGCCACCTGTGGTGTTCGGCAAGGGAGGTGTTAAGCCGACGCTGCAAACAGATCCTCTGGGACAGATGGTGTAGTGCAGCAATGATGTTGTAGCCCTCCACAGGCAGGGCTGTAGTCCCAGGGTAGTGTAGATAAAGGGTTAGGAAGAAGGTGCTGTGTTTGGCACAGAGATGTAGCCGTGCTGAGGATGTTGCAGGAAGGAGGCAAGGACACAACAGGTTGCAATTTCTTTACCTTTACTTGGCAAACGCAGTCCAGGGTCCTGATTACAGATGGCACAGGAGCAGGCTAGCCTGGAAGCAACTCAGGGATCTCTCTATCAGATGGGTTGTGTAGTCTCCTGCCTAGCGCTGACTTGAGGTACATCCAGTACTATGTTACACTGAATTTCCTCCTTCTTATCTTCTCTTAGAACTACCTCGGAAGACAGACAGCAATAGCCCTCTATCTCTCTTGGCTCACCCGTCGCTGTTGTGCCTCCGAGTCTTAGGTGGGAATAGAGTGTTTACAGCTTCCTACTCCTCTGGTTTCTGTTGCAGGACCTTCAGTATCCATACAACCATGGAGACCAGGCTCCAGATCATGCGCTATCATCAGGAGGGAGCTCTCTGTCCTCAGCTCAACCTCCAGCTTCTCTCCACACGTCTACACACGTTGCCCTCCTCACACTATTTCCCTCCCTGGCCCTCAGAATGCTCCCCCCCCAATCCTGGTTCAGAGCTCTCTCTGCTGGCCTGGAGTGGGAACGTGTTGCATGTAAATGATTAACTGTTAAGGCCCCGTCACACATAGCGATCTCGCTAGCGAGATTGCTGCTGAGTCACAATTTTTGTGACACAACAGCGATCTCACCAGTGAGATTGCTGTGTGTGACAGCGATCAGCGACTGGCCCTCCTGCCGGTATCGCTGATCGCTGCAGGAAAGGCCAGGACTTTTTTTTGGTCGCTGGTCTCCCGCTGGCCAGCACGCATCGCTGCATGTGACATGCGGGAGACCAGCGATCAGCGTCTCTTAGATACCCGATGTGTACGTTAGTTACCAGCTTCCTGCATCAGCGCGCTGGTTACTAACGTGCCAGATATGAGTCTACTAAGAATCTTTTTTTTTTTTCAGGAATTTTTCACTGACAACCTGTGGGAGACACTGCCAGAGTCTTGGAGGATAGTGTTGTCAGACCTGACTTCTCCGGAGCTGGCCGATCTACTCCTATCAAGCAGGAACACAAGGAATGCGAGGTAGGTGAATGCAAGTTATCTGGTCAGACAGATATCGTGCTGACAGTTGCTCCTCATACCTGCCGGACACATACAGTGTGCTGTATGGAGCTGTCTCAGGAGCTGAGCCCGCGCCATACACCCACTATACCTGACAAAAACTGATGCAATGGGAGCCAGATGCCAGCGGCATTTATATGTCTTCCAGATGTCGTCCATCACTACTGACGGGCCCCAGCACCCCGCGTGACGCCATCACAGGGTGGCATTTCAGCCGGACACCTGACAGGAAAACGGTCTTTGCCACATCATCCCCATTACAGTGCCTGCTCTCTGAGCACTGCACATACATAGGATTATACTGAGCGGCACTGAGAATCAGATTATTTGTGTAATGAATGGAAGCGGAGGCAGAGATGGTGAAATTCACATTCGTTTTTATTTTTAAAGTGGAACCTAGGGACCACGGTCTGGGGGGCTCCGAAGGGGGCGTGACTAGTGAGCCCCGGGCACCCATAGTAAAGCCCCTCAGACAGGGCCAGAATGGAATACCCAGAGGACACAGGTGCTACCTCCAGTTAGACCCCGAACACGTGGCAGCTGTCCCAGCGGGACCAAAAGGGATAACAGTAGTTACAGCAGACTCTGTAATGAGCCGAGTCCTGGATCCGGGTAGATGGTAAGGAGTCGGTTCCAGTGACCTTCACACAGTCCTCAGACACGGATAGCTGTTGGCGGAACGGGATGGCTTTCGCCCAGATGGTTGCAGATATAACCAGGAAGCACAAGATACTGCTATGCTGTGGAGACAGAGAGCATTAGAAAATGCACAGAGACTGCAGATGCAGCGCAGACAGGTTAGCATGAGAACCGGATGTAGCAATGATAGATACTCGTTGCTCCGGCGCTCTCCCTATGGAGGAGAGGCCAGAAATAGCAGCCAGTGCGCTGCCATTGGTTAATTGCACTTTTTGAATAATGCACGCCGTCCCTTTAAGAAGGCAGGAGAGCAGGCGGGCTGGCCATAATAGCCTTAGCTACAGATCTCCTCACAGGATGCCAGGAGGCAGGAGGGAGGCCTGAATGCTGAGGAGCAGCCTGAGATCCAGAGAAGGCCGGCTGCTGCCTAAGGACAGCATGTGAGGCTCGAGGTAAGTGCCCATAACGGAGGGCAGCGGCAGACCTGAACACAGCGCCAGGACGGGGACCAGGTGTAACAGTGGCAGACCTGGGCGCCGCGCCAGGACAAGGACCGGGTGTAACAGTTTGTTTCCTGTCCAGTTACAGGTCAGTATGGCCGCTCAGCCTCTTGGCTTTGAAGGTCACAGCGCAGACCTTGTCCTACCAGCGAATGCCGCGTCCTGATGTGGGCAGCACAGACAAGAAGAGACCGGCCGAGTTCCAGTCAAACCACTGCCAGAGCTCCTTACTGGATCCACTCTTTCGGAAACACGTGAAGCCCAAGAAGCAGCATGAAATCCAACATTTGGGGAAGGTACAAGGCAATATAGTGGAAGCCCCCTGCTCACATGCACATAGGTCATTTTATAAAGCCTTTTGGGGGCACAGTCTGCTCAGCTTGTCATTTCTTATTATCCCACAGCTTGTAAAGAAGCTGAGTGATGTGACTGGGTGCAATCATGTAGTGGACATCGGCAGTGGCCAGGTAAGGATATTAGTGATGGCTGACTGACAGACGGACGTATATGATGCCTACTAGATGGCTACATCTCATCCCTTTTAAAGGGGTTGTTCTCACCTTCATAAATGGGTATTGTCGCATTGTACTTGTAAAGATGAGCACATTTTTTCTATTAAGCTTACAAATATTGTTTTGGAGCTGGAGTGATCTGTACCCTCCTAATCCCGGACAGCTTCAGTGCAGTGCTTACAACCTAGACAGCAGCGGTGGTTGATTTCCTAGGCAACGAGTTGTAAACAAAATAAAGAGTTGATATCTCAAGAACGGCTGTAAATTTTAATAAGCAATAAATTGCAAAAGTGCTTGTTTTCATAAGCTCTATCCAACAATATCTATTTATACAATGGGAATAACCCTTACAATGTTGTTGTAGGTGTAGCTGAAAATACTCATGACTGCTTGATGTTTGCTGATCACCTTTCCACCACTACACTGTCTTTCTAGGGTCACCTGTCAAGGGTCTTATCCTTCGGTCATGGACTTGGCGTAACAGCACTAGAAGCCGACCACAACCTCGTCTCTATGGCCATCAAATTTGATCAAGATCTCATCTACATGCTGAAGAAGGAGCGAGTGAGGCCTGCAAAGGTGACTTTATTCTGAGATAACAAGAAATTAATTTAGACAGTACTGAAGCATTTATCATCCACCCATAGGATGGATGATAACACCTAGTTCAGTGAATTGGGGCCAATAGGGGCAGTGGTCCAGAGAGACTATTTGTACTAAAAAAAAGTGCTAAACAGATTCCTGGATAATTAATAAGATTGTAGTACAAAACATTTTCTGTAATGACGCTTTTCACATCTTAATTCCTTCATGTGACCACTAGATGTCATCAGGGTCTCTCTCACTCATTTTAGTCTCCTTTTCTCCCTATTGATTAGGGTGACATCTGGTGGCTGAATCCAGTAACTTGTCTATAGAACTAAAATCTATAGGAGTCAAACCGAGGACATCTAGTGGCCACATGTAGAAATTGTTAAGTGAAAAAGCCCCATACCTCATAATATTATGACCCCTGCTGGCTTTTATATACAGTTGTGGCCAAAAGTTTTGACACCCCTGCAATTCTGTCAGTTTCTTCCTGAAAATGATTGCAAACACAAATTCTTTGTTTTTATTATCTTCATTTAATTTGTCTTAAATGAAAAAACACAAAAAGAATTGTCCTAAAGCCAAACTGGATATAATTCCACACCAAACAAAAAAGAGGGTGGACAAAAGTATTGGCACTGTTCGAAAAATCATGTGATGCTTCTCTAATTTGTGTAATTAACAGCACATGTAACTTACCTGTGGCACCTAACAGGTGTTGGCAATAACTAAATCACACTTGCAGCCAGTTGACATGGATTAACGTTGAATCACCCTCTGTCCTGTGTCCTTGTGTGTACCACATTGAGCATGGAGAAAAGAAAGAAGACCAAAGAACTGTCTGAGGACTTGAGAAACCAAATTGTGAGGAAGCATGAGCAATCTCAAGGCTACAAGTCCATCTCCAAAGACCTGAATGTTCCTGTGTCTACCATGCACAGTGTCATCAAGAAGTTTAAAGCCCATGGCACTGTGGCTAACCTCCCTAGATGTGGACGGGAAAGAAAAATTGACAAGAGATTTCAACGCAAGATTGTGCGGATGTTGGATAAAGAACCTCGACTAACATCCAAACAAGTTCAAGCTGCCCTGCAGTCCGAGGGTACAACAGTGTCAACCCGTACTATCCGTCGGCGTCTGAATGAAAAGGGACTGTATGGTAGGAGACCCAGGAAGACCCCACTTCTTACCCCGAGACATAAAAAAGCCAGGCTGGAGTTTGCCAAAACTTACCTGAAAAAGCCTAAAAGGATTTGGAAGAATGTTCTCTGGTCAGATGAGACAAAAGTAGAGCTTTTTGGGCAAAGGCATCAACATAGAGTTTACAGGAGAAAAAAGAGGCATTCAAAGAAAAGAACACGGTCCCTACAGTCAAACATGGCAGAGGTTCCCTGATGTTTTGGGGTTGCTTTGCTGCCTCTGGCACTGGACGGCTTGACCGTGTGCATGGCATTATGAAGTCAGAAGACTACCAACAAATTTTGCAGCATAATGTAGTGCCCAGTGTGAGAAAGCTGGGTCTCCCTCAGAGGTCATGGGTCTTCCAGCAGGACAATGACCCAAAACACACTTCAAAAAGCACTAGAAAATGGTTTGAGAGAAAGCACTGGAGACTTCTAAGGTGGCCAGCAATGAGTCCAGACCTGAATCCCATAGAACACCTGTGTAGAGATCTAAATATGGCAGTTTGGAGAAGGCACCCTTAAATATCAGGGACCTGGAGCAGTTTGCCAAAGAAGAATGGTCTAAAATTCCAGCAGAGCATTGTAAGAAACTCATTGATGGTTACCGGAAGCGGTTTGTCGCAGTTATTTTGGCTAAAGGTTGTGCAGCCAAGTATTAGGCTGAGGGTGCCAATACTTTTGTCTGGCCCATTTTTGGAGTTTTGTGTGAAATGATCAATGTTTTGCTTTTTGCTTCATTCTCTTATGTGTTTTTTCATTTAAGACAAATTAAATGAATATAATAATACCAAAGAATTTGTGTTTGCAATCATTTTCAGGAAGAAACTGAGTATTATCTGACAGATTTGCAGGGGTGTCAATACTTTTGGTCACAACTGTAGCTATTCCTGCAGATGAATATTACTCGCAACTTTATTGCCTCATTCTTTTAATTTATACTTTGTTTTTTTCTCTACTTTAAGATCGCTGCTTACGATATTACCAGCATAAAGTCAACCAGTCCTCCGCTTCACGTCTCGGCCTGTGTAGACCCTCAAGCCTCCTGGGAAGAATTTATGCAGCAGTTGATGAATCACCAAGAGACCAGATCCAATACGAGTCTGATATTTCCTTGTACACAAGACCCAGTTGCATCTACCTGTCCAAGTGTAAGCTCTTTAGACCAGCGCCATTTTACTCAGAAGGACAACTTTATATTAACCGGCCTCCATGCCTGCGGAGACCTCAGTGTCGCCATGTTGCGCCACTTCACCAGGTGCCCCCACATCGTTGGCATCACCTCTGTTGCTTGCTGCTATATGAAATTAACCACCAGTGAAGTGCCACGTCCTCCCGGGGTCCTGACTCCATGTCATCACCCTGACTCAACCCTACAGCAGTATGGCTACCCCATAAGTTCCTGGGTCTCTGAACTCCCCGGCCACAAACTTTCTTATAAGTCCAGAGAGGTGGCTTGCCATGCCATCGAAGACTACATAGAGCGCCTTAAAGAGGAGAGCGACATGTTACGGATTCATTGTTACAGAGCAGTGCTGGAGACTGTGATCCGAGGTATAGATCCCACCATGAAACGAGCCGGGGTCCAGACCATCAAAAATGCTCACAAGCTTCTTTTCATAGAGTACGTAAAGAGCCCTTCTCTGGCACCGCTCACTTCTACATGTGGAGATGAGTGGGGCTGATAGACTCCATGTTCATTTCTTTTGCAGATATGCTAAGCAGGGACTGCAACGTGTTGGCTTGGATCCTGATACCTCCCTCAGTCACACCTTAGTAGAAGCCATGTTGTCTCAGCACCAGAAAGTGGTGTCGTTCTTCAGTCTGGCCCTGCTGCTGGCCCCACTAGTAGAAACCCTGATTCTGCTGGATCGGGTGATCTTCCTACAAGAGCAGGGTAAGTGGCGCTGCTTTCTCATATCACAGTAAAACTTCATATCAGCATTTTCGGCCCGGTCATGGCCTTAGGTTGCCGCTGCTTAAGAACCCAGAATACTCCAAATGGTCAATATATGTTTAAGGTGTTTTTATAAAGGGGCAGGGTATTAGCATTATGTAAAGTCTTGGCATCTTGCGAGGATCTGCCATCACTTTATGATCAGTGAGGACATAACCACTATAGAAAATGAACGGAGCGTTGATAACGTCCTGCAATCCCTTTGCTGATGTTTCTTTGCACAGCGGCACTTATGCCACCCATATGTGTCCCGGTCATCATGGGACGTCAGTAATCATGCCACAGACCTCTGTATTACAGAATTGCGCCATTTTGGATCAAAAGGGGCACTTGAACCTGCAATCACTTGATCGCTTCTACAATAGAAACATTCAGATGATTGGTGGTTCAAGTGTGCATCCTGTCCCAAAATGTAAATCGCAAAATAATAATATAATAACTAGATGTGTATTTCCTGAAGGAAGTACAGATAGTGCTTTGAAATGGTGCCTGGGCTGCCCCTTTAAGAGAGACTTGCCTGCTGCCCCTGCAAGACTTTCAACTCAGGATCTGTATTAAATGTGGGTGCCTCTCAGGGGCCACTTTGGCCTGTGGGGCCCCTCAGGGTCTGATTTTGTGGATGGGGCCCCTCAGGGTCCGATTTGGTGGGCGGAGCCCCTCAGGGTCTTATTTGTTGGGCAGGGCCCCTCAGGGTCCGATTTGGTGGGCGGGGCCCCTCAGGGTTCGATTCGGTGAGCGGGGCTCCTCAGGGTCCGATTTGGTGGGTGGAGCCGCTCAGAGTCTGATTTGGTGAGCGGGGCCCCGATTTAGTGAGCGGGGCCCCTCAGGGTCCGATTTAGTGGGCGGGGCCACTCAGGGTCCGATTTGGTGGGTGGGGCCCCTCAGAGTTCGATTTGGTGAGCGGGGCCCCTCAGGGTCCGATTTGGTGAGCAGGGCCCCTCAGGGTTCGATTTGGTGGGCGGCGCCACTCTGGGTCCAATTTGGTGGGCGAGGCCCCTCAGGGTCCGATTTGGTGAGCGGGGCCCCTCAGGGTCCGATTTGGTGGGCGGGGCCCCTCAGGGTCCGATTTGGTGGACGGGACCCCTCAGGGTCCGATTTGGTGGGCGGGCCCCTCTGAGTCCGATTTGGTGGGTGGGGCCACTCTGGGTCCGATTTGGTGGGCGTGGCCCCTCAGGGTCCGATTTGGTGAGCGGGGCCCCTCAGGGTCCGATTTGGTGGACGGGGCCCCTCAGGGTCCGATTTGGTGGGCGGGGCCCCTCAGAGCCCGATTTGGTGATTGGGCCCTTCCAGGGTCCGATTTGGTGGGTGGGGCCACTCTGGGTCCGATTTGGTGGGCGGGGCCCCTCAGGGTCCGATTTGGTAAGCGGGGCCCCTCAGGGTCCGATTTGGTGGGCGAGGCCCCTCAGATTCTGATTTGGTGAGAGGGGCCCCTCAGGGTCCGATTTGGTGGGCGGGGTCACTCTGGGTCCGATTAGGTGGGCGGGGCCCCTCAGAGTCCGATTTGGTGAGCGGGGCCCCTCAGGGTCCGATTTTGTGGGCGGGGCCACTCTGGGTCCGATTTGGTGGGCGGGGGCCCCTCTGGGTCAGATTTGGTGAGTGGGGCCCCTCAGGGTCCGATTTGGTGGGCGGAGCCCCTCAGAGTCTGATTTGGTGAGCGGGGCCCCTCAGGGTCCAAATTTGTGGGTGGGGTCCCTTAAGGTCTGATATTGTGGGCGGAGCCCCTCTGGGTCCAATTTGGTGGGCGGGGCCACTCTGGGTCCGATTAGGTGGGCGGGGCCACTCTGGGTCCGATTAGGTGGGCGGGGCCCCTCAGAGTCCGATTTGGTGAGCGGGGCCCCTCAGGGTCCGATTTTGTGGGCGGGGCCACTCTGGGTCCGATTTGGTGGGCGGGGCCCCTCTGGGTCAGATTTGGTGAGCGGGTCCCCTCAGGGTGCGATTTGGTGGGCGGGGCCCCTCAGTGTCTGATTTGGTGAGCGGGGCCCCTCAGGGTCCAAATTTGTGGGTGGGGTCCCTTAAGGTCTGATTTTGTGGGCAGTGCCCCTCTGGGTCCAATTTGGTGGGCGGGGCCACTCTGGGTCCGATTTGGTGGGTGGGGCCCCTCAGGGTCCGATTTTGTGGCAGGGGCCCCTCAGGGTCAGATTTTGTGGCAGGGGCCCCTCAGGGTCCGATTTTGTGGGTGGGGCCCCTCAGGGTCCGATTTTGTGGGTGGGGTCCCTCAGGGTCCGATTTTGTGGCCGGGGCCCCTCGGTCCGATTTTGTGGCAGGGGCCCCTCAGGGTCCGAATTGGTGGGCGGGGCCACTCTGAGTCTATTTTGGTGGGCACTGGAACCTGCAATCACTTGATCGCTTCTACAATAGAAACATCAGGGTCTGATTTTGTGGACGGGGCCCCTCAGGGTCCGATTTGGAGGCCAGGGTCGATCAGCCTCCAATTTGGAGGTCGGGGTGACTCAGCCTCCCATTTGGAGCCTGGGGTCACTCAGCTTTCGATTTGGCGTGCCGGCCCTTTAAGACTCATTTTGGTGCGCCGGCCCTTTAAGAATCACTTTGGCATGTCGGCCGTTTTAGAGACAAGTTGATTTTCGCAATTAATGCGGCCCGAACCGCTGCACGCACAGACTCCGTTGAGGTGTCGTTTCGAAGCCAGCGTCCACGAGAGGTGTGCTAAGTATTTTTCGTGTCAATCGGATTTGTAGTTTTTGCGCAATTCGCGTTTGAAAATTTTTTTTCCCGTCATTGGAATGCACTGTCTCAATGCTTTTCAATGGGAAACTTGGTGAGCGGGGCCCCTCAGGGTCCGATTTGGTGGGCGGAGCCCCTCAGAGTCTGATTTGGTGAGCGGGGCCCCTCAGGGTCCAAATTTGTGGGTGGGGTCCCTTAAGGTCTGATATTGTGGGCGGAGCCCCTCTGGGTCCAATTTGGTGGGCGGGGCCACTCTGGGTCCGATTTGGTGGGCGGGGCCACTCTGGGTCCGATTAGGTGGGCGGGGCCCCTCAGAGTCCGATTTGGTGAGCGGGGCCCCTCAGGGTCCGATTTTGTGGGCGGGGCCACTCTGGGTCCGATTTGGTGGGCGGGGCCCCTCTGGGTCAGATTTGGAGCGGGTCCCCTCAGGGTCCGATTTGGTGGGCGGGGCCCCTCAGAGTCTGATTTGGTGAGCGGGGCCCCTCAGGGTCCAAATTTGTGGGTGGGGTCCCTTAAGGTCTGATTTGGTGAGCGGGGCCCCTCAGGGTCCAAATTTGTGGGTGGGGTCCCTTAAGGTCTGATATTGTGGGCGGTGCCCCTCTGGGTCCAATTTGGTGGGCGGGGCCACTCTGGGTCCGATTTGGTGGGTGGGGCCCCTCAGGGTCCGATTTTGTGGCAGGGGCCCCTCAGGGTCAGATTTTGTACTTAACTTAACTTAAAACGTGCCCTGAGGCGATTGAAATGGCAGTAAAGCTCATTGATATGCGCAGGCACACCCAGTTACTATGCCAACGCCTACGAACATCACATGACGCCCCCAGGACAGAGCTTCTGCCACATAATATCAGCTCTTAAAGCGAAACCCACAGCACAAATGCAAATCTAGCTTCATCACATGACGCATTCCCCTGAGAGAGAATGTGCGCCAAATTTGATTTTGTGAGCGGGGCCCCTCAGTCCGATTTGGTGAGCTGAGCCCCTCAGGGTCTGATTTGGTGGGCGGGGCCCCTCAGGGTCCAATTTGGTGAGCGGGGCCCCTCAGGGTCCGATTTGGTGGGCGGGGCTCCTCAGGGTCCGATTTGGTGGGCGGGGCCCCTCAGGGTCCGATTTGGTGGGCGGGGAACTCAGAGTTCAATTTGGTGGGCGGGGCCCCTCAGGATCCGATTTGGTGGGCGGGGCCCCTCAGGATCCAATTTGGTGGGCGGGGCCACTCTGGGACCGATTTGGTGATCGGGGCCACTCTGGGTCTGATTTGTAGGCCAGGGTCGATCAGCCTCCGATTTGTAGGCCGGGGTGGCTCAGCCTTCGATTTGGAGCCTGGGTTCACTCAGCTTTCGATTTGGCGCGCCGGCCCTTTAAGACTCATTTCGGTGCGCCGACCCTTCAAGAATCACTTTGGCACGCCGGCCCTTTAAGAATCACTTTGGCGCTTCGGCCCTTTAAGAGCTAGTTTTGACCACTGGGCTTCTAAATCCACTTTGGCGCACATTCTCTCTCAGGGGCATGCGTCATGTGATGAAGCTAGATTTGCATTTGTGCTGTGGGTTTCACTTTAAGAGCTGATATTATCTGCTAGAAACTGTGTCCTGGAGAGGTTCGTAGGCGTTGGCATAGTAACTGGGTGTGCCTGCGCATATCAATGAGCTTAACTGCCATCTCAATCGCCTCAGGGCATGTTTTGACTGTGGCAACATTTTCCCATTGAAAAGCATTGAGACAGTGCATTCCAATGACGGGAAAATGTTTTTTCAAATGCAAATTGCGCAAAAACTACAAATCCTATTGACACGAAAAATACTTAGCACACCACTCATGTACGCTGGCTTCGAAACGACACCTCAACCGAGTCTTTGTGTGTAGCGGTTCGGGCCGCATTAATTGCGGAAATCAACTGAATAATAAGAAGAAGAAGTTAGCAGCGTTCGGATTACAATATAGTGTTTTTTTCAAACCACTATAATAAAACAAAAAATAAATATCTGTACACATATACACTCCCTGACAGAAGTTATGTCGCTTATCCATGTTATGTAAATAAAAGCTTATAACCTGATGTTAAATTCATCCATTGGTTGCATAAATTATTCTTTTGAAAGCTGAAACCTTCCGAAATGTGGTTTCAGTTAAGAAAATAAATTGGCATCAATGCAGAAATATTGATCATTTAATGGACACAGAATGGTCAGATTTTGGCAAGACAAAAGTTTTGTTGGCCTCAGAAAGTAATGTGATATTCAAACAAATAATTACTTAACCCCTTAGGCCTCTTTCACACATCAGGTTTTCGCCGTCAGGCGCGATCCGGCGCTTTTGACAGAAACCGGATCCGGCGAAATGCAATGCCGGATCCGGTTTCCCCCCCATTGACTTGCATTTGCGCCGGATCGCGCCGGATGGCCATGCGTTTCATCCGGTTTTCGCCGGATCCGGCAATGTGTCGCGATCCCGCGTCTGGAAAAAACGTCTACTGTAACGTTTTTTGTCTCCGGCGAAAAAGCCGGACACGCCGGATCCGGCGCGTCCGGCTTTTTCACACAATGAAAGCCTATGAGCGCCGCAATGCGCCGGATCCGGCGGCCGGATCCAGTTTTTTGGTCTGAGCATGCTCAGTAGCTCTGCCCACAGGAGATATATAAAAGCAAGACAATGGGACCCTCAGCCACACCCAACATGCCACCCAAGAAAGCAACCAAGCGCAGCAGGAGAAGGCAGGAGACCACTGCAGCACCATCAGCACCACCACCACCCCAAATGGAGCAGCAAATGGAACAGCAAATGGAACATGCTGAGGAGGGGAGTCCAGCAGCAGATGAGAGACGGTAATTATCAAATCCCCCATTCCTCCAAACTAGGGCCATGGAATATCAAGATATTCATTGGCCCTTTGTTTCTCTTTATTCAACAGCCGCCCAAGAGATGCAGCAGCAGCAGCAGAAATGGCATCACTGGCAGCAGCAACAGCAGCAGCAATACCCACAGCCATGGAGTCTGGCCATCAACAGGACAGCACATCTTCTTCTGGGAGCCCTCCCTCGCATCGTCAGCGTTTGACGGTAAGTTTTTATTTCCAAAATCCATCATCTCTGTAGTATATGTCTATTCATTGACTTTTATTTCAAAACAGGAATCACAAGATGAAGAGGAGCTCCCAGAAGAAGAAGGAAGGGGTGGACAGACACCTGGAGTGGGCTCACAATTGGTAAGTTTTTTGCATCAAACGCAGAAACACAACATCACACTACACACAACACATAGAAAACAATGTTCTGCAGACCACACACAGCAAACAAATGCCTACATCCAAAGACATAACATTTTTTGTTTTCTTCTCTAGTCTTCCCAATCTGGTGCTCGGCCAAGAGGTCCTCGCAGTGCCTCCCAGGGTCGTCGGCGACAGCAACGCGGCGGTCACCAGCGTGTAAGTATAAATATTTTTGCTTTGTTTTTTTGCACTTTTTATTTCATTTCTTTTGAGGAGGCTAATTATGTTATTTTTTTCTTTTTCTTTAACAGCCTTCACAGCGTGCTCCCGACTCTGACGGTGAGGATGGAGGGATTGATGTGGACCGCCTCATCGATCTCGTCAGAGAAAGGGAGCCGCTCTGGAATATGGCTGACCGCCGCCACGCTGACCTGATCGTTACCCGACGACTCTGGGAGGAAATCTGTTCTCTCCTTGTGGGCCGCTGGGAGGACCTCGAAGCTCGGGCCCAGATTAAAGAGCGTAAGTATATACAGTACCGGTTGCTTGATGTAAACCAGTGTTTCCCGAACTCCAGTCCTCGTGGTCCCCACGGATCATGTGTTCAGGATTTCTATTTACTATGGAAATCCTGAAAACATGACCCCTGGGGACCATGAGGACTGGAGTTTGTGAAACACTGATGTTGTATACTAACCACTCCTTTCTCGTTTCAGGGAACAGAATTGTGAATCGGTGGCGGTCTGTGAGGGATCGTTTCAAGAAGGAGTTCAATAAAGAGATGCGGGCCCCGAGTGGATCTGGAGGACGCAGGAGCAAGTACAAGTACGCACAAGCCCTGTCGTTCCTCCGGGAAACAATGCTCACCAGAAGGTAAATATTACACACCACATGTGAAAAAAATGTTAGATGTAACTTTTTTTTTTCAGCCAGGGCCATACCATGTCAGTATTTTAATTGTTTTTTTTTCTCTTTATTACACAGCACGGTGAGCAGCACTCGGGAGCCTGCACGATTGGACCCTTCTGAGGCGATCCCTGAGGAGACCGGCACCGAGGGACACTTCGACCGCCCCGGTACATCTGCACCTTCCCAGCCTTCCCACACATTCGACCCATCTGTCCCATCCACCAGCACAGGAGCATCGTGGCCGCCTACATTACATGAAGCTGCTGGTGAGGAGATCGCTTTCCCTTTACCCCACCCTTCTGCCCCTGCCACCTCTAGTACACCTGCGGTTACTGGGCGGCAGCGGCAGAGGGGTCAGGAAAAGAGTTATGCGCAAGAGTTCTTGCATCTGAATGCATCTTTCCAGAACTGTCTCAAAGTCTTGTCAGAGCAAATCTCCGCAGGCTTTCAGCAGATCAACTCCAGCATTCTGGAGGTGAAGACACTTCTGCAAACCATGCATTCAGAAGCAAGATCTTCGCCAAACCACACCTTTTTCAGGTCTGTTGTGGAGCGCATGGCAACACTATCTCCTACCCAGCAGATGCATGTAATGCATTCGTGCCACGGTGCTCTACAGCAGGTTACCTCCCAACCTCCACCTCCCACCACTGTAGTTCCTCCACCTGCACCCCCTCCAGCCACTTTCCATCCTCCCCCTCCTATTACATCTGCACCCCCTCCAGCCACTTTCCATCCTCCCCCTCCTATTACATCTGCACCCCCTCCAGCCACTTTCCATCCTCCCCCTCCTATTACATACCAGCAACCTCACCAGTACCAGCAACCTCCCCACCTCCCCAGTACCAGACATCTCCCCACTTCCAGCAACCTGCCCCGTACCAAACTCCTTCCCCGTACCAAACTCCTTCCCCGTACCAAACTCCTTCCCCATACAACTTTCCATCAACATCATCTGCTCCTACAGTCCCTGCCCAACCCTCCACTCCACCGCCCACCACCTCTTCTGCCTCCCACGTGTCCACCCATTCTGTAGCTTTTTCCACACCTTCACCTCTAACTGTTCCTTCCCCACCACGATCCCAGTCCTCTCTCCACACACCCAGTGTCGAAGTGTCCCGCAGCCCCTCCAGCAGTATTTCCACCCCACAGTACACAGATTTGTAATGTGTGTTTTTTGTAATAAAAATGCCCATTGGGTTTAAAACCTTTATTAAAAAAGTTTTTTGCACTTTAAAAACATTTTACAAAAAAAAAAATTTAAATAAAAGTTAAATTATCGTTTCACAATGGTTGTCTGTCATTTCTTTCTGCGGCGAGCTATGTTTTAAAAAAAGGTTAAATACAGGGTATTTCAAAGGTAAAAAGGTATTCAAAACCAGGTATATAACTGTGGGTAAATTTTAGCTTTTTGCCACAGTTGTGTTCCTGGTTGTGTTTCAAGCAAAGTATTTCACCTAAAAAGTTGTGTTTATTGTTGGTGATTTCCTACCAATGTACACAACTTTTGTTAAAAGGTGAAATACTTTGCATAAAACACAACCAGGTACACACCTGTGGCCTAAAGGTAAAAATAGTAAGACCATGACAAGATAGCCAACTTTGGTTGGCAAAGGTATATACTGTTGGTCCAGAAGGTACACAAGTTTAGGGCACAAATCTTTCACACTCTGTCATCCCAGTGTACTCTGCCTTAAGGTGACATAAAGTATAGTGGAAAATTGTCCCTGAAACCGTCACAGAACTTCTAGTGGTAATATTTCCAATGACAACATCCATCTTCGCCAGTAACTTGCTCTTCTCTCCAACCTGCACTTTCTTCTCTACAACCTGTCAAAGAAGGGCTGTAGGAACATGCTATATCTAGTTTTCCAGTAGCCAATCCCGTTCGGAAGGCCACAAGGGTCAATTTTAAAAACCGGATCCGGCGTAATCCGTCGAAAAACGGATAGAAAAACGGATAGAAAAACGGATGAACCGGATGAGACGGATCCGGTTTTGTCTGTCAAGAACAAGACGGATCCGGCAGAAAACCGGATCCGGCACTTCAGGTTTTACAAAACATTTGCCGGATCCGGCATTCCGGCACGACGCCGGATCGCGCCTGACGCCGAAAACCTGATGTGTGAAAGTAGCCTTAGCGACAGAGCCAGTTTGCAGCTTAATGACCAGGCCAATTTTTACAATTCTGACCACTGTCCCTTTATGAGGTTATAACTCTGGAACGCTTCAATGGATCCCGCTGATTCTAAGATTGTTTTTTCGTGACATATTGTACTTCATGTTAGTGGTAAAATTTCTTCGATAAGTCTTGTGTTTATTTATGAAAAAAATGGAAATATGACGAAAATTTTGAACATTTTGCAATTTTAAAACTTTAAATTTTTATGCCCTCAAATCAGAGAGATATGTCACACAAATTTCTTAATAAATAACATTTCCCACATGTCTACTTTACATCAGCACAATTTTGGAAGCAAAATTTTTTTTTGTTAGGAAGTTATAAGGGTTAAAAGTTGACCAGCGATTTCTCATTTTTACAACAAAATTTACAAAACCATTTTTTTAGGGACCACATCATATTTAAAGTCATTTTGAGGGGTGTACATGACAGAAAATACCCAAAAGTGGCACCATTCTAAACACTAGACCCCTCAAGATGCTCAAAACCACATTCAAGAAGTTTATTAACCCTTTAAGTGCTTCACAGGAACTAAAGCAATGTGGAAGGAAAAAATTAACATTTAACTTTTTTTTGCAAAAAATTTACTTCAGAACCAATTTTTTTTATTTTCACAAGTGTTAAAAGAGAAAATCAACCACAAAATTTGTTGAACAATTTCTCCTGAATACGCTGATACCCTATATGTGGGGGTAAACCACTTTTTCAGCACACGGCAGAGCTCGCAAGGGATGGAGCGCCGTTTGACTTTTTCAACGCAGAATTGGCTGGAATTGAGATCGGATGCCATGTTGCATTCGGAGAGCCCTTAATGTGCCTAAACAGTTGAAACCTCCAACAAGTGACCCCATTTTGGAAACTAGACCCATTAAGGAACTTATCTAGATGTGTGGTGAGCACTTTGAACCTTCAAGTGCTTCACAGAAGTTTATAACGTAGAGCCGTGAAAATAAAAAATCCATTTTTTTTCCACAAAAATGATCTTTTCGCCCCCAAATATTTATTTTTACAAGGGTAACAGGAGAAATCATACCCACACAGTTGTTATGCGATTTGTCCTGAGTACGCCGATACCCCATATGTGGGGGGGAACCACTGTTTTGGGTGCATGGTAGAGCTCGGAAGGGAAGGAGTGCCATTTTGGAATGCAGACTTTGATGGAATGGTCTGCGGGCATCATGTTGCGCTTGCAGAGCCCCTGATGGGCCTAAACAGTGGAGACCCCCCACAAGTGACCCCATTTTGGAAATTAGACCCCTAAGGAACTTATCTAGATGTGTGGTGAGCACTTTGAACCCCCAAGCGCTTCACAAGAGTTTATAAACGCAGAGCCGTAAAAATAAAAAGTCTTTTTTTATTTCCACAAAAGTGATTTTTTAGACCCCAATTTTTAGACCCCCAAAGTTGGCAAATAGTGGAAACCCCTCAACTCTTGCTCCAACCCTAACCCCAACACACCCCTAACCTTAATCCCAACCCTAACCCTAATCCCAACCCTAATCCCTAATCCTAATTCTAACCCTAATTCTAGTTCGCCCTAACCCTAATTCTAACCCTAGTCGTGACCCGAGCCCTAACCCTAGCCCAGCCCTAGCCCTAGCACAACCCTAACCCTAGCCTAACCCTAGCCCTAGCCCAACCCTAACCCTAGCCCAACCCTAACCCTACCCTAGCCCTAACCCTACCCTAACCCTACCCTAACGCTAGCCCAACCCTAATGGAAAACTTTATTTCATTATATTGGCCTATATAAGGGAGTGATAAACGGGGGGGTTATGTACTATTTTTTTTATTTTGATCACTATGATCGTTTATCATAGTGATCAAAATAATGAATGGAATCTGCCAGCCGGAGCCATTTTCAAGATGGCGGCGCCCATCGGAGGATGCCGGCGGGACGTGGGACCACCGGGAGGGGACGGAGGGCCACGGAGAGGTACCGGGGGGGGATCGGGGACCCTATTTCTCTCTCCTCTGATGTGCGATCACATCAGAGGAGAGAGAAATTAAATGTAAAATTGCGGCTTTTTTTTTTTTGCGGTCGCCGTTATAGGGTTAATAACGGCGATCGCAAAAGCGGGGGTCGGTAAAAACCGACCGATTCATGTTCTCTGGGGTCTCGGCTACCCCTGGCAGCCGAGACCCCGGAGAAAATCCGACACTGGGGGGCACTATTCACTTAAATCACAGCGCCGTGAATTAACGGCGCTGTGGTTTTAGTACCCTTAATTACCGCCGTTAAAAGGCGTATCGGCGGTCGTTAAGGGGTTAAAATACAGATATATGTTGCATAACATTGGTGAATGAAGTTGTGGTGCTTTTAGAGTCATATTTAATAAGTGACATAACTTCTGTCAGGGAGTGTATATTTAGAAATGGCAACATAAAAATAGATAAATGTATATAGCAAATTAAAAAGCATGACGTGTGTGTGTGTGTGTGTGTGTGTGTGTATATATATATACACACACCACACAAATGCAAAGCGATAAGCACTGCCCATGGCCACAGAGTGGAGTAAAGGAAAAAAAAACCTGCAGGAAGAGTTCGGGTGTGTCAATTTTTGGTCTTGCAAGCAGACACAGCAGTTGGTCCACAAAGCATTCCCTGTATGAGGGAACACAGGACCAAGTGGAGCCAAAAGGTCTGGCACCCCCTGAGTACACGGCAGTGCGGTTGCTCACGGCAAGCGGTCCTGAACTTTCTTTTGTGTTCCCGGCTGCGATCCGGAGGATACAGCGTTCTGTGCACTGTGTGAGTTTTTGGACATTAAACACGTTTTGAACTTGCTTGGGTCTCTGCCGCCTCATCACTGGACAGCGTGGACACCGCTGCTGCATTACATTACATTTTATATGTACTGTGTGTATATATATATATATATATATATATATATATATAAAATATTGTGACAGAATCACTGGTGCAGGGGAGATACATGTCACTGCGCATGATGGCGTCAGTGATGTAAAACCAGAATAGCTTCCTCCAGCACACTGCATGTTGGAATGGTGTGTATAAAGCTATATGATGGGCTGGTTTTAATGGACCTCCAAAGAGCAGGTGGGAGGAGGTCCAAACAAATGCAGTTTTTATTGCTTTCCACAGGTTGCACAGCACAAAGACAAACTCATAAACATAAATCCTGGCCTTGTCAAGGCGCTGACTAAACAGCACAGACCTTGACTAATACACAGCTGAGCTAGCCCCACCTCGGTCACACAAAGCAGCCATTGTCTATCGTATCCAGTGATACTTCTGTTCTCTGTACACAGCCTGTGCCAACTCTTCTTAGAGAAGACTGCCTTTTATGAATGCCTAGCCTGGTTATATGCAGGCCAGCCTGGTGCACTAATCAGAGTCTGCAGAGCTAGGATTTAACCCTCGCCTCCCTGACATTGCTACATACCCTCCCCCTCTGCTCAAAGCCAAAGCTGGGCACCATCCGCCAACCCACTGTTCCTTCTGGGGCCAGTTTACCATAACTGATTTTGTTAGGTGGTGTGGAAGGTTCTGTATTGCCTTCTCTGAGACTGCCTCTCTGTGGCCCCAGGAGTTCTACAGGGCTTTGAATTGACCCGAATATGAGGCTCATGTTTGATGACATGAGTGTGACCTGGTAACTCCAAGAACCTGTCCCTATTTCTCAGTACCAATTTCCGTCAGTATTGTCTTTGGAAAGTTGACACATTTCCTGCCACTTTGAAATCAGGAACATTGACTTCTAACTGAGCTAACAAGCAAAGGGTCTCTAGCTGGTCCATACCCTTGCACGGGTTTAATAGGTTGCCATAATATATGAGAAAGGTGTAACAGGAGTTGTGGAACCACTGTGCCGTGATCCTAGGACAGCCTGGAGGGACGTAACTAGGTGAACACCTGACTCTTCACTGGTGCCCCTGATTGTGGGGTGATGCTTGGCTCCAGATGGAGACTAGATGCTACTCCAGGACAGACTATGGACACATGGCAGTTGTCCCTCAAGGGACAGGTAACTGGAACGGCCCAAAAGGAGAGGACAGATGAAGCAGACAGGCACTAGCAGGAGCGGACTGGGTATGGCTGATACACAAGTTAGCACGGCAAACACTGATGGGTCCGGCTGATGTACAGACTGGTACGTCAAGTGCTGGCGGATCTGGCTGATAGACTGACTGGCACGGCACTTGCAGGCGGGTCTGGCTGATATATATAAACGGGCACGGCAGGTGCAGGCGTGTCCGTCTAATGTACAGACTGGCACAGCAGGTGCAGGCAGGTCCGGCTGATGTACAGACTGGCACGGCAGGTGAGTCCAGCTGATGTGCAAACTAGCACAGCAGGTGCATGCGGGTCCGTCTGATGTACAAACTAGCACGGCAGGTGCATGCGGGTCCGTCTGATGTACAGACTGGCACAGCAGGTGAGTCCAGCTGATGTACAGATTGGCAGGTGCAGGCGGGTCCATCTGATGTACAATCTCACAAAAATAACAAGCCTTGATATAATGCTATCAATGAAAAAATTGTGATATGGCTACTTTCTAAGCAGTAAAGCAAAAAAAAAGCTATATAAATTTGGTATAACCACAACCGTACTGATGCATAGTAATTACCATGTGTTTTTGCCACACAAAAACAATAGCAGAATTGCATTTTGTTTTCATTCTTTTGAACCATTTGATTTCCTTGGATTTTTTTTTCTAGTACATTATATGATTAAATGAACCTTGTCATTCTCTCATCTAGCAATAATTTAGCCCTCGTATGGTTTCTTGATGGGAAATAGAAAAGTTTTGACTCTCAGTAGAAAGGGAGAAAAAAGCGCAATTAAAAAAGGGATCCATCTTTTAATGGTGCTGCAGTTTCCCTAGTATGAGGCCAGGTCTCCACCGTGCTGGAAAAGTCTGTAAAGGGGGCACAGTCCAAAGTCTGGGCTACAGCCCCAATATTCTAGGAATTGGTGTATATTGAAGTCATAAAATCACTATGACTTCAATATCCAATATCTAATGATTGTGGTGTATAGATCGCTATATTAATCATATAACGTTACATTTTCCTCTTTGCTCACAGGATTTCATTGTGATCTTGTCCCTCTGTTTAAACCTGAATTCTCCCCGAGGAATCTGGTCCTTGTCGCTACGAAAGGAGTCAATCCCCCCCTGTCTGATGTCACGGAGCGGATCACATGCCATCACTGGAGGGTGGGATAGAAGATACAGAGAGCGTATCGCCCACTTATCAGGTTTTCAGGATTTTATTTATAGAAAAAAAAATGTTGATTTTAATTTTTTTTTTTACATTCTTGACCCCATACAAATTTTACGTCGATAGAAGCGTCGATATTTGGTGAGGAGCTTTCTTAGAGGTCCGAAGTTTTAATTCTTACTCTACATGGCACCTCTGGTGATGGGCAGGGTCTCCTTCATCCTGTGAATGACGGACGCTTAGTGATTAGATTACTGATCTCAGGCGGACCCCTGACCATCCTTCATTTTCAGGATCGGTGAAACTCCCAGAGGCCGGAGCAGACACATCTTGTCGTCACTTTACAAGATGGGAATTCCCAGACTGAGGTCGGTATCTGCATAAGGGACAGGGGCTCTCGTGTCACTCTGGGGGTCCGAAATAAATGAAGGTGACTTTTTCTAACATAAAAGTACCTTTTGCTAACCTGTGTCGAATTGATGTACATCTGTTGAATGACGAGCTGTAGGTACAGAGGCTGCTGCTCCGACCTCTCCTTGATTGAGACCCTATTGTTTATGCCTGCTACTGTTGACTGTAGAAAAGCTAGGATGGCCTCTGGTACAGGAAGTATTGAGCCCAAGCATCTGAGAGTGGATCCCACTAATTTGCACTTTGGAGGAGTTTGGGATCCATTTGGCAGGATGACATTAGCCCTCGAAATCGAATAGCTAGATAATATGGACATGCTCCATTTAAACATATTTTTGTGGACATCTCATTATTCTTTTGTTTTTCACAGTGCAGATTTTGTGTGTCAACATCTTTATATAAACGGATAAATTCAGAATGCTGGGTTTATTGCTTTATTACATGGCATCAGGCAGCGTAGAAAGGAGCAGATATTTCCATCAAAGGAGCTGCCGTCTGTTCCAGGCATCACTGTTGAGAAATCATGCAAGTAGAAGGAGGGAGAAAGAAAAGAAGTCGTTAGTTGTTATTTACTGCAGATCTGCAGCCATTTATTACACCATTTGTAAAACACACGACATTTTAAGACACAAAGGCACTCTTAAGGCTAAACTTTGCTTAAAGGGGTTTCCATAAAGAACGTTTATCAATGGCCAAGAAACTGAAGCCTCAAGTGGGACGACCACTGCTGTAGACGGAGTATGGAACGGTGGTCACACATGACTAGTACCGCTCCACTGAGATCTCCTCTTAGCAACCCAACCACCGCTGATCATATATTTATCAGCTATCCTGTATATAGGTGTTATTTAGATGTTATTTTACAAGACAACTAATGTTTTAAGTGACATGCTTTTAAATTTCCATTGCTTAGTGTTTGGTTTGGTGTGATTGTCTTTAGCTCTGTGCTTTTCCCTGCAGCTTCCTTCCTTTTTCCATCTACTTTCTGCTTTGGTTAGCATGTCAGGTTTATAGTGTGGTAATCACTACCCAGCATGCATTGCTATGTTTGTGGTCTCTTTAGGATGATATTACATGTCTATGGTCGAAAGAGAGAAGGAGACAGGCCTCTACTGCTGCAGGTTCTGGTGATTTTATTGACTTGTTTGGAAAGCTGTATCCACATGCAGCAAAAAAAATTCAGGAGAGAAAAACGGATTTTTCAATGTGGAAGTATTTGCAGAGGTGAGATCTGCTTTGTGTCTGCTGCAAAACCACATATATAACATATAAAAGATGCCTTTTTTGGGTGTGGAATCACATCCAATCTACAGCAGAAAACTTTTGCTACATGATCATATTGATAGGTGCACTTCATGACATTTCTTCCTCCTGAATCTTCCCCCATCACCTACGAGCGATATTGAAATTTGGAAGGAACCGCAGTAACTCAACCAACATGTAACATTACAGAGCGGGGAGTAGAAATCAGAAAAGTCATCAACGCTCTGCTGACTCCATAACTGCAGAGTCCAGACCTCCCCTGTTAAAACATCAGCACAAACACTGCGCCCTTGCCGGGAGCTTCATGGCCGAGCAACTGCATGCAGCCGTACATCACCAATCAGAATGCCGAGCATCGGCTGGAGAGGTGTAAATCCGCCACCAAGGAAACGTGTTCTGTGCAGTGACAGATCTCACTTCTTTTATGGAGGAGTCTGGGTTTGGTGATGCCAGGAAAATGTTTCCTGCCTGACTGCATTGTGTCCACTGTATAGTTTGGTGGAGGAAGACAATTTCTATGGGCTTGTTATCAAGACTCGGCCTCTTAGTTCCAGTGAAGGGAAATCTTAATTCTTCAGCACAACACATTGTGAATAATTGTAGCTTCCAATTTTGTGAGAACAGTTTTTGGAAGGCCCTTTTGTGTTCCCCAAGGTCCATAAAGATGCATTTGGAGGAAGAACGTGACCGGCTGCACAGAGCCCAGACCGCAATTTCATCCAACTACTAGAATGGAGATTGTGAGCCCGATGTCTCCCCAACATCAGGTTCTGACATCACTAAAGCTTTTCTGGATGAAAGTGCATACATTTCCACAGACCTCCAAAATTTTGTAGAAATCCTTCAAATGAGAGCGGACTTCATATTAATGTCTATGGATGCAGAATATTAGGTCAGGAAACCTCCTGTGGAGGAAAAACATGCTTTTGTCCATATGGTGGGTGCTGCAAAATCTGCATTTGCCTCAGGTGGTTGTGCTGCATGCATAATACAATTGAGGTTTGATACTGCTGCTGAACTTGTCATTATGATTGTAGGTTAAAACTCTTCTTTTTTTATACCAAGCTCAGATGTTTGGAAGGGCCCAGTTCGGGTCAAAATACAGTTTCATAGATGCAAAAATTTATGGATTTTAAACTGTTATTCTCTGACGCTCATTGACAGAAAATATCCTTTTCTGACTTCCAAAAAGTCTCTTTTTGATCACCATTTAGATTCTAGCAACGTCAATTAAAAATGTGAACTCAGTAATATCGCCTATGCTGAGACAAGATCACTCCAATTTGCAAGCACCTGTGCTCCAGTGATGTCGCCTTCTTGGTTCATGTGACATGCAGTATTGTCATGGAGTCTGGTCACCATTCTCGTCAATGTTCGTAATGTAGAAGATAATGTCTGTATGTAGCTGGAACATGGTGTGTAGCACTGCAGTGACCAAGAGCTTTAGTCCGACACATGACAAAGTCACCTTGTCTCTGCTAAATTCATAGATGGACTTATAACTAAGATGTTTGGCAGCAATATACTGTATCTCAGGGAGAAAAAACAATCAGCAGTCTGAAATATGGTAGGACATGCTGACTTTTCAGATGTGGTTTTTTTTTTGGGGGGGAGGGGGGTTTCACTACTTTCACCTGTTTTTTTTAAGAAAACATCTTTTAGAAAAAAAAGTGCATGTCACTTTGAAGCAGCTCCTGAAGGTCTTCAAATTAGGTCCTATTAGATCAAAAGGCCTCAACGAACGCTTCAGGGAATAACATCACAAAGCGGTGTAGTTGATGAAACATTAAGAATGTTAAAAAAAAAAAACCTAATCTGTACACAGTGTAAGGCCACTTTCAAATGTCAGCTTAAAAAAACATATATGGCACAAATAGTCTCCAAATCATCATAATATAGCTAATTATAGTGTATAAAGTTGCATTCCATATGTATGTTACATTGCAAAGATAGCAACTCTATCATATATAGAGAAAAAAAGGAGGACCTGAGTCTAAGCTAAATGTAAAAAGATATAAACTTTATTCAAGAATATTTAAAAAGACATAAAAATGTGCAAACAGAGATAAAGTTTTGAGCAGACAGATATCAGGATAAGTACAGGTCAGTGACTGGTTAACTCAAGCCTGACACTTCACTCACACTCATGGGGTGTAAAGGTAAAAAATACTCCCTAACTGTAAATATACGCTGCATGATGCTTAGATGGCCTCACTGTATCCTCCAATAAATAACTTTTGGGAAGACCGTAAAATGCAGCATGTACATACATTGTTTTCTAAAAAAAGAGGAGGTAATTGCTAAATATAGCTAGAGAAACAAGTACATTCTGATAAATAGCCCTACTCAGTGGTTGGGGCATATCACAAAAAGGTCTACCATGCCAAGTATAGCCTAATGCAACAGAGGAGTATATAAAGAAAACAGAAGGGAGAATGTAACATCGTAATCATTACGCCCCCTGAGGAAGGTAAACTGTACCGAAACGTACGTCGGGGATCTAGTCTCCTGAGCACACACCGCACACGTGACGGGTAATGATTAGGTCATCCGAGTGCTGCTGTTTATGGGAGAGCCTTCCCAGAGATAACTGTCGTTCAGTATGTGTATGGTGGTCTTTAGTATCAAAGAAGTAGAGGTAGAATCACTGCTTGGAGCATATCAGTATCACAATTAATTTATGACAAGCTATCCTTTCCATATGGACCAATGTAACCACAGAACAATTTCAAAGACTCCTGGAAATCTATGCCAGGAAGAATTGCTGCAGTACTACTAGATGCTGTGACTATAGACTGAAGTTAAGCTGAGTTCTCTAAAAACATCCTCCTTTCTCGACTCATACAGTTAGGTCCATATATATTTGGACAGAGACAACATTTTTCTAATTTTGGTTCTAGACATTACCACAATGAACAGGGTGGCACATGTTAAGGAGCTGAAACTCCTAAACCCTTCATCCAATTTTAATGTGGATACCCTCAAATGAAAGCTGAAAGTCTGAACTTCAACTGCATCTGAATTGTTTTGTGTAAAATTCATTGTGGTAATGTCTAGAACCAAAATTAGAAAAATGTTGTCTCTGTCCAAATATATATGGACCTAACTGTATGTAGAAATCTTAAAGCGAAGGCTTAAGAGACCGCTGACAAAGATGTTGAACATCTTACCGAAAGACATTAAATTAACACACGATAAAGTGATTTTCTTTCACCAAGTCGTTCACAGCTTCTTTATGAGGGTTCTGTGAAAAGTCTGTGGAACGGATACAACAATCATTCTGTCATCTTTCCGCAAACAACATGATTCTAAGGCATGTTAATATACACAGTGACGTGATCTGAAATGCCGCAGCGCCTTCAAAATGCCTAAGTACCATTTCATTTTTGAAAAACCCTATTCGACCTGAAACAGTTTGCTTTAGGAAAAAACAACTATGCTTTCTTACTCCATCCTGGGGCCAGCACTCCAGGTGTCTTACTGTCGGCTGTGCTGATATCACGTCTGCAGCACTGAGATCAGTGACTCTGAGCGACTCGTGCATAAAACTTAGATTGAGCCACTGAGCTCATGAAATGGTTAAAGCACTGTCCATGTGACATCATCACTGCAGACAATAACATGCACTGGGAGTAGTTGTGGAGGCTCAATGCTGGACTTGGGTAGGGTGACCATACCTTAATTTGTTTATCATAAAACAAACTGCATTGGGAGACTGTTTTTTCTTGTGTGTCAAGCTGCATAAAGCCATAACAGTTCAGGTCAGGTAAGTCATTGAACAACAGCAGGTGCAACGGATTCCAGAAAGTGAAAAAAAAGTTCCTGCCAGAGTGCTGGCAGAATGCTGAAGAAGAGGAACTACCCTGGATGGTAATTTACAGATCATGATAATCTGAACAGTGTTTGGATGTATTATAAGGGTATATGTATCACATTTGTGTGAGTTTTCTACAGGGTTTTATATGAAAGGATGGGTATACTTTAAATAGATTCACTCACACAGATTATGCATTTTGCAAATTGCAGTTTCAGAAATGTCTGCTTTTCTGTAATATTTTTCCCCCACCCTCTGTGTTTTTCTCTATTGGTAATAGCACAAACCACCAATGGCTGGATATTTTTCGCGTGGCTGACTTCTTGGGAACATAGGTAGAGCTCTTAGTATGACGATGGATAGACATAAATGGGACATAACAATATGAAGACTTCCCATTCCTTTATCTGCCTTGGCCAAAATAAGACTACACGGAAGTAAACTACTTTTCTCATGACGTGTTGTTTTTACCTGGAATTGTGGAAGTACTGTGAGTGTTGTCTGAATTTTGCGATGAGGAGTGATAAAAAGGTGTGCACAGTGTATGCGCGCGTGGGTCTATTCACACAGCTGCGGATGTCTTTTTACTTTTTTCTGACAGGTAGTTGGTTTATTTATTCAAAAAGATGCAGGGTTACATAGAAAATAGAGAAATATTTTAACATAACTTGAATGAATCTTCACCATTTCACTTACTTTGCCATCTGGTGGTGTTCGTGTCCAGATCTGTGTAAATATTCTCAGTTTCATCATCTGGCTCTACAGATTCAGCTATTGGGATATAAGAAAATATATTTAAAAAAAATACAGGCTTTTTTATGGCTGAAAAAACCTGCAACGGTCCCGTAGCCCCTTTTGGACCCTATCCGATTCACAAGGGAAGTCTAGCTCTCATGTATGAAAAATTTTGGTTTGGCTTCTCCAAACTCACCTATGATTTCTTTTATACTCCAACATCTGCTTCCAAGCAGTCTAGAACATGTAATGGGCCATCCTTGGTCTCTGCGGGCCTGTTTAGATTTGCGGAAGTGGTAGACAGGGACACGCTTGGGCTTCTTTCATTTGATGAGGTCAAATCTAGATTCCCCATTTCTAACAAAGAATTCTACCAGTACTTACAAATTAAACACTTTGTCATTCCCTTTTTGGCTCTTCAGGAATCTCCCTGCCAACGGACTTTTAAAGGCTTTTAGGGGAAGGTCATCAACCAAAGTCTTAATTTCTGATATTTATAAAATTCTCTGTTCCCCTCGAGATAGTTGTCAACCAAAACATACCTATATGAGCAGGTGGGAAACTATCCTGGGAAAAGAATTCTCGCCCCAAAATTGGCATATCATATGGGAAAAGGCGGCTAAGTCATCTATTTGCACCCTTTTCATACATAGAACCAGTATAAGATGTTAATGTTCTGGTACCACACACCTGATCTCCTACACAGACTAAATCTCGCAATACCAGATGTGTGTTGGCGTTGCGGCCTGGAAATGGGTACGCTGCACCATATTTTCTGGACATGCCCAAGGATTCAGAGTTACTTGCAGGAGGTGGGTACGTTGATATCTAAGGTGCTTTATGCTGAGGTAGGTTTAGACCCAGCTATATACCTGCTAAATCTTACCCCTAAAGGGATGGGGAAAAGGTCAGCTAAACTGCTCTTACACATTCTTACCACGCCTGGATGTCTGATCGCCCTTAACTAGAAGCAGATTGCTCCACCGCCCTTCCCCATCTCCTACATAAAAGTAATGATATTCGCAGGATGGAATATATGACTGCGATCCTAAATGCAACGGTGAAAAAATTTAACTCGGTGTGGGCTCCATGGGACTACTACTGGGCACAGAGACCGTAATAGATTAATATCTGAACCTTGACTCTTCCCTCCCCTAGTCTTTGCTCTCTCCCTTCCCTTTCCTTCCCCTTGGTGTATGTCTTGTCTTTCTGTATGTTCGTACTAGAGATACATGCTTGGTAAATGGTTATAGGTGTGACGACTCCTGGAGTGGACCCTCTGTGTCGTGATTCCAACGCACCCAGGGCGAGCTGACCTAGTGAGGACCACCCTCTATACAGGGAGTGTCAGGGGCAGACCCTGGGGGGTAAAGTACCACGACTGCTGCTGGAACCATGTGGCCGTCTCACAGAAGACGCGAGAGAGTTTGTCTAGCAAGGTTCAGGAGAGAACACGCCGGATACAAGTGTGCGCAAAGCGTGGACACGCTGGGTATAGGATCATGCAGGGCGAGTACACGTAGACACGTAGGGTTCAGGGCGTGTATATGGGAGCACGCAGGGTGCTGGAGAGTGCTGGGCGTCTATGCGGGGGCATGCTGGGTACAGGAGTGCGTATAGCATGCACTGAGAAGCATGCCCGGGTATGAGGCAAAGTAAGGTGCGTGCTGGGAAGCACGCCTGAGTACAAGATAAAGCAGAGCGTGTGCTAAGAAGAATGACAGAGCACAAGGCAGAAGCAGAGTGTGTGCTAAGAAGCACGGCAGAGCACAAGGCAGGGGACCTGAGTACCGAGGGCGGCCAAGCAGGGACCTAGCAGGCCTAGCAAGGAAGCACAACAATAATCAGGCGCCTCCCTTAGGAAGAGGCAGCCTGATATAGGGCATGAGCGCTGGGACTTCCAGGTCAGGTCCTCCAGGACCATAGAGATTGCGCGGCTGCAGTCAGGACAAAGAGGTGAGCCCATACGCCCTTGACAAAGGGGACAATCCAGCAGCTGTCAACTGTACACTATAGCTGACAACTTGCTGTATCACAAACAGCCAGTGTTGGCAATGTCCATATCTCTTTAACCCCTTAGTTGCTGCTGTCAAAAGTGACTACATCAAATAAATGGTTAAAAGATTGTGGGGGCTTCCGCTTTAATCTAATTGACACCCCGAGATGATGATTGTGTGGTCCTGATGTTTGCCATAGCAGTTCATGGCCAAATAGCGGCCTTAGAGTCTCCCGGTTATAGCGGTCAGTTCAGAAGTTAGCGACATTTAGGTGGTAAAAAAACACTTTTTCATTCCTGTAAGGCTATGTGCACACGCTGCGGATCTGTATCTGCGGAACCGCAGGTAAAATGACCTGCAGTTTCACCTGATTGGCCTACGGTTTTCCCTGCGGTTTATCATCTCTACAATGGAGGAGATGGTAAACCGCAGCAGAAGAGAAGTGACATGTCATTTCTTTCTGCGGATCCAATACCGCAGCTTTTCCGGAGTTAAAAATCCGCAGCATGTGCACAGTGGATTGTAAATCACATAGGATAACATGCTACTGTACACTGTCTGCAGAACTGCTGCAGATCCGCAGTGGCCAAAACCGCAGCGTGTGCACTAGCCTTACACCACTTTGCATTAATTCCTGAAAATCACCTGAAGGGTTAATGAACTATCTAACAGAAGTTTTCAATATGTCGGGGGCACTGTTTTTAAAATGGTATCACGTTTGAGGTTTTCCAATATATAGGACCCCCAAAGTCACTCCAAACCTGGATAGGTCCCTCAAAAAAATAAATTTGGAAAATTTCCTTGAAAAAAATGAAAACTTACTGCTATATTTTTAAACCTCCTAAAAGACTAACAAAATAAATTAGCGTTTTAAAAATGGTGCTGATGTAAGGCAGACATGTGGGAAATGTTATTTATTAATGTTTGTGTGTGGTGTGACTATGTGGATTAAACGGATAATCATTCAAAGTTTGAATATTGCATTTTTTTTTTACATTTTTGTCAAGTTTCAGATATTTTTTAAAAATAAACACAAAACATATCAATCTAAATTTACCATTATCATAAATTATAATGTGCCGTGATAAAACATTCTCAAAATCAATTTGTTGAAGCGTTCCAGAGTTATCACCACATAAAGCGACACTGGTCAGAATTTAAAAAATTGGCCCTGTCACTAATGCAATGCTTCGGCAACTAAAAAAAGTAATTCTGGCGTTTTTACTTTTTTTGTCGTTGCGCCGCTTAGCGATCAGGTTAATTCTTTTTATAGCTTGATAGATCGAGCGATTCTGAACGCGGCGATACTAAAAATATGTATGTTTGATTTTTGTTTTTTATTTTGAATGGGATGAGAAGGTGGTGATTTGGACTTTTATATATTTTTTTTAAATATTTTTAAAAACTTTTTTTTTTACTTTTGGCATGCTTCAATGGTCTCCATGGGAGACTAGAAGCTGTCATAATTCAATTGGCTCTGCTACATACAGGCAATGATCAGATCGCCTGTATGTAGCAGAAATCGCAATCTGGCTATGACAACCATAGAGGTCTGCTGGAGACCTCTGGTTGTCATGTCAACCCATCGATGACCCGCGATCACGTGACGGGGTCACCGATGGGTGGGATTTCCGTCACTCTTGCTCTTGACAGCGGCATTTAACTAACAGCCGAGGGTAGATCGTGATTCCACCCGCGGCTGTTGCGGGCACGTCAGCTATATATATCAGCTGTCATGTGCCCGGAAATGTGTGGGCTCTGGCACAGGGAGTCCGACTATTACGCCCAATGTCGGAAAGGGGTTAACAGTCAGAGGCCAAAACATCTCTCCTTCTGATGGTTAAGCCATGATAACGAATTATAGAATATGGCAGATCCTTTATCCATTGATATCTGCAGTTTAGGTAGAGTCGAGCCATCTTCTTTTTACGCATTAGGTATTGGATTGCTCCTGATGTAATTGGGTTTAGTCTTTATCTTTCGGCACTTAAATGTTAATGCAATAGCTCTACATCTGCAGTTTTATATATCACTAAGAGTTTATGAATATAGTACTTTTCTTCCCTTTTCAGGATTTTTATGTATCAGTTACCTTTTGATGACTGGTGGTTATTAACAGGCAAAGGAAACTGCTTTGTTCTGTACAGGAAAATCAGGGCTGTGACGATGAGGAATAGGATTAAAACCAATGAAGTCACCGCAACTGCTGTGATAACGTGACTTGTTCCTTTAACAAAACAGAAAAAGAACTAAATGACCACTATTTCCATCACTTTTATTACAACTACCCTGAAATTATTACAGTGGCTTGCAAAAGTCTTCACCCCCTTGACATTTTTACATTTTTGGTGTTTTCCTAACTAACAATCCATTTAGGGTTTGCATTAATTCATGTGAAGAACATGCCTACAACTGTGAACATTTTTTTTTCTTGTGAAACAAGCAACAAATAGGACAAAATAACTGAAAGCTTCGGTGTGCATAACTATTCGCCCCCTTAAAGTCAGTACTTTGTAGAGCCTTTTTTTGCTCCGATTACTGCTGCAAGTTGCTTTGGATAAGAATCTGTGAGCTTCCCACTGGGGTTTTTGCCCATTCCTTAAGTTAAAACTGCTTTAGCTCCTTAAAAATTAGGTCCCCTTCACATTTCTTCTGTAGGGCAATTGTTACCACCCACCTTTCGTGTCTACCTTTTTCCTCATAGATTGTAAGCTTGCGAGCAGGGCCCTCATTCCTCTTGGTATCTGTTATGATCTATGTGATTATTGTTATCTATTGTCTGTACAAGTTCCCTGTATAATGTAAAGTGCTGCGGAATATGTTGGCGCTATAGAAATAAAATGTATTATTATTATTGTCTGTTTTTTATGTCCGTATGCCATCTGTTTTTTAAGGACTGCAAATACAGGCACTCACACACCCATTATATTCAATGGTGGTGCACACATGTCAGGTTTTTCACACGGACCGTGTGTCCATGTGAAAAACCTGCAGACATCAGTTTTTAACGCGCACAACAGACAAAATGTGTGCCACACACTGATAACACACGGATGACTTCATGAAAAATGAGGGACGAGTGAGGCTAAGTGCCAGATTTGGCACATCTTATTGATGTGTCATTTCTGGGGTCACTGAGGGCTAGTGTTATTAGCCTTGGAGGGGGCCAATATCCATGGCTCCTTTCCTTGCTATTAATATAAACCCACAGCTGTCTGTATAGCCTTTGCTGGTAAGAATTTATAGGGGGACATAAAGCCAGAGTATTTTCCTCCAGCACACTAAAATGTTGAGAGGCTTAAGTTAAAGTTGCATACTTTGGCTGGTTGTATGTGGACATCCATAGAGTGGGAGGGAGAGTGTCCACCTTATCTCCACCTGCAGAGGTGACATCACCGTGACCTGACAGGACCTGTGTGATGTCACAGTCATGTGATCAGTCACATGATAGAGGAGTCACATGGTCTGGGGCTTAAGTAGCTGGCTTTCAAAGGTCACAATGTCCAGTGTACCTTGAGAGGAAGCACTCCAGGAAAGTGCTTGTGCCCGTGTTGTAGGCTAAAACTTAAACTGTGTGTGTGTTCTCCAAGCAATGAGCGAGAAGAACCCCGCTCTCAGAAGGACTGTGTTTTTCTTTCACCATTTTGTTTTCGTGTTTTTGCCCAGAGGGCTGTATTTGCTTTTCTACACCTTAGTTTATGCAGCCTATATTACACCAAAGGAAGTTCTTAAAGCCACAGTGTACCTGTATCTACCTCTGTGTGCAGCCGAGTGAGCCGATCTACCACACTGTATCTTTGAACATCTTTAATACCTAATACTCTTTAATTTGTATTCTGCATTTCATTCCATACGTGTCACTCAGACAGCACACGGATACATGAATACGGACAGCACAAGGATGTGACGCACAGACAGCAAATGGATGTCACATACGGATGGACCATGGATCTCTTCAGTACTGTTTTTTCAGTCTGAAATCACTGACAAAATGAAACAGGTTTTGCTCAAGAATATCCTTGTATTTTGCATCATTCATCTTCCCCTCGACTTGTACCCTTTTCCCTGTCCTTGCTGCCGTAAAACATCCCTACAGCATGATGCTACCACCACCATGTTTCATTCATTGTGGGGATGGTGTCATTGGGGTGATGAGCTGCGTTGGTGTGGCGCCAGACAGTGTTTATCAGTCAAAAGTTAAATTTTTCAGCACCTTCCTCCATATATTTCAGGAGTCTCCCACATGACTTTTGGCAAACTCAAAATTAGCCTTACAATTTTTGTGTTTAAGTTAAGGCATTTTTCTGACCACTCTTCCATGAAGGCCACCTTTATGGAGTGTACGGCTTATTGTGGTAGTATGGACAAATACTCCAGTCTCTGCTTGGGAACTCTACAGCTCCTTCAAGGCTACCTTTGGTCTCTGTGGTGCCTCTCTGATTAATGCCCTCCTTGCTCAGGCTGAGGTTTGTTGTACCATGTTTTATCCATTTGATGGTGCTCTGGGGGATCATTGGAGATTGTGATATTTTTTTTAGCCCAATCCTGACTTATACTTCTCATCAACTTTGTCCCTGACTTGTTGGGAGATTTCCTTGGTCTTCATGATGTTGATTGGAGATCCCCTTGGCCTTCATGGTGTTGTTTGGAGATCTCCTTGCTCTTCATGGTGGTGTTTGGAGTTCTCCTTGGTTTTCATGGTGTTGGTTGGTTGGTTAGTGGTGCCTCTTGTTAATGGTGTTGCAGCCTCTGTGGCCTTTCAGAAAAGGTGAAGTGTATACAGTGGTATGGAAAGTATTCAGACCCCTTTAAATTTTTCACTCTTTGTTTCATTGCAGCCATTTGGTAAATTCAAAAAATTCATTTTTTTCTTATTAATGTACACTCTGCATCCCATCTTGACTGGAAAAAAAACAGAAATGTAGAAATTTTTGCAAATTTATTAGAAATCAAGAACTGAAATATCACACGGTCATAAGTATTCAGACCCTTTTCTCAGACACTCATATTTAAGACACATGGTGTCCATTTCCTTGTGATCCTCCTTGAGATGGTTCTACTCCATTGCAGTCCAGCTGTGTTTAATTAAACTGATAGTACTTGATTTGGAAAGGCACATGGATCGCCCGCCAGGGCAGTGGGGTTACTCGGTACCGGGCCGGTGTCTCAGAGGGATGTGTCACGGTGGCGGTGACGTGGTCCGTGGCCGTGGGCGTCCATGCAAAAGGGGTGAAAGGTGGCTGAATAAAGTTTATAGGTGGATGATACATGACGCCACCTGTGGTGCTTGGCAATGAAGGGGTTAAGCCAACGCTGCAGGCAGATCCTCTGGGACAGATGATATAAGGCAGCAAGATGTAAGAGCTCCCCACAGGTAGAGCTGTAGTCTCAGGACAGTAGTAATAGGTGTTGAGGAAGAGGGTGCAGTGCTGAAGGGGTTGCAGGAAGAAGGCAATGACACAACAGGGTGCAGTTTTCTTTACCTTTACTCTGCTTTGTAAGTGCAGTTCAGGACCCAGATTACAGATGGAACAGGAGTTGATCAGCCTGGGAGCAACTTAGGAATCTCTCTATGCAGATGAGTTGTGTAGTCTCCTTTCTAGCGCTTATCTGAGGCACTTGCAGTACTGAATTACACTGAAATTCCCCTTGCTTGCTCTCTTTAGAACTCCCCTCGTATGGCAGACAGCCGTAGCCTCCTTTTTCTGGCTCACACAAGTTGCTGCTGTGCCTCCGAGTCTTAGTTGGGAACAGAGCATTTACAGCCTCTTGTTCCTCCGGTTTCTGCTGCAGAACCATCAGCATCCATACAACCTCGGATACTGGACTCTGGACCATGCGCTACAGCTAGAAGTGAGCCTGAATTCTGCTCAATCCTCCAGCTCCTCTCTCCACGTCTGCACTCTTTTCCCTCTCCATAGAACTCAACTAACTTCCCTTTCCTGGCCCCAGAGAGCAGCTCCTCCCCCAGTTTGGTTCAGAGCTCCCTCTGCTGGTCTGGAGTGGGAACTGTGCTGTGTGCTGTATTTGTCTGATAGAGAGACCCTTCATTGCTTCCAAGCATGACATCACACTCCCTAGGAGGAGGGTAATGCCACTGTGGCGACCATAAGGGTCGCCCTCCCAGGGCTGTGGGGTACTCAGTACTGGGCCGGTGTCAGGGAGAATGTGTCACAGCAGCGGTGACCCGGTCCGTGGCCCTGAGCGCCCAAGTCAATGGCGGAATGTATATGTAGTTAATGTCGAATAGAATAGTTCGTGACGCCACCTGTGGTGCTCGGCAAGGGAGGTGTTAAGCCGACGCTGCAGACAGATCCTCTGGGACAGATGGTAGGATGCAGCAGTGATGGTATAGCCCTCCACAGGCAGGGCTGGTGTCCCAGGGCAGTGTAGTTGTAAGGGTTGTGGAAAGGCACCCAGATGTAGCGGTGCTGAGTGGGTTGGCGCAAGAATGAATGGAGGACACCGGAGCTTGCAGTTCCAAAGCTTTACTCACAGTCTGCGGTACACAAGGGTGCCTGCCTCCGGGCCCTGTCCTCCAGGTCAGAGACTCAGCCAACCTCCAGGCCAGATGGAAAGCTCCTCTCCAAAACTTCGCCAACATGTACCTTTCCTGAACGACTCCTCTATTGCGCCTTAAGGTATGAAGATCTCCAGTACCGTAGTACTCTGGAGTTCCTCCTGTCAGATGTTCCTAAGAATTCTACTCGTATGGCAGACAGCTGTTGCCTCTCTCGGGGACTCCCTCCTCCGGAGTCCTGGCTCTCTAATCAGTTGCTGTTGTGCCCCGAGTCTTAGTTGGGAGTAGTGCATTTACAGCCAACTACTCCACCAATGTCTGCTGCAGAACCATAAGTGTCCATACAACCTCGGGGACCGGGCCCCGGCCTTTCGCTGAGAACCTATAGGCAGGGTTCCTCTTCCAACCCACATCTCTCTGTTTTCCTACTCCTTCGTTCCGTACTGATCCTTCTCCCTCTTATGGAAGCTTAGGTTGCAGTTCTACGTTTTTCTCCTGTTCCTTTCCCGTACCAGCTCGCTCAGATCACTGTGGCAGCTGCAGCACTCCTTCTTCTCAGACCCGTCCTCAGACTCTCCTGACTGTCCTACTGACTGAACCCCTAATTCTACACTTTCCCACTCTTTTATATATCTAAACTCCACCCACCTCCCAGCACATCCAGTGTTCCATGCAGGGAACCACCAGAGGTGCTCTGCTACTCTCTAAGCACTGAGCCGCAATGTGGTTGTGCAGAACTACCCTGTTGTGTGGGGTGCGAGTGTTGGAGTGTGGAAAGGAGTTCCCACCTTACCTGGATGGTGGGGCACTACACCTTAGGAGAAGGTGCAGTACCTCTGTGGCGACTGAGTCTCAGGGGCGCCACACATACTCCTGGGGGTGCCACACACACACTTGTCTATATAAGACCTCAGTTCAAAGTGCATGTCAGACCAACTAAGAATCTTGAGGTCAAAGGAACTGGCCAAGGAGCTCAGAGACAGAATTGTGGCAAGGCACAGATCTGCCAAGGTTGCAAAAGAATTTCTGTAGTACTCAAGGTTCCGAAGAGCACAGTGGCCTCCATAATCCTTAAATGGAAGACGTTTGGGACAACCAGAAGTCTTCTTAGACCTGGCCGTCCAGCCAAACTGAGCAATCGTGGGAGAGGAACCTTTGTGAGAGAGGCAAAGAGGAACCCCAAGATCACTGTGGCTGAGCTCCACAGTTGCAGTAGGGAGATGGGAGAAAGTTCCACAAAGTCAACTATCACTGCAGCCCTCCACTAGTCGGGCTTTTATGGCAAAGTGTCCCAACAGAATCCTCTCCTCAGTGCAAGACATATGAAAGCCCGCATAGAGTTTGCTAAAAAAAAAACACATGAAGGACTCCCAAACTATGAGAAATAAGATTTTCTGGTCTGATAAGATGAAGATAGACCTTTTTGGTGATAATTCTAAGCGGTGTGTGTGGAGAAAACCAGGCACTGCTCATCACCTGCCCAATACTATCCCAACAGTGAAATGTGGTGGAAGCATCATGCTATGGGGGTGTTTTTCAGCTGCAGGGACACGACGACTGGTTGCCATTGAAGGAAACATGAATGCAGCCAAGTACAGACATATCCTGAATAAAAACCTCTTCCAGAGTGCTCTGGATCTCAGACTTGGCTGAAGTTTCACCTTCCAACAAGACAATGATCCTAAGAATACAGCTAAAATAAAGGAGTGGCTTAAGAACAACTCTGTGACCATTCTTGACTGACCCAGCCAGAGCCCTGACCTAAACCCAATTGAGCATCTCTGGAGAGATCTGAAAATTGCTGTCCACCAACGGAACTGGAGAGGATCTACAAGGAAGAATGGCAGAGGATCCCCAAATCCAGGTGTGAAAAACTTGTTGCATCATTCCCAAGAAGATTCATGGCCGTAGTAGCTCAAAAACGTGCTTCTACTCAATACTGAGCAAAGGGTCTGAATACTAGTTTTTGCTTAATAAATTTGCAGAAATTTCTACATTTCTGTTTTTTTTCAGTGAAGATGGGGTGCAGAGTGTACATTAATGAGAAAAAAAATAACTTTTTTGAATTTACCAAATGGCTCCAATGAAACAAAGCTTGAAAAATTTAAAGAGGTCTCAATACTTTCCGTACCCACTGTATACTGACAGACATGTGACACTTAGATTGCACACAGGGGGATGTTCTGTCACTAAACATGGGATTTATGAAGGGAATTGCTTGCACCAGAAATTCTTAGGGGCTCCATAGCAAAAGGGGTGAATACATATGCACATACCAATTTTTAGTTATTTGATCCCATAAATTTCAATTGTGCCTATATTTTCTCACTTCACCAACTTTTTAGTGCTGATGCATCACACATCGGATTAAAAAAATATTTAGACACAAATTGTAATGTAAGAAAATAGGTAGAAATCTAAAGGGGTGAATACTTTTGCAACCACTGTATTTATTTAACTATACAAACAGGAGAAAGCAAACCTAGGTAAGAAATATACCTATGCAAAACTCCTGGTTCAAAAATAGGATCAGTAAATCTTAGCTCCCTCCGGAAGTAGAATGAGCTACTAATGTATCAGGTACAGCGCTGCATGGTATTGTTCCACATGTACTCTTCCATGTTTGAAGTAGCACCTATTTTCTAGTTCAGTATCGGCAATGTATCTCAAGTTGACTCTGCCAATAGTTTTGGTGCCACTTAAAGGGGGCACTCATCTGATAACTAATTTCAGATCTTAAATATGAATGCCGTTGAGCAGAATCATATTTAGGTGTCTGATCTTTATAGTAACTTCCTCACCTTGTAACTTTCTATTCTGACATATTGAGGCTCTGTGCCCACGATGCGATTTTTAAGCGTTTTTGCCGCGATTTTCAGCGCGAAAACGTTTAAAAATCGTGTACAGAACGCCCCCCATGCATTCCTATGGCATTCCGCACATGCTGTGCTAATGCTGCGCTTTTTTCCGCGGGGGGAATCGCATGGCGGAAAAAAATCGCAGCATGGTCATTCTTTTGTGCGGAATCGCAAAGAATTGCCGCGATTCCGCACCCATAGGAATGCATGAGAATCGCTTACTTCCCGCATGTGGCTATGCCCACCATGCGGGAAGTTAAGCGTCTCATGTGCGGTTGGTACCCACGGTGTGGAGGAGAGGAGACTGTCCTCCAGGCCCTGGGTACCATACCCCTGTAAAAAAAAAGAATAAAAAATAAAAAATCGGGGTATATTTACCTTCCGGCGTCACGCGCTGCATTCCCGGCCTAAGTGTTCCCAGTAATGCCTTGCGGCAAGGTCCTGTGATGACGTGGTCTCGCGAGATCGCTATAGTAACGCGAGACCAACATCATCACAGGTCTCGCAAGGCATTACTGGGAACGCTGAGGCCCGGGATGGCAGCGCGGGACGTCGGAAGGTAAATATACCCCGATTTTTTATTTTTTTTATCATTTTTAACATTCTATCTTTTACTATTGAGGCCGCATAGGCGGCCTCAATAGTAAAAAGCTGCTCACACTTGTCAAACACTATGTTTGACGAGTGTAACCAACCTGTCAATCACTTTCCAAGCGATGCTTCAAATCGCTTGGAAAGTGCTTGAGAAAATCGCGGTAAAACCGCGAACAGAATCGCAGTGAAATCGCGCGGAAAAAAAACGCGCGATTTCTGGGAAGGAGTCCTGTTTTTAGTGTGCATTTTAACACGCAACGTGGGCACATAGCCTAAATGTTTCTAATATTAGATTTCATTCCAGAAATGTTCATACTGTAGCAGATCTTAAAAATAAATTTTGTAGTTTTATTCAAATGCTCCTGTCCCACAAAGCTCAAACTTACAGACACCGGACCAGAAGGGGATAAGCAATAAGTTATCTCTATAGGAAACCGATGAAACATTTAACCAATTTTTATGGATGCATACTGTTTTGTAACATAACCTAATAAATCATAATGGCTTTAGGGTTTATGCACACAAAGTTTATTTGGCGAGCGACCAAAAACACAATGAATTTTCTATTAAAACTTATTTTTTTGGGCTATGGACACACAAAATTTTTTGAAGAGTTTTTGGAGCGGAAACTGTATGGAAAAATAAATACAAAACCCCTCCAAATCTCTAAACTCCTCAAAAACTGCGTTTATGCTCAGAAAACTCCAAAATGCTCCATATGCACATAACCACAGATAGTTTTTTTTTTTTCATTTCAGTTCAGTAGCCATCATTAATAAGTTTTTCAAGTTTTTTTTCTTTTCTTAAAGCAGTTTTTATTGCCTTTTAGGCTCTGTTGGTGTTATTCACACAGAGTTTTTTAAGGGTTTTTGAAGCAGAAACTGAGTAGTGACTTTCTTAATTCTTATAACTCCTCAAAAACTAAGTTTTTAGTCAGTGACTATTTGCACACATAATTCTTTTATAAGGTTTTGGAGCAATGAGCGTAAACTGAAAGGAAACTCTCCAAATCCTTTTCAAAACTTGAAAACTTGGGAGTTTCCGCTCAGTTTCCACTCTGAAAATCACCAAAAAAACTCCACGCGCACATACTGTAGCCAGTTTCTTCTCTAGAAAATCATCAAAAAGACACCGTGACCACATAGCCCTAGTTGGATATTGTCTAGTTTGGAATGTTTGCCACCGGGAGACACTACAGAGGATTGACAAGAACTTTCTTTTCTCATCCCAGTAGGTGTTTTCCAAAACTTGAAGAGGAAGAAAAATGCTCAAAAGACTGAATATTTGATCAGCAAGTTGTTTTACAAGTTTTTGGAGTATACCCACTGTAAAAAAAACTGCGTGTGCATACCCTTAATTTTTGTGCTGGACAGGACACAGTTACTTTGCAGTTGCCATTCTTGCTGCTGTTTGCTCTCAATCGTTGCAGTGGGTAAGATTTATCAAGCCCTGTAACCCAAGAGCCCACAGAGAGCTCCACAATTAGGAATGAAGACTTGAATATTTAACCTTATATCATTTCTGACCAGTATATACAAATTAATATTCAAAAGAAGAGCTGGTGGAGGATTCAGGTGAAATTTCTTGCTTTTAGCTAAATAAATCACCTGGCTTTGAAGTCACTTCTGTCTCCGATTGATTAAACAGCTCTACAAGAGAGAAGAATAAATAACAATAGGAATTTACCAAATTTATTTTTAAATCGTATGGTAAAGGTGTAATCCAGCTAAAATGATCTGAGAAGATCACCTCTCAGCCTGAGCTCATGACTTGATTTGAATTGAATTTGTGTCAAAGTTCTTGAACCCAGAAAACTCAAGTCATTTGCGATTTGCCCCAAAAAATGCTTTCCATCATTTTGCACCATGACCCCTGGCCTCCCTATAATGCTTTGCAGCTGTCACATGACATTTGATATTACAACCAATCAGGAGGAACTATCATAGCTGAGAATGCAGCAGCCGTTTTGTGATCAATTAAGATAGTGAAAAGTTATCACAGCTTCGCAATAGAGATAGAGAGAAAAAAAAACTATAAAACACTAAATAAACATTTCAGAAAGTGTGTGCAGTGAAAACAGCTACCATATGTTTATCCTTATCCATATATGTTAAGGTCACTTTGACATTACTAAGGCTGTGTTTGCGTTAAAAGACCCCAGCAATTGAGAAGTTATCCCTTCTGCTATGGAAAAGGAATAACTTCCAAACTTGAGACAACTCTTTTAAGGTTATTGCTTTCAGAGATAGCAAAATGATACTCATTGGCAACGTTCCCTTCCAAAAAATACTCTCCGAGAGCTAATAGGAATCCAATATTTTTGAATGCATATCTATGTGTGACTGAAGTTTATGAGTAGATGAAAAGCAAAGTTACCGATCATTGTGTAATGCCATAATTAACAATCATATTCAGATTAGTGAAGCTTTTCGTGGATTTATTGTGCTGCTAAACATGACTCAGGATCAGTTATTCATAAAAGAGAATGATGATTTATTCATAATCCCACCGCATTTCGAAGTTTAAACACCTCTTCCTCAGGGGATGATATAAAAATACAATAGCGTTGTTCGCTGGTTAAATACATTTGACATTTTAAAAAAACTGGAGCCAAGAGTCACATGTCAAAGAAAAAGTCAAAGTTCATATAATGACCTATACATTTATCACATGATTTTAACAGATCCTATTCTTTTGTATAAAACAGCAACATAAAATAATCATGTTTATATATCATATATATATATATATATATATATATATATTGTGAGGTAGCGCTGTCATTCAGGTAGGGGATACTCACTTGCAGCCACAAAAAAACAGATCCGGCACTGGTTTTCCATAAAACCATGACTCCATGCGGTTTATTCAGCAGCATAAACCAAAGCAAGCAACATAAAGTTCATTTAACAGGATAGCGTCCATGACAAAGTTTCCCTCTGTAAACCCTGTGGTCACACAGGGTGTGCAATGTCCAGCACACAGGTTCTCTTAGCCTCACAGTTATAACCCCTCAGGATTACCTCACAGCTGCTTCTCCAGACTGCAGACATTCATTCCCTCCCCTGGGAACTCTTAGATGCTGGCAGCCATTACACACAGCCACTTCACAGGCTGTTAGCCAGGAAGCCCCATCTCAGCAGGACCTTCCACACTGGACCAACCGGGTCCCAGCATTCACCACCTGTGACCTACCCTGGCCACCATATATGGTCCGTAGCCACACCCACCGGGTCACATGACTATGACCTCATCACAGGTCCTTGACCCACTCAGTCTTTTACTATAGTGTACTAAACACACCCCCTGGGTGGGTTTGTAGGTAACTAGGTCCACCCATCTCCCTAGTTACCTGGAGACTTCTCCCTGACACATTGAAACAACACCTCAGCAATATCATTGCTGAACTGGGGTGGTAACCCAAAAAGAGGTGGAGTCCCAGAGGGGGGCAATGACCCAAATTGTGGGGGGTAACCCAAAAAGGGGTGGAGTCCCAGGAGGGGGTGGCGACCAAAAGTTAGGTGGTGGTCCAGAAAGGGGCCGAGTTTGAAGAAATAACAGCACTGGGCACCTCAGTGGGTATGTCAGGGGAACCGCAGTGTGTGTGTATGACTTGCTCAGAATGTGGGCTAGTCTTTCCAGATAGTAACGATGGGCCGCAGGTGTGTACTGTGATGTTGCGCCGAAAAAGAGTCTCTGGTCGGCTGGACTCAAAGAGTCAGGTGACTCTGACAGGAACTTCGCTCACTTTCTGGTTGACTGAGAAAATGGTCCAGGTTCGCTGTAAACATGGGGTCATGGTGAACTATGGGGTAGATAGAGTAATGTTTGACCCGTCCCATAGCGTTGAGTGACAAGGGAGCGGGATACCATGGGACTTAGTCTATGCCTTGGAGAGGGGCTGGGACTTTGTTTTGTTTGATGACGCAGGGTCGGACGATGGAAATGTTTCGACTGTGGGGCAGCAGATATTGAGACGGTGACGGTTCCTGACATGGACAAGTCAGAGGTAGAACTGACCCGAAGAAGAGGTACATCTGCCCAACTTACTGACCTGACGTCTCGTGACATGACGGATGGTGGGCTGGGAGATGAGATGACTGGACGAGACACATTGGTGGACGGTAACTGGAGGTTTCACTCGACTGATAGGACTGACCCAGTGGTACCCTTTGACAATATAATTAAAGAGGTAGTGGTGCAACACATGCTGGCCAAAAGAGAACAAGATCATGAGATACAGTTAATAAAAGAGACAGTGGAAGAACAAAGCCAGAGCCTTCGGTCCAGGAAGAGAGCAAGACCACAACCTTCCAGTCTTTGATTGATGTACCAGAAGACATGCAAGAAGCCTGTGCTGATGAAGGTGTGCATGAGGCTTTCAAAGAGGCGGTCAAAGCGTGTAAGGTGCACTGGGCACTTGAGACTCGGCAGTTGGTGATAGTATCAGCCAGAGAAGATACATCAAACCGAGTAGCTGTCCTGAAAGAGATGCATCTACAATGTCTCCACGCCAAACAGCTGATCAGGCGGAGTAATGTGAAGGCTGCTTGGCGCCTAGAGTTAGCAAGGGAGGCTATGGATTGGCTGGGTTTGCGGAAAGATGTGGTTCCGGTATACAAAGCTCTGATTGGGAGAATCATTGGAAGATCCGGGAAGGTAATGCAAGACCTTGTCAATATCTCCGGTGCGGTGAGGATCCCTCCTGATGATGAAGACCAGGTATCCAGTGGAGAGGGTAGGATTCCCATCCTGGTGGTTGGCTCCGTGGAAAGCCTGAGAAACTTTCGGATGCTCTTAGAGTATCAAGTGGGGTACCTGAAAAGAGATTGAGCACTTGAGGCGGGACCATCGGTGAATCAATAAAGAGGCACGGGACACCAGGTGGTGGCTGCCTTCAACCCAAGATGTAAGGACCCGAATGGTTCCTCCAAGAAGTGACATGGCAGATGGCCGAAAAATGTCAGCAGGTGGTAGCTCGACTGGCAGGATGACGTTGAGAGACCGTAGTTCCTGTGAAACGCTGAATGAGTCAGACTCAGGCCAGACAATAGGCTTAACTAAGACTTATGACCGTACCAACCGAGGGAGCTGGTCGGGGAACGGAACAGACAGAGAAAGGAATGGGATGACTAAACAGTCTGATGACGCAGACAGACTGTAACTGGAGGGCCAAAGATCAGGGATCAGGGCCAATATTCTGACGCTGGGGGCGGCGGAGGCCTAACATAGAGATGAGGCCGTATGACAGATGGAGACGGTTCTCTCGACCTGTGGGGCAAGGTGTAATGAGTGCCCGGTCTCGAGATCCTGGGGTTATGCTGTGTGTTCAACCCCACAGGTTTGAACAAAGGGGGAGGTATGTGGTGTAGTAACCACTGTGTCCACTAGGGGGCGCTGTGTGGATGTCCCAAGAGAGAGGATGAATGGCAGAATCCTGAAGGACCGTTATGTATCTCAAGGTGGGTGGCCTTGAGTTGGAGACTTAGGTGTGTGTGTTGATCAGCAATGATATTGCTGAGGTGTTGTTTCAATGTGTCAGGGAGAAGTCTCCAGGTAACTAGGGAAACGGGCGAACCTAGCTACCTACAAACCCACCCAGGGGGTGTGTTTAGTACACTATAGTAAAAGACTGAGTGGGTCAAGGACCTGTGATGAGGTCATAGTCATGTGACCCGGTGGGCGTGGCTACGAACCATATATGGTGGCCAGGGTATGTCATAGGTGGTGAATGCTGGGACCTAGTTGGTCCAGTGTGGAAGGTCCTGCTGAGATGGAGCTTCCTGGTTAACAGCCTGTGAAGTGGCTGTGTGTAATGGCTGCCAGCATCTGAGAGTTCCCAGGGGACGGAATGAATGTCTGCAGTCTGGAGAAGCAGCCGTGAGGTAATCCTGAGGGGTTATAACTGTGAGGCTAAGAGAACCTGTGTGCTGGACATTGCACACCCTGTGTGACCACAGGGTTTACAGAGGGAAACTCTGTTATGGACGCTATCCTGTTAAATTAACTTTATGTTGCTTGCTTTCGTTTATGCTGCTGAATAAACCGCATGGAGTTATGGTTTTATGGAAAACCCGTGCCGGATCTGGTTTTTGTGGCTGCAAGCGAGTATCCCCTACCCAAATGACAGCGCTACCTCACAATATATATATATATAGATATATTTAGATAGATAGATAGATATAGAAAAAGGGAAGAAGGAAAAGGAAGAGGACACAAACCAGTCTACAAAAATTTACAAAAGGATTCCTAGACACGAGACCAACCTAGCAGAGGCATAGTCAAACGGACCACACTCAAACAACTGAAAAAATTCCTCCAAGGAAAAAAGAGAAGGGAAAAATGTTGTATATCATTAAAAATGTTGTATATCATTAAAAACCAAATACTTTTATTAATAAATAAAATTAATATAAATAAAATTAATATTTACACCATGTTCCAAATTATAAGAGAAACTTTGTCTGAGCTGAAAAAGTAAATTAATGTGTATGCAAAATGTAAATGCATATGAACACATGACCTTTACACATAAGAAACCAAAAACAAAACACAAAGCAAATATCCTAGAAAAAAAAGTAAAAAATAAATTGCAAAAATTGCATGAAGGCAAAAATAATAATAAGGGTATTTAGTTAACATAATTTTGATCAAAATAATGTACAAGCCATTATGCCACGTCACGGCAACCCTTGTGGGACAGTCCTACCTTTTTTTGTTTTGTACAGGGGTGCATTATATTACTGTCTGCCTATAGGTGTGTGTGTGGGGGGGTGCTGCCTTACATTACTGTCTGCCTATAGGTGAGGGGGGGTGCTGCCTTACATTACTTTCTGCCTATAGGTGGAGGGATGTGCTGCCTTACATTACTGTCTGCCTATAGGTGGGGGGCTGCCTTACATTACAGTCTGCCTATAGGTGGGGGGCTGCCTTACATTACAGTCTGCCTATAGGTGGGGGGCTGCCTTATATTACAGTCTGCTTATGGGGGGCTGCATTATACTATAGAGTCTGCTTGGGGGGCTGCATTATACTCTATAGAGTCTGCCTATGGGGGCTGCATTATACTATATTTAGGACTATCTAGTGTATTATACTATATGGGGGCTATCTAGGTGGCTATCATACAGTGTGGAGATTACAGTGAGGGGGCCATCATACAGTGCTGGAGCCATCAAACAGTTTGGGGGATACTAAGGGGTCAGTATGTATACAGTGAGGGGGCATTATACTGTGGATAGGGGAGCTGTACAGGGGAGGAGACTCTGGACATTATTAAATGTAAAGTGGGCTCTTACACCATGTTCCAAATTATTATGCAAATTATTTTTTTCTCTGATTTTCCTAAATGGTCGGTGCAAATGACTGTCAATCTAATAAAAGTCATCACCCGTTAGAGTATACATCAAATTTTATTGAAGAAACCTCTCAATGATAACAGTATAATCTCCAAAATGAAGAAAAACTCAAAATGCACTGTTCCAAATTATTAGGCACAGTAGAATTTCTAAACATTTGATATGTTTTAAAGAACTGAAAATGCTCATTTGTGGATTTTGCCGCATTAGGAGGTCACATTCACTGAACAAAAAAGCTATTTAACTCCAAAACATCCTAACAGGCCAAGTTACATGTTAACATAGGAACCCTTCTTTGATATCACCTTAACAATTCTTGCATCCATTGAACTTGTGAGTTTTTGGAGAGTTTCTGCTTGTGTTTATTTGCATGAAATCAGAATAGCCTCCCAGAGCTGCTGTTTTGATGTGAACTGCCACCCACCCTCATAGAACTTTTGCTTGATGATACTCCAAAGGTTCTCTATAGGGTTGCGGTCAGGGGAAGATTGTGGCCAAACCATGAGTTTATCTCCTTTTATGCCCATAGCTCTGCTTCCTAGCCCCTCCCACCGGATCCCACTCACTGCTACGTGCATGCACTGACAGGGACTGAGCACACCCCGCCGGACCCCAGCGGCCCCTGCACACTGATACCGGCTAATCATGGGTATCTGGAGCTGGAGGAGTCACCGCGTGCCTCTACCCAGTGTGAGTGGCGCTGGACTCTGTTTGTGGCCTGCCTTCTTCATCACCCCGGTCAACGGTGCGGTGGTGAAAGTCTTCTGCTGTGTGTGCGGTGCGGGGCTTGGGGGCCATCCAGGAGGCCTGGTCAGCGGGACTTACTTCCGTCACTGTGTACTCACTGGACCACTCCAACACCAGGTCAGTATGTGCTGCCTAATGGGGACCTGTGCTGCCTAATGGGGACATTTGCCTGCCTAATGGGGACCTGTGCTGCCTAATGGGGACATTTACCTGCCTATTGGGGACCAAATATAGTTGGCTAATGTTTAAGTTATTAATGAGTGATGAGCGAGTATACTCGTTGCTCGGGCTTTCCTGAGCATGCTCGGATGTCCTCCAAGTATTTTGGTGTCCACGGAGATTTAGTTTTCATCGTCTCAACTGCATGATTTATGGCTGCTGGACAGCCAAATGCCTGTTTGTTAAGGAATCCCCACATGTATTCAGGCTGTCCAGCAGCTGAAAATCATGCAAATGCATCGACAGAAACTAAAACTCCGAGCACGCCAAAATACTCAGAGGACACCTGAGCATGCTCGGGAATTCCCGAGCAACGAGTATACTCGCTCATCATTATTAATAATTTTATGCGGCCCCCCGAACTCTATTATAAAATTCCAAATGGCCCTCGGCAGAAAAAAGGTTCCCCACCCCTGCAGTAGATAGAAGAATATTTAGAATTGAGAGTCCTCAGTGGTTGATACCTCTTGATGGCTAAAGGAAAAGATGGTAAAACATTGCAAGCTTTCGAGACTACTCAGGTCTCTTCATCAGGCATTGACTAATACAACATCTGAAGAATCACATATTTATGCACAACACAGCACAGAAAAAATGGCAATAGATAAGACAAGTGATGTGAAGCAGAATTGTCATTATGGGAGAGGGATAAGCATAATTATCTATGAACTGTTCCAATATTTATGCTTATCCCTCTCCCATAATGACAATTCTGCTTCACATCACTTGTCTTATCTATTGCCATTATTTCTGTGCTGTCTTGTGTATAAATGTGATTCTTCAGATGTTGTATTAGTCTAGCCTGATGAAGAGACCTGAGTAGTCTCGAAAGCTTGCAATGTGTTGCCATCTTTTCAGTTAGCCATTAAAAGGTATCAACCACTGAGGACTCTCAATTCTAAATATTCTTTTGTCATGCATGAAGATGATTTTGCTCCTGAAGGCATGTTTCTGCTTTTTATACCACGGAAGAAAGTTGTCAGTCAGAAACTCTATATACTGCGCAGAGGTCATTTTCACACCTTCAGGAACCTTAAAGGTTCCAGTTGTTTCCCAATGATTCCGGCCCAAAACATGACTCCTCCACCTCCTTGCTGACGTTGCAGCCTTGTTGGGACATGGTGACCATCCACCAATCATCCATTACTCCATCCATCTGGACCATCCAGGGTTGCTTGACACTCATCAGTAAACGAGAATGTTTGAAAATTAGTCTTCATGTATGAGCACTGTTTAGGGGTGGCTGAATAGTAGGATTATGCACCACAGCAAGTCTTTGAAGCATCCTACTCCTTGAAGTTCGAGGGACTCCAGAGGCATCAGCAGCTTCAAATATCTGTTTGCTGGTTTGTAATGGCTTTTTAGCAGCTGCTCTCTTAGGCTGGTTTCACATTTGCGGACGGAGGGCTGCGGACTTCCTCCGTGAAGCCCCGCCATGCCTCCTCCGGTTAGCTCCACCTATTTCTGTATGCAGCTTCATGTGGCCTGCGTACCCTATCTTTAACATTGGGTACACAGCCCATGCCGCAGTATGCGGATGCCGCCGCATGCGTCATTTTAACGGTGCGGCGACCATTGAAGAACGCATCAGGTTGGAATTTTATGGGGGCACCGCACCGTCAAAACGACCCATGTGGCAGCATCCGCATACTGCGGCATGGCCTGTGTATCCAATGTTAAAGATAGGGTACGCAGGCCGCATGAAGCTGCATGCAGAAATAGGAGGAGCTAACCTGAGGAGGCGCAGTGGGGGCGGGGCTTCACGGAGGAAGTCCGCAGCCCTCCATCCGCAAATGTGAAACTAGCCTTATTCCGATGAACTTGCCTGGCAGAAACCTTCCTCATTCTGCCTTTATCAGCACTAACACGTGTGCTCAGAATCAGCCACAAATCTCTTAACAGTATGATGATCACGCTTACGTTTTTGGGAAATATCTAAGGTTTTCATCCCTTGACCAAGGCATTGCACTATTTGATGCTTTTCGGCAGCAGAGAGATTCTTTTTCTTTCCCATGTTACTTGAAAACTGTGGCCTGCTCAATAATGTGGAACATCCAGTTTTCCTTTTATTGTGCTCACATGGCAAACTAATTATCACAGGTATCTGAGATTGATTTCAGTGATCCAAAGAACCCTGAGACACAATACATCAATGGGTTTCATTAAAAAAAAAACAAAAACTCTATGACACTTAAAAACATTGGAGCATGGTGTAAACTACATCTGTGTATTTATTTCATATAGTAATTAAAATTAATAAGGGATTCCAGATGCCTTCATTAAAATTTCTATGTCTTAAGTGGGATTTTGCACTGGAAAAAAACCTCCCACACCTCTGTGAATAAATAATAATAATGACCTGACAGAATATCAAAAACTTAATTATAAGTTCAACAATTCATTAGTTCCATATATTATAAATTTATTACATGAGTACCCAGTATATTATCTTGAACTGCAGCCAGACGCAGCGCAGTGTGCAGAGATCCGACATCAGAAATAAAGAGGGCTATGTCAGGAAGACTGCATGATCGCTATATAAGAAAGTAGCGCAGCACGCGATGATAGGACGTGGCGCTGCAAGCAAGGACCCGACATCAGGCAAAACCAAAAGAACTATTACAAAGATCTATAAGATCGCACTACAGGAAAGTAGACAAGGATTTATATTAAAACTCAAGCATATGTGGCGCCCCAGAGGCTCAGTCGCCACAGAGGTACTGCACCTTCTCCTAAGGTGTAGTGCCCCACCACCTAGGTAAGTTGGGAACTCCTTTCCACACTCCAACACCTGCATCCCACACACAGGATAGTTCAGCACTGACCACATTGCGGCTCCATGCTTAGAGGGTAGCAGAGCACCTTTCGTGAGTCCTTGCTTTGTAACACGAGATGTGCTGGGAGGTGGGTGGAGTTAGATATAAAAGAGTGGGAAAGTTTAGAATACAGATCAGTCTGAGGGCTCAGTCTGGAGATCAGACTGACAGGTGGTCAGTGAGGAAGGAAGCCACTCGGGAGGAGTGGGGATCCCTGGAAGAAGGGATGGAGGAAGGAGTGCTGCAGCTGCCTCAGTGACCTGAGCCAGCTGGCACGGGAAGGGAACAGAAGGAGAAAGACGTAGAACTGCAGCCTAAGCTTCCATAAAAGAGAAGGAACAGCGCGGAATGAAGGAGTAGGAGAACAGAGAGGAGCGGTGGGTTGGAAGAGGAACCCTGCCTATAGGTTCTCAGCGCAAGGCCGGGGCCCGGTCCCCGAGGTTGTATGGACACTTACGGTTCTGCAGCAGACACCGGTGGAGTAGTTGGCTGTAAATGCATTACTCCCATACAAGACTTGGGGCACAACAGCATCTGTATAGGGAGCCGGGACTCAGGATAACGGGAGTCCCCGAAGTAGGCTACAGCTGTCTGCCTGCCGTACAAGGAGAGTTGTTAGGAACATCTGACAGGAGGAACTTCAGAGTACCACGGTACTGGAGCTCTTCACACTAAAAGGCGCAATAGAGGAGTCATTCAGGAGAGGTACATGTTGGCAGAGTGTTGGAGAGGAGAACCCTGACTTTCCCGGGAGGTTGATTGAGTCTCTGCCCCGGAGGACACTGCACGGAGGCAGGCACCAGTGTGTACCACGAACTGTGTGTAAAGCTTTGGAACTACAAGCCCTGGTGTCTTCCAGTCATTGTGCGCCAACACCGTCAGCACCGCTACATCTGGGTATCATCCTTTACACTACCTGCGCCTACACACTGCCCTCGGGTTACAGCTTCAACTGTGGGGAGCTATACCATCTATGCTGCAACACACCATCAGCCCCAGAGGATCTGCACGCAGCGTTGGCTTAACATCTTGCTTGCCAAACACCACAGGTGGCGTCACGAACTATTCCATTACACCATTACATTTCCCCCATTACTTGGGCACCCAGGGCCACGGACCGGGTCACCGCTGCTGTGACACATCCCACCGACACCGGCCCGGTACCGAGTACCCCACGGCCCTGGGAGGGCGACCCAATTTTGACGTCACGAACAGGATGACGAGACCCGATACCATCAGGTTCTGTGCGCCTGAAATTTGTGAGACTTTGGACTTTTGAAAATCTGTAGAAGACCTGATTTAATAGACTGTAAAGTGGACATTAGAAATGGCCGCTGGCGCGGAGAAGAAGGGCGTGAAGAGATCGGAGGTCCTAGGAAAAGACCGCGAAGAGTATTGGGCCTTCCCTGCCTGAATTACTATGTGACAGATACATGGCCCACCCCCCAAGGGGTTCGTATACTGGCTTGGTATGGAGGCGCTGGAAGAAGACGCCACCCCTGGAAGGAGGGGCAGAAGAAGCCAGTGGCGGGAAAGGGGCCGAGGCAGGAAAAAGAACGCCAGAACGCCATTTTGGAGAGTGAAGGAAGGAGGCCTGCAGAGCACGGGGAAACGGATCTCCCTGGCGCCATGGCTGACGGCTCCAACCCAAACTCCGGAATGAACCGCCAGCAACTAGAAGACGAAATTGCTGAACTGACCACCCGTCTGTGTTACGCGGGGCTTAGGTCAAAGAAGGCTGAAATACCCGGGGCCCCTGCGGAGTCCCTCCAACTAGGGAAAACCCTGACTGACCCTCAACCCAGGGTTTTTGCTAATGGTGCAAATGCCTGAGCCTCCAACCTTTCCTTATCTCCTGCTCAGCCCTAAGCTGAACCCTCCACCCAGTGAGTCGTCAAACCACCAAAGCACACACAGTAATGACAGACAGGGAGAACTTAAACCGCACCGCGCCGCATACACACAGGACAATACCGTAATGTGAACAGGGTGAAACAAAACACAAATATAGGTAAGCGAAAAGGTAACAACGGATCATACGCCACCAGCTACGAATTTCTCTCTCCAACACCTCCTCTCCAGACCGGAACCACTTGGCATAAAACACAAGCTATAATCGGCGACGCCCATAGGCCAGCACGACTATTTAAAGACCGTGGGCGTGACCAAACATCCCACCTGATTTCCAGCTAGATTAACCCCCAATAACCTGAGTAAAATCAAGCCGGCGCCACTGAGGCTATAGTGGACGGAGATGGAACTACCGCTGCCTGCTGGACGCTGTGGTGTGAATGGCGTCCGACATGACAGTACCCCGTCTTCTACGAGGGACCCCAGGGCCCTCAAGACTCATAGGACCTGGCTTGTCCGGATGACGGCGGTGAAACGAACTGACCAGCCGATCCGCATGTATGTCCGTGGCTGGTACCCAAGACCTCTCCTCTGGACCATACCCCCGCCAGTGTACTAAATACTGAAGAGTACGGCGCAGTACTTGAGAGTCCACCACCTTGGAGACTTCAAACTCTAAATCGCCATCCACCATGACTGGAGGTGGCATCGGCGTCGTGTCCACAGAGCCTACCACCTTTTTCAATAAAGCCCTGTGAAACACGTTGTGTATTTTGTATACCGCAGGAAGTTCCAACCGATAAGCAACCGGGTTAATGATGGCAGCAATCTTAAAAGGGCCAATAAACCTTGGACCCAATTTCAATGATGGAATTTTGAGTTTTATGTTTTTAGTAGCTAACCACACCCAATCACCCACACACAGGTCCGGACCTGGCACGCGTCTAGCGTCAGACACTCATTTGTACCTTGCACTCATGCTCAGCAATCGCTGTTTCACACTCCTCCAGACCGATGATAGTTGAACTCCTAGCTGGTCCTCCTCCGGGACGCCCCCAGAGCCACCCTGACGCAAGGTACAAATTTGAGGATGGTGCCCGTAAACACAAAAGAACGGAGATTCTCCTGATGATTCTTGGCCGTGATTATTTAATGCGAACTCGGCCAAGGGAAGGAATGTCGACCACTCCTCTTGGTGGTCAGACACAAAACATCGCAAATACTGCTCCAGATTTTGGTTCATGCGCTCAGTTTGACCATTTGACTGCGGATGAAATGCCGATGAATGAGACAACTTGATCACCAATCGTGAGCAAAAAGCTTTCCAAAACTTCGCCACAAACTGGGTACCCCTATCAGACACTATGTCCGACGGAACTCCGTGTAGTCTGACCACCTCCTGCACAAAAACCTGAGCCAACGTGTTCGCGTTGGGCAAGGAAGGCAATGACACAAAATGCGCCATCTTCGAAAATCGATCAACCACCACCAGGATGACCGTGTTCCCCGCCGAGGCAGGCAAGTCCGTGATAAAGTCCATGGAGATTTCTGTCCATGGCCTACTAGGTACTCCCAGAGGCTGTAGAGTGCCAGCAGGACGGGATCTGGGCGACTTGGCCCTGGAGCACGTGATGCAAGCTGCCACGTACGAGACCACGTCCTGCCGGATCTTTGGCCACCAGAAGCGGCGCGATACCAGCTCCAAGGTGCCCTTAACCCCTGGATGCCCGGCCAGGACAGAGTCGTGGTGTTCCTCCAACACCTTAAGATGAAGAAGGGGTATGAATGACTTGTTAGCGGGAAGTCCTGGCGGTACCTCCTCCTGGGCCTCGGCAATCTCCGCCTCTACCTCAGTCGTGAGAGCCGAAACCACTACACCTTCCTGGAGGATGGGTACCGGATCTTCCCGAGGTTCTCCCCCCGGAAAACACCTGGACAAGGCATCCGCCTTGGTGTTTTTAGCCCCAGGACGGTAAGTCACCAGAAAGTTAAATCGGGTAAAAAACAACGCCCAGCGAGCCTGCCTGGGAGACAGACGCTTCGCCGACTCCAGATAGAGCAGGTTTTTATGGTCGGTGATGACTGTGACCTGGTGGACCGCCCCCTCCAAGAAGTGTCGCCATTCCTCAAAAGCCAATTTGATGGCCAACAACTCCCTGTTGCCGATATCGTAATTCCGTTCGGCCGGCGACAGCTTCTTGGAGAAGTAGGCGCATGGACGCATATTGCTCAAGGACGAGCCCTGTGACAGTACTGCCCCCACTCCCACCTCAGACGCATCGACCTCCACAGTAAAAGGTTTAGATACGTCCGGTTGCACCAAAATGGGGCTGAAGCAAAACGGTTTTTCAGAAGCACGCACCGCCACCTCAGACCAGATAGCGAGATTGGTACCTTTTCTCGTCATGTCCGTGAGCGGTTTGGCTATAGTAGAAAAATTCTTAATAAACTTCCTATAATAGTTGGCAAACCCAAGGAACCGCTGGAGCGCTTTTAGATTATCAGGCCGTTCCCATCGCAGCACCGCTTGCACCTTCGCGGCGTCCATTTTAAGCCCTGCGGCGGACACAATATATCCCAAAAAAGGCAACTCCTGAACAAAAAATACACATTTTTCAAGCTTAGCATAGAGCTTATTCTCGCGGAGCAACTGTAACACCTGCCTGACATGCTCTAAATGAGTGTCCCGGTCGCTCGAATAAATGAGGATATCATCCAGGTACACAATCACGAATTTCCCCAGCACATGAGCGAATACATAATTTATGAAATGTTGGAAAACAACAGGCGCGGTTGTCAACCCAAATGGCATAACTAGGCTTTCAAAATGACCCTCAGGGGTATTAAACGCCGTCTTCCACTCATCCCCCTGACGGACCCTTATGAGGTTGTACGCCCCCCTGAGGTCAAGTTTGGAAAACCACTTCGCACCAGCCACCTGGTTGAACAAACCAGGGATCAGAGGCATCGGGTAGGGATCACGGACCGTAATCTGATTTAACTCCCGGAAATCCAGACACGGGCGTAACCCCCCATCTTTCTTCTTAATGAAGAAAAACCCCGCTGCTACAGGCGAGGATGAAGGCCGGATGTGCCCTTTACTTAGACTCTCCGCGATGTAGTCTTTAAGAGCTTGTCTCTCCGGACTAGAAATACTAAACATCCTAGCCTTTGGCAATTTGGCCCCGGGTTTTAACCTAATCACACAGTCATAGGTTCGATGTGGAGGTAGTTCTGAGCAACCCCTCTCAGAGAATACGTCCGCAAAATCCAGCAATGCCTCTGGAAGGCTGGACTTCACGGCGGACACACATGTGGCCAAGCAATTTTCCTGGCAGAAACCACTCCACTGGACTATGTCCTGGGTTCTCCAGTCAATCACCGGGTTGTGCTTGGACAACCATGGGAAACCCAGGACCATTTGTGCTGAGAGATTATTGAGTACCCTACATGTAACCCACTCAGAATGTAGGACCCCAATGTGGAGATTAACCTCAGCTACAAACTCAGTAATCTCCCCCTGTGGGAGGAGAGCGGCATTAATGGTAACCACGCGAATAGGATGAGGGAGTTTTTCGATCTTAAAACCGGCCGTGCGTGCAAACTCCTCATCCATGAGATTGGTGGTGGAACCGCTATCCACAAACACTGATATTGGTAGCTCTCTGCCCGCAATAATAACCCTGGCAGGGAGCATACATTGAGATACTATCATGGAGGATATGCATACGCTCAGTTGGGCCTCCTCCATACCCTCTGAGCTTACCAGTTTTCCGCCGGTGCGACTTTCTTAGGTAGCACAGGACAAGCATTTACATAATGATCTCTTTTACCACAGTAAAAACATGCTCCTTGTTTCCTGAACCCAGGAACGCGACGCTTAACATGTGATACCCCAGCGATTTGCATAGGTTCCGTGGGCTCACCTGCAGCAACCACACTTGCACCCCTGCTTTCCCCCAGGGGCAGCGTCTCCTGCGCCCCTGACGCAAACGGCGATCAATGCGAATAACCAAACTCATGGCAGACTAACGATGCAGGAGTCTCATACATCAGGAGGGCCTGTTTAACTCTTCCTGAAACCCCATGAATAAACTGACTCCGCAGCGCTGGGTCGTTCCACTGTGTGTCCACTGCCCAACGGCGAAATTCTGAACAATAGTCTTCCGCCATACGTTCCCCCTGATGGAGGGCGCGGATTTTAGATTCCGCTAGAGCCAATCTGTCGGGATCATCATAAATGAGCCCGAGTGCTGAAAAAACATTCTCAACCGAATGAAACATAGCAGAGTCAGCTGGTAAGGAAAACACTCATGCTTGGGGGTCCCCACTCAGTAAGGATAACACCAGACCCGCTGAGCCTCATTACCTGAGGAGACAGGGCGCATGCGAAAGTATAACTTGTAGGCCTCCCGAAAGATTACATATTTGCTGCGTTCCCCAGCAAATCGTTCCAGCAGCGGAATCTTCGGCTCTGCACTGCACCTGCAGAAGCCGCTTGCACATTAGCTACAACCAGGCCCTGCTGCTGAACTGCCCCCTTCAACTCGGTGACCTGTAAGGACAGCACCGCCAACTGGCGGTTTATGGAAGTCATGGAATCCATGGACTACCAAAATATTGTGGGCCGATTATAATGTTACGCGGGGCTTAGGTCAAAGAAGGCTGAAATACCCGGGACCCCTGCGGAGTCCCTCCAACTAGGGAAAACCCTGACTGACCCTCAACCCAGGGTTTTTGCTAATGGTGCAAATGCCTGAGCCTCCAACCTTTCCTTATCTCCTGCTCAGCCCTAAGCTGAACCCTCCACCCTCCACCCAGTGAGTCATCAAACCACCAAAGCCCACACAGTAATGACTTACAGGGAGAACTTAAACCGCACAGTGTACACACAGGACAATACCGTAATGTGAACAGGGCGAAACAAAACACAAATATAGGAAGGCGAAAAGGTAACAACGGATCATACGCCACCAGCTACGAATTTCTCTCTCCAACACCTCCTCTCCAGACCGGAACCACTTGGCATAAAATACAAGCTATAATCGGCGACGCCCATAGGCCAGCACGACTATTTAAAGACCGTGGGCGTGACCAAACATCCCACCTGATTTCCAGCTAGATTAACCCCCAATAACCTGAGTAAAATCAAGCCGGCGCCACTGAGGCTATAGTGGACGGAGATGGAACTACCGCTGCCTGCCGGACGCTGTGGTGTGAATAGCGTCCGACATGACAGTCTGCGGCTGAGGCAGGAGGCCTTGGAGCAGCTGAGACGGCGACATGCCCCGGTGGGGCCTACACCTGCGGTACCCACAACACCGGTACCAGCCGCTGGTGTACCGGACCTTTCCCTGGCAGACCCTGCGGACCTTGGAGCCGCTGCCATGCCACCAGCAGTGTACTCTGTCCCCTCTTTTCCACTGATACCGGAGGAGTTGTACACAGCCCAGGAAGCTGAAGTGGAGGAAGAGAAGCTCCTGCCCGGACCTGTCGCGGCTGCGCAGGTCCCGCCAGCAACCCCAGCGGAACCTCAGCTGCTATTGGCTCCACCGCCATCCCTGGTGTCTCACCGGACAGCGCCTATTGCCACCACGCCTGAACCGGAGCAGAGGCCGCACCGTCGGGAACTCCCAGGTATATACCCCGGCCTTCCTAATGGGTTGATGGGGAGGCGGAGGAGGACCCTGCTGTTGGGGGTACGGTTGGAACAGGCACGCCCGATTCGACATCTACAGGACAGAGGGGGATTTGGATCGTTTTGGGACGGTGATTTCGGGATCCCTTCACTGCCCAGTCCCCAGGTAGTTGCTTGTCAGCGCCACCAAGATGAGGAAGCCCTAGGAGCTAGACCTCGTACCCGAACAGTGGAACCGCCTATTGAGGAGGAGCAGTTGATGGGCATTGAGATACATCATGGGTTCCATTTGCCACAGCTTCAAGGTCCTTTGGAGAGAAACCAAAATCAGGACGAAGATACCACATCTGGTAGCAGCTCCAGTTTGGCTTCCAGAACCCCTGGAGGGGACCACAAGTAAAGAAAAACTTTCAAATCTCGTTACCCAGGAGGGTTTGTTTGCACCAGTTGTGCCTTGTTTTTGTTATCATGTTTTGCTGGTAGCACCTTTAGTTGCCCTGTTTTGATTGGCAGCGTTCTTCAAATTTGAACTAGCGATCATGAACTTGGAGTGATCCAAAAACTCTAACTTGTAAATAGTTGCACCCCTTTAGGTGCCCTCTCTTGGTTTTACATATAAAGACCCTTTGCAAAGATAATGTTTTACACAGAGACACTTTGCGAAGACACTTTTCGAAGATGATGTCTACCTCAAAGGACACTGCAAGAAATCCCAGCTGGGAGCGGTGTCCAGCACTTACAAGAATAATTGAGTGATGTTTTACTGTGAAGTATTTGATAATGTGTTTTATAAGAGTATTAGTAACTGAGAAATGGCTTTTATAGAAGAATTAGGAATGTCTGATCTAGAGATGAGTGATGTGAATAAAGAATTGAAAGTAGACAGGTGACAGACCAGGTACTTGCGGTCAGCGTCTTGTGTCTAGAAGAGACAGTGAAAGTAGAAAAATAAATGTGTACTAGAGAAGGAAACTGAAAAAAATGTGTTACAGAGAATAGCACTTTGAATTGAGAGTTGCACTTAGAATTAAAAATTTTAGATAGAATTGTTTGTAACGTTCAAGATGAGTACCTCCTATACTAGGAAGATTAGTATAAGAAAAGTTTGTTATGCATTACAAAATTTTTGTATGTTTCTTTGCTGTCTGCTTTGTTGTCTTGCAGCCCGCGGACGTGCTGTGTTTAACGGGGGGTATGTGGTGCCCCTGAGGCTCAGTCGCCACAGAGGTACTGCACCTTCTCCTAAGGTGTAGTGCCCCACCACCTAGTGAAGTTGGGAACTCCTTTCCACACTCCAACACCTGCATCCCACACACAGGATAGTTCAGCACTGACCACATTGCGACTCCATGCTTAGAGGGTAGCAGAACACCTTTCGTGGGTCCTTGCTTCGTAACACAAGGTGTGCTGGGAGGTGGGTGGAGTTAGAGCTAAAAGAGTGGGAAAGTTTAGAATTACAGATCAGTCTGAGGGTTCAGTCTGGAGATCAGTCTGACAGAAGGTCAGTGAGGAAGGAAGCCACTTGGGAGGAGTGGGGATCCCTGGAAGAAGGGATGGAGGAAGGAGTGCTGCAGCTGCCTCAGTGACCTGAGCCAGCTGGCACAGGAAGGGAACAGAAGGAGAAAGACGTAGAACTGCAAACTAAGCTTCCATAAGAGAGAGAAGGAACAGCGCGGAACGAAGGTGTAGGAGAACATAGAGGAGTTGTGGGATGGAAGAGGAACCCTGCCTATAGGTTCTCAGCGCAAGGTCAGGGCCCGGTTCCCGAGGTTGTATGGACACTTACGGTTCTGCAGCAGACACCGGTGGAGTAGTTGGCTGTAAATGCATTACTCCCATACAAGACTTGGGGCACAACAGCATCTGTATAGGGAGCCGGGACTCAGGATAACGGGAGTCCCCGAAGTAGGCTACAGCTGTTTGCCTGCCGTACAAGGAGAGTTGTTAGGAACATCTGACAGGAGGAACTTCAGAGTACCACGGTACTGGAGCTCTTCACACTAAAAGGCGCAATAGAGTAGTCGTTCAGGAAAGGTACATGTTGGCGGAGTGTTGGAGAGGAGAACCCTGACTTGCCCGGGAGGTTGATTGAGTCTCTGCCCCGGAGGACACTGCACGGAGGCAGGCACCAGTGTGTACCACGAACTGTGAGTAAAGCTTTGGAACTACAAGCCCTGGTGTCTTCCAGTCATTGTGCGCCAACACCAACAGCACCGCTACATCTGGGTATCATCCTTTACACTACCTGCGCCTATACACTGCCCTGGGGTTACAGCTTCACCTCTGGGGAGCTATACCATCTATGTTGCAACACACCATCAGCTCCAGAGGATCTGCACGCAGTGTTGGCTTAACATCTTGCTTGCCAAACACCACAGGTGGCGTCACAAACTATTCCATTACACCATTACATTTCCCCCATTACTTGGGCGCCCAGGGCCACGGACCGGGTCACCGCTGCTGTGACACATCCCACCGACACCGGCCAGGTACCGAGTACCCCACGGCCCTAGGAGGGCGACCCACATATAATCACCATAATTATTTCTGGGCAAAAATGAAGGTAGAGGGAGGCTCTGTCAGGATGACTGAATGATCGCTGTATAAGAATGTAGCGCAGCACTCAATGACAGACTGTGGTGCTACAAGCAGAGACCCGACAACAGGTTAAACAAGAGAACTATTACAAAAGGGCTATAAGATCGCACTACAAAGGAGTCAACAAGGATATAATCACCATAATTACTGTATTTCTGGGCAATAAAATGAAGTTAGCGCCATAAAATACAACATAACATCATGAATATACTCTTTTATAAAATACTTTCAACAATCACTGATAGTCCCACTCACCACGCTCTCCGATCCTGTTCACTGGCATAGTCAGGGTTGTGCTCGCCTTCTTTATTCTGTAATTAGATGTCTGAACTTCACATTTATAATCCCCCGAATCGCTCTGTTTTGCGGACAGAATTTCATATTTATTGACCAAGCTGAATTCCTGAATATTCTGTCCATCTCGGTAAAAGGCAAAGTGTAGCTCTGTGGCCTGCCTGTGTGGACTTATCCTTGTGTGACATGTCAGGGTCACGTAGTCACCTTCTTTCACTAACTGTGGGCTCAGACTTATTGTTGGAAGTGAGAAGAGTTCTAGAAAATAAAATCAACACGAAGAAATGTGACCGCTCATATGTAAGCTGGAGAGACTAGTTTACACAATATGTTCTAGGCTACGCTGCACATCATATGTACGTATTAGCAAAAGTTGAAGTCAATACTAAATATTTTTTTACAGGTGCAAAAAAAAGTTGATTGCTCAAAAGGTATGTGCAATGTTTTTTTTCTCTAAAGTGATTTTTGATTGACAAGCTGATATCCACTGGCTTTACTCAAAAGATGTTGGATGCCCTGTTAGCTTTGTCTAATGACTACTAAAGTAGTAATAAAATATATGAAAAACATTTCCCGTACTTGGTTTCTTAAACCACTTAACACTGAATGACATTTTTATCCATCATGATTATTTTTTAATTGGTGCTCTATGATGGATGTCTCCATCATGGCGATCACTTGGGTACTACTTCTGTACTCATCTAATCAGCTGCAGGAGCTTGACTGATCTACATAGAGCATTTGGTTAAAACACTGATCCCAGCAGAAGCCATGGTGAATAGTCAAGGTGGTGCAAGTCGATTCGCACAACCCACAACAGTAATCTCTCCTCTTTGGACAGTAACCATGAGGGCCATCTCTTAAATGGTGTCATCCGTAGACCTTCTGTAGAATAATGCTGGCCTGGCATGATGGAAAAGGGAGATTGCATCAGGCTAGCTAATAAAAAGATGACATGCCATCAGGTAAGAGGCGGGTCTCACGGCTCATGGGGTCAATGATTACTGTTGTGACCAACAGTTATGTGCATTGATTCGTACCGGCTCTAATCTATAGTGAATAGTTGAGGTTGACGGTATGTGTACCCTCTGTTAGACCCTCTAAATGAGCTAATGAAAGTTAATAACTTGCATTTGCTCCAAAATAAAGTGAGTCTGCAATATAAAAGCCATCACGCAGCTATATGAATCAGAGGCGTAGCTAGGGTTTTGGTTTGGGGGGCGCAAAACTTCTCAGTGGGCCCCTAGCCAGGTAATCCAGATTACAACTATGGGGGTGCACCCTAATAGTGGAGGAGAACCTCAGCAGATGACTGCACTGTTGCTGAAAATAATCTCTATATAAAGACCAATATTAATATTACCGCCATTTAGTGACCATAAATTGTTAAATACCAGTCCTACAGAACATATAAGAGATCACAGCACAGTTACAGATAATGACTTATCGCTGATATTCTTTCTGATGGAGTCGTTCACTATTCACATCTTTTCCATCTGACCCAGACCGACATGACTGCTTCTCCAGCCAGGACTCGGCTGCAGAGATTACAACAAAGACAAATTTCACTTCTCACATTTTCAGCACTGTCTCCAATGGGACTATTCCCAACCTGTACAATCTCCTCATCCTGCGGATACCCCAATGCTGAGTCGCCTCTGCCGTATGTGTCCCTATTACTGCACCTATTGTATGGCACTATGTGCCCTCTAAATTCTAAAGCAACTCTCTAGAACATACTAATGCCGGGTGCAAGTGCCCTAGAAAACAGTGCCCACATTTTGTCCCCTAAAAAGTAATATTGCCCTGTGTCTGCCCCTTTGACAGTCACAGTAACCTGGGTTCCCCTATAACAATATGTAAGCTGGAGAGACTAGTTTACACAATATGTTCCCCTATTCACAGTATGATGCTCTCTTATACACAGTCTAATGCCCCTTCACTGTATATAAACTGACTACTTAATATCCCCCACACTGGTTAATGGCTCCCACACTGTATGATGGCCCCGTCACTGTAATCACCACACTGTATGATGGTTTCCTAGATAGCCTCCATATAGCATAATACACTAGATAGTCCTCAATATAGTATAATGCACTCCCTATAGGTCTCCATATAGTATAATGCACTCACCATAGGCCGACTCTATATTGTATAATGCACTCCCTATAGGCCTCCATATAGTATAATGTACTCACCGTAGGCAGACTCTATAGTATAAAGTACTCCCCAAAGGCAGACTCTATATTGTATAATGCATTCCCCATAGGCAGACTCTATATATATATTATAATGCACTCCCCATAGGCCTACATATAGTATACTGCACTCCCCATAGGCAGACTCTATATTATAATGTACTCACTATAGGCAGTCTCTATATTGTAATGTAGCCCCTAATATAATGCACCCCCTATAGGCAGGCTCTAAAGTGTAATGCAGCACCTAATACAATGCCCCCATCGGCAGCCCCTAATTTAATGCACCCCCATAGGCAGCTTCTATAGTATAATGCAGCCCCTAATATAATGCACCCCCATAGGCAGCCTCTATAGCATAGTGCACCCTGAAAGGCAGATTCTATAGCATAATGCATCCCCATAGGCAGACTCTATACAGTATAATACACCCCCATAGGCAGCCTCTATAGTATAATGCACCCCCATAGGCGGCCTAAATAGTATAATGCACCCCCATAGGCAGACTCTATATCTATAGTATAATGCACCCCCCATAGGCAGCCTCTATAGCATAATGCAGAATGCTGCCCCATAGGCAAACTCTATAGAATAATGCACTCCACCATAGACAGACTCTATAGTATAATGCATCCCCATAGGCAGACTCTGTAGCATAATGCACCCCCCATAGTGTCAGGAACAGCGGAACGCACTAAATAAATAACAAAGTGCGTTCGCCGCTTGGGGTCTACCGTGCAGAAGGTGTTAACACTGCTGCTGAATAATGGCGAACACTAAATATGGCAGTATTATTGCACGTGGGTTGGACGTCACCCGATGTGCGCTGGGCATACTCTGTTGGCTTCACAGAGACGCCAAAGGCATTAACATAAATACTGAGCCTGTTGGACTCACAGGTCTCAGAGAAGTACACGCACGGTATGTGGTCACAGGAGCTGAACCCTAGGCAGAGGGTCAGAGTCCGTCTAGACCTACTGTGCGTGCGGCGTTGCAACTGCGGACACAGAGAGGAGCTGCAGACTGCAGAGCGGCGACAGACACTGCCGCTAATCAACAATGCCCGGTAGCAGGCGCACTGCCGAACGCTAGCACTGTGGAGGATGCTGTTGTGGCTTGTAGCTTGCCACTGGCTAGCGCAGACTCTAAAGCTAATACACACTCGTAATATCAGAGGAAGGGGATCTTAATGAGTCATTTACAGGTTCATGCATCCATCATCATTCACACAGTAGCAACTAGAGACTATACTAGCGCATGGCCTAGCGGCCATGCGGACCTTTTATAGCCGTGCGCTTCCGGGACCTTCCAGATCTCTGAGATGGACCAACGAGGTCAGGAGAATGACCTGAGCATGTGACTCCCGATCTCCAATGGGAGATTGTCTCGTGAGCATGCCCAGAAACACGACGAGAAGACAGCCTCTGCAGTGTTTTGCTGCAAAGCAGCCTGCATTGCTATTGCTGACCCAAAGGTGGCAACAGCCAGACCTACAGAGCAGCTCTGGGCAGAGCGTCTGGGACGCTGAGACTGCTGAGCAATTTCCTCAGCGGTCGACAGACTATGAGAGACCGCAGAAAGTGATGCTCTGGATTCCTGCTGAGCCGCTGCAGGAACCAGACGCCTAATACATAGGCAGCCTCTATAGTGTAATGCAGCCCCATAGGCAGCCTCTATATTGTAATGCACCCCCATAGACAGCCTCTATAGGGTAATGCATCCCCATAATCAGCCTCTATAGTGTAATGCAGCCCCATAGGCAGCCTCTATAGTATAATGCACCCCCATAGGCAGCCTCTATAGTGTAGTGCACCCCCATTGGCAGCCTGTATAGCATATTGCACTCTGATAGGCAGCCTCTATAGTGTAATGCACCCCATAGGCATCCTCTACAGTGTAATGCAACCCCATAGGCAGCCTCTATAGCATATTGCAACCCCATAAAATAAAAAAACACCTCTCTTCCTCTTGGTTCCTCCACTGCTCTGAGCTCCCGCACATCTCCGACAGCGGTCACTGAGTAGTGACGTCAGCCGCTGACAGGGGGATGATGGGAGAGGGAGCTTAATGCTCCTCTCATCAATACGGTCAACTGTATTGGCATGAAGCCGATACAGCTCAACCTGCTATGACGGACCGGAGCGCACTGCTGGCACGAGGGGCCCACTGCTGGCATCAGACCCCCCGCCTTCTCAGGAGCCTCATAGCGGCAGGGTGGCAGGGCAGGGAGATCGATTCTCCCTGCTTTGCTGCACAATGTAACTGTATTGGCGCGATGTGCACGCCGATACAGTTACAGTAGCGTAGCTCCGGGTGGGCCCCCTCAGAGCGCGCGGGCCAGGGTGACTGCCCCTTCTTCCCCCCGGTAGCTACGCTACTGATATGATTGGAAAAATAGAATAAGTATGCTATTTTTTGCTTTTCAGATTTAGAACATGCTGTAAGAAGGCCTCTTATTTAGCACTAGTCTTAAAAACAGTGACTGTGGCTCTGCCTTGTGAGCATCAATGTCTGCTACTCTTTATGGGATGTGCTGTAAGAGCCTGATGGTAGAGATCCTATTTTTTATCAATTGTAATATTTTGCCTTCACTCCAAAATAGAAATTAAGCATATTTTACCTTGAACGGAAACAGAGGATTCATCTGAATGCTGATAATATAATAGATGATGGTTGACCTGCTTTGTGCATTTATATTTGCAACTCAATGTCATGTTGACATTCTCGATGTGTAATTCATCTTCAGAACCCCAGCCTTTAATAACTGCATTATTCTTGTAAAATATAGTCTGCTTTGCTGGATGGCCAGGGTAATGGCGGCACCTAAGGATGATGTTGTCTCCTTCATAAACATTAGGAGGCGTCTGTAAGATGACATAGCCTAAGAGGAAAGATAATGTGTTTTTAGTAAAATTCATTTCACTATAAGACTGAAACATTCTCAAAGACTGTTTTGGAAAACCTCTTTCCATATCAACTCCAGTGCCATTATGATTTACTAGATTGGAACAATTGTGTCTCTTAAGGCTCCCATACACATTAGACTAGAGAGTTAAGTCGATAGTCTGTGCATAGGCCATACAGATAATGTCATGGGAGATAAAGGTCTGACACGCCTGATCTCTGACTGCCATCAGCAGAGATATTTAGCTCTCGTAGAGAACACAGAAACACTCGGCAGAGAGAGCACTCTTGTGTATGGGAGAGTTGGGCAAGACAGCTGCCAGTCCGAACAATTGTCCGACAGCTATAGAAAGCATATGGTGGAGCTTTACTCTTAACCCCTTCATGACCCAGCCTATTTTGACCTTAATGACCAGGCCATTTTTTGCAATTCTGACCAGTGTCTCTTTATGAGGTAATAACTCTGGAACGCTTCAACGGATCCTAGAGATTCTGAGAATGTTTTTTCGTGACATATTGGGCTTCATGTTAGTGGTAAATTTAGGTTGATAATTTTTGCTTTTATTTGTGAAAGAAATGAAAATTTGGCGAAAAAGTTGAAAATTTCGCAATTTTCACATTTTGAATTTCTATTCTGTTAAACCAGAGAGTTATGTGACACAAAATAGTTAATAAATAACATTTCCCACATGTCTACTTTACATCAGCACAATTTTGGAAACAAATTTTTTTTTTTTGTTAGGAAGTTATAAAAGTTACAAAACCATTTTTTTATGGACCACGTCACATTTGAAGTCACTTTGAGGGGTCTATATGGCAGAAAATACCCAAAAGTGACACCATTCTAAAAACTGCACCCCTCAAGCTACTCACAACTATATTCAAGAAGATTATTAACCCTTCCGGTGCGTCACAGGAACTAAAGCAACATGGAAGGAAAAATGGACATTTTAATTTTTCCAACAAAAATTTTCTTTTAGCATCAATTTTTTCATTTTTACATGGGTAACAGGATAAAATGGATCCTAAAGTTTGTTGGTCAATTTCTCCTGAGTACACCGATACCTCACATGTGGTCATAAACCACTGTTTGGACACACGGCAGGGCTCAGAGGGGAAGGAACTCCATTTGACTTTTTGAATGGAAAATATGCTGTAATATTTAGCGGTTGCCATGTCGCGTTTGGAGAGTCCCTGTGTGCCTAAACATTGGAGCTCCCCCACAAGTGACCTCATTTGAGAAACTAGACCCTCCAAGGAACTTATCTAGATGCATAGTGAATCCCCAGGTGCTACACAAATTGATCCATAAAAAAATACTTTTTTTCACAAAAATTTTCTTTTAGCCTCAGTTGTTTCATTTTCACATGGGCAACAGGATAAAATGGATCCTTAAATTTGTTGGGCAATTTCTCCTGAGTACACCGATACCTCATATGTGGTCATAAACCACTGTTTGGGCGCATGGCAGGGCCAGAAGGGAAGGAGAACCATTTGACTTTTTGAATGGAAAATTAACTCCAATCGTAGCGGAACACATGTCGCGTTTGGAGAGCACCTGTGTGCCTAAACATTGGAGCTTCCCCACAAGTGACCCCATTTTGGAAACTAGACCCCCGAAGGAACTTATCTAGATGTGTGGTGAGCACTTTGACCCCCCAACTGCTTCACAGAAGTTTAGAACGCAGAGCAGTGAAAATAAAAAATCATTTTTTTTCCTCAAAAATGATTTTTTAGCCCACTATTTTTTATTTTCACATGGCTAACAGGAGAAATTGGACATCAAAAGTTGTTGTGTACTTTGTCCGGAGTACACCGATACCCCATATGTGGGCAGGAACCACTGTTTGGGCACATGGGAGAGCTCAGAAGAGAAGGAGTGCCATTTTGGAATGCAGACTTTGATGGAATGTTTTGTGGGCGTCATGTTGCGTTTGCAGAGCCCTGATGTGCCTAAACAGTAGAAACCCCCCACAAGTGACCCCATTTTGGAAACTAGAACCCCCAAGGAGTTTATCTAGATGTGTAGTGAGCACTTTGAACCCCCAAGTGCTTCACAGAAGTTTATAAACGCAGAGCCATGAAAATAAAAATCATTTTTTTTCCTCAAAAATGATTTTTTAGCCCGCCATTTTTTATTTTCCCAAGGGTAACAGGATAAATTGGACCCCAAAAGTTGTTGTCCAGATAGTCCTGAGTACGCTGGTACTCCATATGTGGGGGGAACCACTGTTTGGGTGCACAGCAGGGCTAAGAAGGGAAGGAGAGTCATTTGACTTTTTGAATGGAAAATTAGCTCTAATCTTTAGCGGATACCATGTCGTGTTTGGAGAGCCCCTGTGTGCCTAAACTTTGGAGCTCCCCCACAAATGACCCCATTTTGGAAACTAGACCCCCTAAGGAACTGATCTAGATGCATAGTGAGCACTTTGAACCCCCAGGTGCTTCACAGAAGTTTATAACGCAGAGCCGTGAAAATAAAAATATTTTTTTTCCTCAAAAAATGATTTTTTAGCCCGCAATTTTTTTTTTCACAAGTAACAGGAGAAACTGGACCCCAAAAGTTGTTGTCCAGTTTGTCATTAGTACGCTGGTACCCCATATGTGGGGGGACCACTGTTTGGGCACACGTCAGGGCTTGGAAGGGAAGTAGTGACATTTTGAAATGCCGACTTTATGGAATGGTCTGCGGGCGTCATGTTACGTTTGCAGAGCCCCTGCCTGATGTGCCTAACAGTGGAAATCCCCCACAAGTGACCCCATTTTGGAAACTAGACCGCCCAAGGAACTTATCTAGATGTGTGGTGAGTACTTTGAACCCCCAAGTGCTTCACAGAAGTTTATAACGCAGAGACGTAAAAATAAAAAAATCATTTTTTTTCCACAAAAATAATTTTTTTAGCCCCCAATTTTTTTTATTTTCCCAAGGGTAACAGGAGAAATTAGACCCCCAAAGTTGTGCAATTTTTTCTGAGTACGCTGATACCCCAGACTTTGATGGAATCAATGGTGGCGCCATGTCGCGTTTGGAGACCCTCTGATGTGCCTAAACAGTGGAAACCTGTCAATTCTAACTCCAACCCTAACCCCAACACACCAGTAACCCTAATTATAACCCTAACCACAACCCTAACCCCAACACACCCCTAACCCTAATCCCAACTCTAACCCTAACCACTAGCCTAACCCTAATCCCAATCCCAATCCTAACCCACCCCTAACCCTAATCTTAACCCTAATTCCAACCCTAACCCTAATCCCAACCCTAATTCCAACCCTAACCCTATTTCTAACCCTAACCCTAATTCCAACCCTAACCCGAATTCCAATCCTAACCCTAATTCCAACCCTAACCCTAATCCCAACCCTAATTCCAACCCTAACCCTATTTCTAACCCTAACCCTAATTCCAACCCTAACCCGAATTCCAATCCTAACCCTAATTCCAACCCTAACCCTAATTCCAACCCTAACCCTAATGGAAAAATAAAAATATTTTCTTTATATTATTTGTCCCTACCTATGGGGGTATTAAACGGGGGGTTTATTTACTTTTTTTATTTTGATCACTGTGAGAGTTTATCACAGTGATCAGAATAAATGAACGAATCTGCAGCCGGCAGATTCCAGCTGGCGCACTGCGCATGCTCCCACCATTTTCCAAGGTGGCGGCGCCCATTATCTGGGACGGCGGGATACCAGGATGGCCAGAGGGACATCGGAGGCACCGTGGAGGGTGAGGGGGGTGATCAGAAGGTGGGAGCGGAGAGAAAGGGAGGGGGAGCAGATGATGATGGCGGTGGCCGATCGACGCCGCCAGTCGGTGTGGGGGGGGTCTGATTGGTGTCTCCAGCCGTGGCAGATGCTATTGCAGCATTGGTCATGGTTGGATTGTAATATTTCACCAAATTTCATTGGTGAAATATTACAATCGCTCTGATTGGCTGTTTCACTTTTAACAGCCAATCAGAGCGATCGTAGCTACGTGGGGGCTAAGCCACCCCCCGGGGGGAAGTAAAAAAGGGTCCTTTGTGTGCGGGTCGGGTGACCTTTCAGTGACCCCGGTCACCGTCTCACAGGAGGGCTATGAATTCATGACGCCACATGGGCGTCATTGGTCAGATTGGCACGACTTTTCATGACGCCTACGTGGCATCAAAGGTCGGGAAGGGGTTAAAGATCATCGTGCGCTGTTGAAGTAGGAGGATTAATGGATTAATGTATACCACAAATTCCAATTATCACGTGAGCATATTTGTCATTTCATATTTAAGAGATACTGTCAGTTATGATCATCATGCATCAAATATAGGTGATACTTTATTCCAAACCGTTTTCTGAAATCTCACATGACCTTTCAAAGATTGCATTCGCACCTTGTAGTTTAGTATCCTTTACACATCTTATAAGTCTGCTAATTGTAAGGGACCAGCCCTGATGACGGTGCATAAAGATTTACAAATGACTAGTGATGAGCGAGTATACTCGTTGCTCGGGTTTTCCCAAACATGCTCGGGCGATCTCCGAGTATTTTGGCATGCTCTGAGATTTAGTGTTTGTCGACGCAGTTGCATGATTTGCGACTGCTAGAAAGGCTGAATACATGTGGGGATTGCCTGTTTGTTAGGAATTCCACACATGTATTCAGGTTGTCTAGCAGCCGCAAATCATGCAGCTGTGTTGACAAACACTAAATCTCCTGAGCGTGCTCGGGAAAACCCGAGCAACGAGTATACTCACTCATCACTACAAATGACACAACATTAAAGGTTTCCCTATGATACTAAATTCATCTACTGTGTTTTCAAAGTTTCCATCTTTCTTAGGCCGGGGTCAGACTTGCGAGAAACTCGCACGAGTCTCGCATCTTTATACCTGGCACGGCCGCCGACACTCTTGACTGGAGCGCTCAGCTGCATAGAAATATATGCAGCCAAGCACGCTTGTCCAGAGTGCCGGTTGCAGTGCCGGGTATTAAGATGCGAGACTCGTGCAAGTTTCTCATAAGTCTGACTCTGGCCTTAAAGGGAGTCACTCAGACTGACCTGATAGTACAAACTAAGCGCAGAGCCTTATAGGAGATTAGGCCACTGTAAAGATCACACCTAAGTGTTCTAATCACTGCCTCTGTTCTGCACAAGATAAAGTTTTATCAAATATGTTATTAGGGTACTCAATGCACCCTGCCTGTGGCCAAGAGTTCCAGTGCACTCATTTTCCATAGCCCCACCTGCTTCACTGATGAATTTGCCTGGCGCAAGCATTGACTGCATAGAAACTTTTGGCAAGTCAATAATGTCAATAACCAGTGATGGAGACGGGACATGAAAAACAAATCAGTGAAACAGTGCACTGAGCATCTTGGCTACACCAAGAGTGCACCAAGCAACCTAATTGGCCTATATAATTAAAAGAACCTGTCATCAGGTATTTCCTATATAAATGAAATTCACCACATTTAAAGGGGTTTTCCAGGACTTTAACATTGATGGCTTATCCAACACACCAAACCCCCGCTGATTAGATGTTTTCGGTGTCAGCAGAGGCTAGAATTGCCCAGTTACAGAGCTACTGTATATAGAACAGTTCTGTGGACTGTATAGTAGCTGTTCCGGGTACTGCACCTTCACCACCTACTCAAAGCAATCAGTGGTGGATGTGCAGTACCCAGCCATGTCCACTATTGCGTCAGCCGCTGCCGACATCGTTAACAGCTGATCAGTGGGGGTGTTTTGTGTCATACCCCCACGGGTCAGACATTGATGACCTATACTATCCTATTCTTGCTGCACTGCTGACCTGTCTGGGCCACAGATCCCTGGCCTCAGTTGGTACCGTTGCTGCAGGCCGCATGCTGGGATGAGGGGGTGTCCTGCGGTGCTGAGAGTGCCCGGTGGTACTACGGGGGTGTCCTGTGGTCCTGCCCAGTGCTGCTACAGGTGCTGCCGGGGCTCTGATGACATTTTGTGAAAGTCCAGATCCTCGGCAGTTCCATAGTTTCCTGTGCGGTGGACTCCGGGAAAATGGCCGCCGGGGGCGGTGCATGCGCAGATGGAGATCTCGGCATCAAGATCTCAAGAGATAAGATTTCATAGCACCGCTGGGCACCTGCAGCACCAAAGACACCCGCAGTAGCATCGGGCAGCACCGCCGAACACCCCCGTAGCGCCGCCGGGAACCCGCAGCACCAGAGACACCCGTAACAGTGCCGGACACCCGCAGCAGCACTGGACACCGCAGCAGCACCAGACACCCGCAGCATCGCACCGCACATCGAAACACCCCCTCATCCCAACCTGTGGCCTGCAGCATCACCCCACTCCTGCCTCCTCCAGCACTAACACTGGGACCCCGCTTCACCGCAGCCACCACCCCCAGTAAGCAATAAGTTGCATGGATTATAAGAAGCACCACCATTTTATTAAAAAAAAACAATTCCTATTTTTCGCCTCAAAATTTGTGGTGCATCTTATAATGCGGAGCGTCTTATAATCCAAAAAATACAGTATATAGTTGATTTATATTAAAGGGAATCGGTCACCTATTTTTTCGACTATCAGCTGCCGACACCGGCATCAGGGGCTTATCTATAGCATTCTGTAATACTGTAGCTAAGCTCCCTGTTAGCGTGGGTGGTCAGGAGCCGGAATCTCCAGGAGTGGACCCTCTGGACCGTGACACCGAGGGGCCCCGGGCGAGCTGCCAGGTGGAACCGACCCCTATGCAGGGACCGTTAGAAGCAGGTCCAGGGGTTCGAGTACCACGGTAGCCGGTACTGAGAGGGGCGGCTCAGGATGGACTGGAGTAGGACAGTGGGACTGAAGTGTAGATGACAGAACAGAGTTGGAACATAGGAGACAGGAATAAAGGAGGACAGAAGGACTGGAGCAGGATGGAACTGGAACACCGGAGGCAGGACTGGAGTAGGACGACTGGAGTAGGATGGCAGGGCTGGAAAAGGATGAAACAGGAACACCGGAGGCAGGACTGGAGTAGGACGGCAGGACTGGAACAGGATAGAACAGGAACACCGGAGGCAAGATTGGAGTAGGACGGCAGGACTGGAACACGATGGAACAGGAACACCGGAGGCAGGACTAGAGTAGGACGGCAGAACTGGAGCAGGACGGATCAGGAACACCGGAGGCAGGAGACGGAGGAAACAGGAACACTGTATCAGGACTGAGAATAACTGTTAGCGAACACAGAAGACAGACTGCGAGGCTGCTGCAGGAAACACTGAGGATGGCACTGAGAGACTGTAGAGAGCACAGGAGGAAGCAGGGCCCAGTGTGCAAAGTAACACAACGATCAGGCGCCTCCCTCAGGGGGAAGCGGCCTGATATAGCCCCGTCTGGTCTGCCATTGGTCCAACGGTGCTTTCGAGTCAGGGCAAAGCCGGAGCACAAGAAGCAGCAGGGAGCCCGTCAGAGGTGACCGTCGTGGCCGTTGGTTGGAGTGAGGCTGCGGTGTGGGAGCGGAGGCCAGCTGCGGCATGGGAGCAGAGGCCGGCTGCGGCGCGGGAGCGGAGGCCGGGTGAGTATGACGGAGTGGTGTAACACCCCGATGTAACCTGAAAGAGAAGAAAAACGAGTTATATTATACTCACCCAGGGGCGGTCCGGGTCAGATTTTGGTCCGAGGGGTGTCGCGGTCCGGTCTGGCGCCTCCCATCTTCTAACGATGACATCCTCTTCTTTGCTTCCCATCGCGGCTCCTGCGCAGGCGCACTGCGCTGCCCTGCAGTGCGCAGGCGCCGGACCTCTCTGACCTTTCCCAGCACCTGTGCACTGCAATATTCTGCTCTGCCCTCAACAGAGCAGAGCAGTGCACCTGCGCAGGAGCCACGACAGGAAGCAAAGAAGGGGACGTCATCGTTAGAAGATGGGAGGCGCCGGACCGGACCACGACACCCATTGGACCAAAACTGGACCCGGACCGCCCCTGGGTGAGTATAATACAACCCCTGGGAAAAATTATGGAATCACCGGCCTTGGAGAATGTTCATTCAGTTGTTGAATTTTGTAGAAAAAAAGCAGATCACAGACGTGGCACAAAACTAGTCAATTCAAATGGCAAATTTCAGGCTTTTAGAAATACTAAAAGAAATCAAGAACAAAAAGTGTGGTAGTCAGTAATGGTTACTTTTTTAAACCAAGCATCGGGAAAAAATTATAGACTCACTCAATTCTGGGGAAAAAATTATAGAATCACCCTGTAAATTTTCATTTCCAAAACTAACACCTGCATCAAATTAGATCTGCTCCTTAGTCTGCATCTAAAAAGGAGTGAGCACACCTTGGAGAGCTGTTGCACCAAGTGGACTGACATGAATCATGGCTCCAACATGAGACATGTCAATTGAAGCAAAGGAGAGGATTATCAAACTCTTAAAAGAGGGTAAATCATCATGCAATGTTGTAAATGATGTTGGTTGTTCACAGTCAGCTATGTCTAAAATCTAGACCAAATAAAAACAACATGGGAAGGTTGTTAAAGGCAAGTATACTGGTAGACCAAGGAAGACATCAAAGCGTCAAGACCGGAAACTTAAAGCAATATGTCTCCAAAACAGGAAGTGCACAACAAAACAAATGAGGAATGAATGTGAGGAAACTGGAGTCAATGTCTGTGACCGAACTGTAAGGAACTGCCTAAAGGAAATGGGATTTACATACAGAAAAGCTAAGCGAAAGCCATCATTAACACCTAAACAGAAAAAAATAAGGTTACAATGGGCTAAGGAAAAGCAATCGTGGACTGTGGATGACTAGATAAAAGTCATATTCAGTGATGAATCGCGAATCTACATTGGGCAAGGTGATGATGCTGGAACTTTTGTTTGGCGCCGTTCCAATGAGATTTATAAAGATGACTGCCTGAATAGAACATGCAAATTTCCACAGTCATTGATGATATAGGGCTGCATGTTAGGTAAAGGCACTGGGGAGATGGCTGTCATTACATCTTCAATAAATGCACAAGTTTATGTTGATATTTTGGACACTTTTCTTATCCCATCAATTGAAAGGATATTTGGGAATGATGAAATCATTTTTCAAGATGATAATGCATCCTGCCATAGAGCAAAAACTGTGAAAACATTCCTTGAAAAAAGACACATAAGTCAATGTCATGGCCTGCAAATAGTTCGGATCTCAATCCAATTGAAAATCTTTGGTGGAAGTTGAAGAAAATGGTCAATGACAAAGCTCCAACCTGCAAAGCTGATCTGGCAACAGCAGTCAGAGAAAGTTGGAGCCAGATTGATGAAGAGTACTGTTTGACACTCATTAAGTCCATGCCTCAGAGACTGCAAGCTGTTATAAAAGCCAGAGGTGGTGCAACAAAATACTAGTGATGTGTTGGAGTTTTTTTTGTTTATTTGTTTTTCATGATTCCATAATTTTTTCCTCAGAATTGAGTGATTCCATAATTTTTTCCCCTATGCTTGGTTTAAAAAAGTAACCATTACTGACTACCACATTTTTTGTTCTTGATTTCTTTTCGTGTTTCTTAAAGCCAGAAAGCTGCCATTTGAATTGACTTTAGTTTTGTGCCATGTCTGTGATCTGCTTTTTTTCTACAAAATTCAACAACTGAATGAACAAGGCCGGTGATTCCGTAATTTTTGCCAGGGGTTGTATAACTAATTTTTCTTATCTTTTTCAGGTTACATTGGGGGCTTATCTACAGCATTACAGAATGCTGTAGATAAGCCCCTGATGGCGGTGGCGGCAGCTGATAGTCGAAAAAATAGGTGACAGATTCCCTTTAAGTTTTTATTGTATATATAATGCAATATACTGTTTTAGTGATAATGACCATTGCGGACTTCCAGTTTGGTAGAGTCACTTCGATCAGTAATACTCGTCTGGCATTGGTAGTTTCCACTGTCTGATGTTAGTGCAGATGATATTGTAAATATTTTCTCAGAGTGTATCCAGTAATCATTTTTAAACCAGTAATATGTGACATTTCCTTGTTCAGTTGAATCCAGATAACAGGTCATCTGTAGAGTCTCTCCTATGAAGATCTTATTCAAGTCTGGGTTAAAAGTCACCACCGGTCTGACTACTGTTCCTGTAAAACAATAAATGGACATGGCCATGTTATTGACATACAACTAAATAGAATCCTATAATACTGCCCCCTATAGATAGTCTGAAGGACCTCCTAATGCATCATTATAATAACTTTTTTAAACCATGATTTTTCCCTACCATTAGTTTTCTTTTGTCAGTTCTGTTTGTATTGGGGTCATACATTCAAAGGGAATTTTCAGTTAAAACTCTGCGCTGCCGCAAGGATAAATTCCAGGAGATTGTCATAGCTTCACAGTGGCTTTATTCAAGCCATAAATTGAGCCACCCCGCCGCGCCAAGGCAATCTCATGTGGGGGGTCCTACTCTACATTTTTATTATTCACTGTGCCATTACGGCCTCCTAGATATTTTAAAAGCAAGACCATATCAAATGCAATCCGTACCTGAGGCATATCTGCATCACTCCCGTACAGCCAGATGAAGCAAGTGCAGATAAAGGCCAACCAGGTCTGAACATAGACATCTCAGGTTTGACCTCCACACTGTTGTGAGTTCATTTTTCCCTTCACCATTGAGGTCTGATGAACTCCCTCCTCTGGTGAAGGAAGGTAGTGAGGCTGATTACCAAACACCTGGGCAGCTAGATGATGACTGGGTGGCTGGAACTGAGAACTGGATATAAGGCAGCCGAAGCCCTTCTGCCTTGCTGGTGATCCTGCTGGATTCATGGAGACCAGTCTTATTCCTGCGTCTCAAAGCTAAGTTTTTCTGCGCTGCTTTGTACACTTCAGTTTTGTTTTTGTTTTGCCTTGTTTTTTGGGAGTTCTGCCATCCCCGGCCGGGGGTGAGCTGAATTCCATTTTTGTCTCTGATCTGTTGATCTTTTGCTCTGTCTTCAGAATATACCTGAGTGCTGATATAGTCTTTTGGAGCCTAGCGACTTCAGGGCCTGTTTTTCCTATCAGCCGTTTGCACATTTTGGATAGGGTTTTTGCGGATGGCAGACAGCGGCTTTCCTATCCTGTCCTATTTAGCTTGGGTCCCATCATTTGCTCAACCTATCTTTCTATCTGTGTTAGTGTTTTCATCTTGCTTCACCGTCATTGTATGTTGGGGGCTGCCTATTGCTCTGGGGTCTGCTCTGGGGCAGTTTAGTTTTTCCCCTTTCTGTCTTTAGGCTATGTAGTTCTCCGGCTGTGATCGAGGGGTCTAGGGCACCGTAGGAACCCCCCACGGCTACTGCTAGTTGTTGTGGATAGGTTCAGGGGTCTGCAATCCGATAGCTGCCAACCTCTCTGGTTTTTCTGGACTTAGCTAGTATTTTGTTTTTTCCTCCTTCGGTGACTCATCGTAACAGAATCACCAGCCATACCGCAGATCCTAAGGTACTCAATAGCAGGAGAGAATTATAAAAAAAAAAAAAAAAGTGTGTCAGAATTTATTTTTTTTTGTGCATATTTTTTCCTCTATATCTCTGAGGCCAAAGGGGGAATTTTTCTCTCAATGGAGATGAAGCAATTGTCTGATCGTGTAGAGCAGCTCGCTGCTGAAGTGCGGGGAATTTTCGCCTATCTTGCTCATTCACATGCTGCTGAACCAAAGATTTATACTCTTGATGTGTTTTTTGGGGATCGGTCTAAATTCTTGAATTTCAAGAATAATTGTAAATTATTTTTTGCCTTGAAGCCTAACTCGTCGGGGAACTCAGCGCAGCAGGTTAAAATTGTCATCTCTTTGCTGCGCGGCGATCCCCAGGATTGGGCGTTTTCTCTGAAACCTGATGATCTTATTCTGAATAATGTGAACGCATTTTTTCAAGCCTTGGGGTTGTATGATGAACCTAATGCTATTGATCAGGCTGAAAAGACCCTGTTGGCATTAAGCCAAGGTCGGGATTCGGCAGAGTTGTACTGTCAAAAATTCCGAAAGTGGGCGGTCCTTACTACCTGGAATGATTGTGCCTTGGCAGCCATCTTTCGGAAGGGTTTGTCAGAAACTGTAAAAGATACTATGGTGGGATTTCCTGTTCCCTCTGATCTTGACGATCCTATGTCATTAGCCATTCAGGTGGATCGGCGTTTATGTGAACGCAAAACTGCACGAGAGATCTTGCCACCTGTTGAACAAATGTCTGAACCTATGCAATGTGATAGAGTTTTGTCTAGGGCGCAACGTCAGGAGTTCAGAAGGCGTAATAAGCTGTGTTTTTTTTGTGGAGATGCCTCGCATATTATTTCTGTCTGCCCTAAACGAGAGAAACGTTGTGCACACACGCTTTCTGTGGGTGGTGTTCAACCTAGGTTTCTTCTGGCAATTACTCTGATCTGCTCCCTGTCCACATTTTCCGCCAAAGCTTTTGTGGATTCAGGAGCAGCTCTGAACCTGATGGACTTGGATTTTGCTAAACGTTGTGGATTTCCTATGACACCTCTGCGGACGCCTATCCTTTTGAGGGGTATTGATGCTACTCCTTTGGCACAGAATAAACCTCAGTTTTGGACCCAGGGGGTAATGCGGGTCGCCCCAGACCATCAAGAAAATTGCAGATTTTTGGTGTTGCATAATTTGCATGATACCATTGTTCTGGGGTTTCCCTGGTTGCAAATCCATAATCCAGTTCTGGATTGGAAATCTTTGTCTGTGGTGAGTTGGGGTTGTCGGTGTGCCCTTAGTGATGCTCCTGTTTTCTCCACCTCTCCCCAGTCGCATGATGTTCCTGACTATTTGGCTGACTTTTATGATGTATTTAGTGAGAATGAGTCTGCGTCTTTGCCTCCTCATAGGAGTTATGACTGTGCAATTGAGCTGAACCCGGGGTGTAAATTCCCCAAGGGTCGGCTTTTCAATTTATCTGTACCCGAGCACGAGGCTATGCGATCCTATATTAAGGAGTCATTGGAGAAGGGTCATATTAGACCATCCTCTTCACCCTTAGGTGCTGGGTTTTTTTTCATGGCTAAAAAGGATGGTTCATTAAGGCCTTGTATTGAATATCGTGCCCTCAACAAAATTACTGTTAAATATCAGTATCCATTACCCCTGATTTCTGATCTATTCTCCAGAGTTAAAGGTGCTTGCTGGTTTACCAAGCTTGACCTCAGGGGGCATATAATCTTATTCGCATTAAGCATGGGGATGAATGGAAGACGGCGTTTAATACTCCGGAGGGACATTTTGAGTACCTGGTGATGCCTTTTGGGCTCACTAATGCCCCTTCTATCTTCCAGTGCTTCATGAACGATATATTCCGAGACTTTGTGGATAAATTTTTAATTATCTATCTGGATGATATTTTGATCTTCTCCAAGAATTGGGACTCTCATGTGGAACATGTTCGGACTGTGTTCCGGATTTTGAGGGAGAATTCCCTGTATGTCAAGGGATCAAAATGCCTTTTTGGGGTACAGAGGATTTCATTTTTGGGATTTATTTTGTCTCCGTCAACTATTGAAATGGACCAGGCCAAGGTACAGGCCATTTATGATTGGGTTCAGCCCACCTCTTTGAAGGCCCTCCAGAAGTTTTTGGGTTTTGCTAATTTTTATCGGAAATTTATAGCTAATTTTTCTGGTATTTCCAAGCCATTGACTGATTTGACTAGGAAGGGTGCTGATGTGCTGAATTGGTCTCTGGAGGCTGTTTCTTCCTTTCAGGAGCTGAAGCGAAGATTCACTTCTGCTCCGGTTTTGCGGCAACCTGATGTCTCACTCCCGTTTCAGGTGGACGTGGACGCTTCTGAGATTGGTGCAGGAGCGGTGTTGTCCCAAAAAGATCCTGTGACATCTAAAATGAATCCTTGTGCTTTCTTTTCCAGAAAGTTCTCCCCATCCGAACGTAACTATGATGTGGGGAATCGGGAACTGTTGGCCATGAAATGGGCATTTGAGGAGTGGAGACATTGGTTCGAGGGAGCTAAACATCAAGTCGTGGTCCTTACTGACCACAAGAATTTGATTTACCTGGAGTCGGCCAAGCGCTTGTATCCTAGACAGGCTAGGTGGGCCTTGTTTGTCACACGTTTTGATTTTGTGGTCTCTTTTCTTCCGGGCACTAAGAATGTCAAGGCAGACGCCCTCTCTAGGAGTTTCCTTGCTGATTCTCCTGTTGTGACTAAGCCTGCTACCATCTTAGGCGAGGGGGTAGTTCTTTCTGCCATCTCGCCCGATTTGAGACGTGCTCTGGAAGAGTTTCAGGAGGACAAACCTGAGCGTTGTCCCAGTGGAAAGTTGTATGTTCCTGACCAGTTGAGGAAGAGAGTGATGTCTGAAGTTCATTGCTCTGCATTGGCTGGTCATCCAGGTATTTTTGGTACTAGAGATCTGGTGAGTCGGTCTTTTTGGTGGCCCACCTTGTCTCATGATGTCAGGAATTTTGTGCAGTCCTGTGGGACTTGCTCCCGGTCTAAACCTTGTTCTCGCTCTAGTGGGTTGTTGATGCCTTTGCCGGTGCCCAGGAGGCCATGGACCCATATTTCAATGGATTTTATCTCTGATATGCCTGTCTCTCAGAGAATGACTGTTATTTGGGTGATTTGTGATAGATTCTCTAAGATGGTCCATCTTGTACCACTCCCTAAGTTGCCATCTTCCTCAGAGTTGGTGCCCTTGTTTTTGCAACAGGTGGTTCGCTTGCACGGGATTCCTGAGAACATTGTATCTGACAGAGGAGTTCAGTTTGTGTCTAGATTTTGGAGGACTTTCTGTTCCAAGCTGGGAATTCAGTTGTCCTTCTCCTCTGCGTTTCACCCTCAGACCAATGGGCAGACGGAGAGAACAAACCAGACTTTGCAGTCGTATTTGAGATGTTTTATTTCTGCCGATCAGGATGATTGGGTTTCATTTTTGCCCTTGGCCGAATTTGCTTTAAATAATAGAGCTAGTTCTGCCACTTTGATGTCACCTTTTTTTTTGTAACTTTGGGTTTCACCCTCGATTTTCTTCAGGGCAGGGGGAGCCTTCTGCCTGCCTAGGTGTTGACACTGTGGTGGAGAGAATGCATCAGATCTGGGACCAAGTAGTGGATAAGTTGTCTCTCTCCCAGGAAAAGGCCCAGCGGTTTTCCAACCGGCGTAGGACCGTTGGTCCCCAGTTTAAGGTGGGTGATGGTTTGGTTGTCATCAAAAAATATCGCTATGAAGGTGGCTTCTCCTAAGTTTAAGCCTAGATTTATTGGACCTTACAAGATTTTGGAGATTATTAATCCGGTCTCTTTTCGGTTGGCTCTTCCTGTCACATTTAAAATTCATAATGTGTTTCATAAGTCCTTGTTGAAGAGGTTTGTTGAACCAGTAGTTCCTGTGGTGGCACCTCCTGACCCTGTATTGGTTGAAGGTAACATGGAATATGAGGTAGAGAAGATACTGGATTCCCGTCTGGCTAGACGGAGACTCCAGTATTTGGTTAAGTGGAAGGGGTTATGGTCAGGAGGATAATTCCTGGGTCTCTGCCTCTGATATTCATGCCGAAAGATTGGTGCGTGCCTTTCATCGGGCTCACCCGGATCGCCCTGGTGGCATGGATGAGGGTTTGGTGACCCCTCCTCAAGGGGGAGGTACTGTTGTGAGTTCATTTTTCCCTTCACCGTTGAGGTCTGATGAACTCCCTCCTCTGGTGAAGGAAGGTAGTGAGGCTGATTACCAAACACCTGGGCAGCTAGATGATGACTGGGTGGCTGGAATTGAGGACTGGATATAAGGCAGCCGACGCCCTTCTGCCTTGCTGGTGATCCTGCTGGATTCATGGAGACCAGTCTTATTCCTGCGTCTCAAAGCTAAGTTTTTCTGCGCTGCTTTGTACACTTCAGTTTTGTTTTTGTTTTGCCTTGATTTTTGGGAGTTCTGCCATCCCCGGCCGGGGGTGAGCTGAATTCCATTTTTGTCTCTGATCTGTTGATCTTTTGCTCTGTCTTCAGAATATACCTGAGTGCTGATATAGTCTTTTGGAGCCTAGCGACTTCAGGGCCTGTTTTTCCTATCAGTCGGTTGGCACATTTTGGATAGGGTTTTTGCGGATGGCAGACAGCGGCTTTCCTATCCTGTCCTATTTAGTTAGCTTGGGCCCCATCATTTGCTCAACCTATCTTTCTATCTGTGTTAGTGTTTTCATCTTGCTTCACCGTCATTGTATGTTGGGGGCTGCCTATTGCTTTGGGGTCTGCTCTGGGGAAGTTTATTTTTTCCCCTTTCTGTCTTTAGGCTATGTAGTTCTCCGGCTGTGATCGAGGGGTCTAGGGCACCGTAGGAACCCCCCACGGCTACTGCTAGTTGTTGTGGATAGGTTCAGGGGTCTGCAATCCGATAGCTGCCAACCTCTCTGGTTTTTCTGGACTTAGCTAGTATTTTGTTTTTTCTTCCTTCGGTGACTCATCATAACACCACACATTGCCTGACCAGGAAACACAGATGAAGGGCGATGCAGGCTCAGACACAGGTGCACAAATTAAATAAAGCCTGGGGCAGGGTGGGGATGCTGTGTGTGTGCACAGCAGCCTAGATCCATCACAATGAACACAGCAAAAAATGGCGAACTTAACCCAGCGCGCACGGCAACAGTGGTAACCACAAACCAATATGCAACAAAAAAAGAGAGAGAAGCCAGCGCTGCTTTGGTTAGAACGCATAACATGAGGTGCATATGCACATATTAACATCTAACTGTATTCAAAATGAGACATTTGGCAAAATATTGATCAATAAATTGAGCCACCCCGCCGCGCCAAGGCAATCTCATTTTGCTAAATATCTCATTTTGATTACAGTTAGATATTATGTGCATATGCACTTTATGTTATGCGTTCTAACCTCAAGCGGCGCTGGCTTCTCTCCTTTTTTTGTATGTTGGTATGTGGCTGACCACCACTGTTGCCATGCGCGCTGGGTTATGTTCGCCATTTTTTCTGTGTTCACTGTGATGGATCTAGGCTGCTGTGCACACACACAGCAGCCCCGCCCTGCCCCAAGCTTTATTTAATTGTGCACCTGTGTCTGAGCCTGCATCGCCCTTCATCTATGTTTGCTGGTCGGGCAATGTGTGGAGGTTAAACCTGATATGTCTATATTTAGACCTGGTTGGCCTTCATCTGCACTTGCTTTATCTGGCTCCATGGGAGCGATCCAGAAATGCTCAGGTACGGATTGCACTTAAAGTGGTCTTGCTTTTAATGTATCTAGGAGGTCGTAATGGCGCAGTGTTTATTAAAAACGTAGAGTAGGACCCCCCACATGAGATTGCCTTGGCGCGGCGGGGTGGCTCAATTGAATTGATCAATTTTTTTGCTAAATATCTCATTTTGAATACAGTGAGATATTATGTGCATATGCACTTTGTTATGCGTTCTAACCTCAAGCGGCGCTGGCTTCTCTCCTTTTTTTGACAACATGTATGCTCTTATCTCATCCTAACCAGGTGAGCAATTTTCTTGATATATTTTCTCCTTTGTAACGTGGATAAGACCCTATTGCGCTTTTTTGTCTCCCCATTCCTTTGCAATAACTGTTTGTATTGGGAACATTTAGAAATATCATTCATTAGTATAGACAATAAAAAATGCACTTACCTGCATATTCCACGATTAATACTGAAAAAAAAAAGAAGTGCATTATAATATTGCCCCCTATGTACAAGAATACAATACTATAACACTGCTCCTATGTACTATATAAGAATATAACTACTATAATACTGCCCCTATGTACAAGAGTATAACTTCTATAATACTGTCCCTATGTACAAGAATATAACTAATATAATACTGCTCCCTATGTACTATATAAGAATATAACTACTATAATACTGCTCCTATGTACTATATAAGAATATAACTACTATAATACTGCCCCTATGTACAAGAGTATAACTTCTATAATACTGTCCCTATGTACAAGAATATAAATACTATAATACTGCCCCCTATGTACAAGAATATAACTACTATAATACTGCCCAATGTACAAGAATATAACTACTATAATACTATTTAAACCTCACATGAGAGATTACATTTCTTGTGGTGAAATCTGGAGTTTAAGTTTAACGGTAGTAATAATGGAGATGCAATATGTTTCAGCAACTGTTACAGGAGATGGTGCACAAAAATTTGCTCTTTGTTCAGTAGGTGAAGGAATGGCTTGTATTCCACCAATTGTTAAAATATAATTTAGGGGATTGCCTAACTTTTTTTTACTGCTCAGTCCATGTTCTCATATTGTGACACATCCTGAAAAGCACTAATCTTTTAGTAATCATTTGCAATATTTGTGATTATGTTGCTGCATCAAAGTTAAATGGTTCATAAAGTTGAAAAATTATACTTACATACAATCATGAGTAGTGATCTCACAACCATGGTGACTGCCATAAGCTTGTTTGACGCAGCCTGTCTGAAAGAATGAGCTGGAATTTTGCTGTATCCTTCTTGTGTTTTTTTTTCTTTTTTTCTGGAAAGGAGGGGTGTTTGCAGAGATGGAGCACAGGGGTTTGTGAATGCTATCAGAGAAATTTGACCTTGAAACTTTAGCAGTTCCAAGGTCCAAAGTGTGTATTTTGATGAAGCACAATCCTCCTCATTGACTGCATGCATTGAGCAGATGTCCCATCTGGCAAAAAAAAGAGTCAAGTGTGGAATGCTGCTTATTAAAAGTTTCTCCAAAAATTTCCATGACTCTGGTTCTTTGATATTCTGTGACTAAGTCAAATTGTTATGATCCCTCAAAGTGAAACTAACTAAAGGAAAAAAATCTGAACGTTCTCTTTTTATGCTGTTGTGAATATCTGAGTGTCGCGACTCTGTTGTCGGGTGTCCCGGTGTGAAGGGTTAATACTAAAATCAGAGCTGAAGTTTCGTTTTATCCATTTTTTCGGAAGGTTTCATTTCTCCGTTTTTGTTGCTGTAAGATAAATTTTGTAATTAGGTAAAAGTTCAAACTGTCATGAAACCAGACTGTTCCCATCAGGTGCAAGATAAGGGAGGCGGGGTGTAGAACTCTGAAGAATATGCTATTTGGATACGGACATATATGTAGTTTCCGGTTTTCTTGCAATATTATTGGCTTATAAAGTGAAATGATGCTATAGGTAGTTGAGAAGTTTGCATAATTAAGCAAAAGATTATAAAAGAAGTGACTAAAATAAAGGGGACTGGTGATCTGTCTTGATCCTCCCGTACAGAGACCCCCGTCTCCGTGTGGTCATTTGAGTTGCTAGCAACACTCTGTGGAATAATTTGGATGTCAGTGGCTCAACCGTGAATGGTTAATTTAGCCCTCCCTACATAGTTACCCCGACACCGGGACCAGCGGCTCCTTCCTTGTCCCTTACACTAGGGACACCTTAGCTCGCCCTGTTCCCTGGATTACTTCTGATAATGAAGACAGTCCATAAGATGCCAACCTGAGGCCAGTAGTTCCACTGTCCCCATACCAGGTGATACTCACTGTCTTCCAACTTTTGGTTGGCCCACAGCTTTTGTATCTCTGTCAGTATAGTTTGTAGTTACAGTCCAAGCTCCTCCAGACAACAGATACCACTACCATAGCACATGTACACTACCGTTCAAAAGTTTGGGGTCACCCAGACAATTTTGTGTTTTCCATGAAAACTCATACTTTTATTAATCAAACGAGTTGCCAAATGAATTTAAAATCTAGTCCAGACATTGACAAGGTACGAAAAAAAGATTTTTATTTGAAATAATAATTTTCTCCTTCAAACTTTGCTTTCGTCAAAGAATGCTCCATTTGCAGCAATTACAGCATTGCAGACCTTTGGCATTCTAGCAGTTAATTTGCTGAGGTAACATGGAGAAATTTCACCCCATGCTTCCAGAATCCCCTCCCACAAGTTGGTTTGGCTTGATGGGCACTTTTTGCGTACCATACGGTCAAGCTGCTCCCACAACAGCTCAATGGGGTTGAGATCTGGTGACTGCGCTGGCCACTCCATTACAGATAGAATACCAGCTGCCTGCTTCTTCCCTAAATAGTTCTTGTGTTAGGGTTCTAGGTAGAAACCCGAGAGTGGACCCTCTGGGTCGTGGCTCCAGAGCCCCCGAGGGCGAGCGGCCCAGGTGATGACCACCCCCTATACAGGGAGTGTTAGGGGCAGGCCCAAAGGGGATGGGACCACGACAGCCGGAACCAAAGGGACGACCCGGGGAGTATACAGAAGAGCAGATCAGAGAATGAGAGGGTATATAAGGAATTGAGTGGACCTGGGACGGGAGGAGACAGGCTGCGGAAACCGGGCAGGATCAGGACGGAGCCGGGACCAAAAGCTGGAATGGAAGGACACAAGGAGATTAGGAGACACTGACCTAGGGGTTCGGACAGAACACCAGATAGGGAAAGGAAGCGAATTATGCCGGAGACAGACAGTTACTGAGACAGAAGGACCAGGCGGGGAACAGGCACCGGGGAATGCAGGATGGCAAAACAGAGGACCCGGGGAGAGAAGTAGGAGGACAGAACGAAGAGGAAGGCAACTGCAGGGAGAACTGGAGAGAGATCCCAGACGGAAAACCGGGCAGAGAGCAGAGCGCAGCAGGGGGTGCGCAGGGACCTGAGAGTCGGGGGTGATGCTGCGCAGGAACGCTAAGCGCCACGGATCATGACAAACAGGCGTCTTACCTGTCAAGACGCCACGCAGAAATACCCGGTGGGCGCCGCCATGATGGGGCGGAGCCACCGGGTCACGTGCTCCCAGGATGCCCAGCGGTCGGTGACAGGCGAGCGCGCATGCGCGGGCCTCTGACGCGCCGTGAGCCTGCAAAGCCAGACAGGGGACGGAGCGAGACTGAAGAGGGAGGGCACCGGGAGGAGGAGGACCCCAGGTGAGCGTCGGGGAGTGTAACAGTACCCCCTCTCTTACTCCCCTCCTTCTTCAGGCGGGACAAAAACCTTCACCGAAAAAGAGCTGTAAGCGATGGGCAACCCGGAGGGCATGGAAGGGGGACGGGAACCACCCACGGGACGCACCGGCAGCAGACACCTCGCCCTACAGGACTCCCCCCAGCGCAGGATATTGCCCTTATGCCAATCCAAGATAGGCCCGTGGGCTCGTAACCAGGGAAGACCAAGAAGGATAGGATGAGAGATGCCCGCTAGGACATAAAAGGCAATCCTCTCTTTGTGCAAGGCCCCTACCTGGAGTTCTACCTCATGGGTGATGGCCTCTTGAAGAGGTTTACCGTCCACGGAAGCGAGGATCCGTGGAGTCTCTAAGGTCTTGACGGGGACCGAAAATTTAAGGACCTCCTTGAGCCTAATAAAATTTCCTGCTGCGCCGGAATCCACATAGGCTGCCAGGGAACAACGTTTACCACCAACGTGCAACAAGACAGACAGAGTGAGGGGTAGAGAGGTATCACATACACCTAGGGAGGCCTCTCTTACCTGACCTAGGCGGAGGAGTTTTCCGGAGCGGTCGGTGACAGGCAAGCGCGCATGCGCGGGCCTCTGACGCGCCGTGAGCCTGCAAAGCCAGACAGGGGACGGCGCGAGACTGAAGAGGGAGGGCGCCGGGAGGAGGAGGACCCCAGGTGAGCGTCGGGGAGTGTAACATCTTGCATAATTTGGAGGTGTGCTTTGGGTCATTGTCCTGTTGTAGGATGAAATTGACTCCAATCAAGCGCTGTCTACAGGGTATGGCATGGCATTGCAAAATGGAGTGATAGCCTTCCTTATTCAAAATCCCTTTTACCTTGTACAAATCTCCCACTTTACCAGCACCAAAGCAACCCCAGACCATCAAATCACTTAACATGCTTGACAGATGGCGTCAGGCCATCTTCCAGCATCTTTTCAGTTGTTCTGTCTCACAAATGTTCTTCTGTGTGATCCAAACACCTCAAACTTGTATTTGTCAGTCCATAACACTTTTTTCCAGTCTTTCTCTGTCCAATGTCTGTGTTCTTTTGCCCATATTAACCCCTTCACCCCCAAGGGTGGTTTGCACGTTCATGACCGGGCCAATTTTTACAATTCTGACCACTGTACCTTTATGAGGTCATAACTCTCGAACGCTTCCATGGATCCCGGTGATTCTGACATTGTTTTCTCGTGACATATTGTACTTCATGATAGTGGTAAAATTTCATTCAAATAACTTGCGTTTATTTGTGAGAAAAACGGAAATTTGGCGAAAATTTTGAAAATTTCGCAATTTTCCAACTTTGAATTTTTATGCCCTTAAATCACAGAGATACGGCACACAAAAAACTTGATAACTAACATTTCCCACATGTTTACTTTACATCAGCACAATTTTGGAACCAAAATTTTTTTTTGTTAGGAAGTTATAAGGGTTAAAAGTTGACCAGCGATTTCTCATTTTTACAACACCATTTTATTTTTAGGACCACATCACATTTGAAGCCACTTTGAGGGGTCTATATGATAGAAAATACCCAAAAGTGACACCATTCTAAAAACTGCACCCCTTAAGGTGCTCAAAACCACATTCAAGAAGTTTATTGCGTCACAGGAATTTTTTTGAATATTTAAAAAAAAATGAACATCTAACTTTTTTCATAAAAAAAATACTTCAGGTTCAATTTTTTTTATTTTACCAAGGGTAACAGGAGAAATTGAACTGCAAAAGTTATTGTGCAATTTGTCCTGAGTACGCAGATACCTGATATGTGGGGGGGAACGACTGTTTCGGCGCATGGCAGAGCTCAGAATGGAAGGAGCGCCGTTTGACTTTTTCAATGCAAAATTGGCTGGAATTCAGATTGGACGCCATGTCACGTTTGGAGAGTGCCTGATGTACCTAAACAGTGGAAACCCCCTATAAGTGACCCCATTTTGGAAACTAGACCCCCCAAGGAACTTATCTAGATATGTGGTGAGAACTTTGAACCCACAAGGGCTTTACAGAAGTTTATAACGTACAGCGGTACAATTAAAAAATCATATTTTTTCAACAAAAATGATCTTTTCACCCTCAATTCTTATTTTTCCAAGGGTAACAGGACCCTAAAAGTTATTGTGCAATTTGTCCTGAGTACGCTGATACCCCACATGTGGGGGTAAACCACTATTTGGGCGCATGGCAGAGCTCGGAAGGGAAGCAGCGCCATTTGACGTTTTTGGCTGGAATTGAGATCGGACACCATGTCGCGTTTGGAAAACTCCTGATGTACCAAAACAGTGGAACCCCCCCACAAATGACACCATTTTGGAAACTAGACCCCCTAAGGAACTTATCTAGATGTGTGGTGAGCACTTTGACCCCCCCAGTGCTTCACAGAAGTTTACAACGCCCGGGCATGAAAATAAAAAATTCGTATTTTTTCCACAAACATGATCTTTTAGTCACCATTTTTTTATTTTCCCAAGGGTACCAGGAGAAATTGGACCCCAAAAGTTGTTGTCCAATTTGTCCTGAGTATGCTGATACCCCATATGTGGGAGAAAACTACTGTATGGGCACACGTCGGGGCTCGGAAGGGAAGTAGTGACGTTTTGGAATGCAGACTTTGATGGAATGGTCTGCGGGTGTCATGTCGCCTTTGGAGAGCCCCTAATGTACCTAAACAGTGGAAACCCCCCACAAATGACACCATTTGGTAAACTAGACCTCCCAAGGAACTTATCTAGATGTGTGGTGAGCACTTTGACCCCCCCAGTGCTTCACAGAAGTTTACAACGCCCGGGCGTGAAAATAAAAAATTCGTATTTTTTCCACAAACATGATCTTTTAGTCACCATTTTTTTATTTTCCCAAGGGTACCAGGATAAATTGGACCCCAAAAGTTGTTGTCCAATTTGTCCTGAGTACGCTGCTACCCCATATGTGGGAGAAAACTACTGTATGGGCACACGTCGGGGCTCGGAAGGGAAGTAGTGACGTTTTGGAATGCAGACTTTGATGGAATGGTCTGCGGGTGTCATGTTGCCTTTGGAGAGCCCCTAATGTACCTAAACAGTGGAAACCCCCCACAAATGACACCATTTTGTAAACTAGACCCCCCAAGGAACTTATCTAGATGTGTGGTGAGCACTTTGACCCCCCCAGTGCTTCACAGAAGTTTACAACGCCCGGGCGTGAAAATAAAAAATTCGTATTTTTTCCACAAACATGATCTTTTAGTCACCATTTTTTTATTTTCCCAAGGGTACCAGGATAAATTGGACCCCAAAAGTTGTTGTCCAATTTGTCCTGAGTATGCTGCTACCCCATATGTGGGAGAAAACTACTGTATGGGCACACGTCGGGGCTCGGAAGGGAAGTAGTGACGTTTTGGAATGCAGACTTTGATGGAATGGTCTGCGGGTGTCATGTTGCCTTTGGAGAGCCCCTAATGTACCTAAACAGTGGAAACCCCCCACAAATGACACCATTTTGTAAACTAGACCCCCCAAGGAACTTATCTAGATGTGTGGTGAGCACTTTGACCCCCCCAGTGCTTCACAGAAGTTTACAACGCCCGGGTGTGAAAATAAAAAATTCGTATTTTTTCCACAAACATGATCTTTTAGTCACCATTTTTTTATTTTCCCAAGGGTACCAGGAGAAATTGGACCCCAAAAGTTGTTGTCCAATTTGTCCTGAGTACGCTGCTACCCCATATGTGGGAGAAAACTACTGTATGGGCACACATCGGGGCTCGGAAGGGAAGTAGTGACGTTTTGGAATGCAGACTTTGATGGAATGGTCTGCGGGTGTCATGTTGCCTTTGGAGAGCCCCTAATGTACCTAAACAGTGGAAACCCCCCACAAATGACACCATTTTGTAAACTAGACCCCCCAAGGAACTTATCTAGATGTGTGGTGAGCACTTTGACCCCCCCAGTGCTTCACAGAAGTTTACAACGCCCGGGCGTGAAAATAAAAAATTCGTATTTTTTCCACAAACATGATCTTTTAGTCACCATTTTTTTATTTTCCCAAGGGTACCAGGAGAAATTGGACCCCAAAAGTTGTTGTCCAATTTGTCCTGAGTACGCTGACACCCCATATGTGGGAGAAAACTACTGTATGGACACACGTCGGGGCTCGGAAGGGAAGCAGTGACGTTTTGGAATGCAGACTTTGATGGAATGGTCTGCGGGTGTCATGTGCGTTTGGAGAGCCCCTGATGTACCTAAACTATTGAAACTCCCCACAAGTGACCCCATTTTGGACACTAGACCCCCCACGGAACTTATCTAGATGTGTGGTGAGCACTTTGAACCCCCAAGTGCTTCACAGAAGTTTATAACACTCGGATGTGAAAATAAAAAAATCATTTTTTTCCACAAAAATGATATTTTTGCCCCCAATTTTTTATTTTCCTAAGGGTAACAGGAGAAATTGGACCCCAAAAATTGTTTTGCAATTTGTCCTGAGTAGGCTGCTACCCTACATGTGGGGGTAAAACACTGTTTGGGCGCATAGCAGAGCTTGGAAGGGAAGGAGCACCATTTGACTTTTTCAACTCAGAATTGGCTGGAATTGAGATCAGACGCCATGTTGCATTTGGAGAGCCCCTGATGTGCCCAAACAGTGGAAACCCCCAATTCTAACTCCAACCCGAACCCCAACACGCCCCTAACCCTAGCCCTAACCCTAACCCTAGCCCTAGCCCTAACCCTAGCCCTAGCCCTAACCCTAGCCCTAACCCTACCCCAACCCTACCCCAACACACCACTAGCCCTAACCCTAGCCCTAACCCTAATGGAAAAATGGAAATAAATACATTTTTTTTATTTTATTATTTTTCCCTAACTAAGGGGGTGATAACGGGGGGTTTGATTTACTATTTATGGCGGTTTTTATGTTTGGCGGCTGTCGCACGCTAAAAGACGCTTTTTATTGTAAAAATAGTTTTTGCATCACCACATATTGAGAGCTATAATTTTTCCGTATTTTGACCCACCGAGTCATGTGAGGTCTTATTTTTTGCGGGACGAGTTGACGTTTTTATTGGTACCATTTTCGGGCACGTGAAATTTTTTGATCGCTTTTTATTCCGATTTTTGGGACGCAGAATGAACAAAAACCAGCGTTTCATGAATTTCTTTTGGGGGGGTGCGTTTACACCGTTCTGCGTGCGGTAAAATTGATAAAGCGGTTTTATTCTTCGGGTCAGTACGGTTACAGCGATACCTCATTTAGGTCGTTTTTTTATGTTTTTGTCGGTTTTATGCAATGAAAACTATTTTATATAAAAAATAATTATTTTTGCATCGCTTTATTCTGCGAGTTATAACTTTTTTATTTTTTCACTGATGATGCTGTGTGGCGGCTTGTTTTTTGCGGGACAAGATGACGTTTTCAGCGGTACCATGGATATTTATATGCATCTTTTTGATCGCGCGTTATTGCACTTTTTGTTTGGCGGTATGATAATAAATCATTATTTTTTGCTTCGTTTTTTATTTTTATTTTTTAAGGGGTTCGCTAAAGGGGTTAACTAATGGGACAGTTTTATAGGGCAGGTCGTTACAGACGCGGCGATACCTAATATGTGTACTTTTATTGTTTGTTTTTTTTATTATTTTCAAAAAATGAATTTATTGGGGAATATTTTTTTTTTTTTTTACTAATTTATTTGGCGATTTTTTTAAATTTATTTTTACACTTTTTTTTAATTGTTTTTTTACTTTATTACATAGTCCCAGGTGGGACATCACTGTCCTGTGACAGATCGCTGATCTGTCACATCACAGATCACTGTGACAGATCAGCAATCTGTCACAGGCAGTGCACAAGGCTTCCTCATGCCTGCGCTTTGCAGGCACTGAGGAAGCCAGCTTCCCCAGGCCCCCGAAGGCCCCCGTCGCCATCTTGGATTCGGGGGCCTGGAGGAAAGGAGCCCCACGCAGCAGCGCTGCACATTGCGCTGCCGTGGGGGGCTCAGGGAAGCACGGAGGGAGCCCCCTCCCTGCCGATGCTTCCCTTTAACTCCCGGTACACCGCGATCGTGTTTGATCGCGGTGTGCAAGGGGTTAACGTGTCGGGGGCGGTCCGTGACTGCCCCTGACACATTGTGCCGGGTGTCAGCTGTGATAATCAGCTGACACCCGGCCGCGATCAGCGGCGCTCACCACGTAGGCGCCGCTGATCGCGGTAGACGTACTATCCCGTCCCCGGTCATACAGGCCCGGGTACCGTGGACGGGATAGTACGTCTCATGTCAGGAAGGGGTTAATCTTTCCCTTTTATTGGCCAGTCTTAGATATGGCTTTTTCTTTGCCACTCTGCCCTGAAGGCCAGCTTCCCGGAGTCGCCTCTTCACTGTAGATGTTGACACTGGCGTTTTGCGTGTACTATTTAATGAAGCTGCCAGTTGAGGACCTGTGAGGCGTTGATTTCTCAAACTACAGACTCTAATGTACTTGTCTTGCTGCTCAGTTGTGCAGCGGGGCCTCCCACTTCTCTTTCTACTCTGGTTAGAGCCTGTTTGTGCTCTCCTTTGAAGGGTGTAGTACACACCGTTGTAGGAAATCTTCAGTTTCTTGGCAATTTCTCGCATGGCATAGCCTTCATTTCTAAGAACAAGAATATAATGTTGAGTTTCACATGAAAGTTCTTTTTTTCTGGCCATTTTGAGAGTTTAATGGAACTAACAAATGTAATGCCACCAGTAAAATCATTAATAAAAGTTCAGCAATTTCAAAACATTTTATTAATAGTCATGAGGGGGATATGTCCGCTTTTGAGGTGTCAGGTATAGAAAGGGTTAAAATTCCCGTCACAGGTGGTGATATTAAAAGAAAACTGATAAATCCACCATGTTTCCCGGCTTATCAGCTAAACACCAGGGTCCCACATGGCATCAATATTAGAAAGGATCTGATTTATCATTATGAATAAAAAAAAAAATACCTATCTGATGTCATATATGATCCCAGCCTGTAAGGGGTTAATCGTCTATCAGGTTTCTCTACACAGCTGTCCCTATCAGGTAGCTGGATCTGGTGGGTGGGATTGAACTGTGAACTAGTCTAAAATCTTCAGTCTGCCGTTAGATCTTTGTCAATGATTAAGATGCACGGTTTTGCGTTGAAACGCATTTGATTTTAATGTTCTGGACTATGACGTAATTCTTTTAATGCTATTGGAAGTGATGGAATAAAAGAAAATGGGTTTTAAGGACTTACAGCGCTGGACTTATTTTTTCTAAACAAATGTAATGCTCCAGATTCTCAACTAGCTCAAAGGAAGGTCAGGTTTATAGCTTCTCTAATCAGCCAAACTGTTTTCAGCTGTGCTAACATACTTGCACAAGGGTTTTCAATGGTATTCTAACCATCCATTAGCCTTCTTACACAATTAGCAAACACAAAGTACCATAAGAACACTGGAGTGATGGTTATTGGAAATGGGCCTCTATACACCTTTGAAGATATTGCATTACAAACCAGACGTTTGCAGCTAGAATAGTCATTTACCACATTAACAATGTATAGAGTGAATTTCTGAATCATTAAATGTTAGTTTCAGTGTAAAAAACTGTGCTTTTCTTTCAAAACTAAGGAAATTTCTAAGTGACCCTAAACTTTTGAACGTAGTGTATCTATCTCCAGCCAGCAGCAACAGTCCTTAGGATAGTTCCTCAAATCCAGACAACAAATCACACGACCATAGCACATGTATCCAGCTCCAGCCAGCAATCAATCTCCATAGCCCATCCAAATATGGGCACCAGGACCTCAGCAACAGATCCTCGCTCCTTGACGTCTCTGCACCAACTCACTCACTAGACAAGGCTTACTGTTCTCCCTCTCCTGGGATCAGCCTCCTGGATGGGCAGAAGTGTTCACACCCTCCACCTTAAACTTTTGCTGAAGAATGTTCTAGAAGTCCAATCCCCAGCCTGCCTGTGGTCCCTGGCAGAGAGGAACAAAGACACACATGCCCTGAACAGATGCATGACAGAAGTGCTAATGTAGGCTTTATGTATACACTAGATGGAGGCCTGATGCTATCGCATCGGGAGGGCGGTAATGTCACGATGGGGGCAGGCTTTGCAGCATTAAGAATCTCTCCCCCATGTGCTCACCCACCTATCCACTCTCTCTTTCCTCATGTGCTGACTTCTCCCATCTGTGCTTTCTTCTTTGACCTGTCTACCTCATGTGCTATCCCCCTTGTCTGCTGTCGCTCTCCTTCCTGTGCGGTGTTCTCCCCTCATGTGCTGTCCCATTTGAGCTATCTCCACCCTCTGCTCTGTCTGTCTCACCCCTGTGCACTTTCTCTCTCCCAATCTGCTGTCTTCTCCTCTCATGTCATCTCTTGTTTGACCTTTGTGCCCCATCACTAAACAGTCAGTACACAGCATGTCAGGAGAAATTTCTATTTAAAGGGGTTTTCCCACGAACGAAAGTTCATTTTAAAAATTGTCTGTGTCTGACCGTGTACAGAACATACCACATCTCCTGGACAGGGGAGGAAGCAAAAGACAATACTGACATTACAGCAGGAGATCGCAGAGGATACATTTTGTTTAAAATAGTCAGTGAAATAATTTACCTCACAAAATGAATCCTCTGCGATCCCCTGCTGTAATGTCAATATTGTCTTCTGCTTCCTCCCCTGCCCAGGAGCTGTTGTATGTTCTGTACACGGTCAGACACAGACAATTTTTAAAATGAACTTTCGTTCGTGGGAAAACCCCTTTAATGTGACCATCTTCCTCTGCCTGTAGACGCGTCATGCATCTGCCGCTGATATCAGCTGAATGATTCTCTGCGCCTGCATGGAATTTGCGCAGGCGTAGTGCGATGGTGTTCCGCTGGTGGTGCTACGCAAGAGGCTGCGTGAGTGTGAGAGTGTGAGTGTGAGTTTGTGAGTGTGAGAGTATGAATGTGAGTGTGTGTGAGTGTGACAGTGTGAATGTGAGTATGAGTGTGTATGTGAGTGTGAGAGTGTGAATGTGAGTGTGAGTGAGTGTGTGAGTATATGTGAGTGTGAGTGTGTGAGTGAGAGTGTGTGTGTATGAGTGTGAGTGTGTGAATGTGAGAGTGTGAATGTGAGTGTGAGAGTTTGTGTGTGGTGCGACGGTGTTCCGCTGGTGGTACCGCGCAATAAGTTGGTACCAGCAGCAGTTTCCATATTGAGACACCTATCATTTGGGTGTCCCAATATGGCGGTCAGTGAACTCTCTCCGCTTGGAATTCTGGGATATGGTGACATCTGGGCAGAACAGCAAATGAAAACACAAGGCAATTATTTAAATAGATGAGATCCAGCCCACATATCTTCCTTTGCTTACAATCAATGACTGGAAATATTGATTCTTGAGGCTAAACACTTTCCAGGAGAGATTTGTGCACCTTAAACTGATGAGCAAGCAAATTTCTCATAAACACAACAATAAGATCAATGTACCAGTGCTCTGTGCTGGAAAAAGTCATGGCTAGCTTCTCACACTCCTCCCCCTCTTTTTCAGCAGACAAGCTCTGGGCTCCAGTTTAAGAGATTGACTATCCATCTTCACTTATTGGGACAGTCCATCGGTAATTTCTTTCAGCACAGGCATGGATGTAAGGTTTCACCTTCATGAGAACAAAACTTTGTATCATCCAGTTTCTTCAAAACATGTTCCATGTCTTCCTTGCAAATAAACTCCACAATCCCCATTCCATCCTTATGTACACCAGCATAATGTTATGCCCAATGGTGGTTCAAATGGATTTGTGGACTGGGCCTGCCTAGGAAGGGGTGTAGTTAAGCGCCTACAGTTGTGGCCAAAAGTATTGACACCCCTGCAATTCTGTCAGATAATACTCAGTTTCTTCCTGAAAATGATTGCAAACACAAATTCTTTGGTATTATTATCTTCATTTAATTTGTCTTAAATGAAAAAACACAAAAGAGAATGAAGCAAAAAGCAAAACATTGATCATTTCACACAAAACTCCAAAAATTGGCCAGACAAAAGTATTGGCACCCTCAGCCTAATACTTGGTTGCACAACCTTTAGCCAAAATAACTGTGACCAACCGCTTCCGGTAACCATCAGTGAGTTTCTTACAATGCTCTGCTGGAATTTTAGACCATTCTTCTTTGGCAAACTGTTCCAGGTCCCTGATATTTGAAGGGTGCCTTCTCCAAACTGCCATTTTTAGATCTCTCCACAGGTGTTCTACGGGATTCAGGTCTGGACTCATTGCTGGCCAGTGGCCACCTTACAAGTCTCCAGTGCTTTCTCTCAAACCATTTTCTAGTGCTTTTTGAAGTGTGTTTTGGGTCATTGTCCTGCTGGAAGACCCATGACCTCTGAGGGAGACCCAGCTTTCTCACACTGGGCCCTACATTATGCTGCAAAATTTGTTGGTAGTCTTCAGACTTCATAATGCCATGCACACGGTCAAGCAGTCCAGTGCCAGAGGCAGCAAAGCAACCCCAAAACATCAGGGAACCTCTGCCATGTTTGACTGTAGGGACCGTGTTCATTTCTTTGAATGCCTCTTTTTGCTCCTGTAAACTCTATGTTGATGCCTTTGCCCAAAAAGCTCTACTTTTGTCTCATCTGACCAGAGAACATTCTTCCAAAACCTTTTAGGCTTTTTCAGGTAAGTTTTGGCAAACTCCAGCCTGGCTTTTTTATGTCTCAGGGTAAGAAGTAGGGTCTTCCTGGGTCTCCTACCATACAGTCCCTTTTCATTCAGACGCCGACGGATAGTACGGGTTGACACTGTTGTACCCTCGGACTGCAGGGCAGCTTGAACTTGTTTGAATGTTAGTCTAGGTTCTTTATCCAACATCTGCACAATCTTGTGTTGAAATCTCTTGTCAATTTTTCTTTTCCGTCCACATCTAGGGAGGTTAGCCACAGTGCCATGGGCTTTAAACTTCTTGATGACACTGCACACGGTAGACACAGGAACATTCAGGTCTTTGGAGATGGACTTGTAGCCTTGAGATTGCTCATGCTTCCTCACAATTTGGTTTCTCAAGTCCCCAGACAGTTCTTTGGTCTTCTTTCTTTTCTCCATGCTCAATGTGGTACACACAAGGACACAGGACAGAGGTTGAGTCAACATTAATCCATGTCAACTGGCTGCAAGTGTGATTTAGTTATTGTCAACACCTGTTAGGTGCCACAGGTAAGTTACAGGTGCTGTTAATTACACAAATTAGAGAAGCATCACATGATTTTTCGAACAGTGCCAATACTTTTGTCCACCCTCTTTTTTATGTTTGGTGTGGAATTTTATCCAATTTGGCTTTAGGACAATTTTTTTTGTGTTTTTTCATGTAAGACAAATTAAATGAAGATAATAATGCCAAAGAATTTGTGTTTGCAATTATTTTCAGGAAGAAACTGAGTATTATCTGACAGAATTGCAGGGGTGTCAATACTTTTGGCCACAACTGTACCAAGTATTCACTGGAGCTCCAGATGGTGGCGACAGACTGGTACCACCAATAGGCAGATCCCTGTACTGCAGTCCCTGACCCAAAGAACAGGTTAGCTGACATTGACTAGGGCTATTGTGAGACTTTTGGAGGTACTCCTGGAGTGGACCCTCTGGACCGTGGCAACGAACCTCCCATGGGCGAGCTGACCAGGTGGACCACCCCCTATACAGGGAGCGTTAGGGGCAGAGCCCCGGAAGACTATCACCACGGCAGCTGGTACCCAGGGGAAGGACTCAGGAGTCACAGCGGGAGACCGAAGAGGCTGGCAGAGGACCACCAGGACAGGAACACGGACGGCGGGCAGGACTGGAAACACGGACAAGGCGTGTCGAGGGTCGAGGCACGGGCTGGAGGACACAGCTGGGACACCAGAACAAGACAGGATGGAACCACAGACAGCCAGGCACTAGGAGAGAGGAGAACGGAGAAATAGGATAAGATACAGGCACGGGGAGCAGAAGCTGCAGGCAAGGACACGCGCAGCGGGACGTGGGGTCAGAATCACTTGTTAGGCACAAATGACAATCAGGCACCGTCAGGCGCCCATCGGAGAGCAGGAGACAGAGCGGGAGCGTGCAGGGACAATGAGTAAGTGTGCCGGGTAGTGGCAGTGAGGCCGTCGGCGGCCGCGGCAGTGGCGTGACAGCCGGTGGCGGCCGCGGCATGACAGCTATGTTCAGACACATTGGTCTAGATCAGTGGTCCCCAACTTTTCTGATCTAGAGAGCCACATTCAGCTCTGAGAGAGGGTCGCGAGCCACATAATAATAATCTTTAATAATCTTTGATTTTTATATAGCGCTAACATATTCCGCAGCGCTTTACACACATTATCATTGCTGTCCCCGATGGGGCTCACAATCTAAATTCCCTATCAGTATGTCTTTGGAATGTGAGCTCCCTCCCTCCCCGCTCACAGTAGTTGCAACCAAAGCCTCCATTACAGGTATAATGATAACCAAAGCTTTTGCACAGAAATCACCACAAAACAGTATACCTAGATCCAGAGGTCCCTAAAATTATCCCCATTCAATTTTCTCCCATCCAGAACTCCCAACACACTGTCTCATCCATATTCAAGCAACTCCTCTGATAGGTAGTATCATCCTGTCTCCAGTGTACCATACTTAAATTATGTCTAAACCCCTAAGACCAGTATAAATGCACCCAGAGCTGCTCTTCTGTGCAGGGCTACTCAAGTAATTCACTAGTTTCAGATGTGCTCCTCATACCCATTTGCTAGACCTGTAGCTAATGCACCAAGTTCGCAGACAGCCGCGAGCCACAATTCATGGGACCGCAAGCCACATGTGGCTCCAAGCTACAGGTTGGGGATCTCTGGTCTAGATACTGAATCAGGGACTGGCTGCTCATGGACCGGGGGACATTGTCCACTGGCCGCACTGGGAATGGGACTTCAGGAACAGGACTGGCCACACTGAGACCAGGGGACTTTGGTAACAGACTGACCGCATCAGGACCAGGGAACAATGTTCAGGCACTGGTTGCACCAGGACCAGGGGAGCAGGTTCAGGCACTGTCTGCACACTGACCAGGGAAGCAGGTTCAGGCACTGGCCGCACACGTATCCGGGTAGACAATGTTCAGGCATGGGCAGCACTGGGACCAGGAGATCAGGTTCAGGCATTGGCCGCACAGGCCAGGGGCGCAGGTTCAGGCACTGGCCGCACAAGGACCAGGGGTTTGGGCTCAGGACACTGAACTCACTAGGACCAGGGATTTTAAGTTCAGGACACTGACTACACAGGAAAAAGGGGATCTCGCAACTCTCTAATGGGAGAAATTACACACTAATGAATATTGTTGATTTGGCGACTCCCTAAGGAGGAGGGAGTCTTTAATACAGGATGACTCCCAGCAATTGGCTTTAGCACCGCGATGTAGCATCGGCACAGTGCAAACTTTGGAGGTTGTTGTCAAAGTCACTGTATAGCCCTAGCGTTAATTAATTTGATCCATCTTTCTTCAGTGCTCTCTTTTTTTTTATTAATGCTGATATACAAAGTGACAGGATTCATCTGTTGGGCCCATGTGTTATGGACCTTGATGGCCAAGCAATATACAGTAACTTATGTAATCTCTGCATTTCAAGAGTGATTTCTTTCTTTATATTTTCTCTTCATGAAAAGGACTTTTTTCCTGGATGGCTCAGACAATCCAATGTGTATGGGGTCATTTATGTTGATGGCTACTGAAAAGAATGCTTCACCCCTTGTAATTGAGTTGCATGGAAACCAGGGGCTGACAAAAGGATCCCCTCTTTCTGTGAAACAGCTTAGATGCTGTAGTATGTCATCCTTTTGCGCTAAAACTTTCTAGCTGTGCTCAGATTTATTTTGGTCTCTCACTATGGGACTGATACATGAAGACTGGCATTCTTCACACTAGTCATGGAATACAATTAAGTTTTGACTTCTTGGAGACGTACAGTACATGCCACTTAATGAATTAAGCGCATCTTCTCAGTGGCATGTGCCTCACCAGAAATGCTACAATTTGGTGAAACTTTTAATTAACAGCCCATGGGCGCTGCTGCATCACATTCCACCCACTTTAGCAGAGTTGGCTGGGATTGCTGTGAAAACCCCAAAGTAGCAAAAATGTTGCAACTTTTCAAAGTGTTTTACATAAGAAAACTGGTGTGAACACTGAAATGAATCAGGGCCTCATGTCACTCTTTATTTTTACTACTCCAGCCCTTTGTAACAGCTATGGAGCTAACATTTTGACATTCACCTTACACCTAAAGTGTCTATATGCACACATATGGAATTTTGCTAGGCAGTAAACCGATCAATTTACATAACACACAATCACACATCATTATTCATATAAAACATTTATTGAATCCGGGGTAAAGGACTGGGTTTTTCTTATGTCCTTAACCCCCTTCTCCGGCTGAGTTAATGGTGCTCAGCCTGACTTCTATGCAGTTGGGTGACCAGTCTTTTGGTCCTCCTGCAGATCATAAACAGTCCAATACACATAATAATAACCAGGATGAAAATGACAGGAAGAGGTAGTTTTGGGCTTTATTACAGTCTCCTCCTCATGGGCGAAATCTGAGAGAAGATGTTTCAGCTCAGCGCCAAATGTAAGAAGGATCTTCTGAAATTTCTCAGGGGCATCTGGTCAAAGGTCAAGTCTCCTCTGTGGAGTGATAGGTGTTCTTCTACATAATATAATAATAATAATAATAATAATAATAATACATTTTATTTCTATAGCGCCAACATATTCCGCAGCACTTTACATTTCGGAGGGGATTTGTACAGACAATAGACATTACAGCATAACAATAATCACATAGATTATAACAGACACCAAGAGGAAGGAGGGCCCTGCTCGCAAGCTTACAATCTATGAGGAAAAAAAGGTAGACACTAAAGGTGGGTGGTAACAGTACATAGATAACTAAAATGGGATTAAGGGAACAGTACGCTCCTAGGAGTTCTCCCAGTGCAATTAATAAACATCCTGGCACTTTATAACCTCCATTATTTGATGCTTCCCTCTCCCACCTAACTCACTCATTCTTCTTTCAGGGTGACCTCCCCCTGTTAACCTTTCTTGAGCTGCCCAGTAATTTAGCTAATGCCTCAACACTATCTTTTCCTTATATTATATATTAATAGAGACAAAACTGTATCAATAAAGGGTATTTATTACACAAAAAAGTCTACAGTCTATTACATACATACATATTTATACCCAAGCTGGCAACTATAAATATATATATATATATATATATATATATACACATACATATACACACACAGATACTACAGCACAAATACAGTAATATCAATCACCACAATATCGCACAGTAAAAACCCACAATTAACTGCCTGAATTACCGAAATCATGCATGCAATATCAGCCCTCCCAATTATGGCCAACTATCCCTAAGACCTAAGACGAGTACAGGGCCTAGTGAGAAAAGGTTACAGATACTACTTAGCCATTCATGTGTGTGTAGGTAACAGCAGGTTCGCAGGATGCAGTGATGAGACGAACTTTGAAAAGCAAACTCTTTATAATTTAAGGCCGCGAGGGCTATACTAAGCAACCAAAAAGGGGTAACAACACTTGTCCTCGGAGGGACTCAGTACAACCAAACACTATTTGGAAAGAACACGGCTAACCCGGCCGAGGCCAGTTACTATGGGGCCACGGTATGGCCGTCTAGGGGTCCTTATACTCTATAATGTCACTTCTCCGTCCTGACGTCCCTCGGCGTCTCTGTGGAAGCTGTGTTGTTGATGAAGCTGCTTTGGCGTCTTTGATGAGGCTGCTGTGGAGTCTTTGATGAGGCTGCCTTGGTGTCGCAGCCGCTGGGCCCAGCTGCTGAAGATTTGGAGTAGTCTTCGGGCGCCCCAGCGCCCAGGAGGAGTTGGGGCACAACAGGCCCTGATGGAGTCCTGAGATGAAGTAACCCCCTGTTGTAACAGCGGGGTTGCGCTTGTTAGCGAGTTCAACGGGACTCCTGTCCCCAAGCAGGGTGGTGTTGCAGTGCTCAAGAGTGGCAGTTTACTGGCCGCGTGCACAGCCTGGGGCTGTGTGCAGAGTGCCTCTGTTGACAAGGAACAGGCCCCCACTGCCGACTGCAGCGGGGTGAAGGTGACTGTGAGCAGTAATAGACAGGCCGCAACCATGGGCTGACGTGAACCGGCAGCGTCCGCGGGTGGCAGCGGGCAGGCCGCAACCAGGGGCTGAAGAGGAATGGCAGCAGCCGGGAGAGGGAGCAGACAGGCCGCGGAGTGCTCGAGCTCAGCGGTAACGGCCGAGGATGACCGGGGGCAGGCCGTAACCTGAGATTGGGGTGAAGAGACAGTCCCCTGTTGGTAAGCTCGGCGCCTCTTTCCTGAGGGCCACTGCGTATCTACCCTCTGCTGCTGGTCGCTTCTCTCAACTGTCAGTGTCCTTCCCGCTCTCTTACGCCCCCTCCGTCTCCTGCTCCGTGTCTGACGTATCACCAACTGACTCCCCTGCGTGCTCCCTGTCTCTTTTATACTCGCCAGTCCTCGGGCGAGGGCCTCAGTAGGCTTGAGTTGATCTGCGGAGGTGTCAATTTTTGTTGCCATATGAATTGGTCCTGTTCGTATCGTTTGGGGGGTTTTCCCGGCTGTTGACCGCTCGGAGCGTCTTAGTTTGACTAGGGTGGAGTCTTCTGGGGTGGTTGTCTGTGGTGGGCTAGCTGGTTCGGGCAGGCTAATTGTGTCAGTTGGTTTATCATTGAGTAGAGAGCCCCTGGTTATTGTGGGGAAGTCGTCTTCGTCGTCCGGGTCCCAGAACACGGGCAATGGTTCAGAGACCTGAGGAGCAGGTTCAGGTTGTTTTGGGTCAGTGGAAATACAGGGGCGTAGCATATTCCGATGCACTACGCGGGTAGGCAGCATTTAATCTTTCTCGGGTTGTATTTAGTACATAGGTCCTTCAGGGTTTATACGGTGTAGGACCCGATAGGGACCCTCTTCCCAGCGTGGCTCTAATTTGTTCTGGGGACATTGGTCTAGTACGAGTACTCGGTCTCCGCTTTGGAGGTTGGGAGGCAGAGATGAACTCATTCCTGGGTGTTCTAAATCTTGAAGTTTGGTATGTACGATTCGATGAAGAGTTTGCAGCCTGTGCCGGTGATTTCGGACCCATGATGATACCCCAGTCCAGGGCTGAGGTTCCTCTGGGTCCAACTCTACCTCTGTGATACCCTTGCCCTCGCGTCCGAACAACAGTGAATAAGGGGTATAGCCGGTAACTCGATGTACTCGGTTGTTATAGACCCATACTAGTTCAGGTACATATTCGGGCCAACGGGCCTTCTTGTCACTCTCCAGAGTACGCAAAATTTGGATTAAAGTCCGACTAAATCACTCGCAGGCCCCGTTTCCCTGCGGGTGGTATGGCGTGGTCCTGGATTTGTCAATACCGTAGAGATGGTGTAGTTCGTCCATTATTTTTCCCAAAAAACATGCTCCTTGATCGGATTGAATCCATTGAGGGCAGCCATAAACTTGTATAAAGTTTCTACAAATTGCTGAGGCGGCCGACTCCACGGACTGGTCTCAAGTGGGGGTGACCACTGCGAACTTAGTGAAATGGTCTACCATGACGAGGCAGTGTTCACACCCCTGGAATGCGGGACAAATGGTCAGGTAATCCACCATCAGAAGCTCGAGGGGCGCTGAGGTCACGATTGTTTGTACTGGGGCTCGCTGTGCGGGCAGTTTAGCTAATTCGCATAGGCGACAGGTCCGGCAAGTCTCGTCCACAACAGCATGCAAGTGTGGATGATAAATTTTCAGTTGTAACCATTGCAAGGTCTTTTGAGCTCCAAAATGAGCCCCTTTTTCGTGGGCTTCTCGAGCCAGTTCGTTAAGTTGGGCTCCTGGCTTAACTACCTGTCAAGTAGTCATAGATGTTGTTCGTGATGTCATTTTATGATACAATAGTCCCTTTCGGATAACCAGTCTCTCCCATTGTCGTAACATCAGCGACATGTCCTGAGTCAAAGACTGTCTTTGGGAGTCAGTGGGCAATTTGCCAGCGGTTACCCATTTCCAGAGAAGCCCAATTTCTTCGTCTTCTTGCTGCTGTTGGATCCACTTATCCCGGGATTGTTCCAGCATGCCCCTTAGGTTCTGCGTGTGAGGTACTTCCTAGGTGGCAGCTGTAAGCACGGCAGCGGTGAGGGCAATCGGTATCTCACCCCCTTCTAGTTCGTCGTCTCGACTCTTCCCTGGGGTTGTATGTCGAATCCTGGAGAGAGCATCAGCGTGTACATTCTCGGCCCCTCTTTTATAGATAATTTTATAGTTGAATTTCGCAACCGGGCCACCCATCTTTGTTCCAGAGCTCCCAGTTTGGCGTTTCCCAAATGGGCCAGCGGGTTATTGTCGGTCTGCACCACTACCTCGGAGCCCGCCAGGTACTCTGCGAATCGCTCCTTCATGGCCCACACTACTGCGAGGAGCTCGAGCTTAAAGGAGCTGTAATTGTCAGGGTTGCGCTCGGAATCATGGAGTGAGTGGCTTCCATACGCGATCACTCTCTCCCGGCCATCTTGAACTTGTGACAACACAGCCCCCAGCCCGTGAAGACTCCCATCAGTGTGCAGGATGAACGGTTGCGAGAAATCCGCATAAGCCAATACCGGAGCATCCGAAAGCGCAGCCTTAAGGTCTTGAAAGGCCTCTTCTTGAGGTTGTTGCCACTGGATTTTTTGTCCATTTGCCCCAGCGGGAGCCCCCTTCAGCAGGTCGTGCAGGGCTCGAGCCCAGCATGCAAAATTCTTTACGATACGACGATAGTATCTGACCAACCCCAGGAAGGCCCGCACGTCTTTTATCGTCTCGGGGGTAGACCATCCCTGAATGACAGCAACCTTTTCCTGGGACGGCCTTACGCCCTCCGCCGAGACGACATGGCCCAGATATTCGATCTGGGTGCGAAATAGATGGCATTTTTGGGATTTTACCTTCAACCCATACTTTTGCAGCCGGCCGAGTACCTGCCCCAACCGCTTCAGGTGGTCCTCAAACGTGGCAGCATAAATGATAATATCATCCAGGTATATCAACGTGGCCTCAAAATTGAGATCTCCCAGTCACCGCTCCATCAACCGCTGAAAGGTCCCTGGGGCGTTAGCCAGTCCAAACGGCATTCAATTGAACTCAAATAGTCCCATGGGAAGTATGAATGCCGTCTTAGCCCTGTCTTCTTCTGACATGGGTACCTGCCAGTACCCACTGGCCAGGTCCAAAGTAGAAAAGTACGTTGCCTTCCCCAAGGCGGACAAGGATTCTTCTATTCGGGGCAGTGGGCATGAGTCTTTGATGGTGCAAGCATTCAGCTTTCGATAGTCCACACAGAATCGTAAGGTGCCATCCTTTTTGCGGACCAACACAATGGGAGCTGCCCAGGGGCTTTGGCTTTCTCGAATCACTCCCTTTCGTAGCATTTGGGCCAGCAAAGTTTTCACCTCTTGGTAGAGTTGTGGAGGAATCTGTCAATATCGTTCACGGATTGGGGCTGCTCCTGCCGTTGGAATTCCATGGGTCAGGGGTGTAACTACCGGGGTAGCAGCGGAAGCAGCGGCACTGACGGCTCCCTGGCTGGCTGTCTCCAGCGGCGGCAGCTCTTGACTCACTCTGTCAGGTCTCAGGTGACGCACTGACGCCGGTGGCGATGAGTCACTCTCCTGGGCCCTGACCGCCGCGTGACCTGGTCCTTCTCTGCTGTCTGCAGGCAGTGGTTCGCGTGGGCGGTGAGTCACCGTCCCGGTCCCGCATTTCTTTCCTCTCCTCTCCGGCTGTAGCGATCCCCTGCTGGCTGCTGCTGTGTGTGACGTCTGCCTGCGGGTCTGGGCTGCAGCCAGGCAACACCCCGAGAAACACTGATACCCTTTACCCCTATACAGGGATCTGGATTTATAGCAGAGCCCAGGAGGCGCTGTCTGAATAGGAGCAGTGACCAGAGCAGGACGGTCGCCAGAAAGGTGTTCCAATACAGGACACAAACGTGGAGATATGCGAGTCTAAACCAGTCGGGCAGCAATGGTACAAAAACGGTAGACAGAAGCAGAGTCAGATTCAGGCCGAGAGTCATAAACCAGGAGAGTAGCAGAGGTACAGAATCGTTAGGCAGAAGCAGAGTCAGATTCAGGCCGAGAGTCATAAACCAGGAGAGTAGCAGAGGTACAGAATCGTTAGGCAGAAGGAGAGTCAGAAGTCCAGGCCAAAGTCAGTCAGTCAGAAAGCAATTCACACAGTAACACACAGGGGAACCAAGAATATATCCGGCGGCTTGCAAGACCAGTCCCAAGGTATTTCAGGGATCAGGTCACCCCTCATAGGTTACTGGACTGATGATGTCATCAGTACCGCCCCCAGGACCAGGCCAGATGGAGATGCAGTAACCTCTTGATGACTGACAGAGGGGTGGAGCCTGCATCCACCAGATGCCTGCGCAGGTGCCCTTACTCTGTCAGCACCATAACTCCCGGGCGAGCCATGGCGCCTCCTAGTGACCGCGACAGGAGCAGCAGACCCAGAATTTAACGGCGACGTGACAGACCGGCGCCTCCTAGAGGCTAAAGCCCGGACAGTAGGCTCTGAGCCTGACGTGACAGAACCACGGCCCTGTCCAGTGGCCGAGGCAGGAACAGCCGTCCCTGAGTCTGACGATAAAGTGGCGGTCCGGCGCCTCCTAGAGGCCGCGACCGGAACAGCAGGCCCTAAGTCTGGCGGAAACGTGACAGTACCCCCCCTCCAAGAGGGGCCTCCGGACCCTCAAAACCCGGTTTATCAGGGTGAAGGAGGTGAAACCTTCTAATCAACCCCTTGGCATGAATGTCACTAGCGGGGACCCAGGACCTCTCCTCTGGGCCATAGCCTTTCCAATGAACTAAATATTGCACAGACTTTCTCACTAAACGGGAATCAAGGATGCCCTGGACTTCGTACTCCAAGGCACCCTTGACCAAAACTGGAGGAGGAGGGGACTGGACGGGATGAATTGGGGAGCGGTACACCTTGAGAAGGGATTTGTGGAAAACATTAGGAATTTTAAAAGACTGAGGGAGCCTTAAACGAAAGGCTACCGGGTTAATTACTTCTAATATCTCGTAGGGACCAATAAACCTGGGCCCCAGTTTGGCAGATGGCACCTTAAGCTTAATGTTTCTGGTAGACAGCCAAACTTTGTCCCCAACTCCTAGGTGCGGCCCCGTGGACCTCCGTTTATTTGCGGCCGAAGCCTGCCTGACCTGGGACCCTTTCAAGTTTGTGTTCACCTCCGACCAGATTGTCCTTAAGTGACGTATGGAATTCTCTACTCCCGGAAGCTCCGACATCTTGGCCGAAAATGAACCAAAACGTGGGTGCAAACCATGATTGCAGAAGAACGGGGTGGTTTTGATAGATTCCTGGTACTGGTTATTTAGAGCGAACTCAGCTAATGGGAGATGTTCCGCCCAATCAGACTGATGTTCCGAGACATAGCAGCGAAGATATTGCTCTAGAGCCTGGTTGGTACGCTCCGTTTGACCATTGGTCTCAGGGTGGTAAGCGGAGGAGAAGGATAATTCAATACCAATACGTTTGCAGAATGCTCTCCAGAATTTGGAAACAAACTGGGTACCTCAGTCGGACACGATATTCTCTGGAGCGCCATGCAGCCTTATTACATGAACAATAAACAACTTACTCAGAGTTTCTGAATTAGGTAATCCAGAGAGGGGAACAAAATGACATTGCTTACTGAACCTGTCCACCACCACCCAGATACATGTCTTCCCCTCTGAGGGTGGTAGGTCAGTAATGAAGTCCATGGAGATGTGGGTCCATGGACTCTCTGGAGCGGGCAAGGACTGGAGCCAGCCGGCAGGCCGATTGTGAGGGGACTTGGCGCGAGCACAGGTTTCACAAGCTAGTACATAATCCTTGCAGTCCTTAACTACCGTTGGCCACCAAAAACTCCAAGTCACAAGTCTGGCGGTATTATTGACCCCAGGATGGCCTGCCAGGACGGAGTCGTGCAACTCCTTCAGAACTTGTAGGCGAAACGGCGCTGGAACAAACAATTTCTGGGGGGGCGTCGAGTCAGGGGCTGGTTCTGGGGACCTACGGATCTCCTCCAGAAGGTCCAGAGACACAGCCGACACAACAATACCATTGGCCAGTATTGGAACTGGCTCCGAGTCCTCAGCCTGTGAGGGGCAGAAACTTCGAGAGAGAGCATCAGCCCTCACATTTTTGGTACCAGGACGAAAGGTTATTAAGAAATCAAACCTAGAGAAGAACAAGGCCCACCTCGCTTGTCTAGGATTTAATCTTTTTGCTGACTCCAGGTAAGTCAGATTCTTGTGATCTGTAATCACAGTGATCTTATGTTTGGCGCCTTCGAGGAAGTGGCGCCATTCCTCGAAGGCCCATTTGATCGCCAATAACTCCCGATTACCTATATCGTAATTCTTCTCAGTGGCAGAGAATTTGCGGGAGAAAAAGGCACATGGGCGAAGCTGAGTGAGTGATGCAGTGCCTTGCGACAGCACTGCTCCCACTCCGACCTCAGAGGCGTCCACCTCTACAATAAACGGGCGGTCCAGATCAGGCTGAACCAAAACTGGGTTGGCTACAAAGCACTCTTTTAACGTAGCAAAAGCCTGAATTGCCTCAGGGTTCCAATTGGTCACGTCTGCCCCTTTTCGGGTCAAATCCGTGAGTGGTTTAGCAATTTCGGAGAAACCCCTGATGAATTTTCGGTAATAATTTGCGAACCCTAAAAATCGCTGCAGCGCTTTTAGCGACTTGGGTTGCACCCAAGTTTTAATAGGTTGGATCTTGGCAGGATCCATACGGAAGCCTGTGCTTGAAACCACATATCCTAAAAATTGTACCTCCTCCGCAAAAAAAACACATTTCTCCAGTTTAGCAAACAGGGAGTGTTCTCGCAGTCTCTGCAGTACAGAGCGAACGTGCTGAGCATGTGTCACAGGGTCAGCAGAATAAATCAAAATGTCATCTAAATACACGACGACATACACCCCACAAATGTCCCTGAAAATGTCATTTAGAAAGTGCTGGAACACGGCAGGTGCGTTACTGAGTCCGAAGGGCATTACCAGGTACTCAAAGTGGCCAAGAGGGGTATTAAAGGCTGTTTTCCACTCATCCCCGTCTCTTATGCGGACTAGATTGTATGCCCCCCGGAGGTCCAGTTTAGTAAACCAACGGGCTCCCATTAGCTGATTAAAAAGATCAGGGATGAGTGGAAGCGGGTACTGGTTCTTTATAGTGATTGCATTCAATTCCCGGTAGTCAATGCAGGGTCTGAGACCACCATCTTTCTTTTCTACAAAGAAGAAGCCAGCTCCAACTGGTGAAATGGACGGTCTAATAAACCCCTTTTTTAAGCTATCAGCTATGTACTCGTTCATAGCCTGACGCTCTGGACCTGAGAGATTAAATATTCTCCCTTTTGGGAGACGGGCATCTGGAATCAGATCTATAGGGCAATCATACTTTCTGTGAGGGGGTAGCTTTTCAGATTTTGCAATAGAAAAGACATCCTCAAAATCTCTGAAGGCAAACGGTATGTGGAGGGGTTTAACTTTAACTTGGTTTACTGTTAGCGACATGCAGTTTTCCTGACAGTGTGAACTCCAGCGTATAACATCGCCTAGGTGCCAGTCGATGACTGGATTATGCTGGCGTAGCCATGGCATCCCCAAAATGACTGAAGCAGACAAATTATCCATCACAAAAAATGACATAACCTCGGTATGCAATGCTCCCACCGACATAGTGATTTTGTCAGTAACAAATTTAACCCCCTCCTGGACAATAGATGGGCCATTAATAGCCGTAGTTTTTATAGGGGCATTAAGTCTTAATAGGGGTACACCGAGACTTTTAGCAACCAAAGAATCCATAAAATTCCCTTCAGATCCACAATCCACATATGCGTTCACACACTGAGATTTCTGACCAAAAGAAAGGGCAATAGGCAATAAAACTTTAGCCGCATCTGCGGGCAATACCTGTGCCCCTGGGCAACCATAGCCAGAGTTGCCCAGAGGCCGATGTCTCAGTAGTATGGATCTCTGACGCTCAGCTCTCTCTCTGAAGGCTCCAGACTGCAGCATACTGGTGCAGGAAGATGAAAGTGCTCCTTCAGGCTGTGCACTGAACCAGGTGTTTAGGCCAGAAATCAGCTCAGTCAGAAGAAGGGAGAGAAAAAAAAAGTTCAGGGAGACTGCTTTTGTATATGCTGGATATATACACAAGAAGCAGTTTTTTTTTATATGGCCGGATATAATGTGACGTCCGCCTGCGGGTCTGGGCTGCAGCCAGGCAACACCCCGAGAAACACTGATACCCTTTACCCCTATACAGGGATCTGGATTTATAGCAGAGCCCAGGAGGCGCTGTCTGAATAGGAGCAGTGACCAGAGCAGGACGGTCGCCAGAAAGGTGTTCCAATACAGGACACAAACATGGAGATATGCGAGTCTAAACCAGTCGGGCAGCAATGGTACAAAAACGGTAGACAGAAGCAGAGTCAGATTCAGGCCGAGAGTCATAAACCAGGAGAGTAGCAGAGGTACAGAATCGTTAGGCAGAAGCAGAGTCAGATTCAGGCCGAGAGTCATAAACCAGGAGAGTAGCAGAGGTACAGAATCGTTAGGCAGAAGCAGAGTCAGATTCAGGCCGAGAGTCATAAACCAGGAGAGTAGCAGAGGTACAGAATCGTTAGGCAGAAGCAGAGTCAGATTCAGGCCGAAAGTCATAAACCAGGAGAGTCGCAGAGGTACAGAATCGTTAGGCAGAAGGAGAGTCAGAAGTCCAGGCCAAAGTCAGTCAGTCAGTCAGTCAGAAAGCAATTCACACAGTAACACACAGGGGAACCAAGAATATATCCGGCGGCTTGCAAGACCAGTCCCAAGGTATTTCAGGGATCAGGTCACCCCTCATAGGTTCCTGGACTGATGATGTCTTCAGTACCGCCCCCAGGACCAGGCCAGATGGAGATGCAGTAACCTCTTGATGACTGACAGAGGGGTGGAGCCTGCATCCACCAGATGCCTGCGCAGGTGCCCTTACTCTGTCAGCACCATAACTCCCGGGCGAGCCATGGCGCCTCCTAGTGACCGCGACAGGAGCAGCAGACCCAGAATTTAACGGCGACGTGACAGACCGGCGCCTCCTAGAGGCTAAAGCCGGGACAGTAGGCTCTGAGCCTGACGTGACAGAACCACGGCCCTGTCCAGTGGCCGAGGCAGGAACAGCCGTCCCTGAGTCTGACGATAAAGTGGCGGTCCGGCGCCTCCTAGAGGCCGCGACCGGAACAGCAGGCCCTAAGTCTGGCGGAAACGTGACACTGTGCTGCTGCTCCCGCTCTGTCCTGTCCTTAGTGACAGTGTCCTGTCACTGTGTGTGTCTGACAGACTCTGTTACCGTACCGCTGCCGCATCCCTGAGCGGCGCCGTGACTGAGCACTCCACTCCTGTCAGCGGGTCCGGTGAGTACCGTGATGTGAGTGAGTCACACTACTAGCATAATACACACTGGCTGCGTCTATTCCAATGTCCTCAGCTGATGGCTGTGTCTGTGTGGTGGTGGGTGGGGGACTCTCTCTGCTCTGCCGGCTGTGTGGTGGTGGTGGACGGTGGTGGTGGACTCTCTGCCGGGCTCCCTGTCTGACTCCTGCAGCCCTGCGGCCTGCTCAGTGCGTCCAGTGTCCTCCTCCTCGGTCATGCAGCTCTGCCGGCTCCCGACTACTGCTGTCCTGCAGTGCCGGACAGTGCCGGCCCGGCTGTGTGGTGGTGTTGTGTGCTCTCTGCCGGCCTCCCTGTCTGACTCCTTCAACCCTGTGGCCTGCTCAGTGCGTCCAGTGTTCTCTTCCTCGGTCATGCAGCTCTGCCGGCTCCCGACTACCGCTGTCCTGCAGTGCCGGACAGTGCCGGCCCGACTGTGTGGTGGTGGTGGTGTTGTGTGCTCTCTGCCGGCCTCCCTGTCTGACTCCTGCAACCCTGCGGCCTGCTCAGTGCGTCCAGTGTCCTCCTCCTCGGTCATGCAGCTCTGCCGGCTCCCGACTACCGCTGTCTTGCAGTGCCGGACAGTGCCAGCCCGGCTGTGTGGTGGAGGTGGTGTTGTGTGCTCTCTGCCGGCCTCCCTGTCTGACTCTTGCAACCCTGCTGCCTGCTCAGTGCGTCCAGTGTCCTCCTCCTCGGTCATGCAGCTCTGCCGGCTCCCGACTACCGCTGTCCTGCAGTGCTGGACAGTGCCAGCTCGGCTGTGTGGTGGTGGTGTTGTGTGCTCTCTGCCGGCCTCACTGTTTGACTCCTGCAACCCTGCGGCCTGCTCAGTGCGTCCAGTGTCCTCCTCCTCGGGCATGCAGCTCTGCCGGCTCCCGACTACCGCTGTCCTGTAGTGCCGGACCGTGCCGGCCTGGCTGTGTGGTGGTGTGTGATTGTGTGCTCTCTGCCGGGCTCCCTCTGTCTGACTCCTGCCCTGTGGCCTGCCCTGTGTAGAGCTGGCTAGCCTGGTGTGGTGAGCTGCTCTGCTGTCTCTGCACCCTCCCTGGTGATGGGGCCCCAATGAGAGGAAAAATAGGTTTCTGGGGCCCCACGCAATGGTGGTCACCTCTATGCTGTGTTAATAGTACGTCACCATCCTCCCTGGAAGTGCCGGCTACCTGATGGGGTCCCACTGAGAGGAAAAATAGTTTTCTGGGGGCCCATGGTTGTCGCCTACGCAGTTTAATAGTATATCATTCTCGTCACCATGCTCGCTGGAAGCTGTGCCGGAGCACAGGAGGGCATAGTATGCTGCATGGAGGAGCACGGGGGCCATAATGTGCTGCATGGAAGAGCAGGGGAGGCCATAATGTGCTGCATGGAGGAGCAGGGGGCCCATAATACTGTATGAAGGAGCTGGTGCCCCATAATACTGTATGGAGGAGCATTATATGGGGCACATAATACTGTATGGCGGACTATGTGGTGCCCATAATACTGTATGGCGGACTATGAGGAGCCCATAATACTGTATGGCAGACTATGTGGGTGCTCATAATACTGTATGGTGGACTATGTGGTGCCCATAATACTGTATACTGGACTATGTGGTGCCAATAATACTGTATGCAGGACTATGTGGTGCCCATAATACTGTATGGCGGACTAGGAGGAGCCCATAATACTGTATGGAAGACTATGTGGTGCCCATAATACTGTATTCTGGACTATGAGGTGCCCATAATAATCTTAATCATAATAATCTTAATTCTAATAATCTTTCTGCAGTGGTGTTTGGTATGTTAACAAATCTATTGAGTTCTAGAGGTGGGTGAATGTAATAGAAAGGACATGCCATGTCCTTTCTTTGGGCTGTTTCACACGGGTGATTTTACCGAAGGGGCTTGTGTTGCTGGTATTTTACAGAAATATCTCGGCTTCTAGTGGTTTAATATAAACTGGGTGGTGTTAGACTGTTGGCACCTAGTGATATTATGGATCTGTTTATATGTGGTACTTTATTTTTGCAGACAAAGTGCAAAAGTCACACAAGATCACTCACTATGTCAACGTATCACCATCTGAGTGGTGCTCAAAAACGTAAAAAGAAAATGGAAGAGGGTTTGAAAAGTCAAAAAATGACTAAAATTAGTAGTTTTTTTTCGACCCCTAAAGTTGTGGGTGAAAGCTCTAAAACCCCGACCACTGTGGTATCTGTTGCAGAAGAGACAAGTTCAGAAAGTTGCGATCCTATTGTTAATGTGGAAACCCAGGTGGCGGAGTTTGCCAGCACTAGGCAGTCTGCTGTGGATGATCCTCACTTAGTAGATGAAGATAGTGAAAGTGTATGTGATAGTGATATGAGCCTATTACAAGCCATCATCCCCACCTCAGATGAGCCGATGCATACCAGTGCCACCAGTGAAACTGCAAGCACATCTACCTGTAACATTTTAGATGCTGCTGTTTCTGAGAAGTATGCAACTGATAGGGCTAATTATCCTATAACAATTTTTGACCCCACTGTAAAAAGATTCTTTATTTCCCAGGATCCCTGTAGGCCTTCTGGTCCTTTTCCCAGAGATCATGATTCAGATAAAAGATATTTTTCTGAAAAATATGAAAGAATCACACAAACAGGACTTAAAATTCCTGTCATGTGGCTGTGTTATTCTCCTAAACTCAATGCTGCTAATTGTGAACTATGCTAGTTATTTGGGGATCGTAAAAAGCAAGGTTTTGAACCAGCCTGGGCAAAAGTTATTAATAAATGGAAGAATTTAACATAAAAAATTCAGACCCATGAGAGCTCAAATGCTCACATTGAAGCATGTATGGTGTATGACCAGTGGAGGAAACAGGGAACTATAGATGAGGAAAATGAGAAGCTAATCAGGCGGGAAAAGAGCTATTGGAGGCAAGTTCTCCAAAGAATTATAAATGTGACATTAACTATGGCAATGGCAAATTTACCATTTCGCGGTCATCGAGAGCATTTAGGTGAAATGAATAATGGGAATTTTCTGTCCATAGTTCAGCTTCTTGCAGAGTATGATCCAGTTCTAAAAGAACTTGTTCAAAAGCCCCAGATATCAATGCAATATCTGAGCCCAAAAATCCAAAATGAGATCATCCAAATTCTTTCACAACAAGTACAGAAGGAAATAGTCGCAGATATTAAACAGGCACAATTTTACTCTGCTATCATGGATACTACACAGGACATTACAAAAGTCGATCAGCTAAGCCAGGTTTTCCGCTATGTTTCTATAGCCAGAGATGCAAACAGAAGAGCAACCGGTGTGAAAATTAATGAAGTATTTCTGGGTTTTCATGCTGTGAATGATCAGAGTGCCGCATGCATAGAAAATGACATCATTGGCTGTATAGAGAGTAAAGGCCTATCGTTAAAAAAGTGTCGTGGCCAGGGATATGATGGAGCTGCCACAATGAGTGGCATATACTCAGGAGTTCAGGCCAGAATTTCTGAAAAAGAACAAAATGCTCTTTATGTGCACTGTGCAGCACATAATCTTAATCTGGTACTGCAAGATTCAATGGCAAATGAGAGAAATTGCAATTTTTTTGACGTTGTGCAGAATTTGTACTCATTTTTTGGTGACAGTATAAGACGGTGGGAAATTCTTTCCTCTTTTGCAACTACATCGAGCTTGACTTTAAAAAAGTTATGCCCCACTCGTTGGTCATCATGCCATGACTCCCTGTTAGCCTTACGTTTCCGATTTATGGATGTATTGCAAGCGCTATCAAAGATCATGCTTACCTCAACCAAAACAAAAGAAAGAGAAGAGGCAGCGTCGCTAAAAAAAAAATTGAATCATTTGAGTTTATATTTTTAGTTGTTGTTCAAACAAAGATTTTGGAAAATATAGATGCAGTTTCGAAAGTTTTGCAAACAAAAAACATTGATTTGTCAAATGCATCCAAACTAATTAAAAATGTGCTAGACAATTTAAGTGACTACAGAAATCAGTTCGAGGAAGCAAAACAGACTGCAGGAATACTTGCACAACGTGGGGAATATCATCACAATTTGGAAAGAAATGGATCCCAAAAGTCAAACGTCATTTTGATGAGTTGGCAGTTGATGAGAGGTTAAGTGATGCCGAAAAACATTTTAAAGTTAAAGTTTTTTTTCCATGTTTAGACATTATAACATCTCAGCTTCAAAACAGGTTTAGGGGACTTGATCAGATTCTAAGTCGATTTGGTATAATTCAGCCTGAAATGCTTTCGTCTGCATCTGATGATGTTCTATTCAAAGCCGCAGCAAATCTGCAGGAAATCTACAAACAAGATTTAGCACTTGATTTTCCTGGTCAACTACTCAGTTTTCGCTCTGCATTAAGGGAAGAGATCCAAAAGTCCTCTTCTGTCAGTGACCTTGCCCATCTCCTTTTGGTAGACAACAATGCCCTTTCATCCACATTGCCAGATGTGTGTGTAGCCTTTCTGCTATTTTTAACACTACCTGTTACAGTAGCCAGTGCTGAAAGATCGTTTTCTAAACTAAAATTAATAAAAAACTACATGCGGAGTACCATGTCGGAGCAAAGACTTTCTGGCCTTGCGATTCTGAGCATTGAAAATGAGAGGGCTAGGAAACTAGACATAGACAGCATTGTGGACGCCTTTGCTGAAGTGAAGGCACGCAGGCGTGTGTTGTAAGAAACGATGGTCTTCTGCGTAAGTGTAAAGGAGTTTGGGAGTTGGGAAGGTTTTGACTACTAATCGTTGAACCGGTGCATGTTTTTGTTGAACTAACACAGTTTTACTAACAAAGTTTCAAGTTAAAGTTCTATTCCATGTTTGGTTTTAAGTTACACCCCAGAAAGGAATTATTGACCATTTACTGGTCTTTACAGTGTCTAAAAATATAATATTAATTGTGTTATTGTTACTTTTCTTTTAGGTTGATTAATCTTTTTATAGTTCTATTGGAGTTCAAGTTTTGTTAATGTAAGTATGGAATTTAAGTTTTAACAGTAGTATTGTAACTAAAATATATTTAACTTATTAATTTATAGAACTATAAATGAATAAAACAGAAATGTACATATAGATTGCTTAAATTTCGTTCTTTGGCCTTTAGATTCCCTCATTTTGAAACTTAGACATTTTATAAGTTGGAATACGTTTTCAAATTGCAATTGCATATCTTTTCAAGAGATGAAAACAAGTTATTTCTGCTACAGTTTCAAATGAGTTTTGTTGAATTACGTTTAGGTTTACAAATAAGTACATTTTAACTGAATGTTATACTGATATTTTAGTTTACTTTATGAGACATTTTATGACGGTTTAATAATTGTCTTCTTTTGGTTTTAGGTTGTACTTACTTATACATTTTAGAAGTTAGAACGGGTTATTAACCCCTTCACTACCAAGGGTGGTTTGCACGTTAACTCCCGGGCCAATTTTTACAATTCTGACCACTGTACCTTTATGAGGTCATAACTCTGGAACGCTTCCATGGATCCCGGTGATTCTGACATTGTTTTCTCGTGACATATTGTACTTCATGTTAGTGGTAAAATTGCATTCAAATAACTTGCGTTTATTTGTGAAAAAAAACGGAAAATTGTTGAAAATTTTGAAAATTTCGCAATTTTCCAACTTTGAATTTTTATGCCCTTAAATCACAGCGATACGGCACACAAAAAACTTAATACATAACATTTCCCACATGTTTACTTTACATGAGCACAATTTTGGAACCAAAATTTTTTTTTGTTAGGAAGTTATAAGGGTTAAAAATTGACCAGCGATTTCTCATTTTTGCAACACCATTTTATTTTTAGGGACCACTTCACATTTGAAGCCACTTTGAGGGGTCTATATGATAGAAAATACCCAAAAGTGACACCATTCTAAAAAATGCACCCCTTAAGGTGCTTAAAACCACATTCAAGAAGTTTATTAACCCTTTAGGTGCGTCACAGGAATCTTTTGAATATTAAAAAAAAAATGAACATTTAACTTTTTTTCACAAAAAAAATACTTCAGGTTCAATTTTCTTTATTTTACCAAGGGTAACAGGAGAAATTGGACTGCAAAAGTTATTGTGCAATTTGTCCTGAGTATGCTGATACCTGATATGTGGGGGGGAACCACTGTTTCGGCGCATGGCAGACCTCAGTAGGGAAGGAGCGCCGTTTGACTTTTTCAATGCAAAATTGGCTGGAATTCAGATCGGACGCCATGTCGCGTTTGGAGAGCCCCTGATGTACCTAAACAGTAGAAACCCCCCACAAATGACACCATTTTGGAAACTAGACCCCCCAAGGAACTTATCTAGATGTGTGGTGAGCACTTTGGACCCCCCAGTGCTTCACTGAAGTTTATAACGTACAGCAGTACAATTAAAAAATCATATTTTTTCCACAAAAATGATCTTTTCACCCTCAATTCTTATTTTTCCAAAAGTAACAGGACCCTAAAAGATATTGTGCAATTTATCCTGAGTACGCTGATACCCCACATGTGGGTGTAAACCACTATTTGGGCGCATGGCAGAGCTCGGAAGGGAAGCAGCGCCATTTGACGTTTTTGGCTGGAATTGAGATCGGACACCATGTCGCGTTAGGAAAGCCCCTGATGTACCAAAACAGTAGAAACCCCCCACAACTGACACCATTTTGGAAACTAGACCCCCCAAGGAACTTATCTAGATGTGTGGTGAGCACTTTGAACCCCCCAGTGCTTCACTGAAGTTTATAACGTCCGGGCGTGAAAATAAAAAAATCGTATTTTTTCCACAAACATCATCTTTTAGTGCCCATTTTTTTATTTTCCCAAGGATAACAGGAGAAATTGGACCCCAAAAGTTGTTGTCCAATTTGTCCTGAGTACGCTGATACCTCATATGTGGGAGAAAACTACTGTATGGGCACACATCAGGGCTCGGAAGGGAAGTAGTGACGTTTTGGAATGCAGACTTTGATGGCATGGTCTGCGGGTGTCATGTTGCTTTTGGAGAGCCCCTGATGTACCTAAACAGTGGAAACTCCCCACAAGTGACCCCATTTTGGAAACTAGACCCCCTAATGAACTTATTTAGATGTGTGGTGAGCACTTTGAACCCCCCAGTGCTTCACAGAAGTTTATGACGACCGGGCGTGAAAATAAAAATATCGTATTTTTTCAACAAACATCATCTTTTAGTCCCCATTTTTTTTATTTTCCCAAGGGTAACAGGAGAAATTGGACCCCAAAAGTTGTTGTCCAATTTGTCCTGAGTACGCTGATACCTCATATGTGGGAGAAAACTACTGTATGGGCACACGTCGGGGCTCGGAAGGGAAGTAGTGACGTTTTGGAATGCAGACTTTGATGGATTGGTCTGCGGGTGTCATGTGCGTTTGGAGAGCCCCTGATGTACCTAAACTGTTGAAACTCCCCACAAGTGACCCCATTTTGGAAACTAGACCCCCCACGGAGCTTATCTAGATGTGTGGAGAGCACTTTGAACCCCCAAGTGCTTCACAGAAGTTTATAACGCCTGGGCGTGAAAATAAAAAAAACATTTTTTTCCGCAAAATTATATTTTTGCCCCCAATTTTTTATTTTCCTAAGGGTAACAGGAGAAATTGGACCCCAAAAGTTGTTTTGTAATTTGTCCTGAGTAGGCTGATACCCTACATGTGGGGGTAAAACACTGTTTGGGCGCATGGCAGAGCTTGGAAGGGAAGGAGCACCATTTGACTTTTTCAATGCAGAATTGGCTGGAATTGAGATCAGACGCCATGTTGCCTTTGGAGAGCACCTGATGTGCCCAAACAGTGGAAACCCCCCAATTATAACTCCAACCCTAACCTCAACACACCCCTATCCCTAATCTGAGCCCTAGCCCTAACCCTAGCCCTAACCCTAGCCCTAACCCTAACCCTAACCCTAGCCCTAACCCTAACCCTAGCCCTAACCCTAACCCTAGCCCTAACCCTAACCCTAACCCTAGCGGGAAAATGGAAATAAATACACTTTCTTTTAGTTTTATTATTTTTCCCTAACTAAGGGGGTGATAACGGGGGGTTTGATTTACTATTTATGGCGGTTTTTATGTTTGGCAGCTGTCGCACGCTAAAGACGCTTTTTATTGTAAAAATAGTTTTTGCATCACCACATATTGTGAGCTATAATTTTTCCGTATTTTGACCCACCGAGTCATGTGAGGTCTTATTTTTTGCTGGACGTGTTGACGTTTTTATTGGTACCATTTCCGGGCACGTGACTTTTTTGATCGCTTTTTATTCCGATTTTTGGGACGCAGAATGAACAAAAACCAGCGTTTCATGAATTTCTTTTGGGGGGTGCGTTTACACCGTTCCGCGTGCGGTAAAATTGATAAAGCGTTTTTATTCTTCGGGTCAGTACGGTTATAGCGATACCTCATTTAGGTCATTTTTTTATGTTTTGTCGGTTTTTTGCAATGAAAACAATTTTATATAAAAAATAATTATTTTTGTATCGCTTTATTCTGCGAGCTATAACTTTTTTATTTTTTGCGGATGATGCTGTATGGCAGCTCGTTTTTTGCGGGACAAGATGACGTTTTCAGCGGTACCATGGATATTTATATGCGTCTTTTTGATCGCGCGTTATTGCACTTTTTGTTCGGTGGTATGATAATAAATCATTATTTTTTGCTTTGTTTTTTATTTTTATTTTTTAAGGGGTTCGCTAAAGGGGTTAACTAATGGGACAGTTTCATAGGGCAGGTCATTACGGACGCGGTGATACCAAATATGTGTACTTTTATTGTTTTTGGGTTTTTTTATTTTGAAAAAATGGATTTATTGGGGAATATTTTTTTTTTTTTTACTAATTTATTTAGCAATTTTTTTTAAATTATTTTTAACACTTTTTTTTTTTTTTACTTTATTACCTTGTCCCAGGTGGGACATCACTGTCCTGTGACAGATCGCTGATCTGTCACATCACAGATCACTGTGACAAATCAGCCATCTGTCACAGGCACTGCTGCAGACTTCCTCATGCCTGCGCTTTGCAGGCAGTGAGGAAGTCAGCTCCCTGCAGGCCCCCGTCGCCATCTTGGATCCGGGGGCCTGTAGGGAAAGAGCCCCCCGCAGCAGCGCTGCACATTGCGCTGCCGTGGGGGGCTCAGGTAAGCACGGAGGGAGCCCCCTCCCTGCCGATGCTTCCCTTTAACCCCCGGTACACCGCGATCGCGTTTGATCGCGGTGTGCAAGGGGTTAACGTGTCGGGGGCGGTCCGTGACTGCCCCTGACACATTGTGCCGGGTGTCAGCTATGATAATTAGCTGACACCTGGCCGCGATCAGCGGCGCTCACCATGTGGGCGCCGCTGATCGCTGGGACGTAATATTCCATCCATGGTAGTTAGGTCCAGGGTCACATGGATGGAATATTACGTCCTTTGTAGGTAAGGGGTTAAGCAAGAAGAGATAGAAACTTGTCATGTCCACGGTAGTACTTCAAATTTCAGGTAAGTGTTTAATGAACTATTGTGTATTTGTATTTACATAAGTGAGCAATCCTAAAATATAAAATTATCAATGCTTAACTAATTTGATTGTATTGACTGAGTTACAGGATTAGGAATAATTGTGTTACATTATTTCTAATTCTGTTACTTAATGTGACTCTAGTTTGCATTATCGGTAAGGGTGTGTGTCTTTAAGGGGGTTTGACTTTAAGGGTGTGTCTTTAAGGGGGTGTGTCTTCAAGGGGGCCCCGTTTAAAAGTTTGCTATGGGGCCCAATCAGTTCTAGTTACGCCCCTGCCATGGGTGATGGCGGTGGTACATCCAAAATCTTCCTCATGACTAGCAAATACCTCGTGGTACTGTCCGAGCAGTGTTTTAATCTGAAAGAGCTGGGCCGCAGTTAGTCCAGAGAGCTCGGCCCGCATTTGTTCCAGGATGTCTCGACCCTTTTCCTGAGTTGAAATTTCGGTAGACTGCAGAGTCCGGATAGTTACTTCCCAAGGGTCCTCGGACTGCACTCTCAATTGAACCGCAGGAGCCGGTAGCACTTCTTCAAAAGGCCTTACTAGCTTGGCCAGTTCTGTCCGGGGCTTCAGGACGATGTCTTGGTCTTAAGGGTTGACGCAGTGCACCAGCACAGTCTCCTTCTGCACTGTGGTCAGGGAGCGAGCCACCAGTATGCCAGGGGGTAAGCGCTCCGAGTAGCATGGCTCCACCTGCATCTCCATGCCCTCCAATGGTATCGGGGCTTGGATGGGTAGGGCCACCACTGTCTGTCCAGGGGGCAGTACAAGCAGGGGAGCCGCTGGCGAGATGACTTTGCCCAGGGCCTCGCCCTCCTGGCAGTCCTGGAGGACTCGTGTGAATCGCCCGCCAGTGCAGTGGGGTACTCAGTACCGGGCCGGTATTTCAGAGGGGATTGTCACAGCAGCGGTGACCCGGTCCGTGGCCCTGGGCGTCAATGTAAGGGAGTGAAGTGATGGAATAAAGTTTATGAATAGATGATTCGTGACGCCACCTGTGGTGTTCGGCAAATGTTAAGCTGACGCTGCAGTCAGATCCTCTGGGACAGATGGTGTAGTGCAGCAATGATGTTATAGCCCTCCACAGGCAGGGCTCTAGTCCCAGGGCAGTGTAGGTGGGTGTTGGGTAGGAAGGTGCAGTGTCAGGCACAGATATGTAGCAGTGCCGGGGAGGTTGCAGCAAGAAGGCAAGGACACAATAGGTTGCAGTTTCTTTACTTTTACTTGGCAAATACAGTCCAGGGTCCTGAGTACAGATGGCACAGAAGCTGGTTAGCCTGGAAGCAAATCAGGAAACACTCTGGCAGATGGGTTGTGCAGTCTCCTTACTAGCGCTCTCTATGAAGTATTCCCAGTACTGAGTTACACTGGAGTTCCTCCTTTCTGATGTTATCCACACTCCACTCGCATGGCAGACAGCCGTAGCCTTTTATCTCTCTTGGCTCACCCATCGCTGTTGTGCCTCCGAGGATTATGTGGGAATAAGGCATTTACAGCTTCCTATTCCTCTGGTTTCTGGTGCAGGACCATTAGTATCCATACACCCTTGGAGACCAGGCTCCAGATCATGCGCTATCACTGGGACTGAGCTCTCCACTTTCCTCAGTCTCCCCAGCTCTTCTCCTCCACGTCTGCACACGACACCCTCCTCACACTGACTTATTTCCCTTCCTGGCCCTCAGAGAGCACTCCTCCCCCAATTCTGGTTCAGAGCTCCCTCTGCTGACCCTGAGTTGGAACTGTGTTGCATGTTATGGTTAACTGCCAGAGAGACCCTTCATTGCTTCCAGGCATGACATCACTCTCCCTAAGAGGAAGGCAATGCCACTGTGGCGACCATACTCCTGGGAGCGCCACACCTGCTTCCCGCACCAACTGCTGGAATACATGTCCTTGGACCGTGCGGGAACCCCACTGTTTCAAGGTCTCATGTGTGGGATCATTGAGGAGTAGGTTGCCAAACTCCCGCAGTATGTTCATGCCCAAAATGACTGGGTGCTGTTTATCAGTTTCTCCGTGGGTCATTTCCTCTACCCATTGAAACTCCGCAACTGCGTTCAGGGAAGCCTCCACGCTCCGGACCTTCCCCAAGGGGGCCGCCATTCCCTGCTCCTGCTCTCGAGCGAGTGCTTGACTTCCCACCTCGGAAAAGTCTACATGTGGATTCATTCTAATTTGTTCCCGTAATGCCTGTTTTACTAATGGGTCCCGCAGGCCAGTCACCAACAGGTCCCGTAATGTAATGTCAACAGGTCCTACCCCTATGCTGTCCTTTCTTTCGATGGCCGTGTGTAACTCTTGGAGGACATTCATATACTTGGTGATGGTCTCCCCCTCCCCCTGCATCTGACTGAACAACTGGGTTCTTAACTCTCCCATGTTGGTTGGGTCCCCATGGGTCTGTTCTAAAATCTGCAAAACCTTATCAAAGGAGTTGCGGTGTCCCGAGGGTTTTAACATCACTGAATTCCGAGCCTCCCCGTCTAATGCCATGATGGTCAGGAGTCATCGGGTGCATTCGAAAGAGCCCCCGCATTCGTTCTGTCCAGCTCCATAGCATGGTATTGGAGCCGGAAAATTTGGCAAGTTGCTCAGCATAGCCCCCAACGAAATGCTGGAACGAGGGCCTTCGTCAGCTGTTAAGTTCACGGCCCTGCCCTGGTCTGGGGCGTCGTTGTCCGCGCTTGGAGACTGCATCCTGCCGACTACGCCAAATGTAGGTAACAGCAGGTTCGCAGGATGCAGTGACGAGATGCGAGACTGGTTGAACTTTGAAAAGCAAACTCTTTATAATTTAAGGCCACTAGGGCTATACTAAGCAACCAAAAAGGGGTAACAACAGTTGTCCTCGCAGGTACTCAGTACAACCAAACACTATTTGGAAAGAACACGGCTAACCCGGCCGAGGCCGGTTACTATGGGGCCACGGTATGGCCGTCTACGGGTCCTTATACTCTATAATGTCACTTATCTGTCCTGACGTCCCTCGGTGTCTCTGTGGAAGCTGCGTTGTTGATGAAGCTGCTTTGGCGTCTTTGATGAGGCTGCTGTGGAGTCTTTGATGAGGCTGCTGTGGAGTCTTTGATGAGGCTGCCTTGGCGTCGCAGCCGCTGGGCCCAGCTGCTGAAGATTTGGAGTAGTCTTCGGGCGCCCCAGTGCCCAGGAGGAGTTGGGGCACAACAGGCCCTGATGGAGTCCTGAGATGAAGTAACCCCCTGTTGTAGCAGCGGGGTTGCACTTGTTAGCGAGTTCAATGGGACTCCTGTTCCCAAGCAGGGTGGTGTTGCAGTGGTCAAGAGTGGGGGTTTTACTGGCCGCGTGCACAGCCTGGGGCTGTGTGCAGAGTGCCTCTGTTGATGAGGAACAGGCCCCCACTGCCGACTGCAGCGGGGTGAAGGCGGCTGTGAGCGGTGATAGACAGGTCGCAACCACGGACTGACGTGAACCGGCAGTGTCCGCGGGTGGCAGCGGGCAGGCCGCAACCAGGGGCTGAAAAGGAATGGCAGCAGCCGGGAGAGGAAGCAGACAGGCTGCGGAGGGCTCGAGCTCAGCGGTAATGGCTGAGGATGACTGGGGGCAGGCCGTAACCCGGGATTGGGGTGAAGAGACAGTCCCCTGTCGGTAAGCTCGGCGCCTCTTTCCTGAGGGCCACTGCGTATCTACCCTCTGCTGCTGGTCGCTTCTCTCAACTGTCAGTGTCCTTCCCGCTCTCTCACGCCACCTCCGTCTCCTGCTCCGTGTCTGACGTATCACCAACTGACTCCCCTGCGCGCTCCCTGTCTCTTTTATACTCGCCCCTCCCCTTGCTGTCCTGTCACTCTCAGCAGTGCACTCTCCTCCTCTGCTCCCTGGGTACTGTTTCCTTAGGAACTCAGATGGCGGTCCCCTTGGTTCCGGTGTGGTAGTGGCCCGGATTGGGGGGTGGTCCGCTGCTTACCGCGCACAGACAACATAGACAACAGACGGAGGCAGATTTTGCTTGTAACAGGTCCGAGTTTATTGGCCGTCCTCCTGACGACCATAGCCATACACCGCAGCTCCTTTACAGCTCTCCATATTCAGGCCTGGGTACCTTCACCTTCCTTCAGTCATAGTGATGTTCCTCACGGATTTTTCGCTGGGGCTGTCCTAGACCTATCTACCGCCTGCGCTTCACATGTCCGAGGTCATCATCCAATCGGTACCCCCGGGGCCTCGTCTGTCCTGTGGTTCTTTGTGTCAAGGCCACCCCCTGACTGTCTCTTCCTATCAGTCCCCTGGTCGAGCTCTCCACCGTCGTCAGTCCTCCATACTGAGTCTTCTCCTTCTGAGCTCCTCCTGGGACTAGCCTCGCCTGGAACCCTGTCCTGTCCTATTTATCTCCTTCCTCGGGAATTCCCCTCCTGGGTTCCTATCTCCCCGCCCCCCATGACTAAGCGATTTCGTAGCCGTAAGCTGCTGTCAAGTCCTGTTCTCATGCTCCCCCATGCCATCTTGTGGTCAAATCTAGGTACTGCACTCCTATTCCATCTTCCCCAGCTGTTTCCCTTCTTTTATTATAAACGTCCATCTACAGTGCACAAATCAACCCTTCTCCCTTCAGTCAAGTTCGTCCGTCAGGTCACCATCCCTACACCGGCCCGGACACTCTGCGGGGGTCCTCCTCCCTACACGTGTGTCCATAATCATCCCAGGGGTGAGACAAAGAGACAGAGCAGAGCACATCTTGTCTATTTATGTGTTCAGCTAAACGAGGAGTGTCCAGCTCTAGGTGTGGGGAATGAGGTCATGAGTCTATTATCCACTAAGATACATCCCCTCAATAAACCTGTTTGACTAGAACATGGCAGAATACAGTAGTCTGGAGGAGGGGCTTCTGAGCACATGTGGGGGAATTCTGTATAGATAGATCTATCACTATACACATCTCTATATAAAGATATACATTTTGGGGCACTTCCCTTCTACAGTGTCATGACAACTTCATTCATTTCTTGCAAGACATTGGAGTATTGCATTAGAGTTTCGCTTTCCAGCTGTGACCAGTTGAAAAAGAAACTTCACAGTTAAGTTACTTTGGCACGCCCACCATGGGTTCCTTCCAGCAGCGCAAGCATTTTGTCAAAGGTGTCTTTTTCGTAAAGTACCATTTCTGTCTGTTTGCGGTCACCTTTTAGGGCATTCAGTGCTATTTCTGCTAGTTAGGGTATGTTCCCACATTCCATATGGGAATGTTCTAACATTTTGTTAGATTAACTAGGTAGTTTGCATCCATTAATATATAAGGTGGAAGGTGGAGTATATGTTTTTCATTACCTGTTGATAAGATTTTATATACTTATACCAGGTGCTTTGTTAGCACATTTGCAAATAATAGTATCATGAAGGGTTTGTGCAGGGGTTATTGTGTTAAATGAACGCGATTGTGCGGTTTTAATTGTTTTTATAATTGCACTGCATGTTGTTTGTTTTGGATGATTAATAAAAAGTTTACTATCTTGTATTTTGTTATACCTTATTGGTGATCCCTCCACTTTACATGCCTCTTTTCTGGTTTATGATATTGGTCTTAAGCATGTAATTGGTGATCCCTTATAGTGGTGCCCTCCACAATTTTTGAGGTTATAACTGTTTTCTGGGGTATCTCTTTTGGTTCCCCTTTTCATAGGAGGAGGCACGCTATAGCAATTTTATTGGTATTTTACCATTGAGAGATGGATTTATCTGCCAGGGAAACGGCTTGGAGCCAAAGGGCTCAGGGGATTTTTGATACGGGCAGTAGTGATGTAGGTGGTCCATCTAATACAGATGAGAGCTTTACCGCCACTACTAATGAGTTGATCAATCTACATAAATCACTCACAAAAGTATGGTGGAATATAAGGAGTTTGGAGGAGTATAAGGTCACAGGCCTCATACCAAGGGGCTTGAGAGTACAAATTTTTCCAGCCTGGGAAGTCGATGAGACTTTTCAGGATATGTGGGAGGCTGGTTTGGTTAAATGTTTCCTTTTATTGATGGACATGTTAATAGCCCATGATCAGGGTTTGTTGGTCAAACTTAAGGATGATATTAAACTGTTGGAGACTAAACTTCTAACTTTTGACCCCACTATGGTTTCTCCATTTAAACAGCAACTAAAAACAGTTATAGACAAATTTGAAAAGGAGATCATAGAGGGGAAACGTCATAAATTTCAGCGGGATAAAATGGATTTCAATAATGGCCGAGCCTATAAGTGGAGACATAAAGGGAACAAGCGGGCTACCTTCTCTCAAACAGTGACCCATAAAGAAATTAACCCTAGATACGAACAGTCCTCTAGTGATTTTTTATCTTCGGACCACAGCGACCCAGAAGGAGCAACAGGAGGGGTAGATGCAAGAATAGGTGGCACAAGGAAAAGAAACAGGGGCTACAAACAGACGTCTCCAGCTTACAAGAGGGAAACGAGGTACAACCGCAGGAAACGGTGACCACCCCCTCCTCATCATCTGCAACAGGTGGTACATCCGGTCCAGGTAATTTACAAATTATCAACTTAACATCTTATAATCTCACTACAGCTGAGAGATCTGTTTTGGAACGGGGTCTAACTTTTGCTCCCATGAACACCTTGGATAAATTTACCCTTGTAAAGGATGTGTATCTCTTTTGTCGGCAGCTGACGTTTAAGCTGCTTTACCATCATCCCTCTCCAGTCGATAATTTTCCGAATGTTGATAGACAAGTCCTTAGAGACCTGATGGACTTGCTGCAGGAGAATGAAAATACGACCTCCAGAAGACCTTTTACTAGTCGTCTGCCTTCCCAAAGTACACCTTCTTTGGCCCTTTTTCCAGCAGTTCATATTTTCTTTATGAATGTATGTCGGGACATTCAGAATCTTCCTCTTGACACGCTTAAGAATCAAAATTTAAGTAAGGACGAATACAAAGCACTCCTTGATTTACAACGTAACAAGGACTTTTTGATACGGGAAGCTGACAAGGGGGGAAATATTGTTCTGTGGCCTAACTCTCTCTATTTACAGGAGGTGATGCGTCAACTACAAGCCACTCCATGTTATACCCGCCTTCCAGCTGATCCCAGTGAAGTATTCAAAAAGAGGTTGGATGCTCTAATTGGACAAGCTTTGCGTCAGGGGACCATCAATAAGAAAGAGGCTGATTTTCTGACTACTGATGACCCAATAGTACCTACTTTTTATCTTCTTCCCAAGGTACACAAATCTTTGGAAAATCCACCTGGCAGACCAATAGTCTCTGGTATTGGGGGTTTGTTTGAAAAACCGTGTATTTACCTTGATTTCTTTTTACAGCCTCTTGCTGTTAATTTGAGCTCTTACATTCGGGACTCGACATATCTTATTCAAATTTTGAATAATTTTTGCTTACCATCACAGACCTTACTGGTCACTTTGGATGTTGAGTCCCTGTACACGAGCATTAGCCACGATTTGGGCCTGGAGGCCATTGCCTTTCACTTAAACAAAGATTCCATGGGCGACAGGGCACACAACCGCTTCCTTTTGGATTTACTTTTCTTTATTCTCGATAAAAACTATTTTGTATTTGATAGGACCTTTTACAGACAGAGTATGGGGACTGCTATGGGAGCACGCTGTGCCCCCGCTTATGCGAATTTGTTTTTGGGGTGGTGGGAGGAGTTGGTGGTGTATTCTCATGTTGGCTTTAAAACACACTGTTTTAAATGGCTACGGTATATTGATGATGTCATCTTTTTCTGGACAGGCACAGAAGAAAGTTGCAGATCATTCATCAGTGAGCTGAACCAGAATCCCTATAATATCAAATTAACGTTTAACATTTCTTGTACGACGGTGGAATTTCTGGATCTCAGTCTCTCTTTGGAAGGTTCGCATATTTCAACTAAATTATATCGTAAGCCTACAGCCACCAACAGCCTCCTACATTATACCAGTTTTCACCCCCAACACTTAAAAAACGGTATCCCCACAGGTCAGTTTTTCCGAGCTAAAAGAAATTGTACTGATCCATCGGACTTTTTGTCGGAAGCAAGAACATTGACAGATCGTTTTAAGAGCCGTGGTTATCCCAAGAAAGTTATCTCTGCCTCATATCAAAGAGCAAGAACAAGTACACGCGCAGAATTGCTACAGAGAAAGCCACGTGAGTCTTCTAGACCTATAGGGATAGTGACAACTTACAACAATCAGTGGCACGATGTACGTAAAATCTTGGGCAAGAATTGGGGTATTCTATTGAGTGAGGCAAAATTGGTACCACATATCTCCAATACGCCCAGTCTGGTAGCACGAAGGGCTCGGAATCTCAAGGATCGGCTTTGCCATAGCCACTATATACGCCCCACGGTTAGACTGAACAGGGGGGTTAGGACTTTGGGTACCTACCCTTGTGGTGATTGCAATGTGTGCCAGTACATGGTTGCCAGACATGGCATTTCATTACCTATCTACCCTTTCCAGATTGTACCCAAAAAGGCATACTTTAATTGCAAGTCACGAAATTTAGTCTATGCCCTTGTCTGTAATTGTCCAAAGATATATGTGGGACAAACCACTCAAGAATTCAGAAGGAGATTACAACAACATCTTTCTAATATCTCCACTGCCAACAGGGATCGTGACAAGGGCAAACATATCAACCCAGTGGCTGCACACTTTTTAGAGGTACATAATGGACGTTCCATGGGACTAAGGGCAATGGCCCTGGAAGAAGTGCCTACTAATATTAGAGGGGGCGATGTGGGCCTGAGACTGCTCAGATGTGAATTCAAATGGATACACGATCTGGGCAGTCTCTCTCCAAGGGGCCTGAATGCAGAATTACTCTTTACAGGGTTTTATAAACAACTATAAACGATCGTGACTCTGTTGTGCTCCCTCTGGGTTTCTACTTTATGGTTTTTGTGTATAGCTTTTTCATATCTCATCATTCTTTATTTCAACAGATTTCTTAGTCTCCTTCTCCTTTTACGGCTCAACTGGACATGGACATCTTTATTGCCTAGTATTCAACTTCAGTGCTCACAGACTGAGAATTGGTCACTGCAATCAAATCCGTTTTAGATCTTTGGTGGACCTATTTTGATTTTCATTATGTTTGCCGGTCCTTGCGCTTTTTCATGGGGGCTAGTCAATTATTATATCTGCATATACCTTTTTTTTTTTTTTTTTTTCTTCTTATCTTTATAAGTGTATATTTATTGTTGTATATTGCAATGGGTTATAGGGGTAAAATCTGATTAAAACTTAAGGAATATAAATTTAAAACCTATTTTTTCTTGGTATTTCAACTCTGCAGATGAATTGTATTCTATCTGCTTAAAAAACCATGGTTTTTTAATTAAATGCAAAAGAAAGCATGGAACTGCTAGTCTGTCAAACTCATATGAGACCTGTTTTTTTCTCTTTGTGTATATTTTCAGGCTATATTTTCAGGCTAGTTGCCTCAATTTTATTGTAAGGTACACATGTGGTCTCATCATGATATAGCTGGCCGCTATTCTAATCCCCCATTTAACCCCTTTTTCATTTTCTCCTATTCTTTTCTGTATGGTATTTTTTCATACACTTTTTCTATTATACCAAGTAGCACCTGAATAGAACTGTGGCTTATGACTTTAAGCTCTCTTAGCGCATTCATCCTAAAACTGGGATTTCGTTATTATTTTTATTACAGAGTGACCTTTTTTTTTTTTTTTTTCGGTCTCTGATAGGATGTGGGAGATGGCTGGTGACCCTTACCCGCTCATTATTGTCTTTTGTATCTAGGCATGCGCTCTGGAGCCCGCCAGACGCCATCTTGGTGTACTTTGTACGCTTTATTTTGGCCTATTACGGCTGCGCAACACCGGACATTCTACTTCCGGTGTGGTCCCGGAAGTTGCGCTACTTTGGGCATGCGCATTAGAGTTTTCTCAGCGCCATTTTGGTACACCATTATGAAGACTTCATTTCAGTCTACTGCGGCTGTGCAAAACCAGACACCTCCCTTTCGGTTTGTGATTATTGCACTATGTCATGGTAACCCTTGAGCCTTGCTCTCACACCTGTTCCCTGGCTGAAAGCTGATGTTATGGGTATTCTTACACCATCCACTCACAACATGACACTGCTCCTGATGAAGCCAGTTGCTCTGGCGTAACGCGTCGGGCGTTTCCTCTGCCCCTGCCTCACCACTTCTCACTCTTTCCTCCACTGGTTACTGGATTAGGGCTTTACCTGCCAGCATTATTTTGCTCTTAACAGGTTGTATAGAGGGGGCCATTGGCAATTGGGACCCTTGATTTTTGGCCTGTTTATACTGCATTAGCAGTCCTTAACCCTATCAACCCCTATGCTCATATTTGTGCATATACACCGTTTATTTGTTAGGGGTTTTTGTGCTAATTTGAGCAGGTTTTTTGTTCTAACATTTTGTTAGATTAACTAGGTAGTTTGCATCCATTAATATATAAGGTGGAAGGTGGAGTATATGTTTTTCATTACCTGTTGATAAGATTTTATATACTTATACCAGGTGCTTTGTTAGCACATTTGCAAATAATAGTATCATGAAGGGTTTGTGCAGGGGTTATTGTGTTAAATGAACGCGATTGTGCGGTTTTAATTGTTTTTATAATTGCACTGCATGTTGTTTGTTTTGGATGATTAATAAAAAGTTTACTATCTTGTATTTTGTTATACCTTATTGGTGATCCCTCCACTTTACATGCCTCTTTTCTGGTTTATGATATTGGTCTTAAGCATGTAATTGGTGATCCCTTATAGTGGTGCCCTCCACAATTTTTGAGGTTATAACACATTCCATATATGCAGCGCTTTGGATGCAGCTCCGCCCAAAGCGCTGCCGACTTTTGTACGCACGGTGATTCCGCATGTGTTCATTGAACACATGTGTAATCACCGCATCCTATACATAGACTGTGTAATTTATCTTGCGGAGATTGAGTGTCTCCGCAAGATAAATAGACATGCTGCAGTCTAGAAAGACGCTCCGCATGTGCGTATACGCAGGTCTGCCACTTGCGTCTTTGAACTCATAGTGGACATGATGTTTTATAAAATCCTCTCCACTATGCTGTAACATCTGTCCCCTGTGGATTGGACGCTGCGGCTGTACGCAGCATCCAATCTGCGTTTCCTGACTGTGGAAACATACCCTAACTCTAGGACCAAGTTACTCATTTTAATAACATCCTTTCTGTCCAGTCTTGCAAGCTCATGTTTTTACTGTCATATTTTGCCAAATGCTGCAATAACGCCCCAGGCGAAAGGTAACACACTGGAAATAAGACTGTAGCACACAGGTTCGGAACCTGAGCTGGGGCCACTGGCAATAAGGGATTATTTCCCTCCATGTTCTGGTCCATGGCGATCGATGCATCCTGCTGACTACGTCAAGTTGTAGACAACGTACCGGGGTGGTCACTCCCAAGATACTGTGGGCCAAGGACAAAGAACACAACCAGACAATTTGTGAAGGAACTTCTCTTTACTAACAACGGAACCTGAGTACCCTGACAAAGCAAGATAGGAGCACTGTTAAATTTCACACTCCTAGCCTGGGTCAGCAATGACCCCTGCGCTGCACAATGGAATATTCTGGGCCTAACGGTTACACTATAATTTGTGGTTCCACCTAATGCGGCAACCGAGAGTTACCCAGGACCAAGGATGTAACTAGATGGGTGCAAGAGGCGGCTCCTGCAGTGGTACAGTGCAGAGATTCACAAACCTAAAAATTCTCTAAGATTACAATTCTGTTAGGATATCTGTACACAAGTTCCCCCCTAATTTGGTGAGTATTTAGCTCTGGTTCACACAGTCCTACTGTCACGCTGGGTGAGGGAGAAGCAAGGTGCACATGGATCGCCCGCTAGGGCTGTGGGGTACTCGGAGCCTGGCCTGTTGATTTCAATGGGAGATGTCACAGTGGCGGTGACCCGGTCCGTGGCCCTGGGCGTCCATGTAAAAGAAATAGTGTGGCTGATGATTAAAGTTTATAAGTGGATGATTCGTGACGCCACCTGTGGTGTTCGGCAATAAAGATGTTAAGCCGACGCTGCAGACAGATCCTCTGGGACAGATGGTGTGGTGCAGCAATGATATTGTGGCCCTCCACAGGTAGGGCTGTAGTCCCAGGGCAGTGTAGATGGAGAGGTAGTGAGGAGAGGAGAACGATGTAGTGTTAAGCACAGAGATGTAGCAGTGCTGAGTGAGTTGGCGCAGGAATAAGAGGAGGACACCAGGGCATGTAGTGCCAAAGCTTTACTCACAGTCTGTTGTGCATACAGGTGCCCGCCTCGGTGCCGTGTCCTCCAGGTCAGGGGCTCAGCCAACCTCCAGGCAAGATGAAGTACTCCGTTCCAACACTCCGCCAACATATATGACTTTTCTGAACGTCTCCTTTCTAGCGCTTGTAATGAAGTACTTGGGGTTGTGTGTTAAACCCAAGTTCCTCCTTTAAGATGTTCCTTTGAACTCTACTTGTACGGCAGACAGCTGTAGCCTGCTTCGGGGACTCCTTACTACCAAGTCCCGGCTCACTCACGTTGCTGTTGTGCCCCCAAGTCTTGTGTGGGAATAAAGTGGTGACAACTTCTGTTCCTCCGGTGTCTGCTGCAGGACCATTAGTATCCATACAACCTCGGGGTCCGGACCCCGGCCATGCGCTTAGAACTTGAGGAAGGGCCCTGCTCTGACCCTAGTCCTTAGATCTCTTCTTCTCCTCACATTCCGTACAAATCTTTCTTCCTTATGGAGAATCAGGCTTTCTATAGCTTTCCAGTGCCAGCAGCTCCAGGTCACAGGAGACTGCTGCAGCACCTCCTTCCATCCTTCCCACTCAGGGGATCTCCTCTCACAGACTGACCTAGTCCTAATAATCTCCCGCTCTCTTGTGCAACTAAGCTACACCCACCTCCCAGCACTCTTCGTGTTCCAAGCAGGGAGCCACCAAAGGTGCTTTGCTACACTACTATGTTGTGTGGGATGCAGGTGTTGGAGTGTGGTCAGGTGTCTCCACCTTACCTGGATGATGGGGCACCACACCTCAGGAGGAGGTGCAGCACCTCTGTGGTGACTAAACCCTCAGGGGCGCCACACACAACAACTGGGAGAGGGAGGGGAAGCCCAAATACTAGGGAAGGGGGGGATGGAGACCCCTAGACAGATCTAACAACACCCTGTCTTGCCTGACGGCCCTGAATAGGTTCCTCACCTATTGCCGAGCAGGAACCTAATCCTTGCCTGACTCTAGTAATAGGCACTTGCTAAAGAGACTAAAGGTATTCAATCCTTCAGCAAGGGTATGTTAATTAGCAGAAAAAGATGATGGAAACTGTTGAGTCCTAGAGGAAGAAGGATATCACTCCATAACTGAGATGCAAAAATCAAACAGGTGCTTGCAGAGCTAATTGCAATGACCTTCTACAGCAAGATCCAGCATGATTGTCATACCTGACACACTCGTGACACCTACTAGCAAACAATATCTCTGAGTATCTATGTTTGGCGCCAAACTCTCTCTACAGTCTGCATGCATGCTCCCACCGTGATTCGTGTGGTGGGGCCTGATTTCATGACTTACCGGCCGTAACCTGGTTCCTGATGAGGCTGGCTGATTGTTTGTTTGGCTGTTTATCTGTGAGGCCAAGGAGTGGATCCTGGACTTGTCACCTGAAGCGTAGTTTTAGCCTGGTAGAAAAATAGGAGGCCTTCCATGTCACAGCAGATGCCTTGGGGGGGAATTCAACTGTGCATCAAACCACAGTCATCTTTTCTTCACTACCCTGATCACTTTCTAGCACAGAGCACACTCGGAGCTTCAGAATGTCATTGGATTGTTCTACTCTGTTAGCTCCAGCTCCAACTGAAAAACCAACATGATGTCTGCAATAGCGTCTATTTAAGAGGCAACATTGATCTCTTGTGGCTGGATTCCGATACTGCATCAATTCATTACCACTCACACAAGGACCGTTCACAACATTATCATGCCAGGTGTCCACACATCTTTGAGGATGGGTTCCTGTACCAAAAGAGGCAAGCTACACTAAATGTCCAGCCAGGGGACAGTTTTCAAGGAGGATTAAATGAAGGATCAGGAACAATCGTTTCAGAGCAGGGTGGCCCTCAAATCAGCTCACATGCATTACTGAAGCATGGCTGGGGGTTGTGGTACAGTAAAGGGTGTTTTACTGGATGGGAGATATTTTTCTCCCAGCAGATTAATGGTTGGCCAGGTTTTTCCCTAAAGACAGGACCTGCGATGATGTCAGGGTCACGTGATCAGCCCATGTGATGTCTATCTCACTGGTGGGAGGGGTTGGGCCCTATGTAATGGAGGTTGGCAATTGCCACAAGGAGAGTGTGTTTCTGGAAGCTACAGGAACTTGGCGGACTCAGCCTGAGACTTGTATACAGGATCCCCATGCTGCAGGACTATAGCAGCAATGTCACGCCGTTTTGTTTGTATTTGATTCTCGGCGTGACAATACATGTTTTTTGCTTTAACCCCTTACTCCTTTCCCCCTAATTGAGCAGGGATACTGCTGGCTTTTACCTGTATGGAGCCTGCTCAGTTCCCTGCTCTGCTGTGTAGCTGCACATGTGATGTTAGGTCTTTACTCTGCTGCTTGACCATTCACATGTGCGGTCCCTGGTTGCTGCTGTGGAAGCTTTCCGCGGGTTGTGAGGTCATTTGCAGCTGGTGCATGACTTTCCACGTGTGTCTTGGCTGGCAGCCATGGCCAGGTGCTCTAAGCTGCAGTTCCTGCACTGATTGTGCTGCAGTGGTTTCTGTGTGTGCTTAGGGTGTGCGCGGCCACACCTCCCCTGCTTTTATCAGGGTTAGTGTGTGTACTTGAATTGCTGTCCCCAGCCAATTGCTGAGGGGCAGCTCCTTTATAAGCTGGCCCTGCCCTATGCTAGTGTTCCTGCTGAGCATCTACTATGCTGTGCTCTGACTACCATGCGGTGCTAGCTCCATGCAGGCCCAGCAATCCTGCGGTGTTAGCACCATCACGCTTGAGTTCCTTCCTAGGTCCGATGCCAGGAGCCTGACGACCGCAGTTTAGAACCTGATGACCGCTGCCTGGAGCCTGGGGCTGGATGACTCCAGTGGTGCCTGTAGGTCGTGTTGGATGTCCAGAACCAAACGACTCCCACCTGATGTCTGCCGGTGACTCTGATGTCCTGTGGGTAACCCTGATGTCCTGCCTGCGTCTGCATGACCTTGTGTATCCTGATGACCTTGTGTGTCCTGATGTCCTGATGACCTCGTGTGTCCTGATGTCCTGATGACCTCGTGTGTCCTGATGTCTTGATGACCTCGTGTGTCCTGGTTTTGTCTATGTACTGTGACTTTACTTTAAGTAAACTTTACTTTATTTGTACCTGAAGTTGTGTGTTGTCATCAAGTCCTACGTGTCCTTGTCCACATGCTCAGCTGCCACAGAATCCCGCTGCCCTTCCCTAGTTCGGGTAGGCCCGGGTCCCCCTCTGTGGTATAGAGGGTCCATATTGCGTCCCCGGGGGATGCCCGCCCCTCGCCATCGGCGTGGAGGCGCCTGCTGGGCCGCGTCTGCGGCTGCAGTCGTGACAAGCAAGACTCAGAAGAACCCCGGGAATGGCACCTGGCAGATGCCGCAGGACCTGGCAGCCGCTTAGTTAAGCCTGTCCTGTGCAAGGGGTGAGTCTGGGACCAGTGGTTCTCCAAGCTGGAGTATGTGTATGGTTTTTCCTTATGTTCTGTTAACCAACTGGTTACTAAGTGACATTAAAACCACTAAACTGGACTTTATGCCTGTGTGTTGCCTCGTTACTGCCGCCCTGCCATTGCCTACCAGAGCGAATCCCTACAGGGGATACAAACGCTACATTGGACACAGACATACACCGCCCATTGAGGACAGCTTGTTGTTGTGACGTGCCCCAGAGGCTGTGGGATACTCGGTACCGGGCCGAGCGTCTTAAAGGGATGTGTCACAATGGCAGTGACCCGGTCCGTGGCCCCAGGCAGTCATGTAAAAGGGGAGTATTGATTAGGGATAAAGATTATGTCGTGATTCGTGCCGCCGGTTGGAGTGTTCGACTGTAGTATAGCCGGCACTGCAGATGATCCCTGGGGGAGTAGATGTTGATGGCAGTGCAGATGTTTAACCCTCTCCAACCAGGGCTGACCCCCAGAGATTGTGATGGAAGTAGAAGGCATGGAGTAATCAGGCAGGAGACAAGGAAAGTCACTTCATCATTTACTGTAGTTCAGGTGCAGTTCAGAGGAGATATTACAACTCTCACCAGGTTACAATATGCTCTGCAGAATGGGAGTTATCCTTCACTCTGTTGTGACTCGGTGTAAGCTTCCTGCTATTCTAATCCCTTCTGGGAGCAAGGCTTTCCGGAGTCTAGAACTTCCCGTATAGCCACTACTCACTGTGTATTCCTCCTCTGGCAACTTGCAGCTTGGATCCTGTGTGAAGCTCAAGTTCCTTCTTGCACAATTCTTCACTGATCCTAGTCTGCTGCAGTTTTCCCGGGGGAAAACACTCTGCTGTTGGTTGTATAAACCCACACAGTCTCTCAGCTTACCACCCTGCTCTGAAAGCATGGATGGTCTAGGGGCTGATTCCCTGATTCTTCTTTGCTTTACTTCTGGAGGGAGTACATGTCATAGCTTCCAGGAGCATTCTCCATCTTCCTCCACCTTCTTCTTCACTGAAAATAACAACTCAACTCCTCCCCCACCCAGTTAGGGTATGTCTGCAAAGCTCCAAGCTTCAGACAAGTAAGGGAGTGAGGTAAATTGTGTGTGTGTGCGTTGTGGTCTCTAGCAGAGAAAGCATAACTCCCATTGCTCACAAAACACATACAAAATAGTGCATATTTAACCCTTTTGTGGCGGTAAAGACGCAGGGCGACACATTTGCCTTTGGGCAGTCTTGCACACATGAGGCAATACATACTGCTGTGTCTGCGCAACAACAGCTGAATTGGCAGTATTGTTACAAGTGCTGAGCTGAATACTGTGTGGCCACCCTACTGGATCCCCACTACAAGCACAGCGTGTCATCCTAATTTCCATAACTAGAGCGTGGTCCTAAAATGCAGGAACACAAATGCACACTGATAGACGCACTTCTGATGGCGTCCTCACCTGACAGTGGGGGATCAGTGGAGGCACAAGGCACAAGAGGAAGAGGAAGTCACCAACACAGCTGGGAAGGGGCATTAGTAGGGATGAGCGAGTAGTGAAATACTCGGACTCGCTGTACTCGTTACGAGTACCTCCTAATACTCGGGTACTCGTAACGAGTAGCGAGTCCAATGTAAGTCTATGGGAAATGAGAGTAATGGGCTGTGTGTGTGCTGGGCTGAGTGGGAACTGTGCGAAGACTGTGCCAGGCTCTGCGAGACTGTGCTGGACTGTGCAGGTACTGTGCCGGTACTGTGCGGGGACTGTGCTGGGCTGTGCGGGACTGTGCCGGGCTGTGCGGGGGACTGTGCTGGCTGTGTGGAACTGTGCGGGACTGTGACAGGCTGTGCGGGACTGTGCTGGCTGTGTGGGACTGTGACACTGTGTGGGACTGTGCAGGGACTGTGACACGCTTTGCGGGACTGTGCTGGCTGTGCGGGACTGTGACAGGCTGTGCGGGACTATGCTGGCTGTGCGGGTCCGTGACAGGCTGTGCAGGACTATGCAGGACTCTGCTGGGCTGTGTGGGACTGTGCGGGACTGTGACAGGCTGTGCGGGGACTGTGACACGCTGTGCGGGACTATGCCGGGCTGTGCGGGGACTGTGCGGGCTGCTGTGCCGAATATTGCGAGGCGAGTAGTGAAATACATGGCTGCATCTTCTTCCTGCTGGAGAGGAGCTGGCGGATGGGTCAGACCGGAGACATCAGTAAGAGCTTCAGCTCTCTGTGTGGTGAGGAGGATGCTGCTCACCTCCCTATAAGTCCAGGGCCGTGTGTGTCTGGCATCAGCGGCCACACTGCTGATGCTCACAGATTTTTTGCAGGAGTTGGGTCACCCTGTCAGTGCCAGGTCATTGGCTCCAGGGTCACCAGACTTCAGTAAAGTTCAGTCTGATGCAATAAATATCCCTATACTGAGAGTGACCAGAGACTCTATACAGAATCCAGCACTGGAGTGATCAAGCCTGAACCTGGTGACTTGACATCACATGCTATATACATGGCCCTGTATGTATACAGTGTATATATTTTTACGGACCACATCACATTTGAAGTCACTTTGAGGGGTCTATATGATAGAAAATACCCAAAAGTGACACCATTCTAAAAACTGCACCCCTCAACGTGCTCAAAACCACATTCAAGAAGTTTATTAACCCTTCAGGTGCTTCACAGGAATTTTTTAAATGAACATTTAACTTTGTTTCACAAAAAAAGTACTTCAGGTCCAATTTTATTTTACCAAGGGTAACAGGAGAAATTGGACTGCAAAAGTTATTGTCCAATTTGTCCTGAGTACGCTGATACCTGATATGTGGGGGGAACCACTGTTTCAGCGCATGGCAGAGCTCAAAAGGGAAGGAGCACCGTTTGACTTTTTCAATGCAAAATTGGCTGGAATTCAGATTGGATGCCATGTCACGATTGGAGAGCCCCTGATGTGCCTAAACAGTAGAAACCCCCCAAAAGTGACCCCATTTTGGAAACTAGACCCCCCAAGGAACTTATCTAGATATGTGGTGAGAACTTTGAACCCACAATGGCTTTACAGAAGTTTATAACGTACAGCCGTACAATTAAAAAATCATATTTTTTCCACAAAAATGATCTTTTCACCCCCAATTTTTATTTTCCTAAGGGTAACAGGGCCGTAAAAGTTATTGTGCAATTTGTCCTGAGTACGCTGATACCCCATATGTGGGTGTAAACGACTATTTGGGCGCATGGCAGAGCTTGGAAGGGAAGCAGCGCCATTTGACTTTTTTGGCAGGAATTGAGATTGGACGCCATGTCACGTTTGCAGAGCCCCTAATGTGCCTAAACAGTAGAAATCCCCCACAATTGACCCCATTTTGGAAACTAGACCCCCCAAGGAACTTATCTAGATGTGTGGTGAACACTTTGAACCCCCAAGGGCTTCACAGAAGTTTATAACGCCCGTGCGTGAAAATAAAAAAAATCATATTTTTTCCACAAACATGATCTTTTAGCCCCCATTTTTTTATTTTCCCAAGGGTAACAGGAGAAATTGGACCCCAAAAGTTGTTGTCCAATTTGCCCTGAGCATACTTATACCCCATATGTGGGAGAAAACTACTGTATGGGCACACGTCGGGGCTCGGAAGGGAAGTAGTGACGTTTTGGAATGCAGACTTTGATGGAATGGTCTGCGGCTGTCATGTCACATTTGGAGAGCCTCTGATGTGCCTAAACTGTTGAAACTCCCCACAAGTGACCCCATTTTGGAAACTAGACCCCCTCACGGAACTTATTTAGATGTGTGGTGTAGAGAAGAGTGACTTTGCCTTTTTTCGGGTCGAGTCGGGTTTCATGAAACCCAACTTTCACAAAAGTCGGGTCGAACGAAATCGGCCGGTTATAGGGAAAAGTCGGAGGCCGATTGAAACACGAAACCCAATGCAAGTCAATGGGGAACCAAAGTTGGCAGGGAGTGGAGGACAATAAACACACCTACAGTGCCCATTTCAATGCCAAAAACATCAATTCTTATAACTGAAGCTTGTCAACCTTAATTTACTTCCTAATAATAGTTATGCATTGAAAACTGGGGGTTATTTGGCTAAAGTTGTGGGGGGGTTGGGCTGGCTCCAGGTTTTCGTGTGCCCTGGGCCAAAGAGTGTCAGTGCGCCCCTTTAACACATACCACAACTTATGATGCTCCGATACGCCACAGAAATATAGGTATAGTACAATGACACATACTTCACTGCTTACCTGACATGACTGATCTATTGTAAATTGTACAATAGCTCAAAAACAGGACAGTATATTACTCCATACAGTGTTATGGGCACCACATTGTGGGCCATACAGAATAATGAGCCCCATATATTTCTCCATACCAAATAATTAGTCACATATAATGTTCCATACAGTATCTGATGAGCTCCAAATAATGCTCCATATATAATGGGCCCCATTTGTAATGCTCCAGTGTATAATGTGCCCCTTAGATGCTGCTCCAGTGTCTGATCTGCCCCATTTACATTGCTCCAGTACATGATGGGCCTCAAGGATTTATGGATGATGCTCCAGTGTCTGATGGGCTCCAATAACGCTCCATATACTGTATAATGGCACCCATTTGTAATGCTCCAGTGTATAATGTGCCCCTTAGATGCTGCTCCAGTGTCTGATCTGCCCCATTTACATTGCTCCAGTACAAGATGGGCCTCATGGATGATGCTCCAGTGTATCATGGGCTCTAATAATGCTCCATATATAATGGACCCCATTTGTAATGCTCCAGTGTATAATGTGCTCCTTAGATGCTGCTCCAGTGTGTGATCTGCCCCATTTACATTGCTCCAGTACATGATGGGCCTCATGGATGATGCTCCAGTGTATGATGGGCTTTAATAATGCTCCATATATAATGGGCCCCATTTGTAATGCTCCAGTGTATAATGTGCCCCTTAGATGCTGCTCCAGTGTCTGATCTGCCCCATTTACATTGCTCCAGTACATGATGGGCCTCATGGATGATGCTCCAGTGTATGATGGGCTCTAATAATGCTCCATATATAATGGACCCCATTTGTAATGCTCCAGTGTATAATGTGCCCCTTAGATGCTGCTCCAGTGTGTGATCTGCCCCATTTACATTGCTCCAGTACATGATGGGCCCTATTTTTAATTAACCCAGGCATGGTATGTGAAAAGAGCTCCATGGAGTAATCTGAGGTGTGTGCTTCCACATCCTTCACTTTTGGTGTGGGTGAAGGACACAAGGAAAGGGGTTGCTCCTGACCAGAAGCCTGCAGTTACGACTCAGTGCTTGCATTTTTTACAACTTCAGAATAGGAGGCGATAGAGCTGGAGGATGTTTCAGCAATGTAAGCCACAAACAGTTCCTGATACTCCTGCTTTAAAAGCAGTCTACCAACTCCTAGAAAAGGGAGCCTTACAGGCCTTCCAGAGCTACACCATGACGCTGGCTCAACACCTCCTGCCTTAGCTGCTATTGTGTTTTTGGCACTACCAGCAGATGCACCACCACCATCATTATCAGGTTGCCCTCCACGCCCACATCCGCATCCTCTTCCACCATACTTCCTCATGTTTTTGAAAATGGACCCAAAATACCAGCAGATATATGGTACTGTATCATAAGCGTACAGCTCTATACAGTCAATGGATAACAGTAAATCTCCATATATATTTCATGAGGCATACACAGACGCTCACAGGCTCAGTATGGATTACCCAATAAAATAACAAGTTGAAAGAGGGTACAGTATCATCAGATAAAAGGTATATATAGTATAGTGTAAACATTCTGATTCTCCGTATACATTTCAGGAGGCAGACACAAACGCTCTCAGGCCCAGTATGGATTACACAAGAATATGAAAAGCTGTAAATGGGTTATGTAACACATGTGTACAGCTGTATACAGTGTTGGGGTAATCTTAAAGTTCCAAATATATTGCCGAAGTAACAGACAGACGTTTACAGGCTCATTATGGATTACACCAGAATCTAAATAGCTAAAAAGGTTACTGTATCAGAAGCGTTCTGCTGTATACAGTGTTGGCCAAATTGAAAATATTGGTATATATTTCTGTATTCACCCTCAGATGCTCACTCAGTTTGGTTTTGACCATAATAAAAAATGTTGTAAAAAAGGTCCTGGATAACAAGATAGCAAGTATATATTTTTTAGGGGACAATTGAAATCTCCGTATAAATAGTCCCGTAGTCACTCTCAGACGCTTACACAGTATGGATTGGACCGTAATGCTAAATGTCGAACAATGGTACTGTATTACAAGATACAAGCTGTATCGAGTATAGTGTAAAAATTTGTTTCTCCAATTCACTGTATATATAGAAGGCGTAACCCACACACGCTCACTCACTATGGATGATGTAGGGAAGGTGGACTGACAGACAAACCAGCCTGTAGTGAGAAGTAGAGGTGTAGCGCAGTGTGGGTGTGAAACCGCTAAGATAAAGAGAAAGGGTGCAGTGTTTTAGCTTGCCCACTGGAGGGCAGTATAGAGTGTAGGAGTGGAACTGAATAACTGCCATTGGTCAGAGAAACTGTTAGGTGATGGTGGGCGGAGTTACCAGGACTGGAAGTATAAAAGGCTGAGGGAAGGTTCTGGAAGAGTCAGTCAGCAAAGAGAGCGCAGTAAAGAGGAAGTTCTGCTGAGGAAATAGAGACAGTGGAAAGGCTCCAGAGAGGACTGACAGTTGAGGTGGTCATGGGGGGTGGGCCAGAGGACGGTAGCCACAGACAAAGACGGCCTGGGGCTATCATACGGACGGTGTGCTCAGACTGGTGCAGCGCTGTGGTGTTTGGGCCTAGGCCAGCCACAGTGGAAGAGCCACAGAGGACGCCACGATTATAGTTGCAAAGGAAGTGAAGGTACCAGGGCCTGTGTACAGAGAAATGTGAAACGGCTGTGGTGAATTGCTGTTGTTGACAGAAGGCTGGGCACTAAAAACGAACCTGTTCAATACAAACTCAGTCTCGTGTTTGTCTGCGGCAAGAAGAGGGTCCCCCCCCCACAGTTGGTTATCCTACAGATGATACCTTAATACAAATTTTTGAAACAAGGTACTGTATCAACACATACCAGCATACCAGGTGTGTCCAGTCTAGGGTTAAATTTCTGTCTATACTTCCGGAGTCAGACACAGACACTCACAAGCTCACTATGTATTACACCAGAATTAAAAAAGTAGAAAAAGGGAAAGGTATTCATAGTGTACATGAGTATACAGTGTTGTGGTACTTTTAAATCTTCGTATACATTTCAATCTCAGTAAGCCAGTCAAGAATCTCCGCTACTGGACAAGTATAGATGCAAAGTCGAGTGTCAGCAGAAATTTTGGAATTACTCATCACGGGGAAACCTCCCGGTATATGTTGCAGAGGCGATGCAGACCCTCAATTACTGAGTCTGTGGAGAAAGCGAAAAAGGTTCTTTTTGAAGAAAGGATTGCTTTATCGCAGTAGCGTGGATCACATCACCGTTACTCGTCTCCATCAAATTGTGATCACAGGGAGAGATGTACCCATGGTCTTCACTGCCTATCATGATGTGTATGGTCATTCTGGAATGCAAAAGATAGAAGCCACAGGCCGTAGGCGATTCTATTGGATTGGCATGAGAGGAGACATTGAAAAATGGTGGCAGGAATGTCACACGTCTGTGACTATCACAACTGTGAAAGGTGATCATAAAGCACCACTGCATTCGCTTGTAAGTGCTGTGGCCATGACCAAGAAGGGGGGCACAATCGTGGTCGACGCTACTGGCACAGGGCCCCTCATAGTACACTTGTGTGTCTGACGGCGAGTGGGCCCTCCAACCGTCTGAGGCACTCTATTGTACTATGAGTGGCCCTGTGCCATTGCTGGCGGCCATCAGTGGGCCCATCCACCTGATCAGAGCAACGGCACTTGCCTGGGTGCACCAGGTCTTGACCCCAGTCGTTGGGGGAGGGGTGGGCAGCCCAGTTAGGGAGGTTTAAAAATTGGCATATGTAGATGTGTTGGCTGGACATTCAGCTGATGCAAAGGGCGTAATTGGGCAAGTCCGAGGAAGAGGAGGTGTGCTTAATGGTGGCGGTGGTCTTATAGTGGGGGTAGCGATGGAGCGTTGTTGGCTACCTTCAGTCGGAGCAGGTGCACATGTGCTACCTGAGGTTTTGTAGTGCGTCCACGCTTGCAAGTGCATGTTGATTAAATGTCTAAGCATGCAACTGGTATTCAAATTTCTGAGTTGTTTACCTTGGCTAAAGGTCCTTCCGCACTTACAGGTAACCTTTGCCTCATCAGTAGGATTTTGGACAAAGAAGTGCCACACTGCACTCTTCCTACTATGGTAAACATTTTCTGGCCATGCACGCTGTGCTAAGTTCACCGTCTGGTCAAGCTGTCCTGCAACTCTTTTAGTTTTTGTTCCAAGTTTTAGGACAGCTACGGGCCTGCCGGATAACCGCTGCTGCGATGTCAATGCCTGCTGCGGATCCTTCTCCTTATCTGAACTATTGCCAGCGCCAGCTTCCTCCCCCAATGGATGCCAATCCAGTCCAGAAATGGGTCATCCATCACCTCCTCTTTAAAGTCATCTGCACCTTCCTCTTTACCTTCCTCTGTGTCACCGTGTAAGGTGTTATGGTATGTGGGAAGGGGCACCTGGGTTTCATCAGGGTCAGATTCTGGCTCAATAGACTGCGAGGGCAATGTAGTGCTGTGGGTCAATGTACCAGCAGAATCATCTAGCAGTCGCTGTGCATCAGTGCAGTCCATGTAAGATTCATCTTGGACTGGGGAATTCAGGATTTGACTGGATAACCCAGGCATGGTATGTGAAAAGAGCTCCATAGAGTAATCTGAAGTGTGGGCTGCCGCATCCTTAACTTTTGGAGGGGGTGAAGGACACAAGGAAAGGGGTTTTTATGACCAGAACCCTGCACTGACAACTCCGTGCTTGCAGGTTTCGACCGTTCAGAAGAGGAGGCAATAGAGCTGGTGGCTGTTTCGGCAATGTACGCCAAAACCTGTTCCTCATGCTCCGGCTTTAAAAGCGGTTTTCCTACTCCAAGAAAAGGCAACCTTACATGCCTTCTTGGGCCAGAGGATGATGCAGGGTCAACACCTCCTGCCTTAGTTGCTATTGTGCTTTTGCCAGAACCAGCCGATGCACCACCACCATCATTACCTGCCGTGCCCCCCTGCCCACGTCTGCGGCCTGTTCCACCATACTTCCTCATGTTTGGGAAAATGTAACCAAAATACCAGCAGAGAGATGGTACTGTATGAGATGCGTCCAGCTGTGTAAGGTGTATTAAACAAATTAAATCAACGTATATATTATGTTAGTCACAGACGCTCTCACAGTATGTATTGGACCGTAATCCAACAAGCAGATATACGGAACTGTTTGAAAAACGGACACGACTCTAAGGTGTAGGTGTGGAAAAACGGACAAACTCGTTTTTTTTTCCAGAGGCACACACAGGTAGCTTCTATTTGTCCGTGCTAGAAGGCGGTACACAGTAGTGTGTGAGGAGCCTACACCGCTGTACGGTGTGTATGTAAAATTGTCAAGCTCCGTGTATTTGTATACAGACTGACACATGCTGTCTCTGTCTAGTTTTTACCATAATCAAACAGCAGATATTCGAAACTGTTTGAAAAACGGACACGACTCTAATGTGTAGGTGTGGAAAAACGGACAAACTCGTCATTTTTTTTTTCCAGAGTCACACACAGGTAGTTTCTATTTGTCTGTGCTAGAAGGCGTTACACGGTAGTGTGTGAGGAGCGTACACCGCTGTACGATATGTGTATGTAAAATTATCAAGCTCCGTGTATTTGTATACGGACTGACACACGTTGTCTCTGCCTAGTTTTGACTGTTTGACTGTTTGAAAAATGGACACGACTCTAAGGTGTAGGTCTGGAAAAACGGAAACACTCCTCGTTTTTTTCCACAGTCATACACAGGTAGCTTCTATTTGTCCGTGCTAGAAGGCGGTACACGGTAGTGTGTGAGGAGCGTACACCGCTATATGGTGTCTGTATGGAAAATTGTCAATCTCCGACTATTTGTATAGGGACTGACTCACGCTGTCTCTGTCTAGTTTTGACTATAATCAAACAGCAGATATACAAAACTGTTTGAAAAGTGGGCAGCACTATAAGGTGTAGGTCTGGAAAAATGGAAAAACTCCTCGGCTTTTTTTCCCAGAGTCACACACAGATAGCTTCTATTTGTCCGTGATACAAGGCGGTACACGGTAGTGTGTGAGAAGCGTACACCGCTGTACGGTGTGTATGTAAAATTGTCAAGCTCCGTGTATTTGTATACAGACTGACACACGCTGTCTCTGTCTAGTTTTTACCATAATTAAACAGCAGATATACGAAACTGTTTGAAAAATGGACACGACTCTAAGATGTAGGTGTGGAAAAACGGAAAAACTCCTCGGTTTTTTGTCCAGTCACACACAGGTAGTTTCTATTTGTCCGTGATACCAGCCAGAATACACAGTAGTGAGTGAGGAGCGTACACCGCTGTACGGTGTGAATGTAAAATTGTCAAGCTCTGTGTATTTGTATACAGACTGACACACGCTGTATCTGTCTAGCTTTTACCGTAATCAAACAGCAGATATACGAAACTGTTTGAAAAATGGACACGACTCTAAGGTGTAGGTCTGGAAAAACGGAAAAACTCCTCGGTTTTTTTTCCAGAGTCACACACAGGTAGTTTCTATTTGTCCGTGATACCAGCCGGAATACACGGTAGTGTGTGAGGAGCGTATACCGGTAGACGATGTCTGTATGGAAAATTATCAAGCTCCGTGTATTTGTATATGGACTGACACACGCTGTCTGTGTCTAGTTTTTTCCGTAATCAAACAGCAGATATATGAAACTGTTTGAAAAACGGACACAACTCTAAGGTGTAGGTCTGGAAAAACGGACAAACGCCTCGTTTTTTTTCCAGAGTCACACACAGGTAGCTTCTATTTGTCAGTGATACCAGCTGGAATACACGGTAGTGTGTGAGGAGCATACACCGCTGTACGGTGTGTGTATGTAAAATTGTCAAGCTCTGTGCATTTGTATACGGACTGACACACGCTGTCTCTGTCTAGTTTTGACTGTAATCAAACTGTCAGGATCCTGTCAGCGTCGGCAACTGCCAAGGCTGAGCAGGGTGACTTACCCACACCGCGGGAGAGCACGGGGCCCAATACAGTAGTGAAGGTTTAAGCAGACAGGACCTGAGGCACGGAAAATAGTAAGGAGTACCAGGACCTACAATAATGTGACTGCAGGGGGCGGGGCTTAGCATCCTACTACTGCAGATGATGTAATGTACCTACTGCAGGAATACTGTAGTAGAGGAGAGGAAAACGCAGGTCAGACAAGCAGAGGTCATACACGAGAGGGCGGTGCAGTACAAAAGGGATGAGCAGAGAATAGTCAAGTCACAAGCAGAGAGTCATACACGAGAGGGCGGTGCGGTACAAGAGAGACAGGCAAAATCGTAACAGGGACAGAACCGGATCAAAACCAAACAAGCAACAAGCTATCAGGCACAAGGCACAAGTACACAAGAGGTCAACTAACTCAGCCGAGGGCAGGAGTATAACTAACACACCGGTGTACGCTCCTCACACACTACCGTGTACCGGCTGGTATCACGGACAGATAGACCTATCTGGGTGTGACTCTGGAAGAACAAGCCGAGGATCTTTTCCATTTTTACAGTCCTACACCTTAGAGAGCTGTCCGTTTTTCACACAGTTTCGTATATCTGGTGTTTGAAAACGGTCAAAACTAAATAGAGACATCGTGTGTCAGTCCCTATACAAATAGACAGAGATTGACAATTTTCCAGACAGACACCGTATAGCGGTGTACGCTCCTCACACACTACCGTGTACCGCCTTGTATCATGGACAAATAGAAGCTATCTGTGTGTGACTCTGGAAAAAAAGCTGAGGAGTTTTTCCATTTTTCCAAACCTACACCTTAGAGAGCTGTCCGCTTTTCAAACAGTTTCGTATATCTGCTGTTTGATCACGGTCAAAACTAGACAAAGACAGCGTGTGTCAGTCCATATAAAAATAGATGGAGATTGACAAATTTCCATACACACACCGAATAGAGCTGTCCGATTCTCAAACAGTATTGTATGTCTGCCGTTCGCATTACAGTCACATCTATACAGAGTCAGCGTGTGTGTGTGACACTCCGTAAATACATATAGGGAGATTGTTAGTTACACAAAAAGCGTATACAGCTATACACTTCTGATACAGTCCCGCATATCTGCTTGTTCGATTACGGTCCAATACATACTGTGAGAGCGTCTGTGACTAACAAAATATATACGTAGATTTAATTTTTTTAATACACCTTACACAGCTGGACGCTCCTCAAACAGTACCATCTCTCTGCTGGTATTTTTGGTACATTTTCCCAAACATGAGGAAGTATGGTGGAAGAGGCCGCGGACATGGGCAGGGGGGCGCAGCTGGTACTGATGGTGGTGGTGCATCGGCTGGTTCTGGCAAAAGCACAATAGCAGCTAAGGCAGGAGGTGTTGAGCCTGCGTCATCGTCTGGCCCAAGAACGCCTGTAAGGATGTCTTTTCTTGGAGTAGGAAAACCGCTTTTAAAGCCGGAGCATCAGGAACAGGTTTTGGCGTACATTGCCGAAACAGCCACCAGCTCTATTGCCTCCTCTTCTGAACGTTCGAAACCTGCAAGCACGGAGTCGTCAGTGCAGGGTTCTAGACAGGAAAAACACCTTTCCTTGTGTCCTTCAACCCCACCAAAAGTTAAGGATGTGGCAGCCCACACTTCAGATTACTCTATGGAGCTCTTTTCACATACCATGCCTGGGTTATCCAGTCAAATCCAGAATTCCCCAGTCCAAGATGAATCTGACATGGAGTGCACTGATGCACAGCCACTGCTAGATGATTCTGCTGGTACATCGACCCAGAGCACTACATTGCCCTCGCAGTCTATTGAGCCAGAATCTGACTCTGATGAAACTCAGATGCCCGTTCCCACATACTATACCACCTTACACGGTGACACAGAGGAAGGTAAAGAGGAAGGTGCAAATGACTTTGAAGAGGAGGTGATGGATGACCCAGTTCTTGACCCGGATTGGCATCCATTGGGGGGGGGAGGGTGGCGCTGGCAATAGTTCAGATAAGGAGAAGGATCAGCAGCGGTTATCTGGCAGGCCCGTAGCTGTCCAAAAACGTGGAACAAAAACTAAAAGATTTGCAGGACAGCTTGGCCAGACGATCAACTTAACACAGCATGCAAGGCCAGAAAATGTATACCATAGTAGGAAGAGTGCAGTGTGGCACTTCTTTGTCCAAAATCCTACTGATGAGGCAAAGGTTACCTGTAAGAAGTGCGGAAGGACCTTTAGCCAAGGTAAACAACTCAGAAATTTGAATACCAGTTGCATGCTTAGGCATTTAATTAACATGCTGTCATGATCCAGCGTGGATCTGACAGTTTAAATGTATAAGTGAACTTTTTTTGATAATGTCACGGTCACGTGTGTCTGGACGCAGCGAGTACCGCAAGGCCAACCCATATGACACACGTGACCCTGGATACACCGCCTCCAGTGGGGCGAATTTAAATAATAAGACGTGCAGCTGGATACGCCGCCTCCAACAGGGGAATTTAGGTATTACACGTAAATCTGGAAACCCCGCCTCCAGGAAGGCGAATTTAAATAATAAAGGGGGAACCTGGGTAACATTAACAATGGTGGGCCCTGCAATAGGCACTAGGGAAGCGGAGACCTCCTGTACTTCCCTGAGCCAGTGTCCCTGCACTCCTAACGCTCCCTATGCCGGTTCCGCACCGGGCGACGCACAGGAACCTAAAAACCCTAGCTCGCCCTGAACCTAAACCCTTACTAGGGAATTGGTTGGTGCGGAAACTAATCCCACCACTGCACTAAACACCCATGAGGGAAAATGACAATACAGGGGAAACGCCACTTAGCTTTGCTCTGTTGCGTACGCTCCTAGCAACACAGCCCACCACCCTTGTGCATATTCTCCTCCAACCGGATGCATCACCATAACTAGATCCTTCACCATAGTGCAGCCTTGGAGCAGAGTCCACCACCAATTGCAGAAGTCCAGTAACAGAGTCCCAAAGATGAGTTCAGCTCCTGCCCAAAAAGTCAAGCATGCTTGAGTCCAGCTCTCAGCAACCAAGTCCCGCATGCTGAGTGCAACTCTTTCCATAGTCGTCACTCCACCAAGCCATGCAAGCACTTCCTGCCAACACCATAAACTGTGACTCCACCACGCCATGCCAGCCCTTCTTGCAGACCACCTAGCTGCCACTCGTTCCCTCTGGCTGGGCTGCGCAGGACTCATGTTCAGCTCCTTCTTTCACCCAGGCTTCCTTGTGAATGACTAACACACAATATCACCAACTGTCATCAAACCCACCTGACCCGCTTTTATAGAGCCTAACACCTGATTTGTAATTAAGTGCACATTAAACCAAAGAAACTAAAGTGCACTACCGCTCACCACCACCGGGGCAACTTAGAATGAACGACACCACGTGTAATAATTCTAATGGCCACCGGGGGGCAATCACATCACTTTGGCACCTAGCCAAAGGAAAAAAAAAAGTTCACTTATCCATTTAAACTGTCAGACCACGCTGGATCATGACACATGCACTTGCAAGCGTGGACGGACTACAAAACCTCAGGTAGCACATGTGCACCTGCTCCGACTGAGGGAAGTGATGGAGTGTTGCGGGCTACCTTCACTGTAAGACCACTGCCACCGTTAAGCACACCACCAGCACTAAATGTGGAGGTGTCGTCGCAAGGCCAAAGCACTTAGGGAATCACAATGGTTTTGCAACACAACACTGAATCTAGGCCATCACCACCAATACCATCACCAACCCCCACTCACTCCGTCCGGTCTACCGCTACTTCCCCCATATGCAGCTCTCCAGTCCAGCTCACCCTACCAGACACTCTGAGTAGGACAAGAAAGTACTCATCATCTCATCCGCGTACACTTTGTTTGAGCACCTACATTGCCAAACTAATCTCATTAGAGATGATGCCCTACCATTTGGTTGAAAGCGAAGCTTTCCATGACCTCATGGCCTACGCTGTCCCACGCTATGACCTACCCAGTTGGCACTTCTTTTCTCGAAAAGCCATCCCTGCCCTCCACCGGCATGTGAAAGACTGAATTGTCCATGCACTAAAACAGTCAGTGAGTGGAAACGTGCAACTCACAACAGATGCATGGACCAGTAGGCATGGCCAGGGCCATTACGTGTCCATCACTACGCACTGGGTTAATGTAGTGGATGCAGGCTCCACTGGGGACAGCGGCGGTGGAACAGTGCTGCCTAGCCCACGGTATAGGAAACAGTTGGCTGTAGGCTTTCGATCCTCCTCTATCAACGAAAGCTCGTCCACAGAGCGCAGTCGCACGAGCACTCCATCCGCAGCTGGCAGTGTTGCACACGAGGTGTCCCACTATCGAACAGCTAGTGGTAAGCGTCAGCAGGCTGTGTTAAAGATGATGTCTTTGGGTGACAACAGACACACCGCGGAGGTACTGGCCAACTACTTGCAGAGACAAACTGAGTCATGGCTGGGCAGTCTACATCTTGAGGCAGGCAAGGTAGTCAGTGATAACGGCCGTAATTTTGTGGCAGCCATAGCCCGTGCAAAACTTACACACATACCCTGCCTGGCTCACACTTTGAACCTGGTGGTGCAGTGCTTCCTTAATAATTATCTGGAGTTAACATCCCTGCTCCATAAGGTGCGAAGACTGTGCTCGCACATCCATCGCTCAAACGTCCACTCCACTCGTATGCAGAAGCTGCAGCGATTGCTCCACCTCCCCAAGCACCGCCTAATCATAGACGTTGCAACAAGGTGGAACTCCATCCTGCACATGGCTGAGAGGCTGTGCGAACAGAGGCAGGCTGTAATGCATTTGTGGGAGGATACATGGGCAGGCAGTTTGAGGGAAGACATGGAATTGTCGGGTGTGCAGTGGTCAAAGCTGAAAGACCTCTGTAAAGTCCTTCAGTGTTTTGAGGAATGCACACGCTGGTAAGTGCAGACGACGCCATCATAAGCATGAGCATCCCACTTATGCGTCTGCTCATGCAAAGTTTGATGCACATTAAGGATCAGGCGTCTGCAGCGGAGGAGGAGGTGGAGGGAAGCCTTGATGACAGTCAGCCATTGTCTGGTCAGGGAACTGTCCTGGACAAGGTGGAGGAAGAAGAGGAAGAGGAGGATGAGGGGGATGATTATTTTGGGCAGGAGGATACTTCTCAGGGGGCAAGAGAAAATGTTGGCGTTCCAAGGTCAGGTACAGTGTTTGTGCGTGACTGTAGGAATGTGGATTTGCCAGAAAGTGCTCCTCCACCCACCACTGGCAGTGAATCATTGACACCTGGAACATTGGCCCACATGTGCAATTATGCCTTGCGGATCCTAAAAAGGGACCCCCACATTGCCAAAATGATGAGGGATGACGACTACTGGCTGGCCAGCATCCTCGATCCACGCTACAAAGGCAAATTACACAACATCATGCCACAGGAGAACCTAGAGATAATATTGGCTACCAAAAAAGCAACTCTGGTAAACCATTTGTTTGAAGCTTTCCAGCACACAGTAGCGGTGCTGGTTCTCCCACGAGCCGTAGTGGGCACAATGGAAGAGATGATGGTGGTGCACACAGCCGAAGTGGCGTTGGAGACAGGGGTTTAATGACCATGTTGTGGAATGTTTTCTCAAGTACCGCTCACACGACTGCTAATACTGCATCAATTAAAAGTGACAGGAGACAGCAGTTGTCAACTATGGTTACAAACTACTTTTCCTCCCATATCGATGTTCTCCCTCACAGGTCATTCTCCTTTGACTATTGGGCCTCTAAACTGGACGCCTGGTCTGAATTGGCACAATATGCCTTACAGGAACTCGCTTGCCCTGCTGCTAGTGTGTTATCTGAAAGCGTCCTCAGTGCTGCTGGATCAATCCTGACAGAAAAAAGGACCCGTCTGTCTACTCAAAATGTTGATGATCTAACCTTCATTAAAATGAACCATGCATGGGTTTCAAAGGATTTTTTACCCACCTTCCCCTGAGGACACATAGGTTGCCAGAAAACTGCCTCGCTTTTGTCCTCTTCCTCGGACTTGCCCAATTCCACCCTTTGCAGCAGCTGAATGTCCAGCCAACACATCAACATATGTCATTTTTTAAACCTCCCTAAGTGGGCTGCCCACTACCCCCAATGGCTGGGGTCAACACCCAGGCAAGTGCTGTTGCTCTGAACAGGTGGATGGGCCCACTGATAGCCGACGGCACTGGCACAGGGCCCCTCATAGTACAATACAGTGTCTCTGATGGTGTGGGGGCCCACTCGCCGTCAGACACACCAGCGTACTATAAGGGGCCCTGTGCCAGTACCATTGACCACGAGTGTGCCCTCCTGCTTGGTCATGGCCACAGCACTTGCAAATTGCAATACTTACCTCTCCCTACTCCACCGCTGTGTAGTCTGAGCAGTTAAATCCTTCACAGGGATGGCCACTAGAAATTTGGTTTATTGATCGATGATGGTTAAGATATAGCTATGGCCTTTCCTGCAGGCCTCTACCTTCAGATGATCAATGGCTACCATTTGTAATGGATGTCAACTTACAAGCGAATGCAGTGGTGCTTTATGATCAACCTTTCACAGTTGTGATGGTCACAGACGTGTGATATTCCTGCCACCATTTTTCAATGTCTCCTCTCAAGCCAATCCAATAGAATCGCCTACGGTCTGTGGCTTCTGTCTTTTGCACTCCAAAATGACCAGACACATCATGATAGGCAGTGAGGACCATGTCTACATCTCTCCCTGTGATCACAATTTGATGGAGATGAGTAATGGTGATGTGATCCACGCTACTGCGATAAAGCAATCCTTTCTTCACAAAGAACCGTTTTCACTGTCTCCACAAACACAGTAACTGAGGGTCTGCATCGCCTCTGCAACATCTACCGGGAGGTTTTCCCGCGATGAGTAATTCCCAAATTTCTGCTGACACTCGACTTTCCGTCTGTACTTGTATCCATGTAGTTTCCAGTAGTGGAGAGTCTGGACTGGCTTACTGAGATTGAAATATATACGAAGATTTAAAAGTACCACAACACTGTATACTGTTGTACGCTTCGACTACCTTTCCCTTTTTCTACTTTTTAAATTCTGGTGTAATACAAACTGAGCCTGTGAGTGTCTGTGTCTGACTCCGGAAATATATAGACAGAAATTTACAATTACCCCTAGACTGTACACACCTGGTATGTGCTGATACAGTACCTTTGTTCAAAATTTTGAATTACAGTATCATCCATAGTGAGTGAGCGTGTGTGGTTGACGCCTTCTATATATACGGTGAATCGGAGATACCAATTTTTACCCTATATTCGATACAGCTTGTATCTTGTTATACAGTACCTTTGTTCGACATTTAGTAATACGGTCAAATCCATACTAAGTAAGCGTCTGAGAGTGACAACGGGACTATGTATATGGAGATTTCAATTGTACCCTATAATATATATACTTGCTATCTTGTTATCCAGTACCTTTTTTACAACATTTTTTATTATGGTTAAACCCAGACTGAGTGAGCGTCTGAGGGTGACTCCGGAAATATATACCGAGATTTCAAATTTGGTCAACAATTTGGCTGTACCCTTGTGTTACATTGCCCATTTACAACTTTTCATATTCTTGAGTAATCCATACTGGGCCTGAGAGCGTTTGTGTCTGCCTCCTGAAATGTATACGGAGATTCAGAATGTTTATACTATACTATATATACCTTGTACCTGGTGATACTGTACCCTTTTTCACCTTTTTATTTTATTGGGTAATTCATACTGAGCCTGTGAGCATCTGTGTATGACTCATGAAATATATATGGAGATTTACTGCTATGCCTAGACTGTATAGAGCTGTACTCTTCTGATACAGTACCATATATCTGCTGGTATTTTGGGTCAATTTTCTAAAACTTGAGGAAGTATGGTGGAAGAGGAGCGGACGTGGGCGTGGGGGGCCACCTGGTACTGATGGTGGTGGTGGTGCATCTGCTGGTAGTGCCAAAAACACAATAGCAGCTAAGGCAGGAGGTGTTGAGCCTGCGTCATGGTGTAGCTCTAGAAGGCCTGTAAAGCTCCGTTTTCAGGGAGTAGGTAGACTGCTTTTAAAGCCGGAGCATCAGGAACTGTTTTTGGCTTACATTGATGAAACATCCTCCGGCTCTATCGCCTCCTCTTCTGAAGTTTTAAAAAATACAAGCACTGAGTCGTAAGTGCAGGCTTCTGGTCAGGAGTAACCACTTTCCTTGTGTCCTTCACCCACACCAAAAGTGAAGGATGCGGCAGCACACACTTCAGATTACTCCATGGAGCTCTTTTCACATACCATGCCTGGGTTAATTAAAAATGGGGCCCATCATATACTGGAGCATTCAAAATGGGGGACATCTGACACTGGAGCATCATCCATGAGGCCCATCTTATACTGGAGCATTCTAAATGGGGCAGATCAGACACTGGAGCAGCATCTATGGGGCACATGATACACTGGAGCATTAGAAATGGGGCCCATTATGTATGGAGCATTATTAGGGCCCATAAGACACTGGAGCATCATCGATGAGGCCCATCATACACTGGAGCATCATCCATGAGACCCATCATATACTGGAGCAATCCAAATGGGGCAGATCAGACGCTGAAGCAGCATCTATGGGGCACATGATACACTGGAGCATTAGAAATGGGGCCCATTATGTATGGAGCATTATTAGGACACATAAGACACAGGAGCATCATCCATGAGGCCCATCACATACTGGAGCATTCCAAATGGGGGATATCAGACACTGGAGCAGCATTTATGGGGCCCATTATACACTGGAGCATTAGAAATGGAGCCCATTATATGTGGAGCATTATTTGGGCCCATAACACACTGAAGCATCATCCATGGGGACCATCATATATTGTAGCATTATGTGGAGCTCATCACTGTATGGAACATTATATGTGGCCAATTATTCTGTATGGAGAAATATATGGGGCTCATCATTCTGTATGGCGCACAATGTGGTGGCCATAATACTGCATGGAGTAATATACTGTCCTTATTTTGAGCTATTGTACAGTTTAAAATAGATCAGTCATGTCATGTAAGCAGTGAAGTATTTGTCATTGTACTATACCTATATTTCTGTGCTGTATCGGAGCATCATGAGTTGTGGTGTGTGTTAAAGGGGCGCACTGACACTCTTTGGCCCAGGGCACACGAAAACCTGGAGCCAGCCCTACCCCCCCACAACTTTAGCCAAATAACCTCTTGTTTCAATGTGTAACTATTATTATGAAGTAAATTAAGGTTGCCAAGCTTAAGTAATAAGAATTGATGTTTTTGGCATTGAAATGGGCACTGTAGGGGTGTTTACTGTCCTCCACTCCCTGCCGACTTTGCTTCCCCATTGACTTGCATTGTGTTTCTTGTTTCAGTCGGTTCCGACTTTTCCCTATAGTCGGCCGATTTCGTTCTTTTGAGAAAGTCGGGTTTCATGAAACCCGACTCGACCCTAAAAAAGGCAAAGTCGCTCATCTCTACTGGTGAGCACTTTGAACCCCCAAGTGCTTCACAGAAGTTTATAACGCCCAGGCGTGAAAATAAACAAAACCATATTTTTTTCCCACAAAAATGATATTTTTGCCCCCAATTTTTCATTTTCCTAAGGGTAACAGGAGAAATTGGACCCCAAAAGTTGTTCTGGCCCTGCGGGTCTGCAGCAGTGTCTGCTGCGTTGTACAGTACCATTGTTTTCAATGGTAAAACAAAAACCGCTGTGCACACGGTGCGTTTTTTTCCCGCGTGGATTTGCTGCGGGTTACAATCTGCAGCATGTCAATTCTGAGTGCGGAATCCGTTGCGGTTTCACACCTTATCCATTATGAGGTGTGAAAACCGCAGGCTAAATCGCAGGACTTTTGACCTGGGGATTTGTGGCGCCCCTGAGGCTCAGTCGCCACCGAGGTACTGCACCTTCTCCTAAGGTGTAGTGCCCCACCATCCAGGTAAGGTGGGATCTCCTTTCCACACTCCAACACTCGCACCCCACACAACAGGGTAGTTCTACACAACCACAATGCGGCTCAGTGCTTAGAGAGTAGCAGAGCACCTCTGGGGGTTCCCTGCATGGAACACTGAATGTGCTGGGAGGTGGGTGGAGTTGAGATATATAAAAGAGGGGGAAAGTGTAGGATTACAGGGCAGTCTGACAGAGGTCAGTGAGGAAGGAAGCCACTCGGGAGGAGTGAGGATCCCTGGAAGAAGGGATGGAGGAAAGAGATGCAGCTGCCTCAGTGATCTGAGCGAGCTGGCACGGGAAAGGAACAGAAGGAGAAAGACGTAGAACTGCAACCTAAGCTTCCATAAGAGAGAGAAGGATCAGTACAGAACGAAGGAGTAGGAGAACAGAGAGGAGACGTGGGTTGGAAGAGGAACCCTGCCTATAGGTTCTCAGCGCGAGGCCGGGGTCCGGTCCCCGAGGTTGTATGGACACTTATGGTTCTGCAGCAGACACCAGTGGAGTAGTTGGCTGTAAATGCACTACTCCCAACTAAGACTTGGGGCACAACAGCAATTGAATGGAGAGCCAGGACTCTGGAGAGAGGAGTCCCCGAGAGAGGCTACAGCTGTCTGCCATACGAGTAGAATTCTTAGGACCATCTGACAGGAGGAACTCCAGAGTACCACGGTACTGGAGATCTTCACAATTTGAGGCGCTATAGAGGAGTCTTTTCAGGAAAGGTACATGTTGGCGGAGTGTTGGAGAGGAGCTTCCCTTCTGGCCTGGAGGTTGGCTGAGTCTCTGACCTGGAGGACACGGCCCGGAGGCAGGCACCCTTGTGTACCGCAGACTGTGAGTAAAGCTTTGGAACTGCAGGCCTTGGTGTCCTCCATTCATTCTTGCGCCAACCCGCTCAGCACCACTACATCTGGGTACCATTCTTTACGCTGCCTGCGCCTTTCCACAACCATTACAACTACACTGCCCTGGGACACCAGCCCTGCCTGTGGAGGGCTATACCATCACTGCTGCATCCTACCATCTGTCCCAGAGGATCTGTCTGCAGCGTCGGCTTAACACCTCCCATGCCGAGCACCACAGGTGGCGTCACAAACTATTCCATTCCATTAACTACAACTACATTCCGCCATTGACTTGGGCGCCCAGGGCCACGGTCCGGGTCACCGCTGCGGTGACTCATCCCCCTGACACCGGCCCGGTACCGAGGACCCCGCAGCCCTGGGAGGGCGACCCAGATTTACCTGCGTTTTTTTACAAATCCGCAGGGACAAATCTGCAGCTCTCAAAAGTACGTGTGCACATAGCCTAACTCCAACCCTAACCCTAATCGGAAAATGGAAATAAATACTTTTTTTATTTTATTATTTTTCCCTAACTAATGCTAATTTCACACTTGCTTTTTTTTGCAGCGCGTTTTTCCCGCAAAAAAACACATTGAAAAAATGCATACAAAAGCATACAACTGCTGCGTTTTTTTCAAGCATTTTTATGAGCATGCATGAAAAAACGCAGCGTTTTTATGCGTTTGTATGCGTTTTTAGTGCGTTTTTACCGCGTTTGCGTTTTTTTCCAAACATTAGGTGGCCCCTCACACTAACCCAAACCATGACTTTACTAACCCTAACCCTAACCCTTAACCAAACCATACTTAACCCTAACCCTAACCCTGACCCTAACCCTGACCCTAACCCTTAACCAAACCATACTTAACCCTAACCCTAACTCTGACCCTAACCAACCCTGACCCTAACCCTAACCCTGACCCTAACTAACCCTGACCCTAACCCTAACTAACCCTGACCCTGACCCTAACCCTGACCCTGACCCTAACCCTAAACCCCTTTAACTAACCCTAACTCTAACCCAAACCCCTAAATTCCATGGTTAACAAAAAAAACACATGTGCAAAAAAACGCATACATAAGCATGCCAATGCGCACATATGCGCACCCATAGACTTATAATGGGTGTCTTGCTGTAAAAAAACGCATTGCGCGCGCATGCGTTTTTTTGAGGCAAGTCGGACGCCCAAAAAATGCAACAGGATGCATTTTGTGCGCATACCGCAAAAAAACGCATGCGCGGAAAAACGCGTACAAACGCATGTGTATGCGCACATAAGCGCATCCCATGCAAAGTATAGGAAAAAAAATGCATGCGCTATTTAGCGCTAAAATACCGCGAAAAAAAACGCAAATGTGAAACCAGCCTAAGGGGGTGATAAAGGGGGGTTTGATTTACTATATATGGTGGGTTTTTATGTTTGGCAGGTGTCACACGCTAAAAGATGCTTTTTATTGTAAAAATAGTTTTTGCATCACCACATTTTGAGAGCTATAATTTTTCCATATTTTGAATCACCGAGCCATGTGAGGTCTTATTTTTTGTGGGACGAGTTGACGTTTTTATTGGTACCATTTTCGGGCATGTGACTTTTTTTGATCGCTTTTTATTCCGATTTTTGGGACACAGAATGAACAAAAACCAGCGTTTCATGAATTTCTTTTGGGGGGTGCATTTACACCGTTCCGCGTGCGGTAAAATTGATAAAGCGGTATTATTCTTCGGGTCAGTACGGTTACAGCGATACCTCATTTATGTTGTTTTTTTATGTTTTGGCGCTTTTATGCAATGAAAAAATTTTTATATAAAAATAATTATTTTTGCATCGCTTTATTCTGCGAGCTATAGCTTTTTAATTTTTTCGCTGATGATGCTGTATGGCAGCTCATTTTTTGCGGGACAAGATGACGTTTTCGGCGGTACCATGGTTATTTATATGCGTCTTTTTGATTGCGCGTTATTGCACTTTTTGTTTGGCAGTATGATAAAAAAAAAAAAAGCAAAAAATAATGCTTTATTATTTTTTAAGTGGCTCGCTAAAGAGGTTAACTAATGGGACTGTTTATAGGGCAGGTAGTTACAGATGCGACGATATTAATATGTTTACCTTTGTGTTTTCCAAAAAAATGAGTTAGGGATTTTTTTTTTTTTTTTAATTTATTTAGCAATTTTTTATAAATTATTTTTACACTTTTTTTTTTTTTTTTTTTTAACTCTATCACATTGTCCCAGGGGGGACATAACTGTCATGTGTCAGATCGCTGATCTGACACATCACAGATCGCTATGACAGATCAGCCATCTCACACAGGCAGTGCTGCAGGCTTCCTCATGCCTGCGCTGTGCAGGCAGTGAGGAAGCCGGCTCCCTGCAGGCCCCCGCCGCCATATTGGATCTGGGGACCTGCAGGGAAGGAGGCCCCCGCAGCAGCGCTGCACATTGCGCTGCTGCGGGGGTCTCAGGGAAGCACGGAGGGAGCCCCCCCCCGTCTCCCTAAGGTTGGAGTCACACACAACGAATAAAAAAATCGGTCCCATTTTAACCGTCCGAAATCGCACAAAGGTATCTTAACCAGTGATGCGTTTTTGATGCGATTTATCTTCATTGATGCGATTTTAATCGCATGTAAGCATCCTTTTGACATCCGTCTGGCGAGATTTTCTCGCAGGAAAGCAAAATGGACATATAATGGAGCCCAATGACAGGTTTCCCCACACAAACTAATTAATAGATATAGACACATTAAATAAATATATATATATATATATATATATATATACACTCACTGGCCACTTTATTAGGTACACCTGTCCAACTGTGTGTTAAGACTTAATTTCTAATCAGCCAATCACATGGCGGCAACTCAGTGCATTTAGGCATGTAGACATGGTCAAGACAATCTCCTGCAGTTCAAACCGAGCATCAGTATGGGGAAGAAAGGTGATTTGAGTGCCTTTGAACGTGGCATGATTGTTGGTGCCAGAAGGGCTGGTCTGAGTATTTCAGAAACTGCTGATCTACTGGGATTTTCACGCACAACCATCTCTAGGGTTTACAGAGAATGGTCCGAAAAAGAAAAAAAATCCAGTGAGCGGCAGTTCTGTGGCCGGAAATGCCTTGTTGATGCCAGAGGTCAGAGGAGAATGGGCAGACTGGTTCGAGCTGATAGAAAGGCAACAGTGACTCAAATTGCCACCCGTTACAACCAAGGTAGGCAGAAGAGCATCTCTGAACGCACAGTGCGTCGAACTTTGAGGCAGATGGGCTACAGCAGCAGAAGACCACACTGGGTACCACTCCTCTCAGCTAAGAACAGGAAACTGAGGCTACAATTTGCACAAGCTCATCGAAATTGGACAGTAGAAGATTGGAAAAACGTTGCCTGGTCTGATGAGTCTCGATTTCTGCTGCGACATTCGGATGGTAGGGTCAGAATTTGGCGTAAACAACATGAAAGCATGGTTCCATCCTGCCTTGTATCAACGGTTCAGGCTGGTGGTGGTGGTGTCATGGTGTGGGGAATTTTTTCTTGGCACTCTTTGGGCCCCTTGGTACCAATTGAGCATCGTTGCAACGCCACAGCCTACCTGAGTATTGTTGCTGACCATGTCCATCCCTTTATGACCACAATGTACCCAACATCTGATGGCTACTTTCAGCAGGATAATGCGCCATGTCATAAAGCTCGAATCATCTCAGATTGGTTTCTTGAACATGACAATGAGTTCACTGTACTCAAATGGCCTCCTCAGTCACCAGATCTCAATCCAATAGAGCATCTTTGGGATGTGGTGGAACGGGAGATTCGCATCAGGGATGTGCAGCCGACAAATCTGCGCCAACTGTGTGATGCCATCATGTCAATATGGTCCAAAATCTCTGAGGAATGCTTCCAGCACCTTGTTGAATCTCTGCCACGAAGAATTGAGGCAGTTCTGAAGGCAAAAGGGGGTCCAACCCCTTACTAGCATGGTGTACCTAATAAAGTGGCCAGTGAGTGTATATATATATATATTATACATGTTATAGAGACACATTAATATATATATATTTCTAGTTCATACAGTTCTTAATTGCAGAATAGCCGCTGACACATTTGCCGGCTTTTGTATAACATTCTCCTGCCCGACATGAAATGACACATGGTTTACATATAAAAACAAAAAACATGAAATGAAATGGTTAACTATGTCTATCACTAGAGTTGAGCGAAACGGGTCGAAAAAATTCAAAAGTCGCCGACTTTTGGCAAAGTCGGGTTTCATGAAACGAAACCCGACCCTAGGATGAGGTCGGCCACGAGGTCGGCGACTTACGCGCCAAAGTCGCGTTTCAAAAGTTTGTTTTGCGCTCTTTTTCAGCCAATCAGGATCCACGGACACTGTGGGCAACGTGATGACATAGGCACGGGTCACCACCATCTTTCAGAAGGGCATGCAAGTGATTGGCTTGCTTTGGGGGGCGTCACAGGGGGTATAAAAGGGCGTGCAGGCCGACCGCCATGTTACTCATGCTGATCTCAGAATAAGGAGAGCTGCTGCTGCTGCTGATTTTGTAGGGAGAGCGTTAGGCAGGGAAGAAGACACCAAAAACTGCTTCTGCTGCTAGCGATTTTGCCTGTACAACACACCAGTCACTGTGCAGTGCAAGGGGAGGCTATATAGTGGTGTATCAGTGGTGTTGGTTGTTGGGCTGTCTTCTAAGGCTTCCTGACATTCCTGCATTGCTGTTTACCCACTGCTCCGCAAACTGCTTTTTTAAAAGCAATCCCAATTTTTTTTTTTTGTCCTGCTGAGAAGAAAAAAAAACTGCTTCTGCTGCTAGCGATTTGGCCTGTACAACACACCAGTCACTGTGTGTGCAGTGCAAGGGGAGGCTATATAGTGGTGTATCAGTGGTGTTGGTTGTTGGGCTGCCTTCTAAGGCTTCCTGACAGGCTGGCATTGCTGTTTACCCACTGCTCTGCAAAAGCAATCCAATCTCCCTTATCCTCTAGTCACTTTTGTCACAGCTGTGCCATCGAGCCTGTGACATAGCGCTCAGATATCAGTGGGCCTCACACAATCCAAAAGTGTCCAGTGTCCACAAGTGTCTGCAGAAATTCAAAATCTCCCTTATCCTCTCGTCACTTTGGTCACAGCTGTGCCATCGAGCCTGTGACATAGCGCTCAGATATTCATTGGGCCTCACACAATCCAAAAGTGTCCAGTGTCCACAAGTGTGTGCAGAAATTCAAAATCTCCTTTATCCTCTAGTCACTTTGGTCACAGCTGTGCCATCGAGCCTGTCACATAGCGCTCAGATATTCATTGGGCCTCACACAATCCAAAAGTGTCCAGTGTCCACAAGTGTCTGCAGAAATTCAAAATCTCCCTTATCCTCTAGTCACTTTAGTCACAGCTGTGCCATCGAGCCTGTCACATAGCGCTCAGATATCAGTGGGCCTCACACAATCCAAAAGTGTCCAGTGTCCACAAGTGTCTGCAGAAATTCAAAATCTCCCTTATCCTCTAGTCACTTTGGTCACAGCTGTGCCATCGAGCCTGTCACATAGCGCTCAGATATCAGTGGGCCTCACACAATCCAAAAGTGTCCAGTGTCCACAAGTGTCTGCAGAAATTCAAAATCTCCCTTATCCTCTAGTCACTTTGGTCACAGCTGTGCCATCGAGCCTGTCACATAGCGCTCAGATATCAGTGGGCCTCACACAATCCAAAAGTGTCCAGTGTCCACAAGTGTCTGCAGAAATTCAAAATCTCCTTTATCCTCTAGTCACTTTGGTCACAGCTGTGCCATCGAGCCTGTCACATAGCGCTCAGCTATTCATTGGGCCTCACACAATCCAAAAGTGTCCAGTGTCCACAAGTGTCTGCAGAAATTCAAAATCTCCTTTATCCTCTAGTCACTTTGGTCACAGCTGTGCCATCGAGCCTGTCACATAGCAACAATCCAAAAGTGTCCAGTGTCCACAAGTGTCTGCAGAAATTCAAAATCTCCCTTATCCTCTAGTCACTTTGGTCACAGCTGTGCCATCGAGCCTGTCACATAGCGCTCAGATATCAGTGGGCCTCACACAATCCAAAAGTGTCCAGTGTCCACAAGTGTCTGCAGAAATTCAAAATCTCCCTTATCCTCTAGTCACTTTGGTCACAGCTGTGCCATCGAGCCTGTCACATAGCGCTCAGATATTCATTGGGTCTCACACAATCCAAAAGTGTCCAGTGTCCACAAGTGTCTGCAGAAATTCAAAATCTCCCTTATCCTCTAGTCACTTTGGTCACAGCTGTGCCATCGAGCCTGTCACATAGTGCTCAGATATTCATTGGGCCTCACACAATCCAAAAGTGTCCAGTGTCCACAAGTGTGTGCAGAAATTCAAAATCTCCTTTATCCTCTAGTCACTTTGGTCACAGCTGTGCCATCGAGCCTGTCACATAGCGCTCAGATATTCATTGGGCCTCACACAATCCAAAAGTGTCCAGTGTCCACAAGTGTGTGCAGAAATTCAAAATCTCCCTTATCCTCTAGTCACTTTGGTCACAGCTGTGCCATCGAGCCTGTTACATAGCACTCAGATATCAGTGGGCCTCACACAATCCAAAAATGTCCAGTGTCCACAAGTGTCTGCAGAAATTCAAAATCTCCCTTATCCTCTAGTCACTTTGGTCACAGCTGTGCCATCGAGCCTGTCACATAGCGCTCAGATATTCATTGGGCCTCACACAATCCATAAGTGTCCAGTATCCACAAGTGTGTGCAGAAATTAAAAATCTCCCCTGTCCTATAGACACCTTGTACCTTGTTTTACATTACTATATAGTTTGTTGGATTTTGTCTACATTTCTACCAAAAATGAGGAAGGCTGGTGGAAGAGGCCGTGGAATTGGGCGGGGGCTGGCAGCCGGTAATGATGGTGTTGGTGGTGGATCTGATGGTAGTGGCAAGAGCAAAATAGGACCGAATGCAGGAGGTGCTGACCCTGCGTTATCGTCTGACTACATAAGGCCTCGAACGCTTAGTTTTCTAGGAGTTGGCAAACCGCTTTTAAAGCCAGAGCATCAGGAAAAAGTTTTGTCTTACATTGCTGACTCAGCCTCCAGCTCTATCGCCTCCTCTTCTTCAGTTGTAAAAAGTAAAAGCACTGAGTCGTCATTGGAGGCTCATGTTCATGAACCACACCTTTCCTTGTGTCCTTCACCCCAACCAAGATTGAAGGATGACGCAGGCCATACTACTGATTACTCCATGGAGCTGTTTTCACAAACCATGCCTGGATTATCAAGTGAAATGGTGAATTACCCAGGCCAAGATGAATCTGACATGGAGTGCACTGATGCACAGCCGCTGATGGATGATTCTGCTGGTACATTCACTCAGAGCACTACATTGTCCTCGCAGTGTACAGAGCCAGATTCTGACCCTGATGAGACTCAGGTGCCCCTTCCCGCACACTATACCACCATACACGGTGACACAGAGGAAGGTGCACATGACATAGAAGAGGAGGTGATGGATGACCCAGTTGTTGACCCAGATTGGCATCCATTGGGGGAAGAGGGTGCTGCTTCCAATAGCTCAGATGAGGAGCATCCACAGCAGACATCGACATCGCAACAGCTGTTATCTGGCAGGCCCGGAGCACTCCAAAGACAGGTTCCAAACATCAAAATAGTTGCTGGACAGCTTGTCCAGAGGGTCAAAAGATCACAGCGTGCTAGGCCGCAAAATGTCTGCCAAAGTAGGAAGAGTGCAGTGTGGCACTTTTTTTGAACAAAATCCTCATGATCAGGCCAAGGTTATCTGTAAGAAGTGCGCAAAGACCTTTAGCCGAGGGAAAAATCTGAAAAATTTGAATACCAGTTGCATGCTTAGACATTTAACCAGCATGCACTTGCAAGCGTGGACACAACACCAAACCTCAAGTGCCACATGTGCAACTGATCACAACGAAAGTAGTCAGCAACGCTACATTGTTTCCCCCACTGTAAGCCCACCGGTTAGCAGAGCAGCAAATGTTGACGTGTCGTTGCAAGGCCACAGCAGTCAGGGAATCCCACTGTTATATCAACGAAAGACTGATTCTAGGCCATCAGAAAGAACAACAACTCCATCACCATCATCAACCCTCTCTCAGTCCGCCCTGTCCACCGCTACTTCCACCATATGCAGCTCTCAAGTCCAGCTCACCCTCCCAGACACTATGAGTAGGTCAAGAAAGTACTCAGTCTCTCATCCGCGTACACTGGGTTTGAATGCCCACATTACCAAACTAATCTCGTTTGAGATGATGCCCTTTCGGTTGGTGGAAAGCACAGGGAACATTGGCCCACATGTCAGATTATGCCTTGCAGATCCTAAAAAGGGACCCCCGCATTGCCAAAATGATGAACGATGACGACTACTGGTTGGCCAGCATCCTGGATCCACGCTATAAAGGCAAATTACAAAACATCATGCCACAGGAGAACCTTGACCTAATATTGGCTAATAAACAAGCAACTCTGGTAAATCGGTTGCTTGAGGCATTCCCAGCACACAGCAGCGGTGATGGTTCTCACACGAGCCGTACGGGCCGGGGGCAGCTTGACAGAGGTGTTCGTGGTGCACACAGCAGAAGTGGCGTTGGAGACAGGGGTTTCATGACAATGTTGTGGACTGATTTTTCAAATACCGCTCACACAACTGGTAATACTGCATCGATGGAAAGTGACAGGAGACAGCAGTTGTCAACTATGGTTACAAACTACTTTTCCTCCCATATCGATGTTCTCCCACACAGGTCATTCCCCTTTGACTATTGGGCCGCTAAACTGGACACCTGGCCTGAATTGGCCCAGTATGCCTTACAGGAGCTCGCTTGCCCAGCTGCAAGTGTGCTATCGGAAAGAGTCTTCAGTGCAGCTGGATCAATCCTGACAGAAAAAAGGACCCGTCTGTCAACCCAAAATGTGGATGATCTAACCTTCATTAAAATGAACCATGCATGGGTTTCCAAGGATTTTGTCCCACCTTCCCCTGATGACACATAGGGTGACAGAAAAATGGCTTGCTTTGGTCCACCTCTTCCTGGGACTTCACCTATTTCGCCTTTTGCATCAGCTGAATGTCCAACATCAACATATGCCACTTTCTAAACCTCCCTAACTGTGCTGCCTCCCCCCCGATGGCCGGGGTCACCACCTAGCGCACGACACCGTGCGAGTGCCGTTGCCCTGGACAGGTGGGTAGGCCGACTCTTGGGCGCGGGCACTGGCACAGGGTCCCTCATAGTGCAATCAAGTGTCTCTGACGGTGGTGGTGCACACCCGCCGTCAGACACACCGCTGTACTATGAGGGGCCCAGTGCCAGTACCGACGCCCACGAGTGGGCCCCCCTTGCTTGGGCAGGGCCCCAGCATTTGCACTCTTTACCTCTCCCTGCTCCTCCGCTGTGTAATCTGGGCCGTCAAATCCATACTGTGCCTGACACCGTCTGAGCCTGCCTCCTGATGTATAGACATATATTTTGAATGTGTACGCTATCCATACATGTTATCCGGGGATACGGTACCCTTTCTAACCTTTGTGCAATCACGTGCAATCCATACTGGGCCTAACACCGTCTGAGCCTGCCTCCTGATGTATAGACATATATTTTGAATGTGTACGCTATCCATACATGTTATCCGGGGATACGGTACCCTTTCTAACCTTTGTGCAATCACGTGCAATCCATACTGGGCCTAACACCGTCTGAGCCTGCCTCCTGATGTATAGACATATATTTTGAATGTGTACGCTATCCATACATGTTATCCGGGGATACGGTACCCTTTCTAACCTTTGTGCAATCACGTGCAATCCATACCGGGCCTAACACCGTCTGAGCCTGCCTCCTGATGTATAGACATATATTTTGAATGTGTACGCTATCCATACATGTTATCCGGGGATACGGTACCCTTTCTAACATTTGTGGAATCACGTGCAATCCATACTGGGCCTAACACCGTCTGAGCCTGCCTCCTGATGTATAGACATATATTTTGAATGTGTACGCTATCCATACATGTTATCCGGGGATACGGTACCCTTTCTAACCTTTGTGCAATCACGTGCAATCCATACTGGGCCTAACACCGTCTGAGCCTGCCTCCTGATGTATAGACATATATTTTGAATGTGTACGCTATCCATACATGTTATCTGGGGATACGGTACCCTTTCTCACCTTTGTGCAATCACGTGTAATCCATACTGGGCGTGAGAACGGCTGGCGAGCTGTTAAGCAAGCTACAGCACCTGTGGTTTGCACACGTAAGTTTTTAATTTTTTTCAGGAATGACGGTTAGGCCTAATTCCGGAACTGCGGTTGACCTGCACTTACTGGGAAATCATCGTTCGCGGGTAATAATTGTAATCACAGATCCCCATCACTAACGTTGTTCAGCGGGTTATCTGCACCTGTAAGCGACAAACGCTGGCCTTTTCAGTGTAGCGCACATGCAGCCACGGACATGTAAGGGCATGACACACCAGTTATTGGCCAATCTCATGTGCCAGAGCCTCACGTGTCCCTCTAGTAAGCCGGACTCGGACCGCGGGGCATGACGGAGTCTCGTTCGTTAACGGAATTAAGCTTGCAATGTGTGCATCTGTTCTGTAGCTGGCATGGTTGAGGTTGCCCGTGTTGAGTCAAATTACGCAGTAGGCTCCACTCCTGGTGGTGCCCTTCTGGACATTCCTTTAAGGTTCAGCTTTGCAACCATACTGCCCACGTAAAACAAACACTTTGCCTTCATGAACGCTGTTTGGAGGGTCATGACTCGTGGGAATAACACCGCCCAATCAGTTAACCTGCTAGAGAGATCCTTCGTTGCTCCCAAGCATGACATCACACTCCCTAGGAGGAAGGTAATGCCACTGTGGCCACCGTACTCCTGGGGGCGACACAAGTGCACTGATGCCCAGCCACTGCTCGATGAATCTGCTGGTACATTGACCCAGACCACTACATTCCCCTCGCACGCTACCCGGCCTGAATCTGACCCTGATGAAACTCAGGTTACCCTTCCCATATACAGTTCCATCTTACACGATGACAAAGAGGAAGCTGCAGATGAAAGTGCAGGTTCGGCCCACCCGCCATCAGACACACCACCGTACTATCAGGGGCCCTGTGCCAGTGCCGTCGCCAATGAGTGGGCCCCCCCTGCTTGCTCAGGATCACAGCACTTGCAAGGTTGAAATACTGTGCAGTGAGATGGAAGATGGGGACGACGAGGAGTCCAGACTAGTACAGGGATTCCCTAGCGTGGAGACTTATTTCATTGTTTTCAATGTTGGGACAGCAATTTTTGGGGAGCACTATACTCTAGAGAATGATAGATGGGGCCCACCATACACTGGAACATTCCAAAGGTGGACATCAGACACTGGAGCAGCATTTACAGGGCCCATTATACACTAGAGCATTAGAAATGGGGCCCATTATGTTTGGAGCATTATTTGGGCCCATAACACAGTGGAGCTTCATCCATGGGGACCAACATATACTGTAGCATTATGTGGAGCTCATCATATACTGTTTCAAACATTATACGGGACCAATGATTCTGTATGGAGAAATAGATGGGCCTCGTCACGAGATGTAAAAGGTGAAGTATTTTTCATTGTACTATACCGCTATTTCTCTGCCGTATCGGAGCATGATGAGTTGTGGTATGTGTTAAAGGGGCGCTCTTTCGCCCAGGGCACATGAAAACCTGGAGCCAGCCCTACTTCCCCACAACTTTAGCCAAATAACCCCCATTTTTCAGTGCGTAACTTGTATTATTAAGTTAATTAATGTTGACAAGCTTAAGTAAGAAGAATTGATGCTTTTGGCATTCAAATGGGCACTGTAGGTGTGTTTCCTGTCCTCCTCTCACTGCCGACTTTTATTCCCCATTGACTTACATTGGGTTTCGTGTTTCGGGACGACCCCGACTTTTCCCTATAATCGGACGATCTTGCTCGACCCGACTTTTGGAAAAGTCGGGTTTCACGAAACGAAACTCTACCCTAAAAAAACAAAAGTCGCTTAACTCTATCTATCACTATTAATTATATGAGGGCTTGTGGGTTAAATTTTGGGCTTGTAGGGGTTCATTTAAGGGGTTAATTCGTTGTATTAAATTGCGGAGACTCCCGCTGACGTCACTGAGGCTGCAGGGAGTCCCCGTAATTTAATACAACGAACTAACCCCTTAAATGAACCCCTACAAGCCCAAAATTTAACCCACAAGCCCTCATATAATTAATAGTGATAGACATAAAAACAAAAACATGAAATGAAATGGTTAACTATATGTAAACCATGTGTCATTTCATGTCGGGCAGGAGAATGTTATACAAAAGCCGGCAAATGTGTCAGCGGCTATTCTGCAATTAAGAACTGTATGAACTAGAAATATATATATTAATGTGTCTCTATGACATGTATGAAATATATAAATATATATTTAATGTGTCTATATCTATTAAATTGTTGCTTTATTTAACCGGTCACTGTGATTTTACTGTATTTAGGAAAAAAAATTTGGGCTTTTGGTGCGATTTTTAATCGCAACTCACACATCGGGTCCGTTTGCAATCCCATTTTTTCTCGCCCCCATAGACTTGCATTGGCGAATCCGATCCGAAAATCGGTGACAATCGCAGCTTGTCTCGGTCAGAGGATCGGATGCGATAAAAAAAAAAAAAAAAAATCGCATGATGAGAGCTGCCCCATAGAATAACATGGGTTCAAATGCAATGCGATTTTTTATCGCATTGCATTCGTCCGTTTTATTCACCAGTGTGACCCCGGCCTAAACCCCCGGTACACTGCGATTGTGTTTGATCGGAGTGTGCCAGGGGTTAACGTGCTGGGGGAGGTCCATGACAGCCCCTGACACATAGTGCCGGGTATCAGCTGTGAGCGCCGCTGATCGCTATGACGTACTATCCCGTCCTTGGGAATTAAGTCCCAGGGCCCATGGATGGGATAGTACATCATATGTCAGAATGGGGTTAATGAACACATGCAGAATCACTGCCCATACAAAGAGGGGGGCGCACTTTGGGCGGAGCTGAGTTTTCGCTGTGTTCAAAGCGCAGGGATAACGCCCTGTGGAAACTCACCCTTACGGCCTGTGCACAATTTGCAGACTGTCGCAGATTTTTCTGCACAAATTTGTCAAACCTGAAGAGTTTCCCGAAGTCAGCAAAGTGAATGAGAACCCTAAGGTCTCATGCACACTTTGCTTATTTTTCCTTGCAGATTAAAATTTGGGGCCGGTATCTCCTCCGTTGTTCGAGGCTACAGGGATCTAGACCACAAACTCCTGGTTCCCCCCAGAAAAGTGCAGGTCAGCAGGAGGTGTGATGTGGCCACAATAATGAAGGCTGAAAAAGTAATCACTGCCAGGAAACGTATGGTCCATTCATCACGGACCCTCCATGCACAGCGCAGACCAAGGCAGTCACCCCAATGACTGCAGTATTATCCCACTATAAGACAAAGTGTGCACCATATGGCGGCATAATTTAGTAATGGCATAGTATTATTTCAGCTCTGATTTATAGCATTGCTTGGTTACTGGGTGGTATTAAATAGTGGTGTCATTTCAGCACTTTATTGAGGTATTATTTATGCACTCTGTGGTGGCTTTATTTAGGCACTGTCTGGTGGTATAATATATTAGTACTATTTAGGAAGAAATCAGGATGGAGCACCGGATAGTTACGCCACTGAAGTAAGACTATACAACATTGGCACAAAGCTATAATTTTAGAAATGAATAGGGAAAATGTGAATTTGGGTGGACAATATTTTGGCGTGGGGGACCCCCATTTGAAAGTTTGAACCGGGGCCCATAACTTTGTAGTTATGCCACTGATCAAGCATACAGAACTCAAGGCACAGAGTGCAAACCTGACCTATTGAACGTCTGGCAGAAACAGCTCAGTTAAGCAGCAAGGCAATCACCAGGGATAATGAACACTTAAGAGTCAGCCAGCACCTCCCAGTTTCAGATTGGATAGCGGAGCTCACACACTGACAGCTCAGGATGCCCCTGTACCAGACTGGATGACTTAGCTGTCAATAACTGCATCCCCGACACACTGAGGGGGTGGAACAGTGACACTGCCGAGTTCGAGTCCTGACAGAAGAACCTGCTTGAAGCGCTGGACTGCTTTCCTTTAGGGTGTGTGCACACGCTGCGGATCCGCAGCAGTTTTGGCCCTGCCGATCCGCAGCAGAAATGCTGTGTACAGTACCATAATATCCTATGGGAAATACAGAAAGAAATGACGTCAATTCTTTCTGCGGATTCCGCTGCGGTTTACCATCTCCTCCATTGTAGAGGTGATAAACCGGCAGGGCAAAACCGCAGGATAATCCACAGATAAACTGCAGGTCTTTTGACGTAATATTACAGCAAAGGTATATAACAGCATACTGTAAATAGATATCCGTAAATCTGTGCTGTTAAATAAGGGACAATTAAGGATCAGTTATATAACAGAGCGGGGATGTGGAAAACCACACAAAACTCGACTTCTGGATCCAAATGTTACAAAAAGGATTACTTTATTGAGGAATACGGACAGAACAGGAAAATGGGGGAGCATGTGCAGGGGACAATAAGGTGCGACAGTGCTGAAAGACGCGCCGGTCCTGACAAAAAACATACCAGACAATATCAATACATAAATAGCTGCGAACAAACAGCAATTGTAGAATTAAATTAAATGTGCCACATTAGTATAACAAATGGTAACACCTGTAAATGTATTCTCAATCTCATAATAGTGACCATAATAAAAGACTCTAGAAAAATTAGCCCATGAGACCATCCTTCTCCCAGTGCCCATTACAATTAAGTTGGCACCTCATCAAAGAGTAAACCTGAATCCTCATAATGTTTATGGAAACCAAAATTAGGGAGTGGTAGGGTAATACAATTATCATCTGTCTCAAAATATGGCTAATATAACATACATTGCCCACATGGTATCACCAAAAGGTTACAGGTAAGCACATATAGCTCCATGTGGGAAATGTATTACCCCCACAAAAAGAGTACAAAGTGAACTCCCACAGGACACTACCGTGGGGGGGAAACAAAAAGAAGAAAGAGAAGTCTCGGTGTTTACCTGTATGGGCACAGATGCGGTCGGGCAACAATGGCGGCGCGTCTCCCCGACGCGCTTTTCGGAGCAAGGCTCCGTCAGGGGGCGTGACTATGGTGTGAGTGCGAGAGTAAAAATAGCGCCGGACCGGAAGGCCTCTGACGCTTACCGGAAGTGATGCATGTGTCACCATGGCTACCCAGAAGGCAAGGTGAACGCCGCGTCATGCAGTGGGAGGCACCGGGTATTAACCCCGGTGTCCCCCACCCGCATGGAGATGCCGCGGCCACCATACACGTCGGGGCATGGCTCACATGCGTACAGGGACGCGGTCATGGCCATACAAATTATAACCTCAGGAAGGAAAACTTAGGGGAAGAATAATAGAAATAATCATAGCACATTAACCCCATATGGGCTTGTTTATAGGAGACTATAGCAATGATAACCAGATATATACATAGGAAAATATGGAATAGAGCTATTAGATGGCACATAACAAAAACACATCATAGAGGAAGCCCTAATTTGCAAAATACAACATTGTCACATACAAAATATGTATATCTCATATATTAAGAAAATAAAATATGTATGTCTCATATTTATAATAGGGACATATCATGGAAGAATTCATGATTTACAAAGTATAGCAAGGTCGTAAGCAAAATGTGTATATCTCATATATACTAAACGCATAATCAAATAACTTCAATTGGAGATAACAAGTCCCTCCTCAAGAAACTGTGAATGGTGAAAATGCTCATCCATATAATAAACTCGTATGTCCACCATGTATATCCGTATTCAGGAGACATCATTGAAAAGGCTCCAAAGTCTTCCTCACCGAAGAGATACAAATATTGAAGGAATGACATTCATCGAATCCCATCCAAGCGCACAGGACATAAATCTAAAACAATGTCAAACAGCAACCAATGTTAAAACCAAATTAAAAACAATAATAACACTGCAGCACATACACTCACTGGCCACTTTATTAGGTACACCTGTCCAACTGTGTGTTAAGACTTAATTTCTAATCAGCCAATCACATGGCGGCAACTCAGTGCATTTAGGCATGTAGACATGGTCAAGACAATCTCCTGCAGTTCAAACCGAGCATCAGTATGGGGAAGAAAGGTGATTTGAGTGCCTTTGAACGTGGCATGATTGTTGGTGCTAGAAGGGCTGGTCTGAGAATTTCAGAAACTGCTGATCTACTGGGATTTTCACGCACAACCATCTCTAGGGTTTACAGAGAATGGTCCGAAAAAGAAAAAAAATCCAGTGAGTGGCAGTTCTGTGGCCGGAAATGCCTTGTTGATGCCAGAGGTCAGAGGAGAATGGGCAGACTGGTTCGAGCTGATAGAAAGGCAACAGTGACTCAAATTGCCACCCGTTACAACCAAGGTAGGCAGAAGAGCATCTCTGAACGCACAGTGCGTCGAACTTTGAGGCAGATGGGCTACAGCAGCAGAAGACCACACTGGGTACCACTCCTCTCAGCTAAGAACAGGAAACTGAGGCTACAATTTGCACAAGCTCATCGAAATTGGACAGTAGAAGATTGGAAAAACGTTGCCTGGTCTGATGAGTCTCGATTTCTGCTGCGACATTCGGATGGTAGGGTCAGAATTTGGCGTAAACAACATGAAAGCATGGATCCATCCTGCCTTGTATCAACGGTTCAGGCTGGTGGTGGTGGTGTCATGGTGTGGGGAATTTTTTCTGGGCACTCTTTGGGCCCCTTGGTACCAATTGAGCATCGTTGCAACGCCACAGCCTACCTGAGTATTGTTGCTGACCATGTCCATCCCTTTATGACCACAATGTACCCAACATCTGATGGCTACTTTCAGCAGGATAATGCGCCATGTCATAAAGCTCGAATCATCTCAGATTGGTTTCTTGAACATGACAATGAGTTTACTGTACTCAAATGGCCTCCTCAGTCACCAGATCTCAATCCAATAGAGCATCTTTGGGATGTGGTGGAACGGGAGATTCGCATCAGGGATGTGCAGCCGACAAATCTGCGCCAACTGTGTGATGCCATCATGTCAATATGGTCCAAAATCTCTGAGGAATGCTTCCAGCACCTTGTTGAATCTCTGCCACGAAGAATTGAGGCAGTTCTGAAGGCAAAAGGGGTCCAACCCCTTACTAGCATGGTGTACCTAATAAAGTGGCCAGTGAGTGTATGTCCGCCGCAACATTGCCCATCGAGGAAAGGATATCACAAGAATGGATAAGACAGATTTTCATTCAACCCATGTGGATGAACCGTGCTCAGGGCCCAGATCCACCGTGTCTCTTTTTGGGCAAGGCGTTGGTGGATTTGGGGATACGGGGTAGGAGAATATCCCATGTCGATTCCCCTTACTTTAAGGCCTTTGCAGTTACAATTGTGAAAGGATTTAAAGTGTCTCGGGAGTGTTTTCAACACATGTAAATCTGTTTCATTGGCCTCTTTCATTCCTCATTGAAAGAGGAATTTGAGGATCAGGCTAGAGATATGAAGATCCGCTTCTCCAAAAGGGGATACAGTAACCGATCCATTAAAAGGGCCTATTTACGGGCCAAATATAGTGATAGGAATGTCCTTTTGTATAAATCAAGAGATGTACCAGTTAAATCAGATGTAGTGAGGTTCATTACCAACTTCAATACTCGATCAGAGCAGATGCGGAACATTTAAAAAAAAAAATCATGGGCAATTTTAAAGACGGACCCGGTGATTGCTAAAATTATCCCCGACACACCACAAATCACGTTCAGGAGGGCCAAAAATCATTTAGTACGAAGCCACTATGTCGGGGATCCCCCTAGGTCCTTTCTAGATACTTTTACTCGCAATAGAAGCGGTGGTAGTGCCGCCTGTGGTCATTATGTAGCATGTTCCAATATGGTGAGAGAGGACACATTTGTGGACTCCTCAGGCCATAAGGTATATAAGATCAAAGAAATCTATTACGTGTATGTCTCGGAATGTGGTCTACTATGCCACATGTCCCTATTCTCTAATCTATGTGGGGCTGACCACTCGACAACTCAAGATTAGGGTCAGGGAACAAGTTCTAGGCATAGACGCCGCAGCGAATGAAACAGATTTACATGTGTTGAAAACACTCCCGAGACACTTTAAAACCTTTCACGATTGTAACAGCAAAGGCCTTAAAGTAAGGGGAATCGACATGGTGGATTTGGGGATACGGGGTGGGAGAATATCCCAACGCCTTGCCCAAAAAGAGACACGGTGGATCTGGGCCCTGAACACGGTTCATCCACAAGGGTTGAATGAAAATCTGTCTTATGTTCCATTCTTGTGATATCCTTTCCTCGATGGGCAATGTTGCGGCGGACATATGTGCTGCAGTGTTATTGTTTTTAATTTGGTTTTAACATTGGTTGTTGTTTGACATTGTTTTAGATTTATGTCCTGTGCGCTTGGATGGGATTCGATGAATGTCATTCCTTCAATATTTGTATCTCTTCGGCGAGGAAGACTTTGGAGCCTTTTCAATGATGTCTCCTGAATACGGATATACATGGTGGACATACGAGTTTATTATATGGATGAGCATTTTCACCATTCACAGTTTCTTGAGGAGGGACTTGTTATCTCCAATTGAAGTTATCTGATTATGCATTTAGTATATATGAGATATACACATTTTGTTTACAACATTGCTATACTTTGTAAATCATGAATTCTTCTATGATGTGTCCCTGTTATAAATATGAGACATACATATTATTAAAATATGAGATATACATATTTTGTATGTGACAATGTTATATTTTGCAAATTAGGGCTTCCTCTATGATGTGTTTGTTACATGCCATCTAATAGCTTAAGTCCATATTTTCCTATGTATATATCTGGTTATCATTGCTATAGTCTCCTATAAACAAGCCCATATGTGGTTAATGTGCTATGATTATTTCTATTATTCTTCCCCTAAGTTTTCCTTCCTGAGGTTATGATTTGTATGGCCATGACACCGTCCCTGTACGCATATGAGCCATGCCCCGACGTGTATGGTGGCCGCGGCGTCTCCATGTGGGTGAGGGACACTGGGGTTAATACCCGGTGCCTCCCACTGCATGACGCGATGTTCACCTTGCGTTCTGGGTAGCCATGGTGACACATGCATCACTTCCGGTACGCGTCAGAGGCCTTCCGGTACGGTGCTATTTTTACTCTCGCCCTCACACCATAGTCACGCCCCCTGACGAAGGAGCCTCGCTCCTAAACGCGCGTCAGGGAGACGTGTCGCCATTTTTGCCTGACGCATCGGTGCCCATACAGGTAAACACCGAGACTTCTCTTTCTTCTTTTTGTTTCCCCCCCCCCCGGTAATGTCCTGTGGGAGTTTACTTTGTACTCTCTTTTTGTGGGGGTAATGCATTTCCCACATGGAGCTATATGTGCTTACCTGTAACCTTTTGGTGATACCATGTGGGCAATGTATGTTATATTAGCCATATTTTGAGACAGGTGATAATCGTATTACCCTACCACCCCCTAATTTTGGTTTCCATAAACATTATGAGGATTCAGGTTTACTCTTTGATGAGGTGCCAACTTAATTGTAATGGGCACTGGGAGAAGGATGGTCTCATGGGCTAATTTTTCTAGAGTCTTTTATTATGGTCACTATTATGAGATTGAGAATACATTTACAGGTGTTACCATATGTTATACTAATGTGGCACATTTAATTTAATTCTACAATTGCTGTTTGTTCGCAGCTATTTATGCATTGATATTGTCTGGTATGTTTTTTGTCAGGACCGGCACGTCTTTCAGCACTGTCGCACCTTATTGTCCCCCTGCACATGCTCCCCCATTTTCCCTGTTCTGTTCGTATTCCTCAATAAAGTAATCCTTTTTGTAACATTTGGATCCAGAAGTCATGTTTTGTGTGGTTTTCCACATACCCGCTCTAGGTCTTTTGATGTGCGGATTTTGCAAAATCCGCGCAGATCAATCTACAGCGTGTGCACACACCCTTACTTTGCTATTGTGTGCAATGGCAGAGTCGGGGTCAAAGCTCCAACTGTGTTGGGAGAATACCAACGGTGAACTAGAATTACTTTATTTCCAGATGCCTCTGTTAGTCCTTTCACATTGCAGTCAATTTCCATGTTTAAGTGTTAATTTTTTTCCTCATGTTCTTCCCAGAGTCATAACTTTTTTTTCTGTTCACACAGATATTTGAGGGCTTGTTTTTGTTGTGACAAGTTATACTTTTGAATGACACCATTCATTTTACCACATAGTGTATTGGAAAAGAAAAAAAGAAAAAAAAGTAACAAGTTACAGTTAGGGAGAAACTGCAAAAAACGCAATTTCCAAGACACGTAAAGTTTTCATTTTGCAGTTGGAGCTGTGTGATGGCTTATTTTTTGTGGGGAGAGAAAATTTTAACAGTCAGGTTATTTTTATATTTTGATAGCTTAGACTTATGAATGTGGAGATGCCATGTCTATTTTTTAGTGGAGGGAAAGCAGGGGTGATTTGATTTTTTTTGATTTTTTAAAGATTTTTTTTTTACTTTTCACTGAAAGCAGTGACAAACCTCCTGCTGAAGGCAAAAAGCTGAAAAGTGCATTGGGTGTACACTATACAGGAGTGGGATCTAGACACTTAGTGAGTATGACTCATGCATTATGCATGAGCACTTGATTTCTGAAGGACAAACAGTAGTGCATATGATTTGTTTCTGCTGATGATTAACCAGTATAGTTTTAAAATGGATCAAGTCACTACATCTATACAGTAATGACCCAATGTATATATGGGATATCCATCAGCAATGTTTGATGCACAACTGCTTAATACACTCTTTTGGATACAAGAGTTTGATGTGACCCTTTACCTTTTTCTTTTTGTGCATTTTTGCACATGTGCATGATCTATTCTATGGTACATTTATGCAAATTGAAATACCTGCACTTTCTATTAGTAATAGTGATCAGCTACTACATTTACCTGCAAGGATTCATACATATTGTGCACTATGCAGAAATATAAGTTCTTCATGTACTAGCACCTTATATATTTATTTTTTAAATCAGTCCGAATATAGGACATAATATAATAGTTAAAGTATGATCCATTATTATGTGCAATAATGTTCAATTCCCACTAGTTATACATTTTAGTTTTTCTGATAGTGTCTTCTGTCTGTATGCATTAAAAAAAAAAAAAAAAAAATATGTCCTTTTTGTAAATCCGATGTCATCACCTGGTCATCAATAAAGATTTATTATACTTTATATCACTTGAACTATTTGGACTTTTTGGTTAAATTTTCTTGTTTTTTTCTACATTAGAGTATCTGCCAAACCTGATAATATCTGAGTGTGGCAGATATTAACTTAATGTGTATTGGGGAATTAAGGCTTAAACAATAGGAGGTGTCGACATCACACTGGCCCACTGGGGTCTTGCTGTGCACAACGCCAAGAGAAGGGAAAAAAGTGAATGTCCATAGCAGGCGCTCCACCTACACGACTGAGAAAGATCAGCCATCAACAGAAACGACGAGCAGATCATGCACACAAAAAAAAAAAAAAAAGCAGGATCTCTGAATGATTTGAAGTTTAAGAGACCTTTCTGATTGTACTTTAAAAGTGATTTTATGTCAGCAAAGTTTATTATTTCTTCATACCTAAAGAAGGAACCAGACCAGGCCCAAAACACTTATTTTATTGCATTCAAAAACAAAGTGTATCGGTGCCCATACAGAACCTGCACAATCCACTTGTCAGTATAAACACTTATTAAACTGGTGGACTACAACCAATGAGTCCCGATATAGCAGTTACTATATCATAGCAAGAATCAACTTTGCTACATAAAACTCAGTGGTTGCAGCTCCCTTTTATTGGTAACTGGTCAAAGGGAATTGATTGGGAATATATTAGCTGGTCAGCCTCAAACCTACCAAAGCCCAAACCAAATACCTAAACCAATTATCACCCAGACAGGCACATTTTACTTTAATTTTATACTGATTTAATAAAATCAAGCCAGACAGTTACAGAATAGAAAGAAATTAATGCCCCAAGTTAGCTATTCCAAACATAATAGTATATCTCTAATGGTGAATCAAGAACATTTTACTGGATTTCAAGGACTCTGAAAACTTCCACGATGACCACGACACAGAAGTACTCCTGTATCGATGTCTTGGTGCCGCGTGCCAAACGCCATTCAGATTTGCCAGTCCGCAGGCGTTAAACCACCAGCCTGCTTGGTATTGGTCACTGCAGCTCTGATACTTGATGTCAGTAGTACCACATACTGGGTGACACTTGTCATGGTAATTATCCCAAGTGCTGAAATAACTACCATGCTGGTTGCTTCCGGCAATGTTTGGAAGTCCAAGAAAACCATCTCCTACAATGGAAAATATAGAAAATATTCAAAGTCTTTGACAGTTTTTTTTAATGTATAATATTTGGTATTCCCAATTTTTATGGAATTCTGGAACTGCTCACCTGCTGTACCCGAATAATTTGCTGCTGACAATTTATAGAATTTGTTAGCCTCCCCTATGCTAAAGGATCTGTATTCTGCATAGGCTTCATTCCCATCAAAGTCCCCCAGGATGATGTGTAGTTTGGAGGGTCTTTGTGTCTGGTGGGTTAGGGCATAAATGTGCTCCAGTCCAAGCCAATGCTCACCTTTAAAAAAAAAATAAAAAAATAAAAAAAAAAAAATTGTAGAACAGGGTTGACATCTAACCATAGGTGACCAACATCAAAAAGAATTTTTACACCTACAATAGAAAATATAGACAATGATGGCATGGTCTACAAGACACTTGTGTTTAATGGACAACAACTGCTGATGAGAAATAGCTTCTTGAAGTTTGTGAATTTTTCAGGGTGTTAAAAAAATGCAACACTTTTAGCATAAAGCATATTTTATAGCATTAAAAGTCTATTAAGAGTTTTAAAACATTGGTCCTATCTCACAAAAAAAAGTTTGTAAAAGCTTTGAGAAGCCTCAAAAATTGCGTCGCAACTCAGTTGCTCCAAAATTTTGCAGCTTTTGGTGTTTTCAGGCCAATTTCTCCCCAGCTCTATCCAAATCGGCAAAGATGGTAAAATGTTGCTGGACTAGGGAGCGGCATAGGAGTATCACTACAGCTCATAATTCATGACAAGCTGTAGTGTTCCCTACACCAGGACTTTCACTCCCCTAACTTGAGTAAAGTTCCTAGTACAGTGCACACCTCTTCATGAATCAGGAGCATCTAACTCCATTACGCCCCCTCATTAAGATCAGTGAGAAAAATCACTGACCTTGATTAATCAGGGCTGCTATGCTTCCCTGAGAAGTTGTAGCTTGTGTCTTAAAGATTTTTTAAGCCTTTTGAAGAAGGTACACAGAAATGTTTTGGGATTTTTCATTGAATTGTATTCTATACTAAAACAAACAATACAAAAAAATAAATAATGGGCTGAGGTTTATGATTTAACTTGTGGCATGATTCAATGTTCTAATTTGCCACATATATACTGCCTATATATGCATACAGGCGAGTTGTGTATAAAAATGTCTCAGTTTATTAGACTGAGTTTTGGAGAGACTTTACAGCATCATAAAGAGTTATTTGATTCATGTCAAAAATTAATTACAAATTTATTGGCCAAAGTTGAGCAATTCTGGTGAATTACCATATATACTTGAGTATAAGCCGACCTGAGTACAAGCAGACCCTCCTAATTTTGCCACAAAAGAAACTGGGAAACCTTGACTCTAGTATAAGCCTAGGGTGGAAAAATGCAGCAGCTACTGGTAAGTTTCAAAAATAAAAATGGATACCAATAAAAGAAAAATAGAGACATCAGTAGGTTAAATGTTTTTTGAATATCCATATTGAATCAGGAGCCCCATATAATGCTCCATACAGTCCATGATGGCCCCATAAGATGCTCCATACAAAATACTCCCCATATAAATGCTCCACAAAAGGTTATTAATGGCCCCATAAGATGTTCCATAAAGGTTATGGCCCCATAAAATGCTCCATAGATTATGCCCCATATGCTGCTGCAATCCAAAAAATCCCAGCCAGGACAGGAACCCTACTGAAGATAAAAGGGCGGTACCTCTCCCTCGCTTCAGTTGGTTTACAGAGCATGAGAGGCCCCCGGCTTAGTTCACCTGGTAAAACTATCACCACATTACATCTAACTAAAAAAACAACACCCAAACTATAGTGCACACCAAAGGAGTGATAAGGGGGGGGGGGGGGAATACACAGGTGCCATCATGGGCTCCGGAAAAAACGGCTACCGGTAAGTAACCTTGGTGTTTTCCCGTCTCCCATGATGGCACACGAGACTTTTGTAGAATAAGACACCATTAGGGAGGGACCACCGCTTGCAGCACCCTTCTACCAAAGGTTAGGTCAGTAGAGGAAGATAGATCAAGTTGGTAGTGCTTAAAAAAGGTTGAAGGTGAGGACCAAGTAGCGGCTTTACAAATTTGTTCAATCGATACCTCAGCCTTCTCTGCCCAGTAGGTAGCCACAGCTCTGGTGGAGTGAGCCTTGATGCCTTCTGGAACCAGAGCACCACTTGCATAGTAGGATAACATAATGGCCTCCCTGATCCATCTGGCAATGGTACTCTTAGCTACCCCATGCCCTTTTCTACTACCCTGAAAGGCTACAAAAAGGGGCTGATCTTTACTCCACTGACTAGTTATTGATATATACACTGTAATATGGCCCTCCTTACATCTAATGTATGGAACTTTTGCTCCCTAGGGTTTCTAGGATTATTACAGAAAGACGGCAAGGAGATTTCTCGAGTTCTATGAAACTTTTGGACTACCTTGGGGAGGTAGGCCGGGTCTGGTCTTAGAACCACTCCGTCATCCAAGATCTGCGTATATGGAGGGTATATATATATATATATCTATCTTGCAGGTCGCTCACTCTACGGGCCGATGTTAAGGCTACCAGTAACAGTTTTAAGTGAGTAATTTTGGCGACAGTTCTAATAATGCTTCAAAGGGATCCTTGGTTAAAGCCTCTAAGACTAGGTTGAGGTCCCAGGGTGGCATCTTTGGGATAATGACCGGCCTGGACCTGCCACAAGACTTTATGAACCAGGACACCCACCTATTGGCTGCTAGGTTGCAGTTATAAAAAACAAATCTGAACTGAGAAAGTAAGTTAATGTGTATGCACAATGTAAGTGCATATTAACACATGACCATTAACCAGAGAAAACAAAAAGCAAAAAACACAAATATCCTGAACTAAAAAGTAAAAAATATACTGCAAATAATGCATAAAGGTAGTAATAATAATAAGGGTATTTAGTAAACATAATTTATCAAAATAATGTACAAGCCATCCCACCATGTCACGGCAACCCTTGTGGGACAGTCCCTACTCTAGTATTTAAAACCTTTTCACTTGCCAAGTGACGTGAATGTGAATAAGGATCGAGCGGCTGAACCACTAGTAACAGCTTAGGCCAGACTGGATGGCTTTCCCAGCTCAGAAAAACTGAACTTACTTTCTCAGTTCATATTTGTTTTTTATTCATTTCATTGTGCATATATGGGTGTGACCGCCCTTTTTCTGAGCTGGGAAAGCCATCCAGTCTGGCCTAAGCTGTTACCAGTGGTTCAGCCGCTCGATCCTTATTCACATTCACGTCACTTGGCAAGTGAAAAGGTTTTAAATACTAGAGTAGGGACTGTCCCACAAGGGTTGCCATGACGTGGCGGGATGGCTTGTACATTATTTTGATCAAAATTATGTTTACTAAATACCCTTATTATTATTACTACCTTTATGCATTTGCAGTATATTTTTTACTTTTTAGTTCAGGATATTTGTGTTTTTTGCTTTTTGTTTTCTTAGGTTGCAGTTATATAGGGCCCCCAGAGCTGAGACTTGGGTTAGCCACTAACACCCTCAAAATCCAAGTTGCAGCCCAGACTGTAGGAATTCTAGAATAGGTCCCACTGGAGCTACATCCCCTAAAGGTTCCCCCAGGAAGTTATTCCATGTTCTACCGTAGATTTGGGATGTTATAGGTTTCCTACTTTTCAACAGGGTGGAGACTAACCCTGGAGAGAATCCCTGGCGACTCAGTAGCGCCCTCTCAAAATTTCAGGCTGCTAGATGGAAGCCCTTCACCTGAGAGTGGACCACTGGTCCCTGGGAAAGCAGGTCAGAACCTCTGGTAATATCCATGGATCTGTCACTGACATGAGTCTCAGAAGGGAGAACCAAGGCCTCCTCGGCCAAAATGGAGCTATGAGAATTATTCTCGCTCGATCCTCCCCGATTTTCCGGACCACTACTGGGATCATTGTTATCGGGGTGGAATGCATAGGCCAGGGTAAACTTCCATGGTATTTGTAGGGCATCTACTGCGAAGGGGTTTTCTCTTTGATTTAGTGAGCAGAAATTCCTGACCTTTCTGTTGCTTGCGGTGGCGAACAGGTCTATTTCTGGTTTGCCCCAGGCACCATTCCCCCTGTCTTAGGTGCCTGTGACTCAGGAAGTCTGCCTGTGTATTCTCTACCCCCTTTACATGCAGTGCTGTGATGGATAACAGATGTTGTTCTGCTAATTGGAAAAGTAGATCTGATATTTCCATGAGGCCCCGAGATCTCGTTCCCCCCTGGTGGTTGATGTAGGCTACCACTGCCTGATTGTCCATCATGACTCGAGTGTGGCAGCCCCGAAGCAAGAGGAGAAAATGTTTCATGGCTTTTTCTACTGTGCATAGTTCTTTCGTTTGAACCGTGATCCTTTTCTAGCGAGGACCAGGTTCCCTGTATGGAGTGGGATCTTAGGTGTGCTCCCCATCCCGTGGTACTCACATCGGTTGTGATGTAGTCGACTGGTTTTTGCCACGGAACACGGCCTGTTAGATGCTTTTCTACAGTCCACCAGAGCAGGGAATCTTACAGCCACTGAGAGACATAGTTCACCCTCTAAATGCCCTTTCAATTGTTTCTGTGCTAACAGAACTTCCCACTGTAGTTGTCTTAAGTGGTACTGTGCCCACGCTACCACGGGTATGCATGATGTCAACGAGCCTAAAAAGGGACATTGCATTTGTCAGTGTCATAGCTGGCCTTTGTATTGCTGTGTGAACTAGGCCCCTTATCTTGGTTACCTTGTTCTCTGGTAAGAGGCAGCGTTGTCGCTTGGAGTCCAGTATTAACCCTAGGAAGGATTGCACCCTTACAGGTGTTAATCTTGACTTGGGGATGTTTACTATCCATCCTAGTCCTACTAAGGTTGATATCACTTCCTTCACTTGGCGTGTGCAGTGGGTCTCCGACCTCCCTACGACAAGAAAGTCGTCCAGGTATGGGACGATCACTATGTCCGGGTGTTAAGGGGAGAATATATGGCACATGAATATATACAAGAATCAAAACTGTACCACTATATAGTGGCTTTGTAGAATATTAGGATCATGTTGCTTTAAGATACTTCTGGCTTTCTGCTGAATTATTTCTGTGCATGACCCACCTAGGCTTCATATAATACCGCAATACTGGGTGGATCGGGTGGATCGGGCTAAAGAACAATACTTATGTACACGGTGATTATGTAGCATATGGGAGCAGTAAACGGTAACCCAGAAATGTACATAATGATTGTGTAGCGACCTGGGAAAAGCAAATAGTAACTGGAAACATGTCCATGATGTAACTGATGATGTAGCTCAAATTCTGTTATAAAAGCTGTACACGTTTGATTAAAGACGGAGAAGAATCATACTGACACGATACACCTTGTCTTGTGTATTCTTTTCTCCGTGCACGTAAAATCTCTACCAAAGATCCAATTTGGCCACAGACAATTAAGACGGGCCACACCCTAGTGCGGCAGAATCAACAGTTGGCGCCCATCGTGGGGCTCAGGACGATACCAGATGATCACAGCCGCAACAAAATCTCCCCCAGGACGGACGTCTTTCCAGCAGGACAAGGCTGCAGCTCGAGACCTGGTGAGAAAATATATCATCTTACCTACCCTTCTGTATTCACGTCCGGCTGGGAGGAGATAGTTGGCTGTCTTCTCTGAACCCTTAAACTGACCACGTTTGAAAGTCCTGAGCCTACGGACCCGGTCAGGTATATAATTCCTTAATTGTCTGTGTGTATTATCCGGTCTAACCAATTCGGAGGGTGTATCTAGAATCCATCTAGTATCTGATAAAAAACTATTTCATACTGCACTAGAGCTACTAGAAACAAAACAGAGCAGAGTACAAAAGGGGTGTTCACACTGGGTTATCACCCTGGTTCCGACCTTAGAAGGTCGAAGAAGTTAAGGAAAGAGGTGATTACTAAATTTTCCCCCCTCTGCTGAAATATCAACCACCTATCTAGAGGTGATTACCACTATTTACTATACCTAAAGTGACAAAAAGCCCAGCCCTAGTTGCCTTGGTAACAAAAGAACAGTGAAAGGGATAAGGAATACATTCATAATAGTTTTTTTTTATGTTTGAAGTATTGATGCATTGTTGTGACACGCCTGTCCGCAGCTCTCATATTGAATATACTGCCATACTGGTTAGACTGCTATTTCAGCTGCATTTCCTGAATGCAAAGTGTTTAACAATCACGCTACATTATCTGTATTCAGTCCGGAGGATATAAAATATAGAGTGTAATAAGTTGTTTTATAGTATACACACAGTAACCCTTCAAGCATATTTATAATTACGGTAATCTAAAAGTTTAATTGTCTGCCTTATCTGCTTTGCCTCTCTGCTTTGCTGTTTTGGTTGTTTGCATACGTGATTGTTACCTCAGCCAGCCTGAAAAGGAAAAAAATATAGATAGGGAGACGTACTGAGCAAATTCACTGTCACTCTGCTTCCGGTCCTGCTCTCGGCTTGACCGATGATCGCAGAAGTCTGAACTGTGTCTCTCCCAGTGGGCAAGTGGGAGTAGGGGCTTGATTACTCTCAGTGATTTTCCAACCTCTAAGTGGTTGGTGACTTCTTGCGGGTTTCCCACCGGACATCATCTGGCTAAGATGATGGTGTTTTAGCTGCAGCATAGGTTCATAAGTTATATGGGTGGAAGGGTAATTTCAATTACCGTGTTGATGTGACTGAGTGATTGCTCTCTCCCTGAAAAGTATGGTTTGCCCAGGTGTAGATTTTTCACCTCTACAAATCAGGCTGGCATATGGATAGGTAAATTGCGAATTGTTTTGGTGTCAAGGATTCGCAGTATTTGATGTCAGTACCAGTTTTAAATTCATTGTCTTTTGTAGTGTGTATAATTTGCAGGAGGCGTACTAGCATGTGGTTAAAATTTTTGAATGCATTCTATGTGTGTATATATATATATATGTTGTGAAATTAGAGAATTGGATAAACTGGTTTTGTTCTGCATACTATAATTATAAGGTTAGTTGGTTCAGGTAGAAAGAGAATTACTTGAATGGTAATTGCTTGATTTGTACAGATATCTCTGTGAGATCCGAGGTCTATTGTTACTTGTTAGTTATTGTTTTACTAATGTCACTACATTTCTCTATGAGATGGTTTTCTTTGAAATGTTTTAGAGCGAAAGTTTTGAGGAAACAGAAATTTTAACAATTTATAAGGTATTTTTATACTACACAGTTTCTGGATACACAAGATTTGTGAAATACTCTGGTGTTAGTTGTTGGTTAATTCCCTATATTACTGTGTTCAAGATAGCTAGACATGACTATGTTCACTGAAGACCCCTTTACTCGGACATAAGGAGTACATACAGCTTTTACAGTCACATATCCAACTGTTCATAACCCCGTGAGAATTTGTTTCAAGACGCCCACATACATATGTTTTTCAGATATACTCAGAATTCAGATGATAGAATGGGTGGGAGCGGTCAGTCAATATCTATAAGACAGATATGACCCATAGTGGAGTGAGAAAGAAAATGTACGTTAAGAAACCCTCCGATCACGAGGGGAGGAGCATTAGATAAGAAGGCATGGAAGAATGTGTTAATGAGTGGAGAGCAGCGTCCCAGCCTCAGGTATTATGAGGTGTTACAGGACCCTGAAGCATTTTATAAGATGGCAGAGGAAGTTAGGAAAAAAGGCATGAGGAGAGGAATATAACAAGATTGCTGAATTTTGTGCAAAACAAATATTTACACAGGAAGATGTCAGTTGCAATATCTGCATTACATTCATTTATACTTCTATATACATTCCCGATGACTGGACGTGTGCCAGCTGTCAAACACAGAATGCAGAATATCGTGAGACTTGTTCTGACTGTCAGATGAGCAACCCAAAGAGCCGTACCTTCTTTCCAACTATTTATATAGACGGCACGTCTTATGCTACATCCATTATAGTTTTATTAATTAATGTAATTTATGAAAAGAATAATGAAGAAAAAGATGAATATGACATGGAGGTATATAATTAAACAGAACAGGAGGAGACAGGAAATAAATAGCTCAGACTGATAATCTACAGTATTTATCGTTATATGGTGAGGGGGATCTTCATCCTCATCCTCCTTCTTCATCATCATCCTCATCCTCATCCTCCTTCTTCATCATCATCATCATCCTCATCCTCATCCTCCTTCATCCTCATCCTCATCCTCCTTCATCCTCCTTCATCATCATCATCCTCCTTCATCATCATCATCCTCCTCCATCCTCCATCCTCCATCCTCCATCCTCCATCCTCCATCCTCCATCCTCCATCCTCCATCCTCCATCCTCCATCCTCCATCCTCCATCCTCCATCCTCCACAATCTACTCCACACAAGGACTCCTGGAAATATGCAGGGAAAAGGAGAACCTGTGGATAATTTCTTCCACCAATGTAACAAAAAGTTTCTGGATCTCAGATTTGAAATGCAAATTAGTCCCCATTTGGAAGAAGCTTGACACCCACCAATACCGAGCTCCAGATTTTAATAGGGTATTGGCATACTGATTCCACAACCCATGAAAGTACGTATACTCTTGCAGCCCCCCCCCCACAAAAATACAATAGAGAAACAACATCTCTCACCCAGACAGAGGTTGAGGATACTCCTCTCAAATTCCTGGTGGGTCCCGATGCAATCAGAAGATTGATCAGGGACATTGATCTACTTGCTGAAGAAGTATGTAGTCTTTTCTTTTTTTTACAGGACACATCTGTAGATCATGTGGGCGTTGAACTAATGGCACTGATCCCAGACTCAATATTGGCAGGCTGAAAATCCAGTTTGTAAAGGTGGGGCAGAAGCCAGTAGCCCAGCTGCCAAGGAAATTGCAATATTTACCCTCCATTTCATAATTTGCAATTATTTCTATGAAGTTATGGATAATACATGACTTATGTGCTGTCAATGAAGTTATAGTACTGAACACATCTATGGTACCAAACCCACACACTATGTTTTGTTTTTATCAATTCTATTTATTTTTCTATGGTTCACGGTGATTGACGTGGCCAATGCTTTCTTCAGTTTATTTCTACATGCTGCAAGCCAGTACCTGCTTGTTTTCACACGAGGGCCAGCAATATATTTGGACTATGATGCCTCAAGGGGCACAGTATAGCCTCTCTATGTTCACCTGAGCCATGACCACGGTCCTGGAGCCCTGGAAGAGGATACATCCCACAGCCACTTTTTTTTTTTTTTACAATACATATGGATGACCTCCGACCCTGACTGAAGACAGCCAAGACAATACTGCTCTTCTACACATGCAACCTTTTTTATAACTATTTTAAGGTTAACCAAAGAAGGTATCGGTGTGTTTTATATACTAAATTGCAATCACATTTTCACAGCTCTAGGACTGCCAGGCTATACCAAACTGTTTTGTCTGTTTGTCATGAAGAAGCCTGACCATGTAAATGGAGTCCTAACACAGCTTCACGGAGGAAGACAATGCCCTCCTGGCTTCTACTCTCCAAGACTTGACCAAGTGGCTCGTGGAGTCCCAACTTGCATGAGAACCGTGTTTGCAACCCACCTGTGCTGGACAAAACTTCTGATATTTTTATGGGTCACCAGTTGAAGATCCTGGCCCAAAGCACCTGTCTGCAATGCCCTACTCTGCTCCCGGACGTCACCATCTCCAGATGTGCTGTCCATAATCCAGCTACTCTTCTACCTCTGCCAAAGGGGGGAGGAAGATGGAGGATGAAAACCACATCTCTGACACATTAGTGGAAGAGGTAGTCGACTCTGAAATGGCTGAACGCGATTGTCTTGCTGTCATGAGGCAAGAGAACACCTGGAAGATCCTGACCTGATGCTCTTTGTGGCTAGACCAAGGTATGCAGACCAAGAAGGCCGTTCGCACACTGGTATAGCAGTAGCCACAGAAGTAACTTGCTGCCAGCAAAACCACTGCCTACATCCAAAGGCAGGACTGCGGGCCTTGACAGAAGCATACGAGAGGTCCACTCAACATGAAGCTGTCAAGATCAATCTGGAGGGAAAGAGGCTTCATCACGGCTAACGGAACACCAGTCTGACACCACAAAGCCATACAAGAATTAATGGAGTCCTTGTTGATGCCAGGAAGAGTTGCGGTGGTAAAAGTAAAAGCACACACACTGGAGACACTTCAAGGGAAGCAGTGGGCAACAGGCTAGCTGAAGTAACAGCAAAAGAAGCAGCAGTAATACCGGTTGACACGGAAACAGAGGAAAAGGAATAACACTCCAGAAACAAGTATCCAAGGAAGAAAAGAAGAAATGGACCTAAGATGAAGTTATACAGGATGAAATACGCCAAAGGATGAACAAGGAAAATTTAAGGCCTCGAACAAAACTCTACATACTTGATGCTACACAGGAAACAGGGAAGTCATAGCATAAGAGTTTAGTCTTTCCCTTGGGTCACATACACGCACAAGTATAATTGCCTATATGTAGACTAAGTTTAAAAACATGTGACTAAAATGCATTTTCGAGTCTTTTCATTCATCCCAGATCCTGAGGACATAGGAGCCCACCAGATCCTGCCCGGTGACTGAGTCCTCATCACCAAGAGGTTCAACAGACGTACCCTTGAACCTAGAGATGACAGCCTGTTCCAAGTCCTGTCAACTATCGCAGCAGTCCATGGGTCCTCGCTTCCCACTGCAAGGAGATGCCGGATCCAGAGTCCAGTAGCGGCTGCCACTCTTCATCCGTCTGCACTTATCCTTCTCCTAGCTCAAGGGGTAGTCAGTCACCAAGGGGTAGTCACTCATGAGAAGGGCATACTGACTTTCTGGTATAATGTCTCCACCCCAAGAGTAACATATCAATTTGACTACTGTCTCACAATAAGAATGTCCAGGCCCCATGGCAGTTTCATATCAGGTTTAATACACAATTCATCTGTGTCACTACTGCTGAAATAGGGGAAGGTTCAAACTGGGAGGATTAGTCTCTTGTTGGGTGGCACACTGGTGAAAGTGACTGGAGACATCAACCAGCCCAGGCCCTACAGCGAAGGGACAAATGGGGAATAAGCCTATTAAGTCGCATGACCCTGTCCAAAGCCCATTTTAAGGGTCAGAGTGGCCTTCCAGATTCAATACTCCCTGTCACTGCCACTCACTGCCCCAAGGAGGGATGCATAGTTCTGTACCTTACTATTGACAACCCTTCAGAATCAACAGTGAGCAAGGGTTATATGTACTAGGCTCAAGTACTAAACTTGTGAGGGAAAATGGTGACACAAAAGGTAAATTTTGGCTAAGAAGCATAGATACCAGTGGGGGCACACAGGGAGCACCTGACAAATTCAAAGTCGAGAACGAGACAATAGTTGTGTTTAAACCCACCATCCCCGTAAATAAGAATGCAAAGCGGATAAACTATTTATACAATAATCAACAACGGTTTATAAAAAAAACACTGGGGATGCCATAAAGGCAATTATTGACCCATTAAGTTTGCAAAAGTTATTTTATGTCCTTTGATCATATTTTCTTTAATTCTATGCTGCATAGTGCCATGCCTTAAGAAAATGATGATGAAAACTATGGAAACCACAGTGATGACCATGCATGCCGATTTTGAAGATCCCCTGTATGAAAGATGTCCCAATGAAAACATGCAAGCACCACCTCCGGAATATGCCTGCTTGAAGCAAACCAACGAGGGAAAGTCCAGGATCTGACTTCCTCCTGTGCAAAGTCCGTTAGGAGGGGGTCCATCTACTAGAGATGGGTCGTCTCGTATATACGGTGAAGATTAGTTAGCTAGGTTCCAGCATTGTTGAGATAGGTAGGCCGGGAGGACAGATTGATAGGTTCGACGAGATTAGGATTTTGATTTTGCATATCTCCAAAGGAGGGACTGTTAAGGGGAGAATATATGGCACATGAATATATACAAGAATCAAAACTGTACCACTATATAGTGGCTTTGTAGAATATTAGGATCATGTTGCTTTAAGATACTTCTGGCTTTCTGCTGAATTATTTCTGTGCATGACCCACCTAGGCTTCATATAATACCGCAATACTGGGTGGATCGGGCTAAAGAACAATACTTATGTACACGGTGATTATGTAGCATATGGGAGCAGTAAACGGTAACCCAGAAATGTACATAATGATTCTGTAGCGACCTGGGAAAAGCAAATAGTAACTGGAAACATGTCCATGATGTAACTGATGATGTAGCTCAAATTCTGTTATAAAAGCTGTACACGTTTGATTAAAGACGGAGAAGAATCATACTGACACGATACACCTTGTCTTGTGTATTCTTTTCTCCGTGCACGTAAAATCTCTACCAAAGATCCAATTTGGCCACAGACAATTAAGACGGGCCACACCCTAGTGCGGCAGAATCAACACGGGGAACGAAGAAAAGACATTACTTCGGCCATCACTTTGGTGAAAACTCTGGGGGCTGTGGACAAGCCGAATGGAAGGGCTGTGTATTGGTAGTGTTTACCTGACCTTGGACAGAGCGCTACTCAAGTATTTTTGATACTCCCGATGAATCAGGATTTGATAGTAGGCATCTTAAATCTAATCACTGCCATGAGGCAGTGCTGGAACAGGATCTTTGTGGCCATATTGATTGACTCCATTTTGAAGGAGCAATTGTCTACCCACTGATTGAGTCTCCTCAGATTGACTATGGTTCTCCAGGAGCGTCTGGTTTTTGTATTAAAAAGAGGGGGGAATAAAACACCCTTTCTTTTTGCACTGGGACTTCTTGTAGGACCCGTTTTTGCACTAGTCCCAGGACTTCTGTCTCCAGGGCCAGCTGCTGCTCTTGGGCTCTCCTTCACGGTGTCATTATAAAGGTATGCCTGGGCGGTCGGGTGAATTTTATTTTTAAGCCGTCCTTGATCATGTTTAGGACCCATGTACTGGGGGAGATATTTGCCCAGGCGGAAAGAAAGAGAAAGCCTTCCCCCTACCTCCAACCTGATGTCATTGTGGAGATGTTTTGGAGGAAGTAGAGGGCCCTTTAAACATATAGCCCAATCCTCACCTTTCTTTAAAGTCCCAATTTTTCTTATCTCCCATGGGACGCCCCCTGTTAAATCTTCTCCTCCGAAAGGGCGGCTTTTTGAGTTCTCCCGGAAATCAGGGAAAGCCTTTCTTCCTATCCCCCGCATGTTCCAAAATTTCCTCTAGTTTTTTCCGAAGAGGAATTGGCCATCACATGGAATGGAACATAATCTGTTTCGATGGCAAATCTCCTGGACACCCTTTAAGCCACAGGGCTCGTCTTGCCGCATTTGACAGCCAGAGCAGCAAGCCTGTCAATCTCGCAGAATCTGCAGAGGTATCCGCTAGGAAAGTCGCTGCTCCATGTACCAGTGTCAGATTAGACAGTATTTCATCCCTCGGAACTCTATCCTTGATCTGGTCCTCTATTTGTTGTAGCCAGACCATGAGGGCACGAGCGGTACAAGTGCCAGCTATCGCTGGTTTTAATCCACCTGCTGAAGCTTCCCAGATATGTGTCAGGAAACCGTCTGCTTTTTCATCAAGTGGGTCGTTCAGCACGCCAGAGTCCTCTAATGGTAAAGATACCTTTTTTGAGGATTTGGCTACGACTCCGTCAATTTTCGGGACTTTCTCCCAGGTCTCAGAATCCTTTTGCTCAAAAGGGTACCTCCTTTTTGATGTAGAAGGCAAGCCCCCTGACCTCTCAGGTTTTTTCCATTCCCTGTCAATTAAGGCCTTTATCTTATCGTTTACAGGGAAGGTGCATTTTTTCCATTCCTCCAAACATCACATCCTCCAATGATTTAGGAGTCTTTCTTCTTAAGGCCTATAGTAGCCCTGATAGCTTTGACCAGCTTTTCCACGTCCTCTGTTGGGAAACACGGACGGCCCCCTATATCACTGTCCGAGGAGGATTCTGAGGACTGAGAAGAGGAAGAGGAGGTGGAGGGGGATCTGGATCTCTCCCGACCTTTCTGCACTAGCGAGGCCTCCGAATCGGAATCCCTTCTACGGCTTTTTCTATCCTTTTTAAGGGCTGCCTTTAGGGAGCCTTTTACCTCCTGTTGTATTAATGCATTAAGGCTAGTCACCAAATCAGGAGTTTCATCCTGTATGGTTTTATTTATACAGTCAGCGCAGAGGTCTTTCTGCCACTGATCTGCCAGCGGGTGTTTGCATAGGGCGCACTCTATTCTTTGTTTTGCCGCTAGACTTCCTCGACCCCTAGTGATCAAAGAGAAAATGGAACCCCGTTACCATAAGGGTGACATTCACGTAGATCACTCACCACCGCTGTCACTCAGGGGTACCGATCTCAGAGGCTCCTCAGATGCACTCGTGACGTTATTTCTGGACGTCTCCGTGTCATGCCGTTTACGACTGCCGCTCCCACTTGAGCTGCTGCTCCTGGTATGCTGGCGGCTCAGCCTGGCATCTGGCGAGAGCTCTTGCTGCTGCTGACGCTGCTACTCATCCTGCCCCACTTCAATTGTGAAGCTTTGGGCATGAGTGTGTCTTCTGTGGTCATCCCCCTTATAAGGGGGATCCACTGCACTCTCCGCCTCCTCCGGTTACCCCCACAGCCCCTCCCCCCACCACGCCGCCGGGATCTTTTACCAGCCGACGTTTTCCTGATGGGCGACGCCATCTTGGATTTCTGCGCCGCCTCCCAACGTCATGCAGGCACGCCTCTTCCCAGCATGCAACATCAGAGGGGCGCGACCCGGAAGCGTCCGCTCCTGTATTCAAGGCAGAAGGGGGAGGGCGGCACGGCAGCCATGGCAGAGCCCCCAGACACCGGGCCGTGCTGCTCCTACGCCCCGCTCGGACACTGAGCCCCCAGGGGACCCACGGACGGCGCTTCCCCCTCCCGACGCACAGCGCCCGGGACCCCGCCTGTTCTTCCACGCCGGCACGGGAGAGGGGCAGGTACGTGCTCCATCTTCAGCACATGGGTCCCTGTCAGGACAGGAAACCCAACTGAAGCGAGGGAGAGGTACTGCCCTTTTATCTTCAGTAGGGTTCCTGTCCTGTCTCTCGTGTGCAGTCATGGGAGACGGGAAAATTATGACACTCACCTCTCGCAGCTGGGGGCCAGGTGCCGGTGTCATCGCTTGCTCAAGGCCCAGGCACCTGAGATATTCTCACCTGTCCCCGTTCCACCACTGTGCGATGCTCAGTCGTCGGGTCCTCTGACTGTTCAGGTAGAAGGTGCAGTGAGCACCAACTACATCACCGCGCCCTCTGACCTGAACATCAGACAGGACAGAGCGGCGCACTGCGGTGGAACACAGGTGAATATCGCATATACTTACCCCCTCCTGGCACGGTCTCTGCAGCTCCCCTGCAGCTCTTCCTTCCTTCAGCGGTCATGTGGTACCGCTCATTAAAGTCATGAATATGCGCATATTCATGACTTTAACCCCTTCATGACCAAGCCCATTTTGACCTTAATGACCAGGCCATTTTTTGTAATTCTGACCAGTGTCCCTTTATGAGGTAATAACTCTGGAACGCTTCAACGGATCCTAGCGATTCGGAGAATGTTTTCTAGTGACATATTGGGCTTCATGTTAGTGGTAAAATTTAGGTCGATAATTTTTGCGTGTGTGAAAAAAAATCAGGAATTTGGTGAAAATTTTGAAAATTTCGCAATTTTCAAATTGTATTTTTATTCTGTTAAACCAGAGAGTTATGTGACACAAAATAGTTACTAAATAATATTTCCCACATGTCTACTTTACATCAGCACAATTTTGGAAACAAATTTTTTTTTGTTTGGAAGTTATAAGGGTTAAAATTTGACCAGTGATTTCTCATTTTTACAACAAAATTTACAAAACCATTTTTTATGGACTACCTCACATTTGAAGTCACTTTGAGGGGTCTATATGGCAGAAAATACCCAAAAGTGACACCATTCTAAAAACTGCACCACTCAAAACTACATTCAAGAAGATTATTAACCCTTCAGGTGCTTCACAAGAACTAAAGCAATGTGGAAGGAAAAAAAATGGACATTAATTTTTCCAAAAATTTTCTTTTAGCATCAATTTTTTCATTTTCACATGGGCAACAGGATAAAATGGATCCTAAAATTTGTTGGGCAATTTCTCCTGAGTACACAGATACCTCATATGTGGTCATAAACCACTGCTTGGGTGCACGGCAGGGCTCAGAAGGAAAGGAGCGCCATTTGACTTTGAATGGAAAATTAGCACCAATCGTTATCGGACACCATGTCACGTTAGGAGAGCCCCTGTGTGCCTAGACAGTGAAACCCCCCCCACAAGTGACACCATTTTGGAAACTAGACCCCTTAAGGAACTTATCTAGATGTTTAGTGAGCACTTTGAACCCCCAAGTGCGTCACAAAAGTTTATAACAGAGCAGTGAAAATAAAAAAATCATTTTTTTCCCCTCAAAAATGATTTAGCCCGCTATTTATTTTCACATGGCTAACAGGACAAACTGGACAACATCTTTTGTGGTCCAGTATCTCCTGAGTACACTGGTACCCCATATGTGGGGGGGGAACCACTGTTTGGGCGCACAGCAGGGCTCAGAAGGGAAGGAGCGTCATTTGACTTTTTGAAATGAAAATTGGCTCCAATTGGTAGTGGACACCATGTCGTGTTTGGAGAGCCCCTGTGTGCCTAAACTTTGGAGCTCCCCCACAAATGACCCCATTTTGGAAACTACACCTCCTAAGGAACTTATCTAGATGCATAGTGAGCACTTTGAACCCCCAGGTGCTTCACAAAAGTTTATAACGCAGAGCCGTGAAAATAAAAATTATTTTTCCCTCAACAAAAATTAGCCTGCAATTTTTCACAAGGGTAACAGGATAAATTGGACCCCAAAAGTTGTTGTCCTGAGTACACTGGTACCCCATATGTGGGGGGGGGGGGGGGGGGACACCACTGTTTTGGCACACGTCGGGGCTCGGTAGGGAAGTAGTGACGTTTTGAAATGCAGACTTTGATGGAATGGTCTGCGGTCGTTAAACAGTAGAAACCCCCCCACAAGTGACCCCAATTTGGAAACTAGACCCCCCCAAGGAACTTATCAGAGACGTGAAAATAAAAATTTCTCACAAAAATAATTTAGCCCCCAATTTTTTTATTTTCCCAAGGGTAACAGGAGAATTTAGAGCCCCAAAGTTGTTGTGCAATTTTTCCTGAGTACACCAATACCCCATATGTTGGGGTAAACCACTGTTTAGGCACACATCGGGGCTTGGCAGGGAGGGAGCATCGTTTGACTTTTTGAACACAAAACTGGCTGGAATCAATGGTGGCGCCATGTCACGTTTGGAGACCCCCTGATGTGCCTAAACAGTGGAAACCCCTCAATTCTAACTCCAACCCTAACCCCAAAACACCCCCACCCTTAAACCCAACCTCACCCCCAACCCCAACTGTTATGAATGGGTCACCGAGGAGGGAAAAAAAAACAAAACAAAACAAGCTAAGTCTCAGAAAACCAGAGAAGTTGGTAACTATGTAGATTGCAGATCCCTGATCTTAACCACACAACTAGCAGCAGTTGTGGAGCGTTCCTACAATGGTCCTAGACGCCTCATCACAACCGGAGAGCTACATAAGCCTAAAGCAGGAAGAGAGGAAAACTAACTGCCCCAGAGCAGACCCCAAAGGAAAGACAGCCCCCCACATGTATTGACGGTGAAACAAGATGAAAATACAAACAAAGGGAGGAAAATAGGCTGAGAAAACGATGGGGCCCGGCTAACTAAAAAGGACAGGAAAGGAAAGACACTGTCTGCAATCTGCCCAAAAAAACCCTACAAAAATATTGTCCAACACTTCTGATAGCAAAATTAACCCTGAAGTCACTAAACTTCAAAACCTATATCAGCACTCTGAAATATTCTGAGACAGAACAAAAAGAGGCCAATCTAATAAGGGACAAAAAGCAGATTGGCAAATACTGATAAATAGGAGTGGAAATTAAGCATAGCCCCAGCAGGGGCAGGCTGATTACACAAGAAACTGAATTGACCAACAAGCGCAAGTGTGAACATAAACTGTGTTCCAAATTATTATGCAAAAAGAGTTTAGGAGTGATAAGGTTAGAATTTTTTTGTTTGTCATTTAAACTCATTGATGGTGAGGTGTGTCAGGGCTCTTTATATCACTGAAAGCAATTGCAGATACCTGTGCAAATTAGTTTGGCAGGTGAGTCCAAATAAAGGCAAGACTACTTAAGAAGGCTGTTTCACATTATTAAGCAGCCTACATTTTTTGCCAAAATAGGAAAGAAAAAAGGATGTGTCGGCTGCTGAGAAGCAACAAATTGTGTAGTATTTAGGTCAAGGCATGACTACAATCAACATTGCCAAGACAGTTCATCGTGATCATCGCACAATCAAGTAGTATGTAGCTGATTCCCAGCACACACGTGTGCGTGCTGATAAGGAAAAATTGAGGACTCTTTCCAACAGGCAATTGCGTCAGGTTAAAAGAGCAGCTGCAAAAATGCCTTGTCATAGCAGCAGACAAGTTTTTGAAGCTGCTGGTGCCTCCAACGTCCCCCGAACAACAAGATGCAGGGTCCTTCAGAGGTTTGCAGCTGTGCGTAAGCCATCCTGTCGACCACCTCTATCCACTGCACACAAGCAGAAACGGCTCCAGTGGGCCAAACGATACATGAAGACTGACTTCCAAACTGTTTTGTTCACCGATGAGTGCCGTGCAACGCTCGATGGTCCAGATGGATGGAGTGGAGGATGGCTGGTTGATGGACACCCCATGAAAACACGGCTAAGGCGCCAACAAGGAGGAGGTGGAGTAATGTTTTGGGCTGGAATCATGGGGAGAGATTGTCGGCCCCTTTAGGATCCCTGAAGGGGTAAAGATGAACTCCATAATCTATGTGGAGTTTCTAAAACAGCACTTCCTGACATGGTTCAAGAGGAAGAACCGTGCTTTCCACAGCAAGATCATTTTCATGCATGATAATGCACCGTCTCATGCTGCAAATAACACATCTGCATCTCTGGCTGCTATGGGCATAAAAGAGGACAAACTTATGGTGTGGCCACCATCTTCCCCTGACCTCAACCCCATTGAGAACCTCTGGAGCATCATCAAAAGGAGTGTCTATGATGGCGGGAGGCAGTTCACATCTAAGCAACAGCTCTGGGAGGGTATTCTGTCCACATGCAAAACAATTGAAGCACAAACCATCTAAAAACTGACAAATTCAATGGACGAGAGAGTTTAGAAGCTTCTTTCGAACAAGGGGTCCTATGTACAAATGTAACATCACCTAGAATAAAGTTTTGACTTGAAAACTGTTTGATTTCATTTTGTAATAAGCTGATAATGCTTATAAATTTCACAATTCACCATTTTTTTGTTCAAAATAAAAAAGGTTAAACTCTGCTGTGCATAATAATTTGGAACATGAATTTTGAGTGTTCCTTATTTTTAAAAATATACTGTTTTCATAGGCAGTTTGTTCAAAAACATTGCAATTATACTAGAATATTAGATGACTGGAAAACAACAATGACTGCAATTCACATAGGTAATTTAGAGAAAATATGAGGAAATATTTTTTGCGTAATCATTTGGAACACAGTGTAAGCAAAAAAACAAACTTAACTTGAGAAGACTGGAAGAGAGCTGAAGTCAAGGACTTGAGAAGCAGACTGAATCACCAGCACTAGGATAGGGCGTCGGCTGTCTTATATCCAGTCTGATACTCCAGAGATACAATCGTTATCTTCCTCATCAGGTGGCAGATCACTACCACTTAAACCAACCTCACTACCTCCTGTCACCACCAGAGGGAGAACGGAAGGGGAACTCAACTGGTGGAGCAGAAAATGAGTTCATAACACCCAACCCCAACCACAACCTCAACCCTAACCCTAACTGTAAAATAAAAATATTTTCTTTATTTTATTTGTCCCTACCTATAGGGGTAATAAAGGGGGGGCAGGGTTTTACTTTTTATTTTGATCACTGTGAAAGTTTATCACAGTGATCAAAATGAACGAATGGAATACTGCAGCATCGGCCATGGCTGGTTTGTAATATTTAGTCAAATTTCATCGATGAAATATTACTATCGCTCTGATTGGCTGTTTCACTTTTAACAGCCAATCAGAGCCATTGTAACCACGTGGGGCAAAGCCACCCCCCTGTGAAGTACAAAGCCCCCTGTATCTGCGGGTCGGGTGAACTTCATTGACCCCGGTCACCCGACCCGCAGGGGGGCTTTAAAGTTATGACACAGCATATGAGTCATTGGTCGGATTGGCACCGACTTTCATGATGCATACGCTGTGTCACTGGTCAGAAAGGAGTACCACATGACTGCTGAACACAGGCACCTGAGACCGTGGGAGAAGCAGGGGAGCTGTGGAGACACAGAGGGGGTAAGTATGATCTGACACCCTCTCTCCCTCCCCTGCAGACCCCCTGGTTTATATAACTCGAGTATAAGCTGAGAGGGGGACATTCAGCCCAAAAAAAGGGGCTGAAAATCTCAGGCTTATACTTGAGTATATACAGCAAGTTCCAAAGTAATCACTGTCATGATCTTTTTCTGTTATGACTTTGTCCAGTTTACCTTGAAGACGTCCAAATCCATTTTGATATTGTTTCCATGTTGCAAAAAAGTCTAAATCATCTTCTCCATTGTGCTTTTGTATAAGAGTCCAGCCGCCATTTCCAGTCATTTCGCAATATACCTTAAATTGAGAGCATGAATATATTTTTTGTAAAATATAACATTAACAATTTAAGTTATATTATCTTAAAGATTAACTATTAACCAAGTAACTTTTGATGTAAATATGAAATTATTAATCAGTTTTGTAAAGTGGTGAATCTCTGTATTGTACTCCCATTTTCTTAGGCTGGTTTCACACTAGTGTTTTTTAGCACTGCGATTTGTGCGCAATAGAAACGCATGCAAAAAATGCATCATGCGTTTTGCACGCGTTTGAGGTTTAGGTGCATGCGTGTTAACCAGTTTGTAGCCATGTTAACTCTTAAAACGCATGCGGTTTCTAACGCAGGTGTGCGCATGTCCATGGGCATACCTGCGTTCCTATAGGCTGCAATGTATTTTTTCACGCATTCCGTGCTCTAGTGTGCGCATGCATTTTGACGCCGTTGGATGAAGCCAAAAATGCAACAGGTTGCTTCGGGCGCGCCTAGGCACACACTACAGAAACACATGCGCACGAAAACGCATACGTGCGCGCACAAACGCTAGACCATGCGCCCGCCATGTTAAAGATATGGACGCACACGATGCGCTAAAAAACGCTAGTGTTAAACCAGCCTTACCTTGCTTTTTTCCCCTCTTAAAAAAGCACCTTCAGCATAGGGTTAATTTGCCTTGTTCATGCACTTAGTGTTGATGGTTTGAGCTGCTGATCATGAAAATATCTTTACACCAGTATCAACTCCTCTGCTCCCCTCTGCCATGCTCAGACTGGGAAAGTGGTTAATGTCTTGGCATGGTGAAGGGGAGTAGAGAAACACACAGGAGTACAGATATTTGATAGACCTGTAGTTCAAAATAGCTACTCCAGAAACAAACTAGGTGTTAACAATCGCATGATGTCACAAAACTAAACCAGAAGCGGCAACAATTATTCTGACATGTAGGAGGCCTGTCATTGGTCTCATCTAGTGGCCACAAATTTTTAACCAAGGTCCAGCAAGTCTCCTCAAAGATTGATACTTAACCCATTTTTTATTTTTTAATCAAAACCCATTTTTATTATGCCAATCACAATGTCCCAGCAATACATATTACATTCTTATATTACATAACACTGTATATCCATTTTTAACACATTGCTCTGATCATACCTGCATTGTATCATGGTATAACGTTAAAATTCTATTGTAAGCCAATGAACAAATCCCCCCCAATTAAACTACTTAACCCATTTCTGACATCAGACGCACTTATTCCATCCATGTGACCTGGCACAATTTGATCATGGATGGAATAGTACATCTGACCGATCGGCCGTGCTCACGGGGGGGGGCGCGCGAGTGCCAGCTGATTTTGACTGCTGACACCCAATCACTAGGTGCCAGGAGTGGTCACAGATAACTCCAGGCACTTTAAGCCCCAAAATACTACGATCTAACAATCACAGCATTCGGGAGTCGGCACAGGGGCTGACGGCCCCTCAGTCTTTGGATCGGAGACCCCATGGCATCCTAATCATTGGCATTGTGAGCTGGATGTAGTCATGATGGCATCCAGTGAAAATGAGGATGAGTGACCTCAGATCAACATCCAACACTGTGGAGACACCATCACATGTTTCTCAATGCAGTGATGCTAGAGCAATGCCCCCATCCCTTATGGGAAATATGCAAAACATGTAAATCAACAGCCGCAGAAACACCATCACATGTTTCTCAACGCAAGCAATGACTAGCCAGGCCTTTCGGCAATAGAGATGCAAGCCGACGCTGCAGACAGATCCTCTGGGACAGATGGTGTGATGCAGCAGTGATGTTATAGCCCTCCACAGGCAGGGCTGTAGTCCCAGGGCAGTGTAGGTGAAGTGACACGTAGATGGTGTAGTGTCAGGCACGAGGGATGCAGCAGTGCTGGGCAGGTTGGCACAGGAATAAGTGGAGGACACCAGGGCATGTAGTTCCAAAGCTTTACTCACAGTGTTGTACAAACAGGTGCGGGCTTCCGTGCAGTGTCCTCCGGGTTAGTGACTCAGTCAACCTCCAGGCCAGATGGAATACTCCTTTCCAACACTCCGCCAACATATGTGCCTTTTCTGAACGTCTCCTCTTATCGTGCCTTTGAGTGAAGTACACCTAGTACGGAGTTACACTGGATTTCCTCCTGTCAGATGTTCCTATGAACTCTACTTGTACGGCAGACAGCTGTAGCCTGCTTCGGGGACTCCTTGCTATTAAGTCCCAGCTCACTAATATGTTGCTGTTGTGCCCCCAAGTCTTGTGTGGGAATAAAGCGGTCACTACTTCTATTCCTCCGATGTTTGCTGCAGGACCATTAGTATCCATACAACCTTGGGGACTGGGCCCTGGCCTTGCGATTAGAACTTGAAAAGGGTTCTCCTCTAACCCTTGTCCTCTTATTCTCCTCACGTTCCATGCGAATCCTTCTTCCCAATGGAGAATCAAGCTTCCTTTCTCTGTCTCTTTCCTGTGCCAGCAGACCCAGATCACTGTGGCCTGCTGCAGCACTTCCTTCTTCCATCCCTCTCCCGAGGATCTTCTCTGTCTCACATTCTGTCCTTCTACATCCTCACTCACTGACTGAGTGTAAAGACTGACTGAACTCTTCCCGCTCTTTTGGTGCGAACTAAACTCCACCCACCTCCCACTACGTTTCGTGTTCCAAGCAGGGAGCCACCGAAGGTGCTCTGCTACACTACTTTGTGGTGTGGGGTGCAGGTGTTGGAGCGTGGTCAGGTGTTTCCACCTTACCTGGATGGTGGGGAACCACACCTCAGGAGGAGGTGCAGTGCCTCTGTGGCTACTGAGCCTCAGGGGCGCCACAACAGCAGCCAAACAATAGATTTCAACCTGGACAGTGCCAAGATGCGACCGCCCATGCTGAGAACCACTGGTTAATGAGCTGCTGGGAATGCAGCATCGGTAACCTCGATGACATCACAGCTAGTCACTGTGGCTGCATTCCCAGCTGGGCTATACTGCGGTGACCTCAGTAAGATCCCCATTAGCACAGTGAGAAAAGTTTCACTGTGCAGAGGTGAGTTCTTCAGGAGAATGTCACTGCAGTGAATTTAAACTGCAGTTAACTCGCCTCTGCACCGTGAGACTGAATATTTAAAAAAAAAAAAAAAAAAAAAAAAAAAAAAAAAAAAAAAAGTGGGGGCCTCTCTATTCTTGATAAACAGCCTTGCTGAAGTGACATCTGAGGGTTGAAGCCTCCAGCTGTGAGTTCTGACTGGCTTGTTATCAAAGATACAGGGGAACCCAACGTCAGAGGTTACCTCCGGTCACCGTTCCCAGTCAAGCTGAGCTGCGGTGAGATCCCTGCTAGCACCATGTGCTCTCACAGTGCTAGTGGGGATCTCACTGAAGTAACCGCAGTTACTGAGCTCTGCTACCAGCTGGGCTTGAGCTGTGGTGAGATCCGAGGTCACTTATAAAAATTCACAAGCCAGGAAACAGTAGATTAGTTCCGAAAAGGGGGCACTTTGGCATTACTTCTGTTAAAGCACATCAGGGGCTCTCCAAACGTGACATGACACCCGCAGACCATTCCATCAAAGTCTACATTCCAAAAAGTCACTACTTCCCTTCCAAGCTCTGCCATGCTCCCAAACAGTTTTCTCCCACATATGGGGTACCAGCGTACGCAGGACAAATTGGACAGCTTTTGGGGTCCAATTTCTCCTGTTACACTTGGGGAAAATAAGAAATTGGGGGCAAAAAAAATAAATCATTGTTTGCAGAAAAAATTTTTTTTTTACTTTTTTACACTGCCGGGCATTATAAACTTTAGTGAGACACTTGAGGGTTCAAAGTTCTCACCACTTATCTACATAAGTTCCTTGGGGGGGGGGTCTAGTTTCCAAAGTCTTGTCACTTTGGGGGTTTCCACTGTTTAGGCACATCATTGGTCAGGGGTGGATTAAGAGTAGCCAGGGACCCAGGCTGTTCAGACTCTGTGGGCCCCCCGGTCATGTGACGGGGTCAGGAAGTCACTAGTTTTCATGATGCATATGGTGCGTCAAGGGGTGGGAAGGGGTTAAATACTGAGGTAAAAAAAACCTCTGCAAATACGCAACGTGTGCACGAGGCCTCACAAATACAGCTGTAAAAAAAAAAAAAAAAAAAAAAACACACCAAATGCTCAGCGTGTCCATGAGGCCTTACAAATACTGGAAGACTTCCACCCAACATCTAGCCCTGACTCACCTGTACCTAACATCAAAGCCAGCTAATAGTCTGCAATCACCTGCTGACCTGGACCCATGACATGTCAGACAAGTTACTTCACATGAGTCACACAGAGGCTCCTGCATCATGAACTTCCACAGATAGAAGAAGCAGCCTCTGGTGTGCAGCCTGTGGCCAGATACACAGGAAGAGACGCTCCCCATCACAGGCTGTGCCCAACATGTCAGCAGAGGGGTTACCGCCACAGACAAGTCGCCGTCTCCTCACACACTGGACACAACACTGCATCTGGCGACCAACAAGCACATACTGCGCAATGTTAGTCATGTCCCAGATGTTCAGCATGTGGAGGAGCAAGGGGGGACTAAAAAAGACCCCAGGATTGGAACACGAGCATGGGAAAGTGGACGGCGGTCGGAGTAAGTAAATATATGTGGGCAGCGCACACCTGCACAATCCTCAGGTTGTATAACTTTCAACTGGTCAAAATATTTCTCTCAGTAGGCCAAGAAAGAAATGTGACAGGAATAAAGTACACCTCATAATAACTTATGTGTGAGGCATCCATAAAAAATGGAAAGCAGCACACCTTAAAAAATATAAAGGTGTTTATTCAGCCCATAGGGCTATGTGACCATTCAGTGCAACGTTTCGGTCCAGAAAGGGTGCGGACCTTTCTCCAGCTTGAGAAAGAAAGAAAGCGAAAGCGAGCGAGCGAAAGAAAGCGAAAGAAAGCGAGCGAAAGAAAGCGAGCGAACACACACACACACACAGAGAACACACACACACACACACACACACACAGAGAGCACACACACACACACACAGAGAGCACACACACACACACACACACAGAGAGCACACACACACACACACACACACAGAGAGCACACACACACACACACACACACAGAGAGCACACACACACACACACACACACACACACACACACAGAGAGCACACACACACACACACACACAGAGAGCACACACACACACACAGAGAGCACACACACACACACACAGAGAGCACACACACACACACACAGAGAGCACACACACACACAGAGCACACACACACACACAGAGCACACACACACACACAGAGCACACACACACACACAGAGCACACACACAGAGAGCACACACACAGAGAGCACACACACAGAGAGCACACACACAGAGAGCACACACACACACACACAGAGAGCGCACACACACACACACACACACACAGAGAGCACACACACACACACACACACACAGAGAGAGAGAACACACAGAGAGAGAACACGAAAAAAAAAAAAGGGGGAAATAAAGAACAGAAAGTGAAAGAAAGATTCTATAAAGATACTATACGAGCCCGGCTCACATTATGGTTCCCACTTGAGCTTCCTGGTGCAGGACATATCATGATCCACTCACATGGCCGACATCCTCAAGTCAAAGGTGATCCTGCTGTCAGAAGAGGACATGGGACATGGTGATGATCTGAAGCATTCCCTGAAGTGCCTCCATGGTTCAGTTACAATCTCCTCCTGTCAGCTTCCAGCACGTCACTTCCGATGGAATGTCACGTGTGAGTTTTCAAGTGCTCTGCTGTATACTCCTGTGTCCGCGGGTAAAGTAAGCTCCCGGTCGGGGCAGTCTCAGAATCTGGGACAGTTGGGAGGTATGAATGCTCCACATCATACACCTTGCACACGCATGGCTCTGCACATCTCATACACACGGCTTCACTCCATACACCTCGCACACACAGCTCCACTCTGTAAACCTCGTACACATGCGGCTCTGCTCCGTACACAATATACACAGGTGGCCACGCTCCATAAACCTTGTACACACGCGGCTCCGCACACCATGTACACACATGCGGCTTCGCTCCGTACACCTGGCTCTGCAAACGGCTCCGCTCTTTACACACGCGGCTTCGCTCCATACACGCACAGCTCCGTACACCTTGCACATTCACAGCTCTGCTCTGCTCACCTCGCACACACACAGCTACATTCACCCTGTAAACCCCTCCTGACCCCACACAATTCCCTCATCCCGCACCATGACAACCAGCACAGCAGTTCCACATACAATACATTGAGGGCTGTGTGCACAGGACCTGTGATGAGGTCACAGGAGGGGAGGAGTCAGGTGTCACATAATCAGGGGCCTCCACTGAAGGGCCCCTGATCATGTAACCCCTGACTCCTCCCCTCCTGTGACCTCATCACAGGTCCTGTGCACACAGAACAGGGATTTAGTAGTGAGGGGCTGGCGCTGCGGTGGCCGGTGGGTCTGGGAGGGGGAGGAAGGGGTCAGTACATGGGGGGGCATGGCGCTATCGTGGCGGATTATAATGGGGCAATTTTCCTTGGGTTGGTGCGCCCCCCACACCACTGGGCCCTGGGCTATCGCCCAGATTGGCCTCATAATCCGCCACTGTCAGTGGTTCTCCTAATGTAACAAGGCATCCGATCTCAATTCCAGCCAATTTTGCATTGAAAAGTCAAATGGCGCTCCTTCCCTTCCGAGCTCTGCCATGTACCCAAACAATGGTTCCCCCACATATGGGGTATCAGCATACTCAGGACAAATTGAACGATAACTTTTAGTGTCCAATTTCTCATGGATCTGAAGTAAATTTTTTGTCAAGTTAAATGTTTATTTTTTTAATCTTTTTAAACATTCCAAAAATTCCTGTGATGCACCAGAATGGTTAATAAACTTATTGAATGTGGTTTTGAGTACCTTGAAGGGTGCAATTTAGAATGGTATCACTTTTGGGTATTTTCTATCAAATAAACCCCTCAAAAGTGAATTCAAATGTGATGTAGTCCCTTAAAATAAATAAGTAAATAAAATAAATAATCGCTGTTTAAGTTTTAACCCTTAGCTTCCTAACCAAAAAAAATTTGGTTCCAAAATTGTGCCGATGTACAGTAAACATGTGGGAAATATATTACCTAGTATTTTGTGTGAAATATCTGATTTAAGGGCATGAAAATTGGAAAACTGAAATTTTCGCCAAATTTGTTTTTTTTAGAAATAAATGCAAGTCATAGCAAAGAAATTTTACCACTATCATGAAGTACAATATGTCACCAGAAAACATTTATCAGGATCACCGGGATCCATGGAAGCGTTCCAGAGTTATTACCTCATAAAGGGACAGTGGTCAGAATTGTAAAAATTGGCCCGGTCATTAACATGCAAGCCACCCTCGAGGTTAAAGGGGTCGTCCACTATTTTTTTTATCCTAAATAAAAACCAGGATTAAGTTTACCATCTTACCTGAAAGGAACATTGAGCATTTCTTGGTTGTATCATGTATATTCCACTGGTAGCAAAATTATTTCTTTCCCATACATTTGAGCAGTCATATCCTACCAAAAGCAAGAAATGAAAGTCAATACTTTCAACAAATTATCCACACATCTAAACAATCATTGATAGCAATTATATTTTATACATGAAAAAATTGCATATTTTAAATCTCTACAATTTAAAAATACATTTCAGAATTTGGAGATTTTGACTGATACATAAAATGTGTTCTTATTGATGACATTTTATTTTAAAAAATGATGTACTTGAGAAAAAATTCCTAAATTTGTAAGTGGAATTTCTTACCTTGTACAGCTTTGGATTGAGCCTGAAAATCACAAAAAGAAAAATTTGATTAGTAAACTAATTTTATAACCCTTAGTATGTAACAATCCTATTCTGGAAGACCAATTTGTTCGCTTTGCAGCCTTTTATATCTACATTTATTTTTTTAGGCCTTATTTTTGTGTTTTATCATTTTACTTCGTACAATTAACTATATTTGGAATATTTAAAGTTTTTTTTCCCCTTGGAAATTTTGATAAAATTTCAACGTTTGCAAATACAATTCACTTAATCTTTAAGTATTCTAAAAATGGTTTTCAATTTCTTAACTATAAAAAAAAAAAAAAATACTCGCCTGTGATGCACTTTCATGGCAATAAAGATTTACGAATAAGAGACTTAGGAATAGTTTCATGGCTTCCATGGTTCTACTTCTACAAATATAAGAATTATAGTAAACAATTTTTTAATAAAATTAAAACTTATGAATTAGCATTTCAGTTATCTGGGATATAATTACAGTATTGTAAACTTAATATAAAAATATATTGGTATATGTAGAAAAAATAAGATTTATTTTACTTTTTTTTAATTAACCCTTTAGAGACCTATTAATAAACTGCATATGAGGGGGAAAGAAAAAAAATCAAAATGCCAAAATTATGGCAGAGATCATAACATTATATCTACCTCAAAGTGATATAAACAAAAACATTGGCTCAGGACACAAGAAAAAGCCCTCACAGCTCCATATCCTGAAAATTTAAAACTTCACAGCTCTCAGAAAGCGGCATTTTTTTTTTACAATGTTTCACCACTTAAAAAAAAACAAAAAAAAAAAAAACTAAAACTATGCATGTTTTGCATCTGCAAAATCATACTGACCTAGAGAATCATATAGCCAGGTCAATTTTATCATAAAATGAATGCTGTAAAAAAACAAAAAAAAAACAAAACTATTTTTGCTATTTTGCCAAGCTTGGAATTTTTTCCCCCACTTTATGGTCGATCATATGACACAACATGCATTTTTATTCAAAATTACAACTTATCCCACAAAAAACAAAAAAACAAGCCTTTATATGGCTATAAAGATGGAAAAATCAAAATGGTTATGGTTATGGCTCTTGGAATAAAAGGAAGAAAAGAAAAATGGAAAAGCGCCCTGTCGGGAAGCGGTTAAGTTAATTTTGTTTAAAATAATCATTTTAATTTAGATTAAAAATACAAAGTAAGAATGATACTGCTATATGTAGAGAAAATCAGAATATTTTACTTTAGAAAAAAAATGTCTAATTTAACAGTTAATTCAATACATGGATCATGTTAGGAAACAGTTTTTCTGCAGAACTTACTCAATGAATCCAGTGTCCAGATCACCTACATCTGAGTGGAGTACAATATACTTCTGTCATCTTTATAGCTCCGAGCAAAGGGAGGAGTAGAGAAAACCCCACAACAAATTAGTGGTTTTTATCAGTATTTTTCAAATAGGTTGTTAGCAGTTTAGATAAGACGTCTAGACAGATAACGTACAATCTTAAGGTACGGTCACACTTAGCGATGCACCAGCAATCCCAACCAGCGATATGACCCGGTCAGGATCACTGGTACATCGCTAAGTGGTCGCTAGTGAGCTGCGACACAGGCAGATCTCACCAGCGACATAGCAGCGGTCGGCAGTCGCTACTTACCTGTCAGAACAGGCGATCCTGACGTCCTCCCGTCTCTCGTCGGCGCCACAGGAAGCTGACGAGAAACGGCCCAGGACGTTCTCGCGCGATCAGCGATAATCAGCGGGGGAGCCAGTCGGAGGCAAGTATCACACATAGCGATATCACTAGCAATATCGCTGCTACGTCACAAAAACCAGTGACGTTATAGTGATATTGCTAGCGATATCGCTTAGTGTGACAGGCCCTATAAATCTTTCACTTCAACGTGGTCCAGGTTAAATTCTATTTATTCTTTTTAAATTATATTTAAAATGATTTATTCAAAATTTGTTAAATTTTTTAAATTAATGTTAACATTGTTATATAAATAGAGGAAAGAATTGTGGAGGAGGAGAGCGCAGGCATTCTCTTGCCTCTATGCCACCTCGGCGCCTTTCAGCTCCCCCATACTCCACTCAGCATTTCTAGGATGAGACCAAAATAAAGAGCAGTGCTCTTCACGGAGAATAGTGTATTTCACTTCCCATGTGAGACAAAAAAAAGGAAGTCAGACGGACTATTTGCACACATTGCGGACCTGCAGCGCTTCCCCCACAGATTGGCACCAAATCCACAGAGGGTAGCTCAAGCAATGTTAATCAATAGGAATCCAGAATTGGTGTGCACATGCTGTGGAAAATCCACATGGCTTCTCAGTGTTTTATTTTCCACAACAGGTCAATTTTTAGCGGATCTGCAGCGTTTCTGCACCCATTGATTTGATTTAAATCAGTCAAATCTGCAGTTGTAAAAAGGTCCGCGGATTAGCGGATTGCGGAAAGGAAGGAGGAAGTGTGTGGGCGGAGACCATGTGCGTGTGTCTGTGGGTGTGTGTAGCCTGGCATAGTCTGATGGGACTATCATCCCATCCAGCTATGCCTGCTGTCACATATAAAACAGTGACAGCATGAGCAGATGGGATAGTAGTCATCCCATCTGGTGACTGTTCGATTGTAAAACAAAAGAAAAAAAGAAAAACCACATTCATACTCCAACACCTAGTTCGATGGACTCGATCTCCTGCAACAATAAAAACATACATCCCTTTCCACTGTAGTCCATTTAACGAGCGTCCCGTGGTGATCTCACATGTAAAATTGTCACATCGGGAGATGCGACTGCTCTACATTGCTCCGGTGATACACTGACAGGAGGTGATGATCCCACAGTGTATCACTGCGCTGCCATGAGAGGTCAGATGTAGTGCTGTCACTTGCGGCACCGCTGTGTGAGAAATTTCTCTCAGCAGTAGTGCCATAAAGTGAGAGCACAAACTCCAGTGAACTCTGATACACTGACAGGAGATAATCGTGCCTGCAGTGCATCACTGGAGCCACGTAGAGCGGTCACATCTTCTGATTTGACTGTTCTACATGCGAGATAGTTGTGGGAAACTCTGCAATTGGACTACGTCGGACAGGGAGTATTTGTGCTGGTTTATTTTGTTTTTGTTGAGATCGAGTGATTTCGGGATTAGGTGATGCAGCAAGTATGGTAAATTAAGATTAAGTTAAAGGAGTCTGATGATTTCAACTAAAAAGGACTTTATTCTGGGTGTGTTTATTTACCATGTAACTATAGGATTAGTAATGGATAGGCGTCTTATTGATGCTTCTCCATCACTAGTCCGTGGGCTTGATGTAACCAGAAAATACAAAGGTGACATCAACCCTACAAATATTACCCCACTTGCCACTGCTACAAAGCAAGTGGGAAGAGTGAGGGTAAGTGCCTGAATCGGCACATCTATAAGATGCACCATTTCTGGGGCAGCAGAGAACTGATGTTTTTACCTTGGGGGTGCCAATATACACGGCCCCTTCCCAGGCTATTAATATCAGCTCGCAACTGTCTTACTAGCATTTGCTGGTTCGATTTTATAGGGGGACCCCCATGTCAATTGTTTTCTGGGGTTCCCTTGTAAACTAACCAGTAATGGCTAAGCAAACATCTGTAAGGCATGTTCATGACTAGGCCAATTTTTACAATTCTGACTAAGGTGCCTTTAGGAGGTAATAACTCTGGACCGCTTCCATGGATACCGGTAATTCTGAATGTTTTCTTGTGACATATTGTACTTCATGATAGTGGTAAAATTTTTCATGACTTGTATTTGTGAAGAAAAAAAAAAAAAAAAAATGGAGATTTGGTTAAAATTTTCACAGTTTCCCCACTTTGTGATTTAACGGCATGAAAATTCAGCGATATGTCACAAAATACTTAAGTAACATTTCCCACATGTCTACTTTACATCAGCGCAATTTTGGAACCAAATTTTTTTTGCTAGGAAGTTAAGGATTAAAAAGTTAAACAGCGATTTCTCATTTATACAACATTGCTTTTTTTGGGACCACATCACATTTGAAGTCACTTTGAGGTGGTTTACATGACAGAAGATACTCAAAAGTGACACCATTCTAAAAACTGCACCCCTGTAGGTGCTCAAAACCACATTCAAGAAGTTTATTAACCCTTCAGGTGCTTCACAGGAATTTGTTTAAAAAAAAAAAATGTTCATGGTGGTTTTTAATGAAAAAAAATTTCTTTATTTTCACAAGGGTAACAGGAGAAATTGGACCCCAACAGTTGTTGTGCAATTTGTCATGAGTATGCCGATACCCCATATGTGGTGGTAAACCACTGTTTGGGTGCATGGCTGAGATCGGAATGAAGGAGCACTGACTTTCACGCAAAATTGGCTGGAATTGAGATCTGATGCCATGTCATATTTGGAGAGCCCCTGATGTGCCTAAACAGTGGAAACACCCCCCCAATTTTAACTCTAACCTCAACACACCCCTAACCCAAAAATGGAAATAAAAAGTATTTTAATTTTTCCCCCTAACTAAGGGGATGATAAAGGAGGGGTCTTGATTTACTATTTTTGCATAAAAATAAACCAAGAGGTAAAAAACCTATTGTTGCCGGGTGTCAGCCAGCATGCGCCCGCCATTTTGTCCCAGAAGAAGCCAGCGGCCCGGGAGACTTCTGGGGGGCATGCAAGGAAAACGGAGGTACCGTGGGGGGGGGGGGTGATCGGGGGGGGGGGGGGGGAGAAGACTCTCTCCTCTGATGTGCGATCACAGAGAAATTAAATGGAAAAGTCTGACTTTTGCGGTTGCCGTTATACAGTTAATGACAGCGATCGTAACACTGGGCTCGGTAGCTGAGGCCCCGGAGAGATTCCAATGCTGGGGGGCCCTATAACCTTAAACCTCAGCAGCGTTAAAAAGTGACGCTGTGGTTTAAGTACCCTTAACTGCAGCCATTAAAGGTGTATCAGCTGTTAAGGGGTTAAATCTAACTCCTCATTCTCCCCTACTCGAGCCGATTGCCGGCGTTGGTTTTCAATGGAGAATGTAAGAGAAGAGGTTGGACAAGGAAATTACATTATTTAAAAAAAATAAAAATTTATATTTATTTAGCTTGCAAACCCGCATGAAAAAAAAATGAAAAGCGAAACATTTCAAAAGGGAGGTAAAACCAAAACACCACACTATGCAGACTAGAAAAGTGACTATGTGAAACACTGCACAATGTCACCTGGGGCTCCTGACTGGTACGAGGTCTTGTCCTGATGACCTGGTGCATGGCATGAGACTTATCAGTTGTTAGATGCCACAACTGCAGCACCTGCACATAGATATGCACTGCTATAATTTTTTTAGATTGGTCTAATATATTAACACATTAAAAGTAAAGTAAGAAAATAAGAAGCTATACTGAACAAAACATTTAGGCCCGATTCATAAAGGTAGCAGAAGCAGATTTAATCATTGCTATAAGTGCAGTTAATATTCTTAAATTTAAGATTTTTCCCACTTAGAGGACAGTCGTGTCGGCTTTGGTGTGATGCCACCTGCTTTGCCGAAAACCTCCTTTGTGCAATGGAGGCTGAACAAGAAGTACACCGATAGAAAATTGGACCAATTCCTCCCACTAGTCCAATCAACTGAACGAGAAGTACATGGGTATTCTCCATTGTCTGTTCACGTAATCACTTGAATTACATCTGAGTGCAGTCTGATGCTTCATACGCACCTGTGAAGAAACCAGAGTATAATCTTAATTGCCCAGACGGCTATGTTTTAACACGCCTGGAGGAATTGACTTTCTAGCTGCATATTTGACTTGTGGATTTAAGTGTGGATCCTGGTGGGTCAAGAAGGCTGACTTGCACAATGATATACCATGTAACATAGTGTGTGCTTATCTGATGTTTGTTTATATTCTGGAATCAGTTTGACTTGAATGTAGATAGGGAATGGCTGTGAGGGTGTACTGAAGGACACTGGGTAATTCTAAAAATAGCTCACCTGCTTCGGGTATAAAAGACCCAGAGGACAGAGAGACGGTGTCTCATCTCACCACATAGAGCTACTAGCCAGACCCTCCTGCTAAACACCCAATGGACAAAAAAAAAAAAAAAATAAATAATAAAACTCTTCAGGATGCCAGGTGAGGGTACGTCAGACCCGGCTGAAAGAACACTGGACTGCTCTTGGTCATCTCCATACACTTGTTGGGACCTCATCGCTGTGTGTTATCACAGGTGGAATAGCAACCCTGGGAGCTCTGACACAGCATCCACTAGCATCTCGGTGAGTCAGCAGAGGGGTGAGACCCTGTGGTGTGCACCATTTTGGGTACTTTCTGAAATTATTCTGTTTGCTAATGGGTGTTGTAGTTCAATAAAGCTTGGCCACAATGTTTTACCCTAACCCTGTGTTGTCTGTGTAGTGTCCTGCCCACAAGGAGACAGAGCGAGCGTTCAGTGGTATGAGCCCTGGTCCATGCAGTCTTTCTAAAAGGCAGACAGGCCAGCAGACAAGAGCACCCAGTGACCCAGTTTCTCCACACTTGGGGGCAGCAGTGGGATACTACTCAGCCCGGTGGAACCAGGGGAGCTGCAGGGGACTGGTGTTCATAGACACCGTCCAGGGCTTCACAACCAGGGATGCATACTGTACAGACAGACCCAGCAGACCATTGATGAGGCATACATAGAGTAGGTTTCGGATGGCACCATGTCCAACCCCACTAACTCGGCCTTGGGAAGAGGACCAGAGTGGATGTATAGCCGTAACAATAAACGACAACAGGAGCTGTGCCAGCTACAACGTATTGAATACGGGACCACGGACACACGTTCGGATTTGATCAAGGAATTAGTTCGTTGGGATACCCAGAACATCGTGGAGGATGACGAAAACTCTGCTGAGATGGACCCAGAGGAATTGCCAGAACCAAGACCCTGTGCCGGTCTGGAACTATCCAGTCACCTGCAGCCCGAATCCAGGAGTTGTTGGTTGCATTGGGACCTGGAGCCTCAAGCTGTGAAAGGGCTTGTGTTATGGGATCAGTTTTGGGAGTTCCCGTACCCCTACAGCCAGCACCGAACCCTACCACCCCGGAACCAACGGGTTATGTGAGCGTTTCAATGCAACGCTCAAGCAGCTCATTAGTCGGTATGTGGAGTCCGAGGGAGGGGACTGGGAGAAAAACCTGCAGCAGCTCCTGTTCGCCTACCGGGTGGTACCGCAGGATTCCACGGGGTTATCTCCTTTTGAATTGCTGTATGACCGAAAATTACAAGGGCACTTTTCCCCACAGAAGAGGTTCTCATTCTGGAGTATGTCCAAAAGTTTAGGGAGAAGATGAGGTGCCTCATGGCCTTAGCCCATGGGAATTTAGAAGTAGCTCAGGAAAGGCAACGACGGTGTTACAACCGTACTGCCAGATTGCAAGAATTTACCTGTGGACAGAAGGTTCTAGCACTGGTACCAGTATGCAAAAACAAGCTGCAAGCCTTGTGGGCAGGTCCGTTCACCATCACCAGGAAATGCAGGGAGACCGACTACACTGTGGCTTTGGATCGAGCAGGTGTTCGTGAATGGACCATCATGTGAACAGGCTAAAGGCTTATGAGGAAAGGGAAGTTACCAACATAGCGGTTTGTTGTCCCCCTTTAGATGATCCAGATCTGGACCAGATCCCGGACTTATTGGTGGAATCCAAAAGGGGAATGGGGGTAGTGGATGTCCCGTTGGGGAAGCGGCTTGGTCCATCACAGACGCAACAATTAACAGAACTGCTTGGTACATATGGCTCTCTGTTCACGAGTCAGCCTGGTCAAACCCCCTTGGTCCATCATCATGTCAACACAGGGGTAACCACTCCACTCAGACAACCGGCCTACCGGGTGACACCTCCAGTGTTGGCAATGATGAAGGCCGAAATGGATGACATGTTGAACATGGGGGGGTCATAGTTCCTTCCCATGGGCAGCCAGTGTAGTGTTGGTGCCCAAGACAGACAAGAGTACTCACTTCTGTGTGGACTATAGGTTACTCAATTAGGTCACTGTTACAGACGCATACCCCATGCCTCAAGTGGATGAACTACTAGACAGATTAGGTGGATCTCAGTTCATATCTACTATTGATTTGAGCAAGGGATACTGGCAGATCCCACTCACAAAAGAGGCTAAAGAGAAGTCTGCATTAATCACCCCTTTTGGCCTGTTTGAGTTTACCAGCATGCCATTTGGGATGAAGAATGCCCTGGTTACCTTCCAAAGGATGGTAGACCAGTTACTAGAGGGATGTCAGGGGTATGGCCAGGCCCACCTGGATGACATTGCAATCTTCAGCAATACCTGGGAAGAGCATCTACAACATGTGTCACAGGTGCTGCAGAGGGTAGCAAAAGCCCACCTTACCATTCGACCTGACAAGTGCCAGATGGGGATGGCCAAGGTACTATACACCTTGGACATCGGGTTGGAAGTGGGTGCATTCGTCCTGACCCTGCAAAAGTAGAAGCCATTACCCAGTGGCCTCGCCCATCAAAAACAGGTACGGACCTTTCTAGGGATCACAAATTATCGAAAGTTTATCTCCAATTACAGTAAAGTAGCAAAGCCCCTCATTGACCTTACCACCAAACGATATGCCCACAGTCTCATCTGGACCCCAGAGTGCAAATCCGCATTTCTACAGTTGAAAACCCAGCTAGCCCAAAGCCCAGTCCTGACTGCTCCTGACTTTTGCCGTCGATTCATTGTTCAAATCGACGCATCAGAACCTAGATTGGGAGCCGTACTCAGTCAAGTGATGGACGATGGTCAGGAACACCCGGTAGCTTACATTTCTCAGAAGCTGTTGGACCAGGAGAATGCATAAGCAACAATAGAAAAAGAATGCTTAGCCATAGTCAGGCCTTAAAGAAATTGCAGCCCTTCCTCTACAGCAGGGAATTCACGGTCATAACCGAGCATTAATCCTTTGAGTTAGTTAAATCGGACTGCTGGGGACAACGGACGTTTACTCAGATGGAGTCTGGCCTTACAGTCCTATAATTTTTCTGTCTCCCATAAAAAGGGCAAAGATCATGGAAACGCCAATGGACTGTCCCGACAAATAGAGACGGATGACCGGAAGCCAATCACGTCTGGTTAATTAAGATGGGGGAGCAATGTGAAGAAACCAGAGTATATCTTAATTGCCCAGACGGCTATGTTTCAACAGGCCTGGAGGAATTGACTTTGCATATTTGGCTTGTGGATTTAAGTGTGGATTCTGGTGGGTCAAGAAGGCTGACTTTCACAATGATATACCATGTAAGTGTGTGCTTATCTGATGTTTGTTTATATTCTGGAATCAGTTTGTTGACTTTGAATGTAGATAGAGAATGGCTGTGAGGGTGTACTGAAGGACACTGGATAATTCTAAAAATAGCTTACCTGCCTCAGGTATAAAAAAAACCATGAGACAGAGACGGTGTCTCATCTCACCACAGAGCCACTAGCCGGACCTCCTGCTAAACACCCAACGGACAAGAAACTCTTCAGGATCCCAGCTGAGGGTACGTCAAACCCGGCTGAAAGAACACTGGACTGCTCTCAGTCATCTCCATACGCTTGTTGTGACCTTCACGCTGTGTGTTATCACAGGTGGAATAGCGACCCTGAGAGCTCTGACATAACATCCACTAGCATCTCGGTGAGTCAGCAGAGGGGCGAGACCCTATGGTGTACACCATTTTGGGTAATTGCTGAAATTGTTCTGTTTGCTAATGGGTGTTGTGGTTCAACAAAGCTTGGCCACACTGTTTTACCCTAACCCTGTGTTGTCTGTGTAGTGTCCTGCCCACAAGGAGATAGAGCGGGCGTTCAGTGGTATGAGCCCTGGTCCATGCAGTCTTTCTAAAAGGCAGCCAGGCCAGCAGACAAAAGCACCCACTGACCCAGTTTCTCCACAGCACCCAAAGATGGTGGACGTGATCCGATTTGCTGAGCTACCCAGTTTGCTGTAATTTTTTCCACAGATCAATTCAGTTTGTACAGTCATGGCCAAAAGTTTAGAGAATGACACAAATATTTGCACATGATGTGCTGCCCTCTGGTTTTTATGTGTGTTTGTCAGATGTTTTTATCACATACAGAAATATAATTGCAATCATATTATGAGTAACAAAAGGTTATATTGACAGTTAGAATGAGTTAATGCAGCAAGTCAATATTTGCAGTGTTGACCCTTCTTCAGGACCTCAGCAATTCTCCCTGGCATGCTCTCAATCAACTTCTGGATCAAATCCTGACTGATAGAAGTCCATTCTTGCAAAATCAATGCTTTTATTTTGTCTGAATTTGAAGGTTTTTGTTTGTCCACCAGTCTCTTGATGATTGACCACAAGTTCTCAATGGGATTAAGATCTGGGGAGTTTCCAGGCCATGGTCCCAAAATCTCTGTTTTGTTCCCTGAGCCATTTCGTTATCACCTTTGCTTTATGGCAAGGTGCTCCATCATGTTGAAAAAGGCATTGTTGATCGCCAAACTGCTCTTGGACGGTTGGGAGAAGTTGCTCTCGGAGGACATTCTGGTACCATTATTTATTCATGGCTGTGTTTTTAGGCAAGACAGAGAGATCCCAATCCCTTGGCTGAGAAGCAACCCCACACATGAATGGTTTCAGGATGCTTGACAGTTGGCATGAGACAAGACTGGTGGTAGCGCTCACCTGGTCTTCTCCGAATAAGCCGTTTTCCAGATGTCCCAAGCAATCGAAAAGGGGATTCATCAGAGAAAATGACTTTACCCCAGTCCTCAGCAGTCCACTCCCTGTACCTCTTGCAGAATATCAGTCTGTCCATGATGTTTTTTCTGGAGAGAAGTGGCTTCTTTGCTGCCCTCCTTGAGACCAGGCCTTGCTCCAAGAGTCTCCGCCTCACAGTGCATGCAGATGCACTCACACCTGTCTGCTGCCATTCCTGAGCAAGCTCTGCACTGCTGGTAACCCGATCCCGCAGCTGAAACACTTTTAAGAGACGGTCCTGGCATTTGCTGGTCTTTCTTGGGCGCCCTGGAGCCTTTTTGGCAACAAGGGAACCTATCTCCTTGAAGTTCTTGATGATGCGATAGATTGTTGACTGAGGTACAATCTTTCTATCTGCGATACTCTTCCCTGTTAGGCCATTTTTGTGCAGTGCAATGATGACTGCAGGTGTTTCTTTAGAGATAACCATGGTTAACAGAAGAGAAACAATGATGCCAAGCACCAGCCTCCTTTTAAAGTGTCCAGTGGTGTCATTCTTACTTAATCATGACAGATTGATCTCCAGCCCTGTCTTCATCAACACCCACACCTGTGTTAATGGAGCAATCACTGAAACGATGTTAGCTGGTCCTTTTAAGGCAGGGCTGCAATGATGTTGAAATGTGTTTTGGGGGATAAAGTTAATTTTCTAGGCAAATATTGACTTTGCTGTTAAGCTGATCACTCTTTATAACATTCTGGAGTATATGCAAATTGCCATTAGAAAAAATGAAGCAGTAGACTTTGTAAAAATTAATATTTGTGTCATTGTCTAAAATTTGGGCCATGACTGTAGAAAAAAAAAAAAGTGTAGATCAGCACTGCCCCATAGTGTAACATTGGTCCAAGTGCTATCCAATAAAACTCTGGCTAGCAATCGTGTGATATATACTGTATGCCTCTATGAGAGCCCTTAAACCGATCTTTTACAGCCATCAGGGCATTACCTTCTAGTTACACACTTGTCTGATAGCATAAGCTTGTGCAAGACTCCTATTCCCTTAACCCCTTCCAACATGTACCACATATATACTGTGCGGCAAGAGCTGCGTTCCTGCAAAGTGAAGTATATACAGCACTGCTATTTCCAGTCACAACGGGATGTTATGATGGCCATATCTGACAGCAGGCGATCCCTGCACGTTGTACCGGCAGGGGGAGGTGGGGACAATTGTGGCGCCCCTGAGGCTCAGTCGCCACAGAGGTACTGCACCTTCTCCTAAAGGTGTAGTGCCCCACCAACTAGGTAAGTTGGGAACTCCTTTCCACACTCCAACACCTGCACCCACACACACAGGATAGTTCAGCAATGGACCAGATTGCGGCTCCATGCTTAGAGAGTAGCAGAGCACCTTTCGTGGGTCCTTGCTTCATAACACGAGATGTGCTGGGAGGTGGGTGGAGTTAGATATAAAAGAGTGGGAAAGTTTAGAATTAGAGGTCAGTTCAGTCTGGAGGTCAGTCAAGAGAGTCTGAGGACAGATCCCTGGAAGAGGGATGGAGGAAGGAGTGCTGCAGCTGCCTCAGTGACCTGAGCCAGCTGGCACGGGAAAGGAACAGAAGGAGAAAGATGTAGAACTGCAAACTAAGCTTCCATAAGGCCGGTTTCACATTTGCGCTTTATAGAGCAGCGACGGCCTGCGCACGGCCGCCGCTAAGCCCCGCCCCTTCCGGTCATCGCCGCCTACTTGCGCACGTGGACGCTTGCGATCTGCGCACCCTATCTTTAGCATAGGGTGCGCAGATCGTGCGCTAGCAGGATTTTGCTGTGCGCTGCGCACTTTTGAATGTGCGCCCGTGTGCGCCAAACGCAGCATGTTGCATTTCGGCGGGCACGGCGCACCTTCAAAAGTGCGCAGCGCACGGCAAAATCCTGCTAGCGCACGACCAGCGCACGATCTGCGCACCCTATGCTAAAGATAGGGTGCGCAGATCGCAAGTGCCCATGTGCGCTAGTAGGCGGCAATGACCGGATGGGGCAGGCAGGGAGCCGGCAGGGGGTGTGGCTTAGCGGCACCGTGCGCTGCAGGAAATAAACGCTAGTGTGAAACTAGCCTAAGAGAGAAGGAACAGCGCGGAACGAAGGAGTAGGAGAACAGAGGAGTTGTGGGTTGGAAGAGGAACGCTGCCTATAGGTTCTCAGCGCAAGGCCGGGGCCCGGTCCCCGAGGTTGTATGGACACTTATGGTTCTGCAGCAGACACCAGTGGAGTAGTTGGCTGTAAATGCACTACTCCCATCTAAGACTTGGGACACTACAGCAACACAGATAGAGAGCCGGGATACAGGAGGTCCCTGATCAGGCTACAGCCGTCTGTTATACAAGTAGAGTTGTTAGGCACATCTAACAGGAGGAACTTCAGAGTAACCACGGTACTGGAGCTCTTCACACTAAAAGGCGCAATATAGGAGTCGTTCAGGCCAGGTACATGTTGGCGGAGTGTTGGAGAGGAGAAGCCTGACTTGCCCGGGAGGTTGATTGAGTCTCTGCCCCAGAGGACATGGCACGGCGGCAGGCACCAGTGTGTACCACGAACTGAGTAAAGCTTTGGAACTACAAGCCCTGGTGTCTTCCAGTCATTGTGCGCCAACACCGCTACATCTGGGTATCATCCTTTACACTACCTGCACCTACACACTGCCCTGGGGTTACAGCTTCACCTGTGGGAGCTATACCATCTATGCTGCAACACACCATCGGCCCCAGAAGATCTGCACGCAGCGTTGGCTTAACATCTTGCTTGCCAAACACCACAGGTGGCATCACGAACTATTCAATTCCATTAACCACACACCACCATTGACATTGGGTGCCCAGGGCCACGGACCGGGTCACCGTTGCTGTGACACATCCCTCTGACACCGGCCTGGTACCGAGTACCCCAAAGCCCTGGGTGACAAAGGGCGACCCACAATCATTGTGATTGGCTGGTCAATTGACCAACCAATCACAGTGATATCACAATAAAATTTTTTTAAAAAATCCATGTGACATGCTGTGACTTGTGTTTGAGAAGCAGCAGCCCCAATGGATGGGGCTATAGCGACATCACCTCGCCTGATTAACTCCATTGGCACCAATTGGCTGAATAGTTACTGACCAATCAGCACCAAAGTGGTTAAACTAAAATAGCGATCACTACGCTACATACATTCTTTACCATGTTGTTGCGTTGCAGAGTGTTTGCAGACCGACCCCTTTCCTCCTCTCTGCCCAATTAACAGAAAGAAAAAAACTAGTTTAATTTGTGACTAGTGCAATCCTTCCGCAATCTGCAGCAGTTCCTCAATCCCTGTTCCCATCCCTTCACCCCAAATGTATTTTTGGTGAAGAGTCCTGCGCTGAGCATTCATCCTCTTCCCATGACCGCAGCACTCTGATCAGTATCCCTGCTGAATAGAGTCTGTGCAAAAGGACTGTTAGCTAGTTAGAGTAGTGAACATCGGAGTGCAAGTAGCATTATTTTTTTTTTTTTTTTTTAACATCTACTGATAATTTTCTTCTAGGTGTTTCATTCTAAAATTTTTCATTTTCAATTTTCTCTTTATAATAGTACCCTTCACACAAGTCCCACATACACATTCCCCAGGTGTTTTGAACAAAAAAAAAAAAAAAAAAAAAAAAAAAAAGCCTATTCACCAAGGAGACGTTATTCACCAGAGTAGGCATACGCTTTTCGTGTTTCCGACACCGATTCTAGTGGTGAGGAAGATTCCACATTCCTCCATTCTTTTGCATCTAGTGAGGAGGGACCCCCCAGCAAAGCGCTTAGGACCCAGGCAACCCCTGCAGCAATCGATCTCATATGGACTCACTCCCACAAAAATTATCAGCCTGTTATTCCACATTTCATGGGCAGATCCGAAATCCATTCTGTTACAGGCCTCACTGACTGACTTTCAAATTCTTTTTTAGCGAGGAAATAAATTGTGGCCCAGGCAAATTTGTATGCCCATCAATTTTTAACCCCAAATCAAACAAACAATCATACATCAGATGGATGTAAATTCAACAGGGATTGTGACATTTTGGGGCATTGTGAAGCATAAAGGCAAAGTCAGAAAACCAAAGTTCCAGTACTGGAGTACCGATATTCTCTAAAGCACACAGATCTTCCGTATGGCTATGACAAGGAAAGGGAGAAAGCCAATCCCAATTCAGCAACAACATGCTGGTGGTCATGTATAAAGGCAAGAGGGATGTCCTTATCTTGACCACCATACACTGACGTTGGCTCCATTATCACTGTCTGAGGTACCACAGCACCCAAGTTCCAAAGCCAGATTGTATCCAAGATTATAACAAGGCTGTTGGGGATGTAGCAGAGCAGCTCCTCAAACTATACACTGACAACGCGATGGCACTGTACAATGCTTTTTGTGCTCTTTTGATCTGCAGGCAATACAGGGATCTTACTTCAGTTTCAGGCCCTAGTCAAAGCCCAAATGTTTGGCACTCAGGAAAGTGAGGGTCCCAGTACTTCTGAAACTGATGGTACCGTGTCATCCCAGGTCAACATTTTCTAGGAGAGATTCCCTAAGCAATGAAGGCAGGAAGATCACAAAAAAGGTGAAGAGGGGGAATCAGAAAGTACAATTTACCATTGTGAAACCTGCCCTGAGAAATCAGGCATGTGCATTAAGGATTGCTTCAAAGCATACAACACATCCACAAAATAAAGTTTGTATTTACCCAGATGACAGAACACACTTTTAGAATCTGATGTTCTCCGAACATCAGGGGCTCTCCAAATGCGACATGGCGTGCAGAGAACGTTCCAAAGTCTGTGCTCCAAGCAGTCATTCTTTCCCTTCTGAGCCCACCACATGTGGGTTATCTGCATACTCAGAGGAAGTTGATAACAATTTCTGGAGTCTGTTTACTCGTTACCCTTGGGAAAAAAAAAAAAAAAAAAAAAAAAAAAAAAAGGGGGGGGGAAGCTAAAAACAATTGTGTAAGAATTAGATTTATTTTCATGGCTCAACATTACACATTTCTGTGAAGCACCTGAGGGTTCAAGGTGCTCACCACATGTCTAGATAAATTTCTTGGGGTGGGGTTCTAGTTTCCAAAACAGGGTCAGATGTGGAGGGTTTACACTTATTCCCCTCAGGGGTCATGTCACATTTGGAGAGCATCTGCTCTCGATTCCAGACAATTTTGCATTCAAAAAGTCAAATGGTGCTCCTTTTTCAAGCGCTACCATGCATCCAAATAGTGGTTTTCCCCCCACATATGGGGTTTCACCATACTCCACTTACCTTATTGACATCAGCGCTTGGCACTGAAATTGTGTTCACGGTCAGCGTCTCCTGAATGCTGAGCGGTCACATGCCACTGCTCAGCAATGCATCCAGATGTAGCAGAGTTGGAGCATGTCATGGGACATAAGGATTATCGATGGACAGGTAAATACTTTGTATTTTTATTTAGAAAATAAAGGGGTAAGAGTCTTGGAGAGTTTTTATTTCAAATAAAGGAATTTACTCTGTTATCTAACTTAAACTTATGAGTTCGTAATGGGGGCATCTAATAGATGCCTCTAACCCCTGGGCTTGATGTCAGCTGACATTAAAAAACTGACCAACTCCACTTGCCACTACACTAGTGCAAGTGGAAAGAGCCAGGCGGCGCATCTGTTAGATGAGCCTTTTCTGGGTCTGCTGCTTTTAGGCTGAGAATGGCCAATATCCATGTCAATATTGAGGGCCACTATGTGCGCTTCAGCTTGGCTTGTTGTAAAGAAAAAAAAAAAAAAGGGGATCCCCAGTTTTTTTAATTTAAAACTGTGTGGGGATCCCTCCATTTTGGATAACCAGCCAAGATAAAGCTGACAACTGAGGGCTGATGCTTGCAGCTGTTAGCTTTACCAGAGTAGGTTAAGAATAGTGGTGACCCCATGCCTTTTTCTTTTATTTATTAATTTACTACAGAAGCCAGCTGGTGAATACTCTCATCAGCATATGCCTGCACTCACTGCCATCAGCGAGACCAGGCATATGATGGTGAAACACGGGTATTACATACCTGGTAATGTGTTTTTCCATTCTACATGACGGCACCACGAGAGTTAGAGATTTGTATTCTCTTAGGGAGGGATCACAGCTTGTAACACTCTTCTCCCAAATATGAGATCAGAGGTAGCAAATAGGTCCAACCTATAATGTTTGACAAAGGTAGACAGAGCGGACCAAGTGGCCGCTTTACTGAATTGGTAAATGGGAGCGTCTGCTCTGTCCAGGAAGTCGTCACAGCCCTCGTGGAGTGGGCTTTTAGGCCTTCTGGAATAGCCCTGCCTGCACTGTTATCTGCTGGCATAATGACCTCTCACACTCATCTAGCTATAGTTTGTCTAGAGGCTTTTAAGGCCCCTCCTTGCCCCTTGGAATGAGAAATAATGCCCCCTGTTTTCTCCAAGGTCTCATTCCCTCCAAATACTGCAGGAGATATCTCCTCATATCTAGGCCATGAAGCCTCTCCTCCTTCTGGTTGCTAGGGTCAGGACAAAAGAGAAGGTAAGGTTATCTCCTGAGCCCTTATGAAATTTTGATATCACCTTGAGACGGTATGCTGGATCTAATTTTTGACACAATTCTATCATCTATGGCCTGAGTGTAGGGATGGTCTTGTTGATAATGCGAGTAACTCCTCAACCTACTGGCCGACGCAAGCACCTTTAATAAGGCTGTTTAATGTTAGAATCCTTATCTAATGATGTGTTTTTAAATGGTTCCAACGGACTGTCAAAGATGACAGGACTAAATTTAGATCCCAAGGAGGAGGAGTAGAGGATGGACAGAGTCAGCTCTAGTACAGGCCTGGATAAACCTGGCCACCCACCTATTGTTTGTCAGGTCGCAGCTGAATAAGGCTGCCAGGGCTGAGACGTGTACTTTCAGGGTACTGACAGCTAACCCCAATCCTAAACCTTTCTGCAGAAAATTCCAGTATTGCCACTATTGGGACTTTCCCTTCCCATATTGGGTCAGAGGTAGATAAGAATTTTCACATATCCTCCTACAAAAATTTTTTGTAGTCATTGGTTTTCAGCTCCTGAGAATCCCTTTTCCTCTAATAGTGACCTTTTAAATTTCAGGCTGTCAACTGCAGCCCAGATCTCTGAGGGACGCTGTGTTAGAGGGCCCTAGACCTCTGTCACTGACATTACTCAGCCAATAGAACCATGGCCTTATCGGCCAAAAAAAGTGCTATCAAAGTCACTCTGGCTCTGTCCTCCCTGATCTTCCTCAGAAGCGCTGGTATGAGGCATATTAGAGGGAAGGCATACAGGAGACCTGATGTCCACTATCCTGAAGGCATCTACTGCCAATGGTCTGTCCGCTGGACTAGGGAGCAGAATTTCTAAACCTTCCTGTAGGCTTTTTTGAGGCAGAGAGATCTATACTGGGATTTTCCCACATGTGCCTTATCCGTTGAAAAACGGATTCTTTTTGATACTATTTTCCTTGCCTCAAGTGGTTCCTGCTCAGACAGTCTGCCTTCAGGTTGTCTATACCTCGAATATGCAGGGCCGATAATGAGAGGGACTGGTGTTCTGCAAGAGTCATGATCCGGCCTCAATCTGTTTAGCAGAGGCCCTTTGACAAGAGCAGTCACCTTCAGCCTGAAAGGGCCAGTGATTATCTGCCTCAAGGACTGAGAATGGGTGTCTCCCTGGTGGTTTACCTATGCAACCATTGCTTAGTTGTCCTGATAGGACTCTCACGTGGTGTCCACTTTAAGTGTGGTAACAATTCCTCTGGCGTTTTTTCTATTGTTAGAAGTTCTCAATCGTTCGAGGATAGATTCTTTTCCTCCTGGGCCCAGGGATTCTGGAGCCATAATGTGTCTAGGTGGGCTCCCCACCACCAAGGACTAGTGTCCGCTGTTCTCACCTTGGAGGCAGTGTGTGTGTGTGCCAGGTACTCCCCTCGGAGAGGACTATCTGTAACCACCACCTGAGTGACTGGAGTACAGAGTCCAGAAGGGTGAGCTTTTGCTCCAACCTTCCCTGCAGTTCCCTGTTCTGCAGCACACACCTTTACAGTTCCCTTTTGTGGAACTGGGCCCATTTCACTGTTGGTATGCATGAGGTGAGGGACCCCCAACACCAACAAGGTCCTCCACAGAGCTCTGGCATTTATTTATTTTTTTTTTTATCTCCCTTGTCTTCCTCTGGGAGGTGATGCTCCTGCTCCACCGAGTTCGTTGTTAACCTCAAATTTCTAGATCATTGCTGGTTCCAGTTTGGATTTTTTTTCCCCCCCCCCCCCTTCTTTTTGAGGTCCAGCTGCCATCCTAACATCTATAGTGTTTTCATCACTATTCTGACTTGATCTTGACAGTAAGGGAGATTTCTTCCCTATTATCAAGAAGTTGTCCTGATAGGGCATCTTTCCCTCTGAGGTGCGCTGTGATTTCTGAGATTAGCCTTGTGAAAACTTGAGGGCTATCACTACTGCACAGGTCAGGGCCCTGTATTGGAAGTGACACTACTGAGACCCATCCGGACTGTCACTCTGAGACATATATGGCCTTATTGCCGATCTGGTGATAAGTGTTCGTGAGCTCTCGGAACGGTTATATAACATTCGAGGAAGGAGGAATTCTACTGCTGGCCTTATAGTCTCCACCAGGATTATCAGATACCTATTGAGGTCTTTTCAGAATTATAATTGACCTCCAGGAACTTATCTGGGGCTCCTATCAAAATCTTTTCCAGGACATGTTTGTCTAGGAGTGTGTCAGGAACACCACACTGTACTTGCTCATTGAGCCAGTGCGCATGTCCGGAGTGTCAGGATCCTGTCTGCGCCGGCATGCAACCTCCGCTGAGCAGGGACTCACCCACGCTGTAGGGGTACCGGGGTCAGGTACAGCCAGAAAGTACCGATGCACAGGACCTGTTGATGCTGAATTTTAGCAAGCAGACACGGGACCTACGGTCATGTGACTGCAAGGGGGCGGGGCTAGCGTCCTGCTTAGTGAGATGGAAAGACACTATACAGAATTACTCAGAGTCACGCAAAACGGGGTTCATACACAGAGATAGCCGTAATGTACCAAGGATGAGACAGAGCGGATAGTCAGGGCCAAGCAGCAGTCAAAACCAAACAGACATAGAAGGTACCAAGCAGAATCCAAAGCAATGTCCAGAGAACAGACCGAGTCATACACAGATTATCAAGCAACCAGAACACAACAAAGACACTCAGGGGTCACCACACTATGCCAAGGGCAAGAGTATAACTGACAGGGATGGGAGCGTCCCGAGGCTATAAGAAGCCTCTCCCAGAACAAGCGACAGGCCACAATCAAAGCCCCAGGTGTGCAGGTAAGCCTGCATTGGGATCACAACCTTTAACCCCAGAAATGCCAGTCATCAGCACTGGTTCCAGACATTAACCCCACGTGGGCGTGTCAAACCCACACTGAGATCATGACAGAGTGAGGTTGTTTCCCCTTCCAGACAGTCTTTCTTTGAGAGGATTGCATATGTCCTCTTGGAAGCCAGTGGTGGAACCTTAACTCCAGACCTGATCCCACAATTTGCCGGATCCAGGTGTTGAATGAGAACCTCTCCCAAGCTGGGAGGAATTGCACCTGAGAATGCCTGTCACTTGAAGGGTTTTTTGGAGTCTAGAGGGTTTGCTAAAATAGAAGCCTCTCACCTATGGATCGTTTGTCAGAGCTGTTTGTCTTGATCCTTATATTGTCATCTCCTGGATTTCAGGCCCTTCCAAAAGGAGCGCCGAAAGAGGCCTGAAGATGGCTGTCTTTTGGGAAAATCTTTTTTGTTGTCGGTTTCCCCTCATACGTCATCCAATGTCTGACCAAAATAGGAAATTTCCTTCACACAGTAAAGGGCAGAGTTACATCTTTGCCTGTATGTCCCCCAGCCAGCATTTAAGCCATCCTGCGCCGCGTCCTATATTAGCTAAAGTTCTTTGTGCTTGCGGGCTGGTCTCCCCTTCCGGTCCCAGCCCAGCCTCAAGCTGCATTGTGGACGCCACCTGACGTATGCAGTCACACTCAGCCTAGAATGGCCGGTGCCCTAATTTGCTGTATAGCCTTGCTGAATCCTGCTGAAGTTTCAGCAAGGAATACTGCCGCTGCTCTTATGGCTGGTATTGCCTCTAGGATAGTCTCCCTGGGGATTCTTTGCTCTGATCCTCTAGGTTATTGATCCATATCTTAAGGGATCTAACCATACCAGTGGCCGCGATGGCCGGTCTAAAGGTATTGTCACATTTAGCGATGCACCAGCGATCCCGACAACGATATGACCCGGTCAGGATCGCTGGTGCATCGCTAAGTAGTCGCTAGTGAGCTGCCACACAGGCAGATCTCACCAGCGACATAGCAGCGGTCGCTACTTACCTGTCAGACGAGGTGATGAAGACGTCCTTCCACCCACGTCCACGTGTCGTTCGTTGCCACAGCAGGAAGCCGACGAGAAACGGCCCAGGCCGTTCTCGCACGATCAGCGATAACCAGCGGAGGAGCCGGTCGGAGGCAAGTATCACACATAGCGATATCGCTAGCAATATCGCTGCTGCGTCACAAAACCAGTGACATTATAGCGATATCGCTTAGTGTGACGGGCCCCTAAGGGTTTCCGCTGAGGTCTCCCATGCTGTTTTAAACACAATTACACAGGTCTGCGACTAAAAAGCTGTTTGATTATTTTCATCTAATTTCCATGTATTTTGGTGTGCTGAAAACGAAAAATATTAAAAAAAATCCTGGATGTCAGGATTTGCCACAAAATGCAAAATTCTCTTCAAATTTAGTAAATTTTTCTCAATTTTTTTTATCTTAGGGTTTTGAAAGTCAAAATTACTATTAATTCACATCAATGCATTGAAGATATACAATGCCAAAAAAAATCTAAACTTTCAAAGAAAAGAACTTGCAGAGTGAGCTAATGAAACCAGCATCAACATGTTGCAAGCTGAACGAGCAGGCTCTGACATTCCCGGGCTTGTTTCAATTGATTTATCTTGGTTCTCGCCTGTTCACACGTTTTAAATCTCAGTTTGTGTTAGCTTGTCATATTCAACTGTGTATCCCAAAATTAGCATTATGGCTCAGCGGAAGAGTATTAATTCGCCTGACAGTTTGTTACATTTGTGGTGAATATACAGTGTTGAAGCAATAGCTGAATATTACAGACTGAAAAAAGTATACTTCGCATATTTCGGACTAAAGCTTGGAGAACGAGATAAAGCTTGGGCGCCTCATAAAGTGTGCAAACTGTGTTGAGGACCTCCAAAATTGGTTCAAGGGTAAGAAAAAAAAAAAAAAGCTTTCCGTTATGGATTCCTACGGTATGGCGAGAGCAAAAGAACCATAGTGACAATTGTTACTTTTGTTCATGCAATGTGAAAGGGTATAATTCAATATGGAAGCATTCCAATTCATAACCCAATATTCACTCAGCAATTCGTCCCATCCCCCATGGCACAGATATACCAGTAACCAAGGCCCCTGCTACCTTGGAAGAGATAACTAGCTCCGATGAAGATGGAGTCATACCTGAACCAGATGATGAATCAAGTTCTGTCTTTGAAGATGATACAAGACCAAAAATTGTTTTCCCCAGGCAGGGGCGTATCTAGCGGGGCAGCCAGGGCAGTTGCCCCAGGCGCAGCCGGCAGGGGGCGCAGTCCGGGCCGCAATGCAGCGGTCCGCAGTGTCCTCCCTGGTGGCTGCGTTCTGCCGCCCCCTCTGGCCTGAGAGTCGGCGGTTCTCTGTGTCAGCTGTCAAGCTGACAGCTGGCGCAGAGAAGGTGCGCGTGCTGGCTCCCAGGGAACAATATTGCAGCTCTGACCGCCGGGCCAGAGCAACGTCAGCAGCGTGACATGTCATGTGATCACGCTGCTGACGCCACTCCCCGGTGCCCAGAGTGCTCAGTGAACGCTTAGCGCTGGTGGTAAGTGTGCTCCAATGTGGAGCTGAAGAAACCACCGAAGATGGGGGGTGTTAATGTGTGTCGATGGGGTTAATGAGTGGAGAAGAGGTTAATGTGGGGATGGGGATTAATGTGTGGGGGTTAATGAGTGGGGATGGAATTAATGTCTGGGGGGGGTTAATGAGTGGGGATGGGGGTTAATGTGTAGTGGGGATGGGGTTAATGCGTGGGGGGTTAGAGTGGGGATGGGGTTAATGGATGGGTGTTAATGAGTGGGGATGGGGGTTACTGTGTGTGGGGTTAAAGAGTGGGGATGGGGTTAATGAGTGGGGATGGAATTAATTTGTGGAGGGTTAATGAGTGGGGATGGAATTAATGTCTGGGGGGTACATAATGTGTTGGGGGATTTGGGAGTATGGACGGGGGGGTTAATTAGTGGGAATGGGGTTAATGTGTGGGGGATTTGGAGTGGGTGTACATAATGTGGGGGGGGGGATTTGGGAGTGGGGATGGGGGGCTATTTAATGTGTCTGAGGGATTTGGAGTGGGGATGGGGGGGATTTAATGTGTGTGGGGAGATTTGCTAATTATGCAAATTGTCTCTTCAGAGAGGAAGAGGACTAGAACTCTAGTGCCACCTATTGGAGGTAGCAATCCTAAAAGTCAATGTTGACCCTTTAACGAGCCTAGTTACATGACTTAGGATAAAAGCGGAGCAGAGGAGCATTGCGGCTTTAAGTCTCCTCACCTCGACATGCTTAGCATGTCATTCTCCGCAAGGAGAAATGCCACTTCTTGGATATTGGGGAGATTTGAGGACACAGTATGTATGAGGAAACAGTATGGGGGTTGGGTGCAGACAGTATGGGGAGCGAACAGGTTAATGTATGTGGACACAGTATAGGGAGTCAGGGGTATGTGTGAACAGACAGTATAGAGAGTGAGGGGGTAAATATATGAGGAGACAGTATTGAACAGAGGGATCTTAGAGGAGGGAGGGGAGTAGTGTGAGGAGACAGTATATTGCAGACATTTTTATTTAGGAGCATTATAATGACACTTCTATCTTTAAGGGCATCGTGTGGAGATTTGCTGCAGAAGACCGGAGAAGATGGAAGTCTGCAGAGACGAGATGTGGGTGAGAACACTCATCATGGGGTTTGGACAAGAAGAAAAGGAGACCGACTGCAGAGACGACGTCATCTATAAGGTACCTGAATGCAAATGTTATTTGTGCTACTGACTTATTCTCATGTTTTTATTTATGTTAGGAGCATTATAGGGGTTGTCCAGGTTTGTGCTGAGTCTGCAGTCATTCTATGTGACTGCAGACTTCTGAATTCTCAGTGCTCACTGAACGCTGTTAGGATTCTCTTGTGCCGGTGATTTACATACATGTGGTCACATGCTGACTAGACGTGTGTGGCCTCACTCAATGAATATGAACGGAGCGAGGCCAGAATTATATAAATCACATACTTGTGCTGTGCTGACTGTACATCAGCAAAGGAGAATCCTAGAAGTGTGCAGTGCATTCGTTGTGAGAATTCAGAAGCTGCAATGTCAGGATTCAGCTCTGCAGGTTCCAGTAGTCATCACACGGACACTTCACTCATATGCGATTTTCACACTTGACAACGAGCTTCTCTTCCTGCTTACAGTTTTTACTGAACATTGAGAGCATTAGGGAGAGCAGCTCGTGGGTACATGGCTAAGAGTGCAAGTCGCATATGTACCTGGTGGGGGGGGGGCGCCAAACCAAATTCTTGCCCCGGGTGCCAGGAAGCCTAGATACGCCTCTGTCCCCAGGAGGAGATGATTGATTTGGTAAGAGACTTGAATCTTCCCAAAGATGCCGCTGAGTTACTCGGATCAAGGCTCAAAAGCAAGAATTTATTGTTGCCAGGAGTGTCTTGCATGGTTCAGACAAGTTCATTCCTTACTTTGCCCAGGAAGATAAGTTGGTTTATTGCATCGATGTCGAAGGTTTGATGGGTCAATTCAAAATCCAATATGATTCAGCGCAATGGCATCTTTTTATAGATTCTTCAAAAGAAGTCTCAAAGCAGTTTTACTCCACAACGGCGGTTTTTATGCTTCCATCCCTGTAGGTCATTCCGTACACCTCAAGGAAACCGACGAGAACTTGGAATTGGTTCTTCGTAAGCTTAAATATGAAGACCACGGATGGCAAGTGTCCAGGGATTTGAAAGTCTTGTGCATGCTGCTCGGGCAACAAGCTGGGTATACCAAATACCCTTGTTTTCTGTGTCTATGGGACAGTCGAGACCAACAATCACTGGACCAAGAAGAATTGGCAGCCGAGGGTGCTCACAGTTGGTAAAAAAAAAAAAAAAAAAAAAAAAAAATCCTCCGAGAAACTTTGGTTCCTCCCCAAAATGTTCTTCTACCACCTCTCCACATCAAATTGGGATTGATGAAGCAATTCATAAAATCACTTCCAAAAGATGGAGAATGCTTCAAATACTTGGTCACCAAGTTTCCTGGCCTCTCGGAGGCCAAATTGAAGGAAGGTGTGTTCGTCAGACCAGCCATTAGAAGGCTTATAGCTGATCAAGAGTTTATCAATACCATGACGCATCCTCAAAAAAGGGTGGATTGCATTTAAAGAGGTCGTAGAGAAATTTTTAGGCAATAACAAAGACCCTGACTACAAAAAAATCGTCGGACGAATGCTGAAAGCATTTCAAGCTTTAGGTTGCCTGATGAGTTTGAAAGTGCATTTCCTCCATTCCCACCTTGACAACTTTCCTGAAAATTTGGGAGCTGTGAGTGAAGAGCAAGGTGAACGATTCCACCAGGACATTAAAGAGATGGAAAGAAGATACCAGGGAAGATGGAGCATTACAATGATGGCAGACTACTGTTGGACGCTTCAGAGAGACATTACAGATGCTACTCACAAGCGTAAATGTACCAAGAGAAGCCTCACAGGGAAGAAATCGATTTTAGTGTGTGTTAGTGAGCTCATTGCAGTTAAAAAGGATTTTCATGATACATTTGTAATAAAAAATTAATTTTATGAGTCTATTTTCATTTATTTTGAGGTATTGTCTTATTTAACATAGTTACTTAAATTGTTAGAAAACGTGATGTCCTGTGACAAAACGGAGACCGTTTTTGGATTCAGCGCACTCAAAGATTACGTGGAATAACCAAAACAACTCTTGAAAAAAATTTTTTTGCAGACCTGTGTTATCAGAGGTTCTTTCAGGGAACCTAAATCCTTTAAGGAACAGGGAGGACTTTCTGGCAACCTTTGATATCGCTACATCAATTTCGAAGCCTCATCCCAGGATGAGGATGCCTTTTCATCAAAAGGGTACCTCCTTTACAGGGAATTGATTATGAGACTTCCTCTCTGGTTTTTCCCATTCCCTTTTAATGAGTCATTGCTAAAAATAGGGAAGGCTTTATATTTTTTCCCCTCATAGCAAGCTTGTCGAACATAAGTTCTATGGCTTTTGCATCTACCAGCCTCACGGTAGGTCAGACTGCTTGAATAAGCTTATCTGTATTGTATCCTCTACTAGGAACGCATCTTTCTCATCTGAGCTACCTTCTCAGTAGCGAGATTTAACAGAGTCCTCCTCTGATCCTGATGGTCTTCCTGTGAGATCAATGAGGGGCTGGTCTATCCCTTGCTTTGCCATCCATGTTTGTTGACTGCAAAGCCCTTCCTGATTGTAGACTTCTGACAATCAGGGATCTCCAGCTCAGAAGAGCGGGTGTCTCTTCCGCTACTGTTCTAACAGTACAGGTCTGACAACCCCTTATGCCTAAGGGACGTCTCTTTTTTTAATAAGGATTATTCCTTATTCCTAGCTTCTAATTTACCTTTTTTAGGGACCTCCAATGCTCTACCCCACCAATGTATGCAAGAAGAGGGGAGAGAGGAGACAAGAGAAAGAATAGACATTATCGTACTGGACTTTCTCGAAGCTCACTCACCACTCGGACGCTTCACAAGACGGGTACTGGATCTGGAGGCTGACTGGTCTGTACACATGACTCCCATCGGGACTGTGGACCCCTCCTTGTTAACACCATGACGATCCTCCCGTACACTGTCCAAGCGGCTTCCACTGTAGTTATGGCGAGTTTGGCTCTTCTCATCTGAGCGAGACCGCCACTTTTGCACCTCCTGGCGTGGCTGTAAGTAGTCTGGCAAAAAAGGCTCTCAATCTTAACAAGTAAGCTGCTAAGAACAGTCATATTCAACCTAGAATGGTTGGTGACCCCTGCCAGCACTTCTGACAGCATTACCCCATTTTTTTTTTTTTTTTTTTTTAATTAACTGATCACCTGGTTGATCCTGCACGTCACCTGTGCTTCCTGGGTGTTATCCACATGCGCACTACATCCGACTTGTTTGCACCCCCAGTAACCACTACTGGTGTGCGCTGATCTCCTCCCCATGCATGCCCTGGAGCACGCCCCCTTTCTACGCTCGGGGAGACTGACCAGTTCCTGGTGCGCGTCTGTCCTGCCACTACCGGGCACGTCACTTCCGATGCACGCCCGGCTCCCGGCCTCTCCCAGAGTTCTTCTGATGCCCTGCCGCCATGACACCCGGCACTGCTGCCCCCTCCCTACGTGGACCTGCCCGGAGGGGGCGATAATGTTGCCCCACTTCTGGTTACCAAGATGCCCGGTCACCTCCACCTCCTCCATACCTGTGCTGGATTTTACCTGGAGGGAGCGATCACACCGCTGGCCACCACTGTTCTGCAGGTACTCCTTTATGGCCCAAACGGTGACCAGCGTCCTGGGCTCAACTGGGAGGGATTCCGGGAGGATCCTCCAAGAAGTCTTACCTCTGCCTGGGCACCGATGTGCTTCACAGGCTGCATGGCCACCACACGTCAACAGGGAGGGAGCACAAAAGTGGCCTCCGTGGACTTCTATGGGGTATGTCGGCATCTGGGAGGGTACACCCAATGTGGTCTCCGAGGCATAAAACTTGACCTGGGCAATTGCCTCGTGGGCTGTGGCCATGCACTCGCTCAGTGGGGGCATAGGAATATATGGCCCCCTGAGGCAACTACCGGTACCTGGCGACGGGTGTAGCAGACCAGTGCCTGCCAGTGATCACCCGACCCAGGCATCCTTCTTTCTTCCAGAATCTTCAAGAGGTTTTCATCTTGCCGTCATGTAGAATTGAAGAAGTAGTACTCTCGTCAGCAGATGTCTATGACCTGCAGCAACCTTTTTACCTCTGGTCACAGCTGCTGGCTTACTTGGTCATCTTTGTAGCAGTGGGGAATAGCAGTGATTTGACTGGCGGCAACGAACTTGCCACCATTCAAAGCCGGTGTTTCCCGCACTGTCACACACATTACAATGTGGGAAACGCTGGATATTTGGACCTCCCATTCATTTGAATGGGATCTGGGTTCAGGTACCCTGTTTAACCCCTTAACAACCAGAGTTATTGTTGGTTTTGCATTTTCATTTTTTGCCTTTTTTCCCCAGAGCCATAACTTTAATTTTTGGTCAAAATGGCCATGTCAGGGCTTGATTTTGCTACAAATATTGTATTTTCACAAGAGCAAAAGGAGAAAATGTACCCCGAGTTGTTGTGCAATTTCTCCTGAGTTCACCGATATTGGTTGAAAACTACCTTTGAGGCACAGTGCAGTTGTAAGCAGGTTGCAGGATGCAGTGACAGGCAGGAGGCAGAGCAAGGGTTAACAATTTTTACTGTTTTATTTGAACAGAGGGTTAACTCCTTGCAGGGAGATGATATGTTAAACAGGGGAACAAACAGTCTAATTGCAAGAGGATATGCAGAGTTAGGCTACGCTCACACGTAGCGGAACGCGAAGTTACCGTGAGAATTCCATTTCCTGTGGAAAAACTAGCGATTTGCAAGTGTAATTAGCTTGCAGAATGCTAGCGTTTTCCAATCTGGATCATCACTTGGAGAACTGATTGATAGGTTAGTCACACTTGTCAAACAGTGTTTGAGGAGTGTGACCAACTTTTTACTATTGAGGCTGCCTATGCAGCGTCAGTAGTAAAATATAAAAAAAAATTTGGTATTCTCACCTTCCGGCGTCCCGCACAGCCGTCCCGCCTCTCTCCACGCTCCCAGTGATCCTTTGCCGAATGGCCGCGAGACGTCGCTCTCCTGCGAGACTGCAACATCACTGCGGTCACTCTCGCAAAGGATTACTGGGACCGGGAGCGTGGAGAGAGGCGGGAAGGCTGCGCGGGACGCCGGAAGGTGAGACTAATATTTTAATTCTATTTTTTACAGGGATATGGTACCCAAAGCCCGGAGGACAGTCCTCTCCTCCGGACCGTGGGTACCATCCGCAAATGTTCTGCTTACTTTTCGCATTGTGGGCACAGCCACATGTGGAAAGTAAGCAGAACAATGCACTCCTATGTGAGCGGAATCGCCGCGATTCTGCTAAATTAATGCGCATGCTGCGTTTTTTTTACCGCGAAGCGATCCCGCCGCGGAAAAAAAACGCAGCATTAGCACAGCATTGCGGAATCCCATAGGATTGCATGGGATGCTTATTTTTCGTGGCAAAATCACATGTTCAAAACTGCAGCAAAAACGCCACGACGTGTGAACTCAGCCTTAATGAACAAGGTAATGGCAGTTCTTTTGTACACTTATCGTGTCAGAAGTTCCTCAGCGAATAGATACTACTTGGGGGGTTTGCAGCACCAACAAAGGCTGGGGCAGTGCTTGTCCAAGAAGGTCCTGCTGGCAACGATTGTCAATCTTGCGGCAGCGGTTGGTCTCCGGTAGCTTCCGCTGAGCCCCTAGTCCATAAGCAAGTGCTGTGGCCTTGTTTGTTTTGGCTGCACAATCAGAGTGCAATGTGTATGGCAAGTGTCAACTGGCAAGGTAGGCTGCAAATGTCTGCCCAGTACTCTGCTTTCTTTATGTGGCACAGATGCAGCACACATCACCTTGCTCTCTCAGGCTCTTAAGCTTTCATGCGGCGCTCAGCTGAATATGGCTCCCAGCTACTCCCCGTTATTGCGGCAGGCTCCGGCAGCGTCCTGGCGTATGGCCAACCCCATTTAGTGTTGGCCTGGCTGTGCACCTCACGCGCACTCCTGGCCTCTCACAGCTGGCGGGAAACTGCCCGACGCTGTGTGTGCTCTCACTTTTAACCACACCCCCAGCTTCTGGGTAAGAGCACCTGTCCAGGCCTTTTTGCCTTCCCCCCGGAAAACAAGGGACACAGCCTCAGTACAGGTACCCGCAGACTGGTCTTCCTCCTTATACAATGCAGATTTTGGTGCACTTGTTTAAGGGTGCCATGTTACATTGGCAGAGCTCCTGAGGTGCCAGAACAGCAGAACCCCCATAAGGGACACCATTTTACCAACTAAACCTCAGTGAATTCAACTAAGGGTGCACTGATTATATTGACTCCACAGATGTGTCAGACTTTTATACCATTAGGCAGTGAAGTTTTACATTTTTACCACCAAGATTGTGTTAGCCCAAGTTACATTTTCACTCTGGGAAATGGGTAAAAAGTGGCACCAGAATTTGTCACAATTTCTGCTGAATGTAGAAATACTCCATATGTGGCTGTACAGTACTACTTTGACATATGAAGTGATGGAGCGCCATTTGTCTCCTGGAGTGCAGATTTTCCTAGACTAGTTTGTGGATTCCATAAAACAAGCCACCAAGTGCTAGAAAAGCAAAAGTTTCCCCCTCAAGTGACCCCATTTTGGCAATTCTAACTCTTTGGACTTTATCTACAGATCTAGTGACTATTTTGACTCCATGGGTGTTTTCCAGAAACAGGTAGAAGTGAATGTTGCTGAGTGAAAATTGGAAACTGCCGTTGTAGTAACCAATAAGCTGTAGATACCAGTACATTATGCCCTGCTCATGCTTCTGGAGACACGCACTTGTAAATTAGGCAGGCTCTCATCACTACAGAAATGCCAAACATGTGGGCACTATATTTTGTTTAGGCACACTGGGGGAGGGGATAGAACAATTAATTTAAGAATGAATAGAGGTCCAGAAAGATAAATAAAGTGCATGTAAACTAATGCCAGAAGCCTCGCCAACAAAATGTAGGAATTGGAGTTAATGTTGTTGGAACATAATTATGACATGGTGGGGATCTGAGACATGGCTGGACGGTTAATTTACAGGGCTATAGTCTCTTCAGAAATGACCAAACAAATAAGCGAGGGGTGTGTGTGTTTATATGTAAAATCATCCTTAAAACCCATCCTGCGTGATAATATATGAATCTATTGAAAATGTAGAGTCCCTGTGGGTGGAGATAAGGTGAGGGGTAAAAATAATAAATTACTGATCGGGGTTTGTTATAAGTCTCCAAAAATAATGGAAGCAACAGAATATCCTCGTAAAGCAAATAAATGAAGTGACTCAAGGAGAAGTCATTATTATGGGGGACTTCAACTACCCTGAAATACATTGGGGAACCGAAACCTGCAATTCCAGCAAAGGTAATAGGTTTTTGTCAACTATGAGATACAATTACCTTTCACAACTGGTTCAGGACCCAACAAGAGGGGGGGGCACTGCTAGACCTAATATTAACCAACAGGCCAGACCGCATATCAAATATAAGGGTTGAGGGTCACTTGGGTAATAGTGATCACAAATTAATAAGTTTTCATGTATCCTTTAGAAAGATGTATAGCAGAGGGGTTACAAGGGCACTAAACTTCAGGAAAGCAAATTTCCAACGGATGAAAGATGATCTGGGAGGCGTTCATTAGCATCCTGAATAGGACCTGTGCACAATATATACTGTATGAGAATAAACATGCTAGAAATAGGAGGAAACCACTACTGATAATTAGAGCTGTAAGGGGCACAATAAGTGACAAAAAGAAAGCATTTAGAGAATTAAAGCAAGTAGATTAAATACAGAAGAATAAATTTTGTAAAAAGCAAATCAAGGCAGCAAAGATTGAGACCGAGAGACTCTTTGCCAGAGAAAGTAAATAATGCCAAAATATTCTTTAACTACATAAATAGTAAGAAACTAAAAAATGTTATAGTGTTGGTCCCCTTAAAAATAGTCTGGGTGAAATGGTGGATGAGGAAAAAGCCAATATGCATAGGCAGCATCAGTAGTAAGAAGTCGGTCACACTTGTCAAGCATAGCGCTTGACAAGTGACCAACCCATCAATCCCCTCTCCAAGCGATGCTACAAATCGCTTGGAAAGTGCAAGCATTCTGAAAGCTAAACACTTTCAAAACGCTTGTGTTTTGCAGGAAAATGCATGCAAATTCTGCATCCGTTTTACCCGCCGCAGGGACTTGCGGAAATGCTGTGGACAATTCTGCAATGTGGGCACAGCCTAAAGATTCCATAATAGCGTCTGTACCACAGGACTTGTGTATAGCAAATGTGGTGCCAATATTCAAAAAGGGGGACAAAAACTGGACTTGGAAAAAATAGGCCAGTAAGCTTAACCTCCTTTTCTAAAGGCCCTGTTACACATAACGATGTCCCAGCGATCCCACCAATGATCCGCCATGATGGGATCACTGGGACATGGTTAGGCTGAAAGAAGGGTGAGCTGTCACAAGACAGCCCCTCCAGCGATCAGGACCAGCGAAGCTGGATGCTGGTTTCTAATGTAAACATCTGGTATCCAGGAGCTGTGGATCCTGGATACCCACTGTTTACCTTGGAAACCGGCGTACTCGCTGGTTTCCAAGGTAAACATTGGGTATCTAAGAGCCACGCGACTCCTGGATACCCAATGTTTACCTTGGAAACCAGCGTGTACATGCTTACATTAGAAGCCAGCATCGCTGATCTCTCGCTGCCACACGCAGCGATGCGTGCTGGCCAGCGGGAGAACAGCGATAGAAAGACGGCCCAGGCTGATAGAGCATGATCAGCGATAACCGGCAGGGGGGCAGGTCGCTGATCCCCGTCACACGATCAGCGATCTTGCTAGCGAGATCGCTGTGTGTGACGGGGCCTTAAGAGAAGCTATACTGGATTATCTGAAGAATAACCTCATAACCCAATATTAACACGGGTTTATGAGGGAATGTTCCTGTCAGACTAATCTGATAAGCTTTTATGAAGAGGTATTCCGGACTGGACCAAGGAAATGCAGTGGACGTGGTGTATATGGACTTTTCAAAAGCTTTTGATACGGTGCCACACAAAAGGTTGATACATAAAATGAGAACAATGGGAATAGGGGAAAATGTGTAAGTGGGTTAAGTGCTGACTCAAGGATAGGAAACAAAGGGTGGTTATTAATGGAGCACACTCGGACTGGGTCATGGTTAGCAGTGGGGTACCACAGGGGTCAGTATTGGGCCTGATTTTTAACATCTATCAATGACCTTGTAGGGGGCATAGAGAGTAAAATTTCAATATTTGCAGAGGACACTAAACTCTGCAGGGAAGTCAATACAGAGGAGGAAAATTTCATATTACAGGAGGATTTATGTAAACTAGAAGCTTGAGCTGATTAAATGGCAAATGAGCTTTAATGGGGATAAATGTAAGGTCATGCACTTGGGTAGAACGAACAAGATGTATAATTATGTGCTTAATTGTAGAACACTGGGCAAAACTGTCACTGAAAAAGACTGGGTGTATGGATGACAAACTCACATTTAGCGGCCAGTGTCAGGCAGCTTCTGCAAAGGCAAATAAAATAATGGGATGCATAAAAGGCATAGATGCTCCTGAGGAGAACATAATTTTACCTCTATATAAGTCACTAGTGCAACGACACTGAGAATACTGTGTACAGTTCTGGTCTTCGGTGTACAAGAAAGACTGCTGAACTGGAACGGGTACAGAGAAGAGCGACCAAGGTTGTTAGGGAAATGAGGGGTCTGCAATACCAAGACAGGTTATTACACTTGGAGTTACTTAGTTGGAAAAATGAAGGCTTAGGGGTGATCTTATTACAATGTAGAAATATATGCGGGGACAGTACAAAGACCTTTTCTTTTCAATGATCTTTTTAGTTATTATTCAAGAAATGACACCAGTTAGGACTAACCAATTTAAACAAGGAATATAATGGTGTAATGCTTAAAAAGCATATTATATGTACTTATGAAAAACAGAAGTAGAAGTAGAGATGAGAGGGGGGTGGGGGCTGTAAAAGGAGAGAAGAGAAAGAAAAGAAAGAGAAAGGAAAGGAAGTGGTGGAAGCAAGGGAGGAAAAAGGTGGAGGGGGGGTAGAAAAAGTCCGACAACACCACAAACTGAGCTTCGTGTTGGTCATGAGTTCATATATTTAAAGGGTTAAGGGAGGATCTGTAACTAATCCATGGGTGCCAATTTTTCTCAAAAGATAGTACAAAAGCCATTCTAGTGATCTTTTTATTCTTAGACCTGTGACGGGGACAAAGGGGCATCCTCTACGTTTGGAGGAAACGTTTAAGCATAATCAGATTCTTTACTTTAAGAGCAGAGAGACTATGGAACTCTCTGCCATATGATGTTGCAATGAGCGATTGCCTTCTAAAATTTAAGAAGGGTCTGGGTGCCTTTCTTGAAAAGTAGATTACAGGTTATACACACTAGTTTCCTTGATTTGCGTTGATTCAGGGAGCTACTCTGAAAGGAATTTTTTCCCCAATGTGAAGCTTACCGTTTGCCACATGGGTTTTTTTGCCTTCCTCTGGATCAACATGTTAGGGCAGGTTAGGATAGGATATGGGTTGAACTAGATGGACTTAAAGTCTTCCTTCAACCTTAACTAGGTTACTCTGTTACTAAGGGGGCGCATTTGGAAGCGGAGAATGAGCCAAATTTTTGGCGGGTGAGGAGCCATTTCACTTTTCCAGAGCCTGTGTCCTACCAGTAACGTGGAAGCCCCTATGAGAGAGGCCTGTAACTGACATCATAGGCAGACCACAACTGTAAGGGTCAACCAGGACTATAGTCATGGCCAGAGATACTAAAGCATCAGTGTCCAGGCCTTTCTCCCCCCCCCCCCACTGTAAAATACAATCCACTGCTCGGCGTATTTGCGTCTGCAGGTTGGGTCCCCCTGGACACTTCCTAAGAGGCGATGGCCCCTCTGAGGCAATTCCCAGCAACTGAGACACAGCCCATGGTAACTTGATCGGTTTCTTTACTGACAACTTCACACAATATATCCCCATTTGCCACATCACTGATAACACATCCATCTTAACTTGCTTCATCAGCTTTCCCTACTTTGCCATCACTTCTCTACTGTGCGTGACCAGGCAGTCTTAGACTGCTTCCCAGCTCCTTCCTGGCTTAACCTTGTCATGACGATCATTCCTTCCGCCAGTTTTGCTCCAGACTTGAAATCTGCCACCTGGTTTGGTTGCCTCTGGAAAAGATCCGACCCATCTGTAACACTCCCTGTGAAGCTACAGCATCCTTCTGTTCCTCACTCCGTCTGTCTCCTTCCCTAAGAGTGTCCACCCAGGATACAAGTTGCCACATCCTTTCTTATGTCTTGGCTCACTGTAATGATGTCCAATAACCGTGGATAACTTGGACTGTTGCTACTTAATGTTGAGTGGCTGCCAAGCCGTCCAAGGACTATAGCCCATGTGGACACTTCGGGCACCCTGGCCCCGTCTGAACTTCAGTCTAACCTAGCCTAACCTCCCAGCAGCCCCTCCTACACTTAACCCCATCCTACTAAAGAGCTCTATATACTAACGTGCCCCCTCTAGTGTCCAAAGGGCACACTACACTTTCTTAATCTAAAACAGATGAAAATATATTTAGAGCAAATGGTAACTGTTATGATGAGTCACCGAAGGAGGAAAAAACAAAATACCAGCTAAGGCTGGTTTCACATTTGCGTTTTTTAGCGCTGGAAAAAAACGCATACGTGCGCATGCGATTTTTCCCCTATATTTAACATGGGTGCGCATACATGCGCGCTTGTAAGCGCATGTATGCGATTTTCATGCGCTGCGTTTTTTTGGGGTGTGCGTTGGTATTTTCCAGACGCTGCATGTTGCATTTTTTGGCCCTGGAAAAAAGCGCATGCGCACGTATGCGCACGTTTTGCGCTAAAAATGGCCATTATAGCCTATGGATGCGCATACGTGCGCACTGGCATGCGCAGGTATGCGATTTTTTAGCGCTGCGTTTTTTGGGTGGTGTCCACTTTTTATCCTAGTTAGAATCTTCTAAAGTCAAAAAAAAAAAGTCTATATAAAGGAGGTGCCTGCCAAAACTCTGCCACTACTACACTGAGAGATTGAAGAGCAGACAGTCAACCAAGAACCCATTATATCAGCGAAGAATGTGAGTATATTACATTATATGCCTGTCCTTTTAAATTATGTATGTACTAATGATTTTTATTATTTTTACATGCAGTATGTCTTCAGAATCCGAGTATTCCCCATCGCGGCAGGAATTGGCGCAAGCAGACCGTGAGGTGATTATTTTCGTGCATCTGGTAAGTATATCTGCTGCTTCTCCAAATCTCTTACGTTTTTTTCAACTTTCAGACATCGTCATCATCATCTGCGGACGGCACTAGTGAGGGCGAAGAGCAGGAGCAGCGAAGCCAAGTCCCGGTGGTGATACGGAATGTAAGTATCAAATGATTTGTAATGTTCTTTATTTTTTATCTTCTATTTTTACTCATTTTTTTGTTTCTTTTTTTGTAACTTTTTATTCAATTTAAATTTGATTATTCTAATGAATGTGTTTTGTCTAGGTTCCACAACGGGATGAAGACGTCTACCTGGATAATGAGCAGCTCATCAGCCTGGTCCAGGAGCGTTCGCCGTTGTGGGACAGCCGTGACCGGCTGTACAAGGACAATGTGGTGACCCGGCGGCTATGGAATGAGGTGGCCGCAGCGTTGATGGATGGCTGGGACAGCGCCACAGCATCCTCCAAAAAGGCGTTTAGTGAGTATTTCCCTGCTCTGTATTGTGCCGCAGTGACTGTTGTCCTTGACGGCACTGTTGGGTTTCGTGCTAGGCGTATTCTAGCAGGAAACCCAACAGTGTCATCGGTGTCTACAGTGACTGCTTTGAGTATTGTATTGCTACATTGTGCCGCAGTGACTGTTGTCCTTGACGGCACTGTTGGGTTTCGTGCTTGGCGTATTCTAGCAGGAAACCCAACAGTGTCATCGGTGTCTACAGTGACTGCTTTGAGTATTGTATTGCTACATTGTTCCGCAGTGACTGTTGTCCTTGACGGCACTGTTGGGTTTCGTGCTAGGCGTATTCTAGCAGGAAACCCAACAGTGTCATCGGGGTCTACAGTGACTGCTTTGAGTATTGTATTGCTACATTGTGCCGCAGTGACTGTTGTCCTTGACGGCACTGTTGGGTTTCGTGCTAGGCGTATTCTAGCAGGAAACCCAACAGTGTCATCGGGGTCTACAGTGACTGCTTTGAGTATTGTATTGCTACATTGTGCCGCAGTGACTGTTGTCCTTGACGGCACTGTTGGGTTTCGTGCTAGGCATATTCTAGCAGGAAACCCAACAGTGTCATCGGTGTCTACAGTGACTGCTTTGAGTATTGTATTGCTACATTGTGCCGCAGTGACTGTTGTCCTTGACGGCACTGTTGGGTTTCGTGCTTGGCGTATTCTAGCAGGAAACCCAACAGTGTCATCGGGGTCTACAGTGACTGCTTTGAGTATTGTATTGCTACATTGTGCCGCAGTGACTGTTGTCCTTGACGGCACTGTTTTTTTTTATCAACAGTGGACAAAGTCCGAACACGTTGGCGTTCGATCAAGGACCGCTTCAACAGTGATGTTCGTGCTGAGGGCCAGGTTCGCAGTGGATCTGCGTCAAGGACCAGAACTAGATACCGTCACTATCACGCGTTGCAGTTCCTAAGACCGGTCCTTGCCACAAGATCGTAAGTATTATACATTTTGGGTTTTTATTTTTATTAATCTGTGTTTTTCTAATCCACAGCTGATGCTTCTTGTAAAGGCATGGTAGTAATGATTTTCCTTTCTTCCACAGCACCTGGAGCAGCACCCTGCAACCTGGCCCTGGAGCGGTCCTTCCTCGGACGTCCTCTGACCCGTCCCAGCCATCCGACAGCCAGGAAGCACCTTGCAGGTCAGCCACACACACAGCTGGTGACCAGGAAGCTGGGCCATCAGGTGTTCCCCTGTCCCAGGTCTCTGCCACTGGTTATGCGGGCACTACCCGCCAGCGGCAGAGGGCCTTGAACAGGAATGTCTTGCCCGAGTTTATGCATTTGAGCGAGACATTTAATTCCAGCCTCAAGTCACTGTCCGACAGAGTTGAAAGCGGTTTTGCACTAATGGAACGTGGTTTTAACCACTTTGAACACCGCTTCAATTCTGTAGAACAGCGCCTTGACCGTCTGGAGGCCGACCTCAACAGACCAGCACACCATTTTTTTAGTAAGATTGAAAAGGGCATGGCGGAACACCTTAGTCCTGATCAACAGCTGAATGTGCTGCAGGCCTGCAACAATGCTTTCTTGCAGGCTATGCAGCATAATCGGTACGGTCAGCAGTCAGTGGTGTCCTTTCCACCTGTGCCACCATTGACTCGCTTCACCTCACTACCGACTTGTGCTGCATACCACTGCACGGACACCTCTCTTCAAAGCCAGGACACCCACCGTTACACCACCACAAGTCTGAGTGCAGCTGGTCACTTCACCGACACCACCATGGCAAGCGCTGCTCCTGTCTGGAGCACCACCGCCAATCCCATGCATGCGTGGAGCTCAGCCACCACTAGGCAAACATGGAACAGCCCTGCCGCTACAACAACATGTAGTAGCCCTGCCACCACCACTCTGCAAACCTGGGCCATCACTGCCGCCACCAGTCCTCCTGCAAGGACGAGCACTGACAACGAAGAGCAGCATCAGCCACCTCAGCAGCAGCAGCAACCACCTCAGCAGCAGCAGCAACCACCTCAGCAGCAGCAGCAACCACCTCAGCAGCAGCAGCAACCACCTCAGCAGCAGCAGCAACCACCTCAGCAGCAGCAGCAACAGCAGCAGCAGCAACCGCAGCAGCAGCAACCACCTCAGCAGCAACCACCTCAGCAGCAGCAGCCACCACCTCTGCAGCAGCAGCCGCCACCTCTGCAGCAGCAGCCGCCACCTCTGCAGCAGCAGCCGCCACCTCTGCAGCAGCAGCCGCCACCTCTGCAGCAGCAGCCGCCACCTCTGCAGCAGCAGCCGCCACCTCTGCAGCAGCAGCCGCCACCTCTGCAGCAGCAGCCGCCACCTCTGCAGCAGCAGCCGCCACCTCTGCAGCAGCAGCCGCCACCTCTGCAGCAGCAGCCGCCACCTCTGCAGCAGCAGCCGCCACCTCTGCAGCAGCAGCCGCCACCTCTGCAGCAGCAGCCGCCACCTCTGCAGCAGCAGCCGCCACCTCTGCAGCAGCAGCCGCCACCTCTGCAGCAGCAGCCGCCACCTCTGCAGCAGCAGCCGCCACCTCTGCAGCAGCAGCCGCCACCTCTGCAGCAGCAGCCGCCACCTCTGCAGCAGCAGCCATACCAGCAGACGGGGGACCTACATTCCATATTTGCCCCTACTTCAAGGCGAAATCAATCAAGGCGGGCATTGGGCCAAAGTCGGTCCAGGCACACAAGCCTACGGCGACATGCCATTACAACTAATGTAAATGAACAGATTTCCTCTCCTACAAGTGTTCCAAGTTTAATTCCCTTAACTGGACTACCTTCCCCCACAAGTTTTGTTGCCCCTTCCCCTCAAACACCGTCTTCAACTGCAAGTGTTGCATATTCCCTGCACACCCCCAAATTGAAACCATCTGCCCCCAAACGCCGTAAAAAATAATTTTTTTTTTTTTTTTTGTGATAAAAAATAAATTTACATTTGTGGTTCACCATTAATAAGTTTCATTAATGTTGTTTGCGCCGCTCACACACACTGATGGGTAAATACATGTTAAAAACCAACCCAAGGGCTAGTATAGTCATATGTGAAATAACATGGACTAGTATAGTCATTCCAAGGCCTAGTGTAATAACTCTAGTTTTACCAAATAGAATCTGGTTTCATGAAAAACAAACTGTTGAAACTATAAGTTTCTTTCTAGTTTCACCAGTTTGTTTTTTGTGAAACAAGATGCTAGTTGTTAAAAATCGAGTTATTACAGTAGGCCTTGGTATGACTATACTAGGCCGTGGTATTTCACATATTACTATACTACTAGCCCCAAGGCCTACTATACTCATATTTGAAATACCACGGCCTAGTATAGTCATTCCAAGGCCTAGTGTAATAACTCTAGTTTTACAAATAGAATCTGGTTTCATGAAAAACAAACTGTTGAAACTTGTCTAAAAAATAAGTTTCTTTCTAGTTTCACCAGTTTGTTTTTTGTGAAACAAGATGCTAGTTGTTAAAAATGCTAGTTGTTAAAAATTGAGTTATTACAGTAGGCCTTGGTATGACTATACTAGGCCGTGGTATTTCACATATTGCTATACTACTAGCCCCAAGGCCTAGTATACTCATATTTGAAATACCACGGCCTAGTATAGTCATTCCAAGGCCTAGTGTAATAACTCTAGTTTTACCAAATAGAATCTGGTTTCATGAAAAACAAATTGTTGAAACTTGTCTAAAAAATAAGTTTCTTTCTAGTTTCACCAGTTTGTTTTTTGTGAAACAAGATGCTAGTTGTTAAAAATCGAGTTATTACAGTAGGCCTTGGTATGACTATACTAGGCCGTGGTATTTCACATATTACTATACTACTAGCCCCAAGGCCTACTATACTCATATTTGAAATACCACGGCCTAGTATAGTCATTCCAACGCCTAGTGTAATAACTTGTAATGGAGCAGATTACATGAGCAGATTACATTCATCCACTCAATGCTGACTTGTATTCCCCATGGACTTTCATTGGGGTTGGGTTTTGAGGGTTGTGTTTTGAGAAAATCACATACTTTGTTTTAAACTAGTTGCACAATTTTCTCTTAAATGGTTTCCTGATTCATGGCCTGCAGCTTTGCTCATTCCAATATATTTCACGCAGACTAGCAATGCTGCATTTTAACTCGTATGTGTATTTACCTGCCCAGGTGTGTGAACATAACAAAATTCAGTTATACATGGGAAGTTTTTTAATTAATTGGAGTTTAAAAAATATAGTGCACTCAGTAATGGTATCAAATAAGGATTTTTATTACCATAAACAACAACATTACACCATTTCATCTTGCCAGTGCACCCGTCCTACATCAGAAATAAAGTAGGCCGCAAATTTGTCCCTCATTTGGCCAACTTCAACGGATGACCTGAGAGTGTGCTGAGTGAATTCAGGCAATGGGTTAGGAGCATCATCGTCCAGTTCAAAGGTCGGGTGCTCTTTAGCCATCACAAAGTTATGTAGAACCACACAGGCCTTCACCACCTCATCGACTGTTTCAAGTTTAAGATTAATGGCCGTGCCCAGAATTCGCCATCTGGAAACAAGAATCCCAAAAGCACACTCGACAGTTCTTCTGGCCCTGGTCAGCCTGTAATTAAAAATTTTTTTGGTGTGGTCCAAGTCCCGGCTGGAGTAGGGTTTCAGTAAGTTTCCGCACATTTGAAAAGCCTCATCGCCAACCATTACAAAGGGCAGTGGCGGAGCTTCGGTGTGAGGAAGAGGCCGTGGCATAGGGAAATTAAGTTGGTTGCCATACAACCTCCGGCCCATGTCTGAGTTTTTAAAAGCCTGCGAGTCATTACCACGGCCAAATGCTCCAATGTCCACTGCTACAAACATACATCCGGCATCCGCAATCGCAATGAGTACTATTGAAAAGTACTTTTTGTAATTATAGTACTCAGATCCCGTTCTTTGGGGTTTGATGATCCGTATGTGTTTCCCATCAACAGCTCCCAAACAGTTGGGAAAATTGCATACTGTCCAGAATTTGTCAGCAATTTCCATCCACTTTTCAGCGGTGGGCAGGGGCATAAATTCTGGGCAAAGAACATTCCAGAGAGCCCGGCAGGTGTCAGCAACAATTCCAGACAAGGTAGAGATTCCAATACGGTACTGGAAGTGTAGTGAGGATAGGGTTTCTCCAGTCGCCAGGAATCTGTGAACAGACAAAGAAGTAAAATTAATATTTATGTATATTATTTTTAAAAACTATAAAAAAAAATATTAGTACATTCACGAAAACTAATTACCCAAGGTTTTGAATACTAAATTTACAAAAAAAAACATCAGACCACACCCCTTTGTTTTTAAAACATACCGTAATGTCACCAGTAGCCGTTCCTCAGGAGGAATCGCACGACGGAGCTGTGTGTCCTGTCTCCGGATGGATTGTTGGACACGAGCAAGCAAATCCATGAAACTTTCGTGGGACATCCGGATATAATCAGTAAATTTCTCCGGGTTTGCACGTAGCTCGCTGTAGAGGGTGTGGTATGCCCCACGGCTCTCCCGGAGTTCAACAATCGGATGTATCCACATACGCCGCCGTCTTCGCTGCCTCTCTCTCTTCCTTTGTTCATGGCAAGCAACTGCATACGCCTGAGCCATCGCGATGTCCAAATCCAAGTTGAAGTGAAAACTCTTCCAGCGCAGATCCATGGTCACGAGAAGAATCAAGCAAATGTGAAGAATACTGTAGACAGGGTCTATATATATTAACATACCACACCCACAATGAAGTCCCATTGGTCTTGTGTGTTGTTGAATGGTTGTTTTTTCTTTTTTGTGGGGTTTTTCAAAAATCTGTAAAAAAACGCAAACGCACAAAAACGCATACAAACGCGCAAAAACGCTGCGTTTTTTTCCTGCATGCGCATTAAAATGCTGGAAAAAAACGCAGCGTTTGTATGCATTTGTATGCGTTTTTTTAATGCGTTTTTTTGCGGGAAAAACGCGCTGCAAAAAAAAGCAAGTGTGAAACTAGCCTAAGTCCAGAAAAACCAGAGAGGTTGGCAGCTATCGGATTGCAGACCCCTGAACCTATCCACAACAACTAGCAGTGGCCGTGGGGGGTTCCTACGGTGCCCTAGACCCCTCAATCACAGCCGGAGAGCTACATTGCCTAAAGACAGAAAGGGGAAAAACTAAACTGCCCCAGAGCAGACCCCAAAGCAATAGGCAGCCCCCAACATATGACGGTGAAGCAAGATGAAAACACTAACACAGATAGAAAGATAGGTTGAGCAGATGATGGGGCCCAAGCTAACTACATAGGACAGGATAGGAAAGCTGCTGTCTGCCATCCGAAAAAACCCTATCAAAATGAGCCAACCGACTGATAGGAAAAACAGGCCCTGAAGTCGCTAGGCTTCAAAAGACTATATCAGCACTCAGGTATATTCTGAAGACAGAGCAAAAGATCAACAGATCAGAGACAAAAATGGAATTCAGCTCACCCCCGGCCGGGGATGGCAGAACTCCCAAAAAACAAGGCAAAACAAAAACAAAACTGAAGAGTACAAAGCAGAGCAGAAAGACTTAGCTTTGAGATGCAGGAATCAGACTGGTCTCCAAGAATCCAGCAGGAAAGTCACCAGCCAGGAAGAAGGGCATCGGCAGCCTTATATCCAGTCCTCAATTCCAGCCACCCAGTTATCATCTAGCTGCCCAGGTGTTTGGTAATCAGTCTCACTACCTTCCTTCACCAGAGGAGGGAGTTCATCAGACCTCAATGGTGAAGGGAAAAATAAACTCACAACAGGCAACAGTGTGGCAATACCATTTACTCTGGGTGGTAATACATGACGACATGTAGCAGCACCACCAGATTATTATAAAAACATTAACACTAAAGGAGGCAGAGCAAGGAAGTAGTATCATTCCACCCCCTTACACAACTATAAGAGTCAAAATGAGGGGGAAAAAAAAAAAAAAAAAAAAAAAAAAAAAAAAAAAAAATCTAGAAAGTCAACTTGTCTGATTTGGCAACATTTTGCAAATTATGGTGGAATATAATTATTTGGTCACCTAAAAACCATGCAAGATTTCTGGCTCTCACAGACCTGCAACTTTAAGAGGCTCCTCTGTCCTCCACTCATTACCTGTAGTAATGGCACCTGTTTGAACTTGTTATCATAAAATACAACTGTCCACAACCTTAAACAGATTCAAAGGAATAAATTTTATGGATTAACGTGCGCTGCTGAACAATCACTCCTTCAAAAGGTGTGTACTTTATATTTTTATTTCCCAACGCATTTCGAAGTTAGAAACTTCTTCATCATCCCCTGATGAAGAAGTTTCTAACTTCGAAACGCGTTGGGAAATAAAAATATAAAGTACACACCTTTGAAGGAGTGATTGTTCAGCAGCGCACGTTAATCCATAAAATTTATTCCTTTGAATCTGATGATTCGTGGTCACGACGTGGCCATTTGGAAGTGCAGCAGGCTGACCCTTGTTCCTTTTTGTTTGAAACTCTCCTACATATGGTGAGTATAATATATTGAATATATCTATTTTTTCTCGGATAAGACCCTATTGCGCTCTTTGCCTTTCAGTTGTAACCACAACCTTAAACAGTCACACTCCAAACGCCACTATGGTGAAGACCAAAGAGCTGTCAAAGGACACCAGAAACAAAATTGTAGCACTGCACCAGGATGGGAAGACTGAATCTGCAATAGGCAAGCAGCTTGATGTGATGAAATCATCTGTGGGAGCAATAATAAGAAAATGAAAGACATAAGACCACCTATGATCTCCCTTGATCTGGGGCTCCAGGCAAGATCTCACCCCGTGGGGTCAAAATGATAAGAACGGTGAGCAAAAATCCCAAAACCACAGTGGGAGACCTAGTGAATGACCTACATAGAGCTGGGACCACCTTAACAAAGGCTGCCATCAGTAACCCACTACGCCACTAGGGACTCAGAGCCTGCAGTGCCAGACGTGTCCCTCTGCTTAAGCCAGTACATGTTCAGGCCCATTTGAAGTTTGCTAGAGAGCATTTGGATTATCCAGAAGAGTACTGGGAGAGACTGTCTTATGGTCTGATGAAACCAAAGTGGAATTGTTTGGTAGAAACAAAACTCATCGTGTTTGGAGGAGACAGAATGCCGAGTTGCATCTGAAGAACACCATACCTACTGTGAAGCATGGGGGTGGCAACATCATGCTTTGGGGCCGTTTCTCTGCAGAGGGACCAGGACGACTGATCCGTGTACATGAAGGAATGAATGGGGCCATGTATCATGAGATTTTGAGTGCAAACCTCCTTCCGTCAGCAAGGGCATTGAAGATGAAACATGGATGGTTCTTCCAGCATGATAATGATCCCAAGCACACCAGGGAAACAAATGAGTGGCTTCATAAGAAGCATATGAAGTTCCTGGAGTGACCTAGCCAGTCTCCAGATCTCAACCCCATAGAAAACCTTTGGAGGGATTTGAAAGTCAGTGTTGCCCAGCGACAGGCTCAAAACATCACTGCTCTGGAGGAGATTTGTATGGAGGAATGGATTAACATAGCACCAAACAATGTGTGTCAACCTTGAAGACTTACAGAAAACGTTTGACCTCTCATTGCCAAAGGATATGTAACAAGATATTGAGATGAACTTGTTAATCACCAAATACTTGTTACCCACCATAATTTGCAAAACAAATCTTGCCAAATCAGACAAGATGATTTTCTGGATTTGTTTTGTCATTTTGACTCTCATAGTTGTGGTATACCTATGATGTCAATTACAGGCCTTATCTTTAAGTGGAAGAACTTGCACAATTGGTGGCTGACTAAATTCCTTTCCCCCTCCCCCCACTGTATTTCCATTAACAGATGACAGATCTGAGTGGGGATTGGATTTTTTGTGGTTTGAGTGGAAACTTTTGAGAACATTTTACATGATGTTTTGGATCAGTTATTTGGCACTCTAAGCTGAGAACTTTGGGGTTCCCATCTAAATCTTAGTGATGCGATTCAGATGAAACCTTCATTAGATCCATTCACTATAATGAGGCAGAAGAGTTACTCTGGACTCTGTCTGGTGTGATACCCCAGAGTCCGGTTGTCACAGTGACACTGCCTCCCTCTAAAAGGTGAAGTCATGCTTGGAGGCAGAAAGGGACCCCCATGCCAGGTAATAGATTTAATCACAATTTCCTGCTGCAAGTCAGAAAAGGGAGATGCCTTACAAATTCTGGCCAGCAGAGGGGGTTGGCGAGTCAGCTAGAAATCAGCTGAGGGAGTTGTCATGGAAACAAAGCAGCTGTGAGGGGAAAAAAAAAAAAAAAAAAAAATGACACGGCAGTAAAACGTGAGGTAAAAAGATCTTTCTGGAAGATCCTTTCAGATGAAGACAGGGAGCTGATCTGTGAAGGAGTGGGACAAGAGCAGAGACTGAGACTCTGAGGAAGCTAAAATACTGCATATAGCAGACCCCTGAGTGAAGCGCTAATAGAAAAGGGACATCAGAGTCCTAGGCCGACAGGAACTGTACGCCCTGATAGCCGAATCTGAAAGTACAGGGGATTGTAAATTCCTGTGCACATTGAACACCTGAGGGCATGTCAGCGGATAAGGAGCCTGGGGCTGATGGTAAAAAAGGACGGTACCCGTGGAATAGGCTCACGCTGACAGCCATACAGGTTAGTGAAACCATCACGAATAGAGGGTCGCAGCATAGTTATATACAGCGGAGACCCACACACATAGCGCAGATAGGAAATCCCCACCTGGCAAGGTGGATCCCCTGAATGCCTCCAAGCGAGCTGGACTCATTCCATCACCTGTATGTGGTACTCCAGACTGCAATCTATTACCAGTAAAAGGTAAAGAAACTGCAGCTCTGTGTCTCTCTCATTTATCTGCACCCCAACGTTAAGGCTGTGTGCCCACGTAGCGATTTTTAAGCGTTTTTGCCGCGATTTTCGGCGCAAAAACGTTTAAAAATCATGAACAGAACGCCTCCCATGCATTCCTATGGCATGCCGCACATGCGGTGCTAATGCTGCACTTTTTTCCGCGGCGGCATCGCAAAAAAAAAAAAAAAAAAAAAAAAAAAAAAAAAAAAAAAAAAAAAAAATCGCAGCATGCTCATTCTTTTGTGCGAAATCGCAAAGAATTGCCGTGATTCCGCACCCATAGGAATGCATGAGAATCGCTTACTTCCCGCATGTGGCTATGCCCACCATGCGGGAAGTTAAGAGTCTCATGTGCGGTTGGTACCCACGGTGTGGAGGAGAGGAGACTGTCCTCCAGGCCCTGGGTACCATGCCCCTGTAAAAAAAATGAATAAAAAAAAGAAAGAGGTATATTTACCTTCCGGCATCCCGCGCTGCATTCCCAGCCTAAGCGTTCCCAGTAATGCCTTGCGACACGGTCCAGTGATGACGTAGTCTCGCGTGACTCTAGTGGTCTTGCGAGATCGCTATAGCAACGCGAGACCAACGTCATCACAGGTCTCGCAAGGCATTACTGGGAACGTGTGGCCCGGGAATGCAGCGCGGGACGCCGGAAGGTAAATATGCACCGATTTTTTTATTTTTTTTTAGCATTTTAACATTCTATCTTTTACTATTGATGCCGCATAGGCGGCCTCAATAGTAAAAACCTGGTTACACTTGTCAAACACTATGTTTGACGAGTGTGACCAACCTGTCAATCACTTTCCAAGCGATGCTTCAAATCGCTTGGAAAGTGCTTGAATATCGCACACGAAAATCACGGCAAAATCGCGATCATAATTGCAGTAAAATCATGGTGAAATCGCGTGGAAAAAAACGCGCAATTTCTGGGAAGGAGTCCGGTTTTTGGTGTGCGTTTTAACACGCACCGTGGGCACATAGCCTTACAGCCACTTTTACTATTTATTTAACATCTTTGCCCTGGGACTACAGCCATAACTGTGGAGGGCTACAACATCATAGCTGCGCCCAACATCCATCCCAGAGAAGCAACACTGCTGTGCTGGTCACCTCTGACTAGAATACCACAGGTGGCATCATGTATTTCACCATCTGATAAATTTTCATCTTTTTACCACAAAAATACCACACAACTTTCCCCTATTACTGGACACCTCTGGGCCATGGACCGGGTTGCCGCGACACCGTCCCCCATGGAAGTCGATGGGCCCGGTAACGAGTACCCCCCCAGGCCCCGCGGGGCGCTCCACTGGCCTTTCTACAGTGTCCTTTTCAGAAGTGCACAGAACTGTGGCTGACGGCACTTTTATGCAATCATAAAGAGATGGACAACGCCAGATCGCAGGTTAGTCGGCGTCCTGTGCCTCCATCTGCCTCATAGGAAATCTTCAGCCAGAGGTTGTGACTGAATCACATTTCAGAGATTTACATGGAAACCCTGGTGGTATAAAGCTAAGTTCACATTACAGTAGCGTTCGACTGAGCTGCGGACTTCCTCAGTTAACCTCTACCTACTGCATGTGTCCTGCAGGACATGCAGATGCATAATTTTGACTTGCCCGCCAAACGTGCAGAAACACAACATTAGCTGAATGCTAATGTGAAACCAGCCTAAGTGCTCAGCTCAGGACAAATGTGCGCCGAGCCTTACTGCAATCTTTGGGAGGCAGAATCTAAAAAAACTGCATGTGAAGAATGAGTTTTATTTAGTATGCCATTTCTCATGCGGGATAAATTAGACGACTTTATTCTTCGGGTTGTGCGATTAAAGCGATACCAGATTTGTATCGGTTGTTAGGTTTGGCTTCTGTCACTCTAAAAGACACTATTGCGAAAACTCGTTTTTGCATCACAACATTTTTTGAAAGCTATATTTTTAAATATTTCTGCCAACAGAGCCATGTGAGGGCTTGTTTCTTGCGAGACGAGCCGACGTGTATTGGTAGCATTTTCGGGCACATAACATTTTGATCGCTTTCCATTTTGATTTTTTGGGAGACAGAATGAACAAAAACGAGCAATTCAGGGATTGCCTTTTGTTTTTTTATACTGTTCCACATGTGGTAAACTTGGAAAGGCAGCTGTATTCTTCGGGTCAGTACAATTACAGCTATACTTTATGTTTTAGCGCTTTTATATAAAAACTATTTTATAGAAAAAAGTTTTTGCATCACTTTATTCTGAGAGAACTTGTTTTTCTGCTGATGGAGCTGTATTGCAGGCTTGTTTTTTGCCGGAGAAGATGACATTTTCAACAGTACCATTTTTATTTATAGCCGTATTTTTGATCGCGGTTTATTGCACTTTTGCGGTCTGATAAAGCATTGGTTTTTTGCCTTGCTTATTTTTTTTATGGTATGGTGCTCAATGAATGGGTTAACTTGTGGAATAGTTTTAAAACTATAGATCGTTACAGACGTGGCAATGCCAAATGTGTACTTTTATTTACATAAAATATTTTATTTGTACTCCCACATGACAGCACCTCGAGAGAGGGGATCTGCCCTTTGGGAAAAGGAAACCTACAGATACAAGAGGGGGCACCTCCCCCATGCATCAGTTTCCTGTTGGGACAGGATCCTACAGATTCAATATGTCCCCAGGCCTGGCCAGCTCTGGTAGTGGCGGGGGGGGGGGGCGGTTTTGGAGTTTCTCCCATCCCTGACTGATGCGGAGGCCCTGGAAGTACCACGGTGGTCCTCTATGGACTTCACAGCAGTTTGCGTGCAGCAGAGAGCGGGATCCAGAGGATCGCCATCTCCGGAAGGTAACCAGCGCAAGACAAGTATCCCCTGGGTCTCCCTGTGGCTCTAGCGGTGCGGGGGCTCTGTGTGCCCAGGACCGGTGGTGTCTGGTGTGGGGAGCGCATGCAGCTCCCCTCTGGGCCTCTGCGGTGCCGCCAGGGGTATGGTCGCCACACTGGCCTTGCCTTCCTCCAGGGGAGGGTAATGCCAGGCTTTGAAGCAGTGATGGGTCTCTCCAGCAGTTAACCTAATGCATGCAACACAGTTCCAGTCCAAGCCAGCAGGGGGAACTCAACCAGGATGAAGGGGAGGGGGTGTTCCCTGAGGGGTGAGAGTAAGGAGTGGTCAGTTAGTTGAAGGAGGTCCACGTGTGCAGACGTGTGGAACGAAGCTGGAGGTTGAGCTAGGAAGGAGAGCTCCCTCAGCTGAGAGCGTAAGAACTAGAGCCTGGTCTCCACAGTGGTACAGATACTAACGGTCCTGCCACAGATACCAGAGGAGTAGGAGGCTGTCAGTGCCCTACTCCCATCTGAGACTTGGGACACAACAGCAATTGAATAGAGAGCCAGGACTCTGGAGAGGAGTCCCCGAGAGAGGCTACAGCTGTCTGTCATACAAGTATAGTTCTAAGAACATCTGAAGAGAGGCATTCCAGAGTAACTAAGTACTGGGGTGCTTCACACCACAAGGTGCTAGGAAGGAGACTGCACAGCCCTTCTGCTGAGAGAGAATACTGATCGGCTTCCAGGGTAACATGCTCCAACACCATCTGTAATCAGGACCCTGGACTGCATATACTCAGTAAAGATACAGAAACTGCAACCGCTGTGCCTTGTCTGTTCCCTACGCTTCCAGCACTGCTACATCCTCGTGCTGGTTACATCTACACTGCCCTGGGACTACAGCTCCACCAGTTGGGAGCCTTTACATCTTTGCTGCACCCTACCATCAGTCCCAGCAGATCTGTATGCAGCGTTTGCCTAACACCATACTTGCCAAACACCACGGGTGGCGTCACGAACTATTCTACCATTAACTACATACCCCACTGCTTGGGCGCCCAGGGCCACAGACCAGGTCACCGCTGCTGTGACACATCCCCCCCCCCCCCCCCCCCCCGACAACGGCCCGGTACCGAGTACCCCACAGCCCTGGGAGGGCGACCCACATCCTGGAGCGGCCTCAGGACATGGTCAGTGCCATTTTGGGGTTGCTGGGTGACTGGGGGGGCGGGGCCTGTTGGCATACGCAACAGAAATGGACTTATGTAAAAGGAGAACTTTATGCTGATCTGACAATAGATGGTGATATTGTGTAAAGTTTCCTTGCTTAATGTGTTGTAAGAGAAAAGGTCTGTTAATTTCATTTTATTTTACTGCTTCCTGATGATGCAGCATTTTGTATGACTGCTTTTTTTCCTTTACCTCATGCTCTGACAAGTAAAAGCTTGTTATCCCATGTAATCTGCTCTGAAGGTTTTCTAATGAACTGTGGATATTCAAGGAGCTATACAACAAGCTGTGCAATAGGTTATGGGCCCAGGCATGAAGAAATCCCAGAGACTCACCAAGGATCCCAAGCAGAGAATACCACACACCAAGGACACCTAACTCAGCAAACACCCTGGTGAATGCAGAAGAATGTCAGTACAATTCTCTACAAATAAGACAAGTTAAAGATAATGAGTAGCACAGAGCCAAAACTTGCAGTAGCCAAGCTGAATAATGAGAACTATCAGTTATGGAAGTTCAAAGTAGAGATCTTATTGTCTAAAGATGATTTATGGGAATTACTACAGATAGACCTGATGAAGATAATCAGACATGGGATAGAAAAAAATAGGCAAGCAAAAGCTACCATCAGCCTATTAGTGGATGATGCTCAATTAATCCACATACGGAATGAGGATACAGCTAAAGAAATGTGTGAGGCACTGAGAAAGCTGCATGAAAGAGCCAGCTTAAAATCTCAAGTTATTTCTGTTAAGAAAGCTTTACAGTATGAGATTAAGTGCAGACAATGACATGCAAAAGCATATTCTATTATGGAAGGATATCATAGCCAAGTTCAATTGGTGAAGATATTAAGGAAAGCCATGTAGCAGCATTATTGTGCAGTTTCCCGGACTCCCACTGCTTTAATAAATGCACTAGAGACAAGACCTGAAAGAGACATCACATTAGAATTTGTGAAGACCAGACTCAGATGAATATCAAAGCAGGAAAGAACAAAAAGGATTCTTCTACTGAAAAAGATAACGGAAATGCTCTTCGGCTACTTTCAGACTTGCGTTACCAGGCGCAGCACTTGGCCGCCGCTAAGCTCTGCCCTGGCCACGCCCCCTCCGGTCAGTTCCTCCTATGGTCGCATCACGCTGCATGCGATCAGCGTACCCTATATTTAGCAAGTATGAAAGTAGCCTTAAAGCTACAGAATCAAAAAGACCCTATAATAAAGAAACAAGAGAATGTGTCAGAAGTTAGAAAAAAAATGACATTTAGAGAAAGACTGTACTATATGGAAAGCAGAACAGAAGTTATACTAAAGGGAGAATACACAAGGTGAAAAACACAATTTCTGATTCATGTGAAAATTGTAATGGGTCATTTAAAGTAACTAATAAGAAATCATTTGGTTGGTTCATTGACTCAGGAGCAACAAGTCACATGACAAGTAATAAAAATTTCTTTACTTAACTTGATTTAAAATAAGAAGGAAGCCATTTATCTTGCAGATGGAAGCAAAATAACTGCAGAAGGTGTTTGACAAGGAATGCTAAACTGTTCTAACAAATTTTGGCATGATTCAAAAATACTTGTACAGGATGTGTTTTACGTTACAGGATTAGAAGGCAGATTGTTATCTGTAAAATGTCTAACAGCTAAAGGACTGACTGTAAAATTCAAAGATGATGAATGTACAATCCTAGCAGGAAATAAGGTAATAATCATTGTTGGATATAGTGAAAATTACAAATGCTATAGAATCCTAGATCCCCAGACAGTGTGACATTCATTGAGGATCTAAATGAAGACACTATGATTTCACTGGAAACAAAAAATGACAAAGATAGCAGTGATATAGCTGAAGGAATATCTGATGAAAAAAGTTGATAAAACAGAATTCTGAAAGTAAAGAGAAACTACAAACTACAAAGTTCAACAAGAGAAAACTAAAAGCCTCTCATACAAGGCAAGTACAAGAAAAATTTATGAACCTACCTCTTGGGAAGACATATCTCGACTTCCTGAAGCTAATAAATGGATAGAAGCAGCAGAAATAGAAATAAGATCCATGTATGACTCAAAGACATGGACACTAACAGAATTACCAGAAGGAAGAAAAAGCTATAGGATGTAAATGGATTTTTAAAGTAAAATACCAGACAGATGGCACAACTGAACGATACCAAGCAAGACTCGTAGCTAAAGGTTATTCTCAAAAATATGGAGAAGACTGATGAAACATTTGCTCCAGTTGTCATACAATAAGACCTTTGTTTGCAGTTGCAGCAGTGAAACAAATGGAACTGAAACATCTGGATGTAAAGACAGCATTTTTGAATGGAAGTTTAACAGAAGATGTTTACATGGAACAACCTCTACAATTCAAAGATAAAAGTAACCCAAAGATGGTTTGCAAGTTACAGAAAAGTGTGGAATGAGAATCACAGAAGTGCTCACAAATGAAAAATTTCAAAGAAGCAAAGCTGATCCTTTCTTGTACACAAAAAGACTAATTAACAGATGAATTTATGTACTCATATGTTGGATGACATTTTAGTTTGTTTTGAAAAAGATAGATAAAGACATACTAAAAATCCTGAATCAACATTTTGAGATCAAAGACTTGGGAAATGTGAAACAGTACCTAGGAATACAGATAGAAAGAAAAGATGGAAGTTTCTTACTTAATCAAAATCACATGATTCAAGACATCACCGAAATATTTGGATTGAAAGATGCAAAATAGCAAAGTCTCCAATGGAAACTAATTATCTTAAAGTGATGAATAGTGAGAAAGAGGTGTTACCAAATAATGAGTACAGAATCGCAACAGGAAAATTACTGTAGCGACTGTTACAAAACCAGACATAGCAGCATCAGTAGGAATTCTGAATAGAAAAGTATCTAAGCCAAATAAAGCAGATTGGAATGCTATGAAGAGTGTAATACGTTATTTGAAAGGAACTAGCAATGTTAAACTGAAACTGCCTACAAGTGATAAATGCATTTTAACTGGATACTGCCCTTTGTAGTTACCCCCGACCGGCCTCTTGTCCAGAGAAATTATGCCCCCCTGATTGCAGCAGACGGTGAAGTCTCAGGGAATGGGGAGGGGGGGGGGGAGCAGCGCTAGGCCTAGAGAGTCTATAATGCCCATTAATATTCCCCTCAGGTGGCAGAAGAGACTCCCAAGTTCACCTCAAATCTAAAAGGACATCAGAACTGAAGTAAGGGAGTCCATGAAATCCCTGACGCAGGGCGGAAGTTCTAGGCAGGAAGATCCCCCAGAATCCGATTCATTGGTTGACTGGAGGAGAGATGACAGTTCCCCCTGAATCATCCTTCTCTGCATCTTCATCCGAGGAGGACTTGGCCTGCTTCTGTCTGCCACTAGATCAGGTAAATAAACTAGTAAAGGTGGTCAGGGGAACAATGAGGATAGTGGAATCCAGGCCAGAACTATCCATGCGAGACATTATGTTTAACCCCTTCACGACCCATGATGCCTACGTAGGCGTCATGAAAAGTCATGCCCAAACGACCTATGACGCCTACGTAGGCATCATGCTATAAATAGCCCCCCTGCGGGTCGGGTGACTGGGGTCACTGAAAGGTCACCCGACCCGCACACAAAGGACACTCTAGAGTTAATCCCTGGGGGCGTGGCTTAGCCCCCACGTGCCTACGATCGCTCTGATTGGCTGTTAAAAGTGAAACAGCCAATCAGAGCGATTTGTAATATTTCACCAATGAAATTTGGTGAAATATTACAATCCAGCCATGGCCGATGCTGCAATAGCATCGGACATGGCTGGACACTGACCCCCGACCCCCCCACACACCGACTGGCGGGGCCGATCGTTCGCCGCCATCATCTGCTCCCCCTCCCCTTCCTATCACTTCCTCCCACCTTTCCGATCCCCCCTGGGACCTCCGATGGTGCTCCCGGTGTCCCGCCGTGGCTCCCGGCGTCCGGATCATGGGCGCCGCCATCTTGCAAAATGGCGGGCGCATGCGCAGTGCGCCTGCCATTGTCCAAGATGGCGGCGCCCATGAATTTGCCGGTTGCCCGTTCATTTTTCATTTTGATCACTGTGATACACTCTCACAGTGATCAAAATGAAAAAAAAGAGTAAATACACCCCCCTTTTATCACCCCCATAGCCAGGTGCAAATAAAATAAAAAAAATATTTTTTTTTCCATTTAGGGTTCGAATTAGGGTTAGGGCTGGAATTAGGGCTAGGGCTGGATTGGGATTAGGGTTAGAGTTGGGATTAGGGTTAGGGGTGTGTTGGGGTTAGGGTTGGAGTTAGAATTGAGGGTTTTCCACTGTTTAGGCACATCACGGGGTCTCAGAGCGCGACATGGCGCCACGATTTATTCCAGCCAATTTTGCGTTCAAAATGTCAAACAGCACTCTCTCCATTCCGAGCCCCGACGTGTGCCCAAACAGTGGTTTACCCCCACATATGGGGTATCAGCATACTCAGGAAAAATTGCACAACAACTTTGGGAGTCTAATTTCTCCTGTTACCCTTGGGAAAATAAAAAATTGGGGGCTAAAAAAAAAATGATTTTCGTGAAAAAAAATGATTTTTTTTTTTCACGGCTCTGAGTTATAAACTTCGGTGAAGCACTTGGGGGTTCAAAGTGCTCAAACATCTAGATAAGTTCCTTGGGGGGTCTAGTTTCCAAAATGGGGTTACTTGTGGGGGGTTTCCACTGTTTAGGCACATCAGGGGCTCTGCAAACGTAACATGACGCCCGCAGATCATTCCATCAAGTCGGTATTTCAAAACGTCACTACTTCCCTTCCGAGCCCCGATGTGTGCCCAAACAGTGGTCCCCCCCCCACATATGGGGTACCAGCGTACTCAGGACAAACTGGACAACAACTTTTGGGGTCCAATTTCTCCTGTTACTATTGTGAAAATAAAAAAATAGCGGGCTAAAAAAATCATTTTTTGAGGAAAAAAATTTTTATTTTCACAGCTCTGCGTTATACACTTCTGTAAAGCACCTGGGGGTTCAAAGTGCTCACTATGCATCTAGATAACTTCCTTAGGGGGTCTAGTTTCCAAAATGGGGTGATATGTGGGGGAGCTCCAAAGTGTAGGCAGACAGGGCCTCTCCAAACACGACATGGTGTCCGCTAACGATTGGAGCTAATTTTCCATTCAAAAAGTCAAATGGCGCTCCTTCCCTTCTGAGCCCTGCCGTGCGCCCAAACAGTTGTTCCCTCCCACATATGGGGTGCCACCGTACTCAGGACAAACTGAACAGCAACTTTAGGGGTCCAATTTATCCTGTTACCCTTGTGAAAATAAATAGCGGGCTAAAAAATCATTTTTGAGGAAATAAAATGATTTTTTATTTTCATGGCTCTGCGTTTATAAACTTCTGTGAAGCACTTGGGGGTTCAAAGTGCTCACTACACATCTAGATAAGCTCCTTGGGGGGTCTAGTTTCCAAAATGGGGTCACTTGTGGGGGGTTTCTACTGTTTAGGCACATCAGGGGCTCTGCAAACGCAACATGATGCCCGCAGAACATCCCATCAGTCTGCATTCCAAAATTGCGCTCCTTCCCTTCTGAGCTCTCCCATGCGCCCAAACAGTGGTTTCCCCTGACATATGGGGTATCGGTGTACTCAGGACAAATTACACAACAACTTTTGAGGTCCAATTTCTCCTGTTAGCCTTGTGAAAATAAAAAATAGCGGGCTAAAAAAATCATTTTTGAGGAAAAATTTTTTTTTTTATTTTCACTTTTCTGCGTCAAACTTCTGTGAAGCACTTGTGGGTTCAAAGTCCTCACCACACATCTAGAAAAGTTCCTTGGGTGGTCTAGTTTCCAAAGTGGGGTCACTTGTGGGGGAGCTCTAATGTTTAGGCACACAGGGGCTCTCCAAACACGACATGGTGTCCACTAACGATTGGAGCTAATTTTCCATTCAAAAAGTCAAATGGTGCTCCTTCCCTTCGGGACCCTGCCGTGTGCCCAAACAGTGGTTTATGACCACATATGAGGTATCTGTGCACTCAGGAGAAATTTCCCAACAAATTTTAGGATCCATTTTATCCCACTGCCCATGTGAAAATGAAAAAACTGAGGCTAAAAGAAAATTTTTGTGAAAAAAAAAAAGTCCTTTTTTTTATGGATCAATTTGTGAAGCACCTGGCGGTTCAAAGTGCTCACTATGCATCTAAGCATATTTTCCATTCAAAAAGTCAAATGACGGTCCTTCCCTTCTGAGCCCTGCCGTGCGCCCAAACAGTGGTTTATGACCACATATGAGGTATCGGTGTACTCAGGAGAAATTGCCCAACAAATTTTAGGATCCATTTTATCCTGTTGCCCGTGTGAAAATGAAAAAATTGATGCTAAAAGAAATTTTTTATTGGAAAAATTAAAATGTTCATTTTTTCCTTCCACATTGCTTTAGTAGCTGTGAAGCACCTGAAGGGTTAATCTTCTTGAATATAGTTTTGAGTAGCTTGGAGGGGTGCAGTTTTTAGAATGGTGTCACTTTGGGGTATTTTCTGCCATATAGACCCCTCAAAGTGACTTCAAATGTGAGGTGGTCCCTAAAAAAAGGTTTTGTAAATTTTGTTGTAAAAATGAGAAATCGCTGGTCAACTTTTAACCCTTATAACTTCCCAACAAAAAAAATTTTTTTTCCAAAATTGTGCTGATGTAAAGTAGACATGTGGGAAATGTTATTTATTAGCTATTTTGTGTCACATAACTCTGGTTTAACGGAATAAAAATGTCAAAATTTTCGCCAAATTTCCTTTTTTTCACAAATAAATGAAAACATTATTGACCTAATTTTACCACTAAAATGAAGCCAAATATGTCACGAAAAAAAACAATCTCAGAATCGCTAGGATCCGTTGAAGCGTTCCTGAGTTACCTCATAAAGGGACACTGGTCAATATTGCCAAAAATGGCCAGGTCATTAAGGTCAAAATAGGCTGGGTCATGAAGGGGTTAAGGGATTGGATCAGGGGAAAAAAAAAAAAAAGGGGATCCTTTCCCCCCGAATAAAGAGATTGAAGAATTCATTCTCCCGGGAGTGGAAGAGGCTGAAAGAGAAGGGCTCCTTACCTCCGGACCTTGAGCGGAGATACCCCTTTGATGACCTAGCTTGTTCTGCCCATTCATGTGCAGGAAGAAATTTTCTATTCCAACTATGGCCATTAGACGTCATAGTTGCCCCTCTTGTTCATGGATTTAGAACCCTTTCCCTTTATTAGTTCTGTTTAGAACCACCCTCCAGGTTTCCTGGGCTTGAAGCCTTTTTCTCCTGGATCTGAGATACGGTATGTGTCCTGTTCTATGCAAAATCACTGCTTCTGCCAAGTGAATTCTGGTGTAGGTTTAATAGTTATTCGTTTTTCCAATGCATCTGTGTAAGCTAGCCATTATGCGGCCATGTGATATGTGCAATGTTTTTCCAACTCGTTGTAATGCTCTTGCACTGCATGAGGTTAGATGCATCCCTGTTCAGTTAGTGCAATGCTGGAAGCCTTAAGCTTAGATATCTCTCTTCACTGCATTGTGTTGTATATTTTGATGGCAAAATATACTTCTACACATTTTTTCACCTGGATTGGATGCTGCTCCTTTTCATTTTTCTGGATCTTTGTTGTCCAGCTGGGTCTTTGGACGTTTGAGCGTGCATCTCCTTGATCCTGGAAGTGCTGTCAGCTATCTTCTTCTATGCTTGATCATCTCAATATAGACTTAAGCACCCAGTCTTTTTACTGGGAGTGGATGAAGGGTTTAGCTGTATGCTGAAATCCACACAGCATCATACATGGAAGGAGGCAGAATACAGCTGTTACTGTCTGGGAGAAAGCCCCTAAATTGGATGCAGCAGTTTCTGGACCGTGAAGAAGGCAGGTTCTACCGCTGAAACGCGTAGTCCTATCTGCACGACTTTCCTGCGTTATTGCTGTTTTGAACTGCTTGGACCATTGCATTTTAATGGATTTATGAATAAAAAGAAAAAAAATTTTAACAGCATCCTGGATTGCTCACGTTATTGCTGGACTTTGCTTAGTCGTTGTTCACATTTGTATGGATGGACTCCTACATCCAGATCCGGGCACAACGGAGTTAACCAGGTCAGCTGAGGTTCCAGGTGGTTCACAGGAGTGAGCTGGTCTACATTGTTGGATATATATCTCCTGCCTTTTGGGGATATGGAGGCCCTTAAAGGTCCCCAGGATAAAAAGTTGGACATTTTTCTTAAAGGAACTTGGGAGATGGCAGCCAGATCCCTTAGACCTGCAGTGGCATCCACTTGCATGGCCAGATCTATGATGGTCTGGCTAGACCAACGAGTCTCAGCTAAGAGAGGAGCCTCCTAGGAAATTATTCTGGGAGCCCTTACAACAATTCAGGGGGCTGCAGCCTATCAGACGCCTTGGTGGATTAGGCAAGGACAGCAGCAAGGGCAGCTGTCCTCTACAATGTGGCTCAGAGCACTATGGTTAAAGTGCTGGCCAGGTGATATCCAAGCAAGGTCTAAACTCTGCACCATCCAGTGTGGAAAAAAAAAAAAAAAAAAAAAAAAAAAATTTATATATATATATATATATATATATATATATATATATATATATATATATATATATATATATATATTTCCCCCAACCTAGTGTCCTCTGCTTACCAACGCCCCTTCAGCAGGAGAAAATTCAGTCAGAGAAGGCCAACAAGAGATCGTTCCAAGTGGAATGACAGGAAAAGAAGAGGTACTGGCTTCATGTTTAGGTGTTCACCACAGGAGAGAAAGAAGCCATCCCAATGACTAGCAATCCCCGTAGGGGGTAGACTGTCTGCTTTTAATCCAGGCTGGACTCCTATCACCAACAGTATTTGTGTTCAGGATGTGATATCAACAGGACTAAAGCTTGAGTTCCTCTCGATACCAGGGGATAGGTTTAGGATAACTCCAGCCCGTCCCTCTCAGATAGAACAAACGGCTCTTGAAACAGATTGTTGAATTGTGCCACAAAAAATAAAAATCCTAGTGGAAGTACCAGAATCTGAGAAGGGTAGAGGATTTTACTCTCCCCTGTTCTTGGTTCAGAAGCTGGATAATTCTTACAGGACCATTATCAATCTTCAGTTCCTTAATAGGTTCCTAGTAGCTCGGCCCTTTAAAATGGAAACAGTTGGTTCAGCAATAAAAATGTTTTAAAACAGTTTTAGATTTAAAAGACATGTACTACCACATGCCAATTCATACAATACACCAACGCTTCTCAAGAGTGGCAGTTTCCATAGATGGCATAATCCGGCATTTCTAGTATCAAGCTCTCCCTTTGGCCTTTCAGCAGCACCTCGAGTTTTCACAAAGTTAATATCTGAAGTTATGGCCCACCTTTGAGAGTCGGACATCTTAATAGTACTTTACTTAGGCAATTCTGCAGACCATTGCCTTTTCCAATTAGAAAGGTCTATATCTGTTCTAGAAGATTTGGGTTGGCTGATACACTTTGAAAAATCCCATTTACAACCCTTGAAGGTCCAGCAATGTGATGTCCCCATTGGGTTCCCCAACATTTTGTATCCTGGCCATCAGATGGGCTCAGTTTCATACCAGAGCCCTTCAGAGAGATTTTATCTAATGATAGGGCCCTGCTCGGTAAAATTGCAGTAGGTCCATCTGCGTTGAATTCCCTAAAAAGTTGGCTTAACAAAAGCTTGTCCTCCGGAGTTCTCTGGAAGAATCGCATATCCCGTGTAGTAACTACAGATGCAAGCCCATATGGGGGATATTATGGTCCAGGGACAATGGGACCCCTCAGTAAAAAGTTCCTCCAATCGGAGGAACTATCGGCGGTAGAGCTGTCAGTTAACAAAACTCCTTGTGTGCCTACAGGGACACAACGTCAGAATTCTCTCAGACAGCCAGGTGACAGTGACGTATATCAGCCACCAAGGTGGGACCCAATCCAAGGATCTGATTGAGGTAGCAGAATGCCTTTTTGAGACAGTGGAATGACATTTTCTATTTTTATCAGCATTACACATAAGGGGAAAGGACAAAGTCACAGCAGACTCTAAGCCACAATACTCAAAGACAGGGAGAATGGTGTCTGAATGCAGTCATCTTCAACCAGATTGAATGTGGGGTCAACTGGATGTAGACCTCTTCACCACCAGAGAGAACAGAAAAGTAAAACAGTTCTGTTCTGAATTGGGGAGAGAAACTTATGGTGGTTGATGCCTTCCTGAGGAAGTGGGATTTCGATCTGGCCTACGCCTCCCCCCCCCCCCCCCCTCATTATCCCCATTACCTCTGGTAGTAAGGAAAATCAGAGAAGACAGGGCAAGGATCATTCTTATTGCCCCATTCTGGCCCAGAAGGACCTGGTTTTCATGGCTGAGATCAATGTCAGTCTGTGACCCCTGGGTACTTCCAAATCTCCTGGATCTTCTCTTCCAGGGCCCGGTCAATCACCTGCAGGTAGCAGGGCTCCACCTGATGGCGTGGAGTTTGAAAGGTCATTATTGAAGGACAAACGATTCTCCCCCAATCTAATAGACACCCTTCTGAAAAGTAGAAAATCAATAACCAAAATCTATGCTAGAACCTGGAGATAACTTCTAGCCACTTTCGACCATAAAAACCGAAAAGGAGTTCCTATAGGAGAGATTTTAGAAGGGTCTGGAATTGGGTTAGCTTCCAGCACCTTGAAAGTGCAGATTTTAGCCCTTGGTGCCTTATTTAATTGTGATGTTGCATAGAAAGTCTTAGTTACTCACCAGTTAACAGTATTTTTCAGAGTCCATGACAGCACCACCTGAGAGGGGATCCGCCCTTCAGGAACAGGAAATCCTATTGATGCATAAGGGCGGCACCTCTCCCACGCATCAGTTGGTTTAAACAGCACAAGAGGACCACCAAGGTTAATAGCATGATTTATGTACAATACTCCTACTTATTTATTACCAGAGTACATATAAGAGGAAGAGGTGCACACCCAAACTAAATAAAAGGGAGGGAATCTACAGGTACTGTCATGGACTCCGAAAGATACCATTAACTGGTGAGTAACAGACTTTATGCGATTGTCCATGACCGCACCACCTGAGAGAATTACAGAGAGTAATTACTTAGGGAAGGACTACAGCCTGCAGAACCCTTACACCAAAGGAGAGGTCTAAGGAATCACCCAAGTCTAACCTATAATGGTTGTAAAAGGTGTTTGGAAAGGACCAGGTAGCTGCCTTACATATTTGGTCGATAAAGACTTCTGATCTCTTCGCCCACAAGGTTGCCATGGCTCTGGTGGAATGCGCCCTCAGCTTGCCAGGTGCTGACCTGCCCTTCGAGGTGTATGCTAATGAAATGGCCTCCCTAATCCACCTAGCTAGCCAGCTTTTTGAAACCCCAAGGCCCTTCCTAATGCTGTGATAGGAGATAAACAAAGCATTGTCTTTTTTCCAGGGATCGGTAACTGCTATGTATTCCAGGAGACACCTCACGTCTAGGGTGTGTAGTTTCCTTTCCTTTTTGTTGACTGGATTAGGGAGGAAGGATGGAAGGACTATTTCCTGTGTTCCGTTGAAACTGGAAGCTACCTTAGGCAAGTATGCTGGATCAGGTGTAAGTATTACCCCATCGTCCCTGAATCGTATGTAAGGAGGAAGTCTAGATAACACCTGTATGTCACTTACTCTACGGGCTGACGTCAGTGCTACCAGAAAGGCCGCTTTAAGGGACTTTTGTAGAGGCTGATGCAATAGGTTCAAACAGGACCTCTGTCATGGCTGTGAGGACTAGGTTTAGATCCCATGGCATAAACCTTTCGCTACCAGTCTGGATCTGCCTGCTGCTTTAATAAATCTACTGATCCAATAGTTACCTAAGGTTGACACTTGTACTTTAAGGGTACTGGTGGAAAGCCCCATGTCCAGACCTCTTTGTAACAACTCTAGGATCTGCGCTATCGGTGTTGACTATTCAGAACTCAGGGGTAGTAGCTGAAGAAATCTTTTCCAGATCCTAACGTAGATTTTGGTTGTGATTAACACCCTGCTTAAAAGCAGAAAGTCAATCAAGGCTGGAGAGAAACCTCTTAACAGTGACCGTTCAAAATCCACGCTGTCAGATGTAGGCCAGCCACCTGAGGATGGTAAACTGGGCCCTGGGATAGGAGATCCAGGACATCTGGTAGGACCCATGGGTTGGACACCGACATGGTCCTGAGGCATGAGAACCATGCCTTCCTGGGCCAAAATGGGGCGATCACTATAGTCTTCGCCTTGTCCTTCCTGACTTTCCTCATCACCAGGGGTAAAAGAGACAGGGGAGGGAAGGCATATGCTAGCCTGAAGTCCCACTTTATGAGAAGAGTATCTACTGCCAGAGGGCCTTTTCTGGGATTTAGAGAGCAAAACTGAGACACTTTCCTGTTCTCCCTGGTGGCAAAGGTCCACTTCTGGCTGTTCCCATTTTTGTACTATCAGGTCAAAGGTAGGTTTTCAAGGACCATTCCCCTTGTTTTAGAAGGTTGCAGCTTAAGTCCACTGTGGTGTTTTCTCTTCCTTTTATATGCAGAGCTGTTAAAGACAGAAGATCCTTTTCTGCCAGTTGGAATAGCCGCTCTGCTACATTCATCAGGGGTCTGGAATGAGTCCCACCTTGGTGATTGATATAAGCCACGGTGACCTGATTGTCAGAGAATATTCAAACATGATGACCCTGTAGATACACAAAGCTTTTAACCGCCTGTCCTACTACTGTTAGCCCTTTGAGGTTAGAGGACATTTCTACCTGATGGTGCTCCCATAGGTCCTGGACTAAGACCTCCCCCATATGGGCCCCCCCAATTCGGTAGGGCTTGCGTCCGTGGTGACTGCACGGGTTATGTTATATTCCCAGGGCACCCCTCTGGCTAGGTTGTATTCCTCTAGCCGCCAACCAAGGGATTTTATAGTATTTTGGGACAAAGTCAATTGGCCTTCTAGGTAACCCCCAGGGATTTTTTTGATGAAGTAAAACCTTGCCCTGTAGTACCCTTGTATGGAACTGGGCCCACCGGACCACGGGGATGCAGGACAAGAGGGAACCTAGGAGAGACATGGCAGGGTTATTTGAGGCGTTCAAGACCTGATAACGTAGGTGAATGAATTTTTTGGGTGGCAGACACTCCCGATTCTGCAAATCTAAGATTAGGCACAAGAACTGCTGAATTCTCATGGACTGTAGATGGGACTTTTAATGTCCAGTAGCCACCCTAAATGTTCTAGGGCTGACTTAGCTTTTTGCAACTGATCCATACAATGGTCTGTTTAGCCTACAATAAGGAAGTCATCCAGGTAGGAGATTACTAGGATATCTGCTTCGTGCAGATGGGCCATAACCTCAGCTATCACCTTAGTGAACACTCGGGGGGGACGACTGCAATACCAAAGGGAAGGGCGAAATATTGGAAATGCTGGACCGACTCCTCTAAATGAACCGCTACTCTAAGGAAATGCTGATGAGATGCATGGATGGTTATATGGTGGTAGGCATCCTTTGAAAACTGCTTTATGGTGTGTGATTTAAACAGTAATTTTATTATGGAATTGATTGTTTCCATTTTAAATGGGTGAATGACCAGGAATTTATTGAGTACCTTCAGATGGATTGTGGTCCTGTAAGAGCCATCTGGCTTATAGACCAGGAATAGAGGGGAGTAGAAGCCTTTGCCTTTTTCCACCTCCAGTACCTCTGTCAGGACCTTTTTATAGCACAGGTCATGGATTTCAGTTTCTAGGGCAGCTTGTTCCGATAGGGAAGACCTGAGAGGGGGTGATCTTAAAACTGTTCCGGGGGATACAGGAGAATTCTAGCCGTAGACCTGAGGCTACCAACCCCAGGATCCAGTTACTGTTTGAAATCAGTGACCAGGCTGGGTAGAAGGCAGATAGTCATTGGGGAGGCTTCTTGGTCTCATGGGATGATCCGTCCTGGTGTCCCCCTCCAAACATAAAACTGGTGCCTTTCTTCCTCTTATCTTCCCATCTGCCTCGATCTCTGGATGATCTTCTATGGAAAAACCTCTTTCTAGTGAAGGGTTGTCTATAGGAAGGGGTTGGCAGGCTAGGGAATTTTTTTTATCGTCCCCGACTTTCTCCAAAAGTTCATCTAGAACTGGACCGAAGAGATATTCCCCCTCATACGGGATGGAGCAAAGACGGGATCTGGCCTGGATATCTCTGGGCCAGCACTTCAGCCATATTGCCCTTCAGGCTGCATTTGATAGACCTGTGGCTTTGGCCGCCATCATTGCCGAATCATTGGCTTAAAAGGCTGCAGCATTTTGGATTTTAGGAAGGTTCTTCAGGATGGACTCTCGAGGCTCCGTCCTCTGACTCAAGCTGGTCAAGCCAGACCATCATATCTGACTGTGCATGTAGCCACTGCCGCCAGCCTTAGGGCGCCAGCTGACATTTCCCATGTCCCTTTCAGAAAGGAATCTGACTTTTTGTCCAGTGGATCTTTCAAGGAGGCCATGTCGTCAGAGGGAATAGCTGATTTTTTGGATGCTTTAGCCACCGGTGCATCCGATTTTGGGGCTTTATCCCACCTGTTCACCAAGGGGTCCTCAAAGGGATATCATTGCGTAAAGGTCAGTGGTAGGGAGCCCTTTTCTGGTTTCTTCCACCTTACTGTTTTGACTAATTTGTCCACCTGTTCTAGACTTAAGCAGAAACGATTGGAGTCTTCTTTGAAGAGGATGTATTAGAGGTTGAGGGCTCTGAGGAATCTTCATTTCCCCTAGGGGCAGCTGAGGAGTCTGATCCTGAGAAACTCTGCCTTTTTCCTCTTAAGGATTCTCTAAAGTCTCTATCTCAAGGGGAATCCTCTATCACTGGGACTGAGCTCTCCACTTTCCTCAGTCTCCCCAGCTCTTCTACTCCACGTCTGCACACGACGCCCTCCTCACACTAACTGACCCACTCCTTCCTGGCTCCCAGAGAGCTCTTCCCCTTAGTATTGGTTCAGAGCTCCCCTGCTGGCCTGGAGAGGAACTGTGTTGTATGCAATGGTTAACTGCCAGAGAGACCCTTCATTACTTCCAGGCATGACATCACTCTCCCTGGAGAAAGGCAATTCCACTGTGGCGACCATACTCCTGGGGGCGCCACACTGTCATGGACGATCAAATACTGGATATCCAGATTCATTAAAGCAGCTGGCAGATCTAGGCCCATACATAGGGTAAGGTGCGTACCATGGGACTTAAACTTAGTCTTTACGGCAATGATGGAGACTATGCTTAAACCCATGGTATCTGCCTCAATTAAGATCCTATCCCTCAAACAGGGCTGGCGTTAGGGGCAGGCAGCTGCTTAGCGCCCCCGCTCCCCCAGCTAGCAGCACATCATGCAGCTGCTATGGAGCCCATGAGGCAGGAGGGCCTGCCTGACCCCAGTGCCGACTCCCCCTTCGCCACATTGAATGACACTGGTACAGGTCAAAGCAATGATGGAGGAGAGCTCCCCCTCCCATCATTCCCCGCTCTGCCTCTGACACTGCGGGTGCGCGATGGCACACTCACAGTGTACCAGGCAGAGCAGCCGCCGAGACAGGAGCAGGCGGGCATGAGGAGGGAATAGTAGTTTTATGTAAAAGCGAGTACTTGGGGGGGGGGGGGGGGGCTGTACTATATTATATTCTATGGGGGGGTGATTGCATCACACTCTAGAATATATTGTAGCCCCCTCGGAGTGTATGATACAATCACCCCCCCATAGAATATAATGTAGCCCCCTCATATAGGGGCTAGATTATATTGTATGGGGGACTTTGTTATACTATGAGGGGGCTACATTATTCTATGGGGGTTACATTATATTCTGTGGGATGGCTGCATTATATTCTATGGGGGGGTTACATTATATTGAATGGTGGGGCTGCATTATACTGTATCGAGGACTATGGGGAATAGATTATACTATGTGAAGAACTATGGGGTGCATTATACTATGGAAAGTGAATTGTACTACATGGATGAATGGCGGTGTATTATACTATATGGAGCACTATGAGGAGTATCATACTATATGGAGGACTGAGCAGTGTATTTTAATATATGGAGGACTATGAGGAGTGTATTATATTGTATGGAGGACTGAGTGTATTATACTATATGGAGGACTATGGGGCACATTATATGGAGTGTAAACTGAAGATGTGCTGCTGATAACGATACTGTATGGGGACAGATAGATCCATTAGTGATTGTTGTGTCCCCATCATTCTGACAACATTGTCGATCATACTCATTTAGCGGCCTGAACTCAGCGCATGTAAATACAATCGAAATGCTTCTGTGTGATGTGCAGTGTTAGCATTTGGGGCCCCATTTTAAACTTTGCCTAGGGCCCCACTGCCTAAAACAGGCCCTGCCCTCAAAAATAGAATTAGACTTACCGGTAATTCGGTTTCTAGAAATCTTCCACGACAGCATAGGAGGATGTCTCCATGCCCTAATGGGGGACAGGAAGCACGAGAGGTTAAGAGGTCCCTCCCACCTCCCTCTCACCAGTGACTTACAACTGATTACCATAGGTTATCTTAGGATTCTCAGAATTTGTCCAAGAATGCAGGGAGGGAAATAGTGGTGTCGTGGAATTAGAATTACCGGTAAGTCTAATTCTATTTTCTCTAGCAACCTTCCACGACAGCATAGGAGGCATAACAACCTATACTGCACTGGGGGGTGGGGGTGGGGAGTGACGGCCTGAAGAACTTTTCGTCCAAAGACTAGATCCCTGTTGGACACAAGGTCTAATATATAGTGTTTAGTAAAAGTATGTAAGGAGGACCAGGTTGCTGCCTTACAAATCTGCTCTGAAGATGCACCTGCCCTCTCAGCCCATGAAGTAGAGGTAGATTGTGTTGAATGCACTTTGATCCCTGCAGGGGGAGTGATATTTTGCGCCAGGTATGCTTCAGAGATGAAAGTCAGACACATCCTTTGGTAGAAAAGATGGATCAAGGGAGAGAACTATGGAATCGTCTGTTAGGTAGGGTTCCTTGATTGAGAGAGCCTGGAGCTCTCCTTCTCACCTTGCTGAGGTTATTGCTATAAGGAAGGCTAATTTGTAGGTGAGGAGCTGAGAAGTACAGGATGATAGAGGCTCAAAAGGTGATTGAGTGAGTCCCGTAAGCACCACATTCAAGTCCCATGGTGGAACGGAAATTAGTTTTTTGGATGTAGCCTAGCGGCTGATGTCATGAATCTTTTTATCCACCTGTGGTTAGCCAAGTCACAGTCAAACATGGAACTTAATGCTGATACTTGTACTTTTAGTGTGCTAGGTTTTAGACCTAGTTCCAGCCCCCTCTGCAAGAAATCCAGGATACGGGAAGTGTTAGGGTTGTCTGGGTCGGGCAGGTCTGGCAGACACCATGAGGAGACTCTCCCATATTTTATTATATATGGCAATGGTGACCGGCTTCCGAGATTTCTGGAGGGTTTTAATTACTGCCTCAGATAGCCCCTTGGCTCTCAAGATCTGGGCTTCAGAAGCCAGGCCGCTAACCTCATTCCCTGAAGGTTTGGGTGGTATAGGAGGGACCTGCAAGAGAAGGTAGTCTTCTATGGGCAGGATGAATGGCCCATCTACCCGTAGTTCTGTAATTAGAGAATACCAGCTCCTCTTTGGCCACAGCGGAGCTACTAGAATGGTTGGGGTCTGATCCTCCCGGATTTTTCTCAGGGTTGCAGCAAGGATTGGAACCGGCGGGAAGGCATATGCTAGACGGAACCTCCACTTGTGGGCAAAGGCGTCCACTCCCAGGGATCAGTAGTCTCTCACTTGAGCATTCTCTCCTGAGGCTAGAAGGTCCACCTCTGGAAGACCCCACCTGCTGACTAGTATTCAAAAGATTCTTCCATTCAGGGTCCATTCGCCAGGCTGGATGCGTTTTCTGCTCAGGAAATCTTCCTGAAGATTGGCCGTACCTTTCAGGTGGACCGCTGTCAGGGAACGGAGGTGTCTTTTGGCCCAGCAAAATATTCGGCCCGAGACGCCCTCCAGGTTGCTGGATCTTGTGCCGCCCTGATGCCTGAGATGTGCCACTGTTACATTGTCCGAGTAGACTGATATGTTGATCTTGGACCAGATGTCTTGCTGTCCGGAGGGCTTCCTCCACTGCCTTCAGCTCCCTGAAAATTGAGGATCTTGCACTCATTTCTGGCTCCATAACCCTTGGAATGGTTGTCGAGACACTACAGCTCCCCAGCCTTTTTTGCAACTAATTAAGGGGATCTGGGACCAGTTGATTCCCCTGCACAGGTTTTTGCGGTCCATCCACCATGCCAGTGAGGCTTTCACTGTTCCTGGGGTCTGGACTCTTGTTCAGGCAGGTGTGATCCCTGTTCCAGTTTCTTAAGATATGGGATTGGAGCGTTCTGGAGTGGGCCTGAGCCCAGGGCACTGACTGGATGGAGGAGGCCATTAACCCTAATATGGACAAGGCTGACCTGAGGGTCAGGGACCTCTGTCCCCTGAAATATGAGACTCTTGACATTATGGACCTCTGATGTTCCTCCAGGAGGAAGGACATCTGATTCTTTGAATCTAGTAAGATTCCTAAGAATTTTACCTCCAGAGAGGGTTGAATGTGTGATTTCTTTATATTTGGGATCCACCCCAATGATTGAAGAATGTCCAGAGTCTGCGCTACCTGGTCTTCCAGGGTCTGGTAAGAGGACCCTATTATCAGTAGGTCATCCAGATAAGGTACAATACATATACACCGGCTTCTGATGTAGGACATGGCTTCTGTCATAAATTTTGTAAAAAAAACCTCGGGGGGGGGGGGGGGGGCAGAGGATATTCCAAAGGGAAGCACATTGTATTGAAAGTGCTTGACTTCCAGACCTTGACAAATTGCAAAGCTCAGATACATCCTTCCCACAGGAAGTATGGGGATGTGGAAAAGAGCATCCTTCAGATCTATGGTTGCCATGAAGTACGACGGCCCTATCAGAGGAATGGCGGTCTTTACTGACTCCACCTTAAATTTGCGATACGCAATGTGTCGGTTGAGGCCTTTCAGATTTATTATTCTTGCCTCCCCTGTGGGCTTATTTACTAGGAACAATCTGGAATAATGCCCCCTTCCTTGTTCAATGCTGGGATCTGCCGAGGTGGTAGGGAGGTAACTCTTATACCCCGCGGGGGGGAGAGGATTCGAGCTCTAGCAGAAGGCCCTCTCTGATCACACTGAGGACCCAGGGGCTGTTGGAGATCAACTGCCAAGCAAGAAAAAAAAAAAAAAAAAAAAAAAAAACCTCGAAAGCCTTCCCCCGACCGGGATCGAGTCATTGCTTTTCTTGAGGTTACTGCTGCTGGGGGACCAGAATGTTCCTGCCTCTCCCTTTAGCGTAGCTCCATCTTCACATCTTTCCCTTTCCTCACGGTTGGGATGACTGACTCTGGGGGGGCTCGAAAAAGACGCTTTGTGGTCCTCTGCTCTGGAAGCACCTTTTTATCTCTGTGTCCTTTTCTAATTTCGTCTAAGGCTGGGCCGAAAACATGTTCGCCTTTGAAGGGTAAAGAGCAGAGTTTAACTTTGGATGTAATGTCCCCAATCCATGTTTTATGCCAGAGGGCCCGTATGGCGGAATTTGACTGGACCATGGCCCTGGCAGAGGCACGGATCATCTCCATTGATGCATCCACCAGGAAACCTGGATAGGAAGGGAGTTGAGGTCACTCCTTGAGGTACCATGAGAAATATGGCTCTCTAGCTCCCCTATCCATTGGAAGAGGGACCTAGAGACACAGGTGGATGCGATTCCAGATTTTAAAGTAAAGGCAGAGGTTTCCCAGGCTTTTCTTAGGAGGCTTTCTGCTTTACGGTCCATCGGGTCTCTAAGCTGGGATGCATCATCGAATGGCAGAACCGCTTTTACCACTCTTGCTACCTGGACATCTACCTTCGGGATGTCCCATCTAAATTCCTCTCCCTCTAGGGGAAATCTATGTCAGAGTTCTGAAGGGGCCGAGTAGCATTTTTCTGGATACTCCCATTCCTGGGAAATCATATTTGCTACACTCCTGTGAACTGGAAACCCTGTTCGCTTAGGCCCCTCATATCCACCGAACATGCAATCCTGTGCTGTCTGCGTGATGGGTTTGTCCTCTAGGCTCATAGTGGCATGTACTGCACTGACCAGCTCCTCCACATATTCCGTGGAAAGGAGGTACCTTCTAGTGTCAGCTGACCTAGAGGTTCCTGGTTGTTACCAATTCTCAGATCCCTAATTGTATGATCTTTCTGATTCTGAATCCTCTATTTGAATCTTCTGTTTTTTAGGGGGTGGTGAACCCACCATCGGAGGGAGTGGAGGTGGTGGTGGGGGGGGGGCAGCTCAGCTAAAGAGGTTTGAACCTGATTGGTAACCAAGCTGCGGATTTTGTCAATGACGAATGCTCCCACCTTATCCGTGCAAGCTTGACATAGCTTCTTCTCCCAATTTGAGGGAAGTTTTGTGCTACATATGGCACATTTGGCCGACTTGCTAGATGTATTGGTGCTCTTATGGGCAGACTTTTCTCCCTATGGAATAAGGGGGAGAAGCATTTTGGAGGACCTATGCCCTGACCGCACCATTAGGACCCCCCCTGGACACTTACTGTGGCTGGGGCAGCACTGGGCTCTGCAGACACAGGGCAGGAAGACCCGTCCATGCTAACAGGGGATACTCATCTTACCCGTCGGTGTCTTCCGGCGGGTTAATATGAGATTAACCCCACCCTCAGCGCAGTTACCTGTTTCCCCCTCCTACTCCCTGGGTCCCGGAGCAGGCACAGCAACGCTGGCGAGCTCCACGCGCCGGCAATAGGATGGGAGGCCGCCATGATAGCGCGACCTCCACATACCCCGGAAGTGACACGCGCGCTGACGTCACTTCCGGTATCGCACTGCACGCAGTGGGAGGAGGAGAGACCGGAGAGCTGCAGGAGACCTCCGGTCAGGGATCACTGGCCCGCTTTACTCCCCATAGGGGAGCGCCAGGAAACGGTCCCGAATTCAGAGAAGACGGGAGCAGAAACTGAGGGGAGGCGGCGCCACCGACCACCACTGCCCGGCTTTTGGCATCTTCCAAGTATGCTGCGGCAGCCGGCCACACCGCATACCAGACCTCTCCATGCCCCATGGGGGACAGGAAAGTCACTGGTGAGAGGGAGGGACCTTTTAACCTCTCGTGCTTCCTGTCCCTCATTAGGGCGTGGAGACATCCTCCTATGCTGTCGTGGAAGGTTGCTAGAGAAAGTAGCCTTTACTTCGGCACATAAAATAACCTATATCCAGGCACTCTAGGATCCCTCCTTACATGCAGATGTTGAATGCCAGGGTAGTACTTAGGCCAAACCCTACCTACCTGCCCAAGATTGCCTCAGACTTCCAGAGAACACAATAGAGTTCTCCCCTCTTTCCTCCCTAACCAGAAGGAGGAAAAACTTCATACCTTAGATGTTAGAAGATGCCCATTAAAGTATCTGTCACTAATCCCTGGAAAAGAGACAACGCCTTATTTATATCCTTCCAGGGCTCTAGGAAGGGTCTTAAGGGCCTGTCATACTAAGCGATATCGCTAGCAATATTGCTATAACGTCACTGGTTTTTGTGACGTAGCAGCGATATCGCCATGTCTGATACTTGCCTCCGGCCGGCTTCCCCGCTGATTATTGCTGATCGCGTGAGAACGGCCACCGCCGTTTCTCGTCGTCAGCTTCCTGTTGGGCTTCCTGTGGCACCGACGAGCGACGCATGGAAGGACGTCAGGATCGCCTTGTCTGACAGGTAAGTAACGACCCCCGACTGCTGCTATGTCGCTGGTGAGATCTGCCTGTGTGGCAGCCCACTAGCGATGCACCAGTGATCCTGACCGCATCATATCGCTGGTTGGGATCGCTGGTGCATCACTAAGTGTGACAGTACCTTTAGAGTTAAGCTGGAGTCACACATAGCGACTTGCCAGCGATACCGACACCGATATCAAGGTGTCAGGATCGCTGGTAAGTCGCTATGTGATCGCTGGTGAGCTGTCACACAACAGCTTCACCAGATATCAGCACAGCGATGCCAAGCGCCCGGCATCGCTTGCCTTCCCTGTAAAAAAATAGAATTAAAATAAAAAATATTGTTATTCTCACCTTCCGACGTCCCGCGCAGCATTCCCGCCTCTCCACGCTCCAGGTCCCAGTAATCCTTTGCGAGAATGACCGCGAGACGTCACGGTCTTGCGGGAGCATGAAGTCTCGCGGTCATTCATGCAAAGGATCACTGGGACCGGAGCGTGGAGAGAGGCGGGAATGCTGCGCGGGACGTCGGAAGGTGAGAATAACAATATTTTTTATTTTAATTCTATTTTTTACAGCTGATCGCTGGTCTCCCGCAATGATGTGTTCTGGCCAGCGGGAGACCAGCGACCAAAAAAAAAAAAAAAAAAAAAAAAAAATGTCCAGAGGTTTCATACAGCGATCTCGGCAGGGTGGCCGGTTGCTGATCGCTGTCACACACAACGATCTCGCTGGTGAGATCGCTGTTACGTCACAAAAGTTGTGACTCAGCAGTGGTATCGCTAGCGAGATTGCTATGTGTGACTCCCGCTTTAGAGTGTACGTTAGCCAGATGGATTAGGGAGGTTCTAGGTTACACAGCAGGTGGCAGTCTGGCTCCACAGAACTTAAGGGCGCATTCTACCAGAGCCATGGCAACCTCTTGGGCAGAAAGATCGAGAGTCCAACCAGATATGTAAGGTGTTATGAATGAGTCACCGTAGGAGGCAAAAGCAGAAATACAAGCTAAGTCCAAAAAACCAGAGAAGTTGGCAGCTATCAGATTGCAGACCCCTGAACCTATCAACACAACTAGCAGTAGCCGTGGGGGGTTCCTACAATGCCCTAGACCCCTCGATCACAGCCGGAGAATTAAATAGGCCTAAAGAAAGAAAGGGGAAATCTAAACTGCCCCAGAGCAGACCCCAAAGCAATAGGCAGCCCCCAACATATAATGACGGTGAAGCAAGATAAAAACACTAACACAGACAGAAAGATAGACTGAGCAAAGACGGGGCCCAAGCTAACTAGATAGGAAAGGACAGGAAGGCTGCTGTCTGCAATCTGCCAAAACCCTATCAAAGACATAAGCCAACAAGCTGATATGAAAAAGGCCCTGAAGCAGCTAGGCTTCAAACACTAAATCAGCACTCAGGTATTTTCAGAAGACAGAGCTAAAGGAATTCAGCACACCCCAGCAGGGAATGGCAGAAATCCAGAAATACAAAGCAAAACAAAGTCAAAGCACAAATGCAAAAGGCCGAGCAGCAAACTTAGCTTTAGAGGAGCAGGAAATCAGACTGGTCTCCAAGGATCCCACAGAGAAATCACCCGCAGGGCAGAAGGGCGTCGACAGCCTTATATCCAGTCAGTAACTCCACTCAGCCAGTCATCATCATCAGCCTCAGGTGTTTGATAATAAGGCTCACTACCCTTCTTTACCAGAAGAGGAAGTTCCTCAGGCCTCAGTAATGAAGGGGAAAATGAACTCAACAGTAAGGTGGCTATGTGGTCATTGCCTTGCACCTTTAGCCATTATAGGCAAGACATGGGCGATTCCTCAGATCTCAGCTTCAGGTTAAGGGTACTGCAGGCTGTGGTCCCTCCCTCCATGGTGCTGTCATGGGAGTCTGAATAAAGTATTAAGTTACGTACCGTAATGGTATTTTTTGGAAGCCCATGACAGCACCCTTAGTTTCCCTCCCTTTCACGTGTGGGTGCGCACTTCCTTATTTTCACGTGGGTTGATTAGCTCAGGTTGTGTATATATTTTGTCCCATTAACCATGGAGGTCCTCAAGCTATGTAATCCAAATGATGCATGGGAGAGGTGCCGCCCTTTTATATCTGTAGGTTTCCTGTTCCCAGAGGGTGGATCCTGTGGCACCCCAGGAGTTCGGTTGCCATAATGGCCTTGCCTGCCTCAAGGGTGGAGTGAGGTCATGCCAGGGAGCAAGGAAGGGATCCCCTTTTCAGGTAGTTCCAGCATACAACACAGTTCCTGCTTCAGGCCAGCAGAGGGAGCTCTAAACAGCTTCAGAGGAGCTGCTCTCTGGCCAGGAGGAGGAAGTTAGAGATAAGGCCCTGTTACACATAACGATGTCCCAGCGATCCCACCAACGATCTGACATGGATGGGACCACTGGGACATCGTTCGACAGCCCCTCCAGTGATCAGGACCAGCGAGCAAGCTGGTTTCCAATGTAAACAGCGGGTATCTAAGCCACGTGGCTTTTGGATACCTGCTGTTTACCCTAGATACCAGCGTGTGATGGTATCTAGGGTAAACAGCAGGTATCCAAGAGCCTCGCGGCTCTTAGTTATCCGATGTTTATGTTGGAAACCAGCGTCGCTGATCTCTCGCAGCGATGAGTGCTGGCCAGCAGGAGACCAACGATCAAAAAAAATGGCCCAGGATGATCGTGCACGATACCAGGCAGGGGGCTGTTCACACACAGCGATAATCACTGGAGAGATCGCTGATGCGTCACAAAATCAACAATCTCGCTGTGTGTTACGGGCCCTTGGTTAATGCCTGAGCAGGGTGAAGAGAGGACATGCAGAGAGAAGCTGGGGACAGGAGTAGAGTTGAGCGAAACGGGTCGAAAAAAATTCAAAAGTCGCCGACTTTTGGCAAAGTCGGGTTTCATGAAACGAAACCCGACCCTAGGATGAGGTCGGCCACGAGGTCGGCGACTTACGCGCCAAAGTCGCGTTTCAAAAGTTTGTTTTGCGCTCTTTCAGCCAATCAGGATCCACGGACACTGTGGGCAACGTGATGACATAGGCACGGGTCACCACCATCTTTCAGAAGGGCATGCAAGTGATTGGCTTGCTTTGGTGGGCGTCACAGGGGGTATAAAAGGGCGTGCACGCCGACCGCCATCTTACTTCTGCCGATCTTAGTATAGGGAGAGGTTGCTGCTGATTCTGTAGGGAGAGCGTTAGGCAGGGAAGAAGACAAAAAAACTGCTTCTGCTGCTAGCGATTTGGCCTGCACAACACACAAGTCACTGTGTGTGCAGTGCAAGGGGAGGCTATATTGTGGTGTATCAGTGGTGTTGGTTGTTGGGCTGCCTTTTAAGGCTTCCTGACACGCTGGCATTGCTGTTTACCCACTGCTCCGCAAACTGCTTTTTTAAAAGCAATCCAATCTCCCTTATCCTCTCGTCACTTTGGTCACAGGCAGCTGTGCCATCGAGCGTGTCACATAGCGCTCAGATATCAGTGGGCCGGACACAAACCACAAGTGTCCACTGTCCACAAGTGTACGCAGAGATTCAAAATCTCCATTATCCTCTCGTCACTTTGGTCACAGGCAGCTGTGCCATCGAGTGTGTCACATAGCGCTCAGATATCAGTGGGCCGCACACAATCCACAAGTGTCCACTGTCCACAAGTGTGTGCAGAAATTCAGAATCTCCCCTGTCCTATAGACACCTTGTACCTTGTTTTACATTACTATATAGTTTGTTGGATTTTGTCTACATTTCTACCAAAAATGAGGAAGGCTGGTGGAAGAGGCCGTGGAATTGGGCGGGGGTTGGCAGCTGGTAATGATGGTGTTGGTGGTGGATCTGATGGTAGTGGCAAGAGCAAAATAGGACCGAATGCAGGAGGTGCTGACCCTGCGTCATCGTCTGGCTACATAAGGACTCGAACGCTTAGTTTTCTAGGAGTTGGCAAACCGCTTTTAAAGGCAGAGCATCAGGAAAAAGTTTTGTCTTACATTGCTGACTCAGCCTCCAGCTCTATCGCCTCCTCTTCTTCAGTTGTAAAAAGTAAAAGCACTGAGTCGTCATTGGAGGCTCATGTTCATGAACCACACCTTTCCTTGTGTCCTTCACCCCAACCAAGATTGAAGGATGACGCAGGCCATACTACTGATTACTCCATGGAGCTGTTTTCACATACCATGCCTGGATTATCAAGTCAAATGGTGAATTACCCAGGCCAAGATGAATCTGACATGGAGTGCACTGATGCACAGCCGCTGATGGATGATTCTGCTGGTACATTCACTCAGAGCACTACATTGTCCTCGCAGTGTACAGAGCCAGATTTTGACCCTGATGAGACTCAGGTGCCCCTTCCCGCACACTATACCACCATACACGGTGACACAGAGAAAGGTGCACATGACATAGAAGAGGAGGTGATGGATGACCCAGTTGTTCAACCCAGATTGGCATCCATTGGGGGAAGAGGGTGCTGCTTCCAATAGCTCACATGAGGAGCATCCACAGCAGACATCGACATCGCAACAGCTGTTATCTGGCAGGCCCGGAGCACTCCAAAGACAGGTTCCAAACATCAAAAGAGTTGCTGGACAGCTTGTCCAGAGGGTCAAAAGATCACAGCGTGCTAGGCCGCAAAATGTCTGCCAAAGTAGGAAGAGTGCAGTGTGGCACTTTTTTGAACAAAATCCTCATGATCAGGCCAAGGTTATCTGTAAGAAGTGCGCAAAGACCTTTAGCCGAGGGAAAAATCTGAAAAATTTGAATACCAGTTGCATGCTTAGACATTTAACCAGCATGCACTTGCAAGCGTGGACACAACACCAAACCTCAAGTGCCACATGTGCAACTGATCACAACGAAGGTAGTCAGCAACGCTACATTGTTTCCCCCACTGTAAGCCCACCGGTTAGCACAGCAGCAAATGTTGAGGTGTCGTTGCAAGGCCACAGCAGTCAGGGAATCCCACTGTTATATCAGCGAAAGACTGATTCTAGGCCATCAGAAAGAACACCAACTCCATCACCATCATCAACCCTCTCAGTCCGCCCTGTCCACCGCATGCAGCTCTCAAGTCCAGCTCACCCTCCCAGACACTGAGTAGGTCAAGAAAGTACTCAGTCTCTCATCCGTGTACACTGGGTTTGAACGCCCACATTGCCAAACTAATCTCGTTTGAGATGATGCCCTTTCGGTTGGTGGAAAGCACAGCTTTCCGCGAACTCATGGCCTATGCAGTACCACGCTATGACCTACCCAGTCGCCACTTCTCTCGCAAAGCCATCCCAGCCCTCCACCATCATGTGAAAGACCGCATTGTCCATGCACTCAAGCAGTCAGTGAGCGGAAAGGTGCACCTCACAACTGATGCATGGTCCAGTCGGCATGGCCAGGGCCGTTACGTGTCCATCACTGCGCACTGGGTTAATGTGGTGGATGCAGGGTCCACAGGGGACAGCGGTGGTGGGACAGTGCTGCCTAGCCCACGGTATAGGAAACAGTTGGCTGTAGGCGTTCGACCCTCCTCCTCCAGAAGCGACAGCTCGTCCACAGAGCGCAGTCGTACGAGCACTCCATCTGCAGCTGCCACTGTTGCACATGATGTGTCCCCCTATCGAGCAGCTAGTGGAAAGCGTCAGCAGGCTGTGTTGCAGATGATGTGTTTGGGCGACAGACACACCGCCGAGGTGCTGGCCGAGTACTTGAAGCGACAAACTGAGTCATGGCTGGGCAGTGTACATCTTGAGGCAGGCAAGGTAGTTAGTGATAACGGCCGTAATTTTGTGGCAGCCATAGCCCTTTCAAAACTCAGCCACATACCTTGCTTGGCTCACACCTTGAACCTGGTGGTGCAGTGCTTCCTCAAAAATTATCCGGAGTTAACAGCCCTGCTCCAGAAGGTGCGAAGACTGTGCGCGCACATCCGCCGGTCGCCTGTACACTCCGTTCGTATGCAGAAGCTGCAGCGATTGCTCCACCTTCCCAACCACCGCCTCATTATCGACAATGCAACAAGGTGGAACTCCACCCTGCACATGGTGGAGCGGCTGTGCGAGCAGAGGCAGGCCATAATGCATTTATGGGAGGATACACGGCCAGGCACTTTGAGAGCAGACATGGAGTTGACAGGTGTGCAGTGGTCGAAGCTGAAAGACCTTTGTAAAGTCCTTCAGTGTTTTGAGGAATGCACACGGCTGGTAAGCGCAGACGCCATCCTAAGCATGAGCATCCCACTTATGCGTCTGCTCATGCAAACTTTGACGCACCTTAAGGAGCAGGCGTCTGCAGCCAATGTTGATGAGGAGGAAGAGGAGGAGGGAATCCTTGATGACATTCAGCCATTGTCTGCTCAGGGACCTCTCCTGGACGAGGTGGAGGAAGAAGAGGAGGAGGAGGAGGAGGAGGAGGAGGAGGAGGAGGAGGAGGAGGAGGAGGAGGATGATGGGGATGATTACTTAGGGGAGGAGGATGCATCTCGTGGGGCAAGTGAAAATGTTGGCGTGGCAAGGTCTGGTACAGGGTTTGTGAGTGACTGGAGGGATGTGGATTTGCCAGAAAGTGCTCCTCCACCCAGCACTCGCAGTGCATCATTGACACCGGGAACATTGGCCCACATGTCAGATTATGCCTTGCGGATCCTAAAAAGGGACCCCCGCATTGCCAAAATGATGAACGATGACGACTACTGGTTGGCCAGCATCCTGGATCCACGCTATAAAGGCAAATTACAAAACATCATGCCACAGGAGAACCTTGACCTAATATTGGCTAATAAACAAGCAACTCTGGTAAATCGGTTGCTTGAGGCATTCCCAGCACACAGCAGCGGTGATGGTTCTCACACGAGCCGTACGGGCCGGGGGCAGCTTGGCAGAGGTGTTCGTGGTGCACACAGCAGAAGTGGCGTTGGAGACAGGGGTTTCATGACAATGTTGTGGACTGATTTTTCAAATACCGCTCACACAACTGGTAATACTGCATCGATGGAAAGTGACAGGAGACAGCAGTTGTCAACTATGGTTACAAACTACTTTTCCTCCCATATCGATGTTCTCCCACACAGGTCATTCCCCTTTGACTATTGGGCCGCTAAACTGGACACCTGGCCTGAATTGGCCCAATATGCCTTACAGGAGCTCGCTTGCCCAGCTGCAAGTGTGCTATCGGAAAGAGTCTTCAGTGCAGCTGGATCAATCCTGACAGAAAAAAGGACCCGTCTGTCAACCCAAAATGTGGATGATCTAACCTTCATTAAAATGAACCACGCATGGGTTTCCAAGGATTTTGTCCCACCTTCCCCTGATGACACATAGGGTGACAGAAAAATGGCTTGCTTTGGTCCACCTCTTCCTGGTACTTCACCTATTTCGCCTTTTGCATCAGTTGAATGTCCAACATCAACATATGCCACTTTCTAAAACTCCCTAACTGTGCTGCCTCCCCCCCCCCCATGGCCGGGGTCACCACCTAGCGCACGACACCGTGCGAGTGCCGTTGCCCTGGACAGGTGGGTAGGCCGACTCTTGGGCGCGGGCACTGGCACAGGGTCCCTCATAGTGCAATCAAGTGTCTGACGGTGGTGGTGCACACCCGCCGTCAGACACACCGCTGTACTATGAGGGGCCCAGTGCCAGTACCGACGCCCACGAGTGGGCCCCCCTTGCTTGGGCAGGGCCCCAGCATTTGCAATCTTTACTTCTCCCTGCTCCTCCGCTGTGTAATCTGGGCCGTCAAATCCATACTGTGCCTGACACCGTCTGAGCCTGCCTCCTGAGACATATATTTTGAATGTGTATGCTATCCATACATGTTATCCGGGGATACGGTACCCTTTCTAACCTTTGTGCAATGACGTGCAATCCATACTGTGCCTGACACCGTCTGAGCCTGCCTCCTGAGACATATTTTGAATGTGTATGCTATCCATACATGTTATCCGGGGATACGGTACCCTTTCTAACCTTTGTGCAATGACGTGCAATCCATACTGTGCCTGACACCGTCTGAGCCTGCCTCCTGAGACATATTTTGAATGTGTACGCTATCCATACATGTTATCCGGGGATACGGTACCCTTTCTAACCTTTGTGCAATCACGTGCAATCCATACTGGGCGTGAGAACGGCTGGCGAGCTGTTAAGCAAGCTACAGCACCTGTCCAGACAAGTACAGGGATTCCCTAGCGAGGAGACTTATTTGATTGTTTTCTATGTTGGGACAGCAATTTTTGGGGAGCACTATACTCTGGAGAATGATAGATGGGGCCCACCATACACTGGAACATTCCAAAGGTGGACATCAGACACTGGAGCAGCATTTACAGGGCCCATTATACACTAGAGCATTAGAAATGGGGCCCATTATGTTTGGAGCATTATTTGGGCCCATAAGACAGTGGAGCTTCATCCATGGGGACCAACATATACTGTAGCATTATGTGGAGCTCATCATATACTGATTCAAACATTATATGGGACCAATGATTTTGTATGGAGAAATAGATGGGCCTCGTCATGAGATGTAAAAAGTGAGGTATTTTTCATTGTACTATACCGCTATTTCTCTGCCGTATCGGAGCATGATGAGTTGTGGTATGTGTTAAAGGGGCGCTCTTTCGCCCAGGGCACATGAAAACCTGCAGCCAGCCCTCCCCCCCCACAACTTTAGCCAAATAACCCCCATTTTTCAGTGCGTAACTTGTATTATGAAGTTAATTAAGGTTGACAAGCTTAAGTAAGAATTGATGCTTTTGGCATTCAAATGGGCACTGTAGGTGTGTTTCCTGTCCTCCTCTCACTGCCGACTTTTATTCCCCATTGACTTACATTGGGTTTCGTGTTTCGGGACGACCCCGACTTTTCCCTATAATCGGACGATCTTGCTCGACCCGACTTTTGGAAAAGTCGGGTTTCACGAAACGAAACGCGACCCTAAAAAAGCAAAAGTCGCTCAACTCTAGACAGGAGCGATAGCCGAGCTCATCCCCAGGCTTCAGTGCCAAAGACTGGACCCTGGAGTCCTAGGCTGTGTGGGTACTAGAGTTCCGCAGCAGAATCCGGGAGGACAGGAGGCCACAGATCCTCTTTCCACAACTGAGACTCGAGGACATAGCAGCACGTGTGTGCCGGAGACGCCATAGAGGAGCGATCCCTGAAGCAGGATACAGCTGCCTGTCATGCGAGTGGAGTTCTACCCAAGTAGCAGACAGGGAGAGGAACTTGGAGTTCACAGCAGCAAGTACCTCAGAATAGCACTAGAGAGGAGGCCACTCAACTCAACTGAATAAGGAGATTCCCAAATTGCTTTCAGGCTGACAGACTCCAGAACCATCTGTAACCTGAGCCCTGGACTGTACCTGCACAGCTCAGTAAAAAGGTAAAAGGAAACTTCACTGTTGTGTCCTCTAGTCATTCCTGTGTCACCTATCCATCATCTTCAAACACAACATCTTCACTACCACAACTGCCCTGAGACAAAGCTCTGCCTGTGGAGAGCTATACCAACTGTGCTGCATCACCATCAATCCCAGAGGATCTGCCTGCAGCACTGTTCACCTCTGATTAGGCACCACAGGTGGCGTCAAACTTAACAGACTTTTTCCCCCTTTGCAAAACATCCCCTTTTTATTGGACGCCCAGGGCCACGGACCATGTCACTGCTGCTGTGACGCTGCCCTTTTAAAGGATCGTCCTGGTACCGAGTACTCCCCACTGCCCTGGCGGGCGCTCCAATCCCCTCTTGGTTCTGTCAGGGGCTTCTGAAAAAAAAAGCTACTGTACAGTTATGCAGCTTAATACTTTTTATTTAGGGTTTTTTTAAAAAATTCTCACTTTATTTTTTCGTACATTGTCCTGATATGGGATATTACTATATTACTTCAGATCACTAGTCTGATACACTGTAGAATCAGATCAGGATCTGACAGGCAGGGAAGGAGGCATCAGCAGGCGCTCACAAGCCATCTTCCCTACATGACCCGGAAGGGCCCTGTGGCAATCTTGGTGCTGGGGTCTCCATGGGGACCATCAGTATGTTGCAACGCGATTGCAATATGCTGATGGAAGCATGCAGGGAGGAGGCTTCACTATGCTGCTGTCTGACAGTGGCATGAGAGGGGTTAAATGCCCACAATAGGTGCTAGCACCGATCGTGGGCATTGCTGATGGGCGTCAGCTATCACATACATCGGACACACACCTGCCACGGCACTCAGCATGAGGCCACGTGATCCTGCCGCTGTACCAATATTGATCTGGGCATGAACGTACCTCCTGCAGAGCAGTACTTGTACAGCGCATGTCACTAAGGGGGCTAAACCACTAATTTGCTTCAAATTAGTCACTGTACAACAATACTATGCCTCTAATAGTTCATATTGAGGCAATTATGATAAATAACTAGAGATTAGCAAATATTTCACAGTTTTGGATTACAAATCCCCAAATTTGCAATATTTGCCGATTCATTTGTTTTATATTCGCCAAACACCATACAAGTCAATGGGAGGGAGAAACAAAAAAAGGCAGCATACACAACACCTTCAACTGGCCCAAAAAAGCTGCCAAAACATGAAGTTAGGGACAGACACCAGGAAAGTGGCCTCAATTTACCCACAGTACAACCTTTAGAATGGCACGGCAACAATTAGCCATACATGAGGTATTGGGTCTGAGCCAGCATTTATAGGTTTCAATTGAACTTCAAATTAAAGGGAAACTGTCACCTCATTTTTGCCCTACGAGATGCGGCCACCGCCATCAGGGGCTCATCTACAGCATTCTATAATACTGTATATAGTCCCTGATGTAACCTGAAAAAAAAAAAAAAAAAAAAAAAAAAAAAAAAACCCACACACACACACAACACTAGATTATAGTCACCCGGGGGTCCACTTCGGTGCCTCCCATCTTCTAGCAATGACATCCTCCCAACTCCTGGCGTGGCTCCTGCACAGGTGTATTTTATCTACGCTGTTGAGGGCAGAGTGAAATACTGCAGTGCGCAGGTGCCAGACCTCTGACCTTTCCTGGCACACTGCAGTATCCCTTGTTGTCTTTGCTGCAGTCACAAGGGGTTAACTAATTTACAACAGGGACCAGTGCGAATGCTACCAGCCCTGCTGTAAACCACTGCCGAATGAATGACTTCAACTCTGCACAGCCTCCCCGGCTGACCGGAGATGAACTAAGTGTGGGAAAGTTTCTGAACTCTTCCCCATGCTCCCGAGTTCACCTCAGGTCAGCCAGGGACTCCAGGCAGCCTCACTGACTACTGCTGATATCACTGAGGCTGCACAGAGTCCCTGGCTGACCTGAGGTGAACTTGACAGTGTGAGAAAATGTTCTGAAACTTTCTCACACTTATGAGTTCATCCCCAGTCAGCTGGTGAGCATGCGCAGACATGATTTCATTCTGCAGTGGTTCACACCTGGGCCGGTAGCATTAGCACCGGTCATGGTTGTAGACTAGTTAACCCCTTATGACGATTGCAGTGGGGGTCCTGACTGAACTGAGGAGACGTATGGATATTGTTGGTTTATTTTACATTTATTACAGGAGAACGATGGCTTCAGTTGGATTGGCAGCATAAATTTGGTCAAAAACTCTTAAAATTTTTAATTGATGTGAGTATTTAACCCTTTACTACTATAGGATTAATAATTGATAGGCGTCTTGTCTTAACACAGCTTAATGTCACCTTTAAATAGCAAGGTGACATTAACCCATGAGCAACAGCTAAAGGCAATGGGACTAGAGAGGCTGGGGCAGATGTTTTTAGCCAAGGGGGGGGGGGGCCAAAACAATTGTTCCTCTCTAGGCTAATGTCTGCCCTCAGTCACTGGCTTTCCCTCTGGTGGAGAAAAACACTGCAGGAGCCCATGCAGATTTACCCGTTAAACACCTACATGTTCCAAATTTTACACACACCAAATTAGTCAAAGACAAACTAAATTAAATGGTTCTGTTCCATCAGGTGCACCACTGCCTTTGCCACCAAATAAACACCCGAGGGGCTACAGACAAGCCGAATGGAAGGGCTTTGTATTGGGGGGGGGGGGGGGGGAAATAATTGTTTTCCTTTTTATGACTAGATGACTAGCACAAAGATGTGGTGACTCATAGCCTGGGTGGACACCATTAGAGCAGGAGTCATTTAGAGTGAGGAACAGAAGGAAGTTGAAGCTTCGCAGGGAATGACACAGACTTGCCGGATGCTTTACCAGAGGCAACTAAACCAGGTGGCGAATGATTGCAAGTCTGGGGCGAAACAGTCAGAAGGAATTGTCATTGTGGCACCCCTGAGGCTCAGTCACCACAGAGGTACTGCACCTTCTCCTAAGGTGGGGTGCCCCACCATCCAGGTAAGGTGGGAACTCCTTTCCACACTCCAACACTCGCACCCCACACAACAGGGTAGTTCTGCACAACCACATTGCGGCTCAGTGCTTAGAGTGTAGCAGAGCACCTTTGGTGATTCCCTGCTTGGAACACTGGATGTGCTGGGAGGTGGGTGGAGTTAAGATACATAAAAGAGTGGGAAAGTGTAGGATGACAGGTCAGTCTGACAGAAGGTCAGTCGGGTAGGAAGTCAGACAGGAGTGAGGATCCCTGGAAGAAGGGATGGAGGAAGGAGTGCTGCAGCTGCCTCAGTGATCTGAGCCAGCTGGCACGGGAAAGGAGTAAGACGTAGAACTGAAACCTAAGCTTCCATGAGAGAGAAAGACAAGTTCGGAACGAAGGAGTAGGAGAACAGAGGACGTGGGTTGGAAGAGGAACCCTGCCTATAGGTTCTCAGCACAAGGCCGGGGCCCGGTCCCCGAGGTTGTATGGACACTTATGGTTCTGCAGCAGACACCGGTGGAGGAGTTGGCTGTAAATGCACTACTCCCATCTAAGACTTGGGGCACAACAGCAACTGGATAGAGAGCCGGGACTCGGGAGAAGGGAGTCCCCGAAGCAGGCTACAGCTGTCTGCCATACAAGTAGAGTTCTTGGGAACATCAGTCAGGAGGAACTCCAGTGTAACTCAGTACTAGGAGATCTTCACACTTTAAGGTGCTATAGAGGAGTCGTTCAGAAAGGTACATGTTGGCGGAGTGTTGGAGAGGAGTGTTCCATCTTGCCTGGAGGTTGACGGAGTCTCTGACCCGGAGGACACGGCCTGGAGGCAGGCACCTTTGTGTACCGCAGACTGAGTAAAGCTTTGGAACTACAAGCCCCAGTGTCCTACATTCATTCTTGAGCCAACCCGCTCAGCACCGCTACATCTGAACACCATCATTTACACCGCCTGCGCCTCTCCTCATCCATTGCAACTACACAGCCCTGTGGCTACAGCTTCACCTGTGGGGAGCTACACCATCTATGCTGTAACACACCAGCCCCAGAGGATCTGCATGCAGCGTCGGCCTAACATCTCACTTGCCGAACACCACAGGTGGCGTCAAACCATTCCACTTAAACTACATTACAAACTCCCATTGATTACTTGGGCGCCCAGGGCCACGGACCAGGTCACCGCTGCTGTGACACATTCCCCCTGACACCGGCCTGGTACCGAGTACCCCACAGCCCTGGGAGGGCGACCCATCATCATGGGGAGGTTGGGCCAGAAAGAATCTGGGAAGCATCTAAGATGGTCTGAATGTGTGCCGCACAGAAGAATCAAAGTAGGAAAAGCTGAGAAAGCCAGTAAAGTTGAATGTGAATTCCATGATGTGCCAACTGTGGATGTAATGTGTGAAGTTCTAAGTAAAGAAAACATTAGAGTTATTCTGGACTGTCTCCATTACTGGGGGTGGGTCGCCTGGAAGAAGGGCCATCGCTGCCTGGGAAGTGCCCAGGGGGACCTGAACCTGGAGACACAGGTATGCTCAGCAGTGGATTATGGACTTGCTTTGGCAAAACTAATGTGTATTTAGTCCTGCCAATAAAGCTTCTTTGAATTACAGTTTTCTGCGAGGGAGAAGGTTGGGACATGGATGCTTTAGTGTCTATGGCCATGACTACTGTCCTGGCATCCCCTTACACATGCATGTTCAGTTTTTTTTTTAATTTTATAATTGCCTGGTATGATCGATCTGATTTGTTTACCAGGAAAAATGGGGAGTAGAAACCTTCCATCCTTCCTGAGGGACCTCCTGGAAAATCGCTTTGTTCACTTGGTCCAATACCTTGCATTTTGTTCCTCTGGGGAGGATCATAGGGGAGTCACAGTTCTGGGGAGGCAATGAACAGAAGTCTATCCTCAGGCCTGACCTGATAAGGTTTAGTATCCCGTGACTGTTGGAAGTTTTTTTTTCAGGCCGGATGGAATTGGGTAGTCTGCTCCCCACCTGGGAGGGACTGTCACTTGGAGGTCTTCCCATCATGAGAGGAGCTTCTAAAGAGAAATGCCTTTTCTTCCTCCTTCCTGTCTGTTCTCTCAGGGGCCTTATTTGGAAAAATTTTATACTCCGAAAGGACTGTTTGTAAGTGGGAGTGGCCAGGTTAGGGAACCCCTTTTTCTTATCCCCTGCCTTCTCAAGGATGTCCTCCAAATAAACTTTTCCTTCACTGGGAATAAAGCATAATTTTAATTTAGGTTGCAGGTCTCCTGGCCAGCATTTAAGCCAAAGTGCTCTACAGGCTTCATTCAAGAGCTGCAAAAAGCTGCTGCCCCCCATACTAAAAAAGGAATGGACTCGAGCATTCTTATCCCTGGGCACCCTATCCCGGGGCTTTTTTCTAGTTGACCCAACCAGATCATGAGGGATCTAGAGGTGCAGGTTGCTGCTATAACAGACCTAGAACCAACACACACACTGTTTTCCATGCACCTCTAAAAAAAAGGAATATAAAAAAAAAAAAAAAAAAATAAAAAAAAAAATAAAATAGAGATATATATCTAACTGGTCTTTTAAGGCTCCCATGTCCTCAGAAGTGGAGGGCAAATTTTTTTGGAGGCCTTTGCTACTGCAACGTCTAGTTTTGGGGCTTTATCCCAGGATGTTGATGCTACCTCCGAGATAAATCCTTTTTAAGAATGGTATAGAAGAATTTTTTCTATTTGGTTTCTCCTACTCTTAAATCAGGGCTTGTATGTTTTTTGTTCAGGGGAAATGATCTCCAGGAAAAAAAAAAAAAAGAAAAAAAAAAAAAGGTACATTACCCACATAGTGGATCTCACCGCCTTAAACCAGGCTTTCTACCTCTAAGGTAAACAGTGGCACCCCCTACTTAGTGTGAAAATGAGGAACATCTGACGAATCCGAGTCCCTATTTGAGCTAGAGGACTCAGATTGCGGGTGCTTGCTGACCTTCTGTTCCCCGACTATCCCCGAGAGAGATATATTTTTTTAATATTAAAATAAAGGAACTGCCAACCGCCGTCCTAATCACTGATCTCAATTTGGAGGCAAAGTTTGGTGTTTCCTTATATAACACCTGTTCTCTGCATGAACAGCAAAGTCCCAGGTAACAGGTAAATCCTTGTTACACATGGGGCAACTTCTGTTTGGTTTTAGCCACACTTTCCTCTGAAGAAAGAAAAAGGGACCCCCAATTACATGGTGAACTTCACGAAGATCACTCACCAATCAGATGCAGCTGTGGGTACTGGTTTTGGAGGAGGAATAAGGTCCATTGATGGGCTTTGAGAATGGAGACTTGTCCACTGTGCCAGATATTTTGCTGTGCTGAGTGGAATGGCTGCTGGAACGTCCACTCCACTTGTTTGAAGAATCAGTTTTAGGCTGCTGCGGTTTTTGCTGTTCTCCATTCTACTGAGCACAGCTAGCTGCAGGAAGCACGTCACCCCGCTCTTGCTATTTGAACAAGCCACCCAGCATCCTTTATACTACTTCTGGTTCCACCACAGAAGTTCCTCCTTGTCAATTGACCTCTCGGGCCATATCAGAGGGCAACTTCAGAGCGTCCGGGTGCATGCTCCAGCCAGATGCCCTGCAATAGCGTATGGTGCAGTGGCTGTGCAATCTCCTGCAAGACACCTTGGTCTCAGTGGTGGTGGCTTCAGGACACTGCGCCAGCCGCAGCAGGGGCCTCCATGCTGCCTGTACTGGTCTGGCTGGGCCTGGACCATCTTCAGAGACAGAAAGCCAACTGATGCACGCAAGGGAGAGGTACCACCCGTTTTATGTGTAGTTTTTTTTTTCGTCCCTGAAGGGTGGATCCCCTCTCTCTGTGGTGCTGTCATGGGGGGGGGGGGGGGGGGGTGTGGTGTGCTTGTTCTCTCAGATCGGTCAGTCAAAAACAGCGGGCATGACAGTTTCCGTTACAGCTGCCACCGGCTCTCAGTCAGCATGATGGGAGCGGTTAAAGAATCCGATATACTATGGTTGGAGACCTGCGTCACAATACTTGGCATTGTAACAGGAGGAAGTTGCAGCCGATTGTCACAGATGTGGTTTGTGGAACCACTGTGCCACAGACCATGGAGAGCCCGGAGGGACGTGACTAAGCAAGCACAGGACTGTTCACTAGAGCCTCTGATTGTGAGGTTAGGTTTTGCTCCCGATGAACACCAGGTGCCACTCCAGGACAGGCCAACAGTTGCACAGCAGCTGGACCCAGAAGGACAGACTGGATGGAGCAGCAGGCAGGATCTGCACCAGAGTGCAGCAGGGACTGGTACGTGTGTGTGTGTGTATATATATATATATATATATAGATATATAGATATATATAGATATATAGCCTCTCAGCCATTGGCTGGGGAGGTTATGGCAAGTGCATGCGCTAGCCCTTTAAGAGGATGAGGTCATGCACGTGTGTCCTAAGGACATGTCTGGAAGCCTGGCTGGGAGCATGCAACGCATGGGGAAGGGAAGAACCAACCACAGCACCGGCAAGTGAAGATGCATGCTGGAAACCCTGCATGTCAGAGCAGAACTGCGGCGTGGTGCTAACACCAATGCAATTGATGGGGTGGCTGATGTTGTCTGCATTTTAGCATGTTGCTCTGGGAATCCCATTGCATGTTGATTGCACATGTGAAGGCTCATACATGTAGTAGTCAACTTATTGCACTTTTACCCCTCTACTCACTTTTTTGCTAAGTTAGCAGATTACATGAATTGGCTCATCCTTTGCGGTGTCAAAAAAAAGCCCAGGCTAGGCAATATTTGCTGCCCCAACAAGCTGCAGACCCGCAAATGCTGCTGACCTCAGTCACAGTTGTGGCTGAGGCTGTATTGCTCTTTGTGGCTGCATCACTACATGTCTGATGTACAGCACATACATAGCCTCCTAGTCTTCCTCCTCCACCTCCTCAGATGATGAACTCAGCTGTGCGCATCTGTGTTCACACCATCTGGGATCTACCACCTCATCCTCTGTGTCATCACACTTACCATCCTTGGAGTCACCCTCCTCCTCCTCTTCCTGCCCTGACAGCACAGTACAGTCTGTGTGAGCCTCAGATATCCAAGTCTCAGTCATGTCCCCCCCCCCCAGGGTTAATGTCTGGTAACAAGGATCAGGATGCTGCAGGGACCCTACTTCGTCCGGCCCCAAATAAGCTGAGAAAAGTGTTGGGCATCGGTGCGGACAATTTCCTCCTCTTGACTCTGAAGCTTTTCAGTACACTTCTGAATCCCATGGCATAGAATGTGTGAACAGCTCTGCACAGTCACCCAACTGTGGTTCCCCACAGTTAGTTGGAGAGTTGTGACCCAGGGATAAGCAAGAGTAATCGGGGTGCCACCTCTGTGGACTCTACTGGGTGTGATGTTGAGGTGGAGTATGAGGAGGAGAGGCCATTTGAAGCTATGTTTGCCATCCACTCAAGCACATGCTCTTTCTGGGCCTCATCAGCAAGGCGTACCGCTGTGAGTGCCAAAGAAAGTGGAGTAGCCCTTCCAGTAACAGAAATCAGTTGTCCTTGTATATGATGTGACGTTATTGGTTCGCCAGCATTTTCAAACCACCACCTATCCCACATACAGCCTGAACAAACCCAATCCCCTCTCCACCACAACCTCACTTTTTCCCCCAGTCATGTTGCTCAGATAGTGTAGTAGAAGCACACTATTAGCAGCCAAAAAAAAAAAAAAAAAAAAAAAAAAAGAAAAGTGTGGATGAGGCCTGTATGACAAAGATACCCTCCAAAGCAAGTTTCAGACACATCTCCACTATGGTATGTTATTTTTTGGGACCTGTGTATGAAGCCTGTATAACAGACTAGATGCTCCAAACAAGAATAAAACACTTGTTGGCCTAGATTTATGGTACTTCCACAAAAACAAGGAAGCCTATACCAAGTAAAATTGTTAATCTATATTTACTAAAATACGTACACAAATAAGAACAAAAGGAGATACAATTAGACTAACTGCTAAAGCTTTCCAATGTTTATGATGATAGCATATGAAATAAAACTAAAGTGTCTACCACTTGCTTTTTCATGCTACAAGACCAAGTCTTAAATAAAGAAGGGCTACACAAGCTCACCTAGAAGGGGGTTTAAAGTGCAATAACAGTGCCACATGAATTCAGGAAGTCCTATCGGAAAACAATCTAGCTTTGTGCAAAATAAGACGCAAAATCATAGTTACTTACCGATAACAGTATTTTTCTGATCCCATGACGGCACCACGGAGAGAGGGATCCGCCCTCAGGGACAGGAAACCTACAGATGAAAAAGGCAGTACCTCTCTCCCGCATCAGTTGGTTTACAGAGCATTACACAGAACTCTCAGCTGCAACTCAAACTGTTATAAAAAAAATCCAACATTAATCAAATTAAGCTTAACAAAGGCACTGCGTGGCCAAGTAGTAACGCTAACTAACTCACTCATGTGCACACCTGTGTGTGAAAGGGAGGGGGATGTACGGGTGCCGTCATGGGATCAGAGAAATACAGTTATCGGTAAGTAACTACGATTTTCTCTATCCCCCATGACGGCACCACGGAGAAAATTACAAAGATTGTACATCTAGGGAGGGACCACCGCCTCCAGGCGAGGTGAGATCAGAAGAGGAGGTCAAGTCTAGACGGTAAGGTTTGAAAAATGTAGAGGGGGGGGGGGGGGGGGAGACCAAGCAGCAGCTCTACACATCTGATCTATTGAAGCGCCGGCTTTCTCTGCCCAGGATGATGCCACTGCCCTGGTTGAATGGGCCCTTACGTCCTCTGGGATGGCCGCCCCGCAGGACGAGTAGGATAAGGTGATGGCTTCTCTTATCCACCTCGCCAGTGTGGACTTCGATGCCTTCTGCCCCTTCCGAGGACCCTGAAAGACAAAGAGCCCTATCCTTCCAAAATTCCCTCGTGGTTGTCAAATATTGGACCAGGCATTTTTTTTTTTTTATTTACATCTGAAGTGTGTAATCTCTTCTGTTTTGTTTTTGGGATCGGGACAGAAAGAGGGTAGGGAGATTTCCTGAGTCCTATGAAAGTGTGAAGACACTGGATCAGTTCTAAGAATTACCCCATCATCCAGAATTTGCATGAAGGGTGAGTGGGCCGACAAAGCTTGTATATCACTAACACGGTGGGCAGAAGTTAAGGCCACTAGGATGGAGGTCTTAGTGACAATATTTTTAAGGGAATTTCCGTTAGGGGTTCGAAGGGAGATTTGGTTAGAGCATTTAGCACTAGGTTTAGATCCCAGGGTGGGGTGGTGTGTAGAGGGATCAGTCTAGATCTACTTGAGGCTCTAATGAATCTCTTAACCCATCTATTTTTGGCTAGGTCGTGGTTATACAGAGCTCCCAAGGCCCGCACCTGTACTTTTAAGGTGCTGGTAGCTAACCCCTTCTCCAACCCCCTTTGTAGGAATTCCAGAATCTTATCTACAGGGATTTCGCCCGTTTCGTCGGAACCTGACACTGACATGAATTTCTTCCACACTTTGCCATATGCTTTGGTGGTTACTGGCTTCCTACTCTGTAGTAGCATGGTTACCAAGTTTGATGAGAAGCCCCTGATGCTTAGGAGCTCCCTCTCAAAAGCCAAGCTGTCAAGTGTAGGTTTTTTATGTGTGGGTGATAAACTGGACCCTGGCATAACAGGTCTGGATTTTCTGGTAGAACCCAGGGTTCTGTCACGGACATTCTTCTCAGCCAGGAAAACCATATTCTCTGTGGCCAGAAGAGCGCCATTACCACTACTGTCGCCTTGTCCTCCTGTATTTTCCTCAGTACTAAGGGAATGAGAGATATTGTGGTGAAGGCGTAGGCCAGATGATAATCCCAGGGTATCGTGAAGGCGTCTAGGGCTACTGGGGCCCCCCCCGGGGGATCGATTGAGCAGAAGGTCTCCAGCTCCCGGTTCTGACTGTTCGCAAATAAGTCTCTGGTTGACCCCAGAGTTTCACGATCTGGTTGAAGACCAACCAGCTTAGTTCCCACTCACCCTGTTTTAGACGTGTCCTGCTTAAAAAGTCTGCCATTCGATTTTCTGAACCTTTTATGTGAAGGGCTGTCAGGGATTCTAGATTGTGTTCTGCCAGGTGGAAAATGGACTTTGTTACCTCCATCAGTGGTCAAGACCTGGTACCCCCCCAGTGGTTTAGGTATGCTACCACTACCTGGTTGTCTGAGAAAACGCTTATGTGATGGGAACGTAGTGAATCTAGAAAATAAACTAGGGCTAGTTTCACTGCCAGCAGCTCTTTCATATTGGAGGAAGCGGACTCTTCCCTGATCCCAGGGCCCCTGTGCCACCTGGTTGACTAGATGTGCACCCCACCCCCAAGGACTTGCGTCCGTAGTTAGGATCTTTGTTGCAGGCAATGCCCAAGGAACCTCCTTGGCTAGGTTGGCTGGAGCTGTCCACCACGTTAAGGAATGCCTTGTTTCCGGCGAGATGTTTAACTGCGTGTCTACAGGTATGCTGTAGGTTCCCCCGTCAGGGACAGGAAACCAACTGATGTGGGAGAGAGGTACCGCCTTTTTCATCTGTAGGTTTCCTGTCCCTGAGGGCAGATCCCTCTCTGTGGTGCCGTCATGGGGGAAAGAGAAAATAAAGAACTTATTGATGGCTGCCAGCGATTTGTTCAAAAAGGTACATAGGTAAACAGCCTTATACTAATGATTGAGTGTGGTTAGCAGCAAGTGTAATGGATAGAATCAGCAGCAGTCAGTCATGTACATACAAAGCAGGGTATACATCCTGAGTGTGCAGAGCCCCAGTGCACGTTTCACAAGTTGCTTCTTTCTGGGGGGGATTTAGTCTTACCAAGTGTGATGGCAGCTTTTTTTTTTATTTTATTTTTTTTTAACTTTTAATGGGTCCTTCTACCTACAGCTCCAGGGGACAGCCATGGGTATGGCCTGAGCACCATGCTATGTCAACCTATTCTTGGGGCTGTGGGAGAAGGATCCATTTTCATCAGATTTGTAAAAGTATCTCATACCTCCCACATTTCAGTCTTATTCACACCCAGTATTTTTTGCATTCTCAACAGCCCCACTGCCATCATTTTTGCAGTCCTTCACCCATCTTTTGCACATCTCCACTTCACTATTTTTGCATGTTGCAATTCTAATGAATGTTTCCTCCATAAAATCCCAGAATATGCATTTCACTATTGAAATAGTCACTTTAACCATGCTTTGCACTTTATGCTATTAATATTTACACATCGTACAACATTGTTGGATCAGGTTTTAGGTCTTGCACTGTCACTTTATATATGTTCATCAGTTATACCCATATTCAGCATATTCATCTTATGGTTTAAGGACCATCATATGTGTATACAATTATGGCTCTGTGTTCCATTATGGAATCTCCCTGTGCACATTTACTATGGTTATTTATGCATAGTATCTTATTCTTCATGCACCAGTGGGGTGCATGCAGGTCCATCTTCCCCTCTCATCCCATGGAACATCTCCACAGCTGCATCGTGGTCTCTTGGTCCGGCATCTGCTCATTTGATCCATGTGGGAGGGCCCTGGGTCACATGGTCAGGATGCCTCAGTGACATGCTGATGGATGGGAGCACAGTGAGCATCCACATGCGCCAATCCACGCACTGTTAATCAATAAATTACTTGTTCAATTTTGTGGACTCATATCTTTCCTTTTATATGATTTTTCATTCATGTGGTGTAAAGCCATTTCTTTAGTCCTTAATTTCTTGCTCCATTGTTGCATTTCACATTTGATGCTACACTTTGTAGTAATTCTTATGACAGGAGGAACTCCATTTAACAATATCCTGCTGACCCCAATCTAACAGGATTATGGATATGCAGCCATGGAAATCCCAACACCAACCCAGCAGGTAAATTAACACAGCAGGAGATGGACTCCAAGTGCATAGTTTCCAAAGTGTGAATTCCACCGTTACCAACTGGACAAAGTTCTGGAGTAACGGAGTCTTGTCAATTTGAATGGGTCCTTTCAGTCTGTCCCTAATCCTAATTTAAGAGCCAGTCTAGAATTAAATTGGCAGCAGATTCACAGTCAATGAAAGCAAGAGCAGATAAACAGGTTCTGAAAACAAAGTTCCATGTTCATCAATAAAAGATTACATGGAAGTCTAGGTGACCTCCTCGAAGATCACCCAGACTTAAATATATTCCGATGGCTTGCTGGTGTGAGGGCATATTGAGCAGTCCATGAGAAGACATCCAGCACAACCACAATAAAAGGCAGTGTCCAAAATCATGCAGACTCCTCTCCAAGTCCAAAGAGCGGGCTGCTCCAACCTCCATTGGTTCAGTCTCTGGCAAGTGACCAGACTTGGGCAGGACAACCAAAACCCCCTGGCATTCGCCACACCTCACAAATTTGGCAGTCCATTTGAATGGAATGGTTCATGGCCTCCCCTGGGGAACAAGGTGGAGAATGCAAAGCCAGAGAATCCTTTAGAGTATCCAAAAGGCCACAGTGAAACTGACACCTGAGAGCTGCATCATTCCACAAAATCTCAGAGGACCATTGCTGAAACTCAGCTGTAGTCTTCTGCATTGTGGCCCCCCTGTGTCAGGTTATAATATAATTAATTTTTATCTCTATAGCACCGACATATTCCGCAGCACTTTACATGTCAGAGGGGACTTGTACAGACAATAGACATTACAGCATAACAATAATCACATAGATCATAGCAGATATCAAGAGTGAGGGCCCTGCAAACAAGCTTAAGCCCCCGTTACACACTGCGATATCGCTAGCAATATCGCTGTAAAGTCACCGATTTTGTGACGTTACAGCAATATTACTAGCGATATCGCTATGTGTGATACTTACCTCCGACCGGCTCCCCCGCTGGTAATTGCTGATCGCGCGAGAAGCTGCTGGACCATTCCTCGTCGTCCACTTCCTGCGGCGCTTCCTGCTGTGACGACGAGCGACGCGTGGAGCCGGGCGGGAGGATGCAGGATCGCCGCGTCTGACAGGTAAGTAGCGATCCCCGTCCCCTGCGATGTCGCTGGTGAGAACTGCCTGAGTGGCAGCTCACTAGCGACCACCCAGCGGTTCAGCAGCGATCCCGACCGCGTCATATCGCTGGTGAGTCGCTAGGTGTAACGGTACCCTTACAATCTATGAGGGGAAAAAAAAAATAAAAAAAATAAAAAAAAGGTAGACACGATAGGTGGGTGGTAACAGTTGCCCTGATTGTATGGACCAGCCATAATGTTAAGTGTGTAACAGTACAGACAGAGGGATAATGCATACATAAAGCATGTAGGAACATGATGCGGGGAACCTGGTTATGGTAAAAACTTTTGGCTGTGCCACACAGGGATAGATTAGGTTAGTGTGCTGAGGCGGTAGGCCAGTCTGAATAAATGCGTTTTCAGGGCACACTTAAAATTGTGGTGATTGGGGACTAGTCGTATTGACCTGGGAAGTGCATTCCAAAGAATTGGCGCAGCACGTGTATAGTCTTGGAGACGGGAGTGGGAGGTTCTGATTGAGGATGCTAACCTCAGGTCATCAGCAGAACAGAGGGCATTGGTAGGGTGGTATAATGAAACAAGGGAGGAGATGTAGGGTGGTGCTGAGCCATGGAGAGCTTTGTGGGTGAGGGTAGTAAGTTTGTACTTGAGTGGATGGGGAGCCAGTGTAATGACTTGCACAAGGTAGAGGCATCGGTGCAACGATTGGCGAGATATATGATCCTGGCTGCAGCATTCAAGGCAGATTGAAGGGGGGGGGGGGGGGGGGAAGAGTTTGGTAAGAGGGAGACCGATTAGAAGAGAGTTACAATAGTCGAGATCAGAGTGAATAAGAGAAACAGTAAGTTTTTGCGGAGTCAAAAGTAAGAAAAGGTCAAATTCTAGAAATGTTTGAGGTGCAGATAACAAGAGCGCTATAGTGATCGTATGTGGGGGCAAAGGAAATCTCGGAGTCAAGTATTACCCCAAGACAGTGGGCATGTTGATGGGGAGTATGCTATGAGTGGGAAACCGAGGAGGGAAAAAAAAAAAAAAAAAAAAAAAACCCACACCACACACACCACAATAAGCCAAGTCTCAGAAAACCAGAGAAGTTGGTAACTATGCAGATTGAAGATCCCTGATCTTAACCGCACAACTAGAAGCAGTGGTGGAGCGTTCCTACATTGGTCCTAGACGCCTCGTCACAACCGGAAAACTACATAAGCCTAAAGCAGGAATAGAGGAAAACTGCCCCAGAGCAGACCCCAAAGGAAAGACAGCCCCCCACATGTATTGACGGTGAAACAAGATGAAACTACAAACAAAGGCAGGAAAATAGGCTGAGCAAACGATGGGGCCCAGCTAACTAAAAAGGACAGGAGAGGAGAGACACTGTCTGCAATCTGCCAAAAACAACCTACAAAAATATTGTCCAACACTTCTGATAGCAAAATTAACCCTGAAGTCACTAGATTTCTAAACCTATATCAGCACTCTGAAATATTCTGAGAGAGCAAAAAAGAGGCCAATCTAATAAGGGACAAAAAGCAGATTGGCTAATACCGATTAATAGGAGTGGAATTTCAGCATAGCCCCAACAGGGGCAGGCTCATTACACAAAAAACTGAATTGACCAACAAGCGCAAGTGTGAACAATAGCAAAAAACAAACTTAACAAGACTGGAAGAGAACTGAAGTCCAGGACCTGAGAAGCAGACTGAATCACCAGCACCCGGATAGGGCGTCGGCTGTCTTATATCCAGTCTGATACTCCAGAGATCAAATAGTTATCTTCCTCATGAGGTGGCAAATCACTACCACATAAACCAACCGCACTACCTCCTGTCACCAGAGGGAGAACAGAAGGGGAACTCTCAACTGGTGGAGCAGAAAATGAGTTCATGACAGGAGTAATAATGGAACCACACACTGAAATGGCAGTGTCGGGTATAGGTACATTAGTAGGAAACACAAGGAGTTCAGTCTTTGACAGGTTCAGTTTCAGATATAGTGAGGACATGTTAGACAGCATTTAGACAATCGCTGGTGTTGTCTAGAAAGGCAGGCGTGATGTCAGGAGAAGAGTTTAATTGGGTGTCATCAGCATAGAGATGGTACTGGAAACCAAATCTACTGATTGTTTGACCAATAGGGGCAGTGTACAAAGAGAAGGGGGCCTAGGACTGATCCTTGAGGAACCCCAACAGTAAGGGGAAGATGAGAGGAGGCGGAACCAGCAAAAGATACAGTAAAGGAGTGGTCAGCAAGATAGGAGGAGAACCAAGAGAGAATGGCGTCCTTGAGGCCAATGGAACGGAGCATAGTGAGGAGGAGCTGTCTACAGTGCCGAATGCTGCAGAGAGATCCAAGAGAATTAGCATGGAGTAATGACCATTTGATTTAGCTGTTAGTAGATTAGAGACTTTAGTGAGGGTAGTTTAAGCAGAGTGTAAAGAGCGGAAATCGGATTGGAGAGGGTCGAGAAGAGTTATCTGAGAGAGCGGATAAGACGGGAGTGGACCAGGCCTTCCAGGAGTTTAGAGATGAAGGGAAGATTAGAGACAGGTCTATAGTTACCAGTACAGTTTTGGTCAAGGGATGGTTTAAGTAGTGAATGTATGATGGCATGCTTAAATTAGGGAAAGATACCAGAAGAGAGATTAAATATTTTAGTTAGGCGAGTGGTGACAGCAGGGGAAAGGGACTGGAGGAGATGTGACAAATGGGTCACTGGTGCAAGTGGTTGGGCGAGAAGATGCAAGGAGCCCGTTTACTTTTTCTGTGACTTGTTCAAAATCAGAGTGAGCTAGATGCAGTGGGGGAGGAAGGAAAATGCATGGCATGAGTTGATTGGGAGATAATTTCCTGTCGGATCTGGTCAATTTTCTCTTTGAAGTAATTGGCCAGATCATCAGCTTGAAGCTCCGTGGTCGGGGCCTGCACTCTTGGGTTGAGTAGGGAATGAAAAGTGTCAAAGAGACGTTTAGGGTTATTGGACAGTGAGGTGATGAGGGTGTTGAAATAGGTTTGTTTTGAGGGGTGAAGGGCAGTGTTGTATGTTCTAAGCATAAACTTATAATGGATGAAATCTTCCATGTAGATTGGAGTTTCTCCAGATGTTCAGCACACCTGGAGCACCGCTGCAGGGTGTGCCTGGGTTGTCGCATGTATAGGAGGTGCAAATTTATCCAGGGCACTTGGAAAGGTTTCATTGTAATGCTTCAATGCAGAATCAGGACATGAAAGGGAGGAGCTAGGGGCCAATGAAGACTGCAAGTTCTTCATAAGTTTCTGCGTGTTAATGGCCTGCATGTTTCTATAAATATGGACAGTGGAGGTGACCTGAGAGGCCTGGCAGTTCTTGGAGAATGAAAGAAGTTTGTGGTCAAGAGTGGGAGAGGGGAGTTTGCAAAATCATCTAATGCACAAAGCCGAGAGAAGACTAAGTCAAGGGAGTTTCCGTCTTCATGTGTTGGAGAATTAGTAAGCTGCGAAAGGCCAAACGAGGAGGTCAGAGATAAAAGGTGAGTAGCAGATGGGGAGAGGGGGGGGGAAGAGCAATGGGGATGTTGAAATCGTCCATGATGAGGGTAGGGAAGTCACAGGAGAGAAAATGTGGAAGCCAAGTGGCAACATGATCCAGGAACTGATGGGAGGGGCCGGGAGGACAATATATCACCACCACTTGCATGGAGAAGGGGGTGTAGAGTGATGGCATGGACCTCAAAAGGGAAGACAAGTGAGGGTACTTGAGGGATAACCTGAAAAGGTACTTTTTGGTTCATATTCGCTTCTGTTATCTGGGCCCTGTCTGATTCATTCTGGATCATCCCTAAGGCATCTAAAAAGGCATCAGCAGAAGACAGTTCTGGGAACAAAGAATGGCCCTTGTTATAGGGACATTATTCCCACCTGCTGATCAGAAGGTACAGGAGTCATTGCAACAGTCAATGGAGAGCTTTGGGAAGCATCCCTAGTTCTAGAAAACTGACCCTGCAGCTCAGACTGAATATTCAAGTTTATGGTGTTCCCTTGCCAGATCCTGAACCAAATGGGTCAGATTGACCACTTGATCACGAATGGGATCCATTGGTGGAGAGGGAAAAAACAAAAACACACATTTGTGGTCAAAGAGTGACGATTGTTACAACTAGAGGTGAGCGAATATTTCAACGTTCGGTATGGATTAAGATGGCTGAATTTGCAATATTCGCCAAATGCCAATGGAGTGAATGGGAGGCAAGAACAAACATCTTCAAATGTTCCCATTCAAACGGTCAACTTAGGGGTAGACACCAGGAAAGTTGCCTCAATTCACCCATAGCATGGCAGCAATCAGCCATGCATGATGTATTGGGGTCTGGGCCAGCAGTTACAGCTCAATTTGAAATTAAACTGAAAGATGAGGTGGGTGAGGTATTGTAGGCCTTCTGTGCTGGGTGCCCTGATATCACATGCAACAGCTCCACCTGATTTCATGCTCAGCCACTCAGGTGGCACAAATTTTAGTTGGATGCAAGGATAGTAACATGGGTAACTGACTCAAATTGCAGAGGCCTACCAGTCTAAAAGGCCTACTGATACAGGCCATACACATAAAGGAGACCCAACCAGGAGTCACACATTGCCAAAAGTTAGTGGCAGACACCAAAGTGGCATCATTTCCAGTAGATTAGAACTAGTATGATGGGGACCAAAGCCTCTTCCACTACAACCAACCTGGCAGATTGAGACCAACAGGCAAGGTTGCCAAACCACTGTGCCATAGCCCTCGGAAAGCCTAGCAAATCTGGCCTTGGATAAGTAGCAGGCGAAGACCCACGATTTAAGGAGCGACAATTATGCGGCATCAGGTGCTACTCCATGGCTGACCTACAGAGGGTGGCAGTTGACCCCCTAGAGCAAGTAGACTGCTACAGCCAGAATGTGGGATGAAGAATGCAGGCTGGCACTGTATGGAAACTGGAACCAGGGGTGCAGATGGGACCAGCTGAAGAGCAGAAAAGCACTGGTGGGTGCTATCTGGACCAGCTGATGAACAGAAGAGTGCAGACAGTTGTGAGTAGATGGGTACAGGGTAGACAAGCAGACAGGCGGACCTGGGGAACATGACAAGTAGCAAGCATGCAAGGCAAACTAACATTGCTCAAGCTCCTCCATATTGGAGGAGCCTTAAATAGAAGGTGTCACCCAGCTATTGGCTGGGAACACCTTAAGGCGATGTGCGCAGTCTGTTTAAGAGGGAGGGAGCACACGGAGAATAAGTATAGTGACAAGGCCTATAACTGAACCTTGGTGGACACAGACACATAGGGGGCAAGATGAGGTGGTGTGTGTTTGAAACTGAATGTCATGTCTGTTAGGCAAGAGGAGACCCAACAAAAAGCCAAGTCTGTAATGGCTGGATATCTAAAAGTCTAACATTAGGGAATGGTCCCGTGTCAAAGGCAGATCCAGGAGAAGGACAAACTGGCGTCTTTCATTTGGCGGTTAGTAGGTCATTGGTGACTTTAGTCAGGGCAGTTTCAGTGGAATGGTGCAGTCAGAAGCAAGACTGTAAGCGGTCTAAGATGGAGCAAGAGGAGAAGTACAAGGACAGTTCAAAATGGACGTGTTCCAGTAATTTGGATGCATATGGGAGAAGTGAGATGGGGCTATAGCTAGACAGAGGATGGATCAACAGAGGGCTTTTTGAGGATGGGTGTGATCAAAGCATGTTTGAATCAGGACGGGATGACACCAGTTAGTGACAGGCTGATGAGGTGGGTTAGGCTTGGGATGAAGACTGTGGCAAGGTTTGGAATGAGGTGGGATGTTATTGGGTCAAGGTCACAGGTAGTGAGGCAAAGTTTTCACCTGAGATGTGAGGAGATTGAGGGGGAACTGGTGGACGTAGGAAAGAAATAAAAGTACTGAATAGCCGTTTAGGGTTGTGAGACAAGTATGATATGATAGATAAGAAGTCAGTTTGTTTTGCTGCAGTGAGCAATTGTGCAGCATATTTTTTTTTTTTTTTTAACTTCTGTTACTGGAGGGGCTACTCCACTCCCTTTCTTTTGCAACCACACAATGGTATGCTTTGTAGATGAGCGTCAGAACGAAAATGTGCTCCAGTAGATGGCAAGCCCTGCATCTAGTGGCTCCTCTTACCCCACCTTACCATCTAACAGCACTCATAGGTGGCACCCCAGTTAACCTTGTTTTCCCCCCACATCACAACTCTCCAATAGCCCATCTGACTGTTGGGAGCCACAGATGGCTGAGTCTGCAGATCTGTTCACACATCTATGCCATGGCCATCGGAAGTGTACTCCAAAGATTCACAGCATGAAGGTGGAAACCTACACAGATGACCAAGTTTTTTTTAGTTTGATCTGGGGCCAGATGAAGTAGGGCATGAGCAGAATGCAAACCTGGGGGGGAGATTTGGAGGTGATCCTCAGAAGACTCATACTTGAGGCACTCATGGACTGTACTGTCAGGGAACGAAAAGGAGGAGGGTGACTAAGGGAAAGGAGGAAAGGAGTGCGAGAACAGAGGAGATGAGGTAGTAGATCCCACTTGGTTTAAACCCAGAGGCATGCAGCCGAGTAGCTCAGCAGAGGAGGTGGTTGTGTTGCAGCTTTGTGCAATTATGCAACCATGACAAGCAATGCCTCCTCAGCCCCAACTCTGTCAATGGCCAGCAGCATTCATGGGTCTGCAGTTGCTTAGCTTAGGACTTTTATTCAGTATGCCAAAGATTACAAAAATCACAGTATCTGCCAACTTTGTTAAACACAACAGGAGTTAAAAAAAAAAAGTGACCATTACTTACTTCAATTGACACGTGCGTGATCAACGTGTGTTAATATGGGAATCTCACTGTGCTAAAATGCAGACTGGCTGGCCTCGCCAACCACATCTTCTGGTTCTCGCCTCCCTCACCGTCACAAGTGTTGTCACGTATGTCTCCAGCTGCAGAACCTCCACATTTACCCGCTACAGTCGGGGGTGAGTGAGTGCCCATCAGCTGATGCGGAAGTGGACATGCCTACTGTTTTTGACTGATCTTACATACCTAGCACACCCCATCTTTCTTAATCCACTGTAACATCTCCACCTCTCATGCCGTGTCCATCCTACTCCACCCTGTGTCCGCACAGCAGCCAGCCCTCGTTTGTGCAGTTGGGCTCACGTAAAAGATAGTTTTCTTCTACACATGGCAAACCTAAGAGCTTGAACTTCACCATATCTCTATATATAAAACTGAATGTATGTGCGTATCACCAACCAATCATGAAGCATCTTTCATTTCACCAGAGCTGTTCAAAGGAAGCTGAGCTTTGATTGGTGGCTATGGCCAACAGTTTTCCTTGCAACCAATCACTAAGCATCTCTCGTCACCAGAGCTGGTTAAGAGAAGCTGAGCTGTGATTGGTTGCTATGAGCAAGTTTTCCCACTTAACACCTCAGCAGACACTGACATGGTGGGAGAAATCTAGCATCCCCGGGAACAAGCTCCAGCCAGTGTCTGTCCCCCAAAAAGGATCAGAGCACATGACAGAAATGAATCCCCCCCCCCCCCTCCTGTGCCCATATCCCCATCACACAGGCACATCTTGCCTCTTAAAAGGATCTCTGGTATGGAAATTAGGACCGTTCCACTCAGCTGTGGTTCTGACCCCAGTTTCTCTTAAAGCGATGGAATTTAAGGCAAATCCACTTTGCACTTTGGTACTGCCCACAGGCCTTTCTTAAAGGGATCTCCGGTATGGAAGTCAGGGCTATTGCCTTCAAATGCTCTGATACTCACCCCAGGCTCTTAAAGGGATCTCCTGTATGGAAGTTAGAGTGCTGAGAGATTTGCCCTATTAAAAAGATCATTGGTATGGAAGTCAGGGTAAATCCACTCAGCGCTCTGGTTCTGACACCAGGCCTCTCTTAAAGGGATCCCCGGTAAGGAAGTTAGGACCATTCCTCTTAGCGCTCTGGTTCTGAGCCCAGACTGACAGAATGATGTGGGATATTAGGGGTAGTAGTCCAGTGGCTCCTGGATACCCGTTTACATTAGAACCCAGCTTGCTCACTGGTCCTGATTGCTGGAGGGGCTGTCTATGTGACAGTTCACCAGCGACCAGCCTAACGATGTCCCAGCAATCCCATCCATGTCGGATTGTTGGTGGGATCGCTGGGACATCGCTAAGTGTAACGGGGCCTTTAGTGTTTGACGAGTGTGACCAACTTTTTTACTGTTGAGTAGTGTTGAGCGATACCATCCGATACTGAAAAATATCGTATCGGAATGGATCGGCCGATCTTCAAAAAAAAAAAAAAAAAATCAATCAGGTATCGCTGGTTCCGATCCCGGAAGTCCCATTCAAGTCAATGGAACAGAAATATCGGAATTAAAAAACCTCTTTCCCTGTTGGTTAATTCTACTTGGAGAAAAACTAAAAATATAGAATGTATTGTGGGAGGTGTAGGAGACATTAAAGCCATAGAGCTTTAGCCCAATCCAATGGAATAGCAGGATTTTTTTTTTTTTTTTTTTTTTTTTTTTTTTAGACTTTCGTAGTTAAAGATATTGACTATGTTAAAGTCTTTAATTTTTTTGTCAGATATGTATATGTTTCACTACTTCCATGCTCTTCACCTTTTTTACTTCTCCCACACTTTCTCCTTCATCTTCAGCAGCAGCATCTTCTATTCTTCATCATATTCTTATTTGTGTCAGGCATTCCTGTAGTTATCTATAAAAGTTTGAAGATTACACCTTCCGTTCAGCCTGTCACAAAAGATTTACAACAGGATTTGTCCGCGTTCAGTTTGGCCTGCAGCAGCAGGCCTTTTCCAGGGGCACCACGAGGAGGAACGGACTCACCCCCATACACTGCTTAGTCTTCTTCTGCTTATAAACTAGATATCATTTGCTCTGATTGTTAGTCTTATGCTTCATGTTCTTCTGCATCTTGGTGGTTGTCTTCCTGTTCTTTGTCCTCTTGGTCATCTTCTTCAGGGTCATCTTTTAGGTATTCTTCTGTGTGGTCTTCAGGGTCGTCGTCTTCAGGGTCATTGTCAGGGAGATCCAAAAACCATTTCCACAAGCTTGAACTTGGAAAAGTAGCAGAAGATACAAGAAGGCTGAGGAACTGCCGAGAACCAGCTGACGGTACTGGAATCCGGAGGGGCAGCAGAATGAACAAGAGCCAATGGCACAACCGTGGACCAGCTGACGTTGCTGGAACACAGTTACTAAGCAGGAGGTACCTGTGCTCCAAAGCACTACCAAGGATCAGGAGACATTGCTGGAACTCGGATACCAAGAAGGAGGCACCTAGGCCAAAGGCTCTGTCGAGAAACAGCTGACTGTGCTGGAACCCGGCTGGGCAGGAGGGAGTACCCGTGGAAAACACACTCCTGAGCAGCAACATGCAATGTTGAAGCCCAGGGGTCAATCATGCAGCAGGCTGAGGCCAACTTGGAGCGAGTTTTATATTGGTTGTACACAACTGATTGTAACCGTGCTCCACTTTGGCCTCTGGCTCTGTCTCTAGTATATCCCCTGGCCTCCAACCACGGCAGTTGCTGCTCTGCAGAGTTGTCTGCACAAGCCACACTTGTTCCCAAGTTACTGGGGCTCAGTCACGTCATTTGATCCCCTGATGTGTGTCCGGCAAGGTGTCCTGCTCTGTCCACATTCCCACAACTATTAAAACTAAAAGGATGTGACCAAAGATTTGAAAGTCAGAGTATCACCAACTTTCTTGAGCTATTACAATGCAGGCAGGTAACCTACAATGCAAAAGATGAGGCTCCAAAAAAATTGGGTAATACTAATCTGGCTGCAGCTGAAGGGCACAAGCCAGAAAAAAAGGCTCCTCTATCTACTCCAATATAGTGTTTGCAACCAACCAATGTAGATGGATATGGATGGATGCACACTAATAGGAGAAGAAAAAATGAGCTGCAATTAAAGAAAAATGTGTGAGGCAGTGACGCACGCTGAGCAGCCTACAACCAGACGTAGCTGCAGGACACTACTCAGCGTGAGCTGCACTCACACACAGTCAGAGACCTCTCAGACAGCCGTGGGCACTAGCACTGAAAGGCTGCAGAAAGGCTCCGCTGTCTACTACTAGTGTTTGCAACCAACGTATATGGATACGGATGGAAGCACACTAGATAGAATTTTTTAAAACTAAGCAGCTCAAAAAGAAAGATGTATTAGGCAGCAGTGAGGCACGCTGGGCGGCCTACAACCAGACATGGCTGCAGGACCCACTCTACAGCATGAGCTGCACTCACACAGCTCTTGCAGACAGCTGTGAACACTGCTGCTAGGGAAAAGAAAGCTACAGTGGTGGCTCATGTAGCCTGGGTAAAGCACAATATTGTTTTGAGAATCGCCATTTCTAACTGTCCCTCACATTCTTCAACAGCAGCCTGTCCCTAACTGAATTCACAGCAGAGTGACCAGAAATGGCGGCAGCAGTGGCTTTTATTGTGCATCATGATATTTCAGCAGCTAATCACAGCCATGCCAATAGTTAACATGCCTACATGCCTAACAGGATGTGCCCACACTTCTGAGGATTCCCATTGGCTGAATCAAAGCGAGCGGGCTCATAGCATTTTGGGGACTTCCGATTCCGGTATGGAAAAAGTATCAGAAGTCAGTATCGGAATTCCGATACTTGCGGTATCGGAAAGCTCAACACTACTGTTGAGGCTACCTATGCAGCATCAGTAGTAAAAAGATCTAATGTTTATAAAACACACACACACACACACACACACACACACGTTAAAAACCGCTGTGAAAACTCAACGGGTGAACGCAGCCTAAGACATCGGATGACAAGATGCACCTAGGTTTTAGAGGAGGAAATCGGAAAAAAAAAAAAAAAAAAAAAGTTGAAGCAAAAAATGTGGTCAATTCTGTACTTCATATCCCTTAGCCTGGTAGATATGGTCCCCTCATCCCCACCCTGGGAGGCATGGCCCCCCCCTCATCCCAAGACTGGTATGCATGCCCTATCCTGACAAGAATGGTCCCCCTCAACCTTATCCTGTTATGAAGGGCCTCCATGTCATCTTAATATGCATGGCCCCTTAAATAAAAAGAAAAAAAAAAAATAATATACACTTATCTTTCTGGCACTCCATTGCAGTGTCCTGCTCCGATGCCAGCAGCTGCTTAATGCATGTAAGCAGTGCATGGCAGGGACGTCATGTGCTGCTTGCAAGCTGAAGGGCCGCTGCCGGAATACTCAATGCACTGCACGCTAGGACTGTGCGCAAAGCATTGAGTATTCATTGCTATCTCGCAAGCACAGTGTCAGACGGAGCCTTTCTGCTGCTGCCGGTGGTCACGTGTGACAATACCAAGAAAGGAATATTCATCCCATTACTGAATACACATTTCAGTAGGCCAACATTTTGGATTTTAGAATCATTTTTTCAAGCTGGTGATAAAGTATTCCAATTTACTGTGATGATTTTCAGGTTTTCATTGGCTGTAAGCCATAATCATCATTAACAGAAATAGCCACTTGAAAGAGTACTCCATTTGTAATTACTATAATATAGGAGTTGCACTTTTTGCATTAAAGAACTGAAATAAATTCATTTGAGATTCTAATTTAGTGAGAAGCACTTGTATGTAAGCCCTAGATCACGCGACATCACAGGTCATGTCAGCACACAGCAAAGACAGCTTTGCATGTGGAGACAAGGTGGACACCCTCCCACCCACTATGGATGTCCACATAAAAACTAGCCCATTTTTGCTTAAACCATGCAACATGTAGGGTGCTGGAAGAAGTTACTCTGGGTTTCACATCACCGACGCCATTAAGCGTAGTGACACATCTCCCCTCCAACATCTTGCCAGTTACTTTATCACAGGCAGTATATACACAAGCATTCCTGCATTGAAATCCAGAGGTGGATATGCTGTACACTCACCATTAGTTCTGAGATATAGTTGTTAACAGCCTCCTCAGTTGATAGTCGCCCAATCATGTAGTTGTATGGACGACAGGGGCCAGCTGAGAGCTTTAGGGTGTATGCACACGGTGCGGATTTTGCTGCGGATTTGCCTCTGCGGATCCACAAGCAGTGTACAGTACTAGGTTAGCCAATGGCTTTTAAAAACTGCAGTGCACATGCTGCAGATTTTTTCACACAGATTTGCTGCAGTTTTAAATCTGCAGCATGTCAATTCTTTCTGCGGATTCTGCAGCGGTTTGAAACCTGTTCTATTGTACAGGTGTCAAAACGTAGGGGCAAACCCTCAGGTCATTTTACCTGCAAATCTGCAGTTCAAGCCGCACTCTGTGCACTCACCCTTAAGGGCCTGTCACACCAAGCGATATCGCTAGCAATATCGCTATAACGCCACTGGTTTTTGTGACGTAGCAGCAATATTGCCATGTGAGATCCTTGCCTGCGACCAGCTCCCCAGCTGATCGCACGAGAACATCCTGGACCGTTTGTAGTCAGCTTCCTGCTGGGCTTCCTGTGGCGTTGACAGACGAGACGATCATGCATCGCTTGACAGGTAAGAGCCGACCCCCGACCGCTGCTATGTCGCTGGTGAGATCTGCATGTGTGGCAGCTCACTAGCGACCATAATGCACCAGCGATCCTCACCATGTCATATTGCTAGTGCATCGCTAAGTGTGACAGTACCTTTACACTCCAAAGATCAGTGGGTGGTTCTGCATGACTCACGGCCTGTGATCTGTGTGATTATTGGATGGCCAATCCAATCTGTTGTCCATGGAAATGTTGCCTGCCTTGTGGATACAGATGTGTCTGAAAGCTGATGGCAGTATCAGTAACCCAGTCAACATTACATCTCTAATAAAAGATGTGCCTGCCCTTCACCAGCTTGTTGCAGACATCACCTGTTCCCTCAAAAATTGCATGTCTGCCAGGGTGCATTTCAACAATGACACGTGGATGAGCAAGCATGGACCGGGGCATTACATCTCGTTGACTCGGCACTGGGTGACTTGTGGCTGTGGGGGCAAGACTTGTGGAGCTTCCCCCCCAGAAAGGGACATTCACGCCCATGTGGCAGTATCAAAACATGCTTAAGTAATCTTGTCAGTGGTTCCCCCCAAAAAAAAACAAACAAAAAAAAAAAAAAAAAAAAACCAACAGGAGTGAGACACGATGTGTATTGCAGTGATGGGCTTCCAACCCCGGGAACGCCGAATCGTCAGTGCAAGACTAGCAGCACTGGAGTCCTGGGTTCCAACCCCACCAAGAACAGCATCTGCAAAGATTTTGTATGTTCTACCCGTGTTGGCGAGGCTTTCCTCCCAGTGCTTATTTTTCTTCCCACACTCCAAAGACATACTGATAGGAAATTTAGATTTTTCATATAGTACCCCGAGGATAGGGAATATAAAAGGGACAGCACTGCACAGGATCTAAGTGCAATATTAAAAATGTCCCAAATAAAAATACAAAGCTGATGCACTCACCAAATTGAGGTTGAAGGAACAGCATATAGGCCCTGGGGGAATGTCCCAAACCAAGGTCCTAGTTAGTTAGCTGCACGACTCCTGGTCAACAGGGCGATCCTCAGTTGTCTGCAGGTGCAAGAAAAAAAAAAAAAAAAAATTCCAGTCTGATGCTGGCGCTCCCGAAAAAAGTGAAATGTGAGATCGGTTTTCTTAAAGAATTTTTTTTCGTAAAGACTTTTATTCTGAAGTGTAGCAGTAAAAACAAGTTTGGGCTTAAAAAAAATAAAATAAAAAGCATTCATCAGGTAAAAATATACATCTATACCAAAACAATGACCATGTCTTTATAAACACTTCTTACAACTGGAAATGAAGGGGTGTTTGTTACTAGCAGCAATCCTTCACTTACTTTGCATACTCCTCTTAATTAGTTAAACTCTTCAGCAGGGGTAAGTAAAAGATATAATTCACATTCCTTAAGAGGTTAAACTCTAGTGGAAAAAAGAATATAAAAATAAAAAAAAACTTAATAAACCTAATCACTATATCAATAAGTATAGCATCTCTAAACTTTCTCAATCACATCATTCAAACCATTCGGGTACAAGGTTTGTAACTGAAAAATCCAAACGATTCCTTTTTGTTTAATGTTTGATTGCGATTAAGCACTCCGGAAGGCATCATTTCTACTGGTGTAACTGTTATGTGGAATCTATGCTGAGAGAAACCGATTTTAGTATTATGACGGTGTCCATTCATTCTTGCTTTGACAGTTTGTGTTGTGCAGCCAACATATTGGAGGCCGCAACATGTAATTATGTAAACATAGTCACTGCCGCAGGATAGATGCTGCTCAATCTCATAGACCTCACCTGCGCTATATGAAGTGATTGAGCAAGCCCCATGTTGTAAGATGTTGCCTGTATAGCAAATTCCTCAATCCACATTTGTAGACGCCCAGAGATGAATTTCTAGAGACAGCTTTTAAAAAAGCCACAAGTGAGGTGTTTTTTGTTTGTTTGTTTTTTTAAAGTTACTGGGTGCTATTAAATTTCTTATGGTGTGACCCCTCCTAAAGGTAATACCAGGTTTTTTCGGTAACAAGTTCTTTAAGATGGGTGTGTTTGATTAAGAGATGCCAACATTTTTCAAGGATGTCTTATTTCATGATTGCCTTTATTGAACCGAGTCACGAGATTAAGACGCCAGGGATTAGATTGGTTCATCCCATCCATTGTTCAAATTACTCCTAATCCCATATTCTATGGAAAAAAACTTTTCTGGTTAGTCTGTGGGAGGCAATCAACCAGAGTTTTTATCAGATTCTTTGCATATGGACCGTGCACTAATTTTTTGGGGATATTTTTTCCCCCTCAAGAAATCTAGCCTTCAATGTTCCACAGTCATCCTCACTACTGCAATTCTTTCGAATGCGCAGAAATTGGCTATATGGAATATTTTTCTTCCATTTGCAGTAGAGTGCACCATTGCTGTCTACTTTTTTGAAAAAGGTTTGTCACCATGCAGCTGTCTTTGAGGCTTAGGGTACCGTTACACCTAGCGATGCACCAGCGATCCCGACTAGCGATATGACGCGGTCAGGATCGCGGGAGCATCGCTAGGTGGTCGCTAGTGAGCTGCCACACAGGCAGATCTCACCAGCGACATCGCTGGGGACAGGGATCGCTACTTACCTGTCAAACGAGGCGATCTTGCGTCCTCCCGCCCGCGTCCACGCGTCGCTCGTCGGCGCCACAGGAAGCCCAGCAGGAAGTGGCTGACGAGGAATGGTCCAGGAGCTTCTCGTGCGATCAGCGATAACCAGCGGGGGAGCCAGTCGGAGGTAAGTATCACATTCAGCAATATCGCTAGCAATATCGCCGCAACGTCACAAAATCGGTGACTTTACAGCGATATTGCTAGCGATGTCGCAGTGTGTAACGGGGGCTTTACTTAAAGATCTAGAAAGGATTTTATCTTTATCTAAATTGGCAGTAAATGTAATCCCCCACTCATGTTCTGTAATGCTGTAGATAAGCCCCCAATGCAACCTGAAAGATAAGAAAAATTAGTTATAATTTACTCACCCAGGGGCGGTCCGGTCCAGCAACTCCCATCTTCTAACGGTGACTACCTCCTTGCTGCCTGTCATGGCTCCTGCGCAGGTGCACTGCTCTGCCCTGTTGAGGGCAGAGTACTGCAGTGCGCAGGTGCCAGACAGCATTACAGAATGCTGTGGATAAGCCCCTGATGTCGGTGCTGTATTATACAATACAGGTGCCAGCAGCTGATACTCGAAAAATGGGGTGACAGATTCCTTTTAACTGACTGGGGCTCGGCGGAAGGTACCGGAGACAGACCACTGCCGCTATAAGACGGATCATCGTTTAACCGCTTTCTGCCATCCGACGTACTATCCCGTCCATGGGACCTGGGCCCCTATGCCCATGGACGGGATAGTACGTCGGCGCGATCAGCGGCGCCCACGTGGTGAGCGCCGCTGATCGCGGCCGGGTGTCAGCTGATTATCACAGCTGACACCCGGCACAATGTGTCAGGGGTGGTCACGGACCGCCCCGACACGTTAACCCCTTGCACACCGCGATCAAACATGATCGCGGTGTACCGGGGGTTAAAGGGAAGCATCGGCAGGGAGGGGGCTCCCTCCGTGCTTCCCTGAGCCCCCCACGGCAGCGCAATGTGCAGCGCTGCTGCGGGGGACTCCTTTCCTCCAGGCCCCCCGAATCCAAGATGGCGACGAGGGCCTTCGGGGGCCCGCAGGAAGCTGGCCTCCTCAGTGCCTGCAAAGCGCAGGCATGAGGAAGCCTTCTGCAGTGCCTGTGTCAGATCGCTGATCTGTCACAGTGATCTGTGATGTGACAGATCAGCGATCTGTCACAGGACAGTGATGTCCCACCTGGGACTATTTAATAAAGTAAAAAAAAAAATAAAAAAAAGTGTAAAAATAATTAAAAAAAAAAAACGCCAAATATATTAGAAAAAAAAATTATTCCCCCAATAAATCCATTTTTTGGAAATAAAAAACAAAAATAATAAAAGTACACATATTAGGCATCGCTGCGTCCGTAACGACCCGCCCTATAAAACTGTCCCATTAGTTAGCCCCTTTAGCGAACCCCTTAAAAAATAAAAAACGAAGCAAAAAGTAATGATTTAATATCATACCGCCAAACAAAAAGTGTAATAACGCGCGATCAAAAAGACGCATATAAATATCCATGGCATATCCACCGCTGAAAACGTCATCTTGTCCCGCAAAAAACGAGCCACCACACAGCATCAGCGAAAAAATAAAAAAGTTATAGCTCGCTGAATAAAGCGATGCAAAAATATTTATGTTTCATATAAAATAGTTTTCATTGCATAAAACCGACAAAAACATAAAAAAAAGACGTAAATGAGGTATTGCTGTAACCGTACTGACCCGAAGAATAAAACCGCTTTATCAATTTTACCGCACGCGGAACGGTGTAAACGCACCCCCCCAAAAGAAATTCATGAAACGCTGGTTTTTGTTCATTCTGCGTCCCAAAAATCGGAATAAAAAGCGATCAAAAAATTTCACGTGCCCAAAAATGGTACCAATAAAAATGTCAACTTGTCCCGCAAAAAATAAGACCTCACATGACTCGGTGGGTCAACATACGGAAAAATTATAGCTCTCAATATGTGGTGATGCAAAAACTATTTTTACAATAAAAAGCGTCTTTTATCGTGTGACAGCCGCCAAACAAAAACTGCCATAAATAGTAAATCAAACCCCCCGTTATCACCCCCTTAGTTAGGGAAAAATAATAAAATAAAAAAATGTATTTATTTCCATTTTTCCATTAGGGTTAGGGCTGGAATTGGGGGTTTCCACTGTTTGGGCACATCAGGGGCTCTCCAAATGCAACATGGCGTCTGATCTCAATTCCAGCCAATTCTGAGTTGAAAAAGTCAAATGGTGCTCCTTCCCTTCCAAGCTCTGCTATGCGCCCATTTTTTTTTTTCCCCCACATGTAGGGTATCAGCCTACTCAGGACAAATTGCAAAACAATTTTTGGTGTCCAATTTCTCCTGTTACCCTTAGGAAAATAAAAAATTGGGGGCAAAAATATCATTTTTGTGGAAAAAAATGATTTTTTTTATTTTCACGTCCGAGTGTTATAAACTTCTGTGAAGCACTTGGAACTACTGCATTGTATGTACAGTTTGTATGTTTGCCTGTCTATTTCCCCACTTTGTGGGGATATCCCTGTCTTTACAGGGATTTGTTCTCCTACCCTAATCCCCTTGTTTTTGTTCTGTACCCTATTCCCCCTCCCTCATAAAAATGTTAAAATAAATAAAAAATATTGGAACACAAAGTGCTCACCATACATCTAGATAAGTTCCGTGGGGGGTCTAGTGTCCAAAATGGGGTCACTTGTGGGGAGTTTCAATAGTTTAGGTACATCAGGGGCTCTCCAAACGCACATGACACCCACAGACCATTCCATCAAAGTCTGCATTCCAAAACGTCACTGCTTCCCTTCCGAGCCCCGACGTGTGTCCATACAGTAGTTTTCTCCCACATATGGGGTATCAGCATACTCAGGACAAATTGGACCCCAAAAGTTGTTGTCCAATTTCTCCTGGTACCCTTGGGAAAATAAAAAAAATGGTGACTAAAAGATTATGTTTGTGGAAAAAATACGAATTTATTTTCACGCCCGGGCGTTATAAACTTCTGTGAAGCACTGGGGGGTTCAAAGTGCTCACCACACATCTAGATAAGTTCCTTAGGGGGTCTAGTTTCCAAAATGGTGTCATTTGTGGGGGGTTCCACTGTTATAGTACATCAGGAGTTTTCCAAATGCGACATGGTGTCCGATCTCAATTCCAGCCAAAAACGTCAAATGGCGCTGCTTCCCTTCCGAGCTCTGCCATGCGCCCAAATAGTGGTTTACCCCCACATGTGGGGTATCAGCGTACTCAGGACAAATTACACAATAACTTTTAGGGTCCTGTTACCCTTGGGAAAATAAACATTGGGGTGAAAAGATCATTTTTGTGGAAAAAATATGATTTTTTAATTGTACCGCTGTACGTTATAAACTTCTGTAAAGCCCTTGTGGGTTCAAAGTTCTCACCACATATCTAGATAGGTTCCTTGGGGGGTCTAGTTTCCAAAATGGGGTCACTTGTAGGGGGTTTCCACTGTTTAGGTACATCAGGGACTCTCCAAACGTGACATAGCGTCCAATCTGAATTCCAGCCAATTTTGCATTGAAAAAGTCAAACGGCGCTCCTTCCATTCTGAGCTCTGCCATGCGCCGAAACAGTCGTTCCCCCCCCACATATCAGGTATCTGCGTACTCAGGACAAATTGCACAATAACTTTTGCAGTTCAATTTCTCCTGTTACCCTAGTTAAAATAAAAAAAATTGAACCTGAAGTATTTTTTTTTTATGAAAAAAGTTAGATGTTCTTTTTTTTTAAATATTCAAAAAAATTCCTGTGACGCACCTAAAGGGTTAATAAACTTCTTGAATGTGGTTTTGAGCACCTTAAGGGGTGCAGTTTTTAGAATGGTGTCACTTTTGGGTATTTTCTATCATATAGACCCCTCAAAGTGGCTTCAAATGTGATGTGGTCCTAAAAATAAAATGGTGTTGTAAAAATGAGAAATCGCTGGTCAACTTTTAACCCTTGTAACTTCCTAACAAAAAAAAAATTTTGGTTCCAAAATTGTGCTGATGTAAAGTAAACATGTGGGAAATGTTAGTTATCAAGTTTTTTGTGCGCCGTATCTGTGATTTAAGGGCATAAAAATTCAAAGTTGGAAAATTGCAATAAAAAAAAAAAAAAAAATTATATATATATATATATATATATATATATATATATATATATATATATATATATTTTAAACAGCAAGTGTTAGGAAAAAGATAATTAAAACAGGGTATTTAGTTGACACATTTTTTGCAAAAAATGTATACTAAGCCACTCCACCAACATCACAGTATACCCATCTCGGAGCAGTCCTACCTAATGTATTTAAAACCTGATCACGTGAGCAGTACTTATGAGCATACATATTAACCACCAAACAATCATTGTGAATCACAGTAGCAACAAAAAAAAAAAAAAAAAAAAAAAAAAAAAAAAAAAAAAAGGAAAAGAAAAGTTTTCCTGGCCAACAGCTCAAATCACAGAACAATGTTCACCACAGCACTAAATGACAAGGTGGGATACAGCAAGCTTTTTCACATTTAGCAAGTGAAAAAAAACAAAGATTTAAGACAATATAATATACTCATACACAACACTTGTGCCCTACTGGCTTTGTCTGTGAACCTCAGTGAGAGCCAAAATAAAAAAAGTTCTGCTGGAGTGGCAATTTCAAAGCCACACAGGACACTAGCTACACTATTTGACTTAGAAACAGCCGCCTAGCTAAAATCTAGCAGGAAACAGGGGGGGGGGGGGGGGGGGGGGGAAAAAAAAAAAAAAAAAAAAAAAAAAAAAAAGGTTCCAAGCATACAGCACCTCTGAGCTCTCCCCACAAACATGTTCCCCACGCTCATGATACACCAACATTATCCTAGCCAAAACGCTCAAAAAATACTTTAGCAACAACAAATATTTTCAAGCACTTTTTACCGAGCATTTCCGATTTTAGAAAGTTTTGCTCATGTTTCCAATCATGAATCTGAATCTGCCGCATTCGTGCATATTTCATATTTGGTGATGGTTTTAAACAAATTCGATCACCACTAGTCACAACCCACAGACAGGCTGTGAGCAAAATCATGACGTCTGAGGTCACTACCCAAAGAGCATGCAGTAAACCAAGGAGAAAATGCAAAGTCATAAGTCAGGTCACATTCCAGGATCAGAATACCAGAGATACAGCAGATAAGTAAATTGGCTATAACTATAAATACAGTCAGAACACAGTCCAAAGGTCAGCAGCAGAAGATCAACACTTACAGCACAGTAATCAGGCAACCAGCACACACAGACTTAAAACAAGCTTTGACTGGGAGTGATCTTGACCAGACAGCTCAACTAAATAGCAGGGAAATTACCAAGAACAGGGAGCACCTGTGGAAATCTTTGCATCTCCTAGTCTCAGATAGGTCAACCGAGCTGTCAATCAAAGCACTGATAGCTCAGTACATGCCAACACATGATAGGATGACAGAGCTGTCCATCACTGAGTCCCAGACACTCTGAGCAGAGGAATCGTGACAAAGCCTTTATGAGTATAGCAGTACCACAATTACACTTTCTTCACAATATTTGAATGAGGCAGTACAGTTGGTGCCTTCAAGGGTGTATGGATGACCCTGCTAATATTGTTTTTTTTAATTAAAAAAAATTGTTTTACTTAGATTATATTTTTTAAAATCCTTTTTAACTCTTGCCTTATATACAAGCCAATATACGGGAAAAAAAATTCTGAACATTTTTTTCCTGTAAAATGCAATTTCTCGTCGGTTTGGAATGTTTAATTGTCAGTACTTACCCCTTCATGACAGAGCCCTTTTTTATTTTTGCGTTTCTGTTTTACTCTCCCCTTCTTCCCAGAGCCATAACTTTTTTATTTTTCTGTCATTATGGCAATGTGAGGGCTTGTTTTTTGTGGGACGAGTTGTACTTTTGATCGACACCATTGGTTTTACTATATTGTGCACTCAAAAATGAGAAAAAATTCCAAGTGCGGTAAAATTGCAAAAAAAGTGCAATCTCACGCTTGTTTTTTGCTTGGCGTTTTTATTAGGTTCACTAAATGCTAAAACTGACTTTTTTATTGCTACGTTGTTTAACAATCAGGTTAATCCTTTTTTATTGATAGATCAGGCGATTCTGAATGCGGCGATACCAAATATGTGTATGTTTGATTTTTTTAATTGTTTTATTTTGAATGGGGCAAAAGGGGGGGTGATTTGAACTTTTTAAAATTTTTTTATTTTTTTAAAACTTTTTTTTAAACGTTTGGTATGCTTCGATAGTCTCCATGGGAGACTAGCAGCTGTCATAACCCGATCGGCTCTGATACATACAGGCGATGATCAGATCGCCTATATGTAGCTGAATTACTCACTTTCTATGAGCGCCGACCAATGGGTTGTACTCACAGCAAGCCGGCAGTGACAACCATACAGGTCTCCAGGAGACCTCTGGTTGTCATGCCAACAAACCAGTGACCCGCGATCACGTGATGAGGGTCATCGCTTGGAGGATTTCTGAACCGATGGCAGGAAGCATACGTGAAATGCCTCTGTCAGAGTTTGACAACACCATTTAACAAATTAATAGCCGTGGGTGGATCGCAATTCCACCCGTGGCTATTGCGGGCACATGTCAGCTGTTCAAAACAGCTGACATGTCCCGGGCAAGATGTGAGCTCACCGCCGGAGCCCACATCAAAGGTGGAGACATGACATGTGCAGTACTAGTACGGCGCATGTCATGAAGGGGTTAAAATAGAGTAAAAGTGTGACCCCCCATTGTTCTCAACAGCAATCTGGGAGTCAGGGATGCTTCCAGTGGTCTTCCCCATGCTGTTCTCCTTCTATTCACAACTCTTCCCATCGATGTGAACACTTCCACTGCTCCCCCCAACCTCTTTGTAAGGTCTGCCGGTATAAAGCTTGGCTTTCCCATTGACTCCCAATATACTCATTACTTGCCAGTATTAGGAATTGCTTCCTTCCAGTATCGAGCACACGAGCATTTTAGTGCTCGCTCATCTCTACTAATGACCCTTTAGGGCTGGATACAATTACATTATAACTAGTGACAAGAATGGGATCTTACCAGCACAGAGCAGAAGATGTTGCCTAAAGGCTTCTCTGCAATACTACACATTGAATATTTGGATATGTAATTGGCCATTAGCATGTAGGGTTAGAATGAAATATTCATTGTATGTCCATCAGTGTCCAGGTTGTTTTGCACTCCGTCCATGTATAGTCAGTCACAAACATGGACAGCACACCCACCAAAAAGACCCTCAGCTAATTGAGCCCAAGGTTACAGCAGATTGTGGGACTTTAACAAGGACACTATATGTGGACAGGAAAGAAAATGAGTCCTTTCTAAGGAACGAATCATTTTTGGAGGCGTTTATCATGTGGCATCAATAACACATCATCTTTATTCTGCGCTCAGTATCATAACAGCAGTAACATTTATACAGAATTTATTTTACTGTTTTGTATGTTTGCACAATAAAATACATTAAAATAACAACTTGTGGCCATATTCAGAGGTGGACATACTGCATGTGCAGCCAGTGCAGCTGCACAGGGCCCCTGAGGTGGAAGGAGGCCCCTGCAGGGTGGCTAACACTGAGGGCAATCTGACCTGTTTCTCTGGCCCCCGAGGGTCCCCGGCCAGATTGCCCTTATGTGTGGCAGGCAGAAAATGATCCCTGAAGCTACGCTGCCTACAGGAGAAAATGGCAGTGGAGTGGAGCTGCAAGGATCCGTCCTTCACTTCCTTCCCGCGCTTCCTGGCTGTAATAACCCTGCCAGCATCAGTGCATGGCCTCCCATCCCCCACACACCAACTTACTGACTGCTCCAGGCCATGCTGTGACTTCTGTCTGCTGCCGGCTCCATGCTGTGTACGTCTTGCTTCCTGCCTGCTCTCTGCATGCTTCCTGGCTGTATGCATAGGGGGCGGTGCCAGAACTCTGGTTCTTATGCAATCAGGGTGCACCTGTCTAATGTGTCGCTGGCCAATTACCAAGAGGCCTCTAGTAGTTAGGGCAGCTCCACCCGGTGGTAGCTGCCTGAGCAAAGCCTTAACTCGGTTAGTGTCTTGCTACTGAGTTGACTGGTCCTGTCCTGTGTTTCGCCTTCTCTGGAGGCTTGATTTCTAGTCCTGTGCCTGTCTTGTCCCCCTCCAGGAGGCAGAATACTCTGTGTCCTTGTTCCTTGCCTTGTCTTCTACCTCTCCATCCGCCCTCCAGGAGGCAGAATATCCTGGTCCCTGTGCTACTTGCTATTGTTCCTTGCCTTGTCTTGTACCAGTCCTGTCTGCCCTTCAGGAGGCAGTATATTCGACTCTCAGTGTCTTTGTTCCAGTACCTTGTCTTGCACCATTATCGTGCCTCAACTCTGTCCTACCTCTGTGTCTCGGTCTCCTTGTCTGTGGCTCCTTTCCCTGCTGTGCCTACCCTTGTGTCCTCTCTGTCTGCCTGTGCTCCGCACCCTTGCACCTCTGCCTGTGCTCCATACCCTTGCGGTTCTGCATTGTTCAGCTTCTGCTGCTGCAGAACCTCTTGCTGCTAACTGCAGCTCCTCTCTGCAGCCTTGCGAATCTCCTCCAGTGTGAACAGGTCCAAACCTGTTTCTTTATACACCACTCCTTCCTACCAGTACCAGTACCTGCACCTGCTGTGTGAACAGGTCTCTATCTATTCCATACACCACTCCTTCCTGCCCATGTCCCTGTGTCTCAGCAGTGCTCACCTGCCAGTGTCTCAGTCGTGCCCGCCTACCAGTGTCTCAGCCGTGCCCGCCTGCCAGTGTCTCTGCCGTGCCCGCCTGCCTGTGTCTCAGCCGTGCCCGCATGCCTGTGTCTCAGCTGTACCCGGTTGCCAGAGTACCAGCCGTGCCTGCTGTGCTCTCTTGCCTGTCTGCCAGTCATGACTGTCACCCGCACATGTCCTAGAGTCCTGTTCCCCAGTGGGATGAGCAGCCACAGCCAGACACCACCCTGGAGTGGCACCTAGTAGCTACCTGCCGCACAAGCCTGACCTCACCATCAGAGGCTCCAGCGAAGACCGAGGTAGCTGTCCTAGTCACGCCCCTTCCAGGGTAGTCTAGTTTGTGGCACAGTGGCGCCACAACCCCCTCGCTCGCGCCAACCTGCCAAGGTGCCAGCGTGACACTGTCTGACACAGCCACGTGTCTGGATAGCATCAGAGAGGGTAAGCTGCCAGTGATTATGTTGCAGCTGTGGGAGAGTGTTGCGAGTTCATTTTCCCCTTCGTCACTGAGGTCTGGTGAACTCCCTATTCTGGTAAAGGAAGGTAATGAGCCTGATTATCAGGTACCTGAGCCTAATGAGGATGACTGGCTGAGTGGAGTCACGGATTGGATATAAGGCTGCCGACACCCTTCTGCCCTGCGGGTGATTTCTCTGTGGACTTCTAGGACACCAGTCTGTTTCCTGCTCCTCTAAAGCTAAGTTTTCTGCTTTGCCTGTTAGCATTGTGTTTTGTTTTTGTTTTCCTTGCTTTTCTGGATTCTGCCATTCCCTGCTGGGGTGAGCTGAATCTCCTTTTGCCGGTTGCTCTGTCTTCAGAATATTCCTGAGTACTGACATAGCTTTTTTGAAGCCTAGCGTCTTCAGGGCCTTTTTCACTGTCAGTTTGTTGGCTCTTAATTTCATAGGGTTTTTCACGGATTGCAGACAGCAGCCTTCCTGTCCTTTCCTATCTAGTTAGCTTGGGCCCCGTCTTTGCTCAGTCTTTCTTTCTGTCTGTGTTAGTGTTTTCATCTTGCTTCACCGTCATTATATGTTGGGGGCTGCCTATTGCTTTGGGGTCTGCTCTGGGGCAGTTTAGATTTCCCCTTTCTTTCTTTAGGCCTATTTAATTCTCCGGCTGTGATCGAGGGGTCTAGGACATCGTAGGAACCCCCCACGGCTACTGTTAGTTGTTGTGGATAGGATCAGGGGTCTGCAATCCGATAGCTAGCATTTCTGTTTTTGCCTCCTACGCTGACTCAATCATAACAGGAGAGCATATGAAGAGGTGAGCGGTCATGTGTGTGTGTTAGGGTTTCTAGGGAAAACCCGAAAGCGGACCCTCTGGGTAGTGACTCTAGAGCCCCCGAGGGTGAGCGGACGAGGGAGTGTTAGGGGAATGCCCAAGGGAGATGGAACCACAACAGCTGGAGCCAAAGGGGCAACTCAGTGCAGCACAGGGAAGATATGAAGGAGGACTGAGATGAGGACGGAGACAATGGAATGAGAAAGGAGATACCCAGGGACGGGAAAATACGGAAGAGAAGCGGGACCAGAATGACCTGGGACTGGCGGGGGCTTGATGCTGCAAGAGAGGGAGAGAAACAAAATGAGGGCAGTACATAGGGATAGTTCCAGGGAAATGGACACAAAGCTGAGAGGACACAGGAAGCACACGGACTCCAGGCTGAGAGGACACAGGAGGCACACGGACTCAAGGCTGAGAAGGCACAGGAGGCACATGGACTCAAGGCTGAGAGGACACAGGAAGCACATGGACTCAAGGCTGAGAGGGAACAGGAGATACGGAAGCCTACAGGTAGCAAGGCGAGGGGCTTGAGGACAAGGGAAGGCGCCAGATGGAAAGAGGCTACCGCTAACCGTGTTGATAATCAGGCATCTTACCTGTGCAGATGCCGTGCTGAAATACCCAGTGGGCGCCACCATGATGGGGAGGAGCCACTGGATCAGGGCCTCCCAGGAACCCTTGCAGCAGGGGAAGCGCGGCCGCGCATGCACGAACCGCCGACGCGCTGAGCCCCCTAGAAGACAGGTGGGGAGCAGCGCGAGACAGCATTGGGGATGCGCCGGGGCAGAGACGCACTGGTGAGTATCGGTGGCCGTGACAGTGTGTACATGGAGGTGGTGGGGGAGAACAATGATAGAGGTGGTGATAGAGAAAAATGATAGAAGTGGTGGAGAGGGCAATGATGGAGGTGATCAAAAGTGCAACGATGGAGGTGGTGGAGAGGGTAATGATGGAGGTGAAGGAGGAGAACAATGATGGAGGTAGTGGGGGGAAACAATGATGGAAGTGGTGTAGAGAGCAATGATGGAGGTGTTGGGGAGAACAACGATGGGATGCGGGGGGAGGACAATGTGGGATGTGGTGTATTGGGATGGGAAAAATGGCGACTTATAATGGACTTTCGAACAGGGGAAGGAGGATATTAGATATGAATGTAAAATGAATTAGGTGGTGGAGGAGGGTGCTAAGCCCCTACCGTGGACTTACAATTTATTGAGGAGTGGAAGAGGAGGCGATAAGGTGCATAGGACAATTTATAATGAACTGAAAGGTGGGAGAAAATGATGTCAGGGACTTGTAATGAAATGGGAAGTGGCGGAGGATGCTCAGTACCTGATAGCATCTTCTCCCATCCCCAAATTCATTATGATGCTATCAACGAGTTATAATGAATGGGGGGGGACACAGGACAGGGACTAAGGCTATGTGCACATATTCAGGATTTGCAGGAGAAAACTCTGCTGCATATCCTAATATGTTGACAGGAAGGAAGTTGCACAAAATACATTTTTTTTCCACATTTTTGCCATTGATTTCGTTACGCATTTTTCCCATTAGTAGGGGTGAAATACGCTGCAAGATGCAGATTTTAATCTGCTGCAAATCTGCAATGAGACTTCAGGAATCTCATTCACTTCACTTGTACTGTAAAACCTTGCACATTTTCCGTGTGCACATAGCCTTACAGGTAATTGGGGAAAGTCACAGAGACTGAATAATTTATATTATTGGGTGGCAGAGATAATAGTTAATGGGGGGCATAGTTCAGCTTACCACTTTATATTTTTCATGGTGCGTGGCTAATAGCATATTAAGGCCGGGGTTACACTTGCGTTGAGTACAGACGAGTGCTATGCGATTAAACATTGTTAATGTACGGGGGAGCTCCCCTCACCTTTTTTTTCTCACCCGTATTCTACGAGCGAGAGAAATCGCAGCATGCTGAGATTGGCACTGAGACTCGGCCGAGTCTCGGCTCACTCGCACCCATAGTCGAAGGGTGCGAATGACACAGCGCACATCATTCGAATATCATCCATGTGCTGTGCGATATACACTGACCCCGGCAATAGAGGAGATGGAGAAATTAGTTTCTCTGACTCCTCCGCAGCTGTGCCCCATTTCTCTCTGTGTGAGAGGCTCAGAGCACAGTAGCATGAGGCCATGTGCACACGATGCATTTTTCCTGCGGATCCGCAGCAGATTTTACCGCGCAGAAACGCTGCAGATCCGCAAAGTGATTTACAGTGCAATGTTAATCAATTTTTTTAAAAAACCGCTGTGCAGACGCTGCGGGTTTTTCCGTGCGGTTTTTGTGCGGTACAAAAAATGCAGCATGTCACTTCTTTTGTGCGGTTTTCCACCTGCTCCATTCTCCAAATCCGCAGGGAGAAAACCGCAGTGGAAAACCGCACAAAAACCGCAAGAAAACGCACAAAAACAGGAAGAAATCCGCAGGAAAAATGCAGGTCATTTGACCTGCGGATTTCTTCAAATCTGCGCGGAAAAATCCGCAGGAGGAAAATCTACATGTGCACTCAGCCTGACACTCCCGCTCGCAGCAGAGTAGGAGCTGAGGGTCATTGCTATTCGCTAGTGTGACCCCGGCCTAATGGTGGGGTACATATCTGTATTTGGAGGAGACACGTATGCTGTGAAATGTCAACTCACTTAGCTGCTCCTCGGGGTAGACACAGGACCACGTTTGGCTAACCCCTTAGTTAAGGGTACTTAAAGCACAGCGATGTTAATGTGGAAAAAGTGTATAGTGCCCCCCCAGAGTCGGATATTCTCCAGGGTCTCGGCTGCCGGGGATAGCCGAAACCCCAGAGAACATGGGGTAGATAAAAAATCGCATTGCATTCGTCCCAATGTTATTCTATGGGGCAGCTCCCATCATGCGATTTTTGATCGGATCCGATCCTTGGACCGAGACAATCGCAGCATGCTGCGATTGTCACCGATTTTGGGATCGGATTCGACAATACAAGTCTATGGGGGCGAGAAAAAATGGGACTAAAAACGGACTAGATGTGTGACTTGCGATAAAATCGCACCAGGTGTGCTAGCAAAAGCCGGCAATTCTTCCAATACAGAAAAATCACAGAGAACGGTTAAATAAAGAATGAAGAGATCTAGACATATATACACTCACTGGCCACTTTATTAGGTACACCATGCTAGTAAGGGGTTGGACCCCCTTTTGCCTTCAGAACTGCCTCAATTCTTCGTGGCAGAGATTCAACAAGGTGCTGGAAGCATTCCTCAGAGATTTTGGACCATATTGACATGATGGCATCACACAGTTGGCGCAGATTTGTCGGCTGCACATCCCTGATGCGAATCTCCCGTTCCACCACATCCCAAAGATGCTCTATTGGATTGAGATCTGGTGACTGAGGAGGCCATTTGAGTACAGTAAACTCATTGTCATGTTCAAGAAACCAATCTGAGATGATTCGAGCTTTATGACATGGCGCATTATCCTGCTGAAAGTAGCCATCAGATGTTGGGTACATTGTGGTCATAAAGGGATGGACATGGTCAGCAACAATACTCAGGTAGGCTGTGGCGTTGCAACGATGCTCAATTGGTACCAAGGGGCCCAAAGAGTGCCCAGAAAAAATTCCCCACACCATGACACCACCACCACCAGCCTGAACCGTTGATACAAGGCAGGATGGATCCATGCTTTCATGTTGTTTACCCCAAATTCTGACCCTACCATCCGAATGTCGCAGCAGAAATCGAGACTCATCAGACCAGGCAACGTTTTTCCAATCTTCTACTGTCCAATTTCGATGAGCTTGTGCAAATTGTAGCCTCAGTTTCCTGTTCTTAGCTGAGAGGAGTGGTACCCAGTGTGGTCTTCTGCTGCTGTAGCCCATCTGCCTCAAAGTTCGACGCACTGTGCGTTCAGAGATGCTCTTCTGCCTACCTTGGTTGTAACGGGTGGCAATTTGAGTCACTGTTGCCTTTCTATCAGCTCGAACCAGTCTGCCCATTCTCCTCTGACCTCTGGCATCAACATGGCATTTCCGGCCACAGAACTGCCGCTCACTGGATTTTTTTTCTTTTTCGGACCATTCTCTGTAAACCCTAGAGATGGTTGTGCGTGAAAATCCCAGTAGATCAGCAGTTTCTGAAATTCTCAGACCAGCCCTTCTGGCACCAACAATCATGCCACGTTCAAAGGCACTCAAATCACCTTTCTTCCCCATACTGATGCTCGGTTTGAACTGCAGGAGATTGTCTTGACCATGTCTACATGCCTAAATGCACTGAGTTGCCGCCATGTGATTGGCTGATTAGAAATTAAGTCTTAACACACAGTTGGACAGGTGTACCTAATAAAGTGGCCAGTGAGTGTATATATATATATATATATATATATATATATATATATATATATTTTATACATGTCATAGAGACACATTTATACATATATTTCGAATTCATACAGTTCATCATAGCAGAATAGCCGCAGAAACATTTGCCGGCTTTTGTATGATTATTCTCCTGCCCGACATGAAATGACACATGGTTTACATATAGTTAACCATTTCATTTCATTTTTTTTTAATTATGTCTATCACTATTAATTAGATGAGGGTTTGTGGGTAAAATGTTGGACTTGTAGGGGTTAATTTAAGGGGTTAATTCGTTGTATGAAATTACAGGGACTCCCTGCAGCCTCAGTGACGTCAGCAGGAGTCCCTGCAATTACATACAACGAATTAACCCCTTAAATTAACCACATTTTACCCACAAACCCTCATCTAATTAATAGTGATAGACATAACAAAAAAAACATGAAATGAAATGGTTAACTATATGTAAACCATGTGTCATTTCATGTTGGGCAGGAGAATAATTATACAAAAGCCGGCAAATGTTTCTGCGGCTATTCTGCTATGATGAACTGTATGAATTTGTAATATATATATTAATGTGTCTCTATGACATGTAAAATATATATATATATATATATATATATATATATATATATATATGTGTGTGTGTCTAGATCTATTCATTCTTTGTGTGGGGAAACCTGCCATTGGACTCCATTATATGTCCATTTAGCTACCCTGCGAGAAAATCTCGCGAGACGGATGTCAAACGGATCCTTACATGCGATTAAAATCGAATCAATTAAGAAAAATCGCATCAAAAACGGATCAGTGATTAAGATACCTTTGTGCGATTTCGGACCGTTAAAATGGGACCTTTTTTTAATGGTTGTGTGTGACTCCAGCCTTAATGGTATAACGGCGACCGCAAAAAAGTCAGATGTGCCATTTAATTTCTCTCTCTCCTCTGATGTGATTGCACATCAGAGGAGAGAGAAATAGGGTCCACGATCCCACCAATACCTCCCAGTGTCCCTCTGTCTCCAGGCCTCCCCCCACAGCTGCTGGCGTCTTCCGGTAAGAAAACTGCGGCGCTTGCGCAGTGCGTCCGCCGAGATCTGCCGGCCGGCAACTGGCAACAATAGGGAGATTTTTCCTATTGGTTCATTTTGGTCACTGTGATAGACCTTAGTACAGTGATCAAAATTAAAAAAAATAGTAAATAACCCCCGCTTTACCGCCTCCTTAGTTAGGGAAAAATAATGAAATTCCCATTAGGGTTAGAGCTAAATTAAAGTGAGTTGGGCTAAAGTTAGTGTTAGGTGTTGGGTTCCTGCCACTGCACAGCAGGAATCCAGAGCCTTGCACCCAGCAGTCTCCCATTCTTCTTCGGCCACAGTGGAGCCTGCTCAGCAGATTCGTCTGTCCCAGTGCTCTGCCCAGGTCAACACCGTGGGTTTGCTTGCTGCTGCTACCTCTGGCACAGCTATGACAATGCATGCTGATCAGCAGCGAGATTCTCCAGGGACTAAGTCCTCATATCGGGCCACTGAGCATGCCCGTGGAGTGATCTCCCATTGGAGATCGAGGGTCACGTGCTCAGGTCCTGCTTGTGTTCGGATTGGCCCATCCAAGAAGCCAGGAAGGTCCCGGACGCCCGTGGCTATAAAAGGTTTGCATGGCCGCTCGCCCATGCGCTAGGATAGAAGATATTTACAGACTATAAGGTGTGAGAGATGTATGCACGTATGAATGTATCTGGTGACTGACTCATTATGGAACTCCTACCCTTGGTATGCATGTGTTGTGCAGCCTAGTGTTATGAGCTCATTTTCTGCTTCACCAGTTGAGAGTTCCCCTTCCGTTCTCCCTCTGGTGGTGACAGGAGGTAGTGAGGTTGGTTTGATTGGTAGTAATCAGCCACCTGGTGAGGAAGATAATGATTGGATCTCTGGAGTATCAGACTGGATATAAGACAGCCGACGCCCTATCCAGGTGCTGGTGATTCAGTCTGCTTCTCAGGTCTAGGACTCAGCTCTGTTCCAGTCTTCTCAAAGATAAGTTTGTTTTTAGCTAATGTTCACACTTGCTCTTGCTGTTCTTTTCAGTTTTTTGTGTGGTCAGCCAGCCCGGCTGGGCTGTGCTGAATTTCCACTCTTATTTGCCAAATTGCCTATTTTTTGTCCCTTATTAGATTAGTCTCTTTTTGCTCTGTCTCAGAATATTTCAGAGTGCTGATATAGTGGGAGAAGTCTAGTGACTTCAGGGTTATTTTTGCTATCAGTTGTGTTGGACATTTTGTAGGGTTTTTTGGCAGACTGCAGACAGTGTCTTTCCTTTCCTGTCCTTTCTAGTTAGTTGGGCCCCATCGTTTGCTCAGCCTGTTTTCCTGCCTTGTTTGTGTTTTCATCTTTTTTCACCGTCAATACATGTGGGGGGTTGTCTCTCCTTTGGGGGCTGCTCTGGGGCAGTTAGTTTTCCTCTTTTCCTGCTTTAGGCTTATCTAGTTCTCCGGTTGTGACGAGGCGTCTAGGACCACCATAGAAACGCTCCACGACTGCTGCTAGTTGTGTGTTAGGATCAGGGGTTTGCAGTCTGCATAGTTACCAACCTCTTTGGTTTTCTGAGACTTAGCTTGTATTGTTTTTATTTCCTCCTCGGCTACCCGTTCATAACAGAATCACCAGCCATACCGCAGATTCTAGGGTACTCAAAAGCAGGAAAAAAAAGAAGAAAAAAAAAGAAAAAATTGTCAGAATTTTTTTTTAATGCATTTTTTCCTCTTTTTCTCTGGGGCCGTAGGAGGATTTTTCCTTAATGGAGATTAAGTAATTGTCTGATCGTGTGGAGCAGCTCGCTGCTGAAGTGCAGGGAATTTCCGCCTATCTCGCTCAATCACATGCTGTTGAACCCAAGATCCCCACTCCTGATGTGTTTTCTGGGGATCGGTCTAAATTTTTGAATTTTAAGAATAATTGTAAATTATTTCTTGCCTTGAAGCCTAACTCATCGGGAAGCTCTGCGCAGCAGGTTAAAATTGTTATCTCCTTGCTGCGCGGCGATTCCCAGGATTGGTTGTTTTCTCTGACACCTGAAAATCCTATTCTGACTAATGTGGATGCATTTTTTCAGACCTTGGGGTTGTATGATGAACCTAATTCCGTTGATCAAGCTGAGAGAACCCTGTTGGCATTAAACCAGGCTCAGGATCCTGCAGTTATATTGTCAAAAATTCCAAAAGTGGGCGGTCCTTACTACATGGAATGATAGTGCATTGGCAGCCCTCTTTCGGAAAGGTTTATCAGAGACCGTAAAAGATGTTATGGTGGGATTTCCTGTTCCCTCTGGTCTGGATGGCTCTATGTCATTAGCCATTCAAGTTGATTGGCGTTTATGTGAACGTAAAAATACACGGGAGGCGCTGCCACCTTTTGAACAAATGTCTGAACCTATGCAATGTGATGGGGTTTTGTCTAGGGCGCAACGTCGGGAGTTTGGAAGGCGTAATAAGCTGTGTTTTTTCTGTGGAGACGCCTCTCATACTATTTCTGTCTGCCCTAAACGAGAGAAACATTTTGCACACACATTTGCTTTGGGCAGTATACAACCTAAGTTCCTTTTGGCAATTACTCTGATCTGCTCCTTGTCCACATTTTCCACTAAGGCTTTTGTGGATTCAGGAGCAGCTCTGAATTTGATGGATTTGGACTTTGCTAAACGTTGTGGTTTGTCCATGACACCTCTGCGGATGCCTGTTCCTTTGAGGGGTATTGATGCCACTCCGTTGGTGGAGAATAAACCTCAGTTTTGGACCCAGGTGATAATGCGAGTTGCCCCTGACCACCAGGAAAATTGAAAATTTTTGGTGCATAATTTGCATGACACTATTGTTCTGGGGTTCCCCTGGTTGCAAACTCATAACCCAGTTTTGGATTGGAAATCTGTGTCTGTGGTGAGTTGGGGTTGTCAGTGTGTTCTTAGGGACGCTCCTGTTTTCTCCACCTCTCCTCAGTCTCATGATATTCCTGATTATCTGGCTGAATTCTCTGATGTATTTAGTGAGAGTAAGTCTGCGTCTTTGCCCCCTCATAGGATTTATGACTGTGCAATTAAGTTGATGCCTGGGTGTAAATTTCCCAAGGGTCGGCTTTTTAACTTATCTGTACCCGAACATGATGCTATGCGATCCTATATTAAGGAGTCGTTGGAGAAGGGTCATATTAGACCATCCTCGTCACCTTTAGGTGCTGGTTTTTTTTTTGTGGCCAAGAAAGATGGTTCATTAAGACCATGTATTAACTATCGTTCCCTTAACAAGATGACGGTTAAATATCAGTACCCGTTACCTCTAATGTCTGATTTACTCTCCAGAGTTAAGAGTGCCTGCTGGTTTACTAAGCTTGACCTCAGGGGGGCGTATAATTTTATTCGCATCAAGCACGGGGATGAATGGAAGATGGCGTTTAATATTCCGGAGGGACATTGAGTACCTGGTGATGCCTTTTGGGCTCTCCAATGCCCATTCTGTCTTCCAGTCCTTTATGAATGATATTTTCCGAGACTTTGTGGATAAGTTTTTGATCATCTATCTGGATGATATTTTGATCTTTTCTAGTGATTGGGATTCTCATGTGGAACATGTCTGGACTGTGTTTCGGATTTTGAGGGAGAATTCCCTGTTTGTTAAGGGATCGAAATGTCTCTTTGGTGTACAGGGGATTTCATTTTTGGGATTTATCTTGTCTCCATCGACTATTGAAATGGACCCGGCCAAGGTACAGGCCATTTATGATTGGGTTCAGCCTACTTCTATGAAGGCTCTTCAGAAGTTTTTGGGTTTTGCTAATTTCTATCGTAAATTTATAGGTAATTGTTCTAGTATTGTCAAACCACTGACTGATCTGACCAAGAAGGAAGCTGATGTGCTGAATTGGTCTCCTGAGGCTGTCTCAGCATTTCAGGAGCTTAAGCAGAGGTTTACTTCAGCTCCAGTTTTTCGGCAACCTGATGTCACACTTCCATTTCAGGTGGAGGTAGACGCTTCTGAGATTGGTGCAGGAGCTGTTTTGTCCCAAAAAGACCCTGTGACTTCAAAGATGAATCCCTGTGCCTTCTTTTCTCGAAAGTTCTCCACATCTGAACGCAACTATGACGTAGGGAATCGGGAATTGTTGGCCATGAAATGGGCATTTGAGGAGTGGAGACATTGGTTGGAGGGAAATAGACATCAACTTGTGGTCCTCACCGATCACAAGAATTTGACCTATCTGGAGTCGGCTAAACGCTTGAATCCTAGACAGGCTAGATGGGCCTTGTTTTTCACGCGTTTTAATTTTGCGGTCTCTTCTTCCGGGCACTAAGAATCTTAAGGCAGACGCCCTTTCTAGGCGTTTCTTTGCTGATTCTCTTAATGTGACCGAGCCTACTACTATCCTAGGTGAGGGGGTAGTTCTTTCTGCCATTTCGCCCGATTTGAGACGCGCCCTGGAGGAATTTCAGGAGGATAAACCTGAGCGTTGCCCTATGGGAAGATTGTATGTTCCGGACCAGTGGAGAAAGAGAGTGATGTCTGAAGTCCATTGCTCCGCATTGGCTGGTCATCCAGGTATTTTTGGTACCAGAGATTTGGTGATTCGGTCGTTTTGGTGGCCTGCTTTATCTCGTGATGTCAGGAATTTTGTACAGTCCTGTGGGACTTGTTCCCGGTCTAAACCCTGTTCTCGTTCTAGTGGGTTGCTGATGCCCCTGCCAGTGCCCAAGAGGCCATGGACCCATATCTCAATGGATTTTATTTCTGATCTTCCTGTCTCTCAGAGAATGACTGTTATCTGGGTAATTTGTGATAGATTTTAGAAGATGGTCCATCTTGTACCACTCCCAAAGTTGCCATCTTCCGCTGAGTTGGTACCCTTGTTTTTACAACAGGTGGTTCGGTTACACGGGATTCCTGAGAACATTGTGTCCGATAGAGGGGTCCAGTTTGTTTCCAGATTTTGGAAAGCCTTTTGTTCCAATCTGGGAATTCAGTTATCCTTCTCCTCCGCGTTTCATCCCCAGACCAATGGGCAGACTGAGAGAACAAACCAGACCTTGGAGTCTTATTTAAGATGTTTTATATCTGCTGATCAAGATGATTGGGTCTCATTTTTGCCCTTGGCCGAATTTGCGCTGAACAGTAGAGCTAGTTCTGCCACCTTGATGTCACCCTTTTTCTGTAATTTTGGGTTTCATCCTAGATTCTCTTCAGGGCAAGTAGAATCTTCGTCCTGCCCAGGTGTGGACACTGTGGTTGTGAGAATGCAGCAGATTTGGGACCAAGTGGTGGATAAATTGTCTCTCTCTCAGGAAAAGGCCCAGCGTTTTTCCAACCGGCATAGGACCATTGGTCCCCGGTTTAAAGTGGGTGATATGGTTTGGTTGTCGTCTAAGAATATTCCTATGAAGGTTGCATCTCCAAAATTCAAGCCAAGATTTATTGGACCTTATAGGATTTTGGAGATTCTTAATCCTGTTTCTTTTCGATTGGCTCTTCCAGTTACGTTCAAAATCCATAACGTATTTCACAAATCACTGTTGAAGAGGTTTGTTAAGCCTGTAGTTCCTGTGGCGGCACCTCCTGACCCTGTGTTGGTTAAAGGCAATATGGAATATGAGGTAGAGAAAATATTGGATTCTCGTTTGGTTAGACGGAGACTCCAGTATTTGGTCAAATGGAAGGGTTATGGCCAGGAGGATAATTCTTGGGTCTCTGCCTCTGATGTTCATGCCAATAAATTGGTTCGTGCTTTTCACTGGGCCCATCTTGATCGGCCTAGTGGTATGGATGAGGGTTCGGTGACCCCTCCTCAAGGGGGGGGTACTGTTATGAGTTCATTTTCTGCTCCACCAGTTGAGCATTCCCCTTCCGTTCTCGCTCTGGTGGTGACAGGAGGTAGTGAGGTTGGTTTGAGTGGTAGTAATCAGCCACCTGGTGATGAAGATAATGATTGGATCTCTGGAGTATCAGACTGGATATAAGACAGCTGACGCCCTATCCAGGTGCTGGTGATGCAGTCTGCTTCTCAGGTCTAGGACTCAGCTCTGTTCCAGTCTTCTCAAAGATAAGTTTGTTTTTTGCTAATGTTCACACTTGCTCATGTTGGTCTTTTCAGTTTTTTGTGTGGTCAGCCAGCCCGGCTGGGCTGTGCTGAATTTCCACTCTTATTTGCCAAATTGCTTTTTTTTGTCCCTTATTAGATTGGTCTCTTTTTGCTCTGTCTCAGAATATTTCAGAGTGCTGATATAGTGGGAGAAGTCTAGTGACTTCAGTGTTATTTTTGCTATCAGTTGTGTTGGACAGTTTGTAGGGTTTTTTGGCAGACTGCAGACAGTGTCTTTCCTTTCCTGTCCTTTCTAGTTAGTCGGGCCCCATCTTTTGCTCAGCCTATTTTCCTACCTTGTTTGTGTTTTCATCTTTTTTCACTGTCAATACATGTGGGGGGCTGTCTCTCCTTTGAGGTCTGCCCTGGGGCAGTTAGTTTTCCTCTTTTCCTGCTTTAGGCTTATCTAGTTCTCCGGTTGTGATGAGGCGTCTAGGACCACCGTAGGAACGCTCCACGACTGCTGCTAGTTGCGTGTTAGGATCAGGGGTCTGCAGTCTGCATAGTTACCAACCTCTTTGGTTTTCTGAGACTTAGCTTGCATTGTTTTTATTTCCTCCTCGGCTACCCGTTCATAACAGCCTAGCCTGCTAGCGCCCAGGCTTAGGTGTAGGTAGGTCAGGGTTTGAGTCAGACATTGGTCCTCACCAGTGATCCAGCATGCCTCAGTGCACGTGCACCACGCTCCTCTGCCAGCATCTTTAGCGGCGCTCGTGGCAGCGACGCCGCACGCTCATTGGGCCTAGAGGGACTCTAACCTCGTGTCCTTGGGGTAGCGTTCTGTGGCCGTTCACTGAGCGCTCTTTTAGCCGAGCTCTGTGAGCACAAACCGGCTCCGGCGTTTATGCTCAGTGGTAGTGCGACTCTGTGAAGCAACAGAGTCCGCCCCCGTACACACCGGGTGACGATAACCCGCGTGTGTCTTTATAGTATACCGCCATATAGCATCCGCCATTACTGAGCAGCAGGTTACCACCCCTGCACGGTGGACCTCGGGCTGCGAACGCACCTTATTACCATCTTTATTATTTGGTGCGTTCCGTCAGCCCTAATAGTTAGGGTTGGAATTAGGGTTAGGGATGGAATTAGGGTTAGGGTTGGGATTAGGGTTGAAATTAGTGTTAGGGTTGGGATTAGGGTTAGCATTGGGATTAGGGATAGGGGTGTGTTGGGGTTAGGTTTGTGGTTAGGTTTGTGGTTAGGGTTATGGTTGGGATTAGGGTTAGGGTAATGGTTAGGGTTGGGATTAGTGTTAAGGTTGTGGTTAGGGTTATGACTAGGGTTGGGATTATGGTTAGGGGTGTGTTGGGGTTAGGATTGGAGTTAGACTTGAGGGGTTTCCACTGTTTAGGCACATCAGAGGGTCTCCAAACGCGACATCATTGATTCCATCCAATTTTGCGTTCAAAAAGTCAAACGGTGCTCCCTCCCTTCCGAGCCCTGACATGTGCCCAAACAGTGGTTTACCCCAACATATGGAGCATCAGCGGACTCAGGACAAATTGCACAACAACTTTGGGGTCTAATTTCTCCTGTTACCTTTGGGAAAATAAAAAATTAGGGGCTAAAAAATCTTTTTTGTGGAAAAAAATGATTTTTTATTTTCATGGCTCTGCGTTATAAACTTCTCTGAAGTACTTAGGGATTCAAAGTGCTCACGATACATCTAGATAAGCTCCTTGGGGAGTCTAGTTTCCAAAATGGGGTCGCATGTGGAGGGTTTCTACTGTTTAGGCACATCAAGGGCTCTGCAAATACAACCTGATGCCTGCAAACCATTCCATCAAAGTCTGCATTCCAACACAGCGCTCCTTCCCTTCCAAGCTCTGCCATGCACCCAAACAGTGGTTCCCTCTTGCATATGGGGTATCAGCGTACTCAGGACAAATTGTACAACAACTTTTGTGGTCCAATATCTCCTGTTACCCTTGTGAAAGTAAAAATTTGGGGGTGAAAACATTATTTTTGTGGAAAAAATATGATTTTTTATTTTCACGGCTCTACGTTACAAACCTCTGTTAAGCACTTGAGGGTTTAAAGTGCTCACCACACATTTAGATAAGCTCCTTGGGGAGTCTAGTTTCCAAAATGGGGTCACTTGTGGGGGGTTTCTAATGTTTAGGCACATCAGGGGCTCTGCAAATGCAACATGACGCCCGCAGACCATTCCATCAAAGTCTGCATTCCAAAATGGCGCTCCTTCCCTTCCGAGCTCTGGGCCCAAACAGTGGCTCCCCCCATATATGGGGTACCAGCATACTCAGGACAAACTGGACAACAAATTTTGGGGTCCAATTTCTCCTGTTACACTTGTGAAAATAAAAAATAGCGGGCAAAAAAATCATTTTTGAGGAAAAAAAAATGATTTTTCATTTTTTCACAAGAATGCGTTATAAACTTCTGTAAAACACTTGGGGGTTCAAAGTGCTCACCACACATCTAGATAAGTTCCTTAAGGGGTCTAGTTTACACAATGGTGCCACTTGTTGGGCGTCTCCACTGTTTAGGCACATCAGGGGGTCTCCAAACGCGACATGGCGTCCCAGCTCAATTCCAGCCAATTCTGCCTTGAAAAAGTCAATAGGCGCTCCTTCCCTTCCAAGCCCTGCTGTGCGCACAAACAGTGGTTTACCCATACATATGGGGTATCAGCGTATTCAGGAGAAATTGCACAACAAATTTCATGGTTCACTTTCTCTTTTTATACTTGTGAAAATAAAAAAAATTGGTTCTGAAATAAAATGTTTGTAAAAAAAAGTTAAATGTTAATTTTTTCCTTCCACATTGCTTCAGTTCCTGAGAAACACCTGAGGGGTTAATAAACTTCTTGAATGTGGTTTTGATCAGGTTGGGGATGCAGTTTTTATAATGTTGTCACTTTTGGGTATTTTCTGCCATATAGAACCCTCAAAGTGACTTCAAATGGGAGGTGGTCCCTAAAAAAAATGGTTTTGTAAATTTTGTTGTAAAAATGAGAAATCGCTGGTCAACGTTTTACCCTTATAACTTCCTAAAAAAAAATTTGTTTCCAAAATTGTGCTGATGTAAAGTAGAAATGTGTGAAATGTTATTTATTAAGTATTTTGTGTGAAATATCTCTCTGATTTAAGTGCATAAAAATTAAAATTTTGAAAATTGCTAAATTTAAATTTTTTTGCTAGATTTCTGTTTTTTTTTTATAAATAAACCCAATTCATATCGAAGAAATTTTACCACTAATATGAAGTACAATATGTCACGAAAAATCAGAATCAGCAGTATCCTCTAAAGCGTTCCAGAGTTATTTTCTCTTATTAAAGTGACAGTGGTCAGAATTGTAAAAATTGGCCTGGTCATTGAGCTGTAAATTGGCTCCGTCACTAAGGGGTTAAGGGAAATGCCTCATCCGATATCATCACAAAGGAAACTGGATGTGTGGAACCCAGCAAAAACGTGGGTCTGGAAGCGTTCCGCAATCTTGAAGAATTTGCAGACCAATCTGTGATAATCGCAACACCCAAGAGTCCCCAGTACTGCCATAGGCACCAACATCAATGGCAACACATTTGTAATGTGCATCAGTCACTGCCATCAGGACCACAGAAAAATACTTCTTATAATTAACCCCTTAACGACCGCTGATACGCCTTTTAACGGCGGTAATTAAGGGTACTAAAACCACAGCGCCGTTAATTCACGGCGCTGTGATTTAAGTGAATAGCGCCCCCCAGTGTCGGATTTTCTCCGGGGTCTCGGCTGCCAGGGGTAGCCGAGACCCCAGAGAACATGAATCGGTCGGTTTTTACCGACCCCCGCTTTTGCGATCGCCGTTATTAACCCTATAACAGCGACCGCAAAAAAAAAAAAAGCCGCGATTTTACATTTAATTTCTCTCTCCTCTGATGTGATCGCACATCAGAGGAGAGAGAAATAGGGTCCCTGATCCCCCCCGGTACCTCTCCGTGGCCCTCCGTCCCCTCCCGGTGGTCCCACGTCCCACCGGCATCCTCCGATGGGCGCCGCCATCTTGAAAATGGCGGGCGCATGCGCAGTGCGCCGCCGGGAATCTGCCGGCTCCGGCTGGCAGATTCCATTCAGAATTTTGATCACTATGATAAACGATCATAGTGATCAAAATAAAAAAAATAGTACATAACCCCCCCGTTTATCACTCCCTTATATAGGCCAATATAATGAAATAAAGAAAATATTTTTTTTTTCAGTTTTCCATTAGGGTTAGGGTTAGGGTAGGGTTAGGGCTAGGGTTAGGGCTTGGGTTAGGGTTAGGGTTAGGGTTAGGCTAGGGTTAGGGTTGGGCTAGGGTTAGGATTGGGCTAGGGTTAGGGCTAGGGTTAGGGCTAGGGTTAGGGTTGTGCTAGGGCTAGGGATGGGCTAGGGTTAGGGCTAGGGTTAGGGCTAGGGTTAGGGTTGTGCTAGGGCTAGGGATGGGCTAGGGTTAGGGCTCGGGTCACGACTAGGGTTAGAATTAGGGTTAGGGCGAACTAGAATTAGGGTTACGATTAGGGATTAGGGTTGGGATTAGGGTTAGGGTTAGGGATTAGGGTTAGGGGTGTGCTGGGGTTGGGGTTGGAGCAAGAATTGAGGGGTTTCCACTATTTGCCAACTTTGGGGGTCTAAAAATTGGGGTCTAAAAAATCACTTTTTGTGGAAATAAAAAAAGACTTTTTATTTTCACGGCTCTGCGTTTATAAACTTTTGTGAAGCGCTTGGGGGTTCAAAGTGCTCACCACACATCTAGATAAGTTCCTTAGGGGGTCTAATTTCCAAAATGGGGTCACTTGTGGGGGGTTTCCACTGTTTAGGCCCATCAGGGGCTCTGCAAGCGCAACATGATGCCCGCAGACCATTCCATCAAAGTCTGCATTCCAAAATGGCACTCCTTCCCTTCCGAGCTCTCCCATGCGCCCAAACAGTGGTCCCCCCCACATATGGGGTATCGGCGTACTCAGGACAAATCGCATAACAACTGTGCAGGTATGATTTCTCCTGTTACCCTTGTAAAAATAAAAATTTGGGGGTGAAAAGATCATTTTTGTGGAAAAAAAATGGATTTTTTATTTTCACGGCTCTACGTTATAAACTTCTGTGAAGCACTTGAAGGTTCAAAGTGCTCAGCACACATCTAGATAAGTTCCTTAATGGGTCTAGTTTCCAAAATGGGGTCACTTGTTGGAGGTTTCAACTGTTTAGGCACATTAAGGGCTCTCCGAACGCAACATGGCATCCGATCTCAATTCCAGCCAATTTTGCCTTGAAAAAGTCAAACGGCGCTCCATCCCTTGCGAGCTCTGCCGTGTGCTGAAAAAGTGGTTTACCCCCACATATAGGGTATCAGCGTATTCAGGAGAAATTGTACAATAAATTTTGTGGTTGATTTTCTCTTTTAACACTTGTGAAAATAAAAAAAATTGGTACTGAAGTAAATTTTTTGCAAAAAAAAGTTAAATGTTAATTTTTTCCTTCCACATTGCTTTAGTTCCTGTGAAGCACTTAAAGGGTTAATAAACTTCTTGAATGTGGTTTTGAGCACCTTGAGGGGTCTAGTGTTTAGAATGGTGCCACTTTTGGGTATTTTCTGTCATGTACACCCCTCAAAATGACTTTAAATATGATGTGGTCCCTAAAAAAAAATGGTTTTGTAATTTTTGTTGTAAAAATGAGAAATCGCTGGTCAACTTTTAACCCTTATAACTTCCTAACAAAAAAAAATTTTGCTTCCAAAATTGTGCTGATGTAAAGTAGACATGTGGGAAATGTTATTTATTAAGAAATTTGTGTGACACATCTCTCTGATTTGAGGGCATAAAATTTTAAAGTTTTAAAATTGCAAAATTTTCAAAATTTTCGCCATATTTCTGTTTTTTTTCATAAATAAACACAAGACTTATCGAAGAAATTTTACCACTAACATGAAGTACAATAGGTCACGAAAAAACAATCTTAGAATCAGCGGGATCCATTAAAGCGTTCCAGAGTTATAACCTCATAAAGGGACAGTGGTCAGAATTGTAAAAATTGGCCTGGTCATTAAGCTGCAAACTGGCTCTGTCGCTAAGGGGTTAAAGAAACGAGATCCTGATCATGGTGGCTGTTGAACCCTTACATGTTTTCCATCAACGGCACCTATGCAGTTTGGGAAATTGGCCACAGACTGAAAGCCTGCTGCAACCTGCAGCCAAGTCTCCGGTTGGGAAAGGCATCACGATGGGCTGCATCTTCTGCCAGATCACGTTACATGTGTGTCGCGCCCCTGAGGCTCAGTCGCCACAGAGGTACAGCACCTTCTCCTAAGGTGTAGTGCCCCACCACCTAGTGAAGTTGGGAACTCTTTTCCACACTCCAGCACCTGCACCGCACACACAGGATAGTTCAGCAGGACCACATTGCGGCTCCATGCTTCGAGGGTAGCAGAGCACCTTTCGTGGGTCATTGCTTCGTAACACGAGATATGCTGGGAGGTGAGTGGAGTTGAGAGATATAAAAGGTTGGGAAGGTTTAGAATTACAGTTCAGTCTGACAGAAGGTCAGTCGGGTAGGAAGTCACTCAGACAGGAGTGAGGATCCCTGAAAGAAGGGATGGAGGAAGGAGTGCTGCAGCTGCCTCAGTGACCTGAGCCAGCTGGCATGGGAAAGGAACAGAAGGAGAAAGATGTAGAACTGCAACCTAAGCTTCCATAAGAGAGAGAAAGAACAGTGCGGAACGAAGGAGTAGGAGAACAGAGAGGAGTTGTGGGTTGGAAGAGGAAGCCTGCCTATAGGTTCTCAGCGCAAGGCCGGGGCCCGGTCCCCAAGGTTGTATGGACACTTATGGTTCTGCAGCAGACACCGGTGGAGTAGTTGGCTGTAAATGCATTACTCCCATCCAAGACTCGGGGCACAACAGCAACTGAATAGAGAGCCAGGACTCCGGAGAAGGGAGTCCCCGAGAGAGGCTACAGCTGTCTGTCATACGAGTAGAGTTGTTAGGAACATCTGACAGGAGGAACTTCAGAGTACCACAGTACTGGAGCTCTTCACACCTTAAGGCGCAATAGAGGCGTCGTTCAGGAGAGGTACATTTTGGCAGAGTGTTGGAGAGGAGAATCCTGACTTGCCCGGGAGGTTGATTGAGTCTCTGCCCCAGAGGACACGGCACGGAGGTAGGCACCAGTGTGTACCACGGACTGTGAGTAAAGCTTTGGAACTACAAGCCCTGGTGTCTTCCATTCATTTGTGCGCTAACACCGTCAGCGCTGCTACATCTGGGTGCCAGCATTCCTCACACCGCCTGCGCCTATACACTGCCCTGGGGTTACAGCTTCACCTGTGGGGAGCTACACCATCTATGCTGCAACACACCATCAGCCCCAGAGGATTTGCACGCAGCGTTGGCTTAACATCTTGCTTGCCAAACACCACAGGTGGCGTCACGAACTATCACATAAACTATAACACAAACCACCATTGATTTGGACGCACAGGGCCACGGACCGGGTCACCGCTGCTGTGACACCACATCCCCCTGACACCGGCCCGGTACCGAGTACCCCACAGCCCTGGGAGGGCGACCCATGTGCACCTCACAATTTGAAAGATTGGGGATTCACCAACTCTAAATTTGAGGTGTATTGATGTATACTGTAGCTCTCTCCTGTGGCCAGAAATCTGCAAAAGAAAAGAAAAGATGATTAGAAATATCACCACAAAATTAAAGGGAACCTGTCAGCAGTTATGGCCGCTATAAGATGTGGCAACCGCCTTTCAGGGCTTATGTGCAGCATTCTCTAATGCTGTCGATAAGCCCCCAGTCCAACAGGAAATATAACAAAAATAAGTTTAATTATACTCACCTGTGTGTCACCCCTGAGGGACCAGTCACCACAGAGGTACTGCACCTCACCCAGAGGTGTAGTATCCCACCTTTCAGGTAAGATGGAGACACCTGACCTGGCTCTAACAACACTGCATCCACTATACACTAGGGGAGCAGGTGCTCCTAACTGCTGGCTAGGAAAGGGTTTTAGAAGGTGGGTGGAGCTTGAGGGTTAGAGCTGGAGAACAGAAGGGAAGTTAGAGGAGTCTTGCCATAGGGGAAGAAGGGGAAATATGTGCATATGCAACCTTCCCATAGGGGAAGGTGGGAAGAGATTTGATTGTGCAGCAGACCCCTGGTTTGAGGGGCTGCTGGTACAGACTGAAGGACTGTAAGAAGCTCCCTGAAGGGAAAAGGCATTTCCCAGAGGCACAGGAGGAGAGTGTGCTCCCCATGGGGCTCATTCCATGCTTACGGACATCAGGTGGGGGAAAATCTAGGTCGCAGAAGGGTTTCAGACCCTAGCCTAGTATTGTGGACATCAGGACTCAGCTAGCAAACTGACAGCTGTGGCAACTTTAGGGGCCACAGCCAACTACCACAGTTATCTTCTCCGGAAAGGCAGCCAGATAGAATAGGAAACGTCTTGGGTGCGTTATCCAACAGGATCCGAGGCAGCTGGCCTGGGACACTGTGAGGTGCTGGAAGGGAAGGAAAGTGGAAAACAGCACTGTGGAGACGGCCGGGGAAGGCACATACTGACATGGAGAACTGGAAAAGGTGTTCTCTATCTGCCTGGAAGTTGGCTGGATCCCTCACCTGGAGGATGTAGCACTAAGCGGGTATCTGTGCGCACCAGAACTGTGAGTTAAGCTTTGCAACTGCATTTAGCTGTGTCTTCTGCCTTCTTCCTGCATCACCCACTCAGCACTGCTACATCCCTTGCTTCACACTACAACACCATCTCCCTCAACATCTCTTATCTGCCCTGGGACTCAGCGCTGCCTGTGGAGAGCTACTTCAACTCTGCTGCATCACACCATCAGTCCCAGAGGAACTGTACTGCAGCGCTGGTCGCCTCTGACTAGATACCACAGGTGGCGTCACAAACTCTTTACAAAACTCTTTACCTTTCATCCCCTGTAAATATTCCCCTTTTATTGGACACACCGGGTCACCGCCACTGTGACACTGCCCCTTTAAGAAGCAGCCCAGTACCGAGTATTTCCCCACTGCCCTGGCAGGCGCTCCACCTGCATGGGGCGGTCCGGTCAGATGGGAGTCGCAGGTCAGAGTCCGGCGCCTCGCATCTTTTTGCAACTCGGCCCTCATGCTTTCTTCTTCGCTCTACTGCTCAACAATACTTATCTGCCCTGTTGAGGAATAAATTCCTGCAGTGCACAGGCACCAGAAAAGGTCTAAGAAGCCCAGCGTATGCGCACCTCAGTACTTTGCTTTATACTCATCAGGGCAGAAAAGTACGCCTGTGCAGTAGAGCGATGAAGCAAGCAGGAGGGTGGCGTCGCAAGAAGATGGAATGCGCCGTACCTGGAGCTACGACACCCATTGGACCGGACCGCACCGTACAGCCCCATGGGTGAATATAATAAAAGTTATTTTTCTTATCTTGCAGGTCGGACCGGGGGGTTATCTAATTTAATTATAGAATGCTGTAGATAAGCCTTAAAAGGCAGTGGCCGCATCTTATAGCAGCAAAAAATGCTGACAAGTTCCCTTTAGGCTGGTTTCACACGTCCTGATAATTCCGGTACCGGAAAAAATGGTACCAGAGATATCCATGTCCATGTGTGCGTGTGTCTGTGTGTGTAATACATGCGGCACATGTGTGGCAACTAGAGTTGAGCGAAACGGGTAGGTCAAATTCATAAGTCGCCGGCTTTCGCTGAAGTCGGGTTTCATGAAACGAAACCCGGCCATAGCGTGAGGTCGGCCACAAGGTCGGGGACCAGAGCGCCAAAGTTGCGTTTCAAATGATGCTTCCAGCGCCCTTTTTCAGCCAATGATGGAGGACGCACACTGTGGGCAACGCGATGACATGGGCATCGGTCACCACCATCTTTGAGAAGGGCATGCAAGTGATTGGCTTGCTTTGTGTGGCGTCACAGGGGCTTTAAAAGGGCGTGCAAGCCGACCGCCATCTTACTTCTGCCGATATTAGCATTAGGGAGAGGTTGCAGCTGCTGATTCTGAATAAGGGAGAGAGTTAGGCAGGGAAGAAGAACAAAAAAACTGCTTCTGCTGTTAGCGATTTCCACTGTACAACACAACAGTTTGTGTGCAGTGACAGAGGAGGCTATATTTTTGTGCATCAGCTCTGTTGGTTATTAGGCTGCCTTATAAGGCTCCCTGATAGCTGCATTGCTGTTTGCACACTGCTGTGCAAACTGCTTTTTTAAAAGCAAAAATACTTTTCTTCCTCTTTTCTGCACAGTTAATAAACGTTCATTTTTCCACACTTTTGTATGCAGCAGTCCTGCTTATTAGGCTGCCTGCTGCCATACTTGGACTAAGAGCATCATTGTCAGCCTCCTAAAATCTCTAGGGAGATTCAAATTCTCCCCAATACTATATACACCTTGTACTTTGTCATACACCAGCCAATTTCAGCCTGTTAAATTGAGGTGTAATCTATATTGGGCCTGAGATAATAGTTCAGCCTCCTAAAATCGCTAGGGAGATTCAAATTCTCCACAACACAATATATGTGGCACCCCTGAGGCTCAGTCGCCACAGAGGTACTGCACCTTCTCCTAAGGTGTGGTGCCCCACCATCCAGGTAAGTTGGAGGCTCCTGACCATGCTCTAACACTCGCACCCCACACAATAGAGTAGTTCAGCAAAACCACATTGCGGCTCCTTGCTTAGAGAGAGGCAGAGCACCTTTGGTGGTTCCCTGCTTGGAACACTAGACGTGCTGGGAGGTGGGAGGAGTTTAGAATACATATAAAAGAGCGGGACAGTTCCAGGATTGGAGTTCAGTTGAGTTCAGAGGTTGAGGAGGAGAGAGGAAGCCACTCGGGAGGAGTGGGGATCCCAGGAAGAGGGATGGAGGAAGGAGTGCTGCAGCTGCCTCAGTGATCTGAGCCAGCTGGCACAGGAAAGGAAAGAAGGAGAAGGACATTGAACCAAAGCCTGAGCTTCCATAGAAGGGAAAAGACAGGTACGGAACGTAGGAGTAAAAGGGAACACAGAGGACGTGGGTTAGAGGAAGAACCCTGCCTACAAATTCTAAGCGCAAGGCCGGGGCCCGGTCCCCGAGGTTGTACGGACACTAATGGTTCTGCAGCAGACACCGGTGGAGTAGTGGGCTGTAAATGCACTACTCCCATCTAAGACTTGAGGGCACAACAGCAACATGGATAGAGAGTCGGGACTCAGGAGTAGAGAGTCCCCGAAGCAGGCTACAGCTGTCTGCCATGCAAGTAGAGTTCTTGGGAACATCTGTCAGGAGGAACTCCGGTGTAACATAGTACTAGAAGATCTTCACACTTAAAGGCGCTATAGAGGAGACGTTCAGGAAAGGCACATAAGTTGGCGGAGTGTGGAAAGGAGCATTCCATCTTGCCTGGAGGTTGACTGAGTCCCTGACCCGGAGGACACGGCACAGAAGCGGGCACTACAGACTGTGAGTAAAGCTATGGAACTACATGCCCTGGTGTCCTCCATTCCTTCCTACATCCGTCCGCCTGGCACTTCTACATCCCCTGCGCCAAACACTACACCATCTAAGTGTCTCCACATCTACACTGCCCTGGGACAACAGCCCTGCCTGTGGAGGGCTATAACATCATTGCTGCACTACACCATCTGTCCCGGAGGATCTGTCTGCAGCGTCGGCTTAACACCTCCCTTGCCGAATACTACAGGTGGCGTCACGAACTATTCATTTAACTACATTCCACCATTCAACATCTTCCTATTACTTGGGTGCCCAGGGCCACGGTCCGGGTCACCGCCGCTGTGACACATCCTACTGATACCGGCCCGGTTACGAGTACCCCACGGCCCTGGGAGGGCGACCCATATACACCTTGTACTTTGTCATACACCAGCCAATTTCAGCCTGTTAAATTGAGGTGTAATCTATAGTGGGCCTGAGATAATAGTTCAGCCTCCTAAAATCTCTAGGGAGATTCAAATTCTCCACAATACTATATACACCTTGTACTTTGTCATACACCAGCCAATTTCAGCCTGTTAAATTGAGGTGTAATCTATAGTGGGCCTGAGATAATAGTTCAGCCTCCTAAAATCTCTAGGGAGATTCAAATTCTCCCCAATATTATATACACCTTGTACTTTGTCATACACCAGCCAATTTCAACCTGTTAAATTGAGGTGTAATCTATATTGGGCCTGAGATAATAGTTCAGCCTCCTAAAATCTCTAGGGAGATTCAAATTCTCCACAATACTATATACACCTTGTACCTTGCTTTACAGTACCATATAGCTGGTGGTATTTTGGGTACATTTTTCCAAAAATGAGGAAGTATCTGGAAGAGGCTGTGGAAGTGGGCAGGAGTTGCCAGCTGGTACTGATGGTGGTGGGGGTGGTGGTGCATCTTCTGGTAGTGGTGAAAGCACAATAGCACCTAAGGCAGGAGGTGTTGAGCCTGCATCATCGTCTGGCTCCACAAGGCCTCAAAGGCTCCCTTTTCTGGGGGTAGGTAAACCGCTTTTAAAGCCGGAGCTTCAGGAACAAGTTTTGGCTTACATTGCTGACACAGCCTCCAGCTCTATCGCCTCCGCTTCTGAAGTTTCAAAAAATAAAAGCACTGAGTCATCAGTGGAGGCTCCTGGTCAGGAACAACACCTTTCCTTGTGTCCTTCACCCCTACCAAAAGTGAAGGATGTGGCAGGCCACACTACAGATTACTCCATGGAGCTCTTTTCACGTACCATGCCTGGGTTATCAAGTCAAATCGTGAATTCCCCAGTCCAAGATGAATCGGACATGGAGTGCACTGATGCACAGCCACTGCTAGATTTTTCTGCTGGTACATTCACTCAGAGCACTACATTGTCCTCGCAGTGTACTGAGCCATAATCTGACCCTGATGAAACTCAGGTGCCCATTCCCGCATACTATACCACCTTACACGGTGACAGAGAGGAAGGTGCACATGAAATTGAAGAGGAGGTGATGGATGACCCAGTTGTTGACCCAGATTGGCATCCATTGGGGGAAGAGGGTGCCGCTGCCAATAGCCCAGAAGAGGAGGAGGAGGATTGGCAGCAGGCATTGACATCGCAACAGCTATTATCTGGCAGGCCCTTAGCAGTCCAAAAACGGTTTACAAAAACCCAAAGAGTTGCAGGACAGCTTGGCCAGACGGTCAAATTAGCACAGCGTGCAAGGCCTCAAAATGTCTTCCATAGTAGGAAGAGTGCAGTGTGGCACTTTTTTGAACAAAATCCTAATGATCAGGCAAAGGTTATCTGTAAGAAGTGCGCAAAGACCTTTAGCCGAGGGAAAAATCTGAGAAATTTGAATACCAGTTGCATGCTTAGACATTTAACCACCATGCACTTGCAAGCGTGGATGGACTACCAAACCTCAAGTACCACATGTGCACCTGCTCCGAATGAAGGTAGTCAGCAACGCTACATCGCTTCCCCCACTGTAAGCCCACTGGTTAGCACACCACCAGCAGCAACTGTTGAGGTGTTGTCGCAAGGCCAAAGCAGTCAGGGAATCACAATGTTATTGCTACGAAAGACTGAATCTAGGCCATTAGCAAGACCACCAACACTTTCACCATCACCAACCCTCTCTCGGTCCGCCATGTCCACCGCTAGTTCCACCATATGCAGCTCTCAAGTCCAGCTCACCCTACCAGAGACTTTCAGTAGGACAAGAAAAAACTCATCCTCTCATCCGCGTACACAGTGTTTGTACGTCCACATTGCCAAACTAATCTAGTTAGAGATGATGCCCTACCGGTTGGTTGAAGGTGAAGCTTTCCGCGAGCTCATGGCCTACGCAGTACCATGCTATGGCCTACCCAGTCGGCACTTCTTTTCTCGAAAAGCCATCCCAGCCCTCCACCTGCATGTGAAAGACCACATTGTCCATGCACTCAAGCAATCAGTGAGTGGAAAGGTGCACCTCACAACAGATGCATGGTCCAGTAGGCATGGCCAGGGCCGTTACGTGTCCATCACTGCGCACTGGGTTAATGTGGTGGATGCAGGGTCCACAGGGGACAGTGGCGGTGGGATAGTGCTGCCTAGCCCACGGTATAGGAAACAGTTGGCTGTAGGCGTTCGACCCTCCTCCTCCTCCAGAAGCGAAAGCTCGTCCACAGAGCGCAGTCGCACGAGCACTCCATCCGCAGCTGCCACGAGGTGTCCCACTATCGAACAGCTAGTGGTAAGCGTCAGCATGCTGTGTTGAAGATAATGTGTTTGGGCGACAACAGACACACCGCGGAGGTACTGGCTGACTACTTGCAGCGACAAACTGAGTCATGGCAGGGCAGTCTACATCTTGAGGCAGGCAAGGTAGTTAGTGATAACGGCCAGAATTTTGTTATAGCCATAGCCCTTTCAAAACTCAGACACATGCCTTGCTGGCTCACACCTTGAACCTGGTGGTGCAGTGCTTCCTCAATAATTATCCGGAGTTAACAGCCCTGCTCCATAAGGTGCGAAGACTGTGCTCGCACATCCGCCGGTCGCCCGTACACTCCAGTCGTATGCAGAAGCTGCAGCGATTGCTCCACCTTCCCAAGCACTGCCTAATTATCGACGTTGCAACAAGGTGAAACTCCACCCTGCACATGGTTCAGAGGCTGTGCGAACAGAGGCAGGCTGTAATGCATTTGTGGGAGGATACACGGGCAGGCAGTTTGAGGGCAGACATGGAGTTGTCTGGTGTGCAGTCGTCGAAGCTGAAAGACCTCTGTAAAGTCCTTCAGTGTTTTGAGGAATGCACACGGCTGGTAAGAGCAGACGATGCCATCATAAGCATGAGCATCTCACTTATGCGTCTGCTCATGCAAACTTTGACGCACATTAAGAAGCAGGCGTTTGCAGTCGAGGAGGAAGAGGAGGAGGGAAGCCTTGATGACCATCAGCCATTGTCTGCTCAGGGAACTCTCCTGGACGAGGTGGAGGAAGAAGAGGAAGAGGAGGAGGATGATGATTTAGGGGAGGAGGATGCTTCTCAGGGGGCAAGAGAAAATATTGGCGTGGCAAGGTCAGATACAGGGTTTGTGCATGACTGGACGGATGTTGATTTGCCAGAAAGTGCTCCTTCACCCAGCACTCGCAGTGCATCATTGACACCTGGAACATTGGCTCACATGTGTGATTATGCCTTGCAGATCCTAAAAAGGGACCCCCGCGTTGCCAAAATGATGAATGATGACGACTACTGGTTGGCCAGCATCCTGGATCCATGCTATAAAGGCAAATTCCAAAACATCATGCCACAGGAGAACCTAGAGCTAATATTGGCTAACAAACAAGCAACTCTGGTAAACCATTTGTTTGAGGCATTCCCAGCACACAGCAGCTGTGATGGTTCTCCCACGAGCCGTAGGGGGCAACATGGAAGAGGTGTTCGTGGTGCACACAGCCGAAGTGGCATTGGACACAGGGGTTTCATGACCATGTTGTGGACTGATTTTTCAAGTACCGCTCACACGACTGGTAATACTGCATCAATTGAAAGTGACAGGAGACAGCAGTTGTCAACTATGGTTACAAACTACTTCTCCTCCCATATCGATGTTCTCCCTCACAGGTCATTCCCCTTTGACTATTGGGCCTGTAAACTGGACACCTGGCCTGAATTGGCACAATATGCCTTACAGGAGCTCGCTTGCCCTGCTGCTAGTGTGCTACCTGAAAGAGTCTTCAGTGCTGCTGGATCAATCCTGACAGAAAAAAAGACCCGTCTGTCGACCCAAAATGTTGATGATCTAACCTTCATTAAAATGAACCATGCATGGGTTTCAAAGGATTTTGTCCCACCTTCCCCTGCTGACACGTAGGTTGCCAGAAAAATGGCTCGCTTTTGTCCTCCTCTTCCTCAGACTTTTCCAATTCCTCCATTTTCAGCTGCTGAATGTCCAACATCAATATATGCCATTTTTTCAACCTCCCTAACTGGGCTGCCTCCCCCCCAGGGCCGGGGTCACCACCTGGCGCACGCACCCGTGCGAGTGCCGTTGCCCTGGACAGGTGGGTTGTCCCACTCTTGAGCGACGGCACTGGCACAGGGTCCCTCATAGTACAATCAAGTTTCTCTGACGGTGGGGGTGCACACCCACCGTCAGACACACCGGCCCTCCCTACTTGCTCAGGGCCCCAGCACTTGCAATACTTACCTCTCCCTGCTCCTCCACTATGTAGTCTGGGCTGTTAAATCCTTCACTGGGACTGCCAATACAATTTGGTGAACTGATAGATGATGGTTAAGACGTAGCTATGCCCTGTCCTGCTGGGCTCTATCTTCAGATGATCAATGGCTTCCATTTGTTATGGACATCGACTCACAATGAGATGCAGTGGTGGTTTATCATCAGCTTTCACGGTTTTCCTACTCACAGACGTGTGACATTCATGCCCACATTTTTAAATGTGTCCTCTCATGCCAATCCAATAGAATTGTCTACGGCCTGTGGCTTCTGTCTTTTGCACTCCAAAGTTACCTGACAGATCATGATAGGCAGTGAGGACAATGTCTACATCTCTCCCTGTGATCACAATTTGATGGAGATGAGTAACGGTGATGGGATCCACGGTACTGCGATACAGCAAACCTTTCTTCACAAGAACTGTTTTTGCTGTCTCTACAGACAAAGTAATTGAGGGTCAGCGTCGCCTCTGAGAATTCTCCAGGGAGTTTTTCCCGTGATTAGTAACACCAAAATTTCTGCAATCACTCGACTTTCTGTCTGTACTTGTATCCATCTCGTTTCCTCTTGCGGAGAGTCTGGACTGTCTTACTGAGACTGAAATATATATGAAGATTGAAAAATACCCCAACAGTGTATACTGGTGTACGCTTCGAATACATTACCATTTTTCTACTTTTTAGATTCTTCTCTAATCCATACTGAGGCTGTGAGTGTCTTTGTCGGACTACGGAAATACACACGGAGATTTTTTAATGTTTAAACTATGCTATATATACCTGGTATCCAGTGATACTGTACCCTTTCTCAACTCTCTACAATCTTGTCGAATCCATACTGGGCCTGAGACCGTCTGAGTCTGCCTCCTGATTAGAGATGAGCAGTGTTCGAGTCGACCTGTTCGCCAAGTTCAAATGCGAGCTGTTTTGGGCGGTGTTCGAGCAGTTCATCAAACTCGAACACTTTGCTTAAAATTCGGCTGTTCGAGGTTCCGATTGAGAACGGTTCGTTCACCAAAAGCGTAACTTTATTTTCACATTAATAATGGTTTTAAATGTTAATAGACAGTTTCATGGCATAGTAGCAGTGTCTGGTAGCCAGCGGTGTAGTGCACCTGTCAAGGAGCTACACCGTGTGTGTTTCTAATAATTTTTTTACCGCATCTTGTCCAGAAAATCCTTTTGGATCTTGTAGCACTGTCTCCTACTCAGCAGAGGAGCCCACCCGCGAACTAGCTATGCTGTCTGTTTATGAAAGAACCAGTTTTTGACTGCATTTAGCCCAGTAAATACTTTGGGCCTAGTAACGGTGTCTGCTACTCAGCAGAGGAGCCCACCCGTGAACCTAACTATGTCACCTGTTTATCTAACCATTGTCTGCTACTCAGCAGAGTTGCCCACCCTTGAACCAAACTATGCCACCTGTTTATGTAAGAACTGCGTGCTACTCAGCAGAGGAGCCCAGCTATTAAGCAAGCTACAGCACCTGTGGTTTGGACAATTACTTTTTTCACATTCTTTCTGGAATGCTGGTTAGGCCTCATTCTGGAATTCTGGTTGACCTGCACTTACTGGGAAATCCTCGTTCGCGGGGAAGAATTGGAATCCCAGATACCCATCACTAATGGGGTTCAGCGGGTTATCCGCACCTGTAAGCGATACACGCTGGTCCTTTCAGTGTAGCGCGCATGCAGCCCCGGACATGTAAGGGCATGACAGACCTGTCATTGCTCGATCTTGCGTGCCAGAGCCTCGCGTGTCCCTCTAGTAAGCTGGACGCGGACCACAGGGGCAGGCCGGAGTCTCGTTCGTTAACGGAATTAAGCTGACAAATCGCTAGCACAACTAAAAACGGCCATGCACCACCACCCACAGAATCGACAAAGCTTGCAATCTGTCCATCTTTTCCGTGGCTGGCATGGTTGAGGTTGCCCGTGTGGAGTCCAATTAAACCACAGGCTCCACTCCCAGTGGTGCCCTTCTGGACATTCCTTTAAGGTTCAGCTTTGCAACCATACTGCCCCCGGAACCCAAACACTTTGCCTTCATGGATGCTGTTCGGAGGGTCGTGGGAATAACGCCGCCCGATTGGCAGTTGGCATAATTTATGGTGGGAAGTCCAACGGTATATGATCGTCTTCGATTGTAGAATTTTAGATTTTTTTTTTAATTTAGATTTTTAGTCCAGCCTTTCTTGACTTTATAAGGGCATGACATGCCTATATCTGTGTCTTCTCCTCCTTTTACTCCTCCACCTCTTTTCGATATGTAGTTGCCCTTTTCCATATGTTATTTTTGTCTTCTCAGCATCTTGTCTGCTTTGGGACACCTTTAAAGGTATTTTGTAATTGTTTTCTATGTGTTTATATGTGTTTGTGTTTGCCTGCCATTGTTTTCAATGGCATTCAACGAACTTGCCTCCTGTTCGACGAACCGAACCGAACTCGAACACTAGCGGGGTGGCTCAACACTACTCCTGATATATACACGTACATTGTTAATGTTTAAACTATGCTATATATACCTGGTATCTGGTGATACTGTAACCTTTCTGCCAGGAAGTCCTCCTCCACCCACCACTCTAAGTGTATCGTTGACACCTGGAACATTGGCCCACATGTGTGATTATTTCTTGCGGATCTTCTTTTTATATTGTGGTGTGATCCATCCTGAGCGTGTGAGAGTCTGTGGGTTACTCCTGCAATTTATATGAAGATTTAAAAATTACCCCAACACTGTATACAGCTCTACGCTTGTGATACATTACCCATTTACTGCTTCTTATATTCTGGTCTAATCCAAACTGACCAAGTGAGAGTAAGTTTCTGACTGTGGAAATAAATACTGAGATTGACAATGACCCCTACAATGTGTACAGGTGTACGCGTCAGATCCATTACCGTTTTACAGCTTTTTATATTGTGTTGTAATCCATACTGAGTCTGAGAGCGTCTGTCTGCCTCCTGAAATATATACGGAGATTTAGAATGTTTAAACTATACTATATATACCTGGTATTTGATGATACTGTACTCTTTTTCTACTTTTTATATTCTTGTCTAATCCATACTGAGCCTGTGAGCATCTCTGTGTGACTCATGAAATATATAGGGAGATTGACAATTATCCTTTGACTGTATAGAGCTGTACGCTTCTGATACAGTACCATATATCTGATGTTATTTTGGGTACATTTTCTCCAAAATTTGGAAGTATGGTGGAAGAGGCTGCGGACGTGGGCGTGGGGGGGCCAGCTGGTACTGATGGTGGTGGTGCATCTGCTGGTAGTGGCAAAAGCACAATAGCAACTAAGGCAGGAGGTGTTGAGCCTGCGTCATGGTCCAGCTCGAACGCCAGGGAGTAGGTTAACTGCTTTTAGGCTAAGTGCACACGTAGCAGAAAATTTCTGCTTGAAAACCTGACACCCTTCCCAGAAAACCGCGCGTTTTTTTCTGCGCGTTTTCACTGCGATTTTTGCGCGTTTTTTATGCGTTTTTTTCCGCGCGTTTTCTAAACGCATGGAAATAATCAGAAACGCGGAAAAATCCGCGAAATTAATGAGCATGCTGCGTTTTTTACCGCAATGCATTTTTTTACCGCGAAAAAAACGCATCAATGTGCACAAAAAGTGGAAAATGTATAGAAATGAATGGGAAGCTTATTTTTCGCGTTTTTCCCGCGGATTTTTTGGCAAATCTGCGGGAAAAACTGCTAAAAAAACGCTGTGTGTGACCACAGCCTTAGAGCCGGAGCATCAGGAACTGGTTTTGGCTTACATTGCCAAAACAGACTCCATCAAATATGCCCTCCTCTTCTGAAGTTTCAAAAAATGCAAGCACTGAGTCGTCAAGTGCTGGCTCCTGGTCAGGAAGAACCCCTTTTCTTGTGTCCTTCACCCCCACCAAAAGTGAAAGATGCAGCAGACCACACTTCACATTAGTCCATGTAGCTCTTTCCCACATACCATGCCTGGGTTATCAAGTCAAATCGTGAATTCCCCAGTCCAAGATGAATCTGACATCGAGTGTGGGTGGCCAGCCAGGGCAGTGGGGTTAATCGGTACCGGGCCGGTGTCTCAGAGGGATGTGTCACGGTGGTGGTGACCCGGTCCGTGGGCATGGGCCTCCATGCAAAGGGGTGAATAACGTTTATAGGTGAATGATACGTGACGCCACCTGTGGTTTCTGATCAGATTGTCCAGCGCTGCAGTGTCGCTTCTCTGGGACAGATGTTGTGGTGCAGCTAAGATGTAGAAGCCCTGCACAGGTAGGGCCATAGTCGCAGGGCAGATGAAAGAGTTGGTAGATGGTGTGCTGTGTAGGATGTAGCAGAGCCATGCGCCAGGCGCAGGAGAAAGATGACTGACACAGTCGTGCAGTTCCTTTACCTGTACTTGGTAAGTGCCGTCCAGGACCCAGAGTACAGATGGAGAAGGCGTTGGTCAGCCTGGAAGCAAATTAGGAATTCTCTCTCTGCAGATAGGTAGTGTGGCCTCCGTTCTAGCGCTTATCTGAGGTACTCGCAGTACTGAGTTCACTGAAGTTCCCCCTGTTGACTCTCTTTTGAAACTTTCTCGTATGGCAGGCAGCCGTAGCCTTTTCCTTCTGGTTCACACAAGTCGCTGCTGAGGCCTCCGAGCCTTAGTTGGGAACAGAGCATTTACAGCTGCTACTTCCTCCGGTTTCTGCTGCAGGACCGTCAGTGTCTCTACAAACTCGGAGACCGAAATCCGGACCATGCGCTCCAGCTAGGAGTGAGCCTTAACTCTGCTCATCCTCCAGCTCCCCTTCTCACATCCACACTCTTCCCCTTCCCTTCACAGACTGCCCTAACTTCCCTCCTCCCGACCACAGAGAGCAGCTCCTCAGCAGTCAGGTTCAGAGCTCTCCCTGCTGGCCTTGAGTGGGAACTGTGTTGTGTGTTGGTTTAACTGCTAGAGAGATCTTTCGTTGCTCCCAAGCATGACATCACACTCCCTAGGAGGAAGGTAATGCCACTGTGGCGACCATACTCCTGGGGGTGCAACAAGTGCACTGATGCCCAGCCACTGCTAGATGATTCTGCTGGTACTTTGACCCAGACCACTACATTCCCCTCGCACTCTACACAGCCAGAATCTGACCCTGATGAAACTCAGGTTCCCCTTCCCGCATACTATACCACCTTACACGGTGACAAAGAGGAAGATGCAGATGAAAGTGCAGGTTCCTTGAGCAGGTGGGGGGGCATACTCATGGGCGAAGGCACTACCACAGGGTCCCTCATAGTACGCAAAAGTGTCTCTGCCGGTGGGAGGGCCCACCCGCCGTCAGACACACCGCCCACCCACCGTCAGACACGCCGCCGTACTATGAGGGGCCCTGTGCCAGTGCCGTCGCCAATGAGTGGGCCCTCCTGCTTGCTCACAGCACTTGCAAAGTCGAAATACTTACCTCTCCCTGCTCCACCGCCGTGACGTCTTCCACGTTTCCTGACAGTGACATTTTGGTCAGAGAGCGCGATGACATCACATCTGTACGCCCTCTGCCTAAACAGTCCAAGTGCAGCGAGATGGAAGATGGGGACGGCGAGGAGTCCAGACTAGTACAGGGATTCCCTAGCGAGGAGACATATTTAAGTGTTTTAAAGGTTGGGAGCAATTTTTTGGGAGCACTATACTCTGGAGAATGATATATGGGGCCAACCATACACTGAAGCATTCCAAAGGTGGACATCAGACACTGGAGCTGCATTTACAGGGCCCATTATACACTGGAGCATTAGAAATGGGGCCCATTATATATGGACTAACATATACTGTAGCATTATGTGGAGCTCATCATATACTGTATGGAACATTATATGGGACCAGTGATTCTGTATGGAGAAATATATGGGCCTCATTACACTGTATAGCGCACTATGCGGTGGCCATAATACTGTATGGAGTAATATACTGTCCGTTTTTGGAGCTATTGGAGAATTTAAAATGGATATCAGTCATGTGATGTAAGAAGTGAAGTATTTTTCATTGTACTATACCGCTATTTCTCTGCCGTATCAGAGGATCATGAATTGTGGCATGTGTTAAAGGAGCCCATTGACTCTCTCTTTGGCCCTGGGCCCACGAAAATCTGGAGCCAGCCCTACCCCCCCACAACTTTAGCCAATGGAAGTCTTCAAACAGCGGCTGGACAGACATCTGACTGGGATGATTTAGCGAATCCTGCTTTGAGCAGGGGGTTGGACCAGATGGCCCAGGAGGTCCCTTCCAACTCTACGATTCTATGAACCCCCAGTTTTCAATGCCTAACTATTATTATAAAGTAAATTAAGGTTGACAAGCTTAAGTAATAAGAATTTATGTTTTTGGCATTAAAATGGGCACTGTAGGTGTGTTTCCTGTCCTCCACTCACTGCCGACTTTTCTTCCCCATTGACTTGCATTGGGTTTCGTGTTTCAGTCGGCCTTCGACTTTTCACGATAATTGGCCAATTTCGTTCGACCCAACTTTTGCGAAAGTCGGGTTTCATGAAACCCGACTCAACCCGAAAAAAGGCAAAGTCGCTCATCTCTAGTGGCAACCATGTGCCGCCCGTGTGCAGCTCGTGAGCCGCATCATTACTATACGGATGGCCGCCGGGGAAGAAGTGCTACAGTAAGCGATGTTCCAAGGTGGCAGGTGCTGAAGATGGATCTCATTCTTCCCTGCTCGCGTTGATTGCTGGCAGAGCAGGGGAGAATGATGAGAGCATCTCCAGCACCTGCTGCCGGAAAACAGCGCTTACTCTAGCTCTCTTTCCCCGGTGCCAATGCACGTCATACAGAGGACATCAATGTGTGTTCTCAGTGTGCACGTGTACGGAACGGTTTGCGTACCATGCTACCGGTAAAAAACGAACATGTGAGCATGTTTTGCCTACGGACACACAGTCCGTGAAAACATGCTGACATGTGCACTGACCCATTCATTTGAATGGGTCTACGTGTGTCAGTGTCTCCGGGACATGTGAAAACTGTCACCAAATATACCGGACACACTGACGTGTGAAAGAGGCCTTATGACATACAAGCAAAAAACAAAAATTACTTACTGCAAAGTGATGAGCAGCCTTTCCTCAGCAGAGATCTCCTTTCTCATGACCGCATCGGAAAAGGTAAGGTCAGGTGATAATATTACTGCAAAACGCCTGGATGGGTATGCAGCAAAACTCCATGAATTTCTCGGGATATCTGCAAAAAAAAAAAAAATTGACATGAAAAAAATGGTTAGGTAATATATGGTTAGTTTTTTTGGGACACATTTTACATAGGAAATTATCTTTATATATGGTTAACTTACCTCCTTAAATCTCTGTATAGCACATGAAAGTGCACCTTCTCAGTCCGCTCTGCAACAATGGGGTGCACCCAAAGCTTTCGGGCTCTCCTTCTGGGCCACTACTAAGATAAAACTATTGGATAGTGCACAAAAGAGTGAAAAAAGAAAGACATGTAAATATTATTTGCATATGCTTTAGCTTACCTGCTCTCTGTGACTATTAATAATTTGTAGTGTAGGAGGGTGGACTGATATGTGGACCTGTCTGATGGAGGAAAGTGAATGTAAAATGTGCAATGTACAATGTTTGATGGGAATTTGTATATATGTGTGAGACAACAGCAAGAATGAGTTAGAGACGGTGTAGTACTGAGTTTTGGCCACTAGATGGAGACATAGGAATAGTGAGAAGAGGACCTAACAGCAGCTGAAGCTAGGAAACGCCAAGTCATGGTGGGAGGAGTTATGGGGACTAAGGAGGGGAATTCCCAGGAAAGGGGATAAAAGGAAGGAGAGTCCTGGGGTTAGGGAGAACCCAGGAGGAGACAGAGGAAAGAAGAGCTCAGGAGGAGACAGAGGAAAGAAGAGCTCAGGAAGAGACAGAGGAGAGAGACGGATAGTTGGGGTGTGGCCTTGACAGGACAGCTGCAGAACACAGGACGCAGAATAAAGGATGCTTGGGGTATCGGATGGCTGGACACTGAAGGGGTAGTAAGTGTCGCAGCGGGCGGGCTCGACTGGGGGAGGTGCTGTGGCAGTGGGCCTAATGGCAGCCACAGTGAAATAACCCAGAGGGCCGTCGCCAACAGGAGTAGGAGGAGGTGACAGGTACCCAGGCCGGTGTGCAGAAGCTGTCGTATTGCTGTGGATGTCAAAGAAGACACCCAATAAAGTGGACCTGATTGAATGTATTTCTGTGTCTGTCTCCAGTTTGTTTTGCAGCCGAAAGGGACCACCCCCCAGTCGGCACATGTTACTACAGTAGCAACAAGCCCAAAAGTATAGTTCGGAATAGCTTGCGCTCTGCTGCTCGCTATGCTCTGCGATCAGCTGTGCACTCATGTCTGTGGTATTATTTCCAAAATGGAGAGTGGAAGAAGAGGTTGGACAAGGAAATGTCATCACAATTGTTTTTTTTTTGTTAAATAATATATCTTTATTTAGCTTACAAAAACGCAGGCAAACCCGCATGAAAATCCACATCAAAAATGCATCAAATCCGCGCAGATGTTTTCCTGTGTTTTCTGCCAAGAGAGGAAGAATCTGAAAATCCCACAGGCAAATCCGCAACGTGTGCACATAGCCTAATGCTCCCAACATGTGTATACAGACCTCTTTTAATGCACCCCATGATCTTGTTTGCCTTGGCAGCCGCTGCCTGGCACTGGCTGCTCCAGGAAAGTTTATCATTAACCTGGATCCCCAGGTCCCCTGCACATATAATGGTATCACATATAGCCCAGCACATATAATGACCCCCCTTATAATGCTATCACATATATAGCTCTGTATATATGATGGTATCACATATAGCCCTGTACATATAATGACATCACATATAGCCCTGCACATATAATGGCATCACATATAGTCCTGCACATATAATGACCCCCCATATAATGGTATCACATATAGCTCTGTATATATAATGATATCACATATATACCCCCACAGTATGATGGCCCCATATACATATACCCCCACAGTAAGATGGCCCCACATACATATACCCCCACAGTAAGATGGCCCCACATACATATACCCCCACAGTATGATGGCCCCACATACATATACCCCCACAGTAAGATGGCCCCACATACATATACCCCCACAGTATGATGGCCCCACATGCAAAACCCCCCACTGTATGATGGCCATACATATACCCCCACAGTAAGATGGCCCCCACATACATATACCCCCACAGTATGATGGCCCCATATACATATACCCCCACAGTAAGATGGCCTCACATACATATACCCCCACAGTAAGATGGCCCCAACATACATATACCCCCACAGTATGATGGCCCCACATACATATACCCCCACAGTAAGATGGCCCCACATACATATACCCCCACAATATGATGGCTATACATATACCCCCACAGTATGATGTCCCCAAATACATATACCCACACATTATCATGGCCCCACATACATACACTCCCACAGTCTAATGGCCCCACATACATATACCATCCACAGTTTGATGGCCCCACATACATATACTCCCACAGTATGATGGCCCCACATATATATATAACCCCACAGTATGATGGCCATGCATATATTCCCAGAGTATGATGGCCATACATATACCCCGACCGTATGATGGCCATACATACATATACCCCCCACAGTATGATGGCTAAACATATACCTCCACAGTATGATGGCCCCACATACATCTACCCCCACAGTATGATGGCCCCACATACATATACGTATGTACTGTATGCCCTCACACTATGATGGCCCCACATACATATATCCCCACAGTATGATGGCCCCACATAAATATACCCCCACAGTATGATGGCCCCACATACGTACTGTATACCCTCACACTATGATGGCCCAACATACATATATCCCCACAGTATGATGGCCCCACATACATATACCCCCCGCAGTATGATGGCCCCACATACATATACCCCCACAATATGATGACCATACATATACCCTCACAGTAAGATGGCCCCACATACATATACCCCCACGATTGTCCCACGGGAGATCGTCGTGGGACAATCATATTGGATTACGTCGGACACAGGGAGTACATTCTTGGTTTATTATTCTAATTTTTGTTTCACATGATCGATGGCTTCGGGGATTAGCAGTATATGGTAAGTATGAACTATATGTGGGTATGTTATTTTCTTTTTTTTTTTTACATTCAACACATTAGCTGGATGATGGGACTACTACTGTCCCATCACTGGCTAATGTGTCAATCAATAACTGTAGCAGACAAAGCCCGATGGGACTTGTAGTCCCATCGGACAATGCCTGCATACGCACACACACAAACACACACATACAGCCCCGCACAGCCCCCCGCATACCCCTGCACAGCCCCGCATACCCCCGCACAGCCCCGCCACACACGCACACAAATATATCCCGCACACACCATACAGGCACACTAGTCCATGAGCCAAGAGCCAATTTTGACGATATCGGTACCACCCAGAGTGACTAATTCTCTTTGGTGTTTTTAGGTAGATGCATGTCTGTAGTTTATGTTTTGATATGATAGCCCTTGCACATCAGTAGCTTAACCCCTTCAGGCCTATTTGTACCCAAATGCCTAGGCCATTTTTTGTAAATCTGACCTGTCACTTCATGCGGTAATAACTTTGGGACGCTATCACCTACCCACGCCATTCTGAGATTGTTTTCTCGTGACATATTGTACTTCATGGTAGTGCTAATTGTGAGTCAATAGATTTTACCTTTCTGCATAAAAAATTACAAAATACACGAAAATTTGGGAAAAATTCGCCATTTTTGAACTTTGAAATTCTCTACTTTTTACAAAAATGCTGATACCCCCCATAACAGTTATTAGTGTACATTCTCCACATGTCTACTTCACATTGGCATCATTTTGGAAATGAAATTTTATATTTTTCGGATGTGATAAGGCTCATAGTTTTATACGCAATTTTTAAAGTTTACGACTAAATTTCCAAAACCCATTTTTCCAAGGACCAAGTCAGTTCGGACGTCACTTTATGGGTCTTGTATAACAGAACCCACCCATACATTACCCCATTTTGCAAACTACACCCCTCAAGGTGTCCAAAACGGATTTTCAAAACTTTGTTAACCCCTTAGGTGTTGCACAGGAATTCAAGCAAAATGACAGTGAAATATCAAAATTTCAATTTTTTGGCAGATATTCCATTGTAATCCAATTTTACCTGCAACCCAGCAAGGGTTAACAGCAAACCCAAACCCAAAATTGGTTACCCCAATGCCGCAGTTTATAGAAACACCCCACATGTACACGTAAACTAAATTATGGGCGTGCAAGAGGGCTCAGGACAGAAGGAGAGCTAGGCGGTTTTTGGGATAATAGATTACACTGGAAGAAATCCAGTGGGCCATGTCGTATTGGAGAGACCCTGAGGTACCCCCAGAGTGGAAACCCCCAAAAGGTTACCACATTTTGGAAACTACAACCCCTAAGGAATGTTTTAGGGGGTATAGTAACCACTTTGACCCAACAAGCGCTCCATTGGAGTTTCATGCACTTGGTTGAGGAAATTGAAAAGTACGTTTTTTTACCGGAAAAAGTCGCTTTAGTCCCACATTTTTCATTTTGAAAAGGGGGACCAGGAAAAAGTACACCCCACTTTTTATTCCCCATTGTCTCCCGAACACGGCAATACCATAAGTGTTGTCTAAAACCACAGTACTGGTGCATATGGGAGGGGGAGGAGGGGGATGTGTAGTGTAGTGTTTTGTTTTTTTTTAACTTTCTTTTACACTTTTTGCCTGCCTGCCCAGACTTGCTGGGACTTGTGGTACCACAAGTTCCAGCGAGTGCAGGCAGGTCCGGCCAGCCTGCACAGTGCAGCGATCGTCCCTGTATGAGACCCTGTGCTGACAGGATCTCATACAGGCAGAGGCGACACTGTGTCGGCCCTACTACATCGCTGCTATGGCTAGAACGATGTTCTAGCCAATCGCAGCACAGGGGGAGGAGATCAGACACTGACATCCTCCCCCTGGCCTGTGGAGTGACTGGTAAATGCACCAATCGCTCCACAGGCACAAACTCCTGCAGCGAATCACGCCATGTTTTACAAGGCATGCTGCGATTCGCTGGGCTATATAGCCCAGCGAATCACAGTGATTCTAGCTGCAGGGGGTCGGCGCGATGGCCACACATGGCGAGGGGATAAGCCCTGCTGCCGGTAAGTGCGGCCATCTACCCCCGATCCCCGCGCGATTAGCGGCGGGGACGCTAAAGGGGTTGTGCCGTACTAGTACTGCTCTTGTCCTTTGGTCCAGGACGAGAGAGCAGTACTCGTACGGCGCTTGGTGCCAAGGGTTTTAATGTTTTTCTTTGTGTTTACAGGTGTTTACTGACATATCTAATGGCATGATGGAAGTACCAGCGAGGAAGAAATCACGGATCGACTGTATCATACACTGCTCTGCTCTAATGATGACAGTGATGATCTGGCGTCCCTACAGGATTTGGACTCCTGGAAAACATTGCTTAGGGCTGCAGAGATCAGACAGCATGAATCAATCCTGGAAGCAGCTAAGGGCCTTGAAGAACGAGAAATACCACACATACAATATCACCGTAAATGTCGTAGTCTCTTTACAATGAAGAAGTCACTGGATTCTATCCTTGCCAAGGGTGTCAATGTCGAAACAGCAAGCGAAATCCCCAGGAGGAGGCTACCGAGGGGTACCCCCAGTGATAGCAGGGTGTATGCCAAAGTATGTATGTTCTGCGAGAAGTCAAGCAAGTATCTCAAAGGAGAAAAAACAAGGGAGCCAATCGTCCAGTGTGTTGAGCTACGAGCAGATGAGACGATCCGCAGAGGAGCGATAAGGAAAGGCACACAGAGAATCCTTGGTTTACTTAGCAGAGACCTTGTTGCTTCAGAGGGGCACTACCACAAGTCATGCTACAAACTATTCACAAAAGATGATTCCCAAGTGGCCTGTAGGTCTGGTGCAGCAGAAAATCAGGAAGAAAGCAAGGAAGTACGCTACGGAGAGGCAGAGAGAGAAGCCCTTGAGGAACTCTTCTTGTATATAAGGACTGAATTGTTCCCAAACCCAGAAGTACTGCCTATGATAAACCTCACATCTAGGCTTCAGAGATGCATGATGTCCCGTGGTATCATCAAACTGAAACCATCGACAAAGAAACATGTTCGCCGAAAACTTGAAACAGAGTTTGGTGAATCACTCCGCTTTCTCTCCGATGAGAAAGGTAAGCTTCTAGTCTATCCATATAGCCTATCAATGGACGACCTTGCCCGGCAAGCACACAGCATGACAAAAGATCTGCAAGAAGCAAGAGCCGCTAACTCTGGAGATGTCGTAACCAAAGCAGCAATGCAGCTGAGGAATGAGATCAAGAAGCAAGATGTGAGTCAGCCATGGCCTCCCGATACAGATCAGAATGTCGTTCCTGCATTAGTCACTCAATTCCTGCAAACCCTGCTTACAGGAGATTGTGAGTGCCAAACTCCCTCTGAAAGAGCTCAACGTCTTGCCACATCCTTCGGCAGTGACTTGGTTTTTGCTGTTACCAATGGAAAGACAAAGCCACCCAAGCACGTACTGCTGTCCTTTGCAATTAAGTCTTTGACCGGCAATACAGAACTGGTTCGAACTCTGAATCGTCTTGGCCACTGTGTGTCATATTCAACGGCTGAGGAGATCGATACAGCCCTTTGTATCCAGAAGTTGGAATGTTCAACGGATGACATCCCAATGCCAGCAAATATCTACCCTGGTGTGTTCACAACCTTGGCCTGGGATAACATTGACAGACTTGAGGAGACACTAAGTGGAGCAGGTACATCTCATAGAGTCAATGGCATCGCTGTTCAGTCCAATGTTGCATGCTCTGTGACAAAAGTCCTGCCAGATCTAACCAAGTCGAAGAAAAGAAGCATAATTCCGACAGAATTAATGCTACCAATATACAATGTTGGGCGGCGGGGAGGGCCACCCAGGATTGAGACTGCGAATGTTAACACTACCGAGGAGGTCAAGGATTCAAAAACCAAGAACCATATCTGGCTTCTGGCTAGAATGTCAGACCATGAGGATCAGACCATTAGCAGTTGGACTGGGTTCAACATCCAAATCCGCAGCGACATTGTAGTGGCCCAGGACACTGTAAGCTACCTGCCCACTATCAATGCTCCTGCAACAGCCATGTCCACTGTGAATGAAGTCTTGGAGCAAACACATGCCATCATGCAGACCCTGAAGCTTAACAGAATTGTATGCGTGTTTGATCAAGCACTCTATGCCAAAGCTGCCGAGGTTATCTGGAAACAGGAGAAGTTCAAGAACATTATAATTAGAATGGGTGTCTTCCACACAATCTGTAATCTCCTCTCCATCATAGGTAAGAGATTTCAGGATGCAGGCCTTAGAGATCTGTGTGTTGAATCCGGTGTCATCGCTGAAGGATCAGTGTCTGGAGTGATGGACGGCCGGAGGTACAACAGAGCAGTGAGACTACACAAGCTGGTCTATGAAGCATTTATGAGGCTTGCATGGAAAAACTTCCTTCCATGGCTAGAAGAAAACCATGCAAGGGACCTTCACCATCTGGATGAAACACTGAAGAACATCACAAACTTTCGCATCAGTGTGTCGCAGGGATCCTTCGAAAAGTTCTTGGATAATGAATCTTGCACACTTACCCTGAAGCTCTTTCAAGTTTATCTTGAGACCTTCAAAAATGAACAACTCTCAGCATTCTGGATGTCATACTTGGACATGGTCGAGACCATGCTGGCCCTGGTTCGAGCTTCAAGAGAAGGCAACTGGATGCTTCACCTAGGAGCAATCCGACAGATGATACCGTGGTGTTTTGCCTATGACAAGGTCAACTATGCCCGATACCTAACCTATTACTATGCTACGATGTCTCGACTGCCCATAGACCACCCAGAGGTCCATGAATACTTCATGAAAGGTGGCTTTTCGGTCCAGATCGGTAGCAAGAATCCTTTTGGACGGATTCCTGTGGACCAGACCAGCGAAGAAACAATCAACAAAGACACCCAGACACCAGGGGGCACAAAAGGCTTCAGCCACAAAGTTAGAGCTGTCGCCAGATTCTACCTGACATCGGAGTACCGCAGCATGTACTTGAGGCAGCTGAGGGCCCTAGTAGGCCAACAATATACTGACTTCAGTCATTCAGACCTACAGGTGTCCAGGATTAGAAGAGATGAAGCCGATGTCCGATCTTTTGTTGAACTGCTGGAGACTGGTTGGTTGAACCCCTTCAACAAAGAGCATAATGGTGAACTTATCAGTTTATCAACAGCGACTGCAGCACCACCAGATGTAGCCAAAGACCTTCTAGGGGCATACAGTATAGGAGAGGATGCATATCACACATTCAAGGATGAGCGTTTGGGTACCGAAACGCCAACTACACTGTTTCATGACAAGATGACGAAGAACAATCTTAAAACGTTCTCTAACATCAGAATGAAGACACACAGACAAGGCCTTGGCAAGGAGGTAATTTTGAAGGCTGACAGGAACTTATTTGGCCAGATGATACTTGTAGCTGAGAACAGAAAGCTACAAATGAGTGATGTCTTGACTCATCCCCTGGGGCCATTGCCATGGGCACTTGCCAATGGTGATGGGTCTATCCGCAAGACCAACAAGGCTGCCCTAGCAAGGGAGTTGGAGAGGAATGCTCCTCCTGCAGAGGTGATCCCTGAGCCCTCTGCAACCATCATTGATGGGATGAGCCTGGTTCAGAAACTGAAGGGAAACGATGCAACATTTGCCCAGCTAGCAGGCACAGCAATGAGTCGCGCTATCCATGAGGGTGCTAAGAGCAAGCACATTGATATTGTCTTTGACGTCTACAAGGAGACATCCATCAAAGATACAGAAAGAGTCAACAGATATGAAGGCACAGGGATCCATTTCAAGAACATTCAACATGGGCACAACATCCAGCAGTGGAGAAAGCTACTAAGCAATTCCTCCAACAAGGCAAGTCTCATAAATTTTCTGGTAGAAGAATGGAAGGCGAAACACCACAGGGAGAAGCTTGAGGTGAAGGAGATGTATGTCACACGTGAGCAGCTCTGCTTTAAGATCACCAATGAACAGTGGGAAGAGGCTGCTGACCTTAAGTCAAGTCAAGAAGAAGCAAACACACGCCTCCTTCTCCATGCTCTTCATGCAGCAGAATCTGGTTACAAGTCTGTCATCATCACTTCAGAGGATACTGATGTCATGGTCCTGTGTCTGGGCATGTGCCACAAAATCCCATCCCACCTGTTCCAGAAATGCGGTACACAGAACCGGACAAGATTCCTGGATATCACCACTCTGAGCAGAACATTGGGAGGCAGCGTGTGTGATTCATTGGTATGCATGCATTTACAGGCTGTGACACAGTCAGTGCATTCGCTGGCCGTGGGAAGATGACGACACTCAAGCAGTTGAAGATGAACAAGACATACCAGGATGCCTTTCAGGAAGTTGGTCATTCATGGGAAGTGTCTCCCGAACTCTTTGAGAAGTTACAGGAAATCACCTGCCACATGTACCTGCCAACTACCCAAACAACTGAGGTAAACAGGCTCCGGTATCAGCTGTTCTGTGCTAGACGTGGAGTGGTAGAGTCAAGTCAACTCCCTCCTTGCCAAGACTGCCTTTTCATGCATGCACTGCGTGCAAACTACCAGGCTGCGATCTGGAGGAGAAGTCTGCAGAGCCAGCCATTTGTTGCAAACCCAACAGACTGCGGTTGGATGATAGATAATGATGGAAAGCTTGTTGTCAAGTGGATGCGAGGGGCACCAGCACCAGAAGCTATTATCCAGCTACTGTCCTGCAAGTGTGTGCGGTCATGCGAACTTCCTCAGTGTACTTGCCTCAGCAATGCCCTGAAGTGCACGGACATGTGCAGGTTACAGACATGCCAGAACAAGGGTATTGAAGACGAGCCAGTAGAACAACAGTCAGATTCAGAGTCTGATGTTGAAGATATTATGGAGTAACGTTATATAATTATACATACACACACAATAAATATATATATATATATATATACACACTCACTGGCCACTTTATTAGGTACACCTGTCCAACTGTGTGTTAAGACTTAATTTCTAATCAGCCAATCACATGGCGGCAACTCAGTGCATTTAGGCATGTAGACATGGTCAAGACAATCTCCTGCAGTTCAAACCGAGCATCAGTATGGGGAAGAAAGGTGATTTGAGTGCCTTTGAACGTGGCATGATTGTTGGTGCCAGAAGGGCTGGTCTGAGAATTTCAGAAACTGCTGATCTACTGGGATTTTCACGCACAACCATCTCTAGGGTTTACAGAGAATGGTCCGAAAAAGAAAAAAAATCCAGTGAGCGGCAGTTCTGTGGCCGGAAATGCCATGTTGATGCCAGAGGTCAGAGGAGAATGGGCAGACTGGTTCGAGCTGATAGAAAGGCAACAGTGACTCAAATTGCCACCCGTTACAACCAAGGTAGGCAGAAGAGCATCTCTGAACGCACAGTGCGTCGAACTTTGAGGCAGATGGGCTACAGCAGCAGAAGACCACACTGGGTACCACTCCTCTCAGCTAAGAACAGGAAACTGAGGCTACAATTTGCACAAGCTCATCGAAATTGGACAGTAGAAGATTGGAAAAACGTTGCCTGGTCTGATGAGTCTCGATTTCTGCTGCGACATTCGGATGGTAGGGTCAGAAATTGGCGTAAACAACATGAAAGCATGGATCCATCCTGCCTTGTATCAACGGTTCAGGCTGGTGGTGGTGGTGTCATGGTGTGGGGAATTTTTTCTGGGCACTCTTTGGGCCCCTTGGTACCAATTGAGCATCGTTGCAACGCCACAGCCTACCTGAGTATTGTTGCTGACCATGTCCATCCCTTTATGACCACAATGTACCCAACATCTGATGGCTACTTTCAGCAGGATAATGCGCCATGTCATAAAGCTCGAATCATCTCAGATTGGTTTCTTGAACATGACAATGAGTTTACTGTACTCAAATGGCCTCCTAAGTCACCAGATCTCAATCCAATAGAGCATCTTTGGGATGTGGTGGAACGGGAGATTCGCATCAGGGATGTGCAGCCGACAAATCTGCGCCAACTGTGTGATGCCATCATGTCAATATGGTCCAAAATCTCTGAGGAATGCTTCCAGCACCTTGTTGAATCTCTGCCACGAAGAATTGAGGCAGTTCTGAAGGCAAAAGGGGGTCCAACCCCTTACTAGCATGGTGTACCTAATAAAGTGGCCAGTGAGTGTATATACACACACACACACACACACACACACACACCTACACACACACACAAACACATTAGTATGGACAAGCCCATGACATGTTCAGTGTGCATTTACATAACTTGGATTAAATTTTGTTACAAATACTACATGCATTGTATTGACATTTTGGCATTTCCCCTAAATTGACCTTTAATCATTATTTTTTGGTAATATAAGTAGGATCTATTCAAAAGGTGAAAAATACCATTAACCCCTTCGCGCCGGCCGCCGTAGCGGTACGGCGAATCGTACCCGGATCATATGCCGGGCGATCGCCGCGGGTCGGGAGCCGGTTCCCGGTGCAAAGAGGTTACTGTACCTCCTAAAACATTCCTTAGGGGGTGTAGTTTCAAAAATGGGGTCACTTTTTTGGGGTTTCCACTGTGCGGGACCTCAGTGTGTCTCCAAATGTGACATGGCCCCATAGATTTCTTACAGTGAATTTTGCCGCAGCTTCGCTTACGAAGCCTGCCGTGCGCCAATACTGTGGTTTTAGACAACACTTGTGGTATTGCCGTGTTTGGGAGACAATGGGGAATAAAAAGTGGGGTGTACTTTTTCCTGGTCCCCCTTTTCAAAATGAAAAATGTGGGCCTAAAGCGACTTTTTTCGGTAAAAAACGTACTTTTCAATTTCCTCAACCAAGTGCATGAAACTCCAATGGAGCGCTTGTAGGGTCAAAGTGGTTACTATACCCCCTAAAACATTCCTTAGGGGGTGTAGTTTCCAAAATGCGGTAACCTTTTGGGGGTTTCCACTCTGGGGGTACCTCAGGGTCTCTCCAATACGACATGGCCCACTGGATTTCTTCCAGTGTAATCTATTATCCCAAAAACCGCCTAGCTCTCCTTCTGTCCTGAGCCCTCTTGCGCGCCCATAATTTAGTTTACGTGTACATGTGGGGTGTTTCTATAAACTGCGGAATTGGGGTAACCAATTTTGGGTTTGGGTTTGCTGTTAACCCTTGCTGGGTTGCAGGTAAAATTGGATTACAATGGAATATCTGCCAAAAAATTGAAATTTTGATATTTCACTGTCATTTTGCTTGAATTCCTGTGCAACACCTAAGGGGTTAACAAAGTTTTGAAAATCCATTTTGGACACCTTGAGGGGTGTAGTTTGCAAAATGGGGTAATGTATGGGTGGGTTCTGTTATAATAAAGCACAAAAAGAGGACTTGAAAGTCCACCAATAATATGAAACAGCAAAAAGAGCAAAGAGGTTTACCCGTATAGGCCTCCAGACAAATGCACTCTCAGGGTGCAGTGGACCCATATAGTTAAGATGGCAACACAGGTGCATGAATACCGATATAAAACAACCGCTCGCAGCCTACCAATATATGGAGGGGGCGGTTGCCTGGTATGTTAATGCACAGCAAAACACTTGCATGCGGCGCTGTTCACACTAAGGCAATGCACAGCATCCAGGCCAGCCTAGTAGTGACACCCTTCTATTAGCTCAGGCGGGCTGGCCCAGCGCTATCAAAATGCATGCCATGTGAACAGACGCCGCAGTTTGCAAGACCAAATGGGCCCAACTGCACCCTGGATAAAAAGTGCAAAAAACACATTAAAAAATTTTATTAATTAATGTGGAGTATTAGCTGATATTTTGGCCAAAATACGTGACGTAGGTTACGGGCTCACGTATTTTGGCCAAAATATCTAGCCATAGCAGCGATGTAGTAGGGCCGACAGTGTCGCCTCTGCCTGTATGAGATCCTGTCAGCACAGGGTCTCATACAGGGACGATCGCTGCACTGTGCAGGCTGGCCGGACCTGCCTGCACTTGCTGGAACTTGTGGTACCACAAGTCCCAGCAAGTCTGGGCAGGCAGGCAAAAAGTGTAAAAGAAAGTTAAAAAAAAACAAAACACTACACTACACATCCCCCTCCTCCCCCTCCCATATGCGCCAGTACTGTGGTTTTAGACAACACTTATGGTATTGCCGTGTTCGGGAGACAATGGGGAATAAAAAGTGGGGTGTACTTTTTCCTGGTCCCCCTTTTCAAAATGAAAAATGTGGGACTAAAGCGACTTTTTCCGGTAAAAAAACGTACTTTTCAATTTCCTCAACCAAGTGCATGAAACTCCAATGGAGCGCTTGTTGGGTCAAAGTGGTTACTATACCCCCTAAAACATTCCTTAGGGGGTGTAGTTTCCAAAATGTGGTAACCTTTTGGGGGTTTCCACTCTGGGGGTACCTCAGGGTCTCTCCAATACGACATGGCCCACTGGATTTCTTCCAGTGTAATCTATTATCCCAAAAACCGCCTAGCTCTCCTTCTGTCCTGAGCCCTCTTGCGCGCCCATAATTTAGTTTACGTGTACATGTGGGGTGTTTCTATAAACTGCGGCATTGGGGTAACCAATTTTGGGTTTGGGTTTGCTGTTAACCCTTGCTGGGTTGCAGGTAAAATTGGATTACAATGGAATATCTGCCAAAAAATTGAAATTTTGATATTTCACTGTCATTTTGCTTGAATTCCTGTGCAACACCTAAGGGGTTAACAAAGTTTTGAAAATCCGTTTTGGACACCTTGAGGGGTGTAGTTTGCAAAATGGGGTAATGTATGGGTGGGTTCTGTTATACAAGACCCATAAAGTGACGTCCGAACTGACTTGGTCCTTGGAAAAATGGGTTTTGGAAATTTAGTCGTAAACTTTAAAAATTGCGTATAAAACTATGAGCCTTATCACATCCGAAAAATATAAAATTTCATTTCCAAAATGATGCCAATGTGAAGTAGACACACTAATAACTGTTATGGGGGGTATCAGCATTTTTGTATATAGTAGAGAATTTCAAAGTTCAAAAATGGCGAATTTTTCCCTAATTTTCGTGTATTTTGTAATTTTTTATGCAGAAAGGTAAAATCTATTGACTCACAATTAGCACTACCATGAAGTACAATATGTCACGAGAAAACAGTCTCAGAATGGCGTGGGTAGGTGATAGCGTCCCAAAGTTATTACCGCATGAAGTGACAGGTCAGATTTACAAAAAATGGCCTAGGCATTTGGGTACAAATAGGCCTGAAGGGGTTAAGCTACTGATGTGCAAGGGCTATCATATCAAAACATAAACTACAGACATGCATCTACCTAAAAACACCAAAGAGAATTAGTCACTCCGGGTAGTACCGATATCTGGCCCGGCTCATGGACTACACAGTGTTGGCGCATGCGCAGTTAAAGAAAAACGGAATCTGTCACCCATAGGCTTCTGTTCTGTCCGATTTTTCGACGTAGATAAAAAACTTTCCTTTGTCCGTTGTCTCCGGCCGACGGACAAAAAATTTCCGACGGATCCGTCAAACGACGGATGAAACGTGCAGCCATCCGTCGCAATCCATCGCTAATACAAGACTATGAGAAAAAAACGGATTCAGCAGCATCAGTCGCCGGATGCGTTTTTTTAAAATATTTGACGGATTGTGACTGATGGCAAAAAACTGATATGTGAAGGGGCCTAATTTGTACACTTGTGTCATGTCCCCACTAGATTCTCTGTTACTTTTCTCAATACTATTTTTAGTGTGCTGCCCAGAAAATGCCCTTAGGCTATGTGCACACGCTGCGGATTCACCTGCAGATTTTTCCATGCGGATCCGCAGGTAAAACCGCAGGTAAAGTGACCTGCGGTTTTCCTGTGGATTTGCCTGCAGTTTTCCTCTGTGGTTTGACACCTGGATAATGCTTTCAACGGGGCAGAGCAGTGCGCCTGTGCCGGAGCTGAGACGGGAAGCAGAGGACGTCACTGCTACAAGATGGAAGGCGCCGGACCGCGACAGCCATCGGACCAAGACCGGACCCGGACCGCCCCTGGGTGACTATAATCTAACTCATTTTTCTTATCTTTCAGGTTACATAGGGGGCTTATCCACAGCATTACAGAATACTGTACATAAGCCCCTGATGGCAGTGCCGGCAGCTGTCCAGAAATGGGGTGACAGATTCCCTTTGCAAAGCTGCTTGTTTTTTACAAATACTTTGTAATATACCCAGTAAAGAATTTGAGAATAACCCTTTAATGACTTAGTAGTGAGCCAGGTATTATTTTAGGGGCTGTGTCTACTTCCCTGCACTGTCTGCCCTTATTTTCTTGGGCATAGTGGTGTAGGATGACAGGCCATGAGGACAGCCCTTCCCCGTCACACGTGTCATTGTACAGCCCGCCCCCTGCCTGGAGAGGTGAGGTGGTGGTCATTATTATCATCACTCCAGCCACCACCGATGAGGGTGAGCACCGTGGAGTAGAGTTGAGCGACTTTTGGTTTTTTAGGGTCGCGTTTCGTTTCGTGAAACACGACTTTTCCAAAAGTCGGGTCGAGCAAGATCGTCCGATTATAGGGAAAAGTCGGGGTCGTCCCGAAACACGAAACCCAATGTAAGTCAATGGGGAATAAAAGTCGGCAGTGAGAGGAGGACAGGAAACACACCTACAGTGCCCATTTGAATGCCAAAAGCATCAATTCTTCTTACTTAAGCTTGTCAACCTTAATTAACTTCATAATATAAGTTACGCACTGAAAAATGGGGGTTATTTGGCTAAAGTTGTGGGGGGGGAGGGCTGGCTGCAGGTTTTCATGTGCCCTGGGCGAAAGAGCGCCCCTTTAACACATACCACAGCTCATCATGCTCCGATACGGCAGATAAATAGCGGTATAGTACAATGAAAAATACCTCACTTTTTACATCTCATGACGAGGCCCATCTATTTCTCCATACAGAATCATTGGTCCCATATAATGTTTGAAACAGTATATGATGAGCTCCACATAATGCTACAGTATATGTTGGTCCCCATGGATGAAGCTCCACTGTGTTATGGGCCCAAATAATGCTCCAAACATAATGGGCCCCATTTCTAATGCTCTAGTGTATAATGGGCCCTGTAAATGCTGCTCCAGTGTCTGATGTCCACCTTTGGAATGTTCCAGTGTATGGTGGGCCCCATCTATCATTCTCCAGAGTATAGTGCTCCCCAAAAATTGCTGTCCCAACATTGAAAACAATCAAATAAGTCTCCTCGCTAGGGAATCCCTGTACTTGTCTGGACAGGTGCTGTAGCTTGCTTAACAGCTCGCCAGCCGTTCTCACGCCCAGTATGGATTGCACGTGATTGCACAAAGGTTAGAAAGGGTACCGTATCCCTGGATAACATGTATGGATAGCGTACACATTCAAAATATATGTCTCAGGAGGCAGGCTCAGACGGTGTCAGGCCCAGTATGGATTGCACGTGATTGCACAAAGGTTAGAAAGGGTACCGTATCCCTGGATAACATGTATGGATAGCGTACACATTCAAAATATATGTCTCAGGAGGCAGGCTAAGACGGTGTCAGGCACAGTATGGATTGCACGTGATTGCACAAAGGTTAGAAAGGGTACCGTATCCCAGGATAACATGTATGGATAGCGTACACATTCAAAATATATGTCTCAGGAGGCAGGCTCAGACGGTGTTAGGCCCAGTATGGATTGCACGTGATTGCACAAAGGTTAGAAAGGGTACCGTATCCCCGGATAACATGTATGGATAGCATACACATTCAAAATATATGTCTCAGGAGGCAGGCTCAGACGGTGTTAGGCCCAGTATGGATTGCACGTGATTGCACAAAGGTTAGAAAGGGTACCGTATCCCCGGATAACATGTATGGATAGCGTACACATTCAAAATATATGTCTCAGGAGGCAGGCTCAGACGGTGTTAGGCCCAGTATGAATTGCACGTGATTGCACAAAGGTTAGAAAGGGTACCGTATCCCCGGATAACATGTATGGATAGCGTACACATTCAAAATATATGTCTCAGGAGGCAGGCTCAGACGGTGTTAGGCCCAGTATGGATTGCACGTGATTGCACAAAGGTTAGAAAGGGTACCGTATCCCCGGATAACATGTATGGATAGCGTACACATTCAAAATATATGTCTCAGGAGGCAGGCTCAGACGGTGTTAGGCCCAGTATGGATTGCACGTGATTGCACAAAGGTTAGAAAGGGTACCGTATCCCCGGATAACATGTATGGATAGCGTACACATTCAAAATATATGTCTCAGGAGGCAGGCTCAGACGGTGTCAGGCACAGTATGGATTTGACGGCCCAGATTACACAGCGGAGGAGCAGGGAGAGGTAAAGATTGCAAATGCTGGGGCCCTGCCCAAGCAAGGGGGGCCCACTCGTGGGCGTCGGTACTGGCACTGGGACCCTCATAGTACAGCGGTGTGTCTGACGGCGGGTGTGCACCACCACCGTCAGAGACACTTGATTGCACTATGAGGGACCCTGTGCCAGTGCCCGCGCCCAAGAGTCGGCCTACCCACCTGTCCAGGGCAACGGCACTCGCACGGTGTCGTGCGCTAGGTGGTGACCCCGGCCATGGGGGGGAGGCAGCACAGTTAGGGAGTTTTAGAAAGTGGCATATGTTGATGTTGGACATTCAGCTGATGCAAAAGGCGAAATAGGTGAAGTACCAGGAAGAGGTGGACCAAAGCAAGCCATTTTTCTGTCACCCTATGTGTCATCAGGGGAAGGTGGGACAAAATCCTTGGAAACCCATGCGTGGTTCATTTTAATGAAGGTTAGATCATCCACATTTTGGGTTGACAGACGGGTCCTTTTTTCTGTCAGGATTGATCCAGCTGCACTGAAGACTCTTTCCGATAGCACACTTGCAGCTGGGCAAGCGAGCTCCTGTAAGGCATATTGGGCCAATTCAGGCCAGGTGTCCAGTTTAGCGGCCCAATAGTCAAAGGGGAATGACCTGTGTGGGAGAACATCGATATGGGAGGAAAAGTAGTTTGTAACCATAGTTGACAACTGCTGTCTCCTGTCACTTTCCATCGATGCAGTATTACCAGTTGTGTGAGCGGTATTTGAAAAATCAGTCCACAACATTGTCATGAAACCCCTGTCTCCAACGCCACTTCTGCTGTGTGCACCACGAACACCTCTGCCAAGCTGCCCCCGGCCTGTACGGCTCGTGTGAGAACCATCACCGCTGCTGTGTGCTGGGAATGCCTCAAGCAACCGATTTACCAGAGTTGCTTGTTTATTAGCCAATATTAGGTCAAGGTTCTCCTGTGGCATGATGTTTTGTAATTTGCCTTTATAGCGTGGATCCAGGATGCTGGCCAACCAGTAGTCGTCATCGTTCATCATTTTGGCAATGCGGGGGTCCCTTTTTAGGATCCGCAAGGCATAATCTGACATGTGGGCCAATGTTCCCGGTGTCAATGATGCACTGCGAGTGCTGGGTGGAGGAGCACTTTCTGGCAAATCCACATCCCTCCAGTCACGCACAAACCCTGTACCAGACCTTGCCACGCCAACATTTTCACTTGCCCCACGAGATGCATCCTCCTCCCCTAAGTAATCATCCCCATCATCCTCCTCCTCCTCCTCTTCTTCCTCCACCTCGTCCAGGAGAGGTCCCTGAGCAGACAATGGCTGAATGTCATCAAGGATTCCCTCCTCCTCTTCCTCCTCATCAACATTGGCTGCAGACGCCTGCTCCTTAAGGTGCGTCAAAGTTTGCATGAGCAGATGCATAAGTGGGATGCTCATGCTTAGGATGGCGTCGTCTGCGCTTACCAGCCGTGTGCATTCCTCAAAACACTGAAGGACTTTACAAAGGTCTTTCAGCTTCGACCACTGCACGCCTGTCAACTCCATGTCTGCTCTCAAAGTGCCTGGCCGTGTATCCTCCCACAAATGCATTATGGCCTGCCTCTGCTCGCACAGCCGCTCCACCATGTGCAGGGTGGAGTTCCACCTTGTTGCAATGTCGATAATGAGGCGGTGGTTGGGAAGGTGGAGCAATCGCTGCAGCTTCTGCATACGAACGGAGTGTACAGGCGACCGGCGGATGTGCGCGCACAGTCTTCGCACCTTCTGAAGCAGGGCTGTTAACTCCGGATAATTTTTGAGGAAGCACTGCACCACCAGGTTCAAGGTGTGAGCCAAGCAAGGTATGTGGCTGAGTTTTGAAAGGGCTATGGCTGCCACAAAATTACGCCCGTTATCACTAACTACCTTGCCTGCCTCAAGATGTACACTGCCCAGCCATGACTCAGTTTGTCGCTTCAAGTACTCGGCCAGCACCTCGGCGGTGTGTCTGTCGCCCAAACACATCATCTGCAACACAGCCTGCTGACGCTTTCCACTAGCTGCTTGATAGGGGGACACATCGTGTGCAACAGTGGCAGCTGCAGATGGAGTGCTCGTACGACTGCGCTCTGTGGACGAGCTTTCGCTTCTGGAGGAGGAGGAGGAGGAGGAGGGTCGAACGCCTACAGCCAACTGTTTCCTATACCGTGGGCTAGGCAGCACTGTCCCACCACCGCTGTCCCCTGTGGACCCTGCATCCACCACATTAACCCAGTGCGCAGTGATGGACACGTAACGGCCCTGGCCATGCCGACTGGACCATGCATCAGTTGTGAGGTGCACCTTTCCCCTCAATGACTGCTTGAGTGCATGGACAATGCGGTCTTTCACATGATGGTGGAGGGCTGGGATGGCTTTGCGAGAGAAGTGGCGACTGGGTAGGTCATAGCGTGGTGCTGCATAGGCCATGAGTTCGCGGAAAGCTGTGCTTTCCACCAACCGAAAGGGCATCATCTCAAACGAGATTAGTTTGGCAATGTGGGCGTTCAAACCCAGTGTACGCGGATGAGAGACTGAGTACTTTCTTGACCTACTCATAGTGTCTGGGAGGGTGAGCTGGACTTGAGAGCTGCATATGGTGGAAGTAGCAGTGGACAGGGCGGACTGAGAGAGGGTTGATGATGGTGATGGAGTTGGTGTTCTTTCTGATGGCCTAGAATCAGTCTTTCGTTGATATAACAGTGGGATTCCCTGACTGCTGTGGCCTTGCAACGACACCTCAACATTTGCTGCTGTGCTAACCGGTGGGCTTACAGTGGGGGAAACAATGTAGCGTTGCTGACTACCTTCGTTGTGATCAGTTGCACATGTGGCACTTGAGGTTTGGTGTTGTGTTCACGCTTGCAAGTGCATGCTGGTTAAATGTCTAAGAATGCAACTGGTATTCAAATTTTTCAGATTTTTCCCTTGGCTAAAGGTCTTTGCGCACTTCTTACAGATAACCTTGGCCTGATCATGAGGATTTTGGTCAAAAAAGTGCCACACTGCACTCTTCCTACTTTGGCAGACATTTTGCGGCCTAGCACGCTGTGATCTTTTGACCCTCTGGACAAGCTGTCCAGCAACTCTTTTGATGTTTGGAACCTGTCTTTGGAGTCCTCCGGGCCTGCCAGATAACAGCTGTTGCGATGTCGATGTCTGCTGTGGATGCTCCTCATCTGAGCTATTGGAAGCAGCACCCTCTTCCCCCAATGGATGCCAATCTGGGTCAACAACTGGGTCATCCATCACCTCCTCTTCTATGTCATGTGCACCTTTCTCTGTGTCACCGTGTATGGTGGTATAGTGTGCGGGAAGGGGCACCTGAGTCTCATCAGGGTCAAAATCTGGCTCTGTACACTGCGAGGACAATGTAGTGCTCTGAGTGAATGTACCAGCAGAATCATCCATCAGCGGCTGTGCATCAGTGCACTCCATGTCAGATTCATCTTGGCCTGGGTAATTCACCATTTGACTTGATAATCCAGGCATGGTATGTGAAAACAGCTCCATGGAGTAATCAGTAGTATGGCCTGCGTCATCCTTCAATCTTGGTTGGGGTGAAGGACACAAGGAAAGGTGTGGTTCATGAACATGAGCCTCCAATGACGACTCAGTGCTTTTACTTTTTACAACTGAAGAAGAGGAGGCGATAGAGCCGGAGGCTGAGTCAGCAATGTAAGACAAAACTTTTTCCTGATGCTCTGCCTTTAAAAGCGGTTTGCCAACTCCTAGAAAACTAAGCGTTCAAGGCCTTATGTAGCCAGACGATGACGCAGGGTCAGCACCTCCTGCATTCGGTCCTATTTTGCTCTTGCCACTACCATCAGATCCACCACCAACACCATCATTACCAGCTGCCAACCCCCGCCCAATTCCACGGCCTCTTCCACCAGCCTTCCTCATTTTTGGTAGAAATGTAGACAAAATCCAACAAACTATATAGTAATGTAAAACAAGGTACAAGGTGTCTATAGGACAGGGGAGATTTAGAATTTCTGCACACACTTGTGGACAGTGGACACTTTTGGATTGTGTGAGGCTCACTGATATCTGAGCGCTATGTGACACGCTCGATGGCACAGCTGCCTGTGACCAAAGTGACGAGAGGATAATGGAGATTTTGAATCTATGCGCACACTTTTGGACACTGGACACTTGTGGATTGTGTGAGGCCCACTGATATCTGAGCGCTATGTGACACGCTCGATGGCACAGCTGTGACAAAAGTGACTAGAGGATAAGGGAGATTGGATTGCTTTTAAAAAAGCAGTTTGCGGAGCAGTGGGTAAACAGCAATGCCAGCGTGTCAGGAAGCCTTAAAAGGCAGCCCAACAACCAACACCACTGATACACCACTATATAGCCTCCCCTTGCACTGCACACACAGTGACTTGTGTGTTGTGCAGGCCAAATCGCTAGCAGCAGAAGCAGTTTTTTGTCTTCTTCCCTGCCTAACGCTCTCCCTACAGAATCAGCAGCAACCTCTCCCTATACTAAGATCGGCAGAAGTAAGATGGCGGTCGGCGTGCACGCCCTTTTATACCCCCTGTGACGCCCACCAAAGCAAGCCAATCACTTGCATGCCCTTCTGAAAGATGGTGGTGACCCGTGCCTAGGTCATCACGTTGCCCACAGTGTCCGTGGATCCTGATTGGCTGAAAGAGCGCAAAACAAACTTTTGAAACGCGACTTTGGCGCGTAAGTCGCCGACCTCGTGGCCGACCTCATCCTAGGGTCGGGTTTCGTTTCATGAAACCCGACTTTGCCAAAAGTCGGTGACTTTTGAATTTTTTTGACCCGTTTCGCTCAACTCTACCGTGGAGTATTGGCTGGAGGTTTTGACCTCAGACCTCGGCAAGGAGCCTACAGGAACTGGTGAGGAGCGGGGCAAGCACCATTAGCAGTTGTCCTACAGCGCGGGGGTAGAGACTTTATAGTCTAGTTAGTTCCTCCTAGAAGCTGTTTGCATTATAAAGGTTTTATTATGGCAGAAGTGAGAAATCTGTTGTCCTGGTGATTATAACTGCGCTGTTCTGCTGCAACCGCCGACGAGGACATGCCCTGACTGCGGGCAAATAAGGCGGGAAACCATAAGGCTGCGCACGCACAGTAAATGGCGGGAAGAGCGGGCACAAAATGGCTGCGCTGCTCCGCATAATTCTATAAAACGAAACGAGCAGCAAATCCGACAAATTGTGGCAGGAGCTAAACAAATAGCATGGCGCTAATGTTCAGTACTTATGCATAATGGCAGGCTTTATATATTGCACGTAGAAAGGGTATCGATAGAAAAGTGGAAATTAATGTGCAACTATCTTGGCAAATGTCGCATGCTAAACTTACTACTGTCCACAGGTTAGTAGAACAGTTACTGTAAGAGTTAAGCAAAGTTTTTGTTTATCCCATTTCATGCTCTGCTATTTGTAATATATGTAGATTTATTGCATTAATTTACTTGGTCAATTTAAAAAAATTATGGAAATAAAGCATGAGAGAAGTCCCCGCAGTTTGGCCCACGTCTGTGGAAATTGTGGAAAGCCCTTTAGGTCACTTTCACCTGACAGGATTTTGCTGAGAGTTTAGGCTTCTTTCACACTTCAGTCTTTTGGCGTCAGTCAAAATCCGCCCTTTTTGAGAAAAAAAATGGATCCGCCTTTTTTTTGCGGAATTCGTTTTTTTCCCATAGACTTGCATTAGTGGCGGATTGCAACAGATGTTTGTCCGTTTTATCCGCCTTTTGACGGATCCGTCAGAATTGTGATGTCCGGTGTCTTGATACAACGGACGTGGGAACGTTTTTTGTCTGCGTTGAAAAGGCGGACGATGACGGATCCATTGCCGTCCATCCTCTACTAGGATGGACGTCTATGGGCGGCGGATCCGTCGCTGTCCGCCACATGACGGAAGCCAGTGACGGATTCCGCTTTTTTTCATCTGAGCATGCCCAGAAGAATTTCCTTTCATAAAATTTAACCCCAAAGCCCGTTCTGGCTCAAGAAAAATCTCTCTCTCTCTCTCTTTCTCTCTCAAACAAGGATCCCGTGCATCATTTTTTTCAAATCTGCAACGGATCCGTTTTTTCACACTTTGACGGTTTGGAACTGACGTCAAAAGACTGAAGTGTGAAAGAGGCCTTAGGCCTCTTTCACACTTCAGTTTTTTACAATCAGTCACAATCCGCCAGGTTTTGAAAAAAACGGATCCTCAATTTTCTTTTGAGGATCCGTTTTTTTCTCCATTGACTTTCATTAATGGCGGATTGTGACGGATTGCTGTCCGTTGCATCCGTTTTTTTTGAGGATCCGCCAAAAGTTGCTGTCCGTCACCATCCTCAAAGATTTCAAAACGGAGCTTGTAATGTTTTTTTTCTGTGGCGGATCCTCCAGACACTCGTTTAACCTGAAATTCTTTCTGGGTGCCGGACAAAAAAAAAAATTCTCTCTCTCTCTCTCTCCCTCTCTCTCTCTCTCTCTCGATCCGTCTGAAAACGGATCCTGTGCCATCCGTTCACATCAGTTGACAACGGATCCGCTAGTCTGACTTTTTGGCGGATTTGAACTGATGCAAAAGACTGAAGTGTGAAAGAGGCCTTAGATGTAGTAATTTTCCGACTTGGCTGTACTAGAGCTAGTTATTTTGCAGGACAAGTTGTAGTTTTGAATCATACCATCTATTTTACCATATAATGTAGTGAAAAATGGGGAAAAAATGTCTCAAGTGGTGTGGAAAAATTATTCTGCTATCTTTTTTTTATTTTGTTTTTAGAGCAGTTAGTGTGATAAAGAAAAGCTGGAAACAGGATTCTCCAGATCTGTACAGTTACTGCAATAACAATTTTGTAATTTCATTTTTTATGTATTAGTATGCAGGGAGATTGACAGTCAGTGCCTTGTCCTGTTAGGGTGCTGACCTTGAAAGGCTGTGTTCACACACAGCGTTTTTTTTAGCGGTTTTTACAGCGGTTTTCACTATAAAACCGCTAAAAATAAGCTTCCCAGTCATTTCTACGCATTTTGCACTTTTTGTGCACATTGAAGCGTTTTTACCGCGAAAAAAACGCATTGTGGTAAAAACCGCAGCATGCTAATTAATTTTGCGGATTTTTCCGCAGTTTTGGCTTCTTCCATGCGGAAAAAAACGCATCAAAAACGCGTAAAAACCGCCGCGGAAAAATAGGTGCGGTTTCTGGGAAGGGATTCAGGTTTTTGAGCAGAAATTTTCTGCAACGTGTGCACTTAGCCTAAGGGTATGTGCACACGCTGCGGATTCGTATGTAGATTTTTCCGCCCGGAATCTGCAGAATCCGCAGGTCAAAATGCCTGTGTTTTAGATAGTGATGCCTTGCATCAAACCCCCTGGTCCCTCCAGCCTGGCCCAAATGCGTTCTGGGCATCAGAATTGGCATCAAACAGGCAATTTCCACAGATTTGAATAAGTAATGTTTTTAAGGGGTTAAATGACTGGGCCACTGATCTCACACTTTGATGCCAGTTCTGATTCCCAGAACACAGGCTGGAAAGACCAAAGTCATTTAACCCTTTCATTAACGCTCTTCGATGCCCACTTTGATGGACATTTTTGTGCCAATTTTATAGTTTTTGTAGCTGTTTTTAAGTGTATTCACATCAGGACACCTTGCTGCATTACATGTCATTATTGTGATGCTTATTTTTTGTTGTTAAACCTATAAAAAGCAGAAAAGAAAAAATTGCCGAATAAGAAATTGACGACTAAGAAACCAACTTCAGCTCCGAATAAGAAACCAACTTCAGCCTCTGCTTGTTGTGGTACTCAATGTCACTGCATTAAGGTCGATTCCCACGTTCAGGATCTGCTGCGGTTTTGACGCTGCATAATGCCCGCACCTATTGCGCAAATTATCGGATGCATATTTACCTTTTCTGTTTGTGAGCGTGCATGTGTAGTTTACTGTATGTGATCGTGCATGTGTATGAGCGTGCATGTGTATTTTCCTGTATGTGCATGTATATTTTCCTGTGTGTGTGAACGTGCATGTGTATTTTCCTATGTATGAGTGTGCATGTGTATTTTCCTGTGTGTGAACGTGCATGTGTATTTTCCTGTGTATGAGCGTGCATATGTATTTTCCTGTATGTGCATGTGTATGAGCATGCATGTATATTTTACTGTGTGTGTGAGCGTGCATGTGTATAAGCATGCATGTGTATTTTCCTGTGTGAGCGTGCATGTGTATTTTTCTGTATGTGCATGTGTATGAGCGTGCATGTGTATTTTCCTGTGTGAACGTGCATGTGTATTTTCCTGTGTTTGAGCGTGCATGTGTATTTTCCTGTGTGTGAACGTGCATGTGTATTTTCCTGTGTATGAGCGTGCATGTGTATTTTCCTGTATGTGCACGTGTATGAGCATGCATGTATATTTTACTGTGTGTGTGAGCGTGCATGTGTATAAGCATGCATGTGTATTTTCCTGTGTGAGCGTGCATGTGTATTTTTCTGTATGTGCATGTGTATGAGCGTGCATGTGTATTTTCCTGTGTGAACGTGCATGTGTATTTTCCTGTGTTTGAGCGTGCATGTGTATTTTCCTGTGTGTGAACGTGCATGTGTATTTTCCTGTGTATGAGCGTGCATGTGTATTTTCCTGTATGTGCACGTGTATGAGCATGCATGTATATTTTGCTGTGTGTGTGAGCGTGCATGTGTATAAGCATGCATGTGTATTTTCCTGTGTGTGAACGTGCATGTGTATTTTCCTATGTATGAATGTGCATGTGTATTTTCCTGTGTGTGAGCGTGCATGTGTATTTTTCTGTATGTGCATGTGTATGAGCGTGCATGTGTATTTTCCTGTGTGTGTGAACGTGCATGTGTATTTTCCTGTGTTTGAGCGTGCATGTGTATTTTCCTGTGTGTGAACGTGCATGTGTATTTTCCTGTGTGTGAGCGTGCATGTGTATTTTCCTGTATGAGCGTGCATGTATATTTTACTGTGTGTGAGCGTGCATGTGTATTTTCCTGTGCAGAGGTCGCGCTACATATTTTTCAGAGGAGTAAAAATACTCCTCCCAATATTTTTGAGGAGTATTTTTCACCACGGAGGAGTACGCAATTTGTATGAATGAAAATTGGCCATACAGGGGTATACATTGCCGTGCTATTAAAAAAAGGGTGGCCAGCAGAGATCCATCCAAAAATCCCAGGCAGGCAGCAGAACAGAAGCCAAACAAATCCCATAATTGTCAATAGGGTTTGTTTGGCAGATGGCACTTCTGTCATACGGCATACTCAGAGTCGGCACTTCTGTCATACAGCGAGCCGAGCACACTCACCCTGAGAATGTGGCCGGTACTATGGAACACGGAGCGGGGGTCACGTGTCCTGAAGCCGTGCTGGCTGCACTACACATGCTGGGAAGCAGAGAGAGGGCGCGGGGGTCACATCCTTTTCCCGTTGACGTGCCACCGAAGCACATCCTTTTTCCCGTTGGCGTGCCACCGAAGCACATCCTTTTCCCCGTTGGCGTGCCACCGGAGCACACTCTTTCCCTTTGGCATGAGTGTCCTTTTTGCTTACTAACGGGACACTCATTTTGGGCTTTTTAGCCTGCCACCAGGGTGCACTTTGGTCTTTTTGTTTTCTACAGGGGCGCCTTTTGCCTTTTTACAGGGAGCGACCGAGCAGGGACCATGCAGCCCTAGCAGGGAAGCAAACACGATAATCATGCCCCAAACTTAGGAAGGGGCGGCCTGATATAGGGCAGGAGCACCTGAATTTCTGGGTCAGGACTTCCGGTTCAGATCCTCCAGGATCATAGAGAGGACCGCTGGATTCAGTTCTCCAGGACCATAGAGAGGATTACTAGATTCGGTCCTCCAGGACCATAAAGAGGAATCGTTGCAGGTAGCACGGAGATGAGCGCGCACTCGGGTGCCGAGCACAGGCGTCCGGCCAGAGGATCCAGCCCAGGAGATGCGCGTGCGCACCAGCAACAGCGAGCAACCGCAAAGTAAGGCACACATGCACACAACAACGGCATGCAGCCAGGGTGAGGTACGCGTGCACGCTAGCGATGACGCACAGCCATGAGATGAAGCACATGTGCGCACAAGCCATGGCGTACAGCCATGAGGTAAAGCACGAGTGTGCACCAGCAGCGGCAGGCAGCCATGGGACGAGGTGCGCATGCACACTGCTCCAGGAATCATGCAGCATAACAGACACGAAAGGCATGACTGTGGGGTGGGCGTGCACACTGCTCCAGGGGTCATGCAGCATAACTGGCACAACAGGCATAACAGAGGTGCTCGTGCAGGGACGCATCGTTCTAAGCTACAGTGGCAGCGAGTTGGACGGAGCTGGGGAAAGGGCAGTATCAGATGTTGCGGAGGCGGAGCGACTCACGTCATCACGGCGCGCCCTCTGTGCTTGTCTCTGAGCTGAGCCGTGAAGTGGCGGCCGGACAAAGCCAGTGGCGGCCGCAGCCTCCCATCCCCCTCCGCAGTGCTGCCGCCGCCATGTATGTGAGCAGCGCGTCCTCCTCCACACCCCGCCTCCTCTCCCACCGCTCAGGCGACAGCCCCAGCCGGAGCCATCTTTGTTCATTATGGTAGTGACCCCACGGGAAAAGGGTGTGCACCGGTGGTACGCCAATGGGAAAAGGGTGTGCTCCGATGGCACGTCAACAGGAAAAGGATGTGCTCCGGTGGCACACCAATGGGAAAAGGGTGTGCCCCGGTGGCACGTCAACGGGAAAAGGATGTGCTTCGGTGGCACGTCAACGGGAAAAGGATGTGCTCCGGTGGCACGCCAACGGGTAAAGGGTGTGCTTCAGTGGCACGCCAACGGGGAAAGGGTGTGCTCCGGTGGCACGCTAACGGGAAAAGGGTGTGCTCCGGTGGCACGCCAATGGCCAAAGAGTGCAACATGGAGGCAGGATAAAAAGTGCAAGATGGCTAACCCGTTGGTATGTAAAAAGTGCACCCCAGTAGCAAGCTAAAAATCCCAGGATGGAAGGCACCAGTGGTAGGCAAAAAGGCCGAACAGTCATCCCGGAGGCGGAATAAAAAGCCCAAGTTGGGTGCACCGATGGAAGGCAAAAATTGCACTCCAGTACCAAGCTAAAATGCCCAGGTGAGGCGAGCCTGGTCATAAGCAACAAGGCCAAAAAAATGCACCCTGGTAGCAAGCTAAAAATTCCAAGATGGGTGCACTGGTGGAAGGCAAGAGGCCAAACAGCACGCCCCGGTGGCAGAATAAAAAGCCAATGGGTGCCCTGGTGGTAAGCAAACAGGCCAGAGAGCACCCCGGTGTCAGGCTGAAAAGTCCAAAATGGGCGCCTCGGTGGTAATCAAAACTGCCAAGTATTGGTCCCTTCTGGCGGGCCAATGGCAGATAGTGTGCTCCGGTAGCACACCAACGGGAAAAGGGTGTGTTCCGGTGGCACGCCAATGGCCAAAGAGTGCACCTTGGAGGCAGCATAAAAGTCCAAGATGGGTAACCCAGTGGTACGTAAAAAGTGCACGCCCCTGTGGCAGAATAAAAAGCCCAAGATTGGTGCCCCGGTGGTAGGCAAGCAGGCCAGAGAGCACCCCGGTGTCAGGCTGAAAAGCCCAAGATGGGCGGCTCCGGTGGTAAGCAAAAATGCCAAGTATTGGGCCCTTCTGGTGGCCAACGGGACATGGTGTGCTCCGGTAGCATGCCAACGGGAAAGTGTGCTCTGGTGGCACAACTGGAAAAGGGTGCGCTCCGGTGGCACGCCAACGGTAAAAGGGTGTGCTCCAGTGGCACGCCAACGGGGAAAGGATGTGCTTCGGTGACACACCAATGGGTAAAAGGTGTGCTGCGGTGGCACGCCAACGGGAAAAGGGTGTTCTCCGGTGGCACGCCAACAGGGAAAGGATGTGCTTCGGTGGCACGTCAACGGGAAAAGGATGTGCTATGGTGGCACGCCAGCGGGAAAATGGTCACAAATCTTGGGCTTCTTATTCTACCACCGAGGCGTGCACTTTTTATGTACCATTGGGGTGCCCATCTTGGATTTTTTATCCTGCCTCCAAGTTGCACTCTGGCCATTGGCGTGCCACCGGAACACACCCTTTTCCTGTTGACGTGCTACCGGAGCACACCATCTCCCATTGGCCCACCAGAAGGGACCAATACTTGGCAGTTTTGCTTACCACCGAGGCACCCATTTTGGACTTTTCAGCCTGACATCGGGGTGCTCTCTGGCCTGTTTGCTTACCACCAGGGCATCCATTGGCTTTTTATTCTGCCACTGGGGCGTGCCATTTGGCCTCTTGCCTTCCACCGGTCCACCCATCTTGGACTTTTTAGCTTGCTACCAGGGTGCATTTTTTGGCCTTTTTGCTTATGACCAGGCTTGCCCCACAGTTATGAATGAGTCACCGTAGGAGGCAAAAACAGAAACACAAGCTAAGTCCAGAAAACCAGAGAAGTTGGCAACTATCAGATTGCAGACCCCTGAACCTATCAACACAACTAGCAGCAGCCGCGGGGGGTTCCTACGATGCCCTAGACCCCTCGATCACAGCCGGAGAATTAAATAGGCCTAAAGAAAGAAAGGGGAAATCTAAACTGCCCCAGAGCAGTCCCCAAAGCAATAGGCAGAGCCCCCAACATATAATGACGGTGAAGCAAGATGAAAACACTAACACAGACAGAAAGATAGACTGAGCAAAGACGGGGCCCAAAACTACCTAGATAGGAAAGGACAGGAAGGCTGCTGTCTGCAATCTGCCAAAACCCTATCAAAGACATAAGCCAACAAGCTGATATGAAAAAGGCCCTGAAGCAGCTAGGCTTCAAAAACTAAATCAGCACTCAGGTATTTTCAGAAGACAGAGCTAAAGGAATTCAGCACACCCCAGCAGGGAATGGCAGTAATCCAGAAAAACAAAGCAAAACAAAGTCAAAGCACCAATGCAAAAGGCCGAGCAGCAAACTTAGCTTTAGAGGAGCAGGAATTCATACTGGTCTCCAAGGATCCCACAGAGAAATCACCCGCAGGGCAGAAGGGCGTCGGCAGCCTTATATCCAGTCAGTAACTCCACTCAGCCAGTCATCATCATCAGCCTCAGGTGTTTGATAATCAGGCTCACTACCTTTCTTTACCAGAAGAGGGAGTTCCTCGGGCCTCAGTAATGAAGAGGAAAATGAACTCAAAACACTCCACCTTGGCATTTTAGCTTGGTTCTGGAGTGCAATTTTTGCCTTCCATCGGGGCACCCAACTTGGCCTTTTTATTCCACCACCGGGATGACTTTGGCCTTTTTTCCTACCACTGGGGCCATCCATCCTGGGATTTTTAGCTTGCTACTGGGGTGTACTTTTTGCGTACCACCGGGGTACCCATCTTGGACTTTTTATCCTGCCTCCAAGGTGCACTCTTTGGCCATTGGCGTGCCACCGGAGCACCTTTTCCCTTTGACGTGCCACCGAAGCACATCCTTTCCTCATTGGCGTGCCACAAACACGCCAACGGGAAAAGGGTGTGCTCCTGTGGCACGCCAACGGGAAAAGGTTGTGCTCCGGTGGTACAATAATGACCAAAGAGTGCACCTTGGAGGCAGGCTGAAAAGCCCAAGATGGGCGGCTCCGGTGGTAAGCAAAAATGCCAAGTATTGGGCCCTTCTGGCAGGCCAACGGGACATGGTGTGCTCCGGTAGCACGCCAACGAAAAAGTGCTCTGGTGGCACAACAACTGGAAAAGTGTGCGCTCCGGTGGCACGCCAACAGGAAAAGGGTGTGCTCTGGTGGCACACCAACGGGAAGAGGGTGTGCACCGGTGGCACGCCAACGGGAAAAGGGTGTGCCACCACAGGAAAAGGGTGTACATCGGTGGAACGCCAACGGGAAAAGGGTGTGCACCGGTGGTACGCCAATGGGAAAAGGGTGTGCTCCGGTGGCACTTCAACGGGAAAAGGATGTGCTTCGGTGGCACGCCAACAGGAAAAGGATGTGCTCCGGTGTCACGCCAACGGGAAAAGGGTGTGCTCCGGTGGCACACCAACGGGAAAAGGGTGTGCTCCGATGGCACACCAACAGGAAAAGGGTGTGCTCCGGTGGCACACCATTGGCCAAAGCGTGCACCTTGGAGGCAGGATAAAAAGTGCACGATGGGTACCCCGGTGGTACGTAAAAAGTGCACCCCAATTGCAAGGTAAAAATCCCAGGATTGAAGGCACTAGTGGTAGGCAAAAAGGCCAAACAGTCATCCTGGTGGCGGAATAAAAAGCCCAAGTTGGGTGCCCCGATGGTAGAGAAAAATTGCACTCCAGTACCAAGCTAAAATGCCCAGGTTGGGCGAGTCTGGTCATAAGCAACAAGGCCAAAAAATGCACCCTTGTAGCAAGCTAAAAAGTCCAAGATGGGTGCATCGGTGGAAGGCAAGAGGCCAAATGGCACGCCCCGGTGGCAGAATAAAAAGCCAATGGGTGGGTGCCCTGGTGGTAAGCAAACAGGCCAGAGAGCAACCCTGGTGTCAGTCTGAAAAGTCCAAAATGGGCGCCTTGGTGGTAATCAAAACTGCCAAGTATTGGTAACTGCTGGCTGACCAATGGGAGATGGTGTGCTCCGGTAGCATGCCAACGGGAAAAGGGTGTGCTTCGGTGGCACGCCAACGGGGAAAGGATGTGCTCCGGTAGCATGCCAACGGGAAAAGGGTGTGTTCCGGTGGCACGCCAATGGCCAAAGGGTGCACCTTGGAGGCAGGATAAAAGTCCAAGATGGGTACCCCAGTGGTACATAAAAAGTGCACGCCCCGGTGGCGGAATAAAAAGCCCAAGATTGGTACCCCGGTTGTGAGCAAACAGGCCAGAGAGCACCATGGTATCAGGCTGAAAAGACCAAGATGGGCGGCTCCGATGGTAAGCAAAATGCCAATTATTGGGTCTTCCTGGCGGGCCAACGGGACATGGTGTGCTCCGGTATCACGCCAACGGGAAAGAGTGCTCTGGTGGCAAAACAACTGGAAAAGGGTGCGCTCCGGTGGTACGGCAACAGGAAAAGGGTGTGCTCCTGTGGCACACCAACGGGGAAAGGATGTGCTCCGGTGGCACGCTAACGGGCAAAGGGTGTGCATCGGTGGTGCGTCAACGGAAAAAGGGTGTGCCACCATAGGAAAACGGTGTGCATCGGTGGCATGCCAACGGTAAAAGGATATGCTCTGGTGGCACGCTAACGGGAAAAGGGTGTGCTCCGGTGGCACGCAAACGGGGAAAGGATGTGCTTTGGCCTTTTTCCCTACCACTGGGGCCGTCCATCTTGGGATTTAGGTTGCTACTGGGGTGCACTTTTTGCGTACCACCGGGGTACCCATCTTGGACTTTTTATCCTGCCTCCAAATTTCACTCTTTGACCATTGGCGTGCCACTGGAACACACCCTTTTCCCATTCGAGTGCCACCGAAGCACATCCTTTCCCCTTTGGCGTGGCACTGGAGCCACGCCTCCGGAGCACACCCTTAACCCGTTGGCACGCCAACGGGAAAAAGGTGAACTCCGGTGGCACGCCAACGGGGAAAGGATATGCTTCGGTGGCACGTCAACTGGAAAAAGATGTGCTCCGGTGGCACGACAACGGGACAAGGGTGTCCTTTGGTGGCACGCCAACGGGACAAGGGTGTGCTCCGGTGGCACGCCAATGGGAAAAGGGTGTGCTCCGGTGGCACGCCATCAGGGAAAAGATGTGCTCTGATGGCACGTCAGCGGGAAAGGATGTGCTTCGGTGGCACATCAACAGGAAAAGGATGTACTCCGGTGGCACGCCAACGGGAAAAGGGTGCTCTTCGGTGGCACAACAACAGGAAAAGGGTGTGCTCCGGTGGCACGCCAACGGGAAAAGGGTGTGCTATGGTGGCACACCAACGGGTAAAGAGTGTGCTCCGGTGGCACGCCAATGGTAAAAGGGTGTGCTTCAGTGGCACGCCAACAGGGAAAGGATGTGCTTCGGTGGCACACCAATGGGTGAAAGGTGTGCTCCGGTGGCATGCCAATGGGAAAAGGGTGTGCTCCGATGGCACGCAAACGGGAAAAGGATGTGCTACGGTGGCACGCCAACGGGAAAATGGTCACAAATCTTGGGCTTTTTATTCTGCCACCGAGGCGTGCACTTTTTATGTACCATTGGGGTGCCCATCTTGGATTTTTTACCCTGCCTCCAAGTTGCACTCTTTGGCCATTGGCATGCCACCGGAATACACCCTTTTCCTGTTGACGTGCTACCGGAGCACACCATCTCCCATTGGCCCACCAGAAGGGACCAAGGACTATTCAGCCTGACACCGGGGTGCTCTCTGGCCTGTTTGCTTACCACCAGGGAACCCATTGGCATTTTATTCTGCCACTGGGGCGTGCCATTTGGCCTCTTGCCTTCCACCGGTCCACCCATCTTGGACTTTTTAGCTTGCTACCAGGGTGCATTTTTTGGCCTTTTTGCTTATGACCAGGCTTGTCCCACCTGGGCATTTTAGCTTGGTACTGGAGTGCAATTTTTGCCTTCCATCGGGGCACCCAACTTGGGCTTTTTATTCCGCCACCAGGATGACTTTGGCCTTTTTTCCTACCACTGGGGCCGTCCATCCTGGGATTTTTAGCTTGCTACTGGGGTGCACTTTTTGCGTACCACCAGGGTACCCTTTTTGGTATTTTTATCCTGCCTCCAAGGTGCACTCTTTGGCCATTGGCGTGCCAGCGGAACACACCCTTTTCCCTTTGACGTGCCACCGAAGCATATCCTTTCCCCGTTGGTGTGCCACCAACACGCCAACAGGAAAAAGATGTGCTTCGGTGGCATGCCAACAGGGAAAGGATGTGCTTCGGTGGCACGTCAACGGGAAAAGGGTGTGTTCCGGTGGCACGCCAACGGGAAAAGGGTGTGTTCCGGTGGCATGCCAACGGGAAAAGGGTGTGTTCCGGTGGCATGCCAATGGCTGAAGAGTGCACCTTGGAGGCAGGATAAAAAGTCCAAGATGAGTACCACAGTGGTACATAAAAAGTGCACGCCCCAGTGGCAGAACAAAATGCCCAAGATTGGTGCCCCGGTGGTAGGCAAACAGGCCAGGGAGCACCCCGGTGTGAGACTGAAAAGTCCAAAATGGGCGCCTCGGTGGCAAGAAAAACTGCCAAGCATTGGGCCCTTCTAGGGGCCAACGGGACATGGTGGGCTCCGGTAGCACGCTAATGGGAAAGAGTGCTCTGGTGGCTCAACAACTGGAAAAGGGTGCGCTCCGGTGGCATGCCAATGGGAAAAGGGTGTGCTCCGGTGGCACACCAACGGGGAAAGGATGTGCTTCGGTGGCACACCACGGGAAAAGAATGTGCTCCGGTGGCACGCCAACTGGAAAAGGGTGTGCCACCACGGGAAAAGGGTGTGCACCTTTGGCACGCCGACGGGAAAAGGGTGTGCTCCGGTGGCACGTCAACGGGAAAAGGATGTGCTCCAGTGGCACGCCAACAGGGAAAGGGTGTGCTCCGGTGGCACACCAACGGGTAAAGGGTGTGCTCCGGTGGCACACCAACGGGTAAAGGGTGTGCTCCGGTGGCACGCCAACAGGGAAAGGATGTGCTCCGGTGGCACATCAACGGGAAAAGGATATGCTCCGGTGGCACGCCAACGGGAAAAGGGTGTGCTTTGGTGGCACGCTAAAGGGAAAGGATGTGCCTCGGTGGCACGTCAACGGGAAAAGGATGTGCTCCGGTGGCACGCCAACGGGAAAAGGGTGTGTTCCGGTGGCACGCCAATGACCAAAGCGTGCACCTTGGAGGCAGGATAAAAAGTGCACGATGGGTACCCCGGTGGTACGTAAAAAGTGCAACCCAATAGCAAGCTAAAAATCCCAGAATGGAAGGCACCAGTGGTAGGCAAAGAGGCCAAACAGTCATCCCGGTGGCGGAATAAAAAGCCCAAGTTGGGTGCCCCGATGGAAGAGAGAAATTGCACTCCGGTACCAATCTAAAATGCCCAGGTGGGGCGAGCCTGGTCATAAGCAATAAGGCCAAAAAATGCACCCTGGTAGCAAGCTAAAACGTTCAAGATGGGTGCACCGGTGGAAGGCAAGAGGCCAAATGGCACTCCCCGGTGGCAGAATAAAAAGCCAATGGGTGCTCTGGTGGTAAGCAAACAGGCCAGAGAGCCACCCCGGTGTCAGGCTGAAAAGTCCAAAATGGGCGCCTCGATGGTAATCAAAACTGCCAAGTATTGGTAACTTCTGGCTGGCCAATGGGAGATGGTGTGCTCCGGTAGCACGCCAACGGGAAAAGGGTGTGTTCCGGTGGCACGCCAATGGCCAAAGAGTGCAACTTGGAGGCAGGATAAAAGTCCAAGATGGGTACCCCAGTGGTACGTAAAAAGTGCACGCCCCTGTGGCAGAATAAAAAGCCCAAGATTGGTGCTCCGCTGTTAGGGAAGCAGGCCAGAAAGCACCCCGGTGTCAGGCTGAAAAGCCCAAGATGGGCGGCTCCGGTCGTAAGCAAAAATGCCGAGTATTGGGCCAACGGGACATGGTGTGCTCCGGTAGCACGCCAACGGGAAAGTGTGCTCTGGTGGCACAACTGGAAAAGGGTGCGCTCCTGTGGCATGCCAGTGGGAAAAAGGTGTGCTCCAGTGGCAAGCCAACGGGGAAAGGATGTGCTTCGGTGGCACACCAACGGGAAAAGGGTGTGCTCCGGTGGCACGCCAACGGGAAAAGGGTTTGCTCCGATGGCACGCCAATTGGGAAAGGATGTGCTTCGGTGGCACGTCAACGGGAAAAGCGTGTGCTACGGTGGCACACCAACGGGTAAAGAGTGTGCTCCGGTGGCACGCCAACGTTAAAAGGGTGTGCTCCACTGGCACGCCAACGGGGAAAGGATGTGCTTCGGTGGCACACCAACGGGAATAGCGTGTGCTCCGGTGGCACGCCAACGGGAAAAGGGTGTGCTCCGATGGCATGACAACAGGGAAAGGATGTGCTTCGGTGGCACGTCAACGGGAAGAGGATGTGCTACGGTGGCACGCCAGCGGGAAACTGGTCACAAATCTTGGGCTTCTTATTCTACCACCGAGGCGTGCACTTTTTATGTACCATTGGGGTGCCCATCTTGGATTTTTTATCCTGCCTCCAAGTTGCACTCTGGCCATTGGCGTGCCACCGGAACACACCCTTTTCCTGTTGACGTGCTACCGGAGCACACCATCTCCCATTGGCCCACCAGAAGGGACCAATACTTGGCAGTTTTGCTTACCACCGAGGCACCCATTTTGGACTTTTCAGCCTGACATCGGGGTGCTCTCTGGCCTGTTTGCTTACCACCAGGGCATCCATTGGCTTTTTATTCTGCCACTGGGGCGTGCCATTTGGCCTCTTGCCTTCCACCGGTCCACCCATCTTGGACTTTTTAGCTTGCTACCAGGGTGCATTTTTTGGCCTTTTTGCTTATGACCAGGATTGCCCCACCTTGGCATTTTAGCTTGGTACTAGAGTGCAATTTTTGCCTTCCATCGGGGCACCCAACTTGGGCTTTTTATTCCGCCACCGGGATGACTTTGGCCTTTTTTCCTACCACTGGGGCCGTCCATCCTGGGATTTTTAGCTTGCTACTGGGGTGCACATTTTGCGTACCACCGGGGTACCCATTTTGGTATTTTTATCCTGCCTCCAAGGTGCACTCTTTGGCCATTGGCGTGCCAGCGGAACACACCCTTTTCCCTTTGACGTGCCACCGAAGCACATCCTTTCCCCGTTGGCGTGCCACCAACACGCCAACAGGAAAAGGATGTGCTTCGGTGGCATGCCAACATGGAAAGGATGTGCTTCGGTGGCACGTCAACGGGAAAAGGATGTGCTCCGGTGGCACGCCAACGGGAAAAGGGTGTGTTCCGGTGGCATGCCAATGGCTGAAGAGTGCACCTTGGAGGCAGGATAAAAAGTCCAAGATGAGTACCACAGTGGTACATAAAAAGTGCACGCCCCAGTGGCAGAACAAAATGCCCAAGATTGGTGCCCCGGTGGTAGGCAAACAGGCTAGGGAGCACCCCGGTGTGAGACTGAAAAGTCCAAAATGGGCGCCTCGGTGGCAAGAAAAACTGCCAAGCATTGGGCCCTTCTAGAGGGCCAACGGGACATGGTGTGCTCCGGTAGCACGCTAACGGGAAAGAGTGCTCTGGTGGCTCAACAACTGGAAAAGGGTGCGCTCCGGTGGCATGCCAATGGGAAAAGGGTGTGCTCCGGTGGCACACCAACGGGAAAAGGATGTGCTTCGGTGGCACGCCACGGGAAAAGAATGTGCTCCGGTGGCACGCCAACGGGAAAAGGGTGTGCCACCACGGGAAAAGGGTGTGCACCGTTGGCACGCCGGCGGGAAAAGGGTGTGCTCCGGTGGCACGTCAATGGGAAAAGGATGTGCTCCAGTGGCACGCTAACAGGGAAAGGGTGTGCTCCGGTGGCACGTCAACGGGAAAAGAAAGTGCTCCGGTGGCATGCCAACAGGAAAAGGGTGTGCTCCGGTGGCACACCAACGGGTAAAGGGTGTGCTCCGGTGGCACGCCAACAGGGAAAGGATATGCTCCGGTGGCACATCAACGGGAAAAGGATATGCCCAGGTGGCACGCCAACGGGAAAAGGGTGTGCTTCGGTGGCACGCTAAAGGGAAAGGATGTGCCTCGGTAGCACGTCAACGGGAAAAGGATGTGCTCCGGTGGCACGCCAACGGGAAAAGGGTGTGTTCCGGTGGCACGCCAATGACCAAAGCGTGCACCTTGGAGGCAGGATAAAAAGTGCACGATGGGTACCCCGATGGTACGCAAAAAGTGCAACCCAATAGCAAGCTAAAAATCCCAGAATGGAAGGCACCAGTGGTAGGCAAAGAGGCCAAACAGTCATCCCGGTGGCGGAATAAAAAGCCCAAGTTGGGTGCCCCGATGGAAGAGAGAAATTGCACTCCGGTACCAATCTAAAATGCCCAGGTGGGGCGAGCCTGGTCATAAGCAACAAGGCCAAAAAATGCACCCTGGTAGCAAGCTAAAACGTTCAAGATGGGTGCACCAGTGGAAGGCAAGAGGCCAAATGGCACTCCCCGGTGGCAGAATAAAAAGCCAATGGGTTCCCTGGTGGTAAGCAAACAGGCCAGAGAGCCACCCCGGTGTCAGGATGAAAAGTCCAAAATAGGCGCCTCGATGGTAATCAAAACTGCCAAGTATTGGTAACTTCTGGCTGGCCAATGGGAGATGGTGTGCTCCGGTAGCACGCCAACGAGAAAAGGGTGTGTTCCGGTGGCACGACAATGGCCAAAGAGTGCACCTTGGAGGCAGGATAAATGTCCAAGATGGGTATCCCAGTGGTACGTAAAAAGTGCATGCCCCTGTGGCAGAATAAAAAGCCCAAGATTGGTGCCCCGCTGGTAGGCAAGCAGGCCAGAGAGCACCCCGGTGTCAGGCTGAAAAGCCCAAGATGGGCGGCTCCGGTCGTAAGCAAAAATGCCGAGTATTGGGCCAACGGGACATGGTGTGCTCCGGTAGCACGCCAACGGGAAAGTGTGCTCTGGTGGCACAACAGGAAAAGGGTGCGCTCTGGTGGCATGCCAGTGGGAAAAGGGTGTGCTCCAGTGGCAAGCCAACGGGGAAAGGATGTGCTTCGGTGGCACACCAACGGGAAAAGGGTGTGCTCCGATGGCACGCCAACGGGGAAAGGATGTGCTTCGGTGGCACGTCAACGGGAAAAGCGTGTGCTATGGTGGCACACCAACGGGTAAAGAGTGTGCTCCGGTGGCACGCCAACGTTAAAAGGGTGTGCTCCACTGGCACGCCAACGGGGAAAGGATGTGCTTCGGTGGCACACCAACGGGAAAAGGGTGTGCTCCGGTGGCACGCCAACGGGAAAAGGGTGTGCTCCGATGGCATGCCAACAGGGAAAGGATGTGCTTCGGTGGCACGTCAACGGGAAAAGGATGTGCTACGGTGGCACGCCAGCGGGAAAATGGTCACAAATCTTGGGCTTCTTATTCTACCACCGAGGCGTGCACTTTTTATGTACCATTGGGGTGCCCATCTTGGATTTTTTGTCCTGCCTCCAAGTTGCACTCTGGCCATTGGCGTGCCACCGGAACACACCCTTTTCCTGTTGACATGCTACCGGAGCACACCATCTCCCATTGGCCCACCAGAAGGGACCAATACTTGGCAGTTTTGCTTACCACCGAGGCACCCATTTTGGACTTTTCAGCCTGACATCGGGGTGCTCTCTGGCCTGTTTGCTTACCACCAGGGCATCCATTGGCTTTTTATTCTGCCACTGGGGCGTGCCATTTGGCCTCTTGCCTTCCACCGGTCCACCCATCTTGGACTTTTTAGCTTGCTACCAGGGTGCATTTTTTGGCCTTTTTGCTTATGACCAGGCTTGCCCCACCTTGACATTTTAGCTTGGTACTAGAGTGCAATTTTTGGCCTTTTTGCTTATGACCAGGCTTGCCCCACCTTGGCATTTTAGCTTGGTACTAGAGTGCAATTTTTGCCTTCCATCGGGGCACCCAACTTGGGCTTTTTATTCCGCCACCGGGATGACTTTGGCCTTTTTTCCTACCACTAGGGCCGTCCATCCTGGGATTTTTAGCTTGCTACTGGGGTGCACTTTTTGCGTACCACCGGGGTACCCATTTTGGTATTTTTATCCTGCCTCCAAGGTGCACTCTTTGGCCATTGGCGTGCCAGCGGAACACACCCTTTTCCCTTTGACGTGCCACCGAAGCACATCCTTTCCCCGTTGGCGTGCCACCAACACGCCAACAGGAAAAGGATGTGCTTCGGTGGCATGCCAACAGGGAAAGGATGTGCTTCGGTGGCACGTCAACGGGAAAAGGATGTGCTCCGGTGGCACGCCAACGGGAAAAGGGTGTGTTCCGGTGGCACGCCAATGGCTAAAGAGTGCACCTTGTAGGCAGGATAAAAAGTCCAAGATGGGTACCACAGTTTTACGTAAAAAGTGCACGCCCCAGTGGCAGAACAAAAAGCCCAAGATTGGTGCCCCGGTGGTAGGCAAACAGGCCAGGGAGCACCCCGGTGTGAGACTGAAAAGTCCAAAATGGGCGCCTCGGTGGCAAGAAAAACTGCCAAACATTGGGCCCTTCTAGAGGGCCAACGGGACATGGTGTGCTCCGGTAGCACGCCAACGGGAAAGAGTGCTCTGGTGGCACAACTGGAAAAGGGTGCGGTCCGGTGGCATGCCAATGGGAAAAGGGTGTGCTTCGGTGGCACACCAACGGGAAAGGATGTGCTTCGGTGGCACGCCACAGGAAAAGAATGTGCTCCGGTGGCAAGCCAACAGGAAAAAGGTGTGCACCGGTGGCACGCCAATGGGAAAAGGGTGTGCCACCACAGGAAAAGGTGTGCACCGTTGGCACGCCGACGGGAAAAGGGTGTGCTACGGTGGCACGTCAACGGGAAAAGGATGTGCTCCGGTGGCACGCCAACAGGGAAAGGGTGTGCTCCGGTGGCACACCAACAGGTAAAGGGTGTGCTCCGGTGGCACGTCAACGGGAAAAGGATATGCTCCGGTGGCACGGCAACGGGAAAAGGATGTGTTCCGGTGGCACGCCAACGGGGAAAGGATGTGCTTCGGTGGCACACCAATGGGTAAAAGGTGTTCTCTGGTGGCAGGCCAATGGGAAAAGGGTGTGCTCCGGTGGCACGCCAACGGGAAAAGGGTGTGCTCCGATGGCACGCCAATGGGGAAAGGATGTGCTTTGGTGGCACGTCAACGGGAAAATGGTCACAAATCTTGGGCTTTTTATTATGCCACCGAGGCGTCCACTTTCTATGTACCATTGGGGTGCCCATCTTGGATTTTTTTTTATCCTGCCTCCAAATTGCACTCTTTGGCCATTGGCGTGCCACCAGAACACACCCTTTTCCCGTTGACGTGCCACCGGAGGACATCCTTTCCCCATTAGCGTGCCACAAACACGCCAACGGGAAAAGGGTGTGCTCCGGTGGCACGCCAACTTGAAAAGGTTGTGCTCCGGTGGTACACCAATGGCCAAAGTGCACCTTGGAGGCAGGCTGCAAACCCCAAGATGGGCGGCTCCGGTGGTAAGCAAACATGCCAAGTATTGGGCCCTTCTGGCGGGCCAACGGGACATGGTGTGCTCTGGTAGCACGCCAACGAAAAAGTTCTCTGGTGGCACAACTGGAAAAGGGTGCCCTCCGGTGGCATGCCAATGGGAAAAGGGTGTGCTCCGGTGGCACATCAACGGGGATAGGATGTGCTTCGGTGGCACGCCACGGGAAAAGAATGTGCTCTGGTGGCATGCCAACGGGAAAAAGGTGTGCATCGGTGGCACGCCAACGGGAAAAGGGTGTGCCACCACGGGAAAAGGGTGTGCAGCGTTGGCACGCCGACGGGAAAAGGGTGTGCTACGGTGGCATGTCAACGGGAAAAGGATGTGCTCCGGTGGCACGCCAACAGGGAATGGGTGTGCTCCGGTGGCACGCCAACGGGAAAAGGGTGTGCTCCGTTGGCACGCCAACAGGGAATGGGTGTGCTCCGGTGGCACGCCAACGGGAAAAGGATATGCTCCGTTGGCACACCAACGGGAAAAGGGTGTGCTTCGGTGGCACGCTAAAGGGAAAGGATGTGCCTCGGTGGCACGTCAAATGGAAAAGGATGTGATCCGGTGGCACGGCAACGGGAAAAGGGTGTGTTCCGGTGGCACGGCAATGACCAAAGCGTACACCTTGGAGGCAGGATAAAAATTGCACGATGGGTACCCCGGTGGTACGTAAAAAGTGCACACCAATAGCAAGCTAAAAATCCCAGGATGGAAGGCACCAGTGGTAGGCAAAGAGGCCAAACAATCATCCCGGTGGCGGAATAAAAAGCCCAACTTGGGTGCCCCGATGGAAGAGAAAAATTGCACTCCGGTACCAAGCTAAAATGCCCAGGTGGGGCGAGCCTGGTCATAAGCAACAAGGCCAAAAAATGCACCCTGGTGGCAAGCTAAAAAGTCCAAGATGGGTGCACCGGTGGAAGGCAAGAGGCCAAACGGCATGCCCCGGTGGCAGAATAAAAAGCCAATGGGTGCCCTGGTGGTAAGCAAACAGGCCAGAGAGCACCCTGGTGTCAGGCTGAAAAGTCCAAAATAGGTGCCCCAGTGGTAATCAAAACTGCCAAGTATTGGTAACTTCTGGCTGGCCAATGGGAGATAGTGTGCTCCGGTAGCACGCCAATAGGAAAAGGGTGTGTTCCGGTGGCACGCCAATGGCCAAAGAGTGCCCCTTGGAGGCAGGATAAAAGTCCAAGATGGGCGGCTCAGGTGGTAAGCAAAAATGCCAAGTATTGGGCCAACGGGAGATGGTGTGCTCCGGTAGCACGCCAACGGGAAAGGGTGCTCTGGTGGCTCAACTGGAAAAGGGTGCGCTCCGGTTGCACGCCAGCGAGAAAAGGGTGTGCTCCAGTGGCACGCCAAGGGGGAAAGGATGTGCTTTGGTGGCACACCAACGGGAAAAGGGTGTGCTCCGGTGGCACGTCAACGGAAAAAGGTGCTACGGTGGCACGCCAACGGGAAAATGGTCACAAATCTTGGGCTTTTTATTCTGCCACCGAGGCGTGCACTTTTTATGTACCATTGGGGTGCCCATCTTGGATTTTTTATCCTGCCTCCAAGTTGCACACTTTGGCCATTGGCGTGCCACCAGAACACACCCTTTTCCTGTTGACGTGCTACCGGAGCACACCATCTCCCATTGGCCCGCCAGAAGGGACCAATACTTGGCAGTTTTGCTTACCACCGAGGCGCCCATTTTGGACTTTTCAGCCTGACACCGGGGTGCTCTCTGACCTGTTTGCTTACCACCAGGGCACCCATTGGCTTTTTATTCTGCCACTGGGGCATGCCGTTTGGCCTCTTGCCTTCCACCAGTCCACCCATCCTGGACTTTTTAGGTTGCTACCAGGGTGCATTTTTTGGCCTTTTTGCTTATGACCAGGCTTGCCCCACCTGGGCATTTTAGCTTGGTAGCGGAGTGCAATTTTTGCCTTCCATCGGGGCACCCAACTTGGGCTTTTTATTCCGCCACCGGGATGACTTTGGCCTTTTTTCCTACCACTGGGGCCGTCCATCCTAGGATTTTTAGGTTGCTACTGGTGTGCACTTTTTGCGTACCACCGGGGTACCCATCTTGGACTTTTTATCCTACCTCCAAGGTGCACTCTTTGGCCAATGGCGTGCCTCCAGAACACACCCTTTTCCCATTGACGTGCCACCGAAGCACATCCTTTCCCCATTGGCGTGCCACCAACACGTCAACGGGAAAAGGGTATACTCCGATGGCACGCCAACGGGTAAAGGATGTGCTTCGGTGGCACGTCAACTGGAAAAAGATGTGCTCCGGTGGCACGCCAACGGAAAAAGGTTGTGCTCTTCTGGCACACCAATGGCCAAAGAGTGCTCCTTGGAGGCAGGCTGAAAAGCCCAAGATGGGCGGCTCCGGTGGTAAGCAAAAATGTCAAGTATTGGGCCCTTCTGGCCGGCCAACGGGACATGGTGTGCTTCGGTAGCAAGCCAACGGGAAAGAATGCTCTGGTGGCACAACTGGAAAAGGATGCGCTCCAGTGGCACGCCAACGGGAAAAGGGTGTGCTCCGGTGGCACACCAACGGGGAAAGGATGTGCTCCGGTGGTACGCCAATGGGAAAAGGGTGTGCACCGGTGGCACGCCTATGGGAAATGGGTGTGCCACTATGGGAAAAGGTTGTGCATCGGTGGCACGCCAACGGGAAAAGGGTGTGCGCCGGTGGCAAGCCAAAAGGGAAAGGATGTGCTCTGGTTGCACTTCAACGGGGAAAGGATGTTCTCCGGTGGCACGCAAACGGGAAATGTGTGTGCTCCGGTGGCACACCAACGGGTAATGGGTGTGCACCGGTGGCACACCAACGGGGAAAGGATGTGCTTCGGTGGCACGCCAATGGGAAAAGGGTGTGCTCCGGTGGCACGCCAACGGGGAAAGGATGTGCTTCTGTGGCACGTCAACGGGAAAAGGATGTGCTTCTGTGGCACGTCAACGGGAAAAGGTTGTGCTTCGGTGGCACGCCAACGGGAAGAGGGTGTGCTCCGGTGGCATGCCAACGGGGGGAAAGGATGTGCTTCGGTGGCACGCCAACGGGGAAAGGATATGCTTCGGTGGCACACCAATGGGTAAAGGGTATGCTTCGGTGGCACACCAACGGGAAAAGGGTGTGCTCCGGTGGCACGACAACGTGAAAAAGGTGTGCTCCGGTGGCACGCCAACGGGGAAAGGATGTGCTTCGGTGGCACGTCAACGAGAAAAGGATGTGGTACGGTGGCACGCCAATGGGAAAATGGTCACAAATCTTGGGCTTTTTATTGTGCCGCCGAGGCGTGCACTTTTTACGTACCACTGGGGTGCCCATCTTGAACTTTTTATTCTGCCTCCAAGGTGCACTCTTTGGCCATTGGTGTGCCACCGGAACAAACCCTTTTCCTGTTGGCGTGCTGCCGGAGCACACCATCTCCCTTTGGCCCACCAGAAGGGACCAATACTTGGCAACGGGGAAAGGATGTGCTTCGGTGGCATGTCAACGCCGGTGGCACGCCAACGGGGAAAGGATGTGCTTCTGTGGCACGTCAATGGGAAAAGGTTGTGCTTCGGTGGCACGTCAACGGGAAAAGGATGTGCTCCGGTGGCACGCCAACGGGAAAAGGGTGTGTTCCGGTGGCACGCCAATGGCTAAAGAGTGCACCTTGGAGGCAGGATAAAAAGTCCAAGATGGGTACCACAGTTTTACGTAAAAAGTGCACGCCCCAGTGGCAGAACAAAAAGCCCAAGATTGGTGCCCCGGTGGTAGGCAAACAGGCCAGGGAGCACCCCGGAGTCAGACTGAAAAGTCCAAAATGGACGCCTCGGTGGTAAGAAAAACTGCCAAGCATTGGGCCCTTCTAGAGTGCCAACGGGACATGGTGTGCTCCGGTAGCACGCCAACGGGAAAGAGTGCTCTGGTGGCACAACTGGAAAAGGGTGCGCTCCGGTGGCATGCCAATGGGAAAAGGGTGTGCTCCGGTGGCACACCAACGGGGAAAGGATGTGCATCGGTGGCACGCCACGGGAAAAGAATGTGCTCCGGTGGCACGCCAACAGGAAAAAGGTGTGCACCGGTGGCACGCCAACGGGAAAAGGGTGTGCCACCACAGGAAAAGGTGTGCACCGTTGGCACGCCGACGGGAAAAGGGTGTGCTACGGTGGCACGTCAACGGGAAAAGGATGTGCTCCGGTGGCACGCCAACAGGGAAAGGGTGTGCTCCGGTGGCACACCAACAGGTAAAGGGTGTGCTCCGGTGGCACGCCAACAGGGAAAGGATGTGCTTTGGTGGCACATCAACGGGAAAAGGATATGCTCCGGTGGGACGCCAACGGGAAAAGGGTGTGCGTCGGTGGCACGCTAAAGGGAAAGGATGTGCCTCGGTGGCACGTCAACGGGAAAAGGATGTGCTCCGGTGGCACGGCAACGGGAAAAGGGTGTGTTCCAGTGGCACGCCAACGGGGAAAGGATGTGCTTCGGTGGCACACCAATGGGTAAGGCTGAGTTCACACGTGGCGTTTTTTTCGCGTTTCCGCGGCAGTTTTAACCGCTCGATTTTGCAGCGAAAACGCAAAAAATAAGCATCCCATGCATTCCTATGGGATTCCGCAATGCTGTGCTAATGCTGCGGTAAAAACCGCAGCATGCTCATTAATTTGCGGAATCGCGGCGATCCCGCACCCATAGGAATGCATTGTTCCGCTTACTTCCCGCATGTGGCTGTGCACACCATGCGGAAAGTAAGCAGAACAATTGCGGATGGTACCCACGGTCCGGAGGAGAGGAGACTCCAGGCTTTGGGTACCATATCCCTGTAAAAATTAGAATTTTAAAATAAAAAATATTGTTATTCTCACCCTCCGACGTCCCGCGCAGCCTTCCCGCCTCTCTCCACGCTCCCGTTCCCAGTAGTCCTTTGCAAAAATGCCCGCGATGGCGTCCGTTCTCGCGGGATCGCGGAGTCTCGTGGTCATTCGCGCGATGTCATCGCGAATTACCGCGAGACGTCGCGATCCCGCGAGAACTGACGTCATCACGGGCATTTTCGCAAAGGATTACTGGGAACGCCTGCGCGGGACGCCGGAAGGTAAGAATAACACCATTTTTTATTTTTTTTTACATTTTATCTTTTACTATTGATGCTGCATAGGCGGCCTCAGTAGTAAAAAGTTGGTCACACTTGTCAAACACTATGTTTGACGAGTCTGACCAACCTGTCAATCAGTTCTCCAAGCGATGCTACAGATCGCTTGGAGAACGCTAGCATTCTGCAAGCTAATTACGCTTGCAAAATGCTAGTTTTTCCGCGGGAAAATCGCAGGAATTTAAAATGCGATTTTCCCGCGGAATGGAATTCCGGCATTCTCGCGGTAATTTCCGCGAGAGTTCCGGTACGTGTGCACATAGCCTAAAAGGTGTGCTCTGGTGGCACGCCAACGGGAAAAGGGTGTGATCCGGTGGCACGCCAACGGGGAAAGGATGTGCTTTGGTGGCATGTCAACGGGAAAATGTTCACAAATCTTGGGCTTTTTATTCTGCCACCGAGGCGTCCACTTTCTATGTACCATTGGGGTGCCCATCTTGGATTTTTTTCATCCTGCCTCCAAGTTGCACTCTTTGGCCATTGGCGTGCCACCGGAACACACCCTTTTCCCGTTGACGTGCCACCGAAGGACATCCTTTCCCCATTGGCGTGCCACAAACACGCCAACGGGAAAAGGGTGTGCTCCGGTGGCACGCCAACTTGAAAAGGTTGTGCTCCGGTGGTACACCAATGGCCAAAGAGTGCACCTTGGAGGCAGGCTGAAAACCCAAAGATGGGCGGCTCCGGTGGTAAGCAAAAATGCCAAGTATTGGGCCCTTCTGGCGGGCCAACGGGACATGGTGTGCTCCTATAGCACGCCAAAGAAAAAGTTCTCTGGTGGCACAACTGGAAAAGGGTGCGCTCCGGTGGCATGCCAATGGGAAAAGGGTGTGCTCCGGTGGCACACCAACGGGGAAAGGATGTGCTTCGGTGGCACGCCACAGGAAAAGAATGTGCTCCGGTGGCACGCCAACAGGAAAAAGGTGTGCACCGGTGGCACGCCAACGGGAAAAGGGTGTGCCACCACAGGAAAAGGTGTGCACCGTTGGCACGCCGACGGGAAAAGGGTGTGCTACGGTGGCACGTCAACGGGAAAAGGATGTGCTCCGGTGGCACGCCAACAGGGAAAGGGTGTGCTCCGGTGGCACCAACAGGTAAAGGGTGTGCTCCGGTGGCACGCCAACAGGGAAAGGATGTGCTTCGGTGGCACGTCAACAGGAAAAGGATATGCTCCGGTGGCACGCCAACGGGAAAAGGGTGTGCGTCGGTGGCACGCTAAAGGGAAAGGATGTGTCTCGGTGGCACGTCAACGGGAAAAGGATGTGCTCCGGTGGCACGGCAACGGGAAAAGGGTGTGTTCCGGTGGCACGCCAACGGGGAAAGGATGTGCTTCGGTGGCACACCAATGGGTAAAAGGTGTTCTCTGGTGGCACGCCAACGGGAAAAGGGTGTGCTCCGGTGGCACGCCAATGGGAAAAGGGTGTGCTCCGATGGCACGCCAACGGGGAAAGGATGTGCTTTGGTGGCACGTCAACGGGAAAATGGTCACAAATCTTGGGCTTTTTATTCTGCCACCGAGGCGTCCACTTTCTATGTATCATTGGGGTGCCCATCTTGGATTTTTTTATCCTGCCTCCAAATTGCACTCTTTGGCCATTGGCGTGCCACCAGAACACACCCTTTTCCCGTTGACGTGCCACCGAAGGACATCCTTTCCCCATTGGCGTGCCACAAACACGCCAATGGGAAAAGGGTGTGCTCCGGTGGCACGCCAACTTGAAAAGGTTGTGCTCCGGTGGTACACCAATGGCCAAAGAGTGCACCTTGGAGGCAGGCTGAAAACCCCAAGATGGGCGGCTCCGGTGGTAAGCAAAAATGCCAAGTATTGGGCCCTTCTGGCGGGCCAACGGGACATGGTGTGCTCCGATAGCACGCCAAGTAAAAAGTTCTCTGGTGGCACAACTGGAAAAGGGTGCGCTCCGGTGGCATGCCAATGGGAAAAGGGTGTGCTCCGGTGGCACACCAACAGGGAAAGGATGTGCTTCGGTGGCACGCCATGGGAAAAGAATATGCTCTGGTGGCACGCCAACGGGAAAAAGGTGTGGTCCGGTGGCACGCCAACGGTAAAACGGTGTGCCACCACGGGAAAAGGGTGTGCTACGGTGGCACGTCAACGGGAAAAGGATGTGCTCCGGTGGCACGCCAACAGGGAAAGGGTGTGCTCCCGTGACACGCCAACGGGAAAAGAAAGTGCTCCGGTGGCACGCCAACGGGAAAAGGGTGTGCTCCGGTGGCACACCAACGGGTAAAGGGTGTGCTCCGGTGGCACACCAACAGGTAAAGGGTGTGCTCCGGTGGCACGCCAACTGGAAAAAGATATGCTCTGGTGGCACGCCAACGGGAAAAGGGTGTGCTTCGGTGGCACGCTAAAGGGAAAGGATGTGCCTCGGTGGGACGTCAACTGGAAAAGGGTGTGCTCCGGTGGCACCAACAGGTAAAGGGTGTGCTCCGGTGGCACGCCAACAGGGAAAGGATGTGCTTCGTCGGCACGTCAACGGGAAAAGGATATGCTCCGGTGGCACGCCAACGGGAAAAGGGTGTGCGTCGGTGGCACGCTAAAGGGAAAGGATGTGCTCCGGTGGCACGGGAAAAGGGTGTGTTCCGGTGGCACGCCAACGGGGAAAGGATGTGCTTCGGTGGCACACCAATGGGTAAAAGGTGTTCTCTGGTGGCACGCCAACAGGAAAAGGGTGTGCTCCGGTGGCACGCCAACGGGAAAAGGGTGTGCTCCGATGGCACGCCAACGGGGAAAGGATGTGCTTTGGTGGCACGTCAACGGGAAAATGGTCACAAATCTTGGGCTTTTTATTCTGCCACCGAGGCATCCACTTTCTATGTATCATTGGGGTGCCCATCTTGGATTTTTTTATCCTGCCTCCAAATTGCACTCTTTGGCCATTGGCGTGCCACCAGAACACACCCTTTTCCCGTTGACTTGCCACCAAAGGACATCCTTTCCCCATTGGCGTGCCACAAACACGCCAACGGGAAAAGGGTGTGCTCCGGTGGCACGCCAACTTGAAAAGGTTGTGCTCCGGTGGTACACCAATGGCCAAAGAGTGCACCTTGGAGGTAGGCTGAAAACCCCAAGATGGGCGGCTCCGGTGGTAAGCAAAAATGCCAAGTATTGGGCCCTTCTGGCGGGCCAATGGGACATGGTGTGCTCCGATAGCACGCCAAGTAAAAAGTTCTCTGGTGGCACAACTGGAAAAGGGTGCGCTCCGGTGGCATGCCAATGGGAAAAGGGTGTGCTCCGGTGGCACACCAACAGGGAAAGGATGTGCTTCGGTGGCACGCCACGGGAAAAGAATATGCTCTGGTGGCACGCCAACGGGAAAAAGGTGTGGTCCGGTGGCACGCCAACGGGAAAAGGGTGTGCCACCACGGGAAAAGGGTGTGCTACGGTGGCACGTCAACGGGAAAAGGATGTGCTCCGGTGGCACGCCAACAGGGAAAGGGTGTGCTCCCGTGACACGCCAACGGGAAAAGAAAGTGCTCCGGTGGCACGCCAACGGGAAAAGGGTGTGCTCCGGTGGCACACCAACGGGTAAAGGGTGTGCTCCGGTGGCACACCAACAGGTAAAGGGTGTGCTCCGGTGGCACGCCAACTGGAAAAAGATATGCTCTGGTGGCACGCCAACGGGAAAAGTGTGTGCTTCGGTGGCACGCTAAAGAGAAAGGATGTGCCTCGGTGGCACGTCAACTGGAAAAGGATGTGCTCCGGTGGCACGGCAACGGGAAAAGGGTGTGTTCCGGTGGCACGCCAATGGCCAAAGAGTGCACCTTGGAGGTAGCATAAAAAGTCCAAGATGGGTACCCCGGTGGTACGCAAAAAGTGCACACCAGTAGCAACCTAAAAATACCAGGATGGACGGCCCCAGTGGTAGGAAAAAAGGCCAAAGTCATCCAGGTGGCGGAATAAAAAGCCCAAGTTGGGTGCCCCGATGGAAGGCAAAAATTGCACTCCGCTACCAAGCTAAAATACCCAGGTGGGGCAAGCCTGGTCATAAGCAAAAAGGCCAAAAAATGCACCCTGGTGGCAACCTAAAAAGTCCAAGATGGGTGGACCGGTGGAAGGCAAGAGGCCAAACGGCACACCCCGGTGGCAGAATAAAAAGCCAATGGGTGCCCTGGTGGTAAGCAAACAGGCCAGAGAGCACCCCGGTGTCAGGCTGAAAAGTCCAAAATGGGCGCCCCGGTGGTAATCAAAACTGCCAAGTATTGGTAACTTCTGGCTGGCCAATGGGAGATGGTGTGCTCCTGTAGCACGCCAATAGGAAAATGGTGTGTTCCGGTGGCATGCCAAAAGTATTGGGCCCTTCTGGCGGGCCAAAGAGACATGGTGTGCTCCGGTAGCACGCCAAAAGGAAAGAATGCTCCAGTGGCACGCCAATGGGAAAAGGGTGTGCTCTGGTGGCATGCCAACGGGGAAAGGATGTGCTTTGGTAGCACATCAACGGGAAAAGGGTGTGCTCCGGTGGCATGCCAACGGGGGGAAAGGATGTGCTTTGGTGGCACGCCAACGGGGAAAGGATATGCTTCGATGGCACACCAACGGGTAAAGGGTGTGCTTCTGTGGCACACCAACGGGAAAAGGGTGTGCTCCGTTGGCACGCCAACGTGAAAAAGGTGTGCTCCGGTGGCACGCCAACAGGGAAAGGATGTGCTTCGGTGGCACGTCAACGAGAAAAGGATGTGCTACAGTGGCACGCCAATGGGAAAATGGTCACAAATCTTGGGCTTTTTATTATGCCACCGAGGCGTGCACTTTTTACGTACCACTGGGGTGCCCATCTTGAACTTTTTATTCTGCCTCCAAGGTGCACTCTTTGGCCATTGGCATGCCACCGGAACACACCCTTTTCCTGTTGGCGTGCTGCCGGAGCACACCATCTCCCTTTGGCCCACCAGAAAGGACCAATACTTGGCAGTTTTGCTTACCACCAAGGCGCCCATTTTGGACTTTTCAGCCTGACACCGGGGTGCTCTCTGGCCTGTTTGCTTACCACCAGGGCACCCATTGGCTTTTTATTCTGCCACTGGGGCGTGCTTTTTGGCCTCATGCCTTCTGCCGGTCCACCCATCTTGGACTTTTTAGCTTGCTACCAGGGTGCATTTTTTGGCCTTCTTGCTTATGACCAGGTTTGCCCCACCTGGGCATTTTAGCTTGGTACTGGAGTGCAATTTTTGCCTTCCATCAGGGCACCCAAATTGGGCTTTTTATTCCGCCACCGGGATGACTTTGGCCTTTCTGCGTACCACTGGGGCCGTCGATCCTGGAATTTTTAGCTTGCTCCTGGGGTTCACTTTTTGCATACCACCGTGGTATCCATCTTGGACTTTTTATCCTGCCTCCAAGGTGCACTCTTTGGCCATTGGCGTGCCACTGGAACACACCCTTTTCCCATTCGAGTGCCACCGAAGCACATCCTTTCCCCTTTGGCGTGGCACTGGAGCCACGCCTCCGGAGCACACCCTTAACCCGTTGGCACGCCAACGAGAAAAGGGTGTGATCCGGTGGCATGCCAACGGGGAAAGGATGTGCTTCGGTGGCATGTCAACGCTGGTGGCACGCCAACGGGGAAAGGATGTGCTTCTGTGGCACGTCAACGGGAAAAGGATGTGCTTCGGTGGCACACCACGGGAAAAAAATGTGCTCCGGTGGCACGCCAACGGGAAAAAGGTGTGCACCGGTGGCACGCCAACGGGAAAAGGGTGTGCCACCACAGGAAAAGGTGTGCACCGTTGCCACGCCAACGGTAAAAGGGTGAGCTACGGTGGCACGTCAACGGGAAAAGGATGTGCTCCGGTGGCACGCCAACAGGGAAAGGGTGTGCTCCGGTGGCACGCCAACAGGGAAAGGATGTGCTTCGGTGGCACATCAAAAGGGAAAAGGATATGCTCCGGTGGCACACCAACGGGAAAAGTGTGCGTCGGTGGCACGCTAAAGGGAAAGGATGTGCCTCGGTGGCACGTCAACGAGAAAAGGATGTGCTCCGGTGGCACAGCAACGGGAAAAGGGTGTGTTCCGGTGGCACGCCAACGGGGAAAGGATGTGCTTCGGTGGCACACCAATGGGTAAAAGGTGTGCTCCGGTGGCACGCCAACGGGAAAAGGGTGTGCTCCGGTGGCACGCCAACGGGAAAAGGGTGTGCTCCGATGGCACGCCAACGGGGAAAGGATGTGCTTTGGTGGCACGTCAACGGGAAAATGGTCACAAATCTTGGGCTTTTTATTCTGCCATCTAGGCGTCCACTTTTTATGTACCATTGGGGTGCCCATCTTGGATTTTTTTTATCCTGCATCCAAGTTGCACTCTTTGGCCATTGGCGTGGCACCGGAACACACCTTTTTCCCGTTGACGTGCCACCGAAGCACATCCTTTCCCCATTGGCGTGCTACAAACTCGCCAACGGGAAAAGGGTGTGCTCCGGTGGCACGCCAATGGGGAAAGGATGTGCTTCGGTGGCACGTCAACTGGAAAAAGATGTGCTCCGGTGGCAAGCCAACTTGAAAAGGTTGTGCTCCGGTGGTACACCAATGGCCAAAGTGCACCTTGGAGGCAGGCTGAAAACCCCAAGATGGGCGGCTCCGGTGGTAAGCAAGCATGCCAAGTATTGGGCCCTTCTGGCGGGCCAACGGGACATGGTGTGCTCTGGTAGCACGCCAACGAAAAAGTTCTCTGGTGGCACAACTGGAAAAGGGTGCGCTCCGGTGGCATGCCAATGGGAAAAGGGTGTGCTCCGGTGGCACACCAACGGGGAAAGGATGTGCTTCGGTGGCACGCCACGGGAAAAGAATGTGCTCTGGTGGCACGCCAACGGGAAAAAGGTGTGCACCGGTGGCACGCCAACGGGAAAAGGGTGTGCCACCACGGGAAAAGGGTGTGCACCGTTGGCACGCCGACGGGAAAAGGGTGTGCTACGGTGGCACGTCAACGGGAAAAGGATGTGCTCCGGTGGCACGCCAACAGGGAAAGGGTGTGCTCCGGTGGCACGCCAACGGGAAAAGAAAGTGCTCCGGTGGCACGCCAACGGGAAAAGGGTGTGCTCCGGTGGCACACCAACGGGTAAAGGGTGTGCTCCGGTGGCACGCCAACGGGAAAAGGATATGCTCCGTTGGCACGCCAACGGGAAAAGGGTGTCCTTCGGTGGCACGCTAAAGGGAAAGGATGTGCCTCGGTGGCACGTCAAATGGAAAAGGATGTGCTCCGGTGGCTCGGCAACGGGAAAAGGGTGTGTTCCGGTGGCACGGCAATGACCAAAGCGTACACCTTGGAGGCAGGATAAAAATTGCACGATGGGTACCCCGGTGGTACGTAAAAAGTGCACACCAATAGCAAGCTAATAATCCCAGGATGGAAGGCACCAGTGGTAGGCAAAGAGGCCAAACAGTCATCCCGGTGGCGGAATAAAAAGCCCAACTTGGGTGCCCCGATGGAAGAGAAAAATTGCACTCCGGTACCAAGCTAAAATGCCCAGGTGGGGCGAGCCTGGTCATAAACAACAAGGCCAAAAAATGCACCCTGGTGGCAAGCTAAAAAGTCCAAGATGGGTGCACCGGTGGAAGGCAAGAGGCCAAACGGCACGCCCCGGTGGCAGAATAAAAAGCCAATGGGTGCCCTGGTGGTAAGCAAACTGGCCAGAGAGCACCCTGGTGTCAGGCTGAAAAGTCCAAAATAAGCGCCCCGGTGGTAATCAAAACTGCCAAGTATTGGTAACTTCTGGCTGGCCAATGGGAGATGGTGTGCTCCGGTAGCACGCCAATAGGAAAAGGGTGTGTTCCGGTGGCACGCCAATGGCCAAAGAGTGCACCTTGGAGGCAGGATAAAAGTCCAAGATGGGCGGCTCAGGTGGTAAGCAAAAATGCCAAGTATTGGGCCAACGGGACATGGTGTGCTCCGGTAGCACGCCAACGGGAAAGGGTGCTCTGGTAGCACAACTGGAAAAGGGTGCGCTCCGGTTGCACACCAGCGAGAAAAGGGTGTGCTCCAGTGGCACGCCAACGGGGAAAGGATGTGCTTTGGTGGCACACCAACGGGAAAAGGGTGTGCTCCGGTGGCACGTCAACGGAAAAAGGTGCTACGGTGGCATGCCAACGGGAAAATGGTCACAAATCTTGGGCTTTTTATTCTGCCACCGAGGCGTCCACTTTTTACGTACCACTGGGGTGCCCATCTTGAACTTTTTATTCTGCCTCCAAGGTGCACTCTTTGGCCATTTGCGTGCCACCGGAACAAACCCTTTTCCTGTTGGCGTGCTGCCGGAGCACACCATCTCCCTTTGGCCCACCAGAAGGGACCAATACTTGGCAGTTTTGCTTACCACCAAGGCGCCCATTTTGGACTTTTCAGCCTGACACCGGGGTGCTCTCTGGCCTGTTTGCTTACCACCAGGGCACCCATTGGCTTTTTATTCTGCCACTGGGGCGTGCCTTTTGGCCTCTTGCCTTCCACCGGTCCACCCATCTTGGACTTTTTAGCTTGCTACCAGGGTGCATTTTTTGGCCTTTTTGCTTATGACCAGGCTTGCCCCACCTGGGCATTTTAGCTTGGTACTGGAGTGCAATTTTTGCCTTCCATCGGGGCACCCAACTTGGGCTTTTTATTCCGCCACCGGGATGACTTTGGCCTTTTTGCGTACCACTGGGGCCGTCGATCCTGGGATTTTTAGCTTGCTCCTGGGGTTCACTTTTTGCGTACCACCGTGGTATCCATCTTGGACTTTTTATCCTGCCTCCAAGGTGCACTCTTTGGCCATTGGCGTGCCACTGGAACACACCCTTTTCCCATTGGAGTGCCACCGAAGCACAAACTTTCCCCGTTGGCACGCCAATGTGAAAAGGGTGTGATCCGGTGGCATGCCAACGGGGAAAGGATGTGCTTCTCTTTCACGTCAACGGGAAAAGGATGTGTTCCGGTGGCACGCCAACGGTCAAAGCGTGCACCTTGGAGGCAGTATAAAAAGTCCCAGATGGCTACCCCAGTGGTACGTAAAAAGTGCACCCCCCCTTGGGCAGAATAAAAAGCCCAAGATTGGTGCCCCGGTGGCAGGCAAACAGGCCAGAGAGCACCCCGGTGTCAGGCTGAAAAGCCCAAGATGGGCGGCTGTGGTGATAAGCAAAAATGCCAAGTATTGGGCCCTTCTGGTGGGCCAACGGGACATGTGCCAACGGGAAAGAGTGCTCTGGTGGCACATCAACGGGAAAAGGGTGTGCTCCGGTGGCATGCCAACGGGGGGAAAGGATGTGCTTCGGTGGCACACCAATGGGTAAAGGGTGTGCTTTGGTGGCACACCAACGGGAAAAGGGTGTGCTCCGGTGGCACGACAACGTGAAAAAGGTGTGCTCCGGTGGCACGCCAACGGGGAAAGGTTGTGCTTCGGTGGCACGTCAACGAGAAAAGGATGTGCTACGGTGGCACGCCAATGGGAAAATGGTCACAAATCTTGGGCTTTTTATTGTGCCACCGAGGCGTGCACTTTTTTCGTACCACTGGGGTGCCCATCTTGAACTTTTTATTCTGCCTCCAAGGTGCACTCTTTGGCCATTGGCGTGCCACCGGAACAAACCCTTTTCCTGTTGGCGTGCTGCCGGAGCACACCATCTCCCTTTGGCCCACCAGAAGGGACCAATACTTGGCAACGGGGAAAGGATGTGCTTCGGTGGCATGTCAACGCCGGTGGCATGCCAATGGGGAAAGGATGTGCTTCTGTGGCACGTCAACAGGAAAAGGATGTGCTTCGGTGGCACGTCAACAGGAAAAGGATGTGCTCCGGTGGCACGCCAACGGGAAAAGGGTGTGTTCCGGTGGCACGCCAATGGCTAAAGAGTGCACCTTGGAGGCAGGATAAAAAGTCCAAGATGGGTACCATAGTTTTACGTAAAAAGTGCACGCCCCAGTGGCAGAACAAAAAGCCAAAGATTGGTGCCCCGGTGGTAGGCAAACAGGCCAGGGAGCACCCCGGAGTCAGACTGAAAAGTCCAAAATGGACGCCTCGGTGGTAAAAACTGCCAAGCATTGGGCCCTTCTAGAGTGCCAACGGGACATGGTGTGCTCCGGTAGCATGCCAACGGGAAAGAGTGCTCTGGTGGCACAACTGGAAAAGGGTGCGCTCCGGTGGCATGCCAATGGGAAAAGGGTGTGCTCCGGTGGCACACCAACGGGGAAAGGATGTGCTCCGGTGGCACGCCAACAGGAAAAAGGTGTGCACCGGTGGCACGCCAATGGGAAAAGGGTGTGCCACCACAGGAAAAGGTGTGCACCGTTGGCACGCCGACGGGAAAAGGGTGTGCTCCGGTGGCACGTCAATGGGAAAAGGATGTGCTCCGGTGGCACGCCAACAGGGAAAGGGTGTGCTCCGGTGGCACACCAACAGGTAAAGGGTGTGCTCCGGTGGCACGCCAATAGGGAAAGGATGTGCTTCGGTGGCACGTCAACGGGAAAAGGATATGCTCCGGTGGCACTCCAACGGGAAAAGAGTGCGTCGGTGGCACGCTAAAGGGAAAGGATGTGCCTCGGTGGCACGTTAACGGGAAAAGGATGTGCTCCGGTGGCACGGCAACGGGAAAAGGGTGTGTTCTAGTGGCACGCCAACGGGGAAAGGATGTGCTTCGGTGGCACACCAATGGGTAAAAGGTGTGCTCTGGTGGCATGTCAACTGGAAAAGGATGTGCTCCGGTGGCACGCCAATGGGAAGAGATTGTGTTCCGGTGGCACGGCAATGACCAAAGCGTGCACCTTGGAGGCAGGATAAAAAGTGCACGATGGGTACCCCAGTGGTATGTAAAAAGTGCACCCCAATAGCAAGCTAAAAATCCCAGGATGGAAGGCACCAGTGGTAGGCAAAGAGGCCAAACAGTCATCCCGGTGGCGGAATAAAAAGCCCAATTTGGGTGCCCCGATGGTAAAATTGCACTCCGGTACCAAGCTAAAATGCCCAGGAGGGGCGAGCCTGGTCATAAGCAACAAGGCCAAAAAATGCACCCTGGTGGCAAGCTAAAAAGTCCAAGATGGGTGCACCGGTGGAAGGCAAGAGGCCAAACGGCACGCCCCGGTGGCAGAATAAAAAGCCAATGGGTGCCCTGGTGATAAGCAAACAGGCCAGAAAGCACCCCGGTGTCAGGCTGAAAAGTCCAAAATGGGCGCCCCGGTGGTAATCAAAACTGCCAAGTATTGGTAACTTTTGGCTGGCCAATGGGAGATGGTGTGCTCCGGTAGCACGCCAATAGGAAAAGGGTGTGTTCCGGTGGCACGCCAATGGCCAAAGAGTGCACCTTGGAGGCAGGATAAAAGTTCAAGATGGGCGGCTCAGGTGGTAAGCAAAAATGCCAAGTATTGGGCCAACGGTACATGGTGTGCTCCGGTAGCACGCCAACGGGAAAGGGTGCTCTGGTGGCACAACTGGAAAAAGGTGCGCTCCGGTGGCACGCCAGCGGGAAAAGGGTGTGCTCCAGTGGCACGCCAACGGGGAAAGGATGTGCTTCGGTGGCACACCAACGGGAAAAGGGTGTGCTTCGGGGGCACGCCAACGGGAAAAGGGTGTGCTCCGGTGGCACGCCAACGGAGAAAGGATGTGCTTCGGTGGCACGTCAACGGGAAAAGGTGCTACGGTGGCACGCCAACGGGAAAATGGTCACAAATCTTTGGCTTTTTATTCTGCTACTGAGGCGTGCACTTTTAATGTACCATTGGGGTGCCCATCTTGGATTTTTTATCCTGCCTCCAAGTTGCACTCTTTGGCCATTGGCGTGCCACCGGAACACACCCTTTTCCTGTTGACGTGCTACCGGAGCACACCATCTCCCATTGGCCCGCCAGAAGGGACCAATACTTGGCAGTTTTGCTTACCACCGAGGCGCCCATTTTGGACTTTTCAGCCTGACACCGGGGTGCTCTCTGACCTGTTTGCTTACCACCAGGGCACCCATTGGCTTTTTATTCTGCCTCTGGGGCATGCCGTTTGGCCTCTTGCCTTCCACCGGTCCACCCATCTTGGACTTTTTTAGGTTGCTACCAGGGTGCATTTTTTGGCCTTTTTGCTTATGACCAGGCTTGCCCCACCTGGGCATTTTAGCTTGGTAGCGGAGTGCAATTTTTGCCTTCCATCGGGGCACCCAACTTGAGCTTTTTATTCCGCCACCGGGATGACTTTGGCCTTTTTTCCTACCACTGGGGCCGTCCATCCTGGGATTTTTAGGTTGCTACTGGTGTGCACTTTTTGCGTACCACCGGGGTACCCATCTTGGACTTTTTATCCTACCTCCAAGGTGCACTCTTTGGCCATTGGCGTGCCTCCAGAACACACCCTTTTCCCGTTGACGTGCCACCGAAGCACATCCTTTCCCCATTGGCGTGCCACCGACACGCCAACGGGAAAAGGGTATACTCCGATGGCACGCCAATGGGTAAAGGATGTGCTTCGATGGCACGTCAACTGGAAAAAGATGTGCTCTTGTGGCACACCAATGGCCAAAGAGTGCTCCTTGGAGGCAGGCTGAAAAGCCCAAGATGGGCGGCTCCGGTGGTAAGCAAAAATGCCAAGTATTGGGCCCTTCTCGCGGGCCAACGGGACATGGTGTGCTCCGGTAGCAAGCCAACGGGAAAGAATGCTCTGGTGGCAAAACTGGAAAAGGATGCGCTCCAGTGGCACGCCAACGGGAAAAGGGTGTGCTCCGGTGGCACACCAACGGGGAAAGGATGTGCTCCGGTGGTACGCCAATGGGAAAAGGGTGTGCACCGGTGGCTCGCCAATGGGAAATGGGTGTGCCACCACAGGAAAAGGTTGTGCATCGGTGGCACGCCAACGGGAAAAGGGTGTGCGCCGGTTGCACTTCAACGGGGAAAGGATGTTCTCCGGTGGCACGCAAACTGGAAAAGTGTGTGCTCCGGTGGCACACCAACGGGTAATGGGTGTGCATCGGTGGCACACCAACGGGGAATGGATGTGCTTCGGTGGCAAGCCAATGGGAAAAGGGTGTGCTTCGGTGGCACGCCAACGGGGAAAGGATGTGCTTCTGTGGCACGTCAACGGGAAAAGGATGTGCTTCGGTGGCACGCCAACGGGAAAAGGGTGTGCTTCGGTGGCACGCCAACGGGGAAAGGATGTGCTTCTGTGGCATGTCAATGGGAAAAGGATGTGCTTCGGTGGCACGCCAACGGGGAAAGGATGTGCTTTGGTGTCACGTCAACGTGATAAGGATGTGTTCCGGTGGCACGCCAACGGTCAAAGCGTGCACCTTGGAGGCAGTATAAAAAGTCCAAGATGGCTACCCCAGTGGTACGTAAAAAGTGCACCCCCCCTTGGGCAGAATAAAAAGGCCTAGATTGGTGCCCCGGTGGCAGGCAAACAGGCCAGAGAGCACCCCGGTGTCAGGCTGAAAAGCCCAAGATGGGCGGCTGTGGTGGTAAGCAAAAATGCCAAGTATTGGGCCCTTCTGGTGGGCCAACGGGACATGTTGTGCCAACAGGAAAGAGTGCTCTGGTGGCACAACAACTGGAAAAGGGTGCGCTCCGGTGGCATGCCAACGGGAAAAGGGTTTGCTCCGGTGGCACACCCAACGGGGAAAGGATGTGCTTCGGTGGCACTCCAACGGGAAAAGGATGTGTTTCAGTTGCACGCCAACGGGAGAAGGGTGCACTGGTGGCACGCCAACGGGAAAAGGGTGTGCCACCACGGGAAAAGGGTGAGCTCCGGTGGCACGCCAACGTGGAAAAGATTTGCTTCGGTGGCACATCAACTGGAAAAAGATGTGCTCCGGTGGCCCCACAACGGTAAAAGGGTGTGCTTTGGTGGCACGCCAACGGGAAAAGGGTGTGCACCGGTGGCACGCCAACGGAAAAAGGGGTGGTCCGGTGGTATGCCAACGGGGAAAGGATGTTCTTCGGTGGCACGTCAACGGAAAAAGATGTGCTCCTTTGGCACGCCAACGGGAAAAGGATGTGCTTCGGTGGCACGTCAACTGGAAAAAGATGTGCTCCGGTAGCACGCCAACGGGAAAAAGATGTACTCCGATGGCACGCCGACGGAGAAAGGTTGCGGTTTGGTGGCACGTCAACAGGAAAAGGGTGCGCTCCGGTGGCACGCCAACGAGAAAAGGTGTTCTCCGGTGGCACGCCAAATGGAAAAGTGTGTGCTCCGGTGACACGCCAACGGGGAAAGGATGTGCTTCGGTGGCACCTCAACGGGAAAAGGGTGTGCACCGGTGGCACGCCAACGGAAAAAGGGTGTGGTCCGGTGGCATGCCAATGGGGAAAGGTTGTGCTTCGGTGGCACGACAACGGAAAAAGATGTGCTCCTTTGGCACGCCAACGGGAAAAGGATGTGCTTCGGTGGCACGTCAACTGGAAAAAGGTGTGCTCCGGTGGCACGCCAAAGGGAAAAGTGTGTGCTCCGGTGACACGCCAACGGGGAAAGCAAGTGCTTCGGTGGCACCTCAACGGGAAAAGGATGTGCTCCGGTGTCACGCCAGTGGGAAAAGGGTGTGTTACGGTGGCACGCCAATGGCCAAAGAGTGCACCTTGGAGTCAGGATAAAACGTCCAAAATGGGTATCCCAGTGGTACGTAAAAAGTGCTCGCCCCGGTGGCAGAATAAAAAGCCCAAGGTGGGTCGCTCCGGTGGTAAGCAAAAATGCCAAGTATTGGGCCCTTCTGGCGGGCCAAAGAGACATGGTGTGCTCCGGTAGCACGCCAACAGGAAAGAATGCTCCAGTGGCACGCCAATGGGAAAAAGGATGCTCCGGTGGCACAATAAACGGGTAAAGGGTGTGCTCTGGCGGCACGCCAATGTAAAAAGGGTGTGCTCCGGTGGCATTCCAACGGGGAAAGGATGTGCTTTGGTAGCACATCAACGGGAAAAGGGTGTGCTCCGGTGGCATGCCAACAGGGGGAAAGGATGTGCTTCGGTGGCACGCCAACGGGGAAAGGATATGCTTCAGTGGCACACCAACGGGTAAAGGGTGTGCTTCGGTGGCACACCAACGGGAGAAGGGTGTGCTCTGGTGGCACGTCAACGTAGAAAAGGATGTGCTTCGGTGGCACGTCAACGATAACAGGATGTGCTACGGTGGCACGCCAATGGGAAAATGGTCACAAATCTTGGGCTTTTTATTGTGCCACCGAGGCGTGCACTTTTTACGTACCACTGGGGTGCCCATCTTGAACTTTTTATTCTGCCTCCAAGGTGCACTCTTTGGCCATTGGCGTGCCACCGGAACAAACCCTTTTCCTGTTGGCGTTCTGCCGGAGCACACCATCTCCCTTTGGCCCACCAGAAGGGACCAATACTTGGCAGTTTTGCTTACCACCAAGGCGCCCATTTTGGACTTTTCAGCCTGACACCGGGGTGCTCTCTGGCCTGTTTGCTTACCACCAGGGCACCCATTGGCTTTTTATTCTGCCACTGGGGCGTGCCTTTTGGCCTCTTGCCTTCCACCGGTCCACCCTTCTTGGACGTGAAAAGGGTGTGATCCGGTGGCATGCCAACGGGGAAAGGATGTGCTTCGGTGGCATGTCAACGCCGGTGGCACGCCAACGGGGAAAGGATGTGCTTCTGTTTCACGTCAACGGGAAAAGGATGTGCTCCGGTGGCACGCCAACGGGAAAAGGGTGTGTTCCGGTGGCACGCCAATGGCTAAAGAGTGCACCTTGGAGGCAGGACAAAAAGTCCAAGATGGGTACCACAGTTTTACGTAAGAAGTGCACGCCCCAGTGGCAGAACAAAAAGCCCAAGATTGGTGCCCTGGTGGTAGGCAAACAGGCCAGGGAGCACCCTGGTGTCAGACTGAAAAGTCCAAAATGGGCGCCTAGGTGGTAAGAAAAACTGCTAAGCATTGGGCCCTTCTAGAGTGCCAACGGGACATGGTGTGCTCCGGTAGCTCGCCAACGGGAAAGAGTGCTCTGGTGGCACAACTGGAAAAGGGTGCGCTCCGGTGGCATGCCAATGGGAAAAGGGTGTGCTCCGGTGGCACACCAACGGGGAAAAGATGTGCTTCGGTGGCACGCCATGGGAAAAGAATGTGCTCCGGTGGCACGCCAACGGGAAAAAAGGTGTGCACCGGTGGCACGCCAACGGGAAAAGGGTGTGCCACCACAGGAAAAGGTGTGCACCGTTGGCACGCCGACGGGAAAAGGGTGTGCTACGGTGGCACGTCAACGGGAAAAGGATGTGCTCCGGTGGCACGCCAACGGGAAAGAGTGCTCTGGTGGCACAACAAATGGAAAAGAGTGCGCTCCGGTGGCATGCCAATGGGAAAAGGGTTTGCTCCGGTGGCACAGCAATGGGGAAAAGATGTGCTTCGGTGGCACTCCAACGGGAAAAGGATGTGCTTCGGTGGCACGCCAACGGGGAAAGGATGTGCTTCGGTGGCACGTCAATGGGAAAAGGATGTGCTCCGGTGGCACGCCAACGGGAAAAAGGCGTGTTACGGTGGCACGCCAATGGCCAAAGAGTACATCTTGGAGACAGGATAAAAAGTTCAAGATGGTTACCCCAGTGGTACGTAAAAAGTGCTTGCCCTGGTGGCAGAATAAAAAGCCCAAGATTGGTGCCCCGGTGGTAGGCAAACAGGCCAGAGAGCTTTCCGGTGTCAGGCTGAAAAGCCCAAGATGGGCAGCTCCAGTGGTAAGCAAAAATGCCAAGTATTGGGCCCGTCTGGCGGGCCGAGACATGATGTGCTCCGGTAGCACGCCAACAGGAAAGAATGTGCTCTGGTGGCACAACTGGAAAAGGGTGCGCTCCAGTGGCACGCCAACGGGAAAAGAGCGTGCTCCGGTGGCACGCCAACGGAGAAAGTATGTGCTTCGGTGGCACACCAATGGGTAAAGGGTGTGCTTCGGTGGCACGCTGTAACAACCCTGCTGGCGTCACTGCATGGCTTCCCATCCCCCGCACATCAACTTACTCACTGCTCCGGGTCATGCTGTGAATTCTGTCTATTGCCTGCCCTGTGCTCTGTGCCTCTGCTCTTCTGTATGGTTCCTGGCTATGTGTGTATAGGGGGGTGGCGCCAGAACTCTCTGGTTCTTATGCAGTCAGGGCGCACCTGTCTAATCTGTCCCTGACCAATCACCTAGAGCCCTTGACTATTTAGTTCCGCCACACCCACTGAAACATTGCCTGTGCAATGTCTAAACTCAGCTCCTTGCTGCTGAGTTAGCCAGGCCCTGTCCTATGTCTTGCCTTCTCTGAAGGCTCTTATTGCATATTCCTGTGTCTTGGTACCTTGCCTAGTTCTTCTCTGTCTGCCTGCCAGGAGGCTGAATGTCCTGGCCCTTGAGTCTTGGTTCCAGTACCTTGTCTGTACTCTGTCCTACCTTAGTCTCCCTTTCTCCTTGTCCCTGGCTTCCTTCCCTGCTGTGTCTTTCCTTGTGTCCTCCTTGTCTGTGCATCTGCACCCTTGCAGTTCTGTCTGTGCATCTGCACCCTCGCAGCTCTGCCTGCTCGGCTCCCTAGTCGCTCTGCCTCTCCTTAGCCGCTCTGCCTGTTCAGCTCCCTAGCCGCTTTGCCTGTTCGGCTCCTTAGCCGCTCTGCCTGCTCGGCTCCTTTGCCGCTTTGCCTGCTCAGCTCCTTAGCCGATCTGCCTGCTCGGCTCCTTAGCCGCTCTGCCTGCTCGGCTCCCTAGCCACTCTGCCTGCACGGCTCCCTAGCCTCTCTGCCTGCACGGCTCCCTAGCCGCTCTGCCTGCACGGCCCCCTTGCAGCCCAGCCTGCTCTGCACCCCTGCGGCTCTGCTTACTCCACACTCCAGCCTATATCCGTACCTGCACCTCCTGTGTGAACAGGTCCAAATTTTATTCCAACATACACCACTCCTTCCTGCCTACACCTGTGTGAACAGATCCAAATCCTGTTCCAACATACACCACTCCTTCCTGCCTACACCTGCTGTGTGAACAGGTCCTTACCTGTCCCTTCTCATACCACACCAATCTGTCCAGTGTCTCAAGCCATGCCCGCCTGTCCTGTGTCTCAAGCCGTGCCCGCCTGTCCTGTGTCTCCAAGCCGTGCCCGCTTGTCCTGTGTCTCCAAGCCGTGCCCGCCTGTCCTGTGTCTCCAAGCCGTGCCCGCCTGTCCAGGGTCTCCCAGCCATGCCCGCCTGTCCAAAGTCTCCAAGCCGTGTCCGACTGCCCTGTGTCTTCAAGCCGTGCCTGCCTGCCAGTGTAACAAGCCGTGCCTGCTTGCCCTGTGTCCCAGCCATGTCCACTTGGCCTTTGTCTCAGCCTGCTTGTCACTCACACCTGTCCAGTAGTCCTGTTCCCGAGTGGGATCAGCAGCCACAGCCAAACACTACCCTGGAGTGGCACCCGGCAGCTATCTGCCGCACAAGCCTGACCTCACCATCAGAGGCTCCAGCGAAGACCGAGGTAGCTGCCATAGTTACGCCCCTTCCAGGGTAGTCTGGTTTGTGGCACAGTGGGGCCACAACCCCCCGGCTCGCGCCACTCAGCCAAGGCGCGAGCGTGACACGCCAACGGAAAAAGGGTGTGCTCCGGTGGCACGCCAACGGGGATAGGATGTGGTTCAGTGGCACATCAACGAGAAAAGGGTGTACTCCGGTGGCACGCCAACGGGGAAAGGATGTGCTTTGGTGGCACGTCAACAGGAAAAGCCCAAGATTGGTGCCCCAGTGGCAGGCAAAACAGGCCAGAGAGCACCCCGGTGTCAGGCTCAAAAGTCCAAGGTGGGCGGCTCCGGTGGTAAGCAAAAATGCCAATTATTGGGCCCTTCTGGCGGGCCAACGGGACATGTTGTGCTCCGGTAGCACGCCAACGGGGAAGAGTACTCTGGTGGCACAACAACTGGAAAAGGGTGCGCTCAGGTGGCATGCCAATGGCAAAAGGGTTTGCTCCGGTGGCACGCCAACTGGAAAATGGTGTGCCACCATGGGAAAAGTGTGCATTGGTGGCACGTCAACGGGAAAAGGGTGTGCTCCGGTGCATGCCAACGGGAAAAGAGTGCTCTGGTGGCACGCCAACGGGGAAAGGGTGTGCTCCGGTGGTACGCCAATGAGAAAAGGATGTGCTTCGCTGGCACGTCAACGGGGAAAAGATGTGCTTCGATGGCACATCGACAGGAAAAGGATATGCTCCCTTGGCACGCTAGCGAGAAAAGGGTGCGCTCCGGTGGCATGCCAACGGGAAAAGGGTGTGCTTCGGTGGCACGCCAACGGGGAAAGGATGTGCTCCGGTGGCACATCAACGGGAAAAGGGTGTGCTTCGGTGGCACCCCAACGGGGAAAGGATGTGCTTCAGTGGCACGTCAACGGGAAAAGGATGTGCTTTGGTGGCTCTCCAACGGGGAAAGGATGTGCTTCGGTGGCACGTCAACGGGAAAGGTATGTGCTCCGGTGGTACGCCAACTGGAAAATGGTGTGTTCCGGTGGCACACCAATGACCAAAGAGTGCACCTTGGAGGCAGGATAAAAAGTCCAAGATGGATACCCCAGTGGTACGCAAAAAGTGCACCCCCTTGGGCAGAATAAAAAGCACAAGATTGGTCCCCCGGTGGTAGGAAAACAGGCCAGTGAGTGTCAGGCTGAAAAGCCCAAGATGGGCGGCTGTGGTGGTAAGCAAAAATGCCAAGTATTGGGCCCTTTTGGCGGGCCAACGAGACATGGTGTGCTCCGGTAGCACGCCAACAGAAAAGTGTGCTCTGGTGGCACAACTGGAAAAGGGTGCGCTCCGGTGACACGCCAATGGGAAAAGGGTGTGCTCCGGTGGCACACCAATGGGTAAAGGGTATGCTCCGGTGGCACGCCAACGGGTAAAGGGTGTGCTCCGGTGGCACGCCAAAGGAAAAAGGGTGTGCTTCGGTGGCACACCAACAGGGAAAGGATGTGCTTCGGTGGCACATCAGCGGGAAAAGGGTATGCTCCGATGGCACGCCAACGGGGAAAGGATGTGCTTCGGTGGCACGTCAACGGGAATATGATGTGCTCCGGTGGCACACCAACGGATAAAGGTTGTGCTCCGATGGCATGCCAATGGGTAAAGGGTGTGCTCTGGTGGCACGCCAACGGGAAAAGTGTGCTCCGGTGGCACGCCAATGGGGAAAGGATTGGCTTCGGTGGCACGTCCACGGGAAAAGGATGTGCTCCTATGGCACCACGCCAACGGGGAAAGGATGTGCTTTGTTGGTACACCAACGGGTGTGCTCCATTAGTACGCCAACTGAAAAAGGGTGTGGTCCGGTGGCACGCCAACGGGGAGAGGATATTCGGTGGCACGTCAACCGGAAAAGGATGTGCTTCGGTGGCACTCCAACGGGAAAAGGATGTGTTCCGGTGGCACGACAATGGCCAAAGAGTGCACCTTGGAGGCAGGATAAAAAACCCAAGTTGGGTGCCCCGATGGAAGGAAATAATTGAAATGCACCCTGGTAGCAAGCTAAAAAGTCCAAGATGGGTTCACTGGTGGAAGGCAAGAGGCCAAACGTCATGCCCCGGTGGCAGAATAAAAAGCCAATGGGTGCCCTTGTAAGCAAACAGGCTAGAGAGCTCCCCAGTGCCAAAATGGGCGCTTCGGTGGTAAGCAAAACTGCCAATTATTGGGCCCTTCTGGTGGGCCAATGGGAGATGGTGTGCTCCGGTAGCGTGCCAACAGGAAAAGAGTGTGTTTTTGTGGCACGCCAATGGCCAAATTGTGCACCTTGGAGGCAGGATTAAAAGTCCAATATGGGTACCCCAGTGGTATGTAAAAAGTGCACTCCCCGGTGGCAGGATAAAAAGCCCAAGATTGGTGCCCCGGTGGTAGGCAAACAGGCCAGGGAGCATCCCGGTGTCAGGCTGAAAAGCCCAAGATGGGCGGCTGTGGTGGTAAGCAAAAATGCCAATTATTGGGCCCTTCTGGCAGGCCAACGAGACATGGTGTACTCTGGTAGTACGCCAACAGGAAAGCATGTGCTCTGGTGGCACAACTGGAAAAGGATGTGCTCCGGTGGCACGCCAATGGGGAAAGGATGTGCTTCTATGGCACGCCAACGGGGCAAGGATGTGCTTCGTTGGTACACCAACGGGTAACGTGTGTGCTCCGTCAGTACGCCAACTGAAAAAGGGTGTGGTCCGGTGGCACGCCAATGTGGAAAGGATATTCGGTGACACGTCAACCGGAAAAGGATGTGCTTCGGTGGCACTCCAACGGAAAAAGGATGTGTTCCGGTGGAACGCCAATGGCCAAAGAGTGCACCTTAGAGGCAGGATAAAAAGCCCAAGTTGGGTGCCCCGATGGAAGGAAAAAATTGCACTCCGCTACCAAGCTAAAATGCCCAGGTGGAGCGAGCCTGGTCATAAGCAAAAATGCTAAAAAATGCACCCTGGTAGCAGGCTAAAAAGTCCAAGACGGGTTCACCGGTGAAAGGCAAGAGGCCAAACGTCATGCCCCGGTGGCAGAATAAAAAGCCAATAGGTGCCCTTGTGGTAAGCAAACAGGCCAGAGAGCTCCCCGGTGTCAGGCTGAAAAGTCCAAAATGGGCGCTTTGGTGGTAAGCAAAACTGCCAATTATTGGGCCCTTCTGGTGGGCCAATGGGAGATGGTGTGCTCCGGTAGCGCGCCAACAGGAAAAGGGTGTGTTTTTGTGGCACGCCAATGGCCTAATTGTGCACCTTGGAGGCAGGATTAAAAGTCCAATATGGGTACCCCAGTGGTACGTAAAAAGTGCACTCACCGGTGGCAGAATAAAAAGCCCAAGATTTGTGACCCGCTGGTAAGCAAACAGGCCAGAGAGCACCCCGGTGTCAGACTGAAAAGCCCATGATGAGCGGCTGTGGTGGTAAGCAAAAATGCCAAGTATTGGGCCCTTCTGGCTGGCCAGCGAGACATGGTGTGCTCCGGTAGTACTCCAAAGGGAAAGAGTGCTCTGGTGGCACATCTGGAAAAGGGTGCGCTCCGGTGGCACACCAACGAGAACAGGGTGTGCTCCGGTGGCACACCAACGGGTAAAGGGTATGCTCCGGTGGCACGCCAACATTGAAAGGATGTGCTTTGGTGGCACATCAACGGGAAAAGGATGTGCTTCGGTGGCACGCTACCAGGGAAAGATGTGTTTTGGTGACACGTCAAAGGGAAAAGGATGTGCTCCGGTGGCACACCAATGGGAAAAGGGTGTGCTCCGGTGGCACACCAACGGGTAACGGGTGTGCTCAGGTGGTACGCCAGCGGGAAAAGGATGTGCTCTGGTGGCATGCCAACGGGTAAAGGATGTGCTCCGGTGGCACGCCAACAGGAAAACGGTGTACTCCGGTGGCACGCCAACGGGGAAAGGATGTGCTTCGGTGGCACGTCAGCGGGAAAAGGATGTGCTCCGTTGGCACACCAATGGGAAAAGGGTATGTTCCGGTGGCACGCCAATGACCAAAGAGTGCATCTTGGAGGCAGGATAAAAAGTCCAAGACGGGTACCCCATTGGTACGTAAAAAGTGCATGCCCCAGTGGTAGGCAAACAAGCCAGAGAGCACCCCGGTGTCAGGCTGAAAAGCCCAAGATGGGCTGCTCCGATGGTAAGCAAAAATGCCAAGTATTGGGCCCTTCTGGCGTGCCAATGGGACATAGTGTGCTCTGGTAGCACGCCAACGGGAAAGTGGGCTCTGGTGGCACAACAACTGGAAAAGGATGAGCTTCGATGGCACACCAACGGATAAAGGGTGTTCTCGTGCATGCCAACGAGAAAAGGGTGTGCTCCGGTGGCACGCCAACGGGGAAAGGATGTGCTTTGGTGGCACACCGAGTAAAGGTTGTGCTCCGGTGGCACACCAACGGGAAAAGTGCGCTCCGGTGGCTCGCTAACGGGAAAAGGGTGTGCTCTGGTGGCACACCAATGGGAAAAGGGTGTGCTCTGTTGGCACGCCAACGGGAAAAGGGTGTGCTCTGGTGGCACGCCAACGGGAAAAGGATGTGCTTCGGTGGCACACCGAGTAAAGGTTGTGCTCCGGTGGCACACCAACGGGAAAAGTGCGCTCCGGTGGCTCGCTAACGGGAAAAGGGTGTGCTCTGGTGGCACACCAATGGGAAAAGGGTGTGCTCTGTTGGCACGCCAACGGGAAAAGGGTGTGCTCTGGTGGCACGCCAACGGGAAAAGGATGTGCTTCGGTGGCACGCCAACGGGAAAAGGATGTGCTTCGGTGGCACGCTAACGGGAAAAGGGTGCGCTCCGGTGTCACGCCAACGGGAAAAGGATGTGCTCCGGTGTCATGTCAACAGGGAAAGGGTGTGTTCCGGTGGCACATCAATGGGAAAATTATGTGTTCCGGTGGCACGCCAACGGGAAAAGGGTCTGTTCCGGTGGCACGCTAATGGCCAAAGAGTGCACCTTGGAAAAAGTTCAGGACGGGTATCCCGGTGGTACGCAAAAAGTGCACCCCAGTAGCAAGCTAAAAATCCTAGGATGGATGCACCAGAGGTAGGCAAAAAGACTAAACAGTCATCCCGGTGACGGAATAAAAAGCCCAAGTTGGGTGCCCCGAGGGAAGGCAAAGATTGCACTCCGGTACCAAGCTAAAATGCCCAGGTGGGGCGAGCCTGGTCATAAGCAGCAAGGCCAAAAAATGTACCCTGGTAGCAAGCTGAAGGCAAGAGGCCAAACGGCATGCCCCAGTGGCAGAATAAAAAGCCAATGGGTGCCCTGGTGGTAAGCATAAGTCAAATATAGAGTCACTGCACACGTGGATTTTTGCAAAAGTGGAAAATCTTTAATTCTATTGGACGGTGAAGAAGGTACAGCTTTTTTGACGTTTCGGCCTCACAATGGCCTTTATCATATAGTCGCCCTTCGAGAAGAAAGATTGTAGTCATCGGTTAGATAGTTTCACTGTTAGACAATGTTTTTAGAGTAAATGGATTGTCCTTTGTAGCAAGTAGTCCTGGTTCAAGGGGATCCACAACTGTGTGAATGTGCCCAAAGCTAATTGCCTTTAAGATAAGTGATTCTAGAGGATCCACAATTATGCCAGTGTGCCCAAGGTACATCGCAATCATTGGTGGCAGTGGTGGATGCAGGCACCGCCGTGCCTGTGCAGTGGTGGTAAGCAAACAGGCCAGAGAGCACCCTGGTGTCAGGCTGAATAGTCCAAAATGGGCGCCTCAGTGGTTTTGTTTCCAATGTTTTATTTATTGAAAATTATTGGCAACTAGTGTATCGGCCGATATTAGCTGTATCGGAATTCCGATACTGACTTCCGATACTTTTTTCATATCGGATACCGGAATCGAAAGTTCCCATAATGCTGTGAGCCGGCTCGCTTTGATTCAGCCAATGGGAATCCTCAGAAGTGTAGGCACATCCTGTTAGGCAAGTAGGCGTGTTAACTATTGGCATGGCTGTGATTGGCGCTGAAATGAGATGTCATGATGCACTATAAAAGCCACCGCAGCCGCCATTTCTGGTCACTCTGCTGTGAATTCAGTTAGGGACAGGCTGCTATTGAAGACTGTGAGGGACAGTTAGAAATAGCGATTCTCAAAACAATATTGTGTTTTACCCAGGCTACATAAACCACCACTGTAGCTTTCTTTTCCCTAGCAGCAGTGTTCACAGCTGTCTGCAGGGGCTGTGTGAGTGCAGCTCACGCTGTGGAGTGGGTCCTGCAGCCACGCCTGGTTGTAGGCCGCCCAGCGTGCCTCACTGCTGCCTCATACATATTTTTCTTTTTGAGCTGCTTAGTTTTAAAAAATTCTATCTAGTGTGCTTCCAATCGGTATCCATATACGTTGGTTGCAAACACTAGTAGTAGACAGCGGAGCCTTTCTGCAGCCTTTCAGTGCTAGTGCCCACTTAGCTGCACACGCTGAGTAGTGTGTCCTGCAGCTACGTCTGGTTGTAGGCCGCTCAGCGTGCATCACTGCCTCACACATATTTTTCTTTAATTGCAGCTCATTTTTTCTTCTATTAGTGTGCATCCATCCATATCCATCTACATTGGTTGGTTGCAAGCACTATATAGGAGTAGATAGAGGAGCCTTTTTTCTGGCTTGTGCCCTTAAGCTGCAGCCAGATTAGTATTACCCAATTTTTTTGGAGCCTCATCTTTTGCATTGTAGGTTACCTGCCTGCATTGTAATAGCTCCAAAAAGTTGGTGATACTCTCGCTTTCAAATCTTTGGTCACATCCTTTTAGTTTCCCCCCCCCCAAAAAAAAAACAGCAAAGTTCACCAAACACTACATTTGAAAGTTGTGTAGGCCACATTAGCTCCCATTAAAGTGTAGTCGACACACACACTGCATAAAATTAGTGTTTCTTAAACCTGTAACCAGCTGTTCAGGAATAAGCACACTAAGGCCCCCTTTGTACTTTTCTGCCTATCTTTCTCAGTCTAGCAAGATGAAGAAGGCAGGGAGTAAGGCACGTGGACATGGGGATTCTGCATGGAGAGGACGTGGGGATTCTGCAGGGAGAGGATGTGGGGATTCTGCAGGGAGAGGATGTGGGGATTCTGCAGGGAGAGGACGTGGGGATTCTGTGCCTGCTGTTGGCACCAGTGAGTCAGCATCCCCCAGTTTTAGCAGGCAACAGTCCTTTATGCACAGCTTTGTAGGACCTCACCGTACCCCACTGCTGCGGGAGGAACAAATTGAAGCTGTTGTGGGATGGATGGCAGCTAACGCATCGACTTCAATTACTTCCACATCCTCTCAGGGCCAGAGCACCGAAGAGCAACCATCTGTCTCTTCACCACCTGCCAAAGTGCCCAGGCAGTCTGAGAGCCCTGGACAGGAGCCATCACAGTCTCCACTTCTGTTCTCGGAATCTGTTGGTTTGGAAAGAGGGGGCCAGCCAAGCAGCATTCCAGAATGTGAAGAAGAGGGAGTATGCAGTGATGCTCAACTTTGTCCCTATGAATCTGAAGAGGCAGGTGGGCCAGTGCCTATGGTCAGCACACCTCAGTACGCATCAGATGATGACGAGACACAGTTGCCACTTTCTGTTGCGTACAGTGCTGGCGAGACAACCCAGGAGAAGCAGGTGTTTGAAGAGGGGAGTGTAGATGACCCATCATGGCGTGAGGAACAGGAAGGTGGTGGGAGCAGCTCTGAGGAAGAGATTCCCCGAACGGCAAAAACCGGAGGGAGAGGGAGGGGGCAGACTTGGTTGCCTGTAGCCTCCACTTCGGCACCCGTTAGGAGCATTCCACTTTCAAAAGGCAAAACGGGCGCTCCCAAGACTTGCAGTGCATGGTCCTTTTTTGACACAGTTGCAGATGACATTTGCTTTGTCAAATGCAAGCTGTGTCATCAGAGTCAAAAGAGGGAAAAATGTCAGCAACCTCAATACCACTAAAATGTGGAAACGTGCGGATCAAGCACGAGGTGGAGTTACACAGACACACTGAAGACGTAGGCCAATGTACAGCACCACCTACCACCTCTTCAGCTCGTGTTGGGGCCTCTTCCTTCAGCTCACACACAGCTGGTTCGGCTTCCTCACAGGATCGCCGGGGAAGAACCTCTGGCACTGTTGTCCGGAGACCTAGGTACCTAGGAGGTAGCGACCATGCTATTTTAGAATTTTGGATAACTAGAGGCGGAAGACCTGTGAAGACTCAGACGTCAAGGTTAGATTTCAGAAAGGCAGATTTTAAGGGATTCAGAAAGAGAATTGGAGGGATCCAATGGCTGGATATCCTTAAAGACAAAAATGTCCAGGAAGGATGGGAAATCTTGAAAAATGAAATTCTCAAAGCACAGTTGTTAACAATTCCGAAAAGAGGGAAGAATAGGAAGCATTTAAGGAAACCAGGATGGATGAACACAGAACTTAAGCACATGCTAAAAAGGAAGAAAAAAATGTTTATAAAATGGAAAGAGGGAGGCATATCTAAAGAAGAATATAATGCTGTCTGCAGAACCTGCAGGGCACAAATCAGATTAGCTAAAGCTGAAAATGAATTGAGGCTTGCAAGAGATGTCAAAAGCAATAATAAAGGATTTTGGGGATATGTCAAAAGTAAAAGAAAAGTCAAAGATGCTATAGGATTTTTACAGGATGAAAATGATGAAATGGTAAGACAGGATGTTGAGAAGGCTGAACTTTTAAATTCCTATTTTGCATCTGTTTTCTCTCAGAAAGGAAATGTAACATCAACTGTTATTCACTGTCCTATTAAGGGAATAGAAGAATCCAGGATATCTATAAACAGAAAGATAGTGAGGAAACACTTAGCTAACCTAAATGAATTCAAGTCTCCAGGTCCAGATGAATTACACCCCAGAGTACTGAAGGAGATAGCAGAAGAAATTTTTGAACCCCTCTCCATAATCTTTGAAAATTCTTGGCGAACAGGAGATGTGCCAGAAGACTGGAGAAGAGCAAATGTTGTTCCTATCTTCAAAAAGGGGAAGAAGGTGGACCCAGGCAACTATAGGCCGGTGAGTCTGACTTCTATACCAGGAAAGATCTTTGAACAAATTATTAAACAACATGTATGTCAATACCTGGATAAGAATGAAGTGATTAAACAGAGTCAGCATGGGTTTGTAACTAATAAGTCATGTCAGACTAATTTAATTTCCTTCTATGACGGTATTACTGATTGGGTGGATCAAGGAAATGCTGTAGATATAGTATATCTTGACTTCAGCAAAGCATTTGACAAAGTCTCTCATACAATCCTTATTGAAAAAATGACTAAGTATGGAATGGACAAGGCAACTGTTAGGTGGATTCATAACTGGCTTAGTGATCGGACCCAAAGAGTGGTCGTAAATGGCTGCACATCCAGTTGGAAGAATGTCTCAAGTGGGGTACCACAGGGCTCTGTCCTGGGCCCTGTATTGTTCAACATCTTTATCAACGATTTAGATGAAGGAATTGAGGGTAAACTGATTAAATTTGCTGATGACACAAAGCTAGGAGGGATAGCTAATACTAGAGAAGAGAGAGAGAGGATTCAAAAAGATTTAAATAAACTGGAGAAGTGGGCAGCAACTAACAGAATGGTTTTTAACAGGGAGAAATGCAAAGTACTACATCTGGGCAATAAAAATGAAAAAAGCATATATAGAATGGGAGGAATAGGGCTAAGTGACAGCACATGTGAAAAAGACTTGGGTATACTAATAGATCACAGACTGAATATGAGTCAACAGTGTGATGCAGCAGCAAAAAAGGCAAATGCAATTCTAGGATGTATTAACAGAAGCATACAGTCTAGATCACGTGAAGTAATTATTTCCCTCTACTCCTCTTTGGTCAGACCTCATCTGGAATATTGTGTCCAATTTTGGGCACCACATTTTAAAAAAGACATCAAAAAACTGGAGCAAGTTCAGAAAAGAGCGACCAGAATGGTGACTGGTCTGCAAACCCTGTCTTATGAGGAAAGGTTGCAGGATTTGGGAATGTTTAGTTTGCAAAAGAGAAGACTGAGAGGAGACTTAATAGCTGTCTACAAATATCTAAAGGGCTGTCACATTGTAGAAGGATCAACTTTATTCTCATTTGCACAAGGAAAGACTAGAAGCAATGGGATGAAGCTGAATGGGAGGAGACACAGATTAGATATTAGAAAAAACTTTTTGACAGTTAGAGTGATCAATGAGTGGAACAGGCTGCCACGAGAAGTGGTGAGTTCTCCTTCAATGGAAGTCTTCAAACAGAGGCTGGACAGACATCTAACTGGGATGATTTAGCGAATCCTGCTTTGAGCAGGGGGTTGGACCAGATAGCCCAGGAGGTCCCTTCCAACTCTACGATTCAATGATTCTATGATTCTATGATTCTATGACCCTGTGACATTCCACCCACAGCACCACGTTCCAAGTCATCCTCACACTCCCAGGCCACTCGATAGCCATCGGTAGCACAGGCATGGGAGAAAAGGCGGCCATACTCGGCAAACCATCCCCGAGCACAGGCTCTGAATGCTGGCATTGCCAAACTACTGGCACTTGAAATGCTGTCATTCAAGCTGGTGGAGACTGACACCTTTCGGGACTTCATGGCATTGGCAGTCCCACAATACACCGTGCCCAGCCGCTTTTATTTCAGCAGGCGAGCCGTCCCTGCCCTGCAGAAACATGTGGAGGCAAACATAAAAGATGCGCTACTAAACGCCGTCAGTAGCAAGGTCCACCTGACCACCGATGCGTGGACCAGTAACCATGGACAGGGACGATACCTTTCCCTCACTGCCCATTGGGTCAATGTTGTGGAGCCGGGTACAGATCTGGAGAGTGGCGCTCTACGTGTTCTGCCAACTCCACGGATTGCAGGAATCTAGTCTGTACACATTGACTCCTCCTACTCAAGTTCCTCTGAAACAGCGCAGCAGGAGCCTGTTACGACTGATATGAGCACAGCCGTGGCCAAACGTCAACAGGCCATACTGAAATTAATTTCTTTGGGGAATCGAAGCCACACAGCGCAGGAGCTCTGGAATGCCATCAAGCAGGAGAGCAACGTGTGGTTTCTGCCACCGAATCTCCAGCCAGGCTTGGTAGTGTGTGACAATCGCCTAAATCTTGTGGCAGCTCTTGGCCTTGGCAACCTCACTCACATCCCATGTCTGGCACATGTGCTCAACTTGGTCATGCAGAGCTTTCTGAGGGACTATCCGGATCTTGATGCACTGCTGCACAAGGTCCGCATAGAGTGCGCTCACTTGCGGCGTTCCAGCACGGCAAGGTCGCGCCTTGCTGCTCTGCAGTGCCGATTACGCCTTCCGGAACATCGCATCATATGTGACCTACCCACCAGGTGGGATTCTACGTTACATATGTTGGAGCGGTTGTGTGAGCAGCAGGCAGCAGTCGTGGAGTACCAGCTGCATCAGGCGCAAACAAGTCGCACTGTGCGCCGGTCACACTTCAGCACCACTGAGTGGGCCTCTATGAAGGACATCTGCCTCGTTTTGCGTGCCTTCGATGATTCCATGCGGATGGCGAGTGCAGATGATGCACTAGTCAGCATGACTGTCCCCCTTATCTGCCTGCTTCAAAAAACACTGCAAGCACTAAGGGATGAGGTTTTGGAAGAGGTGGGGGATGAGGAGTCCCAAATGCCATCTGCTTCTGGACAGTCTGCCCTACGTGCTTCCTCACAAAGGCCTAGGCAGGGGACACTTTGTGAGGAGGATGAGGAGGAAGACATCTCTCCAGAGGAGGGAGGTACACAAAGCTCTTGTCAGTATGTACAGCGAGGGTGGGGTGATGCAGAGCAGGTAGAGATCACGCCTCAAGCAGGGGACAGCGGTTCTTTGGCAGTTGGGAGTCTGCAGCACATGATTGACTTCATGCTGCAGTGCCTGAAAAACGACCGCCGCATCGCCCACATTCTCTACACGGCTGATTATTGGGTGTACACCCTCCTAGATCCTCGCTACCGGGACAACTTGCAAACCCTCATACCAACGTTGAACCGGGAGCGTAAACTGCAGGAGTACCAAGACACACTGGTGCAGTCCATCATGTTTTCCATTCCACTCGACAGCAGTGGTGCCAGTGCTTTACAAAGCACCTCTGTGCGTCAAGCCAGTGGAGGAAACTCGGCACAAAGAGGGAGCAGAGGCAGCGCCTCAGCACAAGGCAAGACCACTATGGCCCAAATGTGGCAAAGTTTTGTGTGTCCGCCACAATTGTCTACACCGTCACTGACGGCTCCAGTCAGCAGGAGGCAACGTTTCTGTCAGATGGTTTCAGACTACATGTCTTGCCCTGTGAGTGTACTCCCAGATGGCTCTTCCCCCTTCAAGTTTTGGGTCTCTAAGCTGGATACATGGCCAGAGCTTAGCCAGTATGCATTGGAGGTGCTGGCTTGCCCTGCTGCCAGTGTCTTATCGGAACGCGTCTTTAGTGCCGCAGGTGGTGTACTAACAGACCGTCGCACGCGACTTTCTTCCGATAACGTCGCCCGGCTTACTTTTCTGAAAATGAACAAGGCCTGGATCTCCCCAGAATTTGCCAGTCCTCTTCCCGACTAAATAACTGGTTGGCAACTGTATCCAGGTCTCCTGTTGTGTTCATGTTTCTACCACCTGAACTATAATCCCTGGGCTTCAACACAGCCAGTTGTCGCTCAGATGTGTCGTCTGCACAGAGAAACACAAGCTGCTGTGTTAGTGGGGTTCAGTAATGCCAGCTGCTCCCCTGCTGTGTGGACGGGAAAGTCTCCTGCTCCATCCACATTCAAACTACTACTGATTTCTAACCCTGCTCCACTTAGGCCTCTGGCTCCACTGTCTCTAGTATTTCCCCTGGCCTCCAACCCCGCCAGTTGCTGCTATGAAGTGGCGTCTGCACAATCCACACTTGTTCCTGAGTTACTGGGGCTCAGTTACGTCAGTTGATCCCCTGATGTGTGTCCGGCAAGGTCTACTGGTCTGTCCACATTCCCATTACTAGTAGTTTGAATGAGGACAGAGCAGGAGACCTTTCCAGACACACATCAGGGGATCAATGACGGGACGGAGCCCAAGTAACACAGGAACAAGTGTGGATTGTGCTGACACCACTTCAGAGCTGTCACTGGCGGGGTTGGAGGCCAGGGGAAATACTAGAGACAGTGGAGCCTGAGGCCTAAGTGGAGCACGGTTACAATCAGTAGTAGTCTACAACCTCTATAAAACGTGCTGCAAGATGGCCTCAGCCTGCTCCATGCCTCATCCTGGGCTCCAACAACGCCAGTTGGTGTTCAGAAGTGCCGTCTTCGCAGAGAAAAACACACTCGCTACTGTGTCTGCAGTCTACACAGCAGGGGAACAGCTGGCATTACTGAACCCTGTTAGAGTGTTAGAGTGTTAGCGACTCCTGGAGTGGACCCTCTGGGTCGCGGCACCAACCCTCCCAGGGCGAGCTAGCCTAGTGAAGACCACCCCCTATACAGGGAGTGTCAGGAGCAAGCCCCAGGGGATACGATACCACGACTGCTGGCACCAGGCGGCCGGTTCACAGGAGATACGAGACTGTGTGACTGGAAGGTGCAGGATACTAGGGAACACAGGAGAGTACACGGGAGTGCGCTGAGTAAAGGGTAGTGCTAGATGGGTACACGTGGGCACATAAGGCGTGTAGCAAGTAACAGAACACAGGAATAGAGTGAATGCCAGGAGGCACAGCGGAGCAAGAAACAAGGGACAGGATACGAGAGGATGTGCCAGGAGGCACAACTGAGCATGAAGCAACAAGGGTTCAGAGCAAGTGCTAGGAGCACCACAGAATAGCAGACAGAGCAGAGGACCTGAGAACAGCGCACAGCCAGGCTGGGACACAGCTGACCCAGCCAGGAAGCACAACAATAATCAGGCACCTCCCCTAGGGGGAGGTCAACTGATATAGCACATGACTGCTACTGGTTCCGGGTCAGGACCTAGCCAGAAAGCACATGACCACTAGTGGTTCCGGGTCGGGTCCTCCAATACCATAGAGAGGACCGAGCCCTATACAGCACTGACAGGAGCGCGCAAGCGCAAACGTGGCATGGAGGAGGAGACCCGGGGACGAGAGTTGCGCGTGCGCACCCGACGGGGACCCCTGAGGGACCGCCGTACCGGAAGGAGTGACGTCGGGGCCGAAGCCCCGCCTCCTGGTGAGCGCGGCATAACAAACCCCACAGACACAGGAGCTAGTGTGTTTTGCTCTGTGAAGACGGCACTTCTGAACACCAACTGGCGTTGTTGGAGCCCAGGATGAAGCATGGAGCAGGCTGAGGCCTGATTGTTTTGGCATGTGGAGGCAGCAGGAGACATTGCCGTCCACACAGCAGGGGAACAGCTGTCGTTACTGAATCCGACTTACACAGGAGCTAGTGTGTTTTGCTCTGTGAAGACGGCACTTCTGAACACCAACTAGCATTGTTGGAGCCCAGGTTGAGGCATGGAGCAGGCTGAGGTCTGATGTTGTTGGCATGTGGATGGAGCAGGAGACTTTGCAGTCTACACAGCAGGGGAACAGCTGGCATTACTGAACCCCACAAAGTCTCCTGCTCCATCCACATGCCAACATCAGACCTCAGCCTGCTCCATGCCTCAACCTGGGCTCCAACAACGCTAGTTGGTGTTCAGAAGTGCCGTCTTCACAGAGCAAAACACACTAGCTCCTGTGTAAGTGGGGTTCAGTAACGTCAGCTGTTCCCCTGCTGTGTGGACGGCAATGTCTCCTGCTGCCTCCACATGCCAAAAACATCTGGCCTCAGCCTGCTCCATGCTTCATCCTGGGCTCCAACAACGCCAGTTGGTGTTCAGAAGTGCAAACTACTACTGATTTTTAACCGTGCTCCACTTAGGCCTCCGGCTCCACTGTCTCTAGTTTTTCCCCTGGCCTCCAACCCCGCCAGTTGCTGCTCTGTAGTGGCGACTGCACAATCCACACTTGTTCCTGATTTACTGGGGCTCAGTCACGTCAGTTGATCCCCTCATGTGTGTCCGGCAAGGTCTCCTGCTCTGTCCACATTCCCATTACTAGTAGTGTGAATGAGGACTGAGCAGGAGACCTTGCCAGACACACATCAGGGGATCAACTGACGTGACTGAGCCACAGTTACACAGGAACAAGTGTGCATTGTGCAGACGCCACTTCAGAGCAGGAACTGGCGGGGTTGGAAGCCAGGGGAAATACTAGAGACAGTGGAGCCGGAGGCCATAGTGGAGCATGGTTACAATCAGTAGTAGTCTACAACCTCTATAAAACCAGCTGCAAGTTGGCCTCCGCCTGCTGCATGCTTCATCCTGGGCTACAACACAGCCAGTTGTAGCCTGGAAGTGCCATCCACACAGATTGAAACACTCGCTCCGGTGTCTGTGGGGTTCAGTAACGCCAGCTGTTCCCCTGCTGTGTGGATGGCAAAGTCTCCTGCTGCATCCAAACTCACACTACATCGTATTTTCTCCTCGCTCTAAGTAGGCCTCAGCCTGCTCGGAGCATTGATCCTGGGCTACAACACAGCCAGTTGTAGCCTGGAAGAGCCGTCTGCACAGATTGAAACACTCGCTCCGGTGTCTGTGGGGTTCAGTAACGCCAGCTGTTCCCCTGCTGTGTGGATGGCAAAGTCTCCTGCTGCCTCCAACACACTACTACTGATTTTTAACCGTGCTCCACTTAGGCCTCTGGCTCTACTGGTCTCTAGTATTTCCCCTAGCCTCCAACCCCAGCCAGTCGCTGCTCTGAAGTGGCGTCTGCACAATCCACTCTTGTTACTGTGGCTCAGGCACGTCAGTTGATCCACTGATGTGTGTCCGGCAATGTCTCCCGCTCTGTCCCCATTCCCATTACTAGTAGTGGGAATGTGGACAGAGCAGGAGACCTTGACGGACACACATCAGTGGATCAACTGACGTAAATGAGCCCCAGTCACACAGGAACAAGTGTGGATTGTGCACACGCCACTTCAGAGCAGCGACTGGCGGGGTTGGAGGCCAGGGGAAATACTAGAGACAGTAGAGCCTGAGGCCTAAGTGGAGCCCGGTTAAAATCAGTAGTTGTGTACAACCAATATAAAGCTCGCTCCAAGTAGGCCTCAGCCTGCTGCATGATTGACCCCTGGGCTCCAACATCGCCAGTTGCAGCTCAGAAGTGTCTTTGGCACGGGCACTCCCTCCTGCCCAGCCTGGTTCCAGCACGCCTGCTGTTTCCGGGTAGTGTCAACGTCACTTTGCCACCGATACGTTGTCCTGTCGTGTTGCGGTCGGGTTAGCCGAGTCTATGGTGCCTGCAGTTTCAGTGCTTCCTATGTGGGCTGCGGGTTCTGGTAATAAAGGCTGGTTCCGTAGTGCCAGTAGGACAAGCACCCCCTGTAGGACTGTGGGTTTCGGTAACTACGACCGGCTCACGGCCTTGCAACTTAGTTTTTTTCCTGGGTACCTTGTGCTACCCATCCGGGTTCCAGCACCGTCAGCTGGTTCTCTGCAGAGCCTTTGGCCTAGCTGCCTCCTTCTCGGTATCTGAGTTCCAGCAACGTCTGTTGGTCCTTGGTAGTGCTTTTTAGCACAGGTACCTCCTGCTTAGAAACAGTGTTCCAGCACCGTCAGCAGGTCCACAGTTGTCCCATTGGCGCTTGTTCCTTCTGCTGCCCCTCCGGGTTCCAGCACCGTCAGCTGGTCCTCGCTAGTGTCATTTGCTCTTGGAGCTTCTGATACCCATCTGGGTTACAGCACCGTCAGCTGGTTCTCGGCAGTGCCTTTGGCCTAGGTGCCTCCTTCTTGGTATCCGAGTTCCAGCAATGTCTGCTGGTCCTTGGTAGTGCTTTGGAGCACAGGTACCTCCTGCTTAGTAACCGTGTTCCAGCACCGTCAGCTGGTCCACGGTTGTGCCATTGGCTCTTGTTCCTTCTGCTGCCCCTCCGGGTTCCAGTACCGTCAGCTGGTTCTCGGCAGAGCCTTTGGCCTAGGTGCCTCCTTCTTGGTATCCGAGTTCCAGCAACGTCTGCTGTTCCTTGGTAGTGCTTTTTATCACAGGTACCTCCTGCTTAGAAAACGTGTTCCAGCACCGTCAGCTGGTCCACGGCTGTGCCATTGGCTCTTGTTCCTTCTGCTGCCACTCTGGATTCCAGCACCGTCAGCTGGTTCTCGGCAGTGTCTTTGGCACGGGTACTCACTCCTGCCCAGCCTGGTTCCAGCACGCCTGCTGTTTCCGGGTAGTGTCAGCGTCACTTTGCCACCAATATGTTGTCCTGTCGTGTTGCGGTCGGGTTAGCCGAGTCTATGGTGCCTTCAGTTTCGGTGCTTCCTATGTGGGCTGCGGGTTCTGGTAATAAAGGCTGGTTCCGTAATGCCAATAGGACAAGCACCCCCTGTAGGACTGTGGGTTTCGGTAACTGCGGCCGGCTCACGGCCTTGCAACTTTGTTTTTTTCCTGGGTACCTTCTACCCATCCAGGTTCCAGCACCGTCAGCTGGTTCTCGGCAGAGCCTTTGGCCTAGGTGCCTCCTTCTTGGTATCCGAGTTCCAGCAACGTCTGCTGGTCCTTTGTAGTGCATTGTAGCACAGGTACCTCCTGCTTAGTAACGGTTTTCCAGCACCGTCAGCTGGTCCACGGTTGTGCCGTTGGCTGTTGTTCCTTCTGCTGCCACTCTGGGTTCCAGCACCGTCAGCTGGTTCTCGTTAGTTCCATTGACTCTTGTAGCTAATGCTAACCATCCGGGTTCCAGCACCGTCAGCTGGTTCTCGGAAGTGTCTTTGGCACGGGCACTCCCTCCTGCCCAGCCTGGTTCCAGCACGCCTGCTGTTTCCGGGTAGTGTCAACGTCACTTTGCCACCAATACGTTGTCCTGTCATGTTGCGGTCGGGTTAGCCGAGTCTATGGTGCCTGCAGTTTTGGTGCTTCCTATGTGGGCTGCGGGTTCTGGTAATAAAGGCTGGTTCCGTAGTGCCAATAGGACAAGCACCCCCTGTAGGACTATGGGTTTCGGAAACTGCGTCCTGCTCGCGGCCTTGCAACTTTGTTGATCATGGGTACCTCTGCTACCCATCCGGGTTCCAGCACCGTCAGCTGGTTCTCGGCAGAGCCTTTGGCCTAGGTGCCTCCTCGGTATCCGAGTTCCAGCAACGTCTGCTGGTCCTTGGTCGTGCTTTTTAGCACAGGTACCTCCTGCTTAGAAACCGTCTTACAGCACCGTCGGCTGGTCCACGGTTGTCCCATTGGCTCTTGTTCCTTCTGCTGCCCCACCGGGTTCCAGCACCTTTAGCTGGTCCTCGCTAGTGTCATTTGCTCTTGCAGCTTCTGCTACCCATCCGGGTTCCAGCACCATCAGCTGGTTTTCGGCAGTGCCTTTGGCCTAGGTGCCTCCTTCTTGGTATCCGAGTTCCAGCAACGTCTGCTGGTCCTTGGTAGTGCTTTGGAGCACAGGTACCTCCTGCTTAGTAACCGTGTTCCAGCAACGTCAGCTGGTCCACGGTTGTGCCATTGGCTCTTTTTCATTCTGCTGCCCCTCCGGGTTCCAGTACCGTCAGCTGGTTCTCGGCAGTTCCTCAGCCTTCTTGTACCTTCTGCTACTTTTCCAAGTTCAAGCTTGTGGAAATGGTTTTTGATTCTCACTCTGGATCTCCCTGACAATGACCCTGAAGACGACGACCCTGAAGACCACACAGAAGAATACCTAAAAGATGACCCTGAAGAAGATGACCAAGAGGACAAAGAACAGGAAGACAAGTACCAAGATGCAGAACAACAAGAGACAGAAGACCAAGAAGCATAAAAACCAAAAGCAGAAGAACATTAAGCATAAGACTCAAAATCAGAGCAAATGATATTATTTAATTTATAAGCAGAAGAAGACTAAGCAGTGTATGGGGGTGAGCCCGTTCCTCCTCGTGGTGCCCCTGGAAAAGGCCTGCTGCTGCAGGCCAAACTGAACGCGGACAAATCCTGTTGTAAATCTGTTGTCACAGGCTGAACGGAAGGTGTAATCTTCAAACTTTTATAGATTACAACTACAGGAATGCCTGACACAAATAAGAATATGATGAAGAAGAATAGGAAGAAGATGAAGAAGTAGAATATGAAGAAGAATAATAGTTGAATAAGAAGAATATGAAGAATGTAAAAAAAAAAAAAATAGGAAGAAGGTGAAGAAGATGAATAAGGTGAAGAAGAAGTTGATGAAAAAGATGCTGCTGAGGATGATGCAGGAGAAAGTGTGGGAGAAGTAAAAAAGGTGAAGAGCATAGAAGTAGTGAAACATACATATCTGACAAAATATAAAAGAGGTGAACATAGTAAATATCTTTGTAACTCCAAACGTCTTTAAAAAAAAAAATTAATTCCTGCTATTCCATTTGATTGGGCTAAACCTCTATGGCTTTAATGTCTCCTACACCTCCCACAATACATTCTACATTATTATTAGTTGTGTTTCTTCATGTAGAATTAACCTACAGGGAAAGAAAGGGTTTTTTTTAATTCCGATATTTCAGTTCCATTGACTTGAATGGGACTTCCGGGATCGGAATCGGCGATACCCGATACTTTTTTTAGATCGGCCGATCCATTCCAATATGATATTTTTCAGTATCGGGTGGTATCGCTCAACACTATTGGCAACATGACAGCGATGCAGTAAATCCAACAATGCAGGCGTAATACATCACAAGTAAACAATACAGTGTTCAGAGGACCGTACCGGTCTCAAGAATGGTTATGAAAAAGCTGAAGATTGACCAAGTCTTCAGGAATGTAAACACCCACTCCGCCGTCAGAACATCGTTACCATGAAGATCGATCAATTCTTGCTTATTAACACATAAACGTACATTAGGAACAGAACTGGTGCCCCGATGTTCAATAATAAACCTTCTGATGAAACAATTGACTTAGTAGGAACCAAATCAGGGCCTAAAGGGTGAAAAAACCACAGGAGTGTACCAATAGAACAGATGGGGGGCTGGTAGGGAGTCGAGGGGCGGGGAAGGTTGGTGGGAGGTCCGTAGACACACTGCTCAAGTCTAAGATTCAAGATGTAGGGTCAGGCATAATCATAGAAATGAATTTTTCTTTTTTCCTGTACGACACCCAAGGAGTCCAGACATGCGAGAAGGCAGAAAAGCTATGTGTAGAAAGTCCTACCAATTCTTCAGAAAGATACAGTTGGTCAATTTTAGCTAATAACTGGCTCAAGCTTGGAATATTAGACGTATGCCAAAATGTAGGTAGGAGGAGCTTGCCAGCTGTAAGTATGAAGGAGGCCAGTTTAGATATGGCTTTATTATATGGAACAATTGGAAGATTGAGGAAAACATGTTCCGGTGTGAATTTTATATGGGTACGTACTACCTCATTCAAAACCTGGGAAACCGTGTTCCAAGATTTTTGTATGGAGTGACAGGACCACCAGATATGTAGATATGACCCTCTGTCCTTCTCGCATCTCCAACACAAGTCCGACAAGGTGGGAAGCCATTTGTGCAACATGAGGGGTGTTGTATACCAGTGAGTCAATATTTTATAGCTATTTTCTTGAGCTCTCACACAGTGTGAAGGGCCATATGAAAATTTATATATTAGGTCAGTTTGGAAGTCAGAAAAAGAGTGACCTAACTCCCCTTCCCATCTCCGCACAAAGGCTCTTCTTTGAGAAACTTGCTGTACAAGCAACATATTATAGAGGGCGGAGAGCACTTTTTTCGGGGTTTTTGTTTGGGAGCACAGTGTTTCAAAAGTGGTTAAAGGTCGTGTACTGTCGCCATTTATCATGGCTTGGCGTAGCGACTTTCTTAGAGATTCATAATGTAAGAAGGTATAATTAGACTTTGTGGGTAGTGCTTTCATATCTTGAAAGGGTATAATAGTCCCCTCTTTATATAACTGATCCAATAGAGGTGATTTATCTGTTGATGAAGGTTTCATCAATCCCGCTGCCATGACATCCGAAACCTTAGCAAGCGGCGAGGGGGTCGGCGCTAAATAAAATACTACTGACTTCCAGTATTTAATCGCCGCCCTAGTAAGGAGATTCGGGAAGGTAATTTTAGGCGTCGCTGCAGGAGAGAGGATAACAGAGTGCAGTTGAGTCGGAGCCATCTGCTCTTCAATATTGAGCCAGGGTTTCTCTCCAGTCTTCCTGACCCATTCGACAGTCCTTGGTAGGACAGTAGCCAAATAGTAAGTGTGGATATTAGGGGCTCCCATGCCACCTTTCCCTCTGGGCAATGAGAGTGTATGTGAGTGTATGTGAGTTAAGTCTCGGCCTATGTTTATTCCAAATATACTTAAAGATAGAACAATTGATCTGGGCTAGGAACGACCTAGGCAAATCTATAGGCAGCATCTGAAATAGATAGATTAATTTAGGCATGAGGATGCTCTTGATCAGGTTTTTTCTGCCCATCCAAGATAGGTACGGGCCCTTCATCTTTTAGTCTGGTCTGCAACTAAACTAAGAAGCGGTTTATAATTTAAATTGAATAAGTCTTTAAAGGATGGACTAATTTTAATACCCAGATACTTTAAATAATTGCCTGGCTAGTGGAAGGGGAATTGTGACTTAAAATCATTTATAGTGCTAGCAGGTATATGTATGCCCAGTGCTTCAGATTTAGATGGGTTAATTTTGAAATTAGAGAGCCATAGAGCCATATCTCTCTAGAATCCGCATAAGGGCTGGTATGCCTCTGTGGGGACAAGTCATAGTGACTAATAAATCGTCAACAAAGGTCATTGTTTTATGCGTTAAACCCCGTATGGACACCCCCTCTATGTCTTTGCATAAATTTATAGCTTTGGTAAGCGGCTCCATCACCATTATGAATAATAACGGCGAGAGAGGGCGTCCCTGCCTTGTTCCATTATGAATCTCAAATGAGTTGGTAAGGGAGTTAAGTTTAATTCTTGCTGTGGGATGAGAATACATTTGCAATATTGCCGCTACCAGCAGAGGGGGAAAATTAAAGCTAAGGAGGGTTTCCTGCAAGAAGGTCCAATCCACTCTGTCGAATGCTTTTTCCGCGTCTGTGCCTAGTAGCACCAAGGGTATCCTATGGAAATTAGAATATTGCATCAAATGTAGAATTCTCCATTTTCCTTGCCCTCTCTATCTCTAATGAAGCCGGTCTGATCTGGGGAGATCAGTTTAGGTAAATACTCTGCAATGTGCCTCGCGAGCATACTGGCATAGATTTTTAGATCCACATTCAGTAAGGAAATGGGTCTGTAGTTACTACAAAGTTCTGGGTCCTTGCCTTCCTTGTAGATTAGAGAAATATGATCTTCCAAGGATTGGGGAGGGAAGGAGTTACCTTGAAGTATTTCATTACAAAGATTAAGTAAGTGAGGTTCTAGGGCCTCAGAAAAGGTTTTATAATAGATAGCAGGAAATCCGAGGGGGGGGGCATTCCCTGAGGGACTGTTCGAAAGAGTGGATCGGACCTCCCCCCGGGTGAAGGGCCTAGTGAGGAATTTTTGTTCTTCTGATGTAAGTTTGGCGAGATTAAGGCTAGCTAAAAAGGACTGGATTTCTGCTTGTTTTCGTAACTTGTCCGCGTCAGATTCATCAGGTTTCAAATTGTAAAGGCTTGAATAATATTTTAAGAATTCCTGTGAAATTTGGCCAATGTCAGATGTTTTACTGCCACTGGAGGTTTTCAGGGAGTAAATAAAAGTCTTAGCTTGTCTAACTTTGATTAATGAAATCATAAGTCTAGAGGCCTTATCGCCATGTACATACATACGATTTCTCCAACTAATGTACTGCTTTGCGGACTGCTTATTAAGCAGATCCTTTAGTTGTAAGTGCTTGGCTGTCAGTGCCTCCAGATTCTGATGCAGTAAGGTTCTTTTATGTTGTTTTTCTAAATTAACTATCTCTTCATAAAGATCTTGTATTGCCTTTTTGCGCTGTTTGTTGAGGTGAGAAGCTATAGAAATTAGTTCCCCTCTTACCACTGCTTTGTGAGCCTCCCATATCATTGGAAAGCTCACCTCTAGAGAAACATTATTCTTAAAATAATCTGTTAGAATGTTTCTGATTCGTTGTTTGTTAGTGTCTGAGGTTAGAATTGAATCATTTAGCCTCCATGAGCGATACCCGGAATGGGGTTTTGAAGTTGAAAACCGTACTGCAACTATCGAGTGGTCCGAGTGTACTGAGGGAAGAATTTCTGCTTTAAATACCAGTAGGCCTTTTATAAAAATATATCTCCCCTCTGGGTCAACCAGTGAGTCAGATTGTAAAATAAAGTATTCTTGTCAAATGCAATTGACACCCCTCTAGAACTCTTCTGGGGGGAAGTTGCGTGGTACCACTGGTTGTAATATGAATTATCAAAAGAGGGAAGTTTCTCAATTTGAAAGTGCGTTTCTTGTAGAAGAAGAATATTAAATGACATCTCGGGGAGGGTCTCCCATTTTGGGTCTTGGTTTTAACGACCTATTTGCCCTTACTATCTCAAATTGTGAGGGGTCGTCTTGAGACAGAAGTTTAGAAAATATCTCAATCAAGGTTGCGGACAGCGCTTCAGCCGCTACTGATTCAGGGATGCCCTATATCCGCAAGTTATTCCTATATCCGCAAGTTATTCCTTTCTCTATTTTCATGATCCTCAAGGATAGAATATATTTGGTTGATATGTTCTCCTTGGCTCTGTGAGCAAGCTATAGCCTCATTGGTTTGCTGGATTATGGTAGAATTGGATGCCTCGAGTGTGTCCACCCCATGGCCTATTTGTGAGATTTCTTGATTAATGGCAGATAAGTCTTTGACCACCAGTTCAAGAGATTTAGTAAGTATCCTCTTTATGAAGGATCTAGAGACAGGTTGGTCTCCCATGCTACCATTGTCCTCCATATCGCTTACTATATCTGATTCAGAGTCGCCTTGAGAGTGCTGATCCATGGGCACTAGAGGTTTGGATTTAGTCGCGGTGGATTTCGTTTGTTTTTTATTAAGGAATTTATTCATATCTACTTGAGTTAGAGAAACTTTAGATCCAGAAGAAACTGATGTAGATCTACCAATCTTGACCATCTTTAGACGTTGAAATTCAGCGATATCGGGTAGCTACTTTAGCTTCATTCACATTCCCCCCGTATAAATTTTCATGAAGGTAGTCACATTTTTAAAGGATGCGCAAGTAGTTAGGTTCGTCCTTTATTTTGAGACAGATGGATGCTAATCTTCAAAGTGACAACTTGGTGTCACTATTATCTCAGCAATGAGTCTTATTCTAAAGAGAGTGTCCTGAATCTTTATTTCTGCTTTCCTGGGACCTCTAGTCTGAGAAGAAAAACACTCAGAGGAAAAAACGAGGGTTAACTCTTCAGGACATACAGTGTCCCCTTTCTTCCCCAATCTCCTTTGCCTTTATGGCCTCTCCTGTTTCTCTCCCTTCCTTCCTTCCCCTTCTCCCCTCCTTCAGACCCAGACCCTGTTTTTTGATGTCTTCAGTGAATTATATTTTTATTGTATATTTTCTCTCCCTCCTTCCCGTCTCCCCCTCTCTTCAGCCACAACTCTGGGTGCGATTTTATCTCAGCCGGTTTGTGCTGTGTTCCCAGCTTCAGCCCCCAGCGTTGCCTCTCCCTGCAATATGGTGCTGGCCAGGGGCTGGAAAGAGTCCAGAATGTCACCAACGTCCCCGGGTCTCTCTCGGGTAGCTTCAGATGCCGGTGACAGGCAGGCCTGCAGCCAGGGAAGTCAGGAGCAGGAGAAGAATTCACTCCCCAGCAGAGGTATGTAAAGAGTGCTGCCAGCCAGTGGCTGTCAGCACATGTGAGGAGGCGGGGGAGGGGTGCAATGTGACAGAGTCAGGCTGCAGAGTCTCCTGTTCACTGCTCCAGTGCCCGGGTCTCACAACTAGTGAGGGGAAAGTGCGGCCACTGAACAGGGATGGGGAGGGGAGGGAAAGTGTCCAACAGTCTCCTCAAACGGTACCTCTGTGACTCTGAATGTCTTTCCTCCACAGCAGCTCACTGTATGAAGATGTCGTCTGTCCTCTTTTCACTGGCACCTGGGACTTGGCCAGCTCTCAGATCTGGGCAGCTGCTTTTCCCTCTTGTACAGTTTTAAGCTTCTGGAGGAGCAGGATGGGTTCCGGACACTATTGGTGTTCAATTTATAGCCAAGGGGTCACTTCCCTCTTTATAATCCTTTAGCTTCAGCAGGAGCACCTGATAGACATGTCTTGTCTCAAGCTCAGCCGGCGCCTCGGTGGTAAGCAAAACTGCCAAGTATTGGGCCCTTCTGGCGGGCCAGTGGGAGATGGTGAGCTCCGGTAACACGCCAACAGGAAATGGTGTGTTCCGGTGGCACGCCAATGGCCAAAGAGTGCACCTTGGAGGCAGGATAAAAAGTCCAAGATGGGTACCACAGTGGTACGTAAAAAGTGCATGCCCCGGTGGCAGAATAAAAACCCCAAGATTGGTGCCCCGGTGGTAGGCAAACAGGCTAGAGAGAACCCCGGTGTCAGGCTGAAAAGCCCAAGATGGGCAGCTCCAGTGGTAAGCAAAAATGCCAAGCATTGGGACCTTCTGGCGTGTGAACGGGACATAGTAGCTCCGGTAGCATGCCAACGGGAAAGAGTGTGCTCTGGTGGCACAACTGGAAAAGGGTGTGCTCCCGTGGCATGCCAACAGGAAAAGGCTGTGCTCCACTGACACGCCAACGGGAAAAGGATGTGCTCCGGTGGCACGCCAATGGGAAAAGGGTGTGGTCCGGTGGCACGCCAGTGGGGAAAGGATGTGCTTCGGAGGCACGTCAACGGGAAAAGGATGTGCTCTGGTGGGACGCCAATGCGGAAAGGATGTGCTTCGGTGGCACGTCAACAGAAAAAGGATGTGCTCCGGTGGCACCCCAACGAAAAAGATGCGCTCCGGTGGCACGCCAACGGGAAAAGGGTGTGCTCGGTGGCACACCAACGGGTAAAGGGTGTGCTCTGGTGGCACACCAATGGGAAAAGGGTGTGCTCTGGTGGCACGCCAATGGAGAAAGGATGTGCTTCGGTGGCATACCAATGGGTAAAGTGTGTGCTCCGGTGGCACGCCAATGGAAAAAGGGTGTGCTTCGATGGGGAAAGGATGTGCTTCATTGGCACACCAGCGGGTAAAGGGTGTACTCCGGTGGCACGACAATGGCAAAAGGGTGTAGCCGGTGGCACGCCAACGGGGAAAGGATGTGCCCCGATGGAAGGTAAAAATTGCACTCCGGTACTAAGCCAAAAAATGCACCCTGGTAGCAAGTTAAAAAGTCCAAGATGAGTTCACGGGTGGAGGCCAAACAGCACGCCCCAGTGGCAGAATAATAAGCCAATGGGTGGCCTGGTGGTAAGCAAATAGGCCAGAGAGCACCCCGGTATCAGGCTGAAAAGTCCAAAATGGGCGCCTCAGTGGTAAGCAAAACTGCCAAGTATTGGGCCCTTCTGGTGGGCCAATGGGAGATGGTGTGCTCCGGTAGCGCGCCAACAGGAAAGGGTGTGTTTTGGTGGCACGCCAATGGCCAAAGTGTGCACCTTGGAGGCAGGATTAAAAGTCCAAGATGGGTACCCCAGTGGTACGTAAAAAGTGCACTCCCCGGTGGCAGAATAAAATGCCCAAGATTTATGACCCGCTGGTAAGCAAACAGGTCAGAGAGCACCCCGGTGTCAGGCTGAAAAGCCCAACATGGGCGGCTGTGGTGGTAAGCAAAAATGCCAAGTATTAGGCCCTTCTGGCAGGCCAACGAGACATGGTGTGCTCCGGTAGCACTCCAAAGGGAAAGAGTGCTCTGGTGGCACAACTGGAAAAGGGTGCGCTCCGGTGGCACGCCAACGGGAAAAGGGTGTGCTCCAGTGGCACGCCAACGGGTAAAGGGTATGCTCCGGTGGCACGCCAACGGGAAAAGGGTGTGCTCCGGTGGCACGCCAGTGGTGAAAGGATGTGCTTCGGTGGCACATCAACGGGAAAAGGATGTGCTTCGGTGGCACGCCAATGGGGAAAGGATGTGCTTCAGTATCATGTCAGCGGGAAATAGATGTGCTCCGGTGGCACGCCAATGGGAAAAGGGTGTGTTCCGGTGGCACACCAATGACCAAAGAGTGCACCTTGGAGGCAGGATGAAAAGTCCAAGATGGGTACCCCATTGGTATGTAAAAAGTGCATGCCCCGGTGGCAAAATCCCAAGATTGGTGCCCCGGTGGTAGGCAAACAAGCCAGAGAGCACCCCAGTGTCAAGCTGAAAAGCCAAAGATGGGCTGCTCCGGTGGTAAGCAAAAATGCCAAGTATTGGGCCCTTCTGGCGTGCCAACGGGACATGGTGTGCTCCGGTAGCACGCCAACGGGAAAGAGTGCTCTGGTGGCACAACTGGAAAAGGGTGAGCTCCGGTGGCACACCAACGGATACAGGGTGTGCTCCAGTGGCACACCAATGGGAAAAGGGTGTGCTCCGGTGGCACGCCAGTGGTGAAAGGATGTGCTTCGGTGGCACGCCAACGGGGAAAGGATGTGCTTCGGTATCACGTCAGCGGGAAATGGATGTGCTCCGGTGGCACGCCAACAGGAAAAGGGTGTGCTCCGGTGGTACGCCAAAGGGAAAAGGGTGTGCTCCCGTGGCACGCCAACGGGGAAAAGATGTGCTTCAGTGGCACATCAACGGGAAAAGTATGTGGTCCGGTGGCACGGCAACGGGAAAAGGGTGCGGTCCGGTGGCACGCCAAAGGGAAAAGGTTGTGCTCCGGTGGCACGCCAATGGAGAGGATGTGCTTCGGTGGCACTTCAACGGGAAAAGGATGTGCTCTGGTGGCACGCCAAAGGGAAAAGGGTGTGGTCCGGCAGCACGCCAACGGGGAAAAGATGTGCTTCGGTGGTACGTCAATGGGAAAAGGATGTGGTCTGGTGGCACACCAACGGGGAAAGGATGTGCTTCGTTGCATGCCAACGGGAAATGGGTGTGGTCCGGCAGCACGCCAATGGGGAAAAGATGTGCTTCGGTGGTACGTCAATGGGAAAAGGATGTGGTCTGGTGGCACGCCAATGGGGAAAGGATGTGCTTCGGTATCATGTCAGCGGGAAATAGATGTGCTCCGGTGGCACGCCAACGGGAAAAGGGTGTGCTCCGGTGGCACGCCAACGGGGAAAGGGTGTGGTCCGGTGGCACACCAACGGGAAAAGGGTGTGTTCCGGTGGCACACCAATGACCAAAGAGTGCACCTTGGAGGCAGGATGAAAAGTCCAAGATGGGTACCCCATTGGTATGTAAAAAGTGCATGCCCCGGTGGCAAAATCCCAAGATTGGTGCCCCGGTGGTAGGCAAACAAGCCAGAGAGCACCCCAGTGTCAAGCTGAAAAGCCAAAGATGGGCTGCTCCGGTGGTAAGCAAAAATGCCAAGTATTGGGCCCTTCTGGCGTGCCAACGGGACATGGTGTGCTCCGGTAGCACACCAACGGGAAAGAGTGCTCTGGTGGCACAACTGGAAAAGGGTGAGCTCCGGTGGCACACCAACGGATACAGGGTGTGCTCCAGTGGCACGCCAACGGGAAAAGGGTGTGCTCCGGTGGCATGCCAGTGGTGAAAGGATGTGCTTCGGTGGCACGCCAATGGGGAAAGGATGTGCTTCGGTATCACGTCAGCGGGAAATGGATGTGCTCCGGTGGCACGCCAACGGGAAAAGGGTGTGCTCCGGTGGTACGCCAAAGGGAAAAGGGTGTGCTCCCGTGGCACGCTAACGGGGAAAAGATGTGCTTCGGTGGCACATCAACGGGAAAAGTATGTGGTCCGGTGGCACGGCAACGGGAAAAGGGTGCGGTCCGGTGGCACGCCAAAGGGAAAAGGTTGTGCTCCGGTGGCACACCAACGGAGAGGATGTGCTTCGGTGGCACTTCAACGGGAAAAGGATGTGCTCCGGTGGCACGCCAATGGGAAAAGGGTGTGCTCTGGTGGGACGCCAATGCGGAAAGGATGTGCTTCGGTGGCACGTCAACAGAAAAAGGATGTGCTCCGGTGGCACCCCAACGAAAAAGATGCGCTCCGGTGGCACGCCAACGGGAAAAGGGTGTGCTCGGTGGCACACCAACGGGTAAAGGGTGTGCTCTGGTGGCACACCAATGGGAAAAGGGTGTGCTCCGGTGGCACGCCAATGGAGAAAGGATGTGCTTCGGTGGCATACCAATGGGTAAAGTGTGTGCTCCGGTGGCACGCCAATGGAAAAAGGGTGTGCTTCGATGGGGAAAGGATGTGCTTCGTTGGCACACCAGCGGGTAAAGGGTGTACTCCGGTGGCACGACAATGGCAAAAGGGTGTAGCCGGTGGCACGCCAACGGGGAAAGGATGTGCCCCGATGGAAGGTAAAAATTGCACTCCGGTACTAAGCCAAAAAATGCACCCTGGTAGCAAGTTAAAAAGTCCAAGATGAGTTCACGGGTGGAGGCCAAACAGCACGCCCCAGTGGCAGAATAATAAGCCAATGGGTGGCCTGGTGGTAAGCAAATAGGCCAGAGAGCACCCCGGTATCAGGCTGAAAAGTCCAAAATGGGCGCCTCAGTGGTAAGCAAAACTGCCAAGTATTGGGCCCTTCTGGTGGGCCAATGGGAGATGGTGTGCTCCGGTAGCGCGCCAACAGGAAAGGGTGTGTTTTGGTGGCACGCCAATGGCCAAAGTGTGCACCTTGGAGGCAGGATTAAAAGTCCAAGATGGGTACCCCAGTGGTACGTAAAAAGTGCACTCCCCGGTGGCAGAATAAAATGCCCAAGATTTATGACCCGCTGGTAAGCAAACAGGTCAGAGAGCACCCCGGTGTCAGGCTGAAAAGCCCAACATGGGCGGCTGTGGTGGTAAGCAAAAATGCCAAGTATTAGGCCCTTCTGGCAGGCCAACGAGACATGGTGTGCTCCAGTAGCACTCCAAAGGGAAAGAGTGCTCTGGTGGCACAACTGGAAAAGGGTGCGCTCCGGTGGCACGCCAACGGGAAAAGGGTGTGCTCCAGTGGCACGCCAACGGGTAAAGGGTATGCTCCGGTGGCACGCCAACGGGAAAAGGGTGTGCTCCGGTGGCACGCCAGTGGTGAAAGGATGTGCTTCGGTGGCACGTCAACGGGGAAAGGATGTGCTTCGGTGGCACGCCAATGGGGAAAGGATGTGCTTCAGTATCATGTCAGCGGGAAATAGATGTACTCCGGTGGCACGCCAATGGGAAAAGGGTGTGTTCCGGTGGCGCACCAATGACCAAAGAGTGCACCTTGGAGGCAGGATGAAAAGTCCAAGATGGGTACCCCATTGGTATGTAAAAAGTGCATGCCCCGGTGGCAAAATCCCAAGATTGGTGCCCCGGTGGTAGGCAAACAAGCCAGAGAGCACCCCAGTGTCAAGCTGAAAAGCCAAAGATGGGCTGCTCCGGTGTTAAGCAAAAATGCCAAGTATTGGGCCCTTCTGGCGTGCCAACGGGACATGGTGTGCTCCGGTAGCACGCCAACGGGAAAGAGTGCTCTGGTGGCACAACTGGAAAAGGGTGAGCTCCGGTGGCACACCAACGGATACAGGGTGTGCTCCAGTGGCACACCAATGGGAAAAGGGTGTGCTCCGGTGGCACGCCAGTGGTGAAAGGATGTGCTTCGGTGGCACGCCAACGGGGAAAGGATGTGCTTCGGTATCACGTCAGCGGGAAATGGATGTGCTCCGGTGGCACGCCAACAGGAAAAGGGTGTGCTCCGTTGGTACGCCAAAGGGAAAAGGGTGTGCTCCCGTGGCACGCCAACGGGGAAAAGATGTGCTTCAGTGGCACATCAACGGGAAAAGTATGTGGTCTGGTGGCACGGCAACGGGAAAAGGGTGCGGTCCGGTGGCACGCCAAAGGGAAAAGGTTGTGCTCCGGTGGCACGCCAATGGAGAGGATGTGCTTCGGTGGCACTTCAACGGGAAAAGGATGTGCTCTGGTGGCACGCCAAAGGGAAAAGGGTGTGGTCCGGCAGCACGCCAACGGGGAAAAGATGTGCTTCGGTGGTACGTCAATGGGAAAAGGATGTGGTCTGGTGGCACACCAACGGGGAAAGGATGTGCTTCGTTGCATGCCAACGGGAAATGGGTGTGGTCCGGCAGCACGCCAATGGGGAAAAGATGTGCTTCGGTGGTACGTCAATGGGAAAAGGATGTGGTCTGGTGGCACGCCAATGGGGAAAGGATGTGCTTCGGTATCATGTCAGCGGGAAATAGATGTGCTCCGGTGGCACGCCAACGGGAAAAGGGTGTGCTCCGGTGGCACGCCAACGGGGAAAGGGTGTGGTCCGGTGGCACACCAACGGGAAAAGGGTGTGTTCCGGTGGCACACCAATGACCAAAGAGTGCACCTTGGAGGCAGGATGAAAAGTCCAAGATGGGTACCCCATTGGTATGTAAAAAGTGCATGCCCCGGTGGCAAAATCCCAAGATTGGTGCCCCGGTGGTAGGCAAACAAGCCAGAGAGCACCCCAGTGTCAAGCTGAAAAGCCAAAGATGGGCTGCTCCGGTGGTAAGCAAAAATGCCAAGTATTGGGCCCTTCTGGCGTGCCAACGGGACATGGTGTGCTCCGGTAGCACGCCAACGGGAAAGAGTGCTCTGGTGGCACAACTGGAAAAGGGTGAGCTCCGGTGGCACACCAACGGATACAGGGTGTGCTCCAGTGGCACGACAACGGGAAAAGGGTGTGCTCCGGTGGCATGCCAGTGGTGAAAGGATGTGCTTCGGTGGCACGCCAACGGGGAAAGGATGTGCTTCGGTATCACGTCAGCGGGAAATGGATGTGCTCCGGTGGCACGCCAACGGGAAAAGGGTGTTCTCCGGTGGTACGCCAAAGGGAAAAGGGTGTGCTCCCGTGGCACGCTAACGGGGAAAAGATGTGCTTCGGTGGCACATCAACGGGAAAAGTATGTGGTCCGGTGGCACGGCAACGGGAAAAGGGTGCGGTCCGGTGGCACGCCAAAGGGAAAAGGTTGTGCTCCGGTGGCACACCAACGGAGAGGATGTGCTTCGGTGGCACTTCAACGGGAAAAGGATGTGCTCCGGTGGCACGCCAATGGGAAAAGGGTGTGGTCCGGCAGCACGCCAACGGGGAAAAGATGTGCTTCGGTGGTACGTCAATGGGAAAAGGATGTGGTCTGGTGGCACACCAACGGGGAAAGGATGTGCTTCGTCGCACGCCAACGGGAAATGGGTGTGGTCCTGCAGCACGCCAACGGGGAAAAGATGTGCTTCGGTGGTACGTCAATGGGAAAAGGATGTGGTCTGGTGGCACACCAACGGATAAAGGGTGTGCTGTGGTGGCATGCCAACCGGAAAAGGGTGTGCTCCGGTGGCACGCCAACGGGGAAAGGATGTGCTTCGGTGGCACACCAACGAGTAAAGGGTGTGGTCCAGTGGCACGCCAATGGGAAAAGGGTGTGCTCCGGTGGCAAGCCAATGGTGAAATTATGTGCTTCGGTGGCACGTCAACGGGAAAAAGATGGCTCCAGTGGCACGCCAATAGGATCAGGGTGTGCTCCAATGGCATGCCAACGGGGAAAGGATGTGCTTCGGTGGCACACCAATGAGTAAAGGGTGTGCTCCAGTGGCACGCCAATGGGAAAAGGGTGTGCTCCGGTGGCAAGCCAACGGGGAAATGATGTGCTTCGGTGGCACATCAACGGGAAAAAGATGGCTCCAGTGGCACGCCAATAGGATCAGGGTGTGCTCTGGTAGCACACCAATGGGGAAAGGATGTGCTTCGGTGGCACTTCAACGGGAAATGGATGTGCTCCGGTGGCACGCCAGCGGGAAAAGGGTGTGGTCCGGCGGCACGCCAACGGGGAAAGAATGCTTCGGTGGCACGTCAACGGGTAAAGGGTGTGCTCCAATGGCACGCCAACGGGAAAAGGGTGTTCCGGTGGCACGCCAGTGGCCAAAGAGTGCACCTTGGAGGCAGGATAAGAAGTCCAAGATGGGTACCCCAGTGGTACGTAGAAATTGCACGCCCCAGTGGCAAAATAAAAAGCCCAAGATAGGTGCCCCGGTGGTAGGCAAACGGGCTAGAGAGCACCCCGGTGTCAGGCTGAAAAGCTCATGATGGGCGGCTCCGGTGGTAAGGTAAAATGCCAAGTATTGGGCCCTTCTGGCGGGCGAATGGGACATGGTGTGCTCCGGTAGCATTCCAATGGGAAAAAGTGTGCTCTTGTGGCACAATGGGAAAAGGGTGTGCTCCGGTGGCACGCCAATGGGAAAAGGGTGTACTAACGGTGGCACACCAACGAGTATAGGGTGTGCTCTGGTGGCACACCAACGGGTAAAGGGTGTGCTTTGGTGGCACACCAACGGGAAAAGGGTGTGCTCCGTTGGCACACCAACGGGTAAAAGATGTGCTCCGGTGGCACACCAACTGGAAAAGGGTGCACTCCGGTGGCACGCCAATGACAAAAAGGTGTGCTCCGGTGGCACACCAACGGGTAAAATGTGTGCTCCGGTGGCACGCCAACGGTAAAAGGGTGTGCTCTGGTGGAACGCCAACGGGGAAAGGATGTGCTTCGGTGGCACATCAACAGTTAAAGGTTGTGCTTTGGTGGCACGCCAATGGGAAAAGGGTGTGCTCCGGTGGCACACCAATTGGTAAAGGATGTGCTTCTTTGGCACACCAATGGGTAAAGGGTGTGCTCCGGAGGCATGCCAACGGGAAAATGGTTTGGTCCGATGGCATGCCAACGGTAAAAGGATGTGCTTCGGTGGCACGTCAACGAGGGAAGGATGTGCTCCGGTGGCACGCCAACGGGGAAAGGATGTGCTTCGGTGGCACGTCAATGGGAAAAGAATGTGCTCCGGTGGCAAGCCAACGGGAAAAGGGTGTGCTCCGGTGGCACATCAGCGGGTAAAGGGTGTTCCGGTGGCACGCCAATGGCCAAAGAGTGCACCTTGGAGGCATTATGAAAAGTCCAAGATGGGTGCCCCAGTGATACGTAAAAAGTGCACACCCTGGTTGCAGAATAAAAATCCCAAGGTTGGTGCCCCGGAGGTAGGCAAACAGGCCAGAAAGTACCCCGGAGTCAGGCTGAAAAACTCAAGATGGGTGGCTCCGGTGGTAATCAAAAATGCCAAGTATTGGGCCCTTCTGGCGCGCCAACGGGAAAGAGTGTGCTCTGGTGGCACAACAACTGGAAAAGGGTGAGCTACGGTGGCACACCAACGGATAAAGGGTGTGCTCTGGTGGCATGCCAACCGGAAAAGGGTGTGCTCCGGTGGCACGCCAACGGGGAAAGAATGTGCTTCGGTGGCACACCAACTAGTAAAAGGTGTGCTCCAGTGGTACGCCAATGGGAAAAATATGTGCTCCGGTGGCACGCCAATAGGATCAGGGTGTGCTCCAGTGGCATGCCAACGGGGAAACGTGCTCCGGTGGCATGGGAAAAGTGCGGTCCGGTGGCACGCCAATGGGTAAAGGGTGTGCTCCGGTAGCACGCCAACGGGGAAAGGATGTGCTTCGATGGCACTTCAACGGGAAATGGATGTGCTCCAGTGGCATGCCAACGGGAAAAGGGTGTGGTCCGGCGGCACGCCAACGGGGAAAGAATGTGCTTCGGTGGCACGTCAACGGGAAAAGGATGTGCTCCGGTGGCATGCCAATGGGGAAAGGATGTGCTTCGTCGAACGCCAACGGGAAATGGGTTTGCTCCGGTGGCACACCAATGGGTAAAGGGTGTGCTCCGGTGTATTGCCAACTGGAAAAGGTTCTCCGGTCGTACCTCAACAGGGAAAGGATGTGGTTCGTTGGCACGTCAATGAGAAAAGGATGTGCTCCAGTGGCACGCCAACGGGAAAAGGGTGTTCCGGTGGCAAGCCAATGGCCAAAGAGTGCACCTTGGAGGCAAGATAAAAAGTCCAAGATGGGTACCCCAGTGGTATGTAGAAATTGCACGCCCCAGTGGCAAAATAAAAAGCCCAAGATAGGTGCCACGATGGTAGGCAAACGGGCCAGAGAGCACCCTGGTTTCAGGCTGAAAAGCTCATGATGGGCGGCTCCGGTGGTAAGGTAAAATTCCAAGTATTGGGCCCTTCTGGTGGGCGAATGGGACATGGTGTGCTCCGATAGCACTCCAATGGGAAAAAGTGTGCTCTGGTGACACAATGGGAAAAGGGTGTGCTCCGGTGGCACGCCAACGGGAAAAGGGTGTATTCTGGTGGCACACCAATGGGTAAAGGGTGTGCTCCGGTGGCACGCCAACGGGGAAAGGATGTGCTTCGGTGGCACACCAACAGGTAAAGGGTTGTGTTTTTCGGTGGCACACCAAGGGGTAAAGGGTGTGCTCCGGTGGCACGCCAACGGGAAAAGGGTGTGCTCCGTTGGCACACCAACGGGTAAAAGATGTGCTCCGGTGGCACGCCAACTGGAAAAGGGTGCGCTCCGGTGGCACGCCAACGGGAAAAAGGTGTGCTCTGCTGGCACACCAACGGGTAAAAGGTGTGCTCCGGTGGCACGCCAACGGTAAAAGGGTGTGCTCTGGTGGAACGCCAATGGGGAAAGGATGTGCTTCGGTGGCACACCAAAAGTTAAAGGTTGTGCTTTGGTGGCACGCCAATGGGAAAAGGATGTGCTCCGGTGGCACGCCAATGGGTAAAGGATGTGCTTCGGTGGCATGTCAACGGGAAAAGATGTGCTCCGGTGGCACACCAACGGGTAAAGGGTGTGCTCCGGTGGCACACCAATGCGTAAAAGGTGTGCTCCGGTGGCACGCCAATGAGAAAAGGGTGTGCTCCCCGATGGCACACCAACGGTGAAAGGATGTGCTTCGGTGGCACATCAACGGGAAAAGGATGTGCTCCCGTGGCACGTCAACGGGAAAAGGGTGTGCTCCGGTGGTACGCCAACAGGGAAAAGATGTGCTTCAGTGGCACGTCAACTGGAAAAGGGTGTGCTTCGGTGGCACGTCAACTGGAAAAGGATGTACTCCAGTGGCACGCCAACGGGGAAAGGATGTGCTTTGCTGGCACATCAACATGAAAATGATGGGCTCCGGTGGCACGCCAACTGGAAAAGGGTGCGCTCCGGTGGCATGCCAACGGGAAAAGGGTGTATTCCAGTGGCACGCCAACGGGGAATGTTCTTCGATGGCACGTCAACGGGAAAATTATGTGCTCCGGTGGCACGCCAACGGGAAAAGGGTGTATTCCAGTGGCACGCCAATGGCCAAAGAGTGCACCTTGGAGGCAGGATAAAAAGTCCAAGATGGGTACCCCGGTAGTACGCAAAAAGTGCACCCCAGTAGCAAGCTAAAAATCCCAGGATGGACGGCACCAGTGGTAGTCAAAAAGGCCAAACAATCATCCCGGTGGCGGAATAAAAAGCCCAAGTTGGGTGCCCTGATGGAAGGCAAAAATTGCACTCTGGTACCAAGCTAAACTGCCCAGGTGGGGCGAGCCTGGTCATAAGCAACAAGGCCAAAAAATGCACCCTGGTAGCAAGCTAAAAAGTCCAAGATGGGTGCACTGGTGGAAGGCAAGTGGCCAAATGGCACGACCCAGTGGCAGAATGGCCAAAGAGTGCACCTTGGAGACAGGATAAAAAGTCCAAGACGGGTACCCCAGTGGTACGTAAAAATTGCACCCCCCGGTGGTAGAATGAAAAGCCCAAGATGGGCGGCTCCGGTGGTAAGCAAAAATGCCAAGTATTGGGCCCTACTGGCGGGCCAACGGGACATGGTGTGCTCCGGTAGCACGCCAACGGGAAAGAGTGTGCTCTGGTGGCACAACTGGAAAAGGGTGCGCTCCGGTGGCACGCCAACGGGAAAAGGGTGTGCTCTAGTGGCACACCAATGAGTAAAGGGTGTGCTCCGGTGGCACGCCAATGGGAAAAGGGTGTGCTCCGGTGGCATGCCAATGGGTAAAGGATGTGCTTTGGTGTTACACCAACGGGTAAAGGGTGTGCTCCGGTGGCACACCAACGGGAAAAGGGTGTGCTCCGGTGGCACGTCAACGGGAAAAGGATGTGCTCCAGTGGTGCGCCAATGGGGAAAGGATGTGCTTCGGTGGCACGTTAAGGGGAAAAGATGTGCTCTGGTGGCACGCCGACGGGAAAAGGGTGTGCTCTGGTGGCACACCAACGGGTAAAGAGTGTGCTCCGGTGGCACGCCAGCGGGAAAAGGGTGTGCTCCGGTGGCACGCCAACGGGGAAAAGATGTGCTTCGGTGGCTTGTCAACGGGAAAAGGGTGTGTTCCGGTGGCATGCCATTGGCCAAAGAGTGCACCTTGGAGGCAGGATAAAAAGTCGAAGATGGGTACCCCGGTGGTACGTAAAAAGTGCACCCCAGTAGCAAGCTAAAAATCCCTGTATGGATGGCACCAGTGGTAGGCAAAAACGCCAGTCATCCCGGTGGCGGAATAAAAAGCGCCAATATTTTCCGCAGCGCTTTACAGTTTAACAGTTTCAAAACACGTCATAACTAGCAATGTTAACAATACAATAATTAAAGCAAAATAAGACGACCCTGCTTGTGAGATCTTACAATCTACAATGAGGTGTGGGAGATACAAAGTTCAGGTGTGTATTTACAATAATGGTCCAGCCATCTTGAGTGAGTGGGGGATGGATGGATATAGTGAATGGGCTACTCATGCACACTTACACATAGAATGATTTTGATTAGTGAACGTGATAGGCCGCTCTGATCAAATGTGTTTTGAGAGAGCGCCTAAAACTATGCAAATTGTGGATAGTCCTAATTTCTTGGGGTAGAGAATTCCAGAGGATTGGCGCAGCGCGGGAGAAGTCTTGGAGTCAGGAGTGGGAGGTACGGATTAGTAGAAGAGACAGAAGATTTGGCACTGCTCCTTAACCCCTAAGCAGTTCCATGACTGCTATTCAAGTCCAAAATCACACACCTGGACCGACCGCCAAACTACCGTCCGAACGGGTGCTCAATCCAGAAAAGCAAGCATGTAATCTGATTATGTACAAAAGAGAAATAAAGTGATGGCACTCACCGTTCTGTCGTGAAAATTCTTTATTGATTAAAAGGCATTGGCACGGGAGGGGAACGTACAGAGAATGGACAACGGCTGTTTCATGCACTTGGGCTTCAATGGTTCCTGAGGCGGCTGGAATGCAGGTAGGTGGAAATTTAGAAGCACACACATATGGACACACCTCCTGATTTCCAACTCATACTACACCAATGGAGTGAAACGTGAACAAGTTAATCAAACACAGAATTAAAAACAAGTTAAAAAAACCTATCATAATAAAATATGGAAATACAAACACTGAACAGTTACTACAAAAACACAGCCATATTTATTTTCTCATTTAACCCTAAAGGTCCTGTGGCATTCGTTCGTAGAATCCACTTAGATTCTCTTTGTAAGAGAATTCTATGTTGTTTCCCCCTTGGGTTGGCTGTGATACTTTTTCTACACCCGCGAACCGCAGCGACTCTGCATTACCCCCTTGCACTTTTTTAACATGCTCTATCAGACGAGGGACCCCTTTTCCTGTGGAGATAGACTGAAAATGCTCTCTAAATCTAACACACAATGGACAGATAGTTTTTCCCAAATAATAAAAACCACAAGGACAGAAGATGACGTACACAACGTGGGTTGTTTTACAATAAATAAAATTCTGGACCTCATGCTGAATTGTTCCAATTTTGAGAGATTTTCCTGTCAATTTAAAGGGGCAGAAGGGGCAGTTCTTGCACTTGTAATTGCCTACAGGACTGTTCATACCTAGCCATTTTCTATCACTTGTATATCTGTTGCAGACCAGAAGATCTTTTAAGTTTTTACTTCGACGACTCGCAAAGGACCTCTCTTGACAATATCGGTTAAATCCTTGTCCCTCTCTTATAAATGCCAATTCTTTCTGATGACACTCCTGATGTAATTGTCCAATGGACTGAAAGTAAACGAAAAAGTGAAACGTTTATTTTTTTCTGCAGCAAGGTTTTTATCTGCAACTGTTTGAGAGGCATTCAAGTTATCAACACGGGACATGGCGTTATCTAGAACTGCACTAGGATAACCTCTATTCTCAAAGCGTTTTCTCAAAGCCAGTGCTTGTTTTTGATAACCAGCATGTGTGCAGTTAAATCTCTTCAATCTCAGGAATTGTGCATACTTGAGGGAGTTTTTCACATAATATGGATGTGCACTATCAAAATGCAAGAGACCATTAGTGGCAGACGGTTTCCGATAAATTTCAGTGTGCAAGGACCCATCATGTACCCACAAATTAATGTCTAGGAATTCCAGACATGTGCCCCTGAACTTATATGTGAACTTCATATTCATCTGATTATTGTCATTTAGCCATCCCACAAACGAAAAAATAAATTTTGTTCCATCCCAAACTATGAACACGTCATCCACATAGCGAACAAATAAACAGATATGCTTCAGAAAGGGATTGAGAATCAAATAAATATATTTCTCTTCGAAATCCGCGAGAACCAGATTTGCAGACGTGCATGCAATGGGCGTGCCCATTGCGGTCCACTCTATTTGTACCAAGTGTCATCAAATTGAAATGCATTGTGGGTGAGGATAAATGACAAACTCTCAAAAATAAAATTCACCATCTCAGGATCTTTTCCTGTGCTGCCAACAATGTGTCTAATAGATTCAAACCCCTGACTATGTGGAATTCTGGTATAAAGGCTCTCAATATCGATCGAGACCATGCAGAAATTATCCTGCCAATCAAAATCTTTTATGATGTTAATAAAGTCCCTGAAATCTTTAACGTATGAGGGGATTACTCGGAGTAGAGGGCGTAGTAACCAATCTATGTACTGGGATAGGGGCTCTGTGAGTGACCCTATCCCAGAAACGATGGGGTGACCTGGGGGGCATGTTTGAGATTTATGCACCTTAGGGATGTGGTACCAGTGAGGTTTTCGTGGAAAATCGGGTATTAACTTCTCCGCTCTTTGTTTTGATAAAACATTCCTCTCCACATATTTGCGCAAAAGAGATCGTAAATTTTCTTTGAACCTATTCATTGTGTCTGATTTCAATACCAAATATGTTTGGGTATTGAGTAACTGTCTCTTTGCTTCTGCCACATAAAATTCTTTTGTGAGGAGGACATTACCTCCTTTGTCCGCTGAGCGAACTTCAACATCAGACCAACTTTAGATTTCTGTTATTGCTTTTTTCTTTCTTGCAGACAAATTTGGAGAGGAGTGTTGATAAATAACAGCTTCCATGTCCTTAATTACTTGTGCCTCAAAGACATCCACTATATTACCAGGAGAAATTGGTGGCATATAGGTGCATTTACATCCTGCCATAAACGGTAGAACCTTAATTTCTTCCTCATCAATTGTATCCCCTTCTGATGTATTTAACTCTAACAATTTAATGGCATCATCTCTGATGTCTGCTAAGGCCCCTGTACCTGCTAAGAAACCCAGAGGACCGATTACACAGGGAACTTCACCTGGGGGGGGGGATTGTTAGTAGCATTAGTGGAAACAAAAGCCTTATGGAGATATATTTTTTCTTAATGCTTTAAACAGATCAATTTTAAAGTCCACCATATTAAGTTCGGTCAGTATACAAAAATTCAATATTTTTTCAAAACCGCTAGGTGCGAGTCACTCAATTCATGATCAGTCAGATTGATGACAGAATTCTCTGGTAAATCACTAGACACTACGGTCTCCAAGAGACCTGTTTTCTCTTTTTCCAATTGCCGCCGCTGGTGCCTTCTCCCTCTGCGCACCCTGCGTCTAAAGGGTTACTGGATGGTGCTTTGCTTTGCAGAGTTTCCCTGCTATCAGATGAAATAATCGGATCCTCATTTGCACTTGAGTCAGAGTCTGTAGCTAAATAATCCCTCTTACCTGTTTGGCCTGTCTTGAATTTTCCTTTGAAGTTGCGTTTCTTCTGGGAGCGATTATTGCCTGCCAATGCTTTACCTTTAGGCTACGTTCACACATCGCGTTTTTTTCGCGTTTTCGCGGTGGTTATAAACAGGCGATTTTGCCGCGAAAACGCAAAAAATAAGCATCCCATGCATTCCTATGGGATTCCGCAATGCTGTGCTAATGCTGCGTTTTTTGCGCAGCGGAATCGCTTCGCGGTAAAATACGCAGCATGCTCATTAATTTAGCGGAATCGCGGCGATCCCGCACCCATAGGAATGCATTGTTCTGCTTACTTTCCGCATGTGGCTATGCACACCATGCGAAAAGCAAGCAGAACATTTGTGGATGGTACCCACAATCTGGAGGAGGGGAGACTCTCCTCGGGGCTGTGGGTACCATATCTCTGTAAAAAATAGAATTAGAATAAAAAATATTGTTATTCTTACCTTCCGGCATCCCGCGCAGCCTTCCCGCCTTTCTCCACGCTCCCGGTCTCAGTAATCCTTTGTGAGAATGACCGCGATGACGTCACGATCTCGCGGGAGCACGACGTCTTGCGGTCATTTGCAATGACGTTGCGGAAGCGCGAAGTCTCGCGGTCATTCGCGCAAAGTATTACTGGGACCGGGAGCATGGAGAGAGGCGGGAAGGCTGCGCGGGACGCCGGAAGGTAAGAATAACAATATTTTTTATTTTAATTATTTTTTACATCCTATCTTTTACTACTGATGCTGTATAGGCAGCATCAGTAGTAAAAAGTTGGACACACTCGTCAAACACTGACGAGAGTGACCAATGTCAGGATCCTGTCAGTGCCGGCGTGCAGCCCTCTGCTGAGCAGGGACTCGCCCACACTGTAGGGGGTCTCGGGGTCAGGTACAGCCGGAAAGTACAGATACACAGGACCTGTGGACGCTGAAGTTTAGCAAGCAGTCACAGGACCTACGGTCCTGTGACTGCAAGGGGGCGGGGCTTAGCGTCCTGCTTTCAGAGATGGCATGACACTATACAGAAATACTCAGAGTCAGGCAAAACGGAGGTCATACACAGATATCAGTAAAGTACCAGGGATGAGACAGAACGGATAGTCAGGGCCAAGCAGAAATCAAAACCAAACAGACATAGAAGGTACCAAGCAGAATCCAAAGCAATATCCAGAGAACAGACCGAGTCGTACACAGAGAATCAAGCAACTAGAACACAGCACAAACACACTCAGGGGTCACCACACAATGCCAAGGGCGAAAGTATAACTGACGGGGATGGGAGCTTCCTGAGGCTATAAGAAGCCTCTCCCAGAACCAGGGAGAGGCCACAATCATAGCCCCAGGTGTGCAGGTAAGCCTGCACTGGGATCACAACCTTTAACCCCAGAAATGCCAGTCATCAGCACTGGTTCCAGACATTAACCCCATGTGTGCGAGTCAGACCCACACTGAGATCATGACAACCAACCTGTCAATCAGTTCTCCAAGCGATGCTACAGATCGCTTGGAAAACGCTAGCATTCTGCAAGCTAATTACGCTTGCAAGACGCTAGTTTTTCAGCAGGAAAATCACGGGAATTTTAATGCGATTTTCCCGCGGAATGGAATCCGGAATTCTCATGGTAATTTCCACGAGAGTTCCGCTATGTGTGCACATAGCCTTATTCCATGTGATAATTTGACCGGATTCAGTCATTTTTATCACGGATAAATTTATCCCTCTTTGCTTTATCTCTGTCTGTAAAACAACCAATTTACTGTCCAGTTTTTTATTTAGAATTGACCATTGATTTTCTGTTAGTCTCGTTTTTAGTTCCTCTTTCATATTACTTAATTCTACTTTAACTTTATCATAATTTTCTTTATTTTGTTGTAGAACCAAATTTAACAAATCTTGAGAGCATGTCAGCAGAATTTTAACATTGTGTGTTAGATTTAGAGAGCATTTCAGTCTATCTCCACAGGAAAAGGGGTCCCTCGTCTGATAGAGCATGTTAAAAAAGTGCATGGGGGTAATACAGAGTCGCTGCGGTTCGCAAGGTGTAGAAAAAGTATCACAGACAACCCAAGGGGGACACCATCATAGAATTCTCTTACAAAGAGAATCTAAGTGGATTCTACGAACGAATGCCACAGGGTTAAATGAAAACATAGATATGGCGGAGATTTTGTAGGAACTGTTCAGTGTTTGTATATCCATATTTTATTATGATAGAGGTTTTCTAACTTGTGTTTTTAATTCTGTGTTTGATTAATTTGTTTATGTTTCACTCCATTGGGGGAGTATGAGTTGGAAATCAGGAGGTGTGTCCACATGTGTGTGCTTCTAAATTTCCACCTGCCTGCATTCCAGCCTCAGGACAAGCGCAAGTGCGTGAAATGGCCGTCCACTCTCTGTACGTTCCTCCTGTGCCAATGCCTTTTAATCAATAAAGAATTTTCACGACAGAACGGTGAGTGCCATCACTTTTTTTTCTCTTTTGCACATAATCGAGGTACGGATTAGTGCAGAGGTTAGTCGAAAGTCGTTTGCAGAGCGCAGCCGTCGGTTAGGAAGGCAAAAATTGCACTCCGGTACCAAGCTAAAATGCCCAGGTGGGGCGAGCCTGGTCATAAGCAAAAAGCCAAAAAATGCACCCTGGTAGCAAGCTAAAAAGTCCAAGATGGGTGCACCGGTGGAAGGCAAGAGGCCAAACGGCACGCCCAAGTGGCTGAATAAAAAACCAATGGGTGCCCTGGTGGTAAGCAAACAGGCCAGAGAGCACACTGGTGTCAGGCTGAAAATTCCAAAATGGGCGCCTCAGTGGTAAGCAAAACTGCCAAGTATTGGGCCCTTCTGGCGGGCCAATGGGAGATGGTGTGCTCTGGTAGCACGCCAACGGGAAAGAGTTTGCTCTGGTGGCACATCTGGAAAAGGGTGCGCTCCGGTGGCCCGACAACGGGAATAGGGTATGCTTCGGTGGCACACCAACGGGTAAAGGGTGTGCTTCGGTGGCACGCCAATGGGAAAAGCGTGTGCACCGGTGGCACGCCAACGGGGAAAGGATGTGCTTCGGTGGCATGTCAATGGGAAAAGGATCTGCTTCGGTTGCATGCTGACGGGAAAAGGGTGTGCTCCTGTGGCACGCCAACGGGGAAAGGATGTGCTTCGGTGACACGTCAACAGGAAAAGGATGTGCTCCGGTGGCACGCCAAGGGGAAAAGGATGTGCTCCGGTGGCACGCCAACGGGGAAAAGATGTGCTTTGGTGGCACGTCAACGGGAAAAGGATGTGCTCCGGTGGCACGCAAACGGGAAAAGGGTGTGCTCCGGTTGAACGCCAACGGGGAAAGGATGTGCTTCGATGGCACGTCAACGGGAAAAGGATGTGCTCCGGTGGCACGTCAATGGGAAAAGGATGTGCTCCAGTGGCATGTCAACGGGAAAAGGGTGTGTTCCGGTGGCACGCCAATGGCCAAAGAGTGCACCTTGGAGGCAGGATAAAAAGTCCAAGATGGGTACCCCGGTGGTACATAAAAAGTTCCCCCCAGTAGCAAACTAAAAATCCCAGGATGAACGGCACCAGTTGTAGGCAAAAAGGCCAAACAGTCATCCCGGTGGCGGAATAAAAAGCCCAAGTTGGGTGCTCCAATGGAAGGCAAAAATTGCACTCCGGTACCAAGCTAAAATGCCCAGGTGGGGCGAGCCTGGTCGTAAGCAAAAAGGGCAAAGAATTCTCCCTGGTAGCAAGCTAAAAAGTCCAAGATGGGTGCACCTGTGGAAGGCAAGAGGCCAAACGGCATGGCCCGGTGTCATAATAAAAAGCCCAAGATGGGTGCCCTGGTGGTAAGCAAACAGGCCAGAGAACACCCCGGTGTCAGGTTGAAAATTTCAAAATGGGCGCTTCGGTGGTAAGCAAAACTGCCAGGTATTGGACCCTTCTGGCGAGCCAATGGGAGATGGTGTGCTCCGATAGCACTCCAACGGGAAAAGGGTGTGTTCCAGTGGCACGCCAATGGCCAAAGAGTGCACCTTGGAGGCAGGATAAAAAGTCTAAGATGGGTACCCCAGTGGTATGTAAAAAGTGCATGCCCCGGTGGCAGAATAAAAAGCCCAAGATTGGTGCCCCGGTGGTAGGCAAACAGGCCAGAGAACACCCCGGTGTCAGGCTGAAAAGCCCAAGATGGACGGCTCTGGTGGTAAGCAAAAATGCCAATTATTGAGCCCTTCTGGCAGGTCAACGAGACATGGTGTGCTTCAGTAGCACGCCAACAGGAAAGAGTGCTCTGGAATAAATAGCCCAAGATTGGCTTCCTGGTGGTAGGCAAAAATGCCAGAGAACACTACGGTGTCAGCCTAAAAAGCCCAAGATCGGCCTCCCCTATCGTAAGTAAAACAGTCAGAGACTGAACTCAGGTTGCAGATTAAAAAGCCCAAGATGGGTGCCCTGGTGATGGGCAAAAAGTGCACTCTGGTAGCAAGCTAAAAATCCCAGGATGGACGGCACCAGTGGTAGGAAAAAAGGCCAAACAGTCATCCCGGTTGCAGAATAAAAAGCCCAAGTTGGGTGCCCCGGTGGAAGGCAAAAATTGTACCCTGGTAACTTGCTAAAACGCCCAGGAGGGGGGAGCCTGGTCGTAAGCAAAAAGGCCATAAAATGCACCCTGGTAGAATGCTAATAAGCCCAAGATGGGTGCACAAATGGAAGGCAAGAGGCCAAATGGCACACCCCGGTGGCAGAATATAAAGCCAAAGAATGGTGCCACGGTGGTAGGAAAACAGACCAGAGAGCACCCCGTTGTCAGGCTGAAAAGTCCAAGATGGGCGGCTCCGGTGGTAAGCAAAAAATCTAAGTATTGGGCCCTTCTGGCGGGCCAACACGAGATGTGTGCTCCGGTAGCACGCCAACTGGAAAGAGTGTGCTCCAGTGGCACAACAACAGTACTGGCAATCAGATCACCTCTTTACACCGTTAGCTGCTACTGCTCAAGCGTCATTTTCAAATGGATTTTTTTCTTGGGGGGGATATCAGGAAACATTAATTATATACCCAGTACATATGCGATTATACTGCAGCGCAGATGTCACAGCTGGTATTTTAATCAGTATAATAGCGCCTGTTATGAATGAGTCACCGAGGAGGAAAAACAAAAACATGCTAAGCCACAGAAAACCAGAGAGGTTGGTAACTAAGCGGATTGCAGACCCCTGATCCTATCCACACAACTAGCAGTGGCCGTGGAGCGTACCTACGATGATCCTAGACACCTCGTCACAGCCGGAGAACTAAATAAGCCTAAAGCAAGAAAAGGGGAAATCTAAACTGCCCCAGAGCAGACTCCAAAGCAATAGACAGCCCCCAAACATGTATTGTCGGTGAGACAAGTTGAAAACACAAACACAGATAGAAAAATAGGCTGAGCAAATGATGGGGCCCACACTAACTAGAAAGGACAGGAAAGGAAAGATGCTGTCTGCAATCATGCACAAAACCCTGCCAAAAAATGTCCAACATTTTCTGATAGCAAAAACCCTGAAGTCGCTAGACTTCTATTCCTTATATCAGCACTTTGGTATATTCTGAAGACAGCAAAAAGAGACCAATCTGATCAGGGACAAAAAGCAAACTGGCATAAACAGAGACATAAGAATGGAAATTCAGCACAGCCCCAGCAAGGGCTGGCTGACCACAAAAAACTGAGTAAACCAGACCAAATCTCATGTGAAAAAATAGCAGAGCACACTTAGCTTGAGAAGGCAGGAACAGAACTGGAAACCAGAACCTCAGGGCAGGAAAAATCACCAGCACAAAATTAGGGAGTCGGCTGTCTTAAATCCAGTCAGAGACTCCTGATGTCCACTCACAGTCCTCCTCCTCAGGTGGCAGGTCTCTGCCATTTAGATCAGATTCATTACCTACTGTCACCACTAGAGGGAGCCCGGATGGAGAACTCACGACTCCTCTGTCAACACAGCCAGCTCCACCACCCTCACCAGAAGCCAGAGGTTAACCAGAAAATGAGTTCACAACAAGCGCCAACCTGACACAGTAGGTTTCTGTGCACAATCCTGCCGACAGGTTCACTGTAAGTTAAGAGGAATTTATCAATATTCGTGTTTGAATGGTTTCTGGTTTAATGAAGGAGAATCTTCCAGAGAGGTAAATATAAGCGGTAAGCAGTTCAAAGGAAGGAAATTATGTTTTAGGGATTATTTAAATTTTTAATCCCGCTCTAAAATTACATATTATAATATAGCACATATAATTAATGTGATAGCCTGAAATTTCAGGGACTTGGGGGAAGTGGTCAAGAGATATGTGTTTCTTGAATCCAACAATTTCAGCCTGGTATTATTTGTCTTTCCAAAACTCATGACTTGTGAGAGACTCATATTTGTAAGGAGATAGTGGGTGGGTCCAGAGTACCATTCAGTTTTTTTCTACTCGGTTCCATTTATCTGTTCCTCCTCTAACAGATACTGATGGAAGATTTATATGTCTTGCTGGTATAGAGGAAAGAAACTTATGGGTATTAACCCCTTCATGACCCAGCCTATTTTGACCTTAATGACCTGGCCATTTTTGGCAATTCTGACCAGTGTCCCTTTATGAGGTGATAACTCAGGAACGCTTCAACGGATCCTAGCGATTCTGATTGTTTTTTCATGACATATTGGGCTTCATGTTAGTGGTAAACTTAGGTCGATAATGTTTGCATTTATTTGTGAAAAAAACGTAAATTTGGCGAAAATTGTGAAAATTTCGCAATTTTCACATTTTGAATTTTTATTCCGTTAAATCAGAGAGTTATGTGACACAAAATAGTTAATAAATAACATTTCCCACATGTCTACTTTACATCAGCACAATTTTGGAAACAACATTTTTTTTGTTAGGAAGTTATAAGGGTTAAAATTTGACCAGCGATTTCTCATTTTTACAACACAATTTACAAATCCATTTTTTTTAGGGACCACCTCACATTTGAAGTCACTTTGAGGGGTCTATATGGCAGAAAATACCCAAAAGTGACACCAATCTAAAAACTGCACCCCTCAAGCTACTGAATACTACATTCAAGAAGATTATTAACCCTTCAGGTGCTTCACAGCAACTAAAGCAATGTGGAAGGAAAAAAATGGACATTTTAATTTTTCAAACAAAAATTTTCTTTTAGCATCAATTTTTTCATTTTCACATGGGTAACAGGATAAAATGGATCCTAAAATTTGTTTGGCAATTTCTCCTGAGTCCACCGATACCTCATATGTGGTTATAAACTACTGTTTGGGCGCACGGCAGGGCCCGGAAGGGAAGGAGCACCATTTGATTTTTTGAATGGAAAATATGCTGGAATATTTAGCGGTTGCCATGTCGAGTTTGGAGAGTCCCTGTGTGCCTAAACATTGGAGCTCCCCCACAAGTGACCCCATTTTGGAAACTAGACCCCCCAAGGAACTTATCTAGATGCATAGTGAGCACTTTGAACCCCCAGGTGCTTCACAAATTGATCCGTAAAAAAAAGGACTTTTTTCACAAAAATTTTCTTTTAGCCTCAGTTTTTTCATTTTCACATGGGCAACAGGATAAAATGGATCCTAAAATTTGTTGGGCAATTTCTTCTGAGTACACCAATACCTCATATGTGGTCATAAACCACTGTTTGTGCGCATGGCAGGGCCCGGAATGGAAGGAGCACCATTTGACTTTTTGAATGGAAAATTAGCTCCAATCGTTAGCGGACACGATGTCGTGTTTGGAGAGCCCCTGTGTACCTAAACATTGGAGCTCCCCCACAAGTGACCCCATTTTGGAAACTAGACCCAACAAGGAACTTATCTAGATGTGTGGTGAGCTCTTTCAACCCACAAGTGCTTCACAGAAGTTTATAACGCAGAGCAGTGAAAATAAAAAATCTTTTTTTCCTCAAAAAGTGATTTTTTAGACTGCAATTTTTTATTTTCACAAGGGTAACAGGAGAAATTGGACCCCAAAAGCTGTTGTCCAGTTTGTCCTGAGTATGCTGGTACCCTATATTTGGGGGGGACCACTGTTTGGGCACACATCGGGGCTCGGAAGGGAAGTAGTGATGTTTTGAAATACAGACTTGATGGAATGGTCTGCAGGCGTCATGTTACGTTTGCAGAGCCTCTGATGTGCCTAAACAATGGAAACCCCCCACAAGTGACCCCATTTTGGAAACTAGACCACCCAAGGAACTTATCTAGATGTGTGCTGAGCACTTTGAACCCCAAAGTGCTTCACAAGTTTATAACGCAGAGCCGTGAAAATAAAAAAATCATTTTTTTCACAAAAATCATTTTTTTTAGCCCCCAATTTTTTATTTTCCGAACGGTAACAGGAGAAATTAGACCCCCAAAGTTGTTGTGCAATTTTTCCTGAGTACGCTGATACCCCATATGTGGGGGTAAACCACTGTTTGTGCACACGTCGGGGCTCGGAATGGAGGGAGTGCTGTTTGACATTTTGAACGCAAAATTGGCTGGAATAAATCGTGGCGCCATGTCGCGTTCGGAGACCCCGTGATATGCCTAAACAGTCGAAACCCCTCAATTCCAACTCTAACCCCAATACACCCCTAACTCTAACCCAACCCTAATCATAACCCTAACCACAACCCTAATCCCAACACACCCCTAAACCTAATCCCAACTCTAACCCTAACCACAAGCCTTATCCTAATCCCACCCCTAACCCTAATCTTAACCCTAATTTCAGCCCTATCCCTAATTCCACCACTAACCCTAATTCCAACCCTAATTATAACCCTAACCCTAGCTATAACCCTAGCTATAACCCTAATTCCAACCCTAACTCAAATTCTAACCCTAAATGGAAAAAATATATAATTTTTTTATTTTATTATTTGTGCCTGGCTATGGGGGTGATAAACGGGGGGTGTATTTACTTTTTTTTTCATTTTGATCACTGTGAGAGTGTATCACAGTGATCAAAATTAACGGGCAGCTGGCAAATTCATGGGCGCCGCCATCTTGGACAATGGCAGGCGCACTGCGCATGCGCCCGCCATTTTGCAAGATGGTGGCGCCCATCATCCGGACGTCGACACCGGGAGTCACAGCGGGACACCGGGAGCCACGATTGGTGAAATATTACAAATCGCTTTGATTGGCTGTTTCACTTTTAACAGCCAATCAGCGATCGTAAGCACATGGGGGGCTAAGCCACGCCCCCTGGGATTAACCATAGAGTGTCCTCTGTGTGCGGGTCGGGTGACCTTTCAGTGATCCCGGTCACCCGACCCGCAGAAGGGCGATTTATAGCATGACGCCTACGTAGGCGCCATGGGTCGGTATACCTCCTCTCGAGAATTGAATGGCAGACCATCCGGATAAAATGAAAAACAAACCACTGGAAATAGGAGAGGAAAATCTGCAGTAACAGTGAAAAAAATAAAATAAAAATAAATAAAATAATTAAAAAATAAAATACAATCAGATCATAAAATGAACACAATATTCAATGAGTGTGCATGATATAATAAGAGGGCACATAAACCACGAATACATATAAAACAAGGCCCCACTCTTATATACACATGAACAATTAGCCCAGTATAGGAAATATTAGAATTATCGTGGCCCATAAATTATAACAAAAAAGGCATAATTAATAAAATCAGGCAAATAGCCACCAAGGCATTAAAAACAAGGTAATGAAATCAATTAATAATATCAATCTGGTGTCCAAGTAAAGTGCAAAGAGTGCTAAGTAATGTGTAACCAACCAAGGTGAAAAAAAAACAGTGCAACAATGGAGCAGAAATACCTGGATGCCGTAATAGGAGAACGCGGTGTGCCACAAGAACACGCCCCGATGCGCGTTTTGAAATTATGTATCCTTCGTCAGGGATATATATGTTCGCGGTTTATATGCCCTCTTATTATATCATGCACGCTCATTGATTATTGTGTTGTCTTTTTGTGCCATTAATTAATAAAGGCTATTTTATACTGGGGGAAAAAGTGTGTGCGTGTCAAGCCCCGCCCCTCATTGTGATGTCACAATGCCCCTATTTGCATACTGGGGAAGCAGTGTGCGCGCCAAGCCCCGCCCCTCATTATGATGTCACAATGGTTGCCATGGCGACGCTGATGTCATCAAAGGTTGCAAGCCCCGCCGCCGCTCATTATGATGTCATAATGGTTGACTATGAGATGGAGGATGTGTGATGAGTATATGGGCACCGGACTATGGGATGGAGGATATGTATGATGGGTATATGGGAACGGCACTATGGGATGGAGGATATGTATATGGGCACGGGACTATGGGATGGAGGATGTGTGATGGGTATATGGGCACTGGACTATGGAATAGAGGATATGTTTGACGGGTATATGGGCACGGGACTATGGGATGGTGGATATGTATATGGGCACGGGATTATGGGATGGAGGATGTGTGATGGGTATACGGGCACTGGACTATAGGATGGAGGATATGTATGACAGGTATATGGGCACGGGACTATGAGATGGCGGATATGTATGATGGGTATATGGGCACTCGACTATGGGATGGAGGATATGTATGATGGGTATATGGGCACGGGACTATGAGATGAAGGAAGTGTGATGGGTATATGGGCACTCGACTATGGGATGGCGAATATGTATGATGGGTATATGGGCATGGGACTATGGGATGGAGAATATGTATGATGGGTATATGGGCATGGGACTATGGGATGGAGAATATGTATGATGGGTATATGGGCATGGGACTATGGGATGGAGGATGTGTGATGGGTATATGGGCACTCGACTTTGGGATGGAGGATATGTATGATGGGTATATGGGCACGGGCCTATGGGATCGTGGATATGTATGATGGGTATATGGGCACGGGACTATGGGATGGAGGATAATTATAATTTTCTATAACTAACCACAGTTAGTTACTATGCCCGGGCAGCGCCGGGCTCTTCAGCTAGTATATCATAAAATGTATACCTCCTCTCGAGAATTGAATGGCAGACCGTCCGGATAAAATGAAAAACAAACCGCTGGAAATAGGAGAGGAAAATCTGCAGTAACAGTGAAAAAAATAAAATAAAAATAAAATAATTAAAAAATAAAATACAATCAGATCATAAAATAGCCTTTATTAATTTATGGCACAAAAAGACAACACAATATTCAATGAGTGTGCATGATATAATAAGAGGGCACATAAACCACGAATACATATAAAACAAGGCCCCACTCGTATATACACATGAACAATTAGCCCAGTATAGGAAATATTAGAATTATCGTGGCCCATAAATTATAACAAAAAAGGCATAATTAATAAAATCAGGCAAATAGCCACCAAGGCATTAAAAACAAGGTAATGAAATCAATTAATAATATCAATCTGGTGTCCAAGTAAAGTGCAAAGAGTGCTAAGTAATGTGTAACCAACCAAGGTGAAAAAAAAACAGTGCAACAATGGAGCAGAAATACCTGGATGCCGTAATAGGAGAACGCGGTGTGCCACAAGAACACGCCCCGATGCGCGTTTTGAAATTATGTATCCTTCGTCAGATATGTTCGCGGTTTATATGCCCTCTTATTATATCATGCACACTCATTGATTATTGTGTTGTCTTTTTGTGCCATTAATTAATAAAGGCTATTTTATGATCTGATTTCATTTAATTTTTTAATTATTTTATTTATTTTAATTTTATTTTTTTCACTGTTCCTGCTGGTCTTCCTCTCCCCCATTTCCAGTGGTTTGTTTTTCAACAGCTCCAAGAGGAATTCCATTTATTCCGTAACACTTTTTTTTAACCAATACCTACAAATTTGACATGCTCTTTCAGCTCAATTGGGTCATCATCTCCTAATACTGTTACTGCTATACAAGGTCATACAAGGGGTTTAAAGGGAATCTGTCACCCCCCCTACCCGGGATGTACATGCCCTTTTAACTCCTTTCTGACATCTGACGTACTATCCCATCCACGGTACCCGGGCCCTTATGACCGGGGACGGGATAGTACGTCATCGTGATCAGTGGCCGGGTGTCAGCTGATTATCACAGCTGACACCCGGCACTATGTGTCAGGGGCGGTCACAGACTGCCCCCGGCACGTTAACCCCTGGCACACTGCAATCAAACAATCGCAGTGTACCGGGGTTTAGAAAAGCATCGGAAGGGAGGGGGCTCCCTCCGTGCTTCCCTGAGACCCCCACAGCAGTGCGATGTGCTGCGCTGCTCTGGGAGCCTCCTTCCCTGCAGGTCCCCAGATCCAATATGGCCACGGGGGCCTGCAGGGAGGCAGCTTCCTCAGTGCCTGCAGAGCGCAGGCATGAGGAAGCCTTGTGCAGCGCCTGTCAGATCGCTAAAATGACACAGCGCTGTGTGACTTGTCAGATCAGCGATCTAACACATGACAGTGATGTCCCCCCTGGGACAATGTAATAAAGTAAAAAAAAGTGTAAAAATAATTTGTAAAAAATTGCTAAATAAATAAAAAAAAAATATATTCCCTAATAAATTCATTTTTTGGAAATAAAAAAACAAAGCAAAACAATAAAAGTACACATATTTAGTATCGCCGCGTCCATAGCGACCCGCCCTATAAAACTGTCCCATTAGTGAACCCCTTAAAAATAAAAATAAACAAAGCATAAAACAATGCTTTATTATCATACCGCCAAACAAAAAGTGCAATGAAGCGCAATCAAAAAGACGGATATAAATAAATAAATAAACCACAGTACCGCTGAAAATGTCATCTTGTCCCGCAAAAAACGAGCCGCGATACAGCGTCATCAGTGAAAAAATAAAAAAGTTATAGCTCGTAGACTAAAGCGATGCAAAAATAATTGTTTTTTATATAAAATTGCTTTCATTGCATAAAAGCGCCAAAACATACAAAAAGACAAATGAGGTATCGCTGTAATCGTACTGACCTGAAGAATAAACTGCTTTATCAATTTTGCCACACGTGGAACGATGTAAACGCACCCCCCCAAAGAAATTCATGAAATTCTGGTTTTTGTTCATTCTGCATCCCAAAAATCAGAATAAAAAGCGATCAAAATATGTTACGTGCCCGAAAATGGTACCAATAAAAACGTCAACTTGTCCCGCAAAAAATAAGACCTCACATGACTCGGTGGGTCAAAATATGGAAAAATTATAGCTCTCAAAATGTGGTGATGCAAAAGCTATTTTTACAATAAAAAGCGTCTTTTAGCGTGTGACAGCTGCCAAACATAAAAATCCGCTATAAATAGTAAATCAAACCCCCCTTTATCACCCCCCATAGTTAGAGAAAAATAATAAAATTAAAAAATATGTATTTATTTCCATTTTCCCATTAGGGTTAGGCTTAGGGCTGAGATTAGGGTTAGGGGTGTGTTGGGGTTAGGGTTGGAGTCAGAATTGGGGGTTTCCACTTTTTAGGCACATAAGGTGCTCTCCAAATGCAACATAGCGTCTGATCTTAATTCCAGCCAATTCTGCGTTGAAAAAGTCAAACGGTGCTCCTTCCCTTCCAAGCTCTGCCATGCGCCCAAACAGTGTTTTACCCCCATGTTTTACCACGTCAAAGTGACAGGGCGGGTACGCCCTTACTTACAAAACACTCACTAATATACAAATTAGGCACACTGAATACAGTTTTATGGTAAAACAATAATGTAACAATTTATTAAGATTACATCAGGATAATGCTAAATTATGGAATGGCAGATATAATATTACCCTGTTTTGTTAATTCATTTCATGTGAATCATACAATTAATATGAATTATAGTACATAGAGAAATAAGCATCAATACATTACCAAGTATTGTAACATCACTTCTCCACTGGAGGGACCACAGTGTCAGTGAGAAGGAAATACTCTGGTCTTGTCATCACAGAAACCGTGCGTCCACGATACCTTCTGGAAATGTCCCTACCTCGCTGACACAGGGTCCCCTTTTTATACACAACTTCCACATCCTCCCCTATCACATCTGTGCAGTATGTTTAGGCTAAATCATCAGTATCTTGCCATTGCGCAATAGGTTGTTTTCTAACAATAACACAATGTTTCAAGGTTGTTTGCCACTGATTACAACTTAAGATCTGTTTGCCACTGGCATGTCTCTTAACAATAGCACAATGCTTCAAGGTTGTCTGTCACTGTTCAAAGTTCCCCCCATATGTTGCTTGTCACAAAGTTAACGCTTCATGATCATAGCATAACGCTCTAAGATGGTAGCATATGGGCAGCATGACTTCCATAATCACCTATTCTGAAAACTGGATACCTATCGTAACCCAGGCACACACTCATACTTGTCTCATTTGTATCACAATCGGTCCTTGATTATTGATGTCATGCATGACCATTGCTACATGAAACCATCAAAACATTTTGGTCTCCCTTGTCTCCGAGCATCATACTATTATTGAACACAAGACTTCCTCGTTCAAGCAGCATAAATATTCATTATCTGTACAGTTGTTATTTTTCCTATTGTCTTTTTAATTTTTCCCAGCACATGTGTAAGAATACACCACACAACTCTTACCCCTATATATATTAGAATACCACACAGAATTAGTTGGAAAGCTCCTTGTAGAATTCCCTAATCAACCACCCCCCAATTCCTTTAACCCAATTGGCAGGGTATAGAAAAGGGAAAGTATTCAGTATCACTGACAAAGCAAATATCACAGTGGTCACTTGTGTGCAAATCAGGATAATGAATCTTTGACACAGCTTCAAAGACCAAAGAACAATTCCAAAGACATACTGATAGGGAATTTAGATTGTGAGCCCCATCAGGGACAGTGATGATAATGTGTGCAAACTGTAAAGCGCTGTGGAATATGTTAGCGCTATATAAAAATAAAGATTATTATTTATTATTATTATTAATTGACCTTGTCTTACGGTATTAACACAGAGCAAACACTTTGTGGCTCAGTATCAAAGTTCAGCATCAATGATATTACACTGTAGTATATTGCAATATATAGTGTTTGGATTCAAACAACCATATTTCATATTTCCAATACATTCCACCCTTGGTCTAGTGACCACACTATAAGATATCCATATTTTTATTAGCACCACACCCCACATATGGGGTATCAGCCTACTCAGGACAAATTGCAAAACAACTTTTGGGGTCCAATTTCTCCTGTTACCCTCAGGAAAATAAAAAATTGGGGGCAAAGATATCATTTTTGTGGAAAAAAAATATGATTTTTTTATTTTCACGCCAGGGCGTTATAAACTTCTGTGAAGCTCTTGGGGGTTAAAAGTGCTCACCACACATATAGATAAGTTCTGTGGAGGGTCTAGTTTCCAAAATGGGGTCACTTGTGGGGAGTTTCAACAGATTAGGCACATCAGAGGCTCTCCAAACACGACATGAAACCCGCAGACCATTCCATCAAAATCTGCATTCCAAAACGTCACTACTTCCTTTCCAAGCCCCGACGTGTGCCCATACAGTAGTTTTCTCCCACATATGGGGTATCAGTGTACTCTGGACAAATTGGACAACAACCTTTGGGGTCCAATTTCTCCTGTTACCCCTGGGAAAATAAAAAAAATTGGGGACTAAAAGATCATGTTTGTGGAAAAAATATGATTTTTTTTATTTTCAAGCCCGGGCGTTATAAACTTCTGTGAAGCCCTTGGGGATTCAAAGTGCTCACCACACATCTAGATAAGTTCCTTGGAGGGTCTAGTTTCCAAAATGGTGTCATTTGTGGGGGGTTTCCACTGTTTAGGCACATCAGGGGCTTTCCAAACGCGGCATGGCGTCCGATCCTAATTCCAGCCAAAAAAGTAAAATGGCACTGCTCCCTTCTGAGCTCTGCCATGCGCCCAAATAGTGGTTTACCCCTACATGTGGGGTATCAGCGTACTCAGGACAAATTGCACAATAAATTTTGGATCCTAATTCCAGCCAAAAAAGTAAAATGGCGCTGCTCCCTTCCGAGCTCTGCCATGCGCCCAAATAGTGGTTTACCCCCACATGTGGGGTATCAGCGTACTCAGGACAAATTGCACAATAACTTTTGGGTCCTGTTACCCTTGGGAAAATAAAAATTGGTGAAAAGATCATTTTTGTGGAAAAAATATGATTTTTTAATTGTACGGCTACGTTATAAACTTCTGTGATGCCCTTGGGGGTTCAAAGTTCTACCACATATCTAGATAAGTTCCTTGGTTTGTCTAGTTTCCAAAATGTGGTCACTTGTGGGGGGTTTCCACTGTTTAGTCACATCAGGGGCTCTCCAAACGTGACATGGCGCCATCTGAATTCCTGCCAATTTTGCGTTGAAAAAGTCAAACGGCGCTCCTTCCCTTCTGAGCTGTGCCATGCGCCAAAACAGTGGTTCCCCCCCCCACATATCAGGTATCAGCATACTCAGGACAAATTGCACAATAACTTTTGCAGTCCAATTTCTCCTGTTACCCTTGGTAAAATAAAAAAATTGGACCTGAAGTAACTTTTTTGTGAAAAAATTTAAATATTGATTTTTTTTTAAACATTCAAAAAATTCATGTAAAGCACCTGAAGGGTTAATAAACTTCTTGAACGTGGTTTTGAGCACCTTGAGGGGTGCAGTTTTTAGAATGGTGTCACTTTTGGGTATTTTCTATCATATAGACCCCTCAAAGTGACTTCAAATTTGATGTGGTCCGTAAAAATAAAATAATGTTGCAAAAATGAGAAATCACTGGTCAACTTTTAACCCTTATAACTTCCTAACAAAAAAAAATTTTGGTTCCCAAATTGTACTGATGTAAAGTAAACATATGGGAAATGTTATTTATAAAATTTTTGTTTGCCATATCTCTGTGATTTAAGGGCATAAAAATTCAAAGTTGGAAAATTGCGAAATTTTCAAAATTTTCGCCAAATTTCCATTTTTTTCCCAAATAAACGCAAGTTATATCAATGAAATTTTACCACTAACATGAAGTACAATATGTCACGAGAAAACAATGTCAGAATCACCAGGATCCATGGAAGCGTTCCAGAGTTATTACCTGATAGAGGGACAGTGGTCAGAATTGTAAAAATTGGTCATGAACGTGCAAACCACCCTTGGGGGTAAAGTGGTTAATATGGACATACCGGTAACAGAAGTGTTACACTAGTCCTACCTGTATGCCTCATATTAATGGTCTTGTTGCTGAGAAATGTTATATTCTGTATTTATGTTAATGATTTTTTCCAGGCTCTGGGGCGTGTGGTGCCTGGAAGAAATCCCTTCCCTCTGTCCTCATTACCACCCCCTCCCATGCATGTCAATTATGTACCCAGAATCCTGCGCCCTGCACTCCCTCAGAAGTACATCCCTTCTATGGGCACTGAACGCTGGGATCTTCTGCGCAGGCGAGTCACTCCAGTGTGTTCGCCGATAAGATTCTCCACTTCCTCCCTGCACAGTCATCGCTAGGAACCATGTGTACATAATGATGACTATGCAGGTAATAAGTTTGGAGAGCACCTTATCAGCGCGCACACCGGAGCTCACTGTAGTGGAAGTCGCCTGCGCAGAAGATCCCTAAATGCAGCGCCCATAGAAAAGAGGATGAGGTATGTATTTCTGAGGGAGTGCAGGCACAGGATTCCAGGGCCATAACTGAAGTGCATGGGAGGAGGGGGTTGTATTGTAATGAGGACAGGAGGCAGGAATTTCTGCACCACACGCCCCAGAGCCTGGAAGAAATCATTAGGATAAAGATAAAATATAACCTTTCTTAGCAACAAGACTGTTAATATGAGGCATACAGGTAGCACTAGTGTAACATTTCTGTCACCTATATGCCCATATTAATAGGTCATACAGTATATGTCCCGGGGTGACATATTCCCTTTAATTTCTACTTTATGTAAGTGCCTATTGTCATCCAGACTGAATAATCACCTTATGAAAGTTAAAGCATCGATACAGCAGTGGAGAGAGATTGTAGAAACTTCTCAAATTACTTCCCTGTGAGGTACAAAGGCTTTCTCAACTATATTTCACAGAGTGTACAAAACTCCAAGCTTTTTATGCAAGATAGGATATCACCATGATGCAAAATGCCCTGGGTGTGAGATCGATGAGGCACATTTGATGCATATGATGTGGGAATGTAGATAGGCCCATTTTGGAATTAGGTCATCTCCTTGAAAGAAAGAGTGTGTGGAATGAAATTGTTAACAGATCCCCATATATGTATTTTAGGCTGGTTTCACACTTGCGTTTTTTTTAGCGGTATTTTAGCGCTAAATAGCGCTTGCGTTTTTTTTCCTATACTTTGCATGGGATGCGCTTATGTGCGCATACACATGCGTTTGTACGCGTTTTTCCGCGCATGCGTTTTTTTGCGGTATGCGCTCGGGTGCACAAAATGCAACCTGTTGCATTTTTTGGGCGTCCGACTTGCCTCAAAAAAACGCATGCGCGCGCAATGCGTTTTTTTACAGCAAGACACCCATTCTAAGTCTATGGTGAGCATATGTGCGCATTGGCATGCTTATGTATGCGTTTTTTTGCACATGCGTTTTTTTTTTTACCATTAGTTTAGACAATGGAATTTAGGGGTTTGGGTTAGAGTTAGGGTTAGTTAAGGGGGTTTAGGGTTAGGGTTAGGGTCAGGGTTAGGGTTAGGATCAGGGTATGGTTTGGTTAAGGGTCAGGGTCAGGGTTAGGGTTAGGATCAGGGTATGGTTTGGTTAAGGGTTAGGGTCAGGGTTAGGGTTAGGGTCAGGGTTAGGGTTAGGGTCAGGGTTAGGGTCAGGGTCAGGGTTAGGGTCAGGGTTAGGGTCAGGGTAAGGGTCAGGGTTAGTAAAGTCATGGTTTGGGTTAGTGTGAGGGGCCACCTAATGTTTGGAAAAAACGCAAACGCGGTAAAAACGCACTAAAAACGCATACAAACGCATAAAAACGCTGCATTTTTTTCATGCATGCTCGTAAAAATGCTTGAAAAAAACGCAGCAGTTGTATGCTTTTGTATGCGTTTTTTCAATGCGTTTTTTTGCGGGAAAAACGCGCTGCAAAAAAAAGCAAGTGTGAAACTAGACTTAGACTTATTTGAAGATGGAGTGGATCCTGACTTGTCCCCTATTCATAGGTATCTCTCTCTTTTACTTCAATCACGTACACTTCTTGCATCTTGGTTAGACACACAACCTCCATCTATGGAAGAACTACAATGAAGAATATATAATATAATCTGGTTGGAAAGAGGAGTCTATCATAAGCTTAACTCTTCTCAAATTTTAAAAGATATAGAGTCCTTGGTTGGATTCTTCAGGGCTGCCCACAAATCTAATTAGAGATAGAATATTTACTGTACCATGCTATCCGTTAATTGTTAGTCCTCTTTTTTTCTTATCCCCCCTTCTACTAATTTTATACTTCGTTATTCTAGAACTGCTCTAAAAATTAAAATGGTCCATTCTGGAATGTTGGGATTTGGGTTTAGAGTGGGTTAGGGAATTGAAGTTGAGTTACTTTGCTTATATATTATACTATGAAATTATTATGTGATTTGGAGTTTTTTAATAAAAATTATTTGATTTAAAAACAGGTTTTTTTAACTGTTAAAACGAAAACTGTGACTTGAATATCACCGTACTCATGCTGATTTGGAGAATCATATTGTCAGCTTATTTTTTTAACACATGCTGAATGTTGTAAAAACCCAACAAAAGAATTTGCGTTCTTTTCACCTCACTTGGAATTTTTTTTAAACTTTTTTCCAGTACATTATACCATAAAATGTAACATATATACTCGATTATCAGCCGAGATTTTCAGTCCATTTTTTTGGGCTGAAAGTCCCCCCCCCTCGGCTTATACTCGAGTCATATACGCCAGGGGGTCGGTGGGGAGGGGGAGTGGCGTGTTGGATCATACTGACCCCCCCTGACACGTCTCTGCAGCCCCCCTGCTTGTCCCACAGTCTCCCTTCAGTGGTCACGTTTTAGCGCTCATTAAAGTCATGAATATGCGCTTATTCATGAGTTTAATGAGTGGTACCACGTGACCGCTGAAGGAAGGGAGAACGGTGCTGCAGAGACTGCTCCAGGAGGGGTAAGTATAGCAATATTCACCTGTCCCCGGTCCATCGCTGCTTGCCGTTGTCTGCTGCGTCCTCTGTTCAGACAGCAGAGGGCGCGGTGGCGTAGTTAATGTGCGCCGCGCCCTCTGCTGCCTGAATGTCACTGACTGATGACGCGGCAGACAGCGGTGAGCAGCAATGGACCGGGGACAGGTGAATATCTAAGATGCCGGGTCCTGAGCCAGCGGTGACACCGGCACCTGGCCCCCAGTGATGTAGAGGTGAGTATGTAATTGTTTTATTTTTATCTGCAGCGGCATGTGAGGCATAATCTTTGGAGCATTTTATGGGGCAGCATATGGGGGCATAAAATATGGAGCAGCCTATGGCGGCAGCATATGGGGGCATAATCTATGGAGCAGCATATGAGGAGGCATGATATATGGAGCATCATATTCTGGCATAATATATGGAGCATTTTATGGAGCAGCATATGGGAGCATAATCTATGGAGCATCTTTTGGGGCAGCATATGGGGGCATAATGTATCTTTGATGTGTGGTCATGTGTGTGCAGCCTCTACCACTCTGCCTGTATGTGTGCTATTCGTCCACGTAGCTGGGGACTGGTCTATTAGGCAGGCAGCTAGTGTCAGTGGGGCAATTAGGGGCTTGGCTTAGCATCCAGATTTCACGGAGCATGTCCAAACCCAAATTCAGGGCTTTATTACAGCGCCTGTTTCGGTACCGTGTGCCATTGACACGGTTCAGTTGCAGACCGGGTTCAGTCCACGTGCTTTGTCCTGTGACAATACCCCTAGTATTGCTACTGAAGCCAATCACCATTCGTGTGGTTAATGGGTCTGCCCTTTCCACCCAAATCATTCATCAAACCATCCCAATAACACATGCTCTCCAAAACATCAGTAGATAATTTCCTTGTTGGTCATCCCTTAGGGTATTGATGAGGTACTGTTGGGCATACCCTGGTTGCGCTGCCATTCACCTCATATAGATTGGGCAACTGGGAGAATACTGGGATGGAGTAGGTCATATGAAGGACATCATCTTAAGCTCCAGATTCAGGTTGGGTCGTTTGAGGTTACTTCAGATCTAACCTCTCTTCCTAGGCACTACTAGAGGTATGCAAACGTGTTCTCAAAAAAGGCCACAGAGGCTCTTCCTCCCCATCGCTCCTATGATTGCCCTATAGACCTCATTCCAGGGGCAGAGCCTTCTCAGGGGCGTGTCTACCCGTTGTTTCTCCTGGAGACTGAGGCTATATCGGGAGTATATCAAAGAGAACCTGGTGAGAGGGTTTATTAGGAAGTCAGTGTCTGCTGTTGGGGCTGGGTTCTTTGTCCAGAAGAAGAGCGGAGAACTTCGTCCTTGCATAGATTATAGGGGTTTGAATGCCATCACCATAAAAAACAAATACCCTTTGCCACTCATCTCTGAGCTCTTTAATATGCTACGGGGGTGCTAGGATTTTCACTAAGGTGGACCTGCGTGGTGCCTATAATTTAATTCGCAGATGAGAAGGGGACGAATGGAAGACAGCATTTAATACTCGGGACGGTCGTTACCAGTGCTTAGTGATGCCGTTTGGTCTCTGTAACCCTCCCACAGTCTTCCAGAATTTCGTTAATGACATCTTTCGGGAGCTGTTATCCACATCTATAGTGGTGTATCTGGATAACATCCTTATCTACTCTCCAGATCTTGCCACTCACTGAAAAGATGTCTGTAGGGTCTTCGAACTGTTACACGCCAATTCCCTTTTTGACAAATTGGAAAAGTGCATGTTTGAGCAGGAGTCCCTACCTTTTCTAGGGTATATTATTTCTGCCCAGGGCTTGGCAATGAACCCCGCCAAGATAGAGTCGGTGATGAACTGGCAGAAACCACATTCCCTTAAAGCGGTGCAGCGCTTCATGGGATTTATCATCTATTACCGCCAGTTCATTCCTTCGCCAGTTCATTCCTTCTCTACCTTAGCAGCTCCATTGGTAGCCCTCACCAAAAAGGGAGCTAACCCTAAGCAGTGGTCTGAGGAGGTTTCTAAGGCCTTTACTTCCCTAAAGTCCCACTTCGCTAGGACTCCAGTGGTACATCGGCCCGATGTGGATAAGCCCTTCATCCTGGAAATGAACGCCTCTTCCGTTGGTGCAGGAGCAGTCCTGTACCAGAAGGATGCTCACGGTAGGAAACATCCTTGTTTCTTTTTTTCCCAAGACCTCACCAGCGGAGAGGAATTATTCTATCAGGGACAGGGAGTTACTGGCCATGAAATCGGCCTTCTCAGAGTGGAGACCACTTGAGGGGCTCCTCATCCCTTCAAGGTTTTCACAGATCACAAGAATCTGCTCTACTTGCAGACGGTTCAATGGATGGCTGAATTCTCACCAGGCCACGTGGTCGTTACTCCTCTCCAGATTTAACTTCACTATCCAGTTTCTGTCTGGGGAGAATTTGCTCTGTCATGTTCCGTAGTCTCATCCGAGGAGGGGGATGAGTCACGGCTAATTGTCCCTTCGGAGAGTCTCCGAACGGTGACTCCGGTGTCGCTAGAACAGGTGTCTTTGGGCAAATACTATGTACCACCTAACTTGCAGCCGGAAGTACTCTCTTGGGCACACCCTTCCAAGCTGGGTGGGCATTTTGGCATCAAGAGGACAACTGAGCTTCTTGCAAGGTCTTATTGGTGGCCTCGGATGACGCGTGACTTAAGGGACTACGTTCAAGCTTGTGTCTCAAGCCAGGAATCGGCCTTCCAGGCAGAGACCCGCAGGCTTACTGCATCACTTACCCGTTGCAGATTGACCCTGGGAGATGGTCGGGATGGATTTTATTGTGGACCTGCCTAAGTCCAGTAACAACGGTTATTTAGGTGGTCATCGACCATTTTTCCAAAATGGTGCATCTGGTCCCTCTTCTGCGCGTGCTATCTGCGCAGGCCTTGGCGGCACTATTCGTGAAGCATATTTTCCAACTTCAAGGGATGCCTGCCAAGATTGTCAGTGACCGGAGTCCCCAGTTCGTGTGTCGGTTATGGAGAGAGCGTTTTCGGCTGCTCAGTATTGATCTCAATCTCCTCTGCGTACCATCCCGAGACGAATGGACTGGTGGAGAGGACCAACCAGACTCTGATCACATATTTACTGCATTTTGTCTCAGCCAGGCATGATGACTGGGCGCCTTTGCTGCCTTAGGTGGAGTTTGCTCTAAGTAATGCCGTCTCCAACTATTCGGGTCAGATGCCGTTTCTCTTAAACTATGGTCAGCATCCGCGTGTCCCTGTGCCCATGCTTGTCTCGTTTTCTGACCCTAGGGTGGTGAAATGGGCAGTGGAGGTTTGTGATATCTGGGATCGCACGCAGGATGCCATCAAGGTTTCCAAAGAGAGAATGAGGGTCTCCGCCGACACGCATCGTCGTCCTGCCCCGGTCTTTGCTACAAGCGATGTAGTGTTGCTGTCAGCTCGTAATATCAAGCTGCGAGTAGAGTCCACTAAATTTTCTCCCCGCTATCTAGGTCCTTTCAATGTCCTTGAACAGGTTGAATCCTGTAGTCTATCGTCTCAGTCTTTCATCACATCTGATCATCACTGACAACATCCATGTGTCTTTGTTAAAGCCCTTATATATGACCCGGTCTGGGACTCCTGCTGGGAGTTCGGATACATCCTCGGACGATTTCGAGGTGAATGCCATTATCAGGTCCAAGGTGTTGCGTGGCAATTTTTTTTGGGTGGACTGGAGGATAGGCCTGGGAACCTATAGAGCACATTTGTGCCCACAGCTTATTGCAGCTTTCGAGCATAACAAATGTCGGCAGGGGATGCTAGCAGAGGGGTAATGTTAGGCATTGGGATTCCCCTGCTTCACAGGGTAGTTCCCAAGCCTTGTCTGCCTCGGCGGTCTCCCATTTGGCTTCGGCCTCTGCGGGAGCTGCTCAGCAGAGACGTCAGTGTCAGCATCTTGCTTAGGCTCGAAATATTCATTTAGTAACTGCTGGCTCTCCAGCCAAGCCTATAGTAGCCAGCGATAGTCAGCTGCGGACTGCTGCTCTGGAGGTTAAGTCCAGAGATCACTGTAATGAGCATGTCTGGGATTTGGCGTCTTCTCATTGGAGGTCCGACGTCAGATGCTCTGGTGATGCGGCAGTGCCGGATTGGCCCATGGGTAAGGTTCTGCCTGACTGGACATGAACCGCAAGTATAAAAGGTTCTACGAAGCGCTCGCCGGCGCACTAGTATCTTTGATGTTTTGTCGTGTGTGCAGCCTCTACCACTCTGCCTGTATATATACAAATTAGAACAGAATTCATTGTAAATAGATAGCAGATGATCCTCAATTGGATCAGATAACGTAAGGACCAGGGGAATCTCCCAAATTGTACACTCGCTCAGACATGATGTACAAAAACACTGAGTGAAAATCCAATAATATAAAATCCATATTTTATTCAAGTAATCAGTATGTTATACAAAATTCATATAAATATACATACACATAGGAATAAGGGGTTCAAATACAGGGAAGAAACAAGCAAATATGTAAACTGGGCCTTAGAAAAACATCAAGAGGTGGGAAGGTGGTTTAGAATAACACTAATTTCATATATACGAGTATAATAATACACAGCCTAAAGTGCAGGTGCCTCAATGTAAACTATAGAAATGAATTAACTAATTAGCCGTATCATATTCAGGGTCTCCCAACAGATCCCTGATAACAACCCATACATCAGCAATAGATATTATGGTAAATAACCACTCTTACCCATCGTCCCTCACTAAGGGTTCCGGAACACGCAGCCCCAATGTGCATTTTGCGTTGGCTTCTTTGGGGGGGCCGTGTCAAGAGTGTGTCCATACCACTATTTATATGCTCCATAAATGTGTCCACATGAGGCCAAATTACCGGCACATGTAACGCTATGCAGTGCCGGAACTTGCATCACATCCGGCAGTCCATGACGATGTGGGTGACGGGGATACCCCGTTGATGTCAGTGACCCGCAGACGTCATGTAAGGATGCCAAGTGCGACGCTCCAGCTGAAAAAAACAGCACGACATGCGCACTGGCCATCACCGGAACCGGATATGTAAAAACCGCCATCTTAGTTGTGGGAAAACTATCATGAAAAACGCTAAATGCAGCCAAAAAACTGCAGATCAAATAACGATGTGCGTAATCCTCACTAGCGGAACCGGATATGTAAATAATACTATCTCAATAGTGGGGCACAATATGGGATGTACATCCTGACTAAGACTGCATGTAGAAGAGCTATTATAAAAACCATAAGGAAAACCAGAACAACAATTATATATATAGAACCATGTATAAGGATACTAGGAACAAAGTGGAAGTGTAATATATAAATAGAACAATAATATATAAATGTGTATAAAAACACAATTAGGCTGAGTGCAGACGGTTTTTTTAGCCCTGCGGATTTTTCCACGCAGAATGGAAGAAATCCGCAGGTCAAATGACCTGCATTTTTCCTGCGGATTTCTTCCATGTTTCCTGCCGTTTTCTTGCGGTTTTTGTGCGGTTTTCCACTGTGGATTCTCCCCTGCGGATTTGGACACAGGGGAGGTGGAAAACCGCACAAAAAAAGGAACATGCTGCGGATTTTGTACCGCAGGAAAATCGCGCGGAAAAATCCGCAGCGTCTGCACAGCGGTTTTTTTTTTCCATTGATTTTTAAGGCTACTGTACATCACAATGCGGATATGCAACGTTTTTGCACGGTAAAATCCGCTGCGTATCCTCTGCAAATCTGCATCGTGTGCACACAGCCTTAAAGTGCATAGCTACCACCAATAGAGTTGAGCGAAACGGGTCGAAAAATTTCAAAAGTCGGGTTTCATGAAACGAAACCCGACCCTAGGATGAGGTCGGCCACGAGGTCGGCGACTTACGAGCCAAAGTCGCGTTTCAAAAGTTTGTTTTGCACTCTTTTTCAGCCAATCAGGATCCACGGACACTGTGGGCAACGTGATGACATAGGCAGGGGTCACCACCATCTTTCAGAAGGGCATGCAAGTGATTGGCTTGCTTTGGTGGGCGTCACAGGGGGTATAAAAGGGCGTGCACGCCGACCGCCATCTTACTTCTGCCGATCTCAGTATAGGGAGAGGTTGCTGCTGATTCTGTAGGGAGAGCGTTAGGCAGGGAAGAAGACAAAAAAACTGCTTCTGCTGCTAGCGATTTGGCCTGCACAACACACCAGTCACTGTGTGTGCAGTGCAAGGGGAGGCTATATAGTGGTGTATCAGTGGTGTTGGTTGTTGGACTGCCTTCTAAGGCTTCCTGACATTCCTGCATTGCTGTTTACCCACTGCTCCGCAAACTGCTTTTTTAAAAGCAATCCCAATTTTTTTTTTTGTCCTGAGAAGAAAAAAAAACTGCTTCTGCTGCTAGCAATTTGGCCTGCACAACACACCAGTCACTGTGTGTGCAGTGCAAGGGGAGGCTATATAGTGGTGTATCAGTGGTGTTGGTTGTTGGGCTGCCTTTTAAGGCTTCCTGACAGGCTGGCATTGCTGTTTACCCACTGCTCTGCAAACTGCTTTTTTAAAAGCAATCCAATCTCCCTTATCCTCTAGTCCCTTTTGTCACAGCTGTGCCATCGAGCCTGTGACATAGCGCTCAGATATCAGTGGGCCTCACACAATCCAAAAGTGTCCAGTGTCCAAAAGTGTGTGCAGAGATTCAAAATCTCCCTTATCCTCTAGTCACTTTGGTCACAGCTGTGCCATCGAGCCTGTCACATAGCGCTCAGATATTCATTGGGCCTCACACAATCCAAAAGTGTCCAGTGTCCAAAAGTGTGTGCAGAGATTCAAAATCTCCCTTATCCTCTAGTCACTTTGGTCACAGCTGTGCCATCGAGCCTGTGACATAGCGCTCAGATATCAGTGGGCCTCACACAATCCAAAAGTGTCCAGTGTCCAAAAGTGTGTGCAGAGATTCAAAATCTCCCTTATCCTCTAGTCACTTTGGTCACAGCTGTGCCATCGAGCCTGTCACATAGCGCTCAGATATTCATTGGGCCTCACACAATCCAAAAGAGTCCAGTGTCCAAAAGTGTGTGCAGAGATTCAAAATCTCCCTTATCCTCTAGTCACTTTGGTCACAGCTGTGCCATCGAGACTGTCACATAGCGCTCAGATATCAGTGGGCCTCACACAATCCAAAAGTGTCCAGTGTCCAAAAGTGTGTGCAGAGATTCAAAATCTTCCCTTATCCTCTAGTCACTTTGGTCACAGCTGTGCCATCGAGCCTGTCACATAGCGCTCAGATATTCATTGGGCCTCACACAATCCAAAAGTGTCCAGTGTCCAAAAGTGTGTGCAGAGATTCAAAATCTCCCTTATCCTCTAGTCACTTTGGTCACAGCTGTGCCATCGAGCCTGTCACATAGTGCTCAGATATCAGTGGGCCTCACACAATCCAAAAGTGTCCAGTGTCCAAAAGTGTGTGCAGAGATTCAAAATCTCCCTTATCCTCTAGTCACTTTGGTCACAGCTGTGCCATCGAGCCTGTCACATAGCGCTCAGATATCAGTGGGCCTCACACAATCCAAAAGTGTCCAAAAGTGTGTGCAGAGATTCAAAATCTCCCTTATCCTCTAGTCACTTTGGTCACAGCTGTGCCATCGAGCCTGTCACATAGCGCTCAGATATCAGTGGGCCTCACACAATCCAAAAGTGTCCAGTGTCCAAAAGTGTGTGCAGAGATTCAAAATCTCCCTTATCCTCTAGTCACTTTGGTCACAGCTGTGCCATCGAGCCTGTCACATAGCGCTTAGATATTCATTGGGCCTCACACAATCCAAAAGTGTCCAGTGTCCAAAAGTGTGTGCAGAGATTCAAAATCTCCCTTATCCTCTAGTCACTTTGGTCACAGCTGTGCCATCGAGCCTGTCACATAGCGCTCAGATATCAGTGGGCCTCACACAATCCAAAAGTGTCCAGTGTCCAAAAGTGTGTGCAGAGATTCAAAATCTCCCTTATCCTCTAGTCACTTTGGTCACAGCTGTGCCATCGAGCCTGTCACATAGCGCTCAGATATCAGTGGGCCTCACACAATCCAAAAGTGTCCAGTGTCCAAAAGTGTGTGCAGAGATTCAAAATCTCCCTTATCCTCTAGTCACTTTGGTCACAGCTGTGCCATCGAGCCTGTCACATAGCGCTCAGATATTCATTGGGCCTCACACAATCCAAAAGTGTCCAGTGTCCAAAAGTGTGTGCAGAGATTCAAAATCTCCCTTATCCTCTAGTCACTTTGGTCACAGCTGTGCCATCGAGCCTGTCACATAGCGCTCAGATATTCATTGGGCCTCACACAATCCAAAAGTGTCCAGTGTCCAAAAGTGTGTGCAGAGATTCAAAATCTCCCTTATCCTCTAGTCACTTTGGTCACAGCTGTGCCATCGAGCCTGTCACATAGCGCTCAGATATCAGTGGGCCTCACACAATCCAAAAGTATCCAGTGTCCACAAGTGTCTGCAGAAATTCAAAATCTCCCCTGTCCTATAGACACCGTGTACCTTGTTTTACATTACTATATAGTTTGTTGGATTTTGTCTACATTTCTACCAAAAATGAGGAAGGCTGGTGGAAGAGGCCGTGGAATTGGGCGGGGGTTGGCAGCTGGTAATGATGGTGTTGGTGGTGGATCTGATGGTAGTGGCAAGAGCAAAATAGGACCGAATGCAGGAGGTGCTGACCCTGCGTCATCGTCTGGCTACATAAGGCCTCGAACGCTTAGTTTTCTAGGAGTTGGCAAACCGCTTTTAAAGCCAGAGCATCAGGAAAAAGTTTTGGCTTACATTGCTGACTCAGCCTCCAGCTCTATCGCCTCCTCTTCTTCAGTTGTAAAAAGTAAAAGCACTGAGTCGTCATTGGAGGCTCATGTTCATGAACCACACCTTTCCTTGTGTCCTTCACCCCAACCAAGATTGAAGGATGATGCAGGCCATACTACTGATTACTCCATGGAGCTGTTTTCACATACCATGCCTGGATTATCAAGTGAAATGGTGAATTACCCAGGCCAAGATGAATCTGACATGGAGTGCACTGATGCACAGCCGCTGATGGATGATTCTGCTGGTACATTCACTCAGAGCACTACATTGTCCTCGCAGTGTACAGAGCCAGATTCTGACCCTGATGAGACTCAGGTGCCCCTTCCCGCACACTATACCACCATACACGGTGACACAGAGGAAGGTGCACATGACATAGAAGAGGAGGTGATGGATGACCCAGTTGTTGACCCAGATTGGCATCCATTGGGGGAAGAGGGTGCTGCTTCCAATAGCTCAGATGAGGAGCATCCACAGCAGACATCGACATCGCAACAGCTGTTATCTGGCAGGCCCGGAGCACTCCAAAGACAGGTTCCAAACATCAAAAGAGTTGCTGGACAGCTTGTCCAGAGGGTCAAAAGATCACAGCGTGCTAGGCCGCAAAATGTCTGCCAAAGTAGGAAGAGTGCAGTGTGGCACTTTTTTGAACAAAATCCTCATGATCAGGCCAAGGTTATCTGTAAGAAGTGCGCAAAGACCTTTAGCCGAGGGAAAAATCTGAAAAATTTGAATACCAGTTGCATGCTTAGACATTTAACCAGCATGCACTTGCAAGCGTGGACACAACACCAAACCTCAAGTGCCACATGTGCAACTGATCACAACGAAGGTAGTCAGCAACGCTACATTGTTTCCCCCACTGTAAGCCCACCAGTTAGCACAGCAGCAAATGTTGAGGTGTCGTTGCAAGGCCACAGCAGTCAGGGAATCCCACTGTTATATCAACGAAAGACTGATTCTAGGCCATCAGAAAGAACACCAACTCCATCACCATCATCAACCCTCTCTCAGTCCGCCCTGTCCACCGCTACTTCCACCATATGCAGCTCTCAAGTCCAGCTCACCCTCCCAGACACTATGAGTAGGTCAAGAAAGTACTCATTCTCTCATCCGCGTACACTGGGTTTGAACGCCCACATTGCCAAACTAATCTCATTTGAGATGATGCCCTTTCGGTTGGTGGAAAGCACAGCTTTCCGCGAACTCATGGCCTATGCAGTACCACGCTATGACCTACCCAGTCGCCACTTCTTCTCTCGCAAAGCCATCCCAGCCCTCCACCATCATGTGAAAGACCGCATTGTCCATGCACTCAAGCAGTCAGTGAGCGGAAAGGTGCACCTCACAACTGATGCATGGTCCAGTCGGCATGGCCAGGGCCGTTACGTGTCCATCACTGTGCACTGGGTTAATGTGGTGGATGCAGGGTCCACAGGGGACAGCGGTGGTGGGACAGTGCTGCCTAGCCCACGGTATAGGAAACAGTTGGCTGTAGGCGTTCGACCCTCCTCCTCCTAATCCAGAAGCGAAAGCTCGTCCACAGAGCGCAGTCGTACGAGCACTCCATCTGCAGCTGCCACTGTTGCACACGATGTGTCCCCCTATCGAGCAGCTAGTGGAAAGCGTCAGCAGGCTGTGTTGCAGATGATGTGTTTGGGCGACAGACACACCGCCGAGGTGCTGGCCGAGTACTTGAAGCGACAAACTGAGTCATGGCTGGGCAGTGTACATCTTGAGGCAGGCAAGGTAGTTAGTGATAACGGCCGTAATTTTGTGGCAGCCATAGCCCTTTCAAAACTCAGCCACATACCTTGCTTGGCTCACACCTTGAACCTGGTGGTTCAGTGCTTCCTCAAAAATTATCCGGAGTTAACAGCCCTGCTCCAGAAGGTGCGAAGACTGTGCGCGCACATCCGCCGGTCGCCTGTACACTCCGTTCGTATGCAGAAGCTGCAGCGATTGCTCCACCTTCCCAACCACCGCCTCATTATCGACATTGCAACAAGGTGGAACTCCACCCTGCACATGATGGATCGGCTGTGCGAGCAGAGGCAGGCCATAATGCATTTGTGGGAGGATACACGGCCAGGCACTTTGAGAGCAGACATGGAGTTGACAGGTGTGCAGTGGTCGAAGCTGAAAGACCTCTGTAAAGTCCTTGAGTGTTTTGAGGAATGCACACGGCTGGTAAGCGCAGACGACGCCATCCTAAGCATGAGCATCCCACTTATGCGTCTGCTCATGCAAACTTTGACGCACCTTAAGGAGCAGGCGTCTGCAGCCAATGTTGATGAGGAGGAAGAGGAGGAGGGAATCCTTGATGACATTCAGCCATTGTCTGCTCAGGGACCTCTCCTGGACGAGGTGGAGGAAGAAGAGGAGGAGGATGATGATGGGGATGATTACTTAGGGGAGGAGGATGCATCTCGTGGGGCAAGTGAAAATGTTGGCGTGGCAAGGTCTGGTACAGGGTTTGTGCGTGACTGGAGGGATGTGGATTTGCCAGAAAGTGCTCCTCCACCCAGCACTCGCAGTGCATCATTGACACCGGGAACATTGGCCCACATGTCAGATTATGCCTTGCGGATCCTAAAAAGGGACCCCCGCATTGCCAAAATGATGAACGATGACGACTACTGGTTGGCCAGCATCCTGGATCCACGCTATAAAGGCAAATTACAAAACATCATGCCACAGGAGAACCTTGACCTAATATTGGCTAATAAACAAGCAACTCTGGTAAATCGGTTGCTTGAGGCATTCCCAGCACACAGCAGCGGTGATGGTTCTCACACGAGCCGTACGGGCCGGGGGCAGCTTGGCAGAGGTGTTCGTGGTGCACACAGCAGAAGTGGCGTTGGAGACAGGGGTTTCATGACAATGTTGTGGACTGATTTTTCAAATACCGCTCACACAACTGGTAATACTGCATCGATGGAAAGTGACAGGAGACAGCAGTTGTCAACTATGGTTACAAACTACTTTTCCTCCCATATCTATGTTCTCCCACACAGGTCATTCCCCTTTGACTATTGGGCCGCTAAACTGGACACCTGGCATGAATTGGCCCAGTATGCCTTACAGGAGCTCGCTTGCCCAGCTGCAAGTGTGCTATCGGAAAGAGTCTTCAGTGCAGCTGGATCAATCCTGACAGAAAAAAGGACCCGTCTGTCAACCCAAAATGTGGATGATCTAACCTTCATTAAAATGAACCACGCATGGGTTTCCAAGGATTTTGTCCCACCTTCCCCTGATGACACATAGGGTGACAGAAAAATGGCTTGCTTTGGTCCACCTCTTCCTGGGACTTCACCTATTTCGCCTTTTGCATCAGCTGAATGTCCAACATCAACATATGCCACTTTCTAAAACTCCCTAACTGTGCTGCCTCCCCCCCCATGGCCGGGGTCACCACCTAGCGCACGACACCGTGCGAGTGCCGTTGCCCTGGACAGGTGGGTAGGCCGACTCTTGGGCGCGGGCACTGGCACAGGGTCCCTCATAGTGCAATCAAGTGTCTCTGACGGTGGTGGTGCACACCCGCCGTCAGACACACCGCTGTACTATTAGGGGCCCAGTGCCAGTACCGACGCCCACGAGTGGGCCCCCCTTGCTTGGGCAGGGCCCCAGCATTTGCAATCTTTACCTCTCCCTGCTCCTCCGCTGTGTAATCTGGGCCGTCAAATCCATACTGTGCCTGACACCGTCTGAGCCTGCCTCCTGATGTATAGACATATATTTTGAATGTGTACGCTATCCATACATGTTATCTGGGGATACGGTACCCTTTCTAACCTTTGTGCAATCACGTGCAATCCATACTGGGCCTAACACCGTCTGAGCCTGCCTCCTGAGACATATATTTTGAAGGTGTACGCTATCCATACATGTTATCTGGGGATACGGTACCCTTTCTAACCTTTGTGCAATCACGTGCAATCCATGCTGGGCCTAACACCGTCTGAGCCTGCCTCCTGAGACATATATTTTGAATGTGTACGCTATCCATACATGTTATCTGGGGATACGGTACCCTTTCTAACCTTTGTGCAATCACGTGCAATCCATACTGGGCCTAACACCGTCTGAGCCTGCCTCCTGAGACATATATTTTGAATGTGTACGCTATCCATACATGTTATCTGGGGAAACGGTACCTTTTCTAACCTTTGTGCAATCACGTGCAATCCATACTGGGCCTGACACCGTCTGAGCCTGCCTCCTGAGACATATATTTTGAATGTGTACGCTATCCATACATGTTATCTGGGGAAACGGTACCCTTTCTAACCTTTGTGCAATCACGTGCAATCCATACTGGGCCTGACACCGTCTGAGCCTGCCTCCTGAGACATATATTTTGAATGTGTACACTATCCATACATGTTATCTGGGGATACGGTACCCTTTCTAACCTTTGTGCAATCACGTGCAATCCATACTGGGCCTAACACCGTCTGAGCCTGCCTCCTGAGACATATATTTTGAATGTGTATGCTATCCATACATGTTATCTGGGGATACGGTACCCTTTCTAACCTTTGTGCAATCACGTGCAAACCATACTGGGCCTAACACCGTCTGAGCCTGCCTCCTGAGACATATATTTTGAATGTGTACGCTATCCATACATGTTATCTGGGGATACGGTACCCTTTCTAACCTTTGTGCAATCACGTGCAATCCATACTGGGCCTAACACCGTCTGAGCCTGCCTCCTGAGACATATATTTTGAATGTGTACGCTATCCATACATGTTATCTGGGGAAACGGTACCTTTTCTAACCTTTGTGCAATCACGTGCAATCCATACTGGGCCTGACACCGTCTGAGCCTGCCTCCTGAGACATATATTTTGAATGTGTACGCTATCCATACATGTTATCTGGGGAAACGGTACCCTTTCTAACCTTTGTGCAATCACGTGCAATCCATACTGGGCCTGACACCGTCTGAGCCTGCCTCCTGAGACATATATTTTGAATGTGTACGCTATCCATACATGTTATCTGGGGAAACGGTACCCTTTCTAACCTTTGTGCAATCACGTGCAATCCATACTGGGCCTGACACCGTCTGAGCCTGCCTCCTGAGACATATATTTTGAATGTGTACGCTATCCATACATGTTATCTGGGGATACGGTACCCTTTCTAACCTTTGTGCAATCACGTGCAATCCATACTGGGCCTAACACCGTCTGAGCCTGCCTCCTGAGACATATATTTTGAATGTGTACGCTATCCATACATGTTATCTGGGGAAACGGTACCCTTTCTAACCTTTGTGCAATCACATGCAATCCATACTGGGCCTGACACCGTCTGAGCCTGCCTCCTGAGACATATATTTTGAATGTGTACGCTATCCATACATGTTATCTGGGGAAACGGTACCCTTTCTAACCTTTGTGCAATCACGTGCAATCCACACTGGGCCTGACACCGTCTGAGCCTGCCTCCTGAGACATATATTTTGAATGTGTACGCTATCCATACATGTTATCTGGGGAAACGGTACCCTTTCTAACCTTTGTGCAATCACGTGCAATCCATACTGGGCCTGAAACCGTCTGAGCCTGCCTCCTGAGACATATATTTTGAATGTGTACGCTATCCATACATGTTATCTGGGGATACGGTACCCTTTCTCACCTTTGTGCAATCACGTGTAATCCATACTGGGCGTGAGAACGGCTGGCGAGCTGTTAAGCAAGCTACAGCACCTGTGGTTTGCACACGCAAGTTTTTCATTTTTTCAGGAATGACGGTTAGGCCTAATTCCGGAACTGCGGTTGACCTGCACTTACTGGGAAATCATTGTTCGCGGGTAATAATTGTAATCAGTGATCCCCATCACTAACGTTGTTCAGCGGGTTATCTGCACCTGTAAGCGACAAACGCTGGCCTTTTCAGTGTAGCGCACATGCAGCCACGGACATGTAAGGGCATGACACACCAGTTATTGGCCAATCTCATGTGCCAGAGCCTCACGTGTCCCTCTAGTAAGCCGGACTCGGACCGCGGGGCATGACGGAGTCTCGTTCGTTAACGGAATTAAGCTTGCAATGTGTGCATCTGTTCTGTAGCTGGCATGGTTGAGGTTTCCCAGGTGGAGTCGAATTTAACCGTAGGCTCCACTCCTGGTGGTGCCCTTCTGGACATTCCTTTAAGGTTCAGCTTTGCAACCATACTGCCCACGTAAAACAAACACTTTGCCTTCATGAACGCTGTTTGGAGGGTCATGACTCATGGGAATAACGCCGCCCAATCAGTTAACCTGCTAGAGAGATCCTTCGTTGCTCCCAAGCATGACATCACACTCCCTAGGAAGAAGGTAATGCCACTGTGGCGACCGTACTCCTGGGGGCGACACAAGTGCACTGATGCCCAGCCACTGCTCGATGAATCTGCTGGTACATTGACCCAGACCACTACATTCCCCTCGCACGCTACACGACCTGAATCTGACCCTGATGAAACTCAGGTTACCCTTCCCATATACAGTTCCATCTTACACGGTGACAAAGAGGAAGCTGCAGATGAAAGTGCAGGTTCGGCCCACCCGCCATCAGACACACCACCGTACTATCAGGGGCCCTGTGCCAGTGCCATCGCCAACGAGTGGGCCCCCCCTGCTTGCTCAGGATCACAGCACTTGCAAAGTTGAAATACTGTGCAGTGAGATGGAAGATGGGGACGACAAGGAGTCCAGACAAGTACAGGGATTCCCTAGCGAGGAGACTTATTTCATTGTTTTCAATGTTGGGACAGCAATTTTTGGGGAGCACTATACTCTGGAGAATGATAGATGGGGCACACCATACACTGGAACATTCCAAAGGTGGACATCAGACACTGGAGCAGCATTTACAGGGCCCATTATACACTAGAGCATTAGAAATGGGGCCCATTATGTTTGGAGCATTATTTGGGTCCATAAGACAGTGGAGCTTCATCCATGGGGACCAACATATACTGTAGCATTATGTGGAGCTCATCATATACTGTTTCAAACATTATATGGGACCAATGATTCTGTATGGAGAAATAGATGGGCCTCTTCATGAGATGTAAAAAGTGAGGTATTTTTCATTGTACTATACCGCTATTTCTCTGCCGTATCGGAGCATGATGAGTTGTGGTATGTGTTAAAGGGGCGCTCTTTCGCCCAGGGCACATGAAAACCTGCAGCCAGCCCTCCCCCCCCACAACTTTAGCCAAATAACCCCCATTTTTCAGTGCGTAACTTGTATTATGAAGTTAATTAAGGTTGACAAGCTTAAGTAAGAAGAATTGATGCTTTTGGCATTCAAATGGGCACTGTAGGTGTGTTTCCTGTCCTCTCACTGCCGACTTTTATTCCCCATTGACTTACATTGGGTTTCGTGTTTCGGGACGACCCCGACTTTTCCCTATAATCGGACGATCTTGCTCGACCCGACTTTTGGAAAAGTCGGGTTTCACGAAACGAAACGCGACCCTAAAAAACCAAAAGTCGCTCAACTCTAACCACCAATAATTATCATACATAAAGTGCATCAATATAAAAGTGCATATAATACAATACATAATTTTAATGTCGAAATAAATATATAAATGTGCCACACCAATAAGTGACCAAGGGAAAATGGTTCTTGAATTTCATCAGATAAATCTTCAATTCCATGCAGTATAACTCAGGTGACTTCAGCAGCAATGGGAATTAAAAGGCAGGAAAAAGTCTGAGGAAGCTTTCTCAGCAATCAACTAACATCGCCACAGATAAGCATAATCTTCGTCCATCTGCTAAGGAGACATTATCCCTACTCCTCAGTGTTAGGAGCGGCGGAACGCACTAAATAAATAATAAAGTGCGTTCGCCGCTCGGGGTCCACTGAAGAAGGTGTTAAGACTGCTGCTAATTAATGGCAGACGCGCTATATGGTGCTAAAATGCACACGGGTTCAAATTCACCCGATGTGCGCAGAGCGGGCTCTGTTTACTCACAGGCACTGTAACAAACATAAACCGAGCCTGTTAGACTCACAGGTCTCAGCGAGATTGCACGTACGGTATCTAGACCTACCGTGCATGCGGCATCGGTACTGCAGACGCCGGTAAGCGCTGTTGAATGAAGCACGGCGGCAGACACAGCCGCAATGCGATAGTGCCGTAAGAGACGTGACACCACCGGACGCTAGTGTAGAGGTACGGTGTGCACAGTGGCCTATGGCTTGCCACGGACTGGAGCTGACTCCAATCCACATGCATAATATCAGAGGGAGGAGAATCTTAATAAGTCAGTCACCAGAATCACATCCATCACCATTCACACATCTAGCAAGAAGAGTCTATACTAGCAAATGGCCGAACAGCCATGCGGGCCTTTTATAGCCGTGCGCTGCCGGGACCTTCCAGATCTCGGAGATGGTCCAATCAGATCTGGAGAAGGACCTGAGCACGTGATTCCCGACCTCCAATGGGAGATTGCCTCGTGAGCATGCTCAGTGGAGCGGCAGAGGAACTTAGCCTCAGGAATGACTTGCTGTAAAGTAGCATATGAGGCTCTGGATTCCTGTTGTGTAGCTGCAGGAATCCGACGCCTAACACTCAGGCTTCATCTGGAGCCCAACTCTACCCACATAGGTGACTCTGAAGTGCCCAACTCTACGCACATACTGTTGGTGCCTCTGAAGTGAAGTTTTTCGTGCAGCGTCTGTGAAGCTACTAGGCCGAGGGCCTGAGGCCTTCTCGCCTCCCTCACAGCGGGACTTTCCTGACTGATGTGGGCCGCTCCGGAGAGCTTGGTGATAGAGAGGAGTAGCAGGTATGCTCCCTCCAGGACCGGTATCCAGCTTGACTCCATCGGCTAAACAGCAGGAGCCTGATGGGCAGAATACCCGGGAGGAAATTACCGCCGCCAGCCCTGAGGTACACCGGCACCTTACCTCAACACCACATCAGCCCAGCTCAAAAGTCCCCCTCTCCGACATGTCTCAGACCTATATACAAGTCTCTCCGGGATAAAGGCAGAGGCTGAAGAGGACTGCCAGACGCGATTCCCGGGAGGCTCACACACGTGCCCGCACTTGTTAACAAAAAAGCGGCTGACACCACCGAGATGCGCCAGACATTAGCTCAATCCGGTCCTTTGCTGTGGACTGCAGAGTACAATGAAAGTGCTATAGACGTTGTGGTGCCTGTTGTCAACCACCCAGAGGTACCTCTGCACGTCTCCATTTGCTATTCACAAGGGGATTTCTTCCCCCCCTCGTTCCAGACCAGCTATACCCTGGTGTCTGGCTTTGGCCAGCGTGACCTCTGAAGATCTGAGAGGTCCTGCGACCTCTGCTTAAATGCCTGAACTTGTGAGTACTGGAGCGGCTGACAATCCTGGGCAGTGTGGAAAATAGCTCTGGTTTACTTCTCCCCTGGTAGCTGTGGTGTGCAGCGTGGGGGGGGAGCTTTAGACACTGCAGCATCTACTAATTAAACCCCTCTGGGTCTTCCTCCCTACCACCTAGCCCCTCATGTTGGACACCGGGCTAGAAAGCGGCTGACAACACCGAGCGGCGAGGGAAAATAGCTCCAGCATAATTCTCCAATGGGGGCTTCGGTGTGCTACGGGGGAGCTGTAGACACTGCAACATCTGCTATTAACCCCTCGGAAGAAACTTATCCCTATAGATAGAAGAGAACCTCACAAGCATACCAAACATACCGCTTATTTCTGCTCAAGACCCTATGGATGGGGCCATTACAGGACTTAGCCTCTGCCCCCAATGAATAACTAAATAACTATGAAACATGGAGGGGGCTTGCTGATGACGGGCAGGGATTGATGGTTCAATTACTTCATCCCCCCGGTCCCCCCAAAAAAATCTGTGAGTTAACAATAGACGTGATCATTTATGGGAAAGGCAAGACGGACAGAACATAGCTAAACATAAGGAGTCTTCAGAGGATATGAAGCATTTTTTTCAACCCTGCCCCACAGGTCAGGAACACCCGATCCTCATCTTCGCAAGTCATGTCCCAAGACGGCTGTCCGCTAGCAGAGTCCTCAAGCTTACGTAGTTCTACGAAATCCTTGGGAGATTGCAACAAGGACCCAGGTATCAATTACAAACCAGTTGTCAATGACGAAATGACTATACATGAGCTGAGAAAATATATAAAGGCTCTGCCTGCCAAATCTGACTTGGAGGGGTTTGCCCGCAGACTCAAAAAGTCATATAAAAAGAGTTAAATAATTTGAAGGCAGAATTTACTTCTTGAATTGAAGATGTGGAAAAAGCTCAGTAGGAAGTCCACCACGAACTTCAGGCCTACAGAGAAGTTATTACTGAGCATACCCTTAAAATAGAGGAGCTTGCGTCTGGCCTGGAGGACTTGGAAAATCGTAACAGGAGAAACAACATCCGTATTCGTGGTCTTCCTGAATCAATTGGTTTCTCTGAACTAGAGAACACTGCAAAGGATTTTTCTGGAGATCCTTGATGATACTGGGGATGGCTCAATCGAATTTGACAGACTCTACAGGTCCTTGGGACCCAAACCCACCTGTGAGACCCGTCCTTGTGATGTCATATGTAGAGTACATTATTACAGAGTTAAAGAGGCCATAATGACCGCCGCAAGGAAAAAGGGGAATATAAAGTTTGAAAGCCATCAAATCCTGATTCTTTCAGATCTATCCAGACGTACTTTGCTACTGCACAGAGCCTTTAGACCCTTACTTACCGAACTAAAAGAAAGAGACATTGCATACAGATGGGGTTACCCCTTCCAACTGACAGCTTTCAGGGGAGGCAAAACAGCCATTTTCCGTCGCATTGGAGATCTAGCTAATTTCCTCGGAACTTTTGACTTACAAATGATCCATCTTCCAGATTGGACTTTGACTCCCGCTCTTCCTGAGGCTCCAACCAGATGGCTTAGGCCGGGGTCACACTGGCGAGGAATACGGCCGAGTGAGAGGCGCTAAAAGCACGCATTAGACACGGACCAATGATTCTCTATGGGGTCACTCGCACCAGCCGTATATTTCTCATCCGTATTCTACGGTTCGTGCCAATCGCAGCATGCTGCGATTGTCAGCGTACTACGGCCGTAGTACGCCAATGCAAGTCTGTGGGTGCGCAAAAAATATGGATTACACACGGACCACACGTGTGACTTGCGAGAAATACGCACCAGGTGTCTTTTAGAAAAGCTGGCAATTCAGTGCGCTATACAGTAAACTCACACTGACAGTTTTAATAAAGAAACGAAAGAATAGATACAGTATATACACATAGAATATATATATACTGTATATGCATTCTATGTGTCTATATCTATTCTTTGGTTTCTGTTAGAAACCCTGTCATAGGGCTCCATTATATGTCCATTTTGCAAGCCTGCGAGAAAATCTCGCCATACGGATGCCATACGGATTACATACGGATGCTTATATGCGCAAAATACGCGACCACACCTTGATTACGGATGACATACGGAGCACTGTTTAGGGGCCATTCATCCGTATTACGCATGTAAAATACTGACCGTATTTTGCGTCGGTTAGTGTGACCCCGGCCTTACAGTCCAACATTCCAAGAAGAGGAGTTGTGACGGGAATCCCTCAAGCATCACCTGATAACGAACTAACCTTCTGTGCATTTTCTCTACAGGGTGCGGGACTGATCCTGATGGGATAAGATTGGTCGATAGTTTTGCCTGAATGTCCTTAATGTGTTTGACTTTTTTTATTTACGTTTGCTTCATAGTTATCACCAGGTCTCGATTGCTGTCCTCTTTCACCTCTGGACATGTGAGATGTGGATGAGATACCCATGGGTCCATAATTTGTGGCATTATTTAGTCTCACCTGTCAATTACATGCAATGTTTTATAATGATCCGGGAAATGACCGCGTTTATATCCTACATAGAATGATTTCCCATGGGGATCAACCCCATGTTTAGAGGAAGTCCGTACTTGACCTGTTCATTTGGGGGAACCCCCCGGGTGGGGAGGTTCCTGTCTGGCTTCAGCTTTCTCCCTCCTGCAGTGGTGCAAAGGTAGTAGACTACCAATGCCGGCAGAAAATACTGTTAGAAATGTTTATTTTTGTAAACTACTTTTTTCTATTCTTTCTTACTCCTTTTACTTTCCTCTAACTCTTTCTCCTTTCCCTTCCCAATGTCCCTTCCCGTTGGACCATCCATTTATACTGGGGATACCTAACAAGGTTAGACATTTAGAGGCGGGAGCCTAGACCATGGATAAAATCAAATTTTGTTCCTTTAATGCTAGGGGGCTCAATGTTCCGGAAAAAAGAAGACAAATACTGTACTCTAACCATAAACAACGAGTCTCGGTTCTTCTGTTACAGGAGACCCACTTCAAATCTGGATCCATACCTCAGTGTTCATCAAAATACTAACCTAAGTGGGTTCATGGGTCGAATCCACATTCCAAGTCCAGGGGGGGTCTCTATAGCCTTCCACAGCTCTTTCATGCCAGAGACCGTTGACTCAGTTATAGATTCTGAATGCAGATTTATTTTCCTGATGATCTCATGGGGATCTCGTAATAGCCAATGTGTATTTCCCAAATCAGGGCCAACAGAAGTTCGGTGCGGAGTGCAAAAGACGTCTTGCGGAGTTCGCTGGCTCCTCTCCTGTGATCCTAGGGGGTACTTCAATACTCCCATGAACCCCACTCTGGATGCTTCCTCGGGTAAGTCTTCCTACACCTCCACTTCTATCACCCAAATAAAAAAACAGATGTTCAGCCTGAGGCTGGTGGATGTCTGGAGGGCTCTTCACCCTGACTCTAGAGACTACAGCTTTTTCTCGCGGGTCCACAATACTTACAGCAGAATCAACTACTTTTTCATATCTCATAGCTTGCTGGATTCACCGGTAGAGGCTGATATAGGATCAATATTATGGTCAGATCATGCGCCAATTTACTTCTTGATTGTCCTCCACGCTTCAGCTAAATCCGGTTTTTCCTGGCGTTTGAATAACAACCTTCTTCGGGACCCTATATGTAGGTCTGATTTAGAATGTGCAATCATTAACTTCAGCACAGATCATGCTGCAGACCCCACTTCCTCTTCGGTTAAGTGGGAAACATTAAAGAGTGTCCTGAGGGGGGTGCTTATTTCTCATGGAGCACGTCTAAAGAGAGCCAAAGCCACTGAAATAGTTGAATTGTCTAGGCAAATCCAAAAATTAGAAAAACAACACAAAAAGGACTTAAAAGTCGATACTCTTGCACACCTGTCTACATTGAGGCAAAAATTACTAGCTATAATTGATGAGAAATCACGGCAATTCAGAGAACGCCTCAAAAATCGTTTTTATCATTATGGCAAGAGTAGCAAATTAACGGCGAGAATCATCAACCCCCGATTATCAAGTACCTACATTCCTTACATTAAAAATAAAGAGGAGAAGAAGGTATACAGCACAAAGGATATACTGTCAAGTTTTAGTGATTATTATAAGGAGCTTTACAACATTAGTGGCCACTATAAAGATCTCCCAATTAATTTACTCCGGGACAAAATTAAGCTATACCTACAACAAACTAACATACTTGTGATCTCAAAGGACAGATTGTTGGACTTAGAGAGGGACTTCTCATTGGAGGAAATTTCTGAGACCATCAAAGAACTGAAGCAAGGGAAGAGCCCAGGCCCAGATAGATACACTGCAGGATTTTATAAACATTTCTCTGCCTTATTAAGCCCAATATTTCTCAATATGTGCAATTACATTTCATTGGGTGGTTCTTTCCTTCCACACTCCCTGGTGGCTCATATTACTGTTATTCCTAAACCTGGGAAGGACCCGTCTATGTGCAGTAGCTACCATCCAATCTCTCTGATAAATCTAGATATTAAATTGTACGCAAAAATGATTGCTGCCAAGCTTGATTAATCAGGATCAGGTGGGATTCGTCCCAGGACGAGAAGCCAGGGACAATAACATACGGACTATCTCTGATAGAGAGGGCCACTAGGGTGGGGGACCCCATGTACATACTGTCGATTGATGCCGAAAAGGCTTTTCGACAGGCTGCACTGGGAATTCATGTTCCAGACATTGGAAGGGCTGGGTCTGAAGGAGAACATGCTCCGTAGAATCTCTGCCCTATATACCTCTCCTAGTGCACATGGCGCATTATCAAACAATTTCCCTATTTGGAATGGTACAAGGCAGGGCTGCCCCCTTTCGCCCTTACTCTATATACTAACGATGGAGCATTTAGCAACCGCAATTCGTAATCGTCAATCAAAGGCCCAAAATTGCAATCGGGTGAACACAAACTGACGCTCTTCGCGGATGATGTTCTCCTTTATATCTCCTCTCCGATTACAAGCCTCGCAAATATTATTCAAGAGCTACATAGATTTGGCCGCCTAAGTAACTTTAAAATCATTTCCAATAAATCCGAGATCCTAAACATATCCCTGAAACCATCCATAGTAGAGCAATTGAGTGCCTCATTTCTTTTTCGCTGGTGCTTTGACTCTCTCACTTACTTGGGAGTCAAAATCACAGCCAAGATATCGCAATTATACGATGCCAATTTTAAGGTAACCTTACACAAGGCCGAGTTGGATTTGGAAAGATGGCACAGACTGCGGCTTTCATGGTTGGGCCGGGTTAATGTGATAAAGATGGACTTATTGCCTCGTCTCCTGTATTATTTCCAAGCAATCCCTTTGTGTCTACCTGCCTCCTTTTCTCGCCTCAAAAAAGCGATTACTAGATTCATATGGTCACATAATTGAGCTTGCATTTCCTATATTCTGTTACGAGTGGGGGAGTGGGACTGCCTGATCTTTGTTTGTATAGTCATGCATCAATTGGAGCATGTATTTTGGATCTCTTCCATAGTAAAGGACATAAAAAGTGGGTAGGATTGGAAAATTAGTCTATGACTTTGTGACTCGATCAGGTATGAAGTCGTTACAGGACATCTCAGATGAGGAACCACCGGCGGGCTCCTGGTTCTTTTTTGAACAATTGAGAAGTTTTATAACAAAATTGGCTAATCGGACCAATCTTTTTAGAGCATTAACACCCTTTGAGACTCTCTGTATGTCCAAGAGCCCTCCGGATCATACCGTATCTCTGTTGTATAAAATCTTTCAAGAGGGGCAAACTCCTCCCCACGATTTTCCTCCATTCTCTAAATGGGAGGCTGACCTGGGAAGATCTTTATCGATTAACCCTAGACCTAATATTAACCAACAGGCCAGACCGCATATCAAATGTAAGGGTTGAGGGTCTCTTGGGTAATAGTGATCACAAATTAATAAGTTTTTATGTATCCTTTAATAAGATGTGTTGTAGAGGGGTTACAAGGACACTAAACTTCAGGAAGGCAAATTTCCAACGGATGAGAGATGATCTTGGTGCAATTAACTGGGACAATATCCTGAGACATAAAAATACACAAAGAAAATGGGAGACGTTTATTAGCATCCTGAATAGGACCTGTGCACAATATATACCGTATGGGAATAAACATGCGAGAAATAGGAGGAAACCACTATGGCTAAATAGAGCTGTAAGGGGTGCAATAACAGATAAAAATAAAGCATTTAGAGAATTAAAGCAAGTAGGTAGTGATGAGGCATTAAATAAATACAGAAAATTACATAAATTCTGTAAAAAGCAAATCAAGACAGCAAAGATTGAGACAGAGAGACTCATTGCCAGAGAAAGTAAAAATAATCACAAAATATTCTTTAACTACATAAATAGTAAGAAGCTAAAAAATAATAGTGTTGGCCTCCTTAAAAATAGTTTCGGTGAAATGGTGGATGAGGAAAAAGCCAATATGCTAAATGACTTTTTTCAACAGTATTTACACGAGAAAATCTAATGACGGATAACATGATCAGCGATAAAAATTCTCCATTAAATGTCACCTGCTTAACCCAGCAGGAAGTACGGCGGTGTCTAAAAATCACTAAAATTGACAAATCCCCGGGCCCGGATGGGATACACCCCGAGTACTGCAGGAATTAAGCACAGTCATAGATAGACCATTATTTTTAATCTTTAAAGATTCCATAATAACAGGGTCTGTACCACAGGACTGGCGTATAGCAAATGTGGTGCCAATATTCAAAAAGGGGACAAAAAATGAACTTGGAAATTATAGGCTAGTAAGTTTAACCTCAACTGTTGGTAAAATCCTGGAGGGTTTTCTAAGAGATACTATACTGGAGTATCTGAAGAAGAATAACCTCATGACCCAATATCAACATGGGTTTACAAGGGACCGTTCCTGTCAGACTAATATGATAAGCCTTTATGAAGCGGTAAGTTCAGGACTGGACCAAGGTAATGCAGTGGATGTGGTGTACATGGACTTTTCAAAAGCTTTTAATACAGTGCCACACAAAAGGTTGATACATAAAATGAGAACAATGGGGATAGGGGAAAATATGTGTAGGTGGGTTAAGAGCTGGCTCAGGGATAGGAAACAAAGGGTGGTTATTAATGGAGCACACTCGGACTGGGTCACGGTTAGCAGTGGGGTACCACAGGGGTCAGTTTTGGGCCTGCTTCTTTTTAAAATATTTATTAATGACCTTGTAGGGGGCATAGAGAGTAGAATTTCAATATTTGCAGATGACACTAAACTCTGCAGGGTAATCAATACAGAGGAGGACAATTTTATATTACAGGAGGATTTATGTAAACTAGAAGCATGAGCTGATTAAATGGCAAATGAGCTTTAATGGGGATAAATGTAAGGTCATGCACTTGGGTAGAACAAACAAGATGTATAATTATGTGCTTAATTGTAAAACAGTGGGCAAAACTGTCACTGAAAAAGACCTGGGTGTATGGGTGGACGACAAACTCACATTTAGTGGCCAGTGTCAGGCAGCTGCTGCAAAGGCAAATAAAATAATGGGATGCATTAAAAGAGGCATAGATGCTCATGAGGAGAACATAATTTTACCTCTATATAAGTCACTAGTGCGACCACACTTAGAATACAGCGTACAGTTCTGGTCTCCGGTGTATAAGAAAGACATAGCTGATCTGAACTGGAGCAGGTGCAGAGAAGAGCGACCAAGGTTATTAGGGAACTAGGGGGTCTGCAATACCAAGACTGGTTATTACACTTGGGGTTATTTAGTTTGGAAAATCGAAGGCTTAGGGGTGATCTTATTACAATCTATAATAATAAATGCCCTAACCAGCTTCCGGTTGTAACAACTTCCGTCCAGCTGTAACCGGTGACGTCACCACACACACGCACGTTAACCCTCAACACACCACACCGCCTCAACACACACTCCTCTCACCTTTCACCTCCACTCATGTCCACTCACTCTTTCACTCCACATACGTTCCTTTCTCTCACTCCATTTCTCATACTCACACCGTCATCGTCGCTGCCCCGACATCTTCCTCCGCCGCCGCGATCCAGGATCCAGACGTTCTCCAGGCCGCCGACATGTTCTTGTGGGACGCCATCTTGGATTTCGTGAAATCCCGCGATATTTAAGATGGCGTCGCTGCAACAACATGTCGCTGGCGTGGGCGACATCGGGATCCAAAAAGATGGCGTCGGCGAAATCTCGCGAGATTACGCCGACGCCATTTTGGATCCCGATGTCGCCCACGCCAGCGACATGTTGTTGCGGCGACGCCATCTTGAATATCGCGGGACTTCACGAAATCCAAGATGGCGTCCCGCAAGAACATGTCGCTGGCGTGGGCGACATCGGGATCCAAAATGGCGTCGGCGTAATCTCGCGAGATTTCGCCGACGCCATCTTTTTGGATCCCGATGTCGTCCACGCCAGCGACATTTTGTTGCGGCGACACCATCTTAAATATCGCGGGATTTCACGAAATCCAAGATGGCGTCCCGCAAGAACATGTCGGCGGCCTCGAGAACGTCTGGATCCTGGATCGCTGCGGCGGAGGAAGATGTCGGGGCAGCGACGATGACGGTGTGAGTATGAGAAACGGAGTGAGAGAAAGGAACGTATGTGGAGTGAAAGAGTGAGTGGACATGAGTGGAGGTGAAAGGTGAGAGGAGTGTGTGTTGAGGCGGTGTGGTGTGTTGAGGGTTAACATGGCAAGAGGTGTTAACGACGTCGGCGAAATCTCGCGAGATTTCGCCGACGCCATCTTGCATTCGTGAAATTGCATCATTTACCTCACGCCGACTTGCTGTGCGGACGCTTGGCATTGCCTGTACCACCATGACTACTGCTGCCTTGGTCCTATGCCTGTTTACTGCCGGTGTCTAATTACTGGACCTATTTGCCTGTACTGCCATAACTATTGCTACCTTGCTACTCTGCCGGTGTCTAATTACAGGGCTAATTTGCCTCTACCGCCATAACTACTGCTGCATTGCTCCTCTGCCGGTGTCTAATTACAGGGCCAATTTGCCTATACCGCCATAACTACTGCCTTTGTCCTCTGCCGGTGTCTAATTACAGGGCCAATTTGCCTATACTGCCATAACTACTGCTGCCTTTGTCCTCTGCCAGTGTCTAATTACAGGGCCAATTTGCCTCTATTGCCATAACTACTGCTGCCTTGCTCCTCTGCCGGTGTCTAATTACAGGGCTAATTTGCCTCTACCGCCATAACTACTGCTGCCTTGCTCCTCTGCCGGTGTCTAATTACAGGGCTAATTTGTCTCTACCGCCATAACTACTGCTGCATTGCTCCTCTGCCGGTGTCTAATTACAGGGCCAATTTGCCTATACCGCCATAACTACTGCTGCCTTGCTCCTCTGCCAGTGTCTAATTACAGGGCCAATTTGCCACTACCACCATAACTACTGCTGCCTTGCTCCTCTGCCGGTGTCTAATTACAGGGCTAATTTGCCTCTACCGCCATAACTACTGCTGCCTTGCTCCTCTGCCGGTGTCTAATTACAGGGCTAATTTGTCTCTACCGCCATAACTACTGCTGCCTTGCTCCTCTGCCGGTGTCTAACTACAGGGCTAATTTGCCTCTACCGCCATAACTACTGCTGCCTTGCTCCTCTGCCGGTGTCTAATTACAGGGCTAATTTGTCTCTACCGCCATAACTACTGCTGCATTGCTCCTCTGCCGGTGTCTAATTACAGGGCCAATTTGCCTATACCGCCATAACTACTGCTGCCTTGCTCCTCTGCCAGTGTCTAATTACAGGGCCAATTTGCCACTACCACCATAACTACTGCTGCCTTGCTCCTCTGCCGGTGTCTAATTACAGGGCTAATTTGCCTCTACCGCCATAACTACTGCTGCCTTGCTCCTCTGCCGGTGTCTAATTACAGGGCCAATTTGCCTCTACCGCCATAACTACTGCTGCCTTGCTCCTCTTCCGGTGTCTAATTTACAGGGCCAATTTGCCTCTACCGCCATAACTACTGCTGCATTGCTCCTCTGCTGGTGTCTAATTACAGGGCCAATTTGTCTCTACCGCCATAACTACTGCTGCCTTGCTCCTCTGCCGGTGTCTAATTACAGGGCCAATTTGCCTCTACCGCCATAACTACTGCTGCCTTGCTCCTCTGCCGGTGTCTAATTACAGGATAAATTTGCCTCTACCGCCATAACTACTGCTGCATTGCTCCTCTGCTGGTGTCTAATTACAGGGCCAATTTGCCAATACCGCCATAACTACAGCTGCCTTGCTCCTCTGCTGGTGTCTAATTACAGGGCCAATTTGCCTCTACCGCCATAACTACTGCTGCTTTGCTCCTCTGCCGGTGTCTAATTACAGGGCTAATTTGCCTCTTCCGCCATAACTACTGCTGCCTTGCTCCTCTGCCGGTGTCTACTTACAGGGCCAATTTGCCTCTACCGCCATAACTACTGCTGCCTTGCTCCTCTGCCGGTGTCTAATTACAGGGCCAATTTGCCTCTACCGCCATAACTACTGCTGCCTTGCTCCTCTGCCGGTGTCTAATTACAGGGCCAATTTGCCTCTACCGCCATAACTACTGCTGCCTTGCTCCTCTGCCGGTGTCTAACTACAGGGCCAATTTGCCACTACCACTTCATAACTACTGCTGGACAATTACAGGGTCAATTAGTATCTGTTTACTCTACAATACTCCAGGACGCCTTCTTCACTGCCAGATAACTGCCAAATAGACTCCTTTACCTGTGCCAACATGAGTCATAACAAAAAGTATGCCAATGCCAGTGAAAGGAAAGCAGCTTTAGCACTATGACAAAAACAACGCCGTGCTAATGAGACTCCTGAGGAAAAACACCATCGCCTTGAGAAGATTAAGGCTTATAAACGCCGTCGCCTCACACACGAATCCCCTAACTCTAAATCCATAAGATTGGCTGAAGAAGCCTCTGCACGCCGTCACCGCTGACAACAGACGGCCTCTTCCTCATCATTATTATTATACTCACAACAGGATGCTTCCACATCAGCATGTGGAACAATTTACTGCTACACTTCATCCCATATGCCGTTCACTGACATAACTAATCAGCAATCTGTTTCTGCCCTATCAATGCCACCATTCAATACCGATGCACAGTATGCCAATGCCAGTGAAAGGAAAGCAGCTTTAGCACTACGACAAAAACAACGCCGTGCTAATGAGACTCCTGAGGAAAAACAGCATCGACTTGACAAGATTAAGGCTTATAAACGCCGTCGTCTCACACACGAATCCCCTAACTCTAAATCTATTACATTGGCTGAAGAAGCCTCTACACGCCATCACCGCCAACAACAGACGGCTTCTTCCTCATCATCTATAATAATAAATGCCCTAAGCAGCTTCCGGTTGTAACAACTTCCGTCCAGTTGTAACCGGTGACGTCACCACACACACGCACATGTTAACCCTCAACACACCACACCGCCTCAACACACACTCCTCTCACCTTTCACCTCCACTCACGTCCACTCACTCTTTCACTCCACATACGTTCCTTTCTCTCACTCCGTTTCTCATACTCACACCGTCATCGTCGCTGCCCCGACATCTTCCTCCGCCGCCGCGATCCTGGATCCAGACGTTCTCCAGGCCGCCGACATGTTCTTGCGGCGACGCCATCTTGGATTTCGTGAAATCCCGCGAGATTCAAGATGGCGTCGCCGCAAGAACATGTCGCTGGCGTGGACGACTCGGGATCCAAAAAGATGGCGTCGGCGAAATCTCGCGAGATTACGCCGACGCCATTTTGGATCCCGATGTCGTCCACGCCGGTGACATGTTCTTGCGGCGACGCCATTTTGGATCGGCGAAATCCCGCGATAGTCAAGATGGCGTCGCCGCAAGAACATGTCGCCGGCGAGGACGACGTCGGGATCCAAAATCGCGTCGGCGAAAACTCGCGAGATTTCGCCGACGCCATTTTGGATCCCGACGTCGTCCACGCCGGCGACATTTTCTTCCGGCGACGCTATCTTGACTATCGCGGGATTTCACGATACTCAAGATGGCGTCGCCGCAAGAACATGTCGCCGGCGTGGACAACGTCTGGATCCAGGATGGCGCCGGCGGAAGAAGATGTCGGGGATCGTGGAGCAGCGGCGATGTCGGCGTGAGTATGAGAGACGGAGTGAGAGAAGGGGTCGTATGTGGAGTGAAAGAGTGAGTGGAGATGGTGAAAGGTGAGAGGAGTGTGTGTTGAGGAGTGTGTGTGTTGAGGGTTAACATGGCAAGAGGTGTGATGCTATCGCATCCTCCCGATGCGATAGCATCGGGCCATAATCTAGTGTATAAATATATGCGGGGACAATACCAAGACCTTTCTAATGATCTTTTTATTCTTAGACCTGTGACGGGGACAAGGGGGCATCCTCTACGACTGGAGGAAAGAAGGTTTAAGCATACTCACAGACGTGGATTCTTTACTGTAAGAGCAGTGAGACTATGGAACTCTCTGCCATATGATGTTGTAATGAGTGATTCCCTACTAAAATTTAAGAAGGGGCTGGATGCCTTTCTTGAAAAGTATAATATTACAGGGTACTTACACTAGTTTCCTTAATATTGCGTTGATCCAGGGAGCTAGTCTGATTGCTGTATGTGGAGGCGGGAAGGAATTTTTTTCTCCAATGTGAAGCTTACTGTTTGCCACATGGGTTTTTTTTGCCTTCCTCTGGATCAACATGTTAGGGCAAGATAGGATAGGATATGGGTTGAACTAGATGGACTTAAAGTCTTCCTTCAACCTTAATAACTATGTTACTATGTTAAAGATAGATCAAATATCCTTCTCTTTACGTTTAGATCTTCACTATGTTCTACATCACAGGAGAGAAGCTACATTTACTCATATATGGTGGCACTGTCCGCCTATCAAAAACCTGTAGTCAGCAATTTTTGATCTACATAACAGATTATCTATTACGAGTATTAGACCGACAGTGAAAGCTGCATTATTGTCCCTGAGTGACATTTCAGTTTCCAAATTCAAAAAAGGCCTTCTGAGACATTTCCTTACAGCAACCAGGAACTTGATCCCCAGATATTGGAAACAGGTAAAGTCACCTCGTTCTGAGTTTGTTGCTGAGCTTAACGATATCTATAGAATGGAGCAAATGATAGGCCAAATGGTGATATGGACAGAGTCTATAACACTTGGGCTCCCTGGCTTGTTTTTAGAGAGACCCCTGGGTTGGAGGTATGGGTATCGGGACACTGAGGATATTCTTTAATAAATGAACACCCCCTTGATTTGATTGGAAGGTCTTCGGGGTGCCCTGGGTTCCTGGATGGTCGTTCCGGATCTTGATTCCTATCGGAGTGGTCAATGGATTTATGGCCTTCCGTGTCCGGGGAATGCTCAAATCCTATTTCTAATTTGTAATGTCTATCCTCTACGATCATTTAATCCCCTCCCTTCCCCTCTTTTTTTCTTCTCTCTTCATCCCCTCTTGTTTCCATTCTCTTTTCTTCTCACTTTCTTGTTTAAGCTGCATAAATAATTTCATTTCACAAGCATGTCAATATTCTCTTATTGACTATTCTATTAATCAATCAATACAATAATTGCTGTCA